>NC_133389.1:130034757-131319043 GCF_047511655.1 Castor canadensis | reverse complement strand
GAAGATTAGAAAACACAGAGATGAGACCATTGGCCATTCATGTGTCTAGAAGGTGGAAAAAGAAAAAGGAGTCAGTAAAAACAAAAGAAGCATACATAAGAGAAATTTAGAGATGAGTTATATATTTCAGTGAATTAGAGTCCCCAGCTATTTTGACAGAACTCATCAAACTGATGCAAAATGTTTTGCCTATACTGAGATATACAGATTTATTTACCCCTTTCTGGAAACACATACACACTTTTTCTAGTAGCAAAGATGACTTCATGGTAGAAAAATTAGAAAAAGTAGCTATATATGTGAATGTTTAGTTATATTTTTCATAAGTAAAAACCAAATAGATCTAGGAAACTATGTCTCAGTGAGTTTTAAAAGTTGTTACTGTTAAAAACTGTGTGCTCATTTGCATTTGAAAATAAAAGCTGTAGTGCCAATAGCCAAGTGGACTTACTCAGAAAAAAATTTACATTAAACTCACCTTATTTTGCTTGCTGAGATGATTACTTAATGGGTAATTCTAGATTAGGACCATAGGCATAATTTACTGTATTTCAGGAAGTCATTTGGTAAGTACACTTATGGTATCTCTCAAGATAAGTGGGGAAATGTGAGTTGAGTAAAAGTTTGACTGGGTGATAATTGTACCTATGAATGTTAAGTAGTTCATCAGTGTCATCCTAGAATATGGTATACCTTGGGAAAATATCTGGCTTTCTTTTAACCTCTGCAGTAGCCAACATATTTTATCAATGAATTAGTGGAAAGAGAAGATAGAAAATTTTAGCTAAGAGCTCAATATTAATCAATGGCCCCATATGATTCTTATAAAAACAAACAAAAAGAAATAATACAAACACTTTACTAAAAACATAGCATATAAATCAAGGAGATGATGATTCTGCTGATTATTCCCCATCTAAAAAGTATATAAATTCTACGTGTGAACATTTAGAGGGGAACAATAATTAATTAAGTTGGAATGTTTCCATAAAAATCTCTCCCTCTTACTGTTAGTAGAAATTATCTGTTGCCATTATTTTCTGTGAAAGGTACCTTTTATTTCAGGAATCATAGGAAGTAAAATAATAATAATAATAACAAGATCCTTTGATTCCCATCTTCCATTTGGTACTAAAAGTAAGATGCAGAAGTCAGGCATGAGAAGCCAATAAAAGCTGGACTGGAGGATGGAACATGAACTTTTCTAGTGGGTTTCCTAAAACTTCACACCTGCTGTTGATAGACTTGCCTTCTCAGCCACTTTGGTATACAGTTAGACAACCTAACTATAACTATAGGTTTCCCCTATAAGGGCATTCATGACATAGAGCCAACCTAAGCACTTCCATTCAATGGAAGACAAATATACAAGAGAGGACCTCAGCTCCTTCTTCTATCTTAATTCCTCCCCAGTAGGGATTGAAGAGTAAGGAGTCTGCTTTGAGCTTCTATTCAAGTTTCTCCCTTAAACTTATAAATTTTCGACCATTTTAAAGCATCGTTCTTCTGTCAAGAGGCATGGGTTTCCTGAAAAAGTCACTAAGGAGTTGTCTGCTCCTGGATGGCCCTCAAGTCAATGGATGTCCTTGCTCTCCTATGAACAAGCTTGTGACTCATAGGAGTCAGACCTCCTGACAGTGACAGATGGTGAACATTCTGTGAGTTGAGGCAGAAAAAGAAAACCTAGAGGTGTTTAGCACAAAGAAAGATACTTAGAGTTCTAGGATCGATTTTCCAAATAGTCAAAGGGCTGTTAAAAGGGAGGGAAGTTGAACTTGGTCTGTGAGACTCCAGGAAACCAAGTCAGGTCCACTGGTGGAAATTGCCAAGAGGCAGGTTTTTGCTAAATGTAGATAGTCTGCATACAAGCAAAACATAAATTCTCAAGGGAAACACCCTTTCAGGAAAAGTGTTGAAGCAGAGAATGCCAGAGTGTTGAAGAGGAAATTCTTAGACTGAATAAGCAGTTGGGTCAAAGTCCCCATAAGAAAGAAAAATGCACTATTTTTAGAAAGAAATGGAGAAAAAAGGGTATGCCAAGCTACGGTAGGACAATCAAAAGAGAGTAGCATTTCCTCCTGGATGTGTGTTTATTTTGTAACTTGGTTTTTTAATTAGAGGGACCTTTAAGAGCTTCTGAGTGGAGGTGACACACACCTTTGATCCCAACACTTGAGAGGCTGAGGTAGTAGGGTCACAAGTTCCAGGCCACCCTGGGCTACATAAGTTAGACCCTTCCTCAAGCAACAAGCACACTACTTCTGGTTTTAGACACAGAATTTAAAACTTCCACTAAATAACAACTGAAGGAAACCACTTTCTCTAAATTGCATGTATGCTTTCTCTCAGGCAAGGTAATCTTTGTGGGATAGTAGAAGGAGCATTGTTTTGCTTCTGCTCTTTACCTCAACACACTTTTATTTTCTCAACAATCATTTATAAAGTATAAGTGAAGACTAGAACTATTGGCTAAAATGAAGAGTCACTGGCATAATTTTCTTATGTCAACATACAGAATAAGGACCAGTACAGGCTAGTAAAGTAAAAATGTTCCTAAAATGCAAAGGCACAGAAAGTAGGTACAAAATAAACAGGTGGTAGAAGAGATCACTTTCAGCTTCTGTGTTCTATGCCAGAAGGGACATTTGAGCCTCTTCTTAAGCCAGAGATTAGTGGAAAAAGAGACCAGGACAGTGAAAGAAAGAGAAATGCAGTGAGGTAGGTCACAGGTGTTCCTCACTGTGTCTTGTAAGTGAGTTGTCTTGTCAAAGCCCATGACATGTGGGCACTCTGTCAATATTGTCCTCCTCCACTGGGCTATCAAACCCACAAGGGAAGAGACTGGATCTACTTTTATTCAACATATCATCCCTCCACTACTTAGTCTGGTACCTTTTATATATAGTAGGTGTTCAGTAAATATTTTGTTCAATGTAAGAATAAAACTAAAGGCTTTAAGAAAATAAAACCAGTCATTAAGGATGTCTTTCTGTATGTGAGGTACCTACAGTAGTCATAGAGACAGAAAGTAGAGACAAGGTATAGTGGCTTATATCTGTAATCCCAGAAGGCAGATATCAGGAGGTTTGAGGACAGCATGGACAAAAGTTAGCAAGACCCCATCTCAACAAAATAAGTTGGGCATTATAGTATGCACCTGTGATTCCAGGTAAGCAGGAGAAGTAGATAAGAGAATTGTGATCTGAGGCTGGCCTGGGTATAAACATGGGATCCCATTTGAAAAATAACTAAAACAAAAA
Organism: Castor canadensis; assembly: GCF_047511655.1. Taxonomy (NCBI): domain Eukaryota; kingdom Metazoa; phylum Chordata; class Mammalia; order Rodentia; family Castoridae; genus Castor; species Castor canadensis. Next base: position 131,315,783 of record NC_133389.1, on the reverse strand, counting down.
GGGCTAGGAGTGTGGCTCAAGTGGTAGAGTGCCAGGGGCTCAGGAAAGGGGAATAGGAAATTAATGTTTATAGGATTCTGAGTTTCATTGATGGTGGTGATGGTTGCACACAATTTGAATGTACTCAATTCCATTCAACTGTGTACCTAAAAATAGTAAATCTTATGTTAAACATATTTTATCACAATTCAAAATATTCTTAATCCCTCTTAAAAACAAGAGGGATTATTCTGGGTCTCTGATGTTTAGGTACCATGTGTTCAGGTGTAGTAGAGACAAACCAGACCAAAGCAGACTCTGAGGGTGAGTCATACATTTACAGACTTTGATCCAACCCAGCCCCTTTCCTGCAGAGGCAAACTACACTTTCTGTGTCCAGTCCCCTAAGATTGAACTCACTGTAGGTTTTCTCAAGTTGTCCCTGTCATGTTGAGTTTTACTCTAGCTGGATACTGGGAAGAAGAACATTCCCAATTAATGAAACCTTCTCGTCCTTTGAAGGGGCCAGCACAGGGGGCAGATACCCTGGCCATCAATGCAACAGAGGAAGATGGGCTTCCCCGGAACCTGAGGCAGCTGTCTTCTGCCAAAGAGGGCAGTGTTCCCTGCCTGCTACTGCCTGAAGACATGCCATCAGGAGAAGAATCTGAGTGTGTCTCACCCGATGACATCTCCTTGCCTCCTCTCCCAGGAAGCCCCGAGTCCCCCCTGGCACCTTCAGACATGGAAGTGGAAGAGCCTCCTAGCAATTCCGCCTTCATCCTTCATACCAGCAGCTACAGGATGCAGATGGAAACCAGAAGTCCAGAGGAGGCCCAGAAATCTGTTCTTCCACCACCTGTTGCTTTTGCTGATGTGTGCAATGACAAAAGAGACACAATTTCAAGTCATTTTGAGAGGCCCTACCCCCAATTCAAAGCTGAGCTCCCATTAACCTCTGGAGGATTTCTGGAAAAAAGTACCATCTCACACAGCGTCAGTGCTAAGCATCCAGAGAGCATGCAGAGTGAAGTGCATGAACGAGCTTTAGAACAGCACCCCCAAGCTCAGAAAGGAATGCTAGGAACTCAGGAGAAAATGCATGCTGATGAAAATATCACTGAAACCCAAGGTAGGCTGCATGCTTCCCCCAATGTGCTCTCAGGCGTCAGCTTTCAATCAGACACCAGCCAGGGCCATCCCAGGCAAATGGGTCCCCAAGAAGTGATAAGAAGCACATCCGCAAACAACAGCGTGGTCAGCCTCGCTGGTCACCCACCTCATTTCTCCAGGCTCCTGTCCAATGTAACTGTCATGGAAGGTGCTCCAGTGACTTTAGAAGTTGAAGTAACAGGATTTCCAGAGCCTACACTGACCTGGTGGGTAGTCTATAGTGACAAGTCATAAAGAGAAACAAACACGACCACAGAGAATATTATTGTGTGTGTGCTAACTTAAAGGTTTAGTGCCAGCCAATAACACTGTATGACACTGCATGACTCCATTTCACATCAAAACCCAACTCTCTCTCATGTCATAGCAGCATGGTTAATAACCTGTAAGGAAGGAAAGTAACCATATAAATCAATAACAACTTTAAAGGCACTGCAAATTGATTCTGCTTGGTTTTGTTCTTTCTTACATTAGTCCTCATTTCTAAAGACTGGGATTTGAAATACCTATTGTCTATTTCTACATCAGCATGAAATATTCTTGGCTTAACATACTTTATGCAATTAAAAAACAAGAATTTAAGGGTTTTTTTTCTTCCATTTCATTTACCAATTTCCTGTTTTCAATGGAGTCACACATGCCACCTTTGTAATATTTGTTTGTTTTACTAAGATTTCTTTTTATAAATTCCTTCAATGTGAGAGGTGAAATAAAAAAATATTTCTTTCACAGTTACTCCAAGTGACAGGTAGTAAACTCATTTCTAAATAACTGAGCTGTGAACAATATGATTTCACTCTGGAGACATCAAGATTTTTTGGCCTAGTTGTTTTAAGAAAAGTAAAGTACAGATTTCATGTTTGAACCACTTAGTGTAACAGCAAAAGCAGTCCCAACTTAATGTGTGAGTTACTTTTAAACCTTTAGAAGTTCCTTAACCTTCAGTAAATTTATTTGAGGACAAAAATACCAAATTTGTGAGTGGGAGTTTATTCTTGTAAACTAAGATAAGTAAACTAGCTTTTATTTGTCAGAATATTTCAGCAGACATTAATAAACAGTTTCAATTATGTGTGTGCCTATTGCTGGTACTTGAAGTGTGAACCAGTTACCAAAAGAACTTAGGAGAAAATTTTGCTTTCTCAAATTAAAGAGAGAAACTGCACTTGTGTATAGGTTAGCCATTTATGCTTTTTGGCTTTGTTTTATTATTTTTTCAATTGCATGTTTTTTATAAGTCAAGAATTTTGTATTTCTGAATTTAAAATATACCTAATTCATTATTAAATATTAGTTTACCCCAAAGAAAAATGTCGTCTGAAGTGTTTCTTGCTTTTGTTCACACAAATAAAAATCTTGGTCAGTATATATGAGTGAAGGACCACTACAACACATATATTGTTGAAAAAAAATTGTAAAAAATATTTTACCATCAGATTTATATTGCTTTTTGCTCAATGAACAACTGACAAGCTATCAGGGAGTCATGCATTTGTAGGACATTGAAAAATGTGAACTTATTACTTAGGCAATGGTAACAAAAATGGATTCAGATTTCTCATCAGCTCTTATGTGTAAGAAAGTGCGCATAAACAAACAAGAATCTAGAATATACAAAATAAATTAATGAATAAATTAATACTTTCCTTTATAAAAAAGATCCAGGTAAGTGCTTGTGTTGATAAGTACGGTCATAAATATATCATTAACAGTCAAAAATCCAATCGCATAAATGCCTTTATAATAAGAAGTCATCTTCTTCTTCTAATGGAATTAATTCACAAAAATTAAACAAACTCATTTCACCAGGAAATGATGATGTGGAAGTACTTCCTTTAACACACACATTTGTATTGCTGTATGGATCTGGTGGTAATGACTAGAAAGGACAGTCTTCAAGACAGTCACAGAGGCTATTCCCTGGCTGCAGAAAGGGTGAAGCAGACTGGAAGCGAGGATGCCATTTTGCACTCTAGGTAATTGCTACATGAGCAAATGGTAACTCAGTATGACCCGATGGTCTGTTTTGTTTTCCTTTTAAAGAATATCTGGATATCCAAATTTTCATGTGTAATATCCCAATAATTAAATATTGTCAAAAATTTAATTTTTCAAAAACATGATCTGAGTCAATCAAAGTAATCTCTGCCCACCAGATGCCAACCTCTGCTTGAAAGATAAATAGCCTCCTTGGGATCTGCTGTTGGTACGAAGTTCCTGCTAACATTAGAGAATATTGCAGTGGGAAAGGACCTCTTTGCAGTTGTTGTTCAAACTTGGAAATGATGTGAATAAACAATGATCCTGACTTTAAAAACTGACTCTTTGCTTTAGGTACAAGAAGGGCCAGAAATTGTCTGCAGACGGGCACTTGCAGGTTTTACACAAGGAGACAAAGCATTCGGTGTTCATTCCGAAGGTATGCGAGGCAGATGCAGGCCTGTATGTGGCCCAGGCGCAAAACTCTAGTGGCACCCTGTCTTCCAATGTCATCCTCCATGTGACAGGTAACCACAGGCCACCAATCACAAGAATAAACTGGATTATGCTGTGCGTCATCTATGTTAGTGTGTCCCTAATATACTGGCTATTCACACAGTAACTGTGCTACTAGCATCAACGGACATTGTTTTTATGAGCCTAAAGGACAATACAGTTTATTTTATGACACTGTGCTCAAGCATCCCCACCAAATGTACCTCCACTTTCTGGCCATCTTATTTGGCTAATACCACTGCTAGGTGAAATAATGCATTTTTCTTTAGTGTTTAGTGTATTTGAGGAGCTTGGTAAATTATGTGCAGTAGGTATATTTTGTACTCTAGAACGAGATGTGTTCAATGTAAGATGCAACAGATTTATACCATGCATATACCCAATTTAAAGACATGTGAAGGCTTATATCAGTGTAGAGATGTGAGCCAATTTTGAAATCCAGTTGTTTGATAATTTATTTTTAATTGTACTCATAAAATCTCTGTAGGGTATAACAGTAGAAATATAGAACTGAAATTGTGATTTTCAATATCGTGATTTTCAAAATTGTGTTAGCTATTCTTTAATTTTGTTATTATATACTCATCACAGTTTACGGAAAAAATTCTATGTACTTTCAACATAGACTACATTCCTGAGTCTGAGAATGTCACTGTAAATAATCATTCCTCATGTTGAATAATTCCTCATGGGTTTGACACTGGAGAATAGATATGCCATCAACTTTAAAAGGCATTTCAGTCTTCCATTAGCTCTGTATGTCATATAGCAAGATGGAACACAGGCTGCAGTACTGGACCAACATGTCACCATCATTCCATTGATGTGTATTGGGCATCCATGCATACAACTGCGATCAGGTCCCCATGCTTCTAATCTTGATTCTACTGCTGAGCACTTTTATAGTCTATGGTAAAGCATCTTATTGCCTCAATTTCCTATCTGAAAAATGGGTTTATCATCTACCTCTTGGGCAATTGAGTTTTCATTTCATATCTGGAAAATGGAAAACTATGAAGGCTATAAGTAATAGTGTTGTTTCATGTAATTTGTCATCACACTGGCTTGTTGCTCATTACTTCTCTTTCAGATGTTATTTCTCTAAAATATTAAAGAAATGCTGTTAGTATGTAACTATTCCCTTGGGAGAAAAATGATGCTTTATGAATTGGAGTTTAAATTCCTTTCTAACTTCTTAAGACTACATCTTTTCCAAACCTTGAAATTAAACTGAGGAAGATACATTTAGCATGTTCTAAATGTGTAGAAAAAGTGTACAACAATATATATATATGTAATGAATTTTAGCCTTTCTTGTACAATTATCACTGTAATACTGAAGAATGTTCTAAAAATTTATTATTCAGAAAAGATCATCTTTTTGCCTCCTTTAATAAGAGAAACATTTGTTTTTTAAATTTTAAACAGTCTGTCATGCTAGGGCAAAATCTTAAGTTGAAAGAATAATTCATTACAGATTTTTGATGAAGGGAAGGAATTAATTATGTTGCTGGAAGACTGTCTACAAATAATCAAAATATTTAAATGTAATATATTCAAGTTGATATTTAAACGTTACTGAATGTTATCTGAGTATGTGAAATGACTAGTCGGGTAAAAAGTTGGCATGTTCTTTCTTGTGCTGCATATTAAATTTAATTAAAAAATTAAAACTCTTCATTTTCTTCCAAATTTTGACAGAAATCTATTAGAAACTCATGTACACAGCATCCTAGGGAACTCATAGCCTTTAAAAACTCCTGCCATTTTTGTCTAATTTTAAGTATTTTGCATATCTTACCTAATTGCTGTTGTCCATGTGGAAGCTAAAGAATAAATCCTCTATCCAAAGAAGACAAGCAGGACAAGGTAACAAATTCTCTCTTCACATTTTCTATTGCTTTCTTATTCATTTGGTGAGCTCTCCTTTCCAATTTTGTGAGCTTGTTGTATTTAGGGATTACTAAAACATGAGAATTGCTGATTTGTTATGCCAGTTGCATTCCAGTTAAGGTTAATCTTGGGGGAACAGAGTGGAATATACATTCATCCATGATGTCTGACCAAGCTTTCTATGTATCTCCATCTTGGCTGTTGACTGACTAGTCACACTGCAGTGAAGAATGACAAGCTGTATTCTTCTAACTATATTTTCATTTCAAAAACTTAAGTATGATTTTCTTTCTATCTTGATCAAAGAATTCTTATGAAATCATGTATTGAGATTAATGGTCAAAAAATGTAAGATCTAGGAAATTTAAATGTTTTTCTTTTAAGGCATGTACATGCTTTGTACCCACCTACGTCTAGAGAAATTTCTGGAGTAAAGTATCAAAATATTTTCAACAAGATAATTAAAATGTAAAGAAATAGAGTTGTGTATACTTAACACTTCAAAGGAATGTAAAATGTGATTTGAGTTTCCTATATGCAAAATTATTATTTCCAGTTCTAATTTACCAATAAAATGATATGCAAACATTTGGTGATGCTTTTTCACATTCAATTCTAGGAGAAATATACTGTAGGAATCTTTACGTTTGAGTTGATGAATATTTTACAATATCTAAAATACTGAAAGTTATCATTTCAAGTCGATTCCTGCAAGTATCAATTCCCTCAAGTACTGCCAAAGGCCCTTTACTCCCTGGCTTTCCCTTCCCAGCCTCTACTCTATCCCCTCTGGTCCCCTCACCCTTATGAAAGTAATATTTACCCTTAGGTTTTCAAGCTCTTATGCTCTTCTTTTTAACCCATTCTTCCTGGAATTCCCTTACTATATTCTAGCCTCTCTCCTGTGACATAACTTCTGCTCATTCCTGGTTCCCTTTGAGACACCAGGAAGCCTTCTGGCCCACCAGATCCAGTGAAGATGTTTCTGCTATGTGCATTGTCAGCACCTAGCCCCCACCACAGTCCTTAGTACACAGCATCGGAATCGCAAGTCTCAGCATCTGCTTCCTCTTGCTAGACTGTGAGGTCCTTGTCAGCAGGATCCATGACAGCCCTGTTCATTTTATCTCCAGCCCCTCCAATATACTCATGCTCGATAAATAATTTTTGAGTTGAATTATTGTCAGAGGTAAGCAAAAATAAACCTGACTTTCAAAACAAAATCTCTTCTTTGGAAAGATCAAAGGAAAATGTAACAAGAGAACAATTATTCTTCCTTTTTTTAGACATGAGATAGTAAGAATCAGGCCCTAGTCAAGGACAGGTATGAAACACCCACCCAATCTATAAGACTTACATGTGAACCCTCCAAACTCTCTATACTAGACCCTGATTGAGAATTTAAACTTGGAAATAGAAGCTGTCTCCTGGGATCCATAATAAGGAGGGAAGAGGAAAGGTCTAGGATCATTGTTTCAACATTTTTTGGTATGTGTGGTGTTGGGGATCAAACCCTGGGCCTCACACATGTTGGGCAAGTACTCTACCACTGAGCTACACCCCCCCAAAACATTTATTGATTGATTGATTGATTGATTGATTTTTCTTAAATATATTTTGCTGTACCAGGGGATTAAATTTAGGGCCTTGAGCTTGGCAAGCACTCTACCACTTAAGCCATGATGTCCCAGTCCTTCAGGTAAATAGGGTCATGTACTAACTTTGCCCAGGCTGGCCTGGAACTGTGACCCTCCTGTATCTGCCTACCAAGTACCTGGGACTACAAACATGTGCCAATATGCCTAGCACCCCTCAACATTTCAAAGCAAATATGATAAGTCATAAACTATTATCAGTTGTAAGTGGAAAAAGGATGCCTCCCCTCTCTGACTAAATCCAAACAGCCCAAACCAGACTGTGTGCTTCTTTAGAACACTACATAAATTATCAAAATTTAATTGTAACTAGGGCTCAATAAGCTAGTTGTGAACAGATCTTATTTGAAATCAGCATTTCATACAGACTTGTTAATATAATAAAAGCTAAATCTCAAACCTTACAGTATTTAAATTCCAAATGAACAAAGCATGTTTGATCTTGCCCACTTTGTGTTTGTCACTCTTCATGACAATTCCTTACTAAAAATGACCATCTGAAGCTTTGACATTCCTGTTGTCCATACAGTACTTAAGTGTGGCCATGGAATGTTAGTTGAAGCCAAATAAAATTCCTCCTCCCAGTACACTCTGAGGTGCATGTCACTGCAAATGCCAAAATATGACAGACTGTTTTCCATTTATAATAAGAGAGTCTTGAGCTGCATCAGAAAGCTGAAAGATTTGCATCCACTAAATGAAACAGTGTCCTGCTTCAAGCAATAACAAATCATGTTCTTTGCTCTCATCACAGGAGATGAGATTTGAATGCTATCTGCTGTGCATGAATTAGCCTCCAGGAGGAAGCACAAAGCTGCTAATTTGGCATTTTTCCATGAGTCTTCACACTACTGTTCTTAGGTTGGTGAGACTCTATATGTCATGAACCACCCAAACAGCAGGGAAGGCTGGGTGTGCGGCATACCTCCCAGTGAAGAGTCTTTAATAAGAGTTCAAGTTTTTGGCTAGCTAGCTCTTCTTTTTGTTCAATAGCATTTTTATTTGTATAAGTCGTCTCAGAGAACTCTTTTTGCTTTTGTTTTCCCTTCCCCTCTTCCTCCTTTTTTTGTACCATAAAATTCACACTCCATCCCCCTGAAGAACAAGAGAGCAGAGAGAATTATATAGATAAGAATGTTTACGTGCATGTCTTTCCAGTTAGCACAGTACAAATTAGGCGGACTCAAAGTATATTTTAAACATAGAAGTATCTGGAAAACATTGATTGAATCTGATTTTTCTTTAAAGCAGAACAATAATAGTTACATAATTTGAAATTTTCAATTTGTATTCAGATGGCTACCTGCTATGGCTCTTTTCCCATTTAGACCCCACTTAAATATCAATACTTGTGAAATAACAGCTCTAGAGCTAGGTAATAAAATGAAATAACCTTTTCCCTCTGTCATTCAACAACTGTTCTTTTTCCAAGAACTTTATTGATTCAAACAACCACAAAATGGTATTTTTATCTTACGTTAGCATTAAAACTCACATAATGACGGCTTTTCAAGATAAAAAGTCAAAGGATGAAATATAAAAGAATGTATTTTTCCACAGCAAATGGTCTCTAATATGTATTATTCTAATATTGCAGTCACCTTTCTTTGTAACAAGTGTTATGCTTATTCACACACAAACAAGCTGTTGGCAACAGTGTCAGCTGGAAATGCAAACAAAGTAGGAAGCTCTTACCTGGCAGGATCAGAAAGGCTAAAATGTCCATCTGTTCCAAAGTGTCTCCTGTAGTAGCTGCTGCCATGGGGACCCTAAGGCCTGCCTGTGATTCAAGTTAATCTGCTCCAGAAAGTACCTTGCAAAATGCACATCTAGAATTTCTTTTATTTTTTTTCATTTTTTAAATTCATTTATTCACATGTGCATACAGGGTGATCAGATTAAATGAGAGTACCCACCTCCCTACCCCATCCCCCCAAAAATCCTACCTCAGTACATTCTGGTAAGAAAAAGATGGGACCTCTGGGAACCTAAAGTGCTTGCATGCGGTGGCTGAGAAACATCAGACAGGAAGGGAGAAACACATGGCTAAACAACGGGGTGATGACATGAGTGTTAGCTTTGGGTTTTATCTCTTTGTGTCAGTTTCCTGCAGATTCAGGAGATGTATGTGGGGAGCTCCCTGAGAGAAAGTTAGAGACCATAACAAAAAGTACCTACATGTCTATTTTTGCTGTCCAATTAGAATAATGTTGAGGCTGAATAATACCAGGGTAGCTGCTAAATCCAGTGACCGGATTCCTTATAAGGAGGTCATGGCAGACATAGAGACACAGACGAGACATACAAAGGGAAAGGCCAGGTGACTCCAGAGACAGTCATTGGAGTTACATGGCTGCTACAACCTGGGAACACCGGAGACTGCAAACACCAGAAGCATTATTTCCTGAGACTTCAGAGAGACCTTGGTCCTGCTGATTTGTACTTTGTACTTTTAGATTTCCAGCCTTCAGAACTATGAAAGAATACATTTCTGTTGTTTTAAGCCACCTGGTTCTTGGTACTTTGTCTTAATAGCCTCAGGCAACTAACACAAAGACCCTGTTTTAAATGAGTTAATATAAGCTTTTCTCTGACAATAAAATTCCCAAAGACATTCATTAATAGACACCCATAACTTCAAACCAGCACTTCTAGGGTATGTCGGCCTGCCTCAGTTCTCTTCTTCATTTGGGGAGGCAGTCACCTGGGTTCATATTGTCAGTGAACAACTTTTCATCTTCTATGTGAACATCACCCTCTAAGGGCATAGCATGATGCATAGCATGAGTTAGGAGTTCTAAGGAAGCAAAAAAAATAACTTCTTCAAGGCATGGATTTATTACTTGTTTGATGATTCACATGCAAGAGCAAGAAAGGAACAAAACAAGACAGTATACAATCAAAGGCTCTGGAGTAGGGGAAAAGCAAAAGAAAGTCATAGTTAGAAATATAGTCAAAGTAGGAAGATGCCATGCAACACAGTGTAAAAAAAAGAAGAAAAGTATAAGAAATGAGATTATGAATGCACATTAGGAAATATATAATCTAAACTGCATCATAAATCTACTCATTCTAACTGGCACAGAACATTCCATCCAATAACGGCAAAATATGCATTCTTGACCATAAACCACATCTTAACACATAGGCTGGATGTGTCTCAGTGGTAGAGCACTTGTCTAGAATGTGCAATGCCTTGAGTTCTATTCCCAGCACCACACCACAAAAAAAAAAAAAAGAAAAGAATGACCATTTTCTCAAGCTACAATGATATTACACTAGAAATTAACAACAGAAGACAGTTCAAAAATCCAAAAACATTTGAAAATTAAACATAATTCTTCTAAATAATACATGGCTCAAAAGACAAATCTCAAGAGAAATTTTTAAATAGTTTTAAATAATTAAAAATAAAAATGCAACCTGCCAAAATGTGTGGTTTGTGGTAAAAGTAGTTCTTAGATGGAAATTTATAGCATTACATGTATATATTAGAAAAGAAAAAAATATCAAAATTCAGTTACCAGAGTTTCACCTAAAGAAATTATAGAAATAACAACTATTAACTCTATAGTGAGTATAATAAATTTTAAAAATTAGAGTATCAAACTTCAAAACAAGAAAATAATACAGAAAATCAATGAACACAAAAGACTGTTCTCTGAGAAGATCAATAAAATTCATACAACTTTAGCCAGGTTAACTGAGAAAAGAAGACAAAATTACCAACATCAGAAATAAGAGTTATCACTACTAGTCCATAGACATTAGAAAGGTAATAAGGAACACTATGAATAACTCTATAATCATAAAATTGGTATCTACAATGAAATAGATCAATTTCTTGAGAGACACAAAGTACCAAACTAATGCAAGCAGAAATGAACAATCTGAATTAACCTTGTATCTATTAGAGAAATTAAATCAGTAATTAATAACTTTTCAAAAGAGAAAAGTACAATGTCCAGATAGTTTCACTAACTCAAACATTTAAGGAAAAAGTAATATCAATTCTCCAGCCCCCTTGAAGGGGTGGTAATGCACAAATAAGATAAAAAGACCCAATGGAGCTTTAATTTTTTTATTCCACTATAATAACCCATCTTTTCCAGGAAAGAGAAACAGAACTCTTCTTAAGTGATTCTATGAGGTCAGAATTACCCTAATTTTAAAACCAGATAAAAGTATTATAAGAAATGAAAACTGCAGGCCAATAGCTCTCATGAATATAAACATAAAAATTCTCAATAAGATATTAACAAATGAAATCCAACAATGAATAAAATGAATTATACACACAAGAAGTGAAATTTCTCCTAGGTATACAAGACATCCAAAATTCAAAAATTCAAAACTCAATGAATTGACTGCATCCCAAAAGAAAAATCATATGGTGATGTCAATTAATATAGAAATAACATTTGACAAAATCCCATATGTGATCACAATCATTTTTTAAATTCTTAGAAAACTAGTCAAAGGGAAAACTTCTTCAATCTGATAAAAAACCTTGACAAAGGACTTATGTTTACTTTTATACTTGTGAGGGACTGGGCACTTTCCACCAAGAGTGAGAACAAAGCAAGGTTATCCTTTGTCATCGCTATTATTTAATATCAGACTGGAAGCACTGGCTGTGAATATGACAAGAAACAAAACAAGTTATGCAGTTTCAATTGAAGAAATAAAGCTTTATTTATTGATGTCATAATTTTCTATGGAGAAAATCCTAAAGAATTTATAAAACTCTTAAAACTAATGAGAATAGCAAGGCCACCAAAAACAGAAAGCAGGTTACAGAGAGCAGAAAGCCCTCAACAGTTGTGTCTAAGAGCAAGCCAGAATCCAGGTGCTGTCAGCAAATGATTCACCATGAAATAGGCATCTTCAGAGACCATGACACATGTGGCCAACATGACACTGTCCCCTTGCCGTAAACTGGTTACAGACATTAGAGATACTTGAAATCTAAGGGCAGCATTTCACACTTGCTTTTCCTCTTGGTATATTTGGGGGAGATGAGAGAGGTAAATCACTTAAAGAAGACAATGTCCATTGGAAGATGAACCTAAATGTGGAACCTAAATTAAATTTGATCATTTGCTGGCAATCATCATTATCAACAGGCCAAAGAAGAAGAACTAGAATAATTTCAAATTATAATTATAGCATTTTGGAGATCAGCTTTCTCCAACAATTGAGGTAGTCATGGTACAACAGAAGGCCTTTGACCCCTGATGTCACTTTCTGGAGTGGATGATCTGTCAATTTGTGAGTTATAGCACTGGAAGAATGAATGTAGCTCTGATGGGTAAGTACTTTCCTGACAGCAAATAAGGGCTCATACTGCTAATATTATTTCTAAGACTTCTTTTTTATTTTAAAAAATAAATTAAATTATGCACCCATTTTTATTTTAGTTTTAGTAAACGTACTGAACATTGAACTGAGTACTGAACACATGCTAGGCAAGTGTTTTACCACTTGAGCCATGCCTTCACTTTTTTTGTTTGTATTTTGTTTTGAGGACAGGGCCCCAAAGTAACATTGCTTGGACTGGCCTCCAACTCATGATTCTCCTGCCGCTGCCTCCCAGGTGTCTGGATTACAGACATGTGCCACCATGCCTGGCTATAAACTTTAGAAAGAAATGCTTCTTATAGCCATATCTTGGTCTGTTAATTACAAGATAGACCACAAATGGTTAATTTGGCACTTACAGTTAATTTGAAACTTTTCAATGAAGCTAATTGTTTTGTATTTTCTAAATGTTAAATGTAAGTGCTTACTTCATTTCCATTAGACATACATGTCTTGAAAGTAATTTTTGGTCTCACATGTCACTTGTCTAAAGTACAATGTCATTGTATTTTATCATTTAAAAGAAAGCTCACCAATGCAGCACAAAATCCAAGTATTAGACTTGTATTTTCGAAGACCTTGTAAATATAATTGTATAAACAATGACGCACTATGAAGACCCCCTCCAGGATTTATAAATAAGTATGCAAAGTACTTACTCTAGATTTTGCTCAAACCGTGGCACTACATTGCATAGTTGCACAAACACTGATTTTCTATTATAATTAAAAGTAGCTCATGAAGGGCTGGGCATGGTGGTACATCCCAGCCCAGAGGAGACTGAGGCAGGGGATCACCAATTCGAGGGCAGCCTGACCTCCACAGAGGAAGCCTTTCTCAAAAAACCAAGGGCTAAGAGTACAACTCAGTGGTAAAGAAGTTACCTAGCATGTGCAAGGCCCTGAGTTTGGTCCACAGCAACACAAACAAAACAAAACCCGGATTCATGAACACCATGAATGACCCAAGCTTCACGAATGTATGTAATAATCATGACCGCAGTCTAAGGTACAGGGACTGCCTCAGTTGTGGCTGGCTTTTTCTTGGCATGTGATTCTCATTCCTCTGTGTTCTGACTCTGACCCATCCAGGCAAACATTCAATTGGTTAGAGGGATGGAACCATCTCACAAAGAGGCTCAGAATTAGAGAAGTTTCCACGGTTTCTTTAAATAGGAGGAATTGTTGGTTGGTTTAATCACAACCACATAGCAGTGCTGTGTCAGGCAACATTAGTATCATTGTGCTACATAGAAACAATTTTGGATAGAGAGTTTTGGATCTTGACAGCATAAGGTGTGCGTGTGTGCATGTGTGCGTGTATGTGTGTGTACCTGTTTTTCAGTATGAGTTCTTATCTGTAGGAATTCAGTAATAAATGAAGTACAAGATGATGTGTGATGTAATCAGTTCAGAAGCACATCTTGTGGCACCTGTGCCATGAGCAAATGGTGGCTGAGAGTTAATGAAGAATGGGCTTCTCTTAATTTAATGGTGGTATATAGTACAGAGAATTATTTATATGCATGCTACAGATGAAATACTCAACACGGCTCTAGTATTTAAAATGGATGATTAAAAATCAGTTTATTTCAAACAAGCTTTCCAGACAGCTGTTAGAAAAGGAAATGCTATTAAGATGTGTATACACATATACCAACTCTGAATATAAATCTATTTAAATTCCTTATAGATAGCAATCCAAAAAGGATTATTTCCAAATAGAACTTAGAGGTTACTTTCATTTTAATGTAATAACAACATCGTAAATCTTGGTTCAGAAGCAGCTGTTGGTTTTTCCAATCCATTGGCTATCATGTTTGAGTCCAAATAGAGTCAGCTAAAAAGCTGGTATACCCAGAGTCAGGCTCTGAGTAAACCCCAAAAGCCTCGGGCTCAAAGTCCTTTAATGCAGTAATGCTGTGGGCCCTCCGAACCTTTTTGAATTATGAAACAACTGAAACTATAACACATAATAGTGCATTAAAATTTATCCCCATTAGAAAATATTAATCAGCACAAATTTTGTCATTCACTAGTGAGATGTAACCCTAGTTGAACGTTCTCTTTGTGTGCAATGAGTAACTATAAAATGTAATAGAACACAGAACGGTTCCTGTGGATTCCTGAAGGACAGCCAGGACAGAAGGCCTCATAAGACTGACACTCTAAACAGAGCCAACGACAGGTCTCCCTAGGCAGCACCCACCGTAAAGAAAAGCTCAGTACCAGTCTCAGGTAGTTTAGATATCTTAACCCTCACTATATTGAAATGAAGTTTTTTTTTTTTTTTATTATGATCCTTTTTGGAAGAAACTTTTACATATTCCTAATGCTTTCTTCTGAATGGTCAACATAAATTAATTCTGTTTTAAAAATTCTTTGATTTTTCTTCAATCTATTTGAGATCTTTTTCTGAAGGAAAAAAGAAGTGTTTAAGTCACTTTTTAAAATGTTATTTCTCTAAGGCAACTAGAGTAATGACTAGAATGCAGTTCACATTTTCCATCCAAATTAAACTTAAGCCTGGCTAAAACATTAAGCACCTAACATATTCAGGTATGAATTACCATTTTTCATTGGAAGGGATAGTATGTTTAATTAAAAACATTATCTAAAAGGAAAATCTGATTCTGTGAAATTCTAAGTTCTGGTCAAAACAACTCTGAAACTATCAAACTCTTGTCTGAATGACTACAATCTTGTCCCTGCCTTACCTCCTCTCCCACCCTTGCCATACCTCCTGCCTTTCTCTAGCAATGTGGCCAAAGCAAAGGGAATGAGAAACAAGAGCATAGTCACACAGGAGGGCCAAATAAGAAGGGCAAAAATAGTATCATCAGCTTTCAGAACCACCAATTTTCAAAGTGAGCCAGAGGACAAAACAGTAGCTAGATTGCTGAATACAAACAGCTAAATCGTTCCGGTCTGCTGCCTGGATATAGAACATAAGCTACAGTGAATGATGACTTCATGTCCAGTTACGTATCAGAAAATCATACAGAAGTATCATTGGTGCACTTGGTGAATGATATTTAATAAATGTGTCCAATAAAGATATTTCTCTGCCTCCTGAGTATCTAGGATTACAGGTGTGAGCCATTGGTATGCAGCTATATTACTTCTGTTTAAATCTATGTCTACGGTATGGTCTCCAGCTTCTGTTTTCCCACTCTGGACATGCGTAGATCCCCAGCAGAGCATGGGAATTTGGTAGCTTAAGTTTCCTTGTTCTCCTAGTGAATTCTTTCTTCTTTATCTGTGAGGAAAGTAGAATTTAACAAGATGACAGTATGTAGGAGTATAGATATAAAATCACCTTTATAGGTTTTGTTTTTGTATTTATTGACTTTTTTAAGTCAAGGAAACTATTGGCTATTGCTAGGTAGTGGGCATTTGGTAAGAATTCATGGAAAAGAAAATTGGCATTGATTATAAATACTTCTGAAAATGAACAAATTAAAATGTTGCATGTATGTGTCTTATGTTAGCAATTTCAAGTATCTTTCTTTCATTTTAGTACAAGGTAAAATTCTAACACTCCTAGAAAAGATTGGACCTGCTTACCTCCAGGAAGATTTCATTCCACACTGCGCCATGGCTGGGAGGCCAGGGTCACTCATTTCTTGGTTCAAAGATGACTTCTTAGTACCTGGCGATGTTAAAGTACATTTTGTGGTTCTACCTTTATTTTCAAATAATATATTGTATGTCCTAACTCTATGATTTTCTACTTTGGCTTTTCTTGGTGAAGATTCAGTGGTTAGGTGATACTTAGAAGCCACAGAAAAAGAGCATGAAACTTTCTGGTTCCAGAGAGTACTTCTTTCCTGAGAATAATGAAGTAAGAGGGTTTGCTGCTGTGAAAACAGTAGGTTCAGTTGAAATCTCTTTCGGATCATGTTCTCAGGTACACAGCATGTGAATGAACAGAATACTTACTACAAGGAGATGTGGACCTTTTCTTCTAAAGAAAGAAACAAGTGGCACTTTTCAGACAGAAGCTCAACATAAGTTTTAGCTCCAAAAGCCCACAGAGGTAACAAAAGTACTTGAACAAGAACTGGTTCTCCACTTAGGTGAAAGGTCAGAGACTGAAAGTCTCCTGAGGAAATAACCACATGTCTAAGTATAGATGTTCATATGTGGAACTACTCATAGCCCTTATGAATGTTGTACCCTTGATGGCTTTTTTTACAACTGTTATTCCAAATGATAATAATTACATAAGTCGTTTTAGCACAGAGACAGGTCGTTAATGAATAACACAGAGTTCCCATTCCTGATTTCTCACAGGCTATAATTTTAATCTCATCCTAGGAGACCAATATTCAGAAAGTACTCATTTACCTAGGGAGTAAGTCAGTTCTACCACTCAGGAGCCACATCAAAAGTTGTTGGATTTTTCCCCTTCATTTTCTCCTCATTAGGGAATACACAATAATTATCCCAAAGTACTCATTTATTCCGGTCAGAAATGGTTCTGAGCTGGTGGAGTGGCTCAAGGGTAGAGCACCTGCGTAGTAAGTGTGAGGCCCTGAGTGCAAACCCCATAACATCAAAAGAAAAAAAAAATGAAATGGTTTTGAATATATACCTATTATAAGACAAAAATACAAAGCATTGACCATAGCAGATGCTGAGGAGGAGATGGAGCAAGGGGAATTCTCATTCCTCACTAGTGGGAATGCATTCCATGTCAAGCCACAAAAATACCCATAGTAATCTTAAATGCATACTGTTTAGTTTAAAAAGCTCATTTGAAAAGGCTAATACTGTATGTCTCCAACTATATTCTAGTCTGGAGAATTAAAAAGTATGGAAACAATAAAAAGAACAGTGGTTGCCAAAGGTTGGAGAAAGAAGGGAGAAGAAGTGAATGGGGGGCCTTACAGGATTTTTAGGAGAGTGAAGCTGTTATGATACTGTAATAGCAGAAACATGTCATTATACACATTTTTCAAAACAATGTATAATATCAAGAGTGAATCCTAATATAACTCTTTATATCATATCAGCTTATCAATCATAACAAATGAACTACACTAATAAATATGTTAACTAATGTTATTTTTTCATTTTTATTAGCACATATTCATTGTGGCAATTCTGAACAGGTTTACATTGTTCATTGGTTAGATCATCCCCACCATCTCCCCTCCACAACTCCTTCCCCACCCTCCTTAAAGCAATTGTAGAGCATGATTCTATTTCATATATGTATACGAAGCCCATCAGCCATATTCCTTCACCTTCATCTCTCACCCTGCCCCTCCCATGAGTAACCCTCCACTGTTTCATTTTATTTTTAATTTCACAAGTGTTTGTATATACAGTCATAATCATTCATCTCTTAAAAAATGAAAGTAATATAAGCTCATGGTAAAATTCAAACATCAGCATATAAAGTGAAAATTAAGTGTTTCACCCTAGCCCTGGATTTGACTATCTAAAGGAAATTATGTTTAGTAGTTTTTGTGTATCCTTCCAGAAGTTTACTATGAATTTTCATTAAGCAAATAACCAATGAGCATCTTCTATCTAGTACAACACTGTACCTTGGAGGCAGAGTTAAATACAAATTAGACAAATTTTGTTGCTTATTGGAGTTTACAGCTCACTGGGAGAATCAGATAATAATCAAGAAAACAGCAAAACAAAAAACAGTAATGATAAGCAAATGAAATAAACAATTGTTATGAGTGACAGTCATATGCATTGTGTATCACTCTGCAACTGGCTTTTCCCCTACTGCCGTGGCCATCTTCTGGGGCAATAGATAATTTTTCTGTTGCTTGACTTTCAAGTTTGAAGTTTTCACTCCAAACAAGGCCAAAATAGGGATCTTTGTATCATACCTTCAATGTTTGAGACATTCAACCATTTGCTGACACATGACTGCATATACTTCCCTCAAGTCTTTTGAATTTGACTAGGATAGATGGTGTGATCCAAAATTCATTTATTTTGTGCATTGTTCAGTCTTTTCCTAATGGCACTTCAGTGTCCAAAGTTGCTTAAAATAGTTTATCCCACATAGGAGGTCCCATAAATATTTTCTTATATATTATTATAATATTTCATTATGTTCTTCATATTTGAGGATTTATTTTACATCATTTGGGGTGCTTTTTCTGGGTAAATTAGTAATTGTGCCAGTGACATTGTGAACTAAAATGTCATACTTTAATTCCTCAGGTATTCTTGCATGAATTTCTGGACTCTATTTACTAACTTGTTTCTCTATTACTGTGCCAATACCTTATAGTTTGATTACTATAGTTTCATGGTTGTAATTTCTGGTAAAGCAAGTTCCCTTTCACTGCTATTTTTTAAAGAATTTCCTAGTAATATATTGTGTTGGTATATAAAACACCTTATTGATAGACATTTAGATTCCTGTTTAAATTTTCTATTACAAATTCCTAGAACAATTATTTCATCACTTAATCTAATTCTTTGTGACACAAATAGAGAACCAAACTACACATTAACACAACTCTAATCAACTATAAGCTCATTTAGTAATAGGGGAATAGCTCTAGGACGCAGCTGTATTATACACATAAATACTTTCTCAGAATTCACTGCCATAACTCGATAGTGCTATTTACAATGTGTCAAATCCACAAATGTTAAATCTTTCAATGTCAATGGTCTGCTAAGTAAGCAATTTCTGCCCTACTGATTTATTTTATGGGTAGGCATGGATCTGACCATTAGAACCTTATGATCAAATGTTTAAACTAACTAATCCCCTGAATTTCTTTTTCCAGTGGTAATTCTTGCTGGTATTCACTGCCAAATATTATCCCATAGTGTTTAAGTAAAAGTCTTAAAACAGAGGATGAGGTAGTCAGCGTGGTTTGGCTGGTTCTAACATCAGTGACACAGAACATGACTCCAAAGACTTTGTGTGATGAGCTCACTGAAGCAACATGTAGTTGGGGCTTTCAGCCTTCTTGTGCAGCAGCAGATTCTGACCTGGTGTGAGGGACAGATTTGCATGTCACACTGACCTTCCTCAGGGTGCCCCACGACTTCTTTTAGACATTAGCAGAAGGCAAATCTCTATATCTCTAAAAACCACTCTACCATTATAACACCAATATTCTACAATTAAAAAGCATAATCATCAAACTGGAACTAGGTTTGCTTTTAAAACCATAAATTACTTGATAAGTGTAAAGTTAGGGTCTGTGAGAAAATATGAAAACCTTTATATTACAACGGAGAATTTGAACTTTGTTAAAACTCCTAAAGATAATGTTAATCATGTCATAATCAATCACGCAGTACACCCAGCCAGAGTACAGATTCAGCTTTCAGTTTTAATTCCTACAGGTGAATCCCTCAGAGAGGCGACGGTTACCAAAGATCATTAGTATACTATACATCTTATCTGTGGACCAGGAGGGAGCTTTATTCCCATTCTTAATTCTTTTAACTTGTAGTATAATTTCTTAGCCCTTTTCAGTGCATTGCCTTTTACTGTTATGCCTTTGACTTTTGTTTAAAAAAACTTCTACTAATATCAACATATTAAGAAATTTTATTTGTCACAGGCACATTGTTAAAAACTATGTATGTCCTACGTATCCTTCAGTGCCCACTCTGTAATGTAACACATGATATATTTTAAAAATTCAGTATTAGAAAAAATACACTTCCCCAGGAAATTGGTTTGTTGTCCTCTGCTTAGTGGGATTTGTGCCTTTTTCAGTTCTTCAACTTCCACAAAGCTCACCATCAAACATGAAGACCAGCTCCAGCAAATGTAGAGGCCTTCTTGGTTTGTGAACTTATGTCATTCTTTGTCATAGGTTTAGCTTTCTATTTTACTTCTATTCTCTCTGAAACTTATCCTTCTATTTCTACTTAATCATATTTTCTGTGTTTTTAATAAAATGCCTCAATTCCTTTTCTAGAATGAGTGGCTAACACCCAACCCAGTTATCTTCTTCATGAATTCTGCTTTTATTTCACCCTACACCACTCCTCTGTCTGCATTTCTGAGCACTTTGTCTTCTATCAGTCATTTTGGTTCTCACTTTTTATTTTTGCTCATTACATTGTTACATGACTCTTTTGTTTTTCCAACTGGTAAGTGGAGGAATTTGCACCTTCCAAATCCTCTATAGTTCTTGGAACCGTGGAAGATACTTAATGGTCACTAAAGAAAAAAAGGAACTTACTGTTAAAAATACATGCTGCCTACAGGGAAGAAAGAGTAAGGAAGAAACCTATAAGAAATTTAAATAATTACCTAACAAGGAATGAAAATGCTTGTCCTGGGTTTAGCTTAAAAGGGTTTTTTTTATTGTTCCCTGTCTGCAAGTAAATCAAGTTATATTTGGGGCAGGAAGTTCCTACAAGTGAGAAGCATAAAGAGAGTTGAATGAAGGCACTGTTGCAAAGTGTGGGTAAGGTTCATCAAAACTGACAGGCATGGTGAAGAACCTTGAGAATGGCAGCGTACAGAATCCTAGCTAGAAACACTGTAGAAAGGAGCAGTTTCTGGAACCAGAGTTACTGTAGGAGAGAAATCCTGACAACAGCACGGTCACAAGTAGAAGAAGGTCATGATCAACTACAGCCAGGCAGGAGGGAGCCAAGGGAACAAATACCCTAAATTCTCTCCTGCCAGTGCTTCCCATTGTCTGAGCCTGATCAGAAGCCAGAGGGCCAAGAAACACTGAATGCAATGGGGAGGAGTGGGTAGTGAATGGGGCGGGAGGGGGGGCAATGAGAGAATATGGTGGTACCCAGACTTCTTTCACAATAAGGGCTTCCTTGAAAGAATTCTTTATTTATAATCAGGTTATAGAGCATTTGCCTACCATGTTCAAGGACATGGGTTCTATCCTCAGTACTGCAAAAAATAAATACAGACATAAATAAATACTTAAAGGCTTAAATCTCTTGGAAAGTTACACACAATCTTCAGGCTTCCATATGAACATAAATGATCATTGAAGGTTCAAAGAGTCTTTAAATATTTCCAGTCTTCCCCTTGTGTTTTGAGACAATGGAGCTACCTTCAGGATCACTTTTATACTTTTGTTCCACACAGGTTCTCCTACTTTTGGAGGATCTACCCATTTGTATATGGAACATATTAAAATATGCCCATCCTAAAAGCAGTTGACCAGTTGACATGTCTGCTTTTGTAGGCACTTGATAAACACCCATTATTTTCATTTTTTCAGATTTTGTATTTCAAACTAAAACTTATTTTTTCAGCTCCAACACATATTTTTGGCCCTAGAAAGCCCTTAATTCCATGTGCTGGCCTTGCAGAGGTTACTTAGGCTCCACTCATTGTTTGGCAGCAGCATTACCTCCGAGGAGATGGTTGAGCTGCTGGTGGTTGAGCTAATCTGATTTGTGGTTTCCTGTTCCTGGATTCAAGAAAACCAGTTTATTTCTTCCTTAAGATTCTAGTATTTGGGGAGCTTTACTTTAAGTCACATATAAATGTCATATCACCTTCTGAGGTCCTTCAGAAAGGATATGGTGTGCTTCTATGAGCTCGTTTTTAGAAAACTTTTTATTGGCATGTAATAGTTGTACAGGGGACTTCATTGTGACTTTCCACACATGCATACAAGGTACCCCAGTTTGTCTTACTCATCCATCACTCTCCTTCTTCCCCCCTCCCCTCCTCTAACAGTCCCACTATTGGAAACATGTTCTGTATCTACATGTGTGTATATAATAATGCTTATATTTGTATTTGAACCTATCTTCCACATATGAGAGAAAACATGTGACCTTTGTCTTTCTAGACCTCACTTACTTCACTTAACATGATGTCTTCCAGCTCTATTCATTTACCTGTGAAAGAAAAAAAAAAACCTCATTCTTCTTTATGGCCAAATAATATTCCATTGTATATCTATTCTACATTTTCTTAATTCATTCATTAGTTGTAGGGCATCTGGGCTACTTCCATAGCATGGCTATTGCAATAAACATAACTGTGCAAGTGTCTTCATTGTATCCTGGCTTACATTCCTTTGGGTATATCCCTAGGAGTGATATTGCTGGATCATATAGCAACTCTATTTTTAGTTTTTTGAGAACCTCTACACTACTTTACATAGTGGTTGTACTAATTTACATCCTCACCAACAGGGTATGAGAGTTTCTTTTTCCCTTGAATCTTTGTCAACATTTGTTGTTGTTTGCGTTCTTGAAGGCAGCCATTCTAACAGGAATGAGGTAGAATTTTAATGTGATTTTGATTTGCATTTCCTATACTACCAGGGATATTGAACACTTCTTCATGTGTTTTTTGGCTATTTGCACTTCTGCCTTTGAAAGATTCCAAAATCTTTTGGATTTACCAAAGATTTCTTAGAAAACACTATCCTGGATATTCAATCAGGCTGTTGTATAATTAATCAAATCAGTACTACCAAAAACCAAAATTATTTTGTGTCAAGCTCAACAGCAGCAAACAAAATGCCCACCATGTGTCAGATCCTCAGCCTCCTGGCATTGTCTCATTCTATCATTTACCTTTCCTAACAGCTCTTTGAAGTGAATATTGTAAGCCCCAGTTTACAACTGGCAAATGAGACTCAGAGATTCAAGTGAGTTGCCTAAGGCCAACTACCATACCACATGGCCCTGGAGTCACTGCTACCAAGAAACACACAACTTTTATTTTTTTTTGGTTGTTGTTTTGAGACTAGGTTTCTCTATCTAGCCCTGGCTGACCTCAAATTCACACCCCGTTAGGATTTTAACTTTTTGATCGTCCTTATTTTAATAAAAGTTTCATTGAGGTCTAAAATAATCTTTTTAAGATCTTTAATGTGACATTAAATGTATAATGATCATTAGTAGATCAGTGAATAGTTCTGGCAATCAATTCATTTGGTCTTGCTTATAAAACAATCATAACCGGATGTAGTGTTGAAAAATGGGATAAAGAGCCTTCTAAATTTTAGCAGCAATTTCTTGCCTCCTGTGCTGTCCAGGTAGCTTTTTCTGCCTTCATCACTCAAGGAGAGCAGCCTGCCACCTATGAGCACAAACTGTTCAGCTCAGCATCTTCTTCTATGTGTACTCTTGAATTTACTTTGTTCTGCTTCCTTCTGTAAAGTTAGTTCTTCAATGAGCCCATATTTCAGCTCTGAAATATTTTATGAGTAGAATGAACTAGGCTGATATTATATGCATAGATATTACTGTACATACTAAAATGTAAACTTTTGGAGAGCTGAGATTTTTATGTCTTTTGTGCATTGCTATAATTCCAGAATCTGAATGGTGTTGAACACAGTAGAAACACATAAAATTTAACTAATTATTAGAGGCATTAATTTTTTCTTTTCTTTCAGAAAAATATTCTAACATTAACCCTTAAAACTGTACCCATTTTTTTGAGTGACTCCCAATAAGCCCTAACTTTAGTAAATGCTTCTAGGTAGTACAAGTCTGACACCAACAGTGATGTAGAAGGAGCTACCACCTGAGTTCTACACATACCCTAGTTTCCATCTCAGTTATGGAACAATGAGAATTTATTAGTTCATGCAGACAACAATCCCCACAAGAGCCCAATCTCTGTGGCTATCTTCTCTAGATATGTGTAGCCATTGCCTATCACCACCCAAGAAATATTTGTTGAGTCAATAAACAATGATAGAATATAGAATTGTAATTGTTTAGCACAACAGTGTTCAGCACTGAGCATATGCTTAATAAATACTTATTGAATTGCATTGAATATAATGCTCAAAGAGAGAATCATACCATGCATTCCAAAACTGAGTAGGCATGACATTGAATTGCCAGCTGTTGTGGATTATCTATGTGGCCCCTCCTCACTGGAAGAGGACTAAATGGAGATCTTACTGCATCAGCAAACTCCTAAATCTGAGCAGCAGTTCGTTCCCACTGGGCTAGCTTACTATATTTGGCATATTTAATGTTAAAACTAATGCTTACCATGATATCATATACTTTCCAATATCATTCACACAACCAATCAGAAGGCCTCTTTCCAGAGAAGTGTATTAGCATTTATTATCTCGTCCTTCCTTATTCTCTCCCTTTTCCTTCCTTTCTTTTTTTCTTAATGTTGAATGTCATATAAAGATGCAAATGCTCAAAGGCAAGGATCTTTACAATACTTCACTGTCCAAGAACAGTGAATAGATGGGTAGCTTAGTAAGACAGACATTCAACTCTATAATATGTGACCAGTTTTCCTTGCCCTTGAGTTCCCTGAATTAGGTTTGGTCAACGTGACACAAGCTTCAGGATTCTATTCACTTATTCCTTTTAGTTCCCATCAGAATTAAAGTATTCTGAGTGTATTTCCAACAAGGATAACAAGACATTAACATGCTCCACATTTTTTAGGCTCCAAATGAATCTAAAAATACATATGCATGTGTACACTACATGCACACACAAAAATACGTGTACAAATGCATTTTAAATAAATAGCCAATTGTTGGACATCCCCGAACAGAAAGCTCACACAGCATTTCTAGTTCTGCTTTGCATTAAGACCGGCAGGTTTCCTATAACACAAATCTCTCAAAGTGAGTAATTTTAAAAGTATATAAAATAAAACTAATTGTTTCTGAATAAAGCAATCTATGGTGGGGGTGGGGAGATGAAGGCACCAATATAGACAGCATTTAAGTAAAGGAGAGAAATATTTAAATAAGCACATGCCATCAGGTTGTGAATAGAGCGTTAGTAACACTGAATCAATTGGTAAATTAAAGCTCTGTTAAATGTTAATGAATTAACAACTATATAAATACCTAGAAGTATAAAATGCTCAAGAAATTGAAGAGTCTAAAACAAGGTCAATTTACTCTCTAACAGGGAATATTTTTATTACAAACATTCAGAAATTTAACTTAAACTTAAAAGTTTTTAGTTTAATAAAAATCTTTCTGTTATCAAGACACTTTTCTCCCCTCTGAGTTTTACAAATCTCTCAACAGCCATTATAAGTCTTTTGGTGTGCTCTTTTGTATTTGAAATATCTCTTGCCTGAAATTAAATTCAGTCCTAAAATAGCAACTATATCATCCTCTAACCACTTTCCATTAGTAACAGCAAACTCCAGAGATTAGTAGAGAGCTTCATGTGCTGGGAAAAGGAACCATATGGATGATTTCAACATAAGACTTGACTGCTCATTAAAGCAGTGTATGCATATTTGTCAATATTAATGGCAGACACAAATGAAATCTGACAAAAGTGAAGTCATTGTCTTATATAGACTAAATCTAAGCTGAGTGCAGACTTTGTCTTTCAACGTTAATTCTTGCGGGGCTGTGAAACACTTAAGTCATTAAAATTGTTTAACTCTCCCCTAAGTACAAGAGGATTCTGGGGAATGTATGAGCTCTCTTCAATATTAGGGTTTATACCAGATGAGTCTTCAAACTAGAAGAAGCCTTAGGCATAAGATAAATTTCCTCATCTGCTGTCATGATTGACAGGTCCATTTGGTTGGGTTGAGGGGGGGTTGGGGAACCAGAGAGCAGGAGTTGGGCCTGACTTGCAGCCCTCAGATTTGTGTCTGTTTTATAAGACTGAACGCAGTTGTTGCCTATTATCTTCACTTCAACCTGCATGCAGAGATTTTTTAACATTAGCCACACATGCTCTTCTCTGAGCCTCATTGGTTATTTTTTAAATACATTTCTATTTCCTTGGTAAAGACTCTGTTAGGCAGCTAAATTTAGCACTGCCAATCAGAAGAACAGGTGGCATGTGAAGCTACCAAATAGGCCCTGTCCCATCAAGCTTTCCTAAGAGCCAATCACCAGGGCCCTGCTGTAGCGATGTGGGACTGTCAGCAGATCTGGTGAATATAAGGGCAGGCCAGCCCCTGGCTCTGGAGCAGTCGTGCATTCCCACCTCGCCTCGGGTGTAGGGATTGCATAGAAAAGCAAAACTACACAGTCAGGACTGTGTAGTTTTGTTTTTAGGTTTAGAGGCTCACCGATTCATGTCAGAGATGGTCAGAAAAAACAACTCTACATAGGACGTCGTTTCAGAAGCAACTTTGGGCTTAGTCCCATCCTTTTTAGGCACTCTTGAGAAATCAGGTGAGTGAGCAGCAACTCTTCATATTTTAGCATTAGAGCTACTTTCTTGTTGGTGTCTAACTGCCCATTATTTTTGAAAGCTAAATGTATTTGTTGCTGGTTTTAACCTGTACTTTGGATCTGTTTGTTAAATTCAGTTTTAAAATGTGGGAGCTTTTTTTTTTTTTAATCAAAAAATCAAGTACTTTAGCCTATCAGCACAATCAATAATTTAAATTGTTTAAATGTATTTGATATTCTAAAACTCAGGGTCTGAAATGATAAAAATGTTTGCTTTTTTTAATAGAGCATGTTTCTGTTGAGAATGTTCAAGGTTATATCGCTCAGTGATAAAGTAAGGCACACCAAGAATAGCTCTGATAAAATGCATGTGGTATCAGCTACACCCTGATGACTTTTTAAGGGAATCAACTGCTGAGGTATCAGTTGCAGGACAGTGACAAAACACTTGCCTGCTGTCAGTCAATGCTGGAGAGTTTATTTTGGGAGCATGACATTTTAGATGCATACCTTCAGCCCTGGTTACACAAAGGCCTCTGAAAAGCAAGTGCTAAAGCAACAAAATTCACCTTGACAATAAGAATATAAGACCAATTTAGGCCACTTAATTGCAACATTTTAGAAATTTGGAATAAGGCTACATAATTGTTTTCTACAATATGCCGAATCTCATTGTGCATTTTAATTCAACTCACAATCCAATTATATGATATGAGATAAATGTCAATGCTAAGAAGGGTAAGAAAAAAAATGCTTTTAATTTCTAAATACACTTTGATTTCTCATCTTCCTCGGATTAAATTACAAATCATAAATGCCTGTTAATACATAGATGCACAGTTACGCATTATAGATAAAGAACTACTTTTAGATGGTGCACTAGTTTGTAAATAGGAAAAGTCAAACACAAAAGCTTGTTCATCCTGAAGATAATATGCTACAAAAAAGAGAGTTCTTTTTTTTTTTTCATTTTTCTTTTATTATTCATTATTCATATGTGCATACAAGGATTGATTCATTTCTCCCCACTGCCCCCACCCCCTCCCTTACCACCCACTCCGCCCCCTCCCTCTCCCCTCCCCAATACCCAGCAGAAACTATTTTGCCCTTATTTCTAATTTTGTTGTAGAGAGAGTATAAGCAATAATAGGAAGGAACAAGGGTTTTTGCTGGTTGAGATAAGGATAGCTATACAGGGCATTGACTCACATTGATTTCCTGTGCGTGGGTGTTACCTTCTAGGTTAATTCTTTTTGATCTAACCTTTTCTCTAGTACCTGTTCCCCTTTTCCTATTGGCCTCAGTTGCTTTAAGGTATCTGCTTTAGTTTCTCTGCATTAAGGGCAACAAATGCTAGCTAGTTAAAAAGAGAGTTCTTGATAAAAGTTTTGTGAAAAACTTTTGGGTACTATCTGAATTTTCCAGATACGAATTTTGTCCCAGAAAGGCTGGTTTCAAAAAGGGGTGGGGGGAGTAGTGGAGTAGCTGAAGTGGTAAGACTGCCTGCCTAGCAATCAGAGGTCCTGACTTCAAATCCCAGTGCCCCCCTCAAAAAAGATAGGCTGGTTTCATTTTATTTTTAACAAAGTAAAACATTACAATAAGGTGCAGCATCAGCACCAAGAAGATTATTGCTCCATAAAGTTTTAGTGAACGAAGAATTTTATGAAAAATAATGATGAAGCAATTGACAATTCAGAAATTGCCTTTTTATTTCAGAACAGTGAAATAAGCATGTTGAATTATTAGGTATCTATGCATCAGAAAAACTTTCACATAATCTCTGAAACTGATGGACAAAGCACTTTCTTCCACTTAAAGAGGGACTTAACTGCAAATTTTTATTCATTTCTTTGATGTTGAATATTTTATGTCAGAAAGCATAGGTCTTTTCCCTTCATCTACATTTTCCACCAGCCTTCTATTATTCAGTCTGCATATTGTTCCATATTAAGAACTCAAGCCAGCATTTTCCTTTCAGATCTATAATAAAATTTGGCCTGCCTATTAAATTTAATTTTTTCTGAGTATCTCCTTCAGTAGTAGTAGCATTAGTTGCACAGTTACAGTTTGAAGAAATGTTAAGAAACAGAAAGCATTCTACAAAAAGTATGTGCATTTGATCAGGCTTGCTAAAGCTTTTCAAGTCAGTAAAGGAATTGCAAAGTTCAAATTGTTAGTTTTGGTAACTATTGTTGTAAACAACCAGACAATTGCAGAATCTATGTCTCTTTGTAAGCATAGATGCAGCAAGTGAAGACTATTGGGAGGGAAATGTTTTAAAGGTCATTGTCTCTTACACATCAAGTTGATGTAGAGGTTCACTTTATACTTGTCATATCTTGTCTCCTTAATTACTCTTCATTCCCCCCATCTTATTCCAGGTTTTCCTTTTCACGAACTCTCAGCTAATTTCCACCATTGGTAAAACTGAATATTCCCTCTTTGACCACTAGGATACATTCCTTGCTGTGTTGGGCCAAAATTTCCCCCCATTTCCCCTTAAATTTGCTACTTTATATTGGACTTCAAGTCACCTTAAAGGATAACTGTTCAAATCCAAGCCACAAAAGAGAAGACTTGCCCATCCCTCCAAGACCACAGATGACCAATGGAGCAACCCATTTGGAGAAATGTGTCTCTGTCACCAACAAAGTAGGGAGTGGTCCTCGGCAGTGACATGCTTATTGATTTTTCGCTTCCTTTTCAGAGTGCCTAAAAAGATGACAACTCAAGCACCGACGTTTACGCAGCCGTTACAAAGCGTTGTGGTACTGGAGGGTAGTACCGCAACCTTTGAGGCTCACATTAGTGGTAAGCCCACTCATTTGTACTTTTGTTTGTTTCCTTCACCTCTGCTCCAGTAAGGTAACTTTGTAGGATTTGACACCAAGTTTAAGCCTAGCTTTTGCCTTGTAAAATTGTCACAATGCTATGGAAGGGTCATTTCAAGGGCATAGTACTCACAGAATACTGACAAAACTCTGACAGTATAATGACTCAGAAATGTTTTATTCATATTTATAATTCCACAAAGCAAAAATAATTACCATTAGATTAAAATTTGCTGTCAGAGTCTAGCAAGTAAGTAGGACCAAATTTGGTTATTCTACATTTGGGTTCAGCTGCAGAACCAGCCTGACAGTCAAGAACTCTAGTGCAATAGTGACCAGCCACAGAGATGCTGGGCAGGTAGTCCATGCACCTGAACTTCAGTTGTTTTATGTAAGAAATATGTATTCAACCTTCCTTAGAAGTAGAACTCTTCAGTGATGAGTTAACTTCTAAATATCTTATTCTCTTATTTTCAATCTTCATTAAGTGATTCTAATCAGTTAAAGGCTTTCTGATCAAGTTGAAATGACAACAAGAAATAATATATAGCACTCTGGTTTTTATAAAAAAGGAAGCAAATATTTTCCCTAAAATTTTATTCAAATGGATGTTCATCTGTTTATTTTTTGCCTTCTTTTTCTTCTTCATAGCTCAGTTTAGGGATGATTCCAGAAAATGCATGATTCTTGGAACCTATCATCTTGTGAAAAAAAATAAGGGTTGTCTATGAACTATACTGTAAATAATTTCAAAATTATTTAATCAATATGTCTCCTATAGTATTATAATTGGCTGTGTTAGATTACAAGGAGTAATTCTTATTTCAGTGCATCTCCATGTGCATTGTCCCACTTTGTTTTTTAATTGTATGACTTATAATAAAGATATAAAATAAAATTTCCTTTTCATTTCTTTTTTTCCATTTTATGTACCAATTTTGTTCATAACTGGATAACACTTAATTTTACATTGGACAAATATCATTCATTTTCTATCATATGGAAATCAATTCATTCTCCTCCTCTTCCAAATAATTTACTTATTTATCTTGGGATGCTTAGTTACTTCTAACTGAGCAGAACACACATGGCATCAGTGGGACCTTCCCTCCTTGAGGAGTAGTGGAGCTGGTTTCTCCATAGCTTTTTGTTCCTTCACATTATATGTTAATAAGTTCTTAGGAATACACCACTGAAAGTATGTGATTCCTGTGAATTAGTCTAATAAACTATTCACTCCGTCCAAGTGAGACTAATGTAAGAACACTTTCAGCTATCTTCACCTCTTAATTCAAGGAGAGACAGGTCACCATCATTTATGTCAAATGCAAACCAAACCATTCCCTGAACTAGCTTTATAACCTGAATACAGCAAGCTTTAATATGCTTAAAACATCAAACCACTGATATATAGTTCTTCACTGTGTAGTGAATAGTGAGTGAAGACAATGGCTTTTCTACCTAGTTCTCAAAGACTAGGTTTAACTTAGCTGCTTACATGAGAAACTAGCTGCCTGTCCATGTTATCACAGTTTTACTTCAGACACATGTGAAAGCAGGACCAGTCAGAAAGACAGTGTCCCTGGAATGGCAGAGGCAGAAGACAAGTGTGTCATCCTACCCTTGCCAGGCACAACTCTTAGATCACCTTACTGCTTTTGTTCCTCACTTGTTTTCAAAGATGGCACCACTTTTTTATTTCAAAGTTTCCGTGGTTCTCCCCTTTTAGATGTCTCTTTCATGATTTTAATGATGTCTATTAAATTGCATCAGATTGAGCTCTAGGCAATCTCTGTTCATCTCTGTGCCACTACTAGCTCAGGGCTCTTGGGAAAATCATTAAGCCTCTTGTTTGTCCCCTATAAAATAAAGGAACTAGCCTCTGCATAGCCTATGGAGTCTTCATAGAAGCCTTCAAGTTGACACGCCTACCATGTGACAGTCACCGTGTCACTAATACTAAATGCGTTTCACTCTGCTAGCTTTTACCTTTACCCGTTAGCGCAAGGCAGTGAAACATGCTAGGGCAGGACAGAGGACTTTGCGGTGTCCACTCCAACATAAAGACAAATCGTGCTTGCTTTTCAGGTTTCCCAGTTCCTGAGGTGAGCTGGTTTAGGGATGGCCAGGTGATTTCTACTTCCACGCTGCCCGGCGTGCAGATCTCATTTAGCGATGGCCGCGCTAAACTGACGATCCCCGCCGTGACAAAAGCCAACAGTGGACGATACTCCCTGAGAGCCACCAATGGATCTGGACAAGCGACTAGTACTGCTGAGCTTCTTGTGACAGGTAGACTGGTGGGGACTTGTCTGTGCTCTGTTGCCTGAGGGGGAATCCACTACAGATGGGGGAAGGGTCAAGATGGAGCTATGACCCCATAGAGAGACAGTTCCCAGCCTCAAGAAGAGGCCCACTGGAGGCTGAATCTATCACAAAGTTGTTTGCCTTGTAGAATTTAATTCTCCTTTCAAAATATGGCACAAAAGTAGCTGGGAGTCCCTGTCTCTGTATACAAACACAAACAAATATTAAGGGAATATTAGAAGTCACTTTTCTCAGCCAATAAGTAGAAAGACTTGGAGCCTGGCTCATAAACCCAGTAAAGGATTGGTGGAGATATTCTACGAATCACCAGGGATTCCCACAGGTGATCTACAGAGGAGGCCGCCATTTAAGACACATTGAAAATATTACACAGTAAACACACTCAGGAAAAAGCAAATGATTACTACTGAAATGGATGATACCATTTCCTCAGAAAAGTTATCATCACTCTTAGTGGCCTCTGTTACCGTCTCCATCTTTTACTCCCTGGTGAAATATGAAAACTCAGAACGTGAATTACTTTACACATTACACAGCAGTATCCTGCATGAACTGCAAACTGCCACACATATTTATCCAGGAACCCATACCTTCATTGATGTCCAGTTAAGGGCCATAATTGACCTAAACAGCAAGCACACCAGGTAATGTTAGATATGAATGTTTAAAATGCATTCAGAAAATTTGGAAATGGGAATAGTACAGAGTGGACACAAAGACCCACCAAAGTTAATCCCAGTCACCCTTCACATTTATCTTTTCAAAAATTTCTTTCAGTATAATTAACCCAAAAAAATCCCCTTCCTGTAGCATAATTAACATGAAATCATGTCATTACTGGGATTAACGTTTTAAATGCAAGTAAGTATTTGGGTTATTTGAACACTGGTCAAGTTGGAGAGGGTTAGGGTTTATTTTAATTGAATTAAAATTGAAGAATTCTGTAACTCACAGGTGCATCTATTTTATCCACCACTGGAATTCATTTTAATACAATTTACCGAAGCAGGCAAAGTTGTTACCATAATACGTTAATATAATGCAAGATATGAGGTTGAATAGTGCCAGGAAGATTGTCTAGAACTATTATAATAACATCTAGGCTTTCTGGTTAAAAAAATAAATAAATAAAACAAATATGGTGGCCTAGGGCCGCAAAGCCAAGCAAATAAGGTGAAACATGGCAGCAGAATAGCTTTCTGCCATCTCCTGGCTCCAGTCTTGCTGTGATCTGCTGGGTGATCTCGGGGTTCAAGGACAGTCAAGGTGTTGGATTTGGAGTCATCTCCTGGCTTTGGAACCCAGCTGTGATTGTTTAAAAATACCTTGGGAGCTGTTGGTGACTCCCGGACTTGATTTTTTTTTTCTCTGCCCCTGCAGCCGAGACCGCGCCACCCAACTTCGCGCAACGACTGCAGAGCATGACCGTGAGACAAGGAAGCCAAGTGCGTCTTCAAGTGCGAGTGACTGGAATCCCTACACCTGTGGTGAAGTTCTACCGGGATGGAGCCGAAATCCAGAGCTCCCTTGATTTTCAAATTTCCCAAGAAGGCGACCTCTACAGCTTACTGATTGCAGAAGCGTACCCTGAAGACTCCGGGACCTATTCTGTCAATGCCACCAATAGTGTTGGAAGAGCTACTTCGACTGCCGAATTGCTGGTTCAAGGTGAGCTCTGGAGGCTGAGGTCAAGGAAGAGGGGCGAAGCCTGAGCTGGGACCATGTAGGGTGGGGGACCTCAGCCTCCCCTCTCAGCCCCAGCCTGGAAGGCTGTGAGCTGAAATCAAAGCTGCCTCTCAACCCCCACGGAGAGAAAAGCCTCGGAGATTCTAGACAGTAGCTCAGTATTAATCCCATTATGATAACGTGAAAACTGTTTCAATTAAGCGATGTACATTGTTACATTGTTGGCAAATAATGGAATTTAAAATAATAAATGGTTCTAAGAAAATTCTCATCTAATGGTGAACATTTCCTATCTTAAAATCGAATGTATATTCATAGAAATTGCAAAACTTTCTGTATTTTCCCCAGTAGGACACCCAGAAAATGTTATTGGCTTTGTAGTCGCAATTAACAAAATCTCTTTTAAACCGTAGCCTTGTTTCCTCTCTTAAAAAATTCATCCTTCCCTTTCTACAGGTGAAGAAGTAGTACCTGCTAAAAAGACAAAGACAATTGTTTCGACTGCTCAGATTTCAGAAACAAGACAAACCCGAATTGAAAAGGTATTTTTCTATACTGTTGTGTCTCAGAACTCCTGGTTGCTCGTTCCCCCCATTCCTCCTCCTCAGTGTGGCCTTTCTTTCATATTTTCCAGAAAATTGAAGCCCACTTTGATGCCAGATCAATCGCAACAGTCGAGATGGTCATGGATGGTGCCACTGGGCAACAGCTGCCACATAAAACACCTCCCAGAATTCCTCCTAAGCCAAAGTCAAGGTCTCCAACACCACCGTCTATTGCTGCCAAAGCACAGCTGGCCAGGCAGCAGTCCCCATCTCCGATAAGACACTCCCCGTCCCCGGTCAGACATGTACGGGCGCCTACCCCATCTCCTGTCAGGTAAAGCTTCCTTAAAGAGATCAGGTTATTCACTTTTAAAATAAGGTTTCATGCAATCAAAAATGTAGCATGTGATAAGCAAAGTAACTGGATATTATGTTCACACATCTTCACTGTTCACAGGTAAATTGAAGAATTTTATAAACGCTAGTTCTAAATTCTTATTTTTATTCCCTGTAGTAAAACTTTGCATTAGAAGCCAAAATAACTCTGGGACATGAGAAAAGTGCAGAATTTAGGGTTCAAAGCCCTAAAGCAATCAACCTAAAGTTAACAGCTTGACTTAGGGCAGTAATTGTAACAATGTCTTTCTACTGATCACTACCTCTATGTCCAACATTTGATTGCACCCTGCATACATTGTCTGATTAAATATTCACACCCCTAAGATTTGTTATCCCCAATATGATGGGTAGCTAGAGCTAAAGAGGTAGTTTGTTCAAGGTCTTAGTTTTGTCCTCTGTAAATTAAAGAGAATTATAGTAGGAATGATTTAAAGGTGTGTTATAAGAATTCAGTGAGATAATTAGTTGAAGGTGCCCCTTAAAACAGAAAATAATTTTACAAATGCTCAGATAATAAGTAAAACCTTTTAAATGTTTTGAATATGCTTATTTTATTTCAAAATCAAATGGATTTCTATGCTTAAGATGCAGGTATTTTAGAAGGTGAGCCTGCATCATTAGGGCTCAGAAATTATACAATCAAGTATAAATTATCCACGGCAATTGGAACTTTGGGATTTAGTTTAACATAATGAGGATTTTAATATGATGAACTAAAAAATCTGCAAAATTTGAGCAAATAAAAAAGTATATCTTAATGAACTCCAGTGAAGTTTGAAACATGTAGACAAAGTTCCCCTGCCAAGAAAAAAAAGTGAATGAAGAATAATGAGATCATGAACCTACAAAATACTCAAACTTACTGTGAAGTTTTTGTCATCAAAATTATATGATGGGGTCAGGGTGCAGCTCAGTGAAAAAGGCTTACCTAACATGTGAGGTGACCTTGGGCTCAATCCCCAGCACTGCAGAAAAGATAATAAATGAATAGGAAAAAATATATTAAGGAAACAGATCCAAGTACAGAAATACATTCAAGTATACAGGGAATTAATTTTTTAAACAAACTGATTTTTAAATCTAGAGAAGAGAGAGGATATTTTACTTAATAAAAAATACTAGCCAAATTAGTTAGTTACCTATCTGGAAGAAAACAAGCATAAACCTCTACCTCACACCATTTACAAAATAAATGATTAGAGAGTCAAATTAAAAAATAAAAACTTGCCTGGCACCAGTGGTTCGTGCCTATCCTAAATATTTGGGAGGCTGCAACTGGGAGGATTGAGTTCAAGGTCAGCCCAGGCAAAATAGTTTGCCAGACGCTACCTTAAGGGAAAAAGCTGGTCATGGTGGTATGCTCCCGCCAGCCCAGCAATGGCAGGAAGTGTGAAATAGAAGGAACAATGTCCAGGCCCACCTGGGTAAAACACGAGACCCTATCTCCAAAATAACCACAGCAAAAAGGGCTATAAATAAAAGAATTTTAAAAAGAGAAAATTTGAGAAAATGTTTGAGGACGAGCTTTTAAAAATACATTTACAGATTCACAATAAAAATGAAAGTATATGTATGGCAATAGCAAGGCTATTGCTAGACCAAATAGTACATTTGTGGAAAGAACTTAACGGTGC
The DNA here is from genome assembly GCF_047511655.1 of Castor canadensis. Lineage (NCBI taxonomy): Eukaryota > Metazoa > Chordata > Mammalia > Rodentia > Castoridae > Castor > Castor canadensis. The sequence continues at coordinate 131,279,708 of NC_133389.1, read as the reverse complement.
CCCTTTTACTACCATAAAAATATCATAATAAACACAGAATGGCTACAATGCAGACAATTCCAGTCCAGAAATCACCCATAACCTGCACAGCTATAGACGTGTATGCTGGATAATACCCTGTAAACAAGCAAAATGCAAATAAACGGGCAGACAAGGTTAGCATCACTTAGGACAAAGAACTAATGCACCAAATGCATTAAAAAGTTCCACAAAGTCATTTTAAAGGAAAACCCATGCAAACAAATAGAGAAAACAGAAAAAGGCACAAACAAGAATTTCATAGAAAAGGCAGTGTAAATAAATGCCTAATAAGTATATGAAAAATACTACATATTATCCAATCTTTATCATTTGGGGCACTTAAAAAATTAAAAATATTGACAAAGACTGACATGAAGCAAAAGCTCAGATTTAAAAAAAAAATACATTTAGCAATCAGATAAAAAAACTTCAGGTTTGCACACCATGAAATCATAACACAGACCAAATGTAGTTTGGGGGAGATAACAGCCTCACTATATTTTAAATCCACGTTTAAAGGTCATTTAGAATTACAGACCTCTGTGATCCCATGAGGCATTTTGACCATCATAGCATTCTGAGAATTTATTAGTAAACATCTTATTATTTAGTCCCTGAAAGTTGCTTTAAAATAACTAGAAATTATAAATGCCAATTTGTGGAGAAAATAATGGTTATCCCAGACAGACTACTTCCTAAAATGTCTCACAGCTCTAGTCTTAAATTTTGTTGTAGATAAGGAAAACATATTTCATTGGAGAAGGTACATTGTATCTAGCTGTGACCAAGTGGTTATTTTTTTTATTGTAAGTGCAGAAATAAGCACTTTCCTATAATGACTCAAATTACATTGATTTTCACAGTTATAGGCTTACCTGTGGCCTGCTGCTAATCACTCATGTCATGCTAATCATGTCTTTAACTCTTTTTGAATTAAGCCCACTTTGCTAGGTAAGAACAGCCAGAACAAAACACAAGAGGAAACTCGGACATGCCTGTCTCTTTGCTTTACTTCAACTGATGTGGACCCCACATCATTCTGACATGGTCTTTGTTACATTTCCCAGGCAATTATTTTCAGAATAGAGGCATGTCCTTAGAGCTCCCTTTAGTTTTATTACAATTTCATTTATAAAATATAAATTGATTTTCATAAAAAATAAAGCCTTTCTTCAAAGAAATGATTAAACCTTTCTTCATGAAACAGACTAATGTTGTAATGTTCTGTTAAGGTACTCTAATTTAGAGCAACAATCCAGTTACCTTGAGTTTAATTAGGATAATTGTTTCATTTATGATCAATGCAAAATAAACATCCTATACAGTGCCAGAATACATTTAACAAACGTTTTCCTACATCCAAAATTAGAAAAAAAAAAAAAAATTTTCAACCATGAGGCAATACTGCCACCTAGAGGGGAAATGAAATAAACCTTACTGATTAAAAATTAAATTAGTGTTGCAAATTTTTGTCTTAAAACAGTTGACCAATCCCTAGAAATCTTGCTATAGACTAAAGCTGTCTTTTTTGAGCTATCAATGCCAGGATTTAGTGCCCACACCCTTCAACTGATGCTATTTATCCTTTAGATATACCGAAAGAGCAAACAATGAAAACTACTTGGAAGAAGTTACTTTCTCGATGTAATAATAATAATTTTTTAAAAACCCATAGAATCATTAGGTTTCAAATTAGCCAATTCTTACACTAATTCTAAGGTTATTTGAAGGAAATTGTCAGTGAAATACAATGAGGATGAATGTAAATAAATACGGGAAAATTTAAAAGAGTAGCAACAAACACATTGAATAGAGCAATACTTTCCAAACTGCATTGTACAGCCTGTACCCATAAGGTTCTGCAAAAAAAGTCAGCAAGAGCTGGTGCCAGTGGCTCACAACTGAATTCCCATCTATTTGGGAGACTGAGATTGGGAAGAGAGTTTGAGGCTAGCCAGGGAAATAGTTCATGAGACTCCATCTTCAGAATAACCAGAGCAAATTGGACTGGAGGTGTGGCTCAAACTGTATAGCACCTGCTCTGCAAGTGCAAAGCTCTGAATTCAACCCCCAATCCTACACACACACACACACACACAAAATCAGCAAGAGACTTTTCCTCCTGGCTTAGAAATTCACAAAATATAGACATAGTAAAGCCTGGGAATTAGGAAAGGAGGGAGGGAAGGGAAGAAGAAAGAAAGGAAGGAGGAAGGAAGGAAGGAAGGAAGGAAGGAAGGAAGGAAATGGTTCACTTGTTTAGACTAGAGTGGCACAGCATTTTGATTACAGAAACTTTTCTTCATCTAACATGTATTTGACATCTGCCCACCCAAAATTGGGATTACAGAGGAATTTAGAGATGATTACCTGATTTGCATTATCCTTCTTTTGTCTGTATGTTAAGGAAGCACCTTCTTCTGTTGTGACTTTTTTTAATGTGAGAAGGTGAGATGAGGCACAAAATTCTTTAGTTTACATAGAATTAAGTCTGATTCCCTTGCAGGGTTATAGCAGATAAGAATACGGCTTATTGAGATTTAAAACAAATTACTTTCAAGTACATTATTTACCGTCTGAATAGGTATGGAGGCACACATTTTAAAACTCTGTTTTAAAGCACTTACATATTTCCTCCCATTACCCAAATCTGATTAAGCCTACTGGAGTTCCTTGCCTTGGTGTTCTGACCGGTCATTGGGTTTGCAGGTCTGTGTCTCCAGCGGGGAGGATCTCCACGTCCCCCATCAGATCTGTTCGGTCACCATTACTCATCCGGAAGACTCAGACAACCACAGTGGCTACAGGCCCCGAAGTGCCTCCCCCTTGGAAGCAAGAAGGTTATGTGGCCTCCTCCACTGAGGCTGAGATGAGAGAGACAATGGTGACAAGCTCTACTCAGATCAGGAGGGAAGAGAAATGGGAAGGGAGATATGGGATCCAGGAGCAAGTGACCATCAGTGGAGCAGCAGGCGCTGCCACCAGCGTGTCAGCCAGTGCTTCTTTTGCGGCAGAAGCTGTTGCTACTGGTGCTAAAGAGGTAATGGCAAAACTGCCTTTGTTTCCCTTATTTCAGTTCTGTTTTCTGTGATCCAATTTTTGGCATGAAATTCAGTCTGCATAGTTTGGATAGGAAATGCATAGGAGCATAAAAATATAACAGAAACAGAAGACTGCATTTGGTTGTTGTAATTTGTAAAAGCATCTTTTGTGTGTGTGTGACTAGAATTTGAACTCAGGGCTTTGTCCTTGTAAGGCAGGTGCTCTAACACTTGAGCCACACCTCCGTTATTTGGGACAAAGGTTCTAATCTGAGAAGTTTACATGAAGTATGGGTTTTAATGATGCAGCTCCTGCATCTCTTGGTGGTGACAGATGCTTGTGTATGAATTTGTTTTACTCTAGGTAGCTCACTTTCCATTGTGCTTTTCACATTTTTACCAGGCATGCCATTTTTTAAAAGTGCTATACTTCCTATCCTTATCTCAACCAGCAAAAACCCTTGTTCCTTCCTATTATTGCTTATACTCTCTCTACAACAAAATTAGAAATAAGGACAAAATAGTTTCTGCTGGGTATTGAGGGGGTGGGGGGGAAAGGGAGGGGGCGGGGTGGGTGGTAAGGGAGGGGGTGGGGGCAGGGGGGAGAAATGAACCAAGCCTTGTATGCACATGTGAAGAATAAAAGAAAAAGGAAAAAAAAAAGTGCTATACTTGCTCATTTGCAATCCAGGTGAAACAAGAGACAGACAAAAGTGCAGCTGTTGCAACTGTTGTTGCTGCTGTTGATATGGCCAGAGTGAGAGAACCAGTTATCAGTGCTGTAGAGCAGACTGCTCAGAGGACAACCACGACTGCTGTGCGCATCCAGCCTGCTCAAGAACAGGTACGCGGCAAATCCAGACTAGCACAGAGATTAAGAAGCAAGCACAAAGTTTAGGTACAAGGCAAGAATTCCAGTGAACAACAAACACATACCTAAAGAAGAAAGTACAAGAATGAAAGCAGTCATACTAAGGGAAAGGTCATAACGGGAAGAAGGTAAAAGAAGGAAGTTAAGAGGGTGAATATGGGTGATGTACTTTCTATACAAAAATTAATATAGAATATTTAAACCTGTTGAAATTACCATAAAAAGGGGAGTAAGGTGGAAAGGAGAAAAGTGGAAGGGATGAAACAATTCGGGGTATAATACATGTATGCATAGAAATGTCATTAATGAAACCCCCTGTATAGCTATCCTAAACAAACAAAAATGTCGTTTTTCAAAAATGAAGGACAGGTCCAAGAAATAAATAAAATAAGGTTAGTATAAAGACATGACAAAGCATATTTTTAAATCTCAACACTTATTACTTAAAAATAATTATTAGCATCTTTGTATTTCCCTCCATGTACCTTTCTCAATAAATACACATAAATGCTTAGAAGTTATTTATATGTGTGTCTGAATTTGTATGTGTTATTATACATAATATATTTATACATGTAATCCTTCTCTATAAATTGTTTTGAATCTGCTTTTGTTTGTTCAGTAATGTATTGCATACCTCTCTCTGTCAATAAATATAACACTATTATATAAAAAAAAAAAAGACAGTTACGCATGAGGCCACCAGAGGGCACATGGAGCCGGGTCCTCTGATGCACATTCACTCAAATGCATTTCTTGGCTAAAAGGTAGAGTGTCCAAATTCGCTGAGCAGCCAAGGTCATGCTGAAGGCAGCACTAAGTGCAGCATAGCCCAGGCTTTTAGTACTTTCTTAGAAAATGGTGATCTGAGATGCCAAACGTGTTTAAGCTGTAGGATCACAAGAACACAACAGGTCAGAAGAAATACCTGGGTTATATCAAGCAGGTGAAAGTTGACTACCATGTTGGAGTAGACCAAGAAGTAGTGAAGAGGTCTGGTAGAGATGAACCAATGTGGGTTGCAATACACAAGTTCATGGAAGCAACGCTAGGAATCTCTCTGTATAGCTATCTTTATCCCAAACTAGCAAAAAATGTTTTCTTATCATCTCATGTTTTCTCTTCAACAAAATTGGAGAAGAGGGTGGAACAGGTTCAGCCTAGAAGTGGGGGCTTGGGGGTGTGGGAGAGGTGGCACAAACAATGTATACACATGTAAGTAAATGTAAAAACGATATAATAAAAGGAGAAAGTATGGGAAAAAGGAACTCCTGGTGGAGGCAAGCAAAGGGGGCAGGAATGAATCAGCTAAACAGAGCAGTAAAATCCAGAGCTCAGTTGCTCCAAGAGTGTGGCACCAGAACCACCATTCCAGGGAAGACATTGGATTTCTCTGAGATTCCCTGAAAGATCTTTGCTTTTACTTTCCTCAAAACAAACATGACACTGATTTATGACTGAAAAGTACTATAAATCCAGGATATTTTCCTACCTCATATTTGAATTGATCTTGTTAGAGTTTAGAATCACTCTCACTTTCCTCTTTATCCTCTCTTAGGTAATATTTATTCCTTAATCCTGATATATTATTATAAATTTTTATACAAAGTGCATTAATATGCTTCTTTCCTTTCCTCTCTGAAAATCAGGTAAGAAAAGAGGCGGAGAAGACTGCTGTAACTAAGGCAGTAGTGGCTGCCGATAAAGCCATGGAACAAGAATTAAAAGCAAGAACCAGAGAAGTCATTACAACAAAACAAGAGCAGATGCACATAACTCATGAGCAGGTGAAAATGGTTTTTGATATGAAATTCATTGATGCTATCACATGGGTCAACATAGATGATAATCTTTACTGTGAGAGGTGTTATTTCTCGGTGCACATGGCTGTTATTACACCAATAAAATCCTCTTGTCATGTGTAGTTCAGTTCCTGGATACTAGATACCAAAGTCTCTTAGAGTCACTGAATGTCCATACTGAGAGTCACCTACATTTTTTATGATTGCCTACATTGATCATAACTAAATATGTTACTGTAGGGAGGGGACAGATGGGAGTAAAACCAAGAGGTAAGAAATAGATGCTGAGGTAGGAATGGGAAAGAGTGGAAGAGAGCAGTGAGCATGGTTTACTTTAAAAGCTTAGCAAGTGCTTCGTGACTCCTTATAGCACATTTTGCACGTGGGTTCAATGTGGGGTGGACAGTATGAAATTATAGGTCAAATGACCAGAAAAGATGAAAAGGACAGTCCCCCCATGATTGGAGGCATTTGGAAATAGATTTGAGAAGGCCTGTTGGTGGAGCCAATTGTCAGTTGGGTAGTTTGAGAAGATAAACTCAAGTCCATGTTAACCCTGAGATCCTGTGTCCCAGTGATGATATGTGAGAATGGGAAAGAGGCAAAGGGGAGATTTGTCCCCTACATCCCCATTTTCCTTCCACATCCAGAGAGAAATACAGTGTCCTTCCAGGGATAAGGATTCGTAAAGCATTTTGCCTAGGATATATACCAAATTTTTCTTCCTCAAATGCCTCAGATTTAGGAAAGTAAGTCTTATGCTTCAAACCATCACAATAGTGAGGAAAATTTGCAAAACAAAATATTGTCGAAATGCAGACTATAAATCATCCATGCTTGATTTCTCATATATAAAATAAAAGGATCAGGCAAAATTACTTCTCAGGCCTTCGTTCTAATTTTCTATGTTCTAAGATTACCTTTAGATGAAAAAATAGTATAGAATTACATTGCCATATATCCACTTACAAAAACATTGGAAGTCTTTTTAAAAGAAGACCGAAACTCTCCTATTCAAAAGTCCTTAATTAAACTTTTTTTTTTCTAAATAGGTTAATTCATGGTTTAGGTAAAGAAAGAGCATGGTTATATTAATTAACATGAGAGTATTAGTTTTCTTAGTGACATCTCCGGAAAAGAAATTTTTTCTTCATATTCCTATTTTGTTAATAAATATTGTGTTATCTCTATTAGAGATCAGGAAATAATAAGGTTTTGTTTTTATCATTGACTACAGATAAGAAAAGAAACTGAAAAAGCATATGTACCAAAAGTAGTAATTTCTACGACAAAAGCCAAAGAACAAGAAACTAGAATTACTGGAGAAATTACTACAAAAGAAGAACAAAAACAAATAACTCAAGAAACAGTAAGTCCAATTTTGTAAATGCCTATGGTTTGTTGACAGATATTAAATTTCAGCCAGCTGCATGTACCTTATAACCAAAACTTCAAAATGGAGTCTTTCTCATGTACTTTGTTTGCTAGTTCTCTGTCTAGTATGGAAACTTCCATGACAGAAATTCTATTCTCAGTGCACTATTTTCCACTCATTCAATCAGCTTTGAGGAGACTGACTACTAGAAAAGTTTAGGGGCATGTCTGTGAATATTCTAGAACATACATTAAAAAAAAAAAGGAAAGTAGATAACACCTCTGTCCACTACCCATTGGTACATTCAGTCTTTTCATGTATATCCTCAGTCCTCCGCCACATCGATTGCAATTCCCAACTTTTACAGCTGTAAGGTGCATGCATGTGCACATCCATGCACACACATGAGCATACTATTGCCACAAACACTCCAACTAAAAAGCAGGGGAACTCAAGGAAATACTAGGCACCAGAGACGATAGGTGCTTCTTCAAGAAGGTGCTCTTCTCTGTGGTAGAGGTGTTGTCTTCTTTTGCACCATAAAGCCATATAAAGGCAATTTCAATGTCACCTTTGTGAAAGAAGGTCTTAAAGGAGAAGGGCATCCATTTCAAATTTGTTCCTCTTTTGGCGGGAGCTCCTGTGCTCACCTCTCTTGATATCAAGCTCTTGTCCAGGCATTTGTCAGCAGTCACTCAGTGGGTCTCCTGACATGTCAGCATGTCTCAGATATGAGATCTTTTCAGTTCCAGGATAATTTGTTAAGGGGCAGGTGGGCAGAAAAGAAGCTCATTCCTCAGGAAAACAAAAGTCTATGTTGTGAGCACAAATTCCAACCCCTAAAAGGAAATGTGACATTTTCTCAGCCTTCTGCATTCTGAATATGACAAGGTCTTCTTGCCATTGCTTTCATGCCTATTGCAACTCCAATCTTTATTTTACTCTAAAAATCAGATAAGGCAGGAAATTGAGGAAACTGCTGCGTCCATGGTAGTAGTAGCCACTGCAAAGTCCACAAAACTAGAAACAGCCCTGGGAGCTCAAGAAGAAATTGCCATACAACAAGGTCAAATGCACCTCACTCATGACCAGGTGATGACTTCCTGCTGATGCAAAAGTCACTTTTGCTTCATTGCACTTGCTAGCCACCTACACTTTCATTATGGGTCTTTATCATCACTTCTTCACCTCCTCTTCTCATAAACTTGAAAATTCCTTCCAAATCTTTCATAAGCCTTTGCCACCCATCTGGCTTTCACTGTCACTTCTCATTCCTAACTTTCAGAGTCTCTTCAGCTTGTTACTAATATGATATTACAATTCACTTTAATATCTTCATATTGAAGTGGACTTTAGTGTAAAAGTCAATTGCTAATGCATGATTATGCACTATTTATGGCTCTGCAAGAACTTGCCGTAGATTATATTAAGAGTAGTGGGAAAAAGAGAAGTAGCATTTGTTAGTCTTTTCTTCCTAACCACATTTTTTCTTCTAAATTAGTCTTATTATTTTTTTGTCTGTGAAACAGTATGATTATACGATTGAAATGACACACTTATATGTAATTAAAATGTCTGTGAATAAGAACATTTTGCCTACTTTCTTTGTAGACTTGTTTCTTTTATTAGAGGCTCATGAAATTCAATGACTATTTTCTCCCCTTTCTTTTAAAACTATATGAGCAGATAAAGAAGGAAACTAGGAAAACAGTGGTACCTAAAGTCATAGTTGCTACACCCAAAGTCAAAGAACAAGAGTTGGTATCAAGAACTAGAGAAGGTATCACCACCAAAAGAGATCAAGTCCAAATAACTCAGGAAAAGGTGAATACAGATATTTCAGATGTGAAAAAAATCATCTTGAAACTAATTTCTAGAAAACAATTAACTACTATGTGGTATGAATTATTAATCTGTATTTTCCTTTTTAAAATCCATAACTAAAAACAAAATGGTAAACGTGACTGATTGTCACTAATTTTTCTGCACATTTGATTCTCATTCATCTGTAACATTTGTATTTAATTTAATTCACCATTATTCTTTGCATGAAGATTATCATTTTAGCTTAATTTTTAAAAAGCAATATAGGGAAACACCTAGAGTTTTTTGTATAGCTAACATTTCTAAGTTCTGTGATTCTCAGTCATTATATGTAAACATTCCAAATGAAAATTAATTTCTCTTATGTATTTAACTCTGAATAATTTCCTCTTGCATCCTCACTAGGAGGGGGAAGGGTCATATTATGTGTATCTGCAGTCACATGCGACTTAAATTTTCATTTTACTGTAATAATCAGATGAGGAAGGAAGCTGAGAAAACTGCCTTGTCTACAATAGCAATTGCTACTGCTAAAACCAAAGAACAAGAAACAATCCTGAGAACTAGAGAAGGAATGGCCACTAGACAAGAGCAAATCCAAGTTACTCATGAAAAGGTGACTATTGCTATCCCAAGTGTGAAATCCCCTATTATAATACATTAATACCAACCCTCAGTATTCTTATGTATGAGGCATTAATAACCAAATTTATTTTTTAGATAATTAAGCAATTGGAAACTAAAAAAACAACAGATTTATTTTTGTTAATATTACTACATACTCCTTTCCCCATTTATTGTTTCACTATTGTCTTCCAGTTTTTATTATTAACATCTAGCAATCCTCCAGAGGTTGATGATTGAAATTGCATGCAGGCTAATTTTAAGAGACTACATGAACATAAAAAAAAATAGTTGCATAAATAAGTGATGATTCTTACTGTTGGGAAGATATGTGTTTTGAGGAGTCACAAATTCAGTATATTATGTTCTAAAGTACGGATTTGTTTCAGTAAATTACCTATAATTTTCTTCCTGCAAAACTTTAAGTTTCTTCCTCATGTAAATATCAGATGAGAAAACAAACTGAGAGAATTGTAGTACCTGCTACAGCAGCTCCCACTAAAGCTAAGCAAAATGTGATACTGAAATCTAGAGAAGGAAGTATGCAACCAGAGCAATTACACATAAGCCATGAAAAGGTTACTGTCTCTATTTGTGGCTTTGAAATTTACATGAATTAAACTCCCTCCCATAACTAAAATTTTCTTCAAATAAGCCATTATCCTAAGTTTATCTTTATTGCCAATATAGTATTGAGGACTCACCAACTAGAGTTTTTCAGTTTCATTGGCATGATCCCCTGTGTCCTGTCTGTACTTCCCTCAGTGTTGCTTTCTATCTTCCAATTTTTTCTAAGATATGTTGAAGATAAACTTTAAGCTTTTATCTAAGTCTAATATTTAATAGCATGTCAGCCTTTCAGGAATCTCATAGATGCAGACATTTTACTGTGAGACATACTTCGACAATGATTAATTTTTAATTTTTGGTTATTTCCCGAATCACATCAATTTGACTATCTTATTTTTGTCGTTAAACGTTAGCCAAGGATGTGAGTGAGAAAATGCCTGTATGTAAGCTAATAGTTACCACTGCAAAACCTACTGAACCCACCACACTGCTAAGAACTAGAAAAGGTCTTGCTGTTAAGCAAGAACAGATACATCTTTTTCAAGAGGAGATGAAAACTGATGCCATGAAGGTGACAAGTCACCTCTCATAACTTCTCATCCTTATTCAAGAGTCAGTGTGCTCCTGCTATTCCACTGAACTCCTTTACATTAGAGTAGACTTAATCCATGTCCTCCAGTGGAACGGTTAGCATTCCTAGTTGTGAAAAGTGGGATTAAATACTACTTTTCGTTTTGTCTCCTAAATTAATTCTCGGCATATAACTGGTATAAATTGGGGCCTCCTAATCCAATTGATCTTCTTGCTTATCAGGATTCCAAAAATATAAAAGATATTTGAGTCTACTAAGAAATATAATACAGCTACCAGAATAGAGTATTCATTCAAAGTTGTCTGCCAAACAACATATCCTACATGAATTTGGTATACATTAATTCAAGAAGAAATACATACTTGCTTCCTTAATTTTTTTTTTTGGTAGTACTGAGGTTTGGACTCAGGGCTTTGCACTCAATAGACAGTTGTTCTTCCACTTCTGCCATGCCTCCAGCCCTTTTACTTCTGATTATTTTTTTGAGAATAGGATCTTACTTTTTGCCCAGGCTGGCCTGGGCTACTGCTTTCCCCAGAAGCTGAGATGGCAGTCATGTACCACTGTGCTCAGCTATTTGTTGAGATTGGATCTTGTGAACTTTTTGCCTGGGCTGGCCTCAAACTGCTATCCTCCTGATCTCTGCCTCCTGAAAGGTTAGGATTACAGGAGTGAACCATCAGTGTCTGGCTAAGACAAGATTTACATATGGCAGTTGTGTGATTTTTTGTCAATTGACAATTTCTTTGAGACTTAGTTTTCTCATTGTTAAAGTAAATAAAACTAAAGCTGTACCTGATTACCTCCTATCAAAGACTAGTTGGAAGGTACAAGCGAGCTATAGTGGAAATACAATCCCTCTGCCAGTGAATATGTACATTATGTGTATGTATATATATTATATGTATACATATACTGCATATATGTGTATATACACATATATTAGTGTTATCAAAGATGAACATTTAAAAATATCTGTAAAATTAAACTAGTTGCTTATAATTTTAAAAAAGAAATAAATAAATGAGCAAACTTAACTCACCAAAGCTTCATGTATATTTTACAGTTGCATCTAAAATGCAATGTGAAATGAAGTTAATATTTGGAGTCTTTCAATGAGATTAAATTGCTCCTGGAAGGCAGCACTGGATGAAGTCCATAATCTCTAAAGGTTCAATTCCATCTTTAAAAAGGCTTTATTAAAATCTGAAATGGTTCAGAAAATAATTTTAAAGACATACAGGTAGCATACTTGAAACATATTTCAGGTACACCCTACACCCTGTTCACAGCAGCAGCAAAAAACCCTACATATGAACAAAACAGTAAAGCCTGAACACTCAAAGTGCACTGAAGGCCATGGCTATGTGACTTTCACAGCAAGCTGTTTCCAAGGACTGCCCTGAATCCTATAGCCAAGCCACATTCAGCTGGGTTGCTTTCTTCAACAGAAACTCCTTTGCAAATTGTCTTCCCATCTCTGTTAATCGGGTTCATACAAATGAGAAAATATTATTTTTGTTTCTTCTTTGCTTTAACTTTAAAAACGAAAGCAAATTGAACTTTAATCGGAAAGGTTGTTCTCTTTCTCTCTTGGATCTAAACATAGTAACACTTTCATTTTAATCACAATGTTGTCATTCATGTATTTTAAGAGAGATATTTCTCTAATAGACTAAACAAATTTCATCCCTAGCAAATTGTAAGTAAATACATGTGCTCACTGTGCTCATGAGCTTTCCTGTTATCTCCCATTTGCATGCAACCACAGAACTCTGTAGCAATTGATTTTTCTGGATGGGATGATGACAGCCTTTGAATGTACTTTTATCATCACTGTCACTCTGTCAACACCAGACTAAATGATCAAAAAGATAATAAAAATAATGAATGAAGATAACTAGCTCCAACATTCTGATTTCTCAATTTCTAATTGACTATGTGCCTAGATAAATTACTTAAAAAACCCAAAATATCCTTATGATTTTATATACAGATTGCATTGTCCTATGTTGTGTCTGTGTCTAGTACAATTAAGCAGATACATAAAGGGTATATTTAAATCAATGTACAATGTAATGTTACGGAAATATTAAATTCCTAGGAGCATTTCTAGGTCACATTTCTGGATACATTAACATTTCTATATAGCATCATTCCGTTATCAATCATGCCTTTAGGCATTTGTCTGTTCTGAATGACTAGGAGAGGATGTCTCAGAAGGATGGCCCTGGGAGATGTTCCAGACCAACTTTGACTATACTGTAAACTAACTCAGGAAACCTTGTCTCTAGGTGGACGTTGGGAAAAAGGCTGAAGCTGTAGCAACAGTTGTTGCTGCAGTAGACCAGGCCCGTGTGAGAGAACCTAGAGAACCCAGGCATCTGGAAGAGTCATATGCTCAGCAGACTACTTTGGAGTATGGATATAAGGAACACATTTCCACTACAAAGGTCCCTGAGCATCCCCAGCGTCCAGCCTCAGAACCCCACGTTGTCCCTAAAGCAGTCAAGCCTGTAGTGATTCAGGCTCCTTCTGAGACTCATATCAAAACTACTGATCAAATGGGAATGCACATAACATCACAGGTGAGTCTGTGCTGCTGGGTTTTCACACTCAGGAAAGCAATCTTAACTGGTGTGGTCAGTTGGCGAACAGTGGTATCACTGAGTTTCGTTTTAATGCAGATCAAGAAAACTACAGATCTCACAACTGAAAGATTAGTCCATGTGGATAAACGCCCCCGCACAGCAAGCCCTCACTTCACTGTTTCAAAAATTACTGTTCCTAAGACAGAACATGCATATGAGGTAAGAAGTTGCAGAGCATGATAAAAAACTGCTTAGCTCAAGAGAAATCAGTATCTAACACAAGTATCTTCTTGGTAGACCAATGTGGTCTCTTTTTGATGATGTGGTAGACTCAGGTGTCTCTAGGTTTGGTTTCTGAGGATGCCCAACAGGGTGAGCCTAGGGTAGCAGGTGGTTATCATCTACCTGTGAAGAGACAACTTCCAAAAAGGCTTCTCTATTTCACATTTTAGGACTAGCTCAAGCCCAGTTGTTTTGATTACTATAGTTCTAATGACTTTGTACATGATAGTAGATTACACTTTATAGTTTTTCTTATGCTGTGAGACATTTCACAGACTTAAGTATGAATTTATTTTAATGATAAAGTAAGACATTGAGGAGTTATATGCTCACATAACCAATATAGCAAAATGAAGAAGTGGTATTGTTAGGTGGCTGAGTTGGACTGTGGAATAAAATAGCGGTGGATTAATGTCCTATTAGCTCTGTCATCAAGGGAAAGTGAACATACATGTAAAAACTTTTGCAAGTTGACAGCCCATTATAATCCTCTATATTAGTTACTATTGTTCTTCTTCTAAGAACCGTTCTTAGAAATAGGATCCAAACCTTCTATGCCTTCAAAGAATTATGAGGAATGAATATGCCTATAATAGTCTCAAACTATTATTGAAACCAAATAACCACAGACTGTTATTTATTCTGTTTTAATTTTAACAGAGTTAAAATAGTAAGGAAGCCATTTTCAGATATTTTTCTGAATGTCTCTATTTTCATCAGTCACAAAGACTTCTTGCTAAAACCCTGCTGTGTAATTTCAATTATTTCTTAGGCTTTACCAAATATTTTAATAATTTCTTGATTTTGAATTTCTCATTACAGTAGTTTCAAATGTGGCATTCATTAGGAGGGATAAATGTAGAAAATTCATGACTAAGTTTTAGAAGATCCTCAGTCCTTTTCTGATAAGAGCTGTAAAGTAAGGAGTTCTTAATTCAACTCTTCAAAAAAGATATTTTAAAATCTATTTTATAAACTCACAGGAATGATGAAGAGCTTTGTAATAGTCTTATCTCTGACTTTTGATTAGCTGTAAGAGTGATAATGAGACCATTAAAAAACAGACCATACTGAAAATATAGTGGGAAGTACTTCTGAATGATAACCTGGGTGACAGTTAAGTGACTTCATTTTCTGGTTCTCTTCCATTCAGGCCTCAATAGCCGGTAGTGCTATTGCCACATTACAAAAAGAGTTGTCAACCACATCTGCTCAGAAGGTTACGAAATCAGTGAAGGCTCCCACTGTGAAGCCTGGTGAGACTAGAGTCAGGGCAGAGCCCACTCCTTCACCACAGTTCCCCTTCACTGACACGCCAGACACTTACAAGAGTCAAGCTGGCATTGAAGTCAAAAAGGAAGTAGGGGTGAGCATCACTGGCAGCACAGTCCATGAGGAACACTTGGAAGTACTACACGGACGTGAGACCAAGGTTGGTCAGCCGGTTGCATGCTGTTTCTTGATCCACTTCCTGTGATCCCAGAGCAGCCAGCTGGGAACATGGCCTTTCTTCTTTACCACACCCAAACTTAACTTTATCAAGCTATGGATCAGAAGTCTTTTTTTCTTAAAAATATTTTTATAGTCTTGCATATACTAAGAGTTTATGAGAAGTCCCCTGATAGCATGGGCATTTTCTAATGTCATTTGTAAAAATTGTAGGTGACAGAAACAGCAAGAGTACCTGCACCTGTCGAGATCCCTGTTACTCCACCTACTTTAGTCTCGGTAAGTAGAAAGATGTTGAATGGCCCCTGTTCCTTTTTGGTCAAATCACTTGAACACATGTTTGCAAAGAGCAATTTCTCAAACTTCCAGGAAAAATAGCATTAGCAGGTTTACAAATGCTTATTTCACCCGGCACTCTGTCAGGGAAAAGGGGAAGTTCATGTGTTTTCAATAGATTTAATGAGCTTCTAATGTGTGTAAGTTATAACTCAGGAGCTGTGGAAATATAAAAACCAATTCAGCCCTCTCTGAAACCTTTGCCTTGTCACCAAAGAAAATGTCCAAAAACAAATATAATAAAATATAGAGAGAAAACTGGAAGTGTGGCTCAAGTGGTAGAGTGCCTGCCTAGCAAGTACAAAGCCCTGAGTTCAAACTCCAGTAGTACAAAAAATAGTAATAATAAATTTATAAAATAAGCTTTGTTGAACAGGTAGGATCTCTAGAATTTGAACATGTGAGAATTAAGAAGGTGTAGAATCTCTCGATTATGTGGTATTAATATAATTCCAGTACAGGGACTAGGAAGGGCCTTGGATTAATTTCAAATTGGGAATATTCCAATATCTTAGGGAGTCTCTTATTAATAGATCTGGAGTCCTGATTAAAAGACATTTTGTGGCAATTAAAATGTACAAGTTCAAACATCACGTTTATTATAACACATACAGATGATTAACGACTATGCATACATATCATTATTTCCTTTTTTGTCTTTCTTTAGGGCCTAAAAAATGTGACTGTCATCGAAGGTGAATCTGTCACCTTGGAGTGCCATATCTCTGGATACCCATCCCCAAAAGTGACATGGTACAGAGAAGACTACCAAATCGAAAGTTCCATTGATTTCCAGATAACCTTCCAGAGTGGCATTGCTCGTCTTATGATCCGTGAAGCCTTTGCAGAAGACAGCGGTCGATTTACCTGCAGTGCTGTGAATGAGGCTGGAACCGTTAGCACGTCCTGCTATCTGGCTGTGCAGGGTTAGTGGCTACCCTCTCCAGTCTTAATGCCTGTGTCACCACTCTCAGCCAGCACTCCTTTCCACAATGGGGCTTCTGCACACTTCACAATGGTGTTCCTTTGGGGAAGTGGGGAGTAGATTATTGGGTCCACTTAATTCTCAGTGCTAAGCAGGGGTCACTAATAAAACAGACTAAATGGCCCATTTCAATAAGAAACTGTCTTCTTCTAGTGTCAGAAGAGTTTGAAAAAGAAACAACAGCTGTGACTGAGAAATTTGCCACCGAGGAGAAACGGTAAAACATTCTTTTGCCACTTAGCTGCTGATCTAGTTTTGATGTTTTATCCCTTTTGTATTGGATGATTCCAAGCAGCTAATATGAAGGGAATTCTTTTTCCAGCTTTACTGAGTCAAGAGATGTGGTAATGACTGATACCAGCATCATAGAGGAACAGGCAGGGCCTGGAGAACCTGCCGCGCCTTTCTTCATTACAAAACCAGTGGTTCAGAAACTGGTGGAAGGTGGGAGCATTGTGTTTGAATGCCAGGTTGGAGGAAATCCAAAGCCCCATGTCTACTGGAAAAAATCTGGTGTTCCACTCACCACTGGATACAGGTATTTGAATGGCTGAATGACAGAATTCTCTGTTATTCTGAGGTGTTTTCACATTTTTATACAGTTTTATTGAGAATAAAACTGTGACAAAACTGGATGGAAGATATATTTCATAATCCTAATTTAATGCTTGGATAGTGCTAGTGAAATAGAGCATATTATTATTATATTCTCCCTCTCTCTCCCTCTCAAATCTTTCTCTCTCTCTTTTTTCCCTCTCCCTCTCCCCCCTTCTTTCTCTGTCTTCTAGAAAGGATTTGGGACAACTTTCAGTAAAAACACATAATAATTAAGTAAATAAATCACAAAAAATAAAACAGAGAAGTGGATATAATGAAAAGAAAGCTATTTGTGAATGAAAATTTGCACAAATATATTTTTGCAATTGAATATAAAATCTAGTTCTGAATTTTATGCAATTTCCTTTAAGTAAAAAAAATGTCAACTTGATAATCAAAAGATATAGGTGTCATATCTAAATGATAAGAAATACAGTGAACCGGAGGCTTAGTATTCATTTGATCTTCAAATGAAATAATGCACAAAAAGAAAATACCTATGTTTAAATGGCCTCATCATTTGCTAACATAAGCACTGAAGCCACATATTTCTGTTTGCAGTTTTTTATTCTATTATTTATTTTAAATAATATCTAGATATTCTTTTCCTTTTTTAATTTTTTTCGAGATAGAGTCTCACTTCATTGTCCAAGCAGGCCTCGAACCCCTGGGCTCAAGCAATTCTCCTTCCTTAAGCCTCTCAAGTAGTTAGGACTACAGGTGTACACCACTGTGCTGTTCTGAATGATCTATAAAAATTTTAACGTGTTTGGCCATCATTATATGTGTCCATGCATTTTCTTCAGTTTTTAGCACTTTACAGTTACAGTGTATGCTAGAACTTTGTCACATTTACGGCCATTGACCATTATACCACAGATTTGTCCAATCACAAATAAGTACAGTTCTTTCACTCTCAAAAGGGTTATTGATGATTCATATTTTTATTTGTTCATTTCCATGAAGATACAAAGTGAGTCACAATAAACAAACTGGTGAATGTAAACTGGTGATTTCTATGACTTTTGCTGATGATGCTGGAGAATACACTATTGTTATTCGGAATAAGCATGGAGAAACTTCAGCATCTGCTTCCTTACTTGAAGAAGGTAAGTGCAGCCCTAAGTAGTTCTATGTGCAGGATGGAACCAAAATGCAGTAAAGCAACCGTGCTCTGTGTTTGCTGAAAGACTGGTGGCAGTGGCCTACTTCAGATAGTGTCCCCTCCCTTGACCTCAGCTGTATAGGAAACGTATTAGAACACACAGCCCTCAAACCACACTAGGGCTGAACTTCTGGGGTTGTAGCATGGACATAATAGACAATAGCAAATAGGAGAGCAAGTGCCTTGCCCCATGGTGGGCAGTGGCTCCCACCTCCAGCACAAGCCAAGTTCAATGCTGCTGGAGCTGCCAATATTTTAAAGAAAAGCTGGAAATCAGAATTTTCAGTGTTCATAATTTTAAAAAAATTGATAGCATTCATGTCAAACAAAATGTATCTGAGAATCGCCATTAATCTCTGCTAGTTTTTCACATTTATGGTGGACCATCCCATACTCTGTCTCTCTTGATCTGCTCTATATCATTTACAGGAAGTTACTTTATTCTTCATTATTCCCTCTTAGCAACTAAAGCACAGAAAATTCAGGAAGGCAAATGAATTACAAAAAGCCACACAACAAATTAGGAAGACCACTAGGGTAAATTCCAAGGAATGACTGCTAATATAAAAATCTTTCTATAGCAGTTTGACTTGTTAGTAGTGTAAGTTTTGTTTTCAGATTCAATCTAATACATATTTATTGGAATTTTTGATAGTAGAATTTTGGAAAATATGCTTGTCAGTTATCAGCTTTCCCTAATATAAGGCTTACTTGAATGAATATTTGCATGAATGTTTTTTACTAAAAACATCAAAAATTAACTTGTGCTCTTTTTTCCTAGCTGATTATGAATCACTGATTAAGTCCCAGCAAGAAATGCTTTACCAAACACAAATGACTGCATTTGTTCAGGAACCCAAAGTTGGAGAAATAGCACCTGGATTTGTATATCCTGAGTATGAAAAAGAGTATGAGAAAGAACAGGCCTTAATTAGGAAGAAAATGGCCAAAGATACTGTAATGGTCAGAACCTTTGTAGAAGACCAGGTGAGTATAGCAATATCACTAACTAAACTATTTTATAAATTATACTTTCATCCCATAATGCTCCCTTTTTTGTTTGATATTTTCATTTCGAAGTGATGGAGTCAGACTTAGACAACTATTTATAGATCCGAGTTCATTGCTGACTATTTTCCTTAATCTTTATAATATGTTACACTTGAAATTTGAAAAATAGGAATTATACATATGCCACAAAACTATGACTTTAGAAATAGGAATTATATATATTCAGGAAAAGATAAATATTAGCATAACCAAATCCATTAATGCAAAAAAAATTCCCATACTCTGGAAATATAATTTTACCCAAGATGCCACAGCATTCACTGGCAAAGATGACTTTTACGCAGATTAATAAACAAAATAAAAACACCTTTTAGATCCTTCTGCCAGTTAATGATTAATCAATCAGTCATTAATTCTAAAACTAATACATATCCTTAAAGAATTTCTATCAGTGAAGGTATATCTTTTTAACAAACCATCATCTTTTTTTCTGCGTAGGAATTCCATATTTCTTCCTTTGAAGAGAGACTGATTAAAGAAATTGAATACAGAATAATAAAGACTACACTAGAAGAACTGCTTGAAGAGGATGGAGAAGAAAAGATGGCAGTCGACATTTCTGAATCTGAAGCTATTGAATCAGGATTTGAGATAAGAATCAAGAACTACAGAATTCTCGAGGGGATGGGTGTCACTTTTCATTGCAAGATGTCTGGATATCCATTACCCAAGGTAAAGCATAAACATTTATCATACCTTCATGTCACAAGAAAGATACATTGGTTACACTGTAACTATTTTACCTAAACTCTATTCACATATGCATTCTTTGCAGATTGCATGGTACAAAGATGGCAAGCGCATTAAACAGGGAGAAAGATATCAAATGGACTTTCTACAAGATGGCAGAGCTAGTCTGCGTATACCTGTTGTCCTTCCAGAAGATGAAGGAATTTATACTGCTTTTGCCAGCAATATTAAAGGAAATGCAATTTGCTCAGGGAAGTTGTATGTGGAGCCCGCTGCACCACTTGGAGCTCCAACTTACATACCCACACCAGAACCAGTGAGCAGAATTCGGTAAGACTTGTAATACTTTGAGTTGCTTAGTCTTTAAATTGCTACAAAACACCAAACATCCCAGCAGCAAATTACTGTTGTGTGAAAAAGAAAATTGAGGGTTGAAGTAGTATAGAAACTTCCCACTGAAAATAGCAACAACTGCCAAGAGTTTTCTTTCTTCTTGCCCCTTTGTTAGATAAACAAAGGATTTTCATCAGTGTAGCATACTACTCATTTTTCTAGTGCTTATACCTAATAAAACAATAATTCCTGTTTGTTTAGCTCTTGATCTTTATAGATATCACACTTAATTTATAAAGCATCTCTGTAATATAGAGATGGGAACACATAGGTTCTGGAAGCCTGTGAAAATTACCTTACTTCATCCAGCTTGGCACTGTAGTACTGACATTCAATTCCAAGCCTGTCTGCTGAAAAATGCGGACAGGGTTTTATTTTGTTAACAAATCTAATTTCTAAGTTTTTCCTCCTATTAGATAAAAAGCATATTTTCCTTTTTCCATAGATTTAGTCATTGGTTTATTTAACCAATCATCATTTATTAAAATACTTTGGTAGTTGAAGACGTGGTAACTAATTAAATCTAGATGGTGAAGAAAAGACATTATTAAACATTGTTTCAAAATGTTGAGCCTGAGTATGTATTTTTGTTGAATGACTACTGGCCAGAATTGAGGATGTAAGAAAAACATAGCCTTGGGGGCAATAATATTATATTTTGCTTCGGATTCCAGTGAATTTGAAGTACTCTCTGAAACATTCAAGAAGTAAATTCTAAAATAACATTAACAAATAAGACAGAAAGAGATTTGTTTTGCTAAGTTTTCTAGATATTCATGAAAATATTCTGTTTTGCCTTTGTTTTTCAGGTCTATCTCTCCACGTTCAGTGAGCAGGTCTCCTATACGCATGTCTCCTGCACGGATGTCTCCTGCACGGATGTCACCTGCACGGATGTCACCTGCACGGATGTCCCCTGGACGCAGACTAGAGGAAACAGATGAGTCACAACTTGAAAGACTATATAAGCCAGTCTTTGTGTTAAAACCTGCTTCTTTCAAATGTTTAGAAGGACAAACTGCCAGATTTGACTTAAAGGTTGTTGGCAGACCTATGCCTGAGACACTCTGGTTTCACAATGGTAAGTATGGTAAGCTTTTTCTCACGAATATGAAACACAAAATCAACCTGATGTCTGTGTCCAACAAGTTAAAAACTATTTTAAAATCTATTTCCATTTTTACTTATTTTTTGGCAGGCCAGCAAATTGTCAATGACTATACCCATAAAGTAGTGATTAAAGAGGACGGCACCCAGTCACTGATTATCGTCCCTGCAACACCCAGTGATTCTGGGGAATGGACTGTAGTTGCCCAAAATAGGGCAGGCAGATCTTCCATTTCAGTGATCTTAACTGTGGAAGGTAAAGTAAAATAAGATTAAAATAAACTACCTCATCACTTGGGTTATAATCAAGTATTTCAAGCCCTACTTATTCTAACTTGTGATCTTTCTTTTTCAGCTGTGGAACATCAGATAAGACCAGCATTTGTGGAAAAATTGAAAAATGTCAACATAAAAGCAGGTTCTCGACTTGAAATGATAGTCAGAGCTACGGGTAACCCCAACCCTGACATTGTGTGGCTGAAAAACAGTGACATAATTGTACCTCATAAGTATCCAAGAATCAGGTAAGTTTGTTTGGAAATAGTAAACCTAAGCTTACTCTATAAATCTTATAACCAAGGAACAAAGCTACTTATATATTGATGATTTTTTTCCCTTTTTAAAAAAAAAATAGGATTGAAGGAACCAAGGGAGAAGCTGCCCTTAAAATCGATTCCACTGTCAGCCAAGATTCTGCCTGGTATACTGCAACTGCTATTAATAAGGCTGGCCGAGATACCACCAGGTGCAAAGTAAATGTTGAAGTTGAGTTCGCAGAACCTGAACCAGAAAGAAAATTAATCATCCCAAGAGGGACATACAGAGCAAAGGAGATTGCAGCCCCAGAATTGGAGCCACTCCATTTGCGATATGGTCAAGAACAATGGGAAGAGGGCGACCTCTATGACAAGGAGAAACAACAGAAACCATTCTTCAAGAAAAAACTCACTTCCTTAAGACTTAAACGCTTTGGGCCTGCCCACTTTGAGTGCAGACTTACACCAATTGGTGATCCAACAATGGTGGTGGAATGGCTCCATGATGGAAAGCCACTGGAAGCAGCCAACAGACTCCGAATGATTAATGAATTTGGATACTGCAGCCTCGATTATGGAGTTGCATATTCTAGAGACAGTGGTGTCATTACTTGCAGAGCCACTAACAAATATGGAACAGATCATACATCTGCTACCCTTATCGTTAAAGATGAGAAAAGTCTTGTAGAAGAATCCCAATTGCCTGAGGGAAGGAAAGGCTTACAGAGAATTGAAGAATTGGAGAGAATGGCTCATGAAGGTGCACTTACCGGTGTAACAACAGATCAAAAAGAAAAGCAAAAGCCAGACATTGTCTTGTTCCCAGAGCCAGTGAGAGTACTTGAAGGCGAGACAGCTAGATTCCGCTGCCGAGTAACAGGCTACCCTCAGCCCAAGGTCAACTGGTACCTCAATGGACAGCTCATCCGCAAAAGCAAAAGGTTCAGAGTTCGCTATGATGGCATTCATTACCTGGACATTGTAGACTGCAAGTCATATGATACAGGGGAAGTCAAGGTCACTGCAGAAAATCCTGAAGGTGTGACAGAGCATAAAGTGAAACTTGAGATCCAACAAAGGGAAGATTTCAGGTCTGTCCTTAGGCGAGCTCCTGAACCAAAGCCTGAGTTTCATGTGCATGAACCAGGAAAACTTCAGTTTGAAGTTCAAAAGGTAGATAGACCTGTTGATGCCGGTGAAACGAAGGAAATTGTGAAGTTGAAACGGGCTGAAAGAATTACCCATGAGAAAGTATCTGAGGAGTCTGAAGAGCTGCGCAGCAAATTCAAGCGCAGAACAGAGGAGGGCTATTATGAAGCCATTACTGCTGTGGAGCTGAAGTCTCGGAAGAAGGATGAATCCTACGAAGAACTCCTGAGAAAGACAAAAGATGAGCTTCTCCACTGGACCAAAGAGTTAACCGAAGAGGAGAAGAAAGCCCTTGCTGAAGAAGGCAAAATCACTATTCCAACTTTTAAACCTGAAAGAATCGAACTTAGTCCTAGTATGGAGGCACCCAAAATCTTCGAAAGAATCCAAAGCCAAACAGTTGGCCAAGGCTCTGATGCACACTTCAGAGTCAGAGTTGTGGGCAAACCGGACCCTGAATGTGAGTGGTACAAAAATGGTGTAAAAATTGAGCGCTCTGACCGAATCTACTGGTACTGGCCAGAAGACAACGTTTGTGAATTGGTCATAAGAGATGTGACTGCTGAGGACTCCGCCAGCATCATGGTAAAAGCCATTAATATAGCTGGGGAAACTTCAAGTCATGCATTCTTACTTGTCCAAGGTAATTTGAGATCTTTCATTTGACAGCACTGTCTCTATATGTCCATGAGTATCAAGTAGTACAGTTTAATTTTTTTTCTTTTCCCATTACTCAAATTGTATATTTAATGTTCTTTTTTTTCTTATAGCCAAGCAATTGATCACTTTCACACAGGACTTACAAGATGTTGTTGCTAAGGAAAAGGACACCATGGCAACCTTTGAATGTGAAACTTCAGAGCCATTTGTCAAAGTGAAATGGTATAAAGATGGTGTGGAGATTCACGAAGGAGATAAATACAGGATGCACTCAGACAGAAAGGTTCACTTTCTCTCCGTACTGACCATTGACACATCAGATGCTGAGGACTACAGCTGTGTACTTGTAGAAGATGAAAACATCAAAACAACAGCAAAACTTATTGTCGAAGGTAGAAAATAATGATTTCATTGTTCACTTAAGTTTTAAAGTCACCTTTGCTCTGTGATAAAATTAGCTGGGCATTTTTGTTTTATAAAAATAATTCTTTAGGAATTAGATATAAGCTTGCTAGCAAGAATTGTGAATTTATATTCTTAATTAAGAATCTTGACAATATGGATTTTTAAAAAGCAATATTATTTTCATGTCATACCATAAAAAAATTATTTGAAATATACCTCTCAGCTTCCAAAAATAATTTAAAACTTAAAATAACTCCCTTTTGTTGAAAATTTCTCAGTCCACTAGCAGGTAGATACCAAGACTATTCTTGGCAGGCTAGAGAAGATGAGAAATATACAAGGCATTGTCTCTATCCAAAATCTAGGTGTATTTCTCTCTGGAGAAATTAATTTATCTTTCTCATACTTCAGGTGCAGTTGTTGAGTTTGTGAAAGAACTTCAGGACATAGAAGTTCCAGAATCATTTTCTGGAGAGTTAGAGTGTATTATATCCCCAGAAAATATAGAAGGCAAATGGTATCACAATGATGTGGAACTTAAGTCTAATGGCAAGTACTCGATTACATCTCGTCGTGGACGTCAAAATCTCACAGTCAAGGATGTAACCAAAGAGGATCAGGGTGAATACAGCTTTGTGGTTGATGGGAAAAAGACAACCTGTAAACTCAAGATGAAACGTAAGTCTTCCCATTCTTGTCAGCCCACAGTGAGCAACATCAATATCAATAAACATTGGTTTATTGATAAAAACAATGATAATATTCTTTTTCTCCCCATATTTCACAGCCCGTCCCATTGCCATTCTACAAGGACTCAGTGATCAAAAAGTCTGTGAGGGTGACATTGTCCAGCTTGAAGTCAAAGTCTCCTTGGAAAATGTGGAAGGCGTCTGGATGAAAGATGGCCAAGAAGTCCAGCATAGCGATAGGGTTCACATTGTGATAGACAAACAGTCCCACATGCTGCTGATTGAAGACATGACCAAGGAAGATGCTGGAAACTACTCCTTTGCCATTCCTGCCCTTGGACTCTCCACCAGTGGGCATGTCTCTGTCTATAGTGAGTGTTACTTACATAGTTTTAAGTTTATCTTGTCAAGTGAAGTAGAGAACTTTAAGGAGAAGACATTTTAAGGAAAAGTCATCCTCATAATTCTTTTATTTGTGTCTGATTTTGCAGGTGTTGATGTGATTACACCTCTAAAAGATGTCAACGTGATTGAAGGCACCAGGGCTGTGCTCGAATGTAAAGTCTCAGTCCCCGATGTGACTTCCATTAAATGGTACCTAAATGATGAACAAATCAAGCCTGATGACCGCGTCCAAGCCATCGTCAAAGGCACTAAGCAGCGGCTCGTGATTAACCGAACTCATGCTTCAGATGAGGGACCTTACAGTCTGATGGTTGGCAGAGTTGAAACCAGCTGCAATCTCTCTGTAGAAAGTAAGGATTACTCCATTTAACTGATCATTGTCTTAAGCATTCTACTTTCCCAGTGTAATAACCAATCAATTATTTTATTTTTCTCCCAGAAATTAAAATTATCAGAGGTCTTCGTGACCTTACCTGTACAGAAACCCAAAATGTGGTTTTTGAAGTTGAGCTGTCCCACTCAGGAATTGATGTCTTGTGGAATTTTAAGGACAAGGAAATCAAACCTAGTTCTAAATATAAAATTGAAGCTCATGGGAAAATATATAAACTGACAGTTCTAAATATGATGAAAGATGATGAAGGAGAATATACATTTTATGCAGGAGAAAATATGACATCCGGAAAACTTACCGTGGCAGGTTGGTACATTCATCATTTAACCTAAGTTATTATGTGGGGCAGTTGCTTTAAGAAATTGCTGCCAACACTATTCACAATAGCCAAGTTATGGAAATAGCCAAGATGCCCCACCACTGACAAATGGATTAAGAAAATGTGGTATCTATACACAATGGAATTTTATGCAGCCATGAAGAAGAATGAAATATTATCATTCACTGGTAAATGGATGGAATTGGAGAACATCATTCTGAGTGAGGTTAGCCTGGCCCAAAAGACCAAAAACAGTATGTTCTCCCTCAAATGCGGACATTAGATCAAGGGCAAACACAACAAGGGGATTGGACTTTGATCACATGATAAAGTGAGAGCACACAGGGAGATATGAGGATAGGTAAGGCACCCAAAAAACTAGATAGCATTTGTTGCCCTCAATGCAGAGAAACTAAAGCAGATACTTTAAAGCGACTGAGGCCAATAGGAGAAGGGGACCAGGAACTAGAGAAAAGGTTAGATGAAGAAGAATTAACCTAGAAGGTAACACACACGCACAGGAAATCAATGTGAGTCAACTCCCTGTATAGCTATCCTTATCTCAACTAGCGAAAACCCTTGTTCCTTCCTATTTTTGCTTATACTCTCTCTTCAACAAAATTAGAGATAAGGGCAAAATAGTTTCTGCCTGGTAGCAAGGGGGTAGGGGGGTAGAGGGAGGGGGCCAGGGTGCTAAGGGAGGGGGTGGGGGAAGGGGGGAGAAATGACCCAAACATTGTATGCACATATGAATAAAAAAAAAAAGAAAAGAAATTGCTGCCATTCTCCTCCAGTTTCCTATCCATTTCCCACTGCCATGCCTTGGCGTTTTTTGTACTCTAGGCTGATAATACCCTCAACACTGTCTCCACCCCCCTAAATTCTGAATGTTCACTCAGGCCTATGCCAAAGGCTGTCTCCCCCAGGAAGCCTTCCTTAATCTCCCCACTTATATAAGATCACTTTCTATATGCTTCTTTCATGGCCCTTCTTTTATATTTGTCTTCTTCCCTGATTCCTCTTCCCATACTTTTAAGCCTGGAATTGTTTCTTTCTCTGTGGAGATAGAAGATCAATAATTGTTTGCTGAACTCAGTTCTATTTCCACTTTGCTCTTCTAAAGATTTCTTTGTTTTTAAGCATATTCTTGTTTCTTTAAACTTTGCTTCTCTTACTTCCTTCATGTTTTTAAGGACCCAGTGGATATTTTTTTAAATGCAACTCAGCGTATCTGTGTCTTACTTACCTCTACCTGAAGTAGAAATAAGACCATTCCCATTTAGCATAAATCCTTGGCTTTGAAATGAAGGATAAAAACTATAAACCAATTGACATCATCATTAGTTTTTTTGGTTTATTATAATTTAAGCACCGAGGAATTGAGATATTATATCCAGATTAAATCCTGTCTATGACAAGCAAGTCCATATGGAATAAGCAAGTCGTATGGAAAAAGTGTGTTGTATTTGTATGAAAGTTTCATGGTTTATACTTTATTACATAAGATTCCTTAGAGATTTTACCATCAAAGACATAAAACAAAATCTCAAGACTTATACTTTCATAAGCTTAATGTAAATCACGTTTTTAAACATAGAAAATTAAAAGAAACTCTGTGCCTGTGTATAATTTCACTCAACATTTAAAAATTACCTGTGATAGGCAAAATACTACTAGAAACTCAGAAACCAAATGAAATAGGTATTTTTTTTTTCTTGAGAAATTTAGGAAGAGATACCTGAGCAACTACTTTGTTAAAGCAGTTATTCCTTCCAGGGGACGATGGGAGGGGAGCCTTATAGAAGAGATGACATTTGTCAACACAGTGGTTTTTAGTATACAGGAGATGCATTGACTGTTTCTTATAGAAACATTAATTACTTGAATATTTTGTTTAACAATTTTTTCCCAGTCAACTAACAGACACATTCTCAGGAAATAATACTTAAAGGAGTAAATAGAACACTTTGAAGAAGGAATTGAGTTATAGGCTATTCATGCAGTATGCTGTTTATTATGGTCCTCAGAATTTTGTATTAAACATTTGCTTTTCCTTTGAAATTTTTCCCAATTCCAGTATCTTCCTTGGTTATTAGCTATACATATTTAGAATAAGAGATTCCTATGGTACCTTCCAGATATGAATACAAAATAATTTTATTAAACATTTTGGTATATCGAAAACCATCTTTTTACATTTGATATTTAATTGTGTCAAGACTTGATTATTCTGTAAATATCTTTAGAAGACTCACAGATGTACTTCTCTTGTTCCAAAGGGGGTGCTATCTCCAAACCACTCACAGACCAGACTGTAGCTGAATCTCAGGAAGCTGTGTTTGAATGTGAAGTCGCCAACCCAGATTCTGAAGGCGAATGGTTGAAAGATGGCAAACACCTGACACTGAGTAACAGCATCAGAAGTGAATCTGACGGCCACAAAAGGAGACTTATCATTGCTGCCTCCAAGTTAGATGACATCGGAGAGTACACCTACAAGGTGGCCACCTCGAAAACATCTGCCAGACTCAAAGTTGAAGGTCTGTAATAATAACAGACGTATTCTTTCCAAATTATATTCCTTTCTTGACTGTTATCTCTTTAAGTCAAATGGCATGACAATTTTAGATGACATAAATTTTCCTTTTATAAAATCATAAATTCTTTCAGTTTTCCTTCTGAATCATATACCACAAGGTGAAAAATTGCTCATCTGATGTGTTTATGTGATTAAACCATTTAGCTGTGAAACAACTAAAACAGACACTCTTACTCCCTATTCCCTTTACACCCTTCTCAAATCAGCCTATTAAACTCTTAGTGTAGGATATGCAAACTTCTTATTTAAGTATAGAAAAATCATTGAACATTGTTCACGTTCAATTGGAGCCCAGGTTTCCCAAGACAATAGAAAATAGTAAAAACAAATGTTTTACAAGGATATATGTTTATTTAATGATATAAAATTTTCAATTATCCCCCCAAATGAGGCACCGCATACTGTAAAACTTTTTATAACCATTATTTTGCAAGATGACTGGGTAATGATGGTGTTCAGTACTTCTTTATCTTGCTGGTGATCATTGATATTTTCTAAACAAATCATTACTTTATTTTCAGCTGTCAAAGTTAAGAAGACTCTGAAGAACCTCACAGTGACAGAAACACAGGATGCTGTATTCACTGTTGAGCTTACACACCCTGATGTCAAAGGTGTCCAATGGATCAAAAATGGGGTTGTGTTGGAATCCAATGACAAGTATGATATCTCAGTCAAAGGAACAACTTACTCTCTGAGAATTAAAAACTGTGCCATTGTGGATGAGTCTGTCTATGGCTTCAAGCTCGGAAGGCTAGGAGCTAGTGCCAGGCTGCATGTTGAGAGTAAGTTGACTTAGAAACATTTTATAAATAGCCAGCTCATGGCTAGCATTAAGTTAACCACATTACTGAATTTCTTCCACTTTCTTCGTTAGCTGTCAAGATCATTAAAAAGCCAAAGGATGTGACTGCCTTGGAAAATGCCACTGTTTCCTTCGAAGTCAGTGTTTCACATGACACAGTTCCAGTCAAATGGTTCCATAAGAATGTGGAGATTAAGCCGAGTGACAAGCACAGACTAGTCTCAGAGAGGAAAGTCCACAAGCTGATGCTGCAGAATATCTCCCCCTCAGATGCTGGGGAGTATACAGCTGTGGTGGGGCAACTGGAGTGCAAGGCAAAGTTGTTTGTGGAGAGTAAGTATTCAGAAGCCCCTCGGGCATTTCCCTTGATGATTCCTGTAGGTTTACTTCTTTGTGTTGCTTCACCTGTTTTTAAAAATAAAATATACTAACTGAAGTGCTCTCTGATTTCCCCCAAGCACTACATATTACAAAAACCATGAAAAGTATCGAGGTACCTGAGACCAAAACTGCCTCCTTTGAGTGTGAGGTGTCCCACTTCAATGTCCCTTCCATGTGGCTGAAGAATGGTGTAGAAATTGAGATGAGTGAAAAGTTCAAGATAGTTGTGCAGGGAAAACTTCACCAGCTTATCATCATGAACACCAGCACCGAAGACTCTGCAGAATACACATTTGTCTGTGGCAATGACCAAGTGAGCGCCACCCTGACAGTGACCCGTAAGTACAAAAATATACATTTGTATACAAATATTCAGTAGGGTAATTGTTATCCTGTATCCTACACTTTCCTCCCTGGCCATTTAATCTACTCAAAAATCCTTGATTGACATATATACTGTGTGTTCACACTGAGTTAGGTGCTAGCATCCCCACCTGGACAAAATTTTCCAATCACTGAAGCATTGGAAAAGCTATCTAGAAAAATGCTTCAGTGTCTATCACTTGATTTCTGTTTTTCTCTCTCAGTTGTCTTTGTCCTGTGCAGGGTAGATGAAGGATATCAAAGCTCCTTTGTTTCACTTGTAATCACCTCAACACACACGCTAAGAACATTCCAAGTTTTTATTCTGTACCCATTACAACCCACATCTTATTTACATAAACTCTTCTTGGGTGTTTTTCTATTTTCTCCTTTGCAGCAATCATGATTACATCAATGCTAAGAGACATCAATGCTGAAGAAAAGGACACCATCACTTTTGAGGTGACAGTAAACTATGAAGGCATCTCTTACAAATGGTTAAAGAATGGTGTGGAAATCAAATCTACTGATAGGTGCCAGATGAGAACCAAAAAACTCACACACTCTCTGAACATCAGGAATGTTCACTTTGGAGATGCTGCTGACTACACATTTGTGGCCGGAAAAGCTACCTCAACAGCTACCCTTTTTGTTGAAGGTATGGTTTCATAAAAGTCAAATCCATAGAAAAATGCCTGATATGCCATAAAAAGTTAATCTATCAACTGATGAACAAATAGGATATAGTACATGAGATATTAATCAGCAGTAAATAGGAAGTACTAATACATGCTATACAATGAACATTGAAAACTTTTTACTAGGTAAAAGAAGCTAGCCACAAAGGGCCACATATTAGATAAGTCCATTTATATGAAATTTCCATAATATATAAATCTATTGAGACATGTATCAGTGTTGCCTTTCTAGGGAGAGAGGATGGAAAGGATCTAGGGTATGATGATTAAGTGGTGCCTGGTTTCCTTTTTGGCGAAGTGAGAATGTTCTAAAATCTTGGTGATGCTTCCACTACTCTGCTTACACTGGAAACCGTTGAATTGTACCCTCTGAATGAGAGAGCTGCATGGTAGGTGAATAAATCTCAGTAAGGATGTTAATATGTGAATTTTTTACATGGTCTTTTTCAGCTCGTCATATAGAATTTAGGAAGCACATTAAAGACATTAAGGTTCTTGAGAAGAAGCGAGCCATGTTCGAATGTGAAGTTTCTGAGCCTGACATTACTGTCCAGTGGATGAAAAATGGCCAAGAACTGCAGATAGAAGACAGGTCAATTATTTCCTCTCACTATGTTATATTTCAGTAATCCTGTTTCTTATGATTCATGTACATTAAGCTCCAATCTCTATTTCACTCATAGGATAAAGATTCAGAAGGAGAAATATGTCCACCGCCTCCTGATCCCGTCCACACGGATGTCTGATGCTGGGCAGTACTCAGTGGTGGCAGGAGGCAACATGTCGACCGCTAACCTCTTTGTAGAGGGCAGGGATGTTCGCATCCGAAGTATTAAGAAGGAGGTTCAGGTATTATCTACATTTTGGATTTTTTGAGAAATTATGAATAGACCCTAATCCAGTTTTATATTTTAATGTTTGACTTTTAACTCTTCTAATCACAATCTTTTAAAGATTGAGATTAGCTCATCCCTACTGGTTTAGATTCTTACACTTCTATGGGTTTAGTCACAGTTTGCACTCAGGGAATAAGTGTGTGCTTAGCAGCTGTCTAAATACTTTATACTTTAATTAAAGCAGCTGTGGAATCGTCAGTGTCTAATACATGGCTACTTCCCAAACAGCCCCAACCAAAAAAGAGCTAAAATTTAAATTGTGATATTCTCACATCAATTAGAATTAAGAAAATTTAGAATGAGGTGGCTGTCATGTTCTCGGGTTTCTCTCTATGAAAAGGCAGGTGCACACTTGGTAGCTGAGAATAATTTCTGGGAGATCTAAAAGGAATCTCAGTCTAAGCAAAACTGGATTCCTAGCAAAGATGCTGAGGTTTGTACTACCTTTGCAAAGCTTATCCTTGGGGTACCGGTCTCCCAAATGATATAATGGAGGGAGTATGTTCAGAGAACTATCTTTTTGTGAGTTCAGCTTTATCATTTTGCTCTTCCAAAGAGAATAGTGCTTTAGACCTTTGGCCACAGTGAAAAAGCCTTTGCTGAGGACTCAGATAACCTGGCTATGTCTTCTATCCTTTATTTCCCAATTTTGAACCTTGGTTTTCTCATTATGAAGCAAAGATGATATATTATGAAATCAAGTTGAATAGTAACTTCAAAGAATTTTATAAATAATTGAAAACCCCCAGATGTAAAATGTCATATTTCAGTTATTATTAACTAAGAAGCAAACATTTAAAGAAGAAATTGCCTTTTGAGGCAGCTTCCCTCATTAGTGCAGGTATAAACATGATTTTGTACTAAAGAAGTTTGGATACCAAGATGAGGCAGGAAAAATTAGAATATGCTATAATCAGCCAACTTATTATATTATGATTATAGATTTTGTGTGCTCTTCAAGTGAATAGTTTTATAAATTGATGAACTGGAAGGATGCTAGATTACTTTTCAGTTTTCTTTTTATGTTACTCCATCAATAGGTCATTGAGAAACAGCGTGCTGTCGTTGAGTTTGAGGTCAACGAAGATGATGTTGATGCTCACTGGTATAAAGATGGCATTGAAATCAATTTCCAAATTCAAGAACGACACCAATATGTGGTGGAGAGAAGAATCCATCGAATGTTTATCTCTGAGACCAGACACAGTGATGCGGGTGAATACACCTTTGTGGCAGGAAGGAACAGGAGTTCTGTGACTCTCTACGTCAATGGTATGTTGGTGCAGACTTTAACACATTTTGTGGATCCATCTTGAATAATCCTCTCTTTTAAGTCACCGAGCAATCTCTAAAGAAGCCATGGCACTCACAGGAGTGCAGCTGCATTTATTTTCACATTATTCCTATGGAAAGTGGAGGCCAGCTATTAAAAGGATTATTGAGATGTCATTTCCAAGAAGCACCTAATAGTCGGATCCTCATTCTGTTGACCAACAGTATTACCATCCCCTCTGTGTCAATTATACCCCAAGTGGGTTTCCAGATACAGCAGTAAGTTGTTTTAGTTACCTGTTCTATGCCTTAACTGCCTAAGTACCAATAGAACTAACATACCGACAATAGGGACAGTTGCAGCCTTAGTATGGAGAACCTGGAAGAGTCTAAAATACCCTTTCAGAGCATGGCAGGCTCTCTCTGCCCCAGACTCTTAAGTCCAGGGGCTCTTACTTTGGAAGAGGAATTCCACATGCTACCAAGTACTTCCACAAGCCTTATAACAGTCCTCAAGATGGTGCTGTTAAACTTCTGCTTTCCTCATTAGAAACCTTTGAGCTGAATTTGAGGTTAGCCTAGGTCTGAGACTAACCTAGACACATAGTAAAAAAGGAACCTTCCTTCCCATTCCCATTTTG
Organism: Castor canadensis; assembly: GCF_047511655.1. Taxonomy (NCBI): domain Eukaryota; kingdom Metazoa; phylum Chordata; class Mammalia; order Rodentia; family Castoridae; genus Castor; species Castor canadensis. Next base: position 131,246,110 of record NC_133389.1, on the reverse strand, counting down.
GGCTATATCCCTGAACAAAATACCCCTGAGGCAGAGGGAGAAATACTAGGGGTCATCTCAAGATTCACAAATATGAATCATTTGCCAATATTCCCTGGGTCCCTAGAAAACAAAGTGGTCATGGCATCCAGTTATCTTTTATCCTCTGTATTAGTGGTGCAGAAACTGAGGGACAGATAAGTAAAGTATTTTTATAGTTGTGTCAAACATAACTATAAAAGTAAACCTTTTCTTCCCATTTCTGGGTCCCCTCAACCTCCCAACTACCTAGGTCCCCTCACTTACCCAACTCTAAGAATGTGCTGGAAATAGCATAATCAGAAAGCTGAATTTTGTTGCATATACTTAATTGCATTTGCTGGTCTGGGATAATATGCATTCAGTCATTCAGTACTTATTGATTGCATTTCATTGGCCTCATCTCCATGTGATTTGCCCAAATGACTTAAAAATAGGCAGCACATGGAAGTCATTCTAGAATTCTTTTAGGTATTCATTGCTTTGCCCCAACCCTGAACCAGGGCAATCATGTAATATGAAGACACTCAGCACTCTCAGCATCCACCCCAAAACATCAAAAATGTCTTTCTGAAGCTATTGTTTCTACTTGAGGGCAAAATTTCTTTTGAGAACAAAGAATGCTCTTATAGTCTGAGGCAAGTAAAGCGATCACAATTTCTAAGTTTCGTTTCTAGGCACATAACCACTCAGCAACAAGCTAATGTAGAGTATTGCATGTCTTCCTTTGTCTTTACACTCTTTTATGGACTGTTTTCTCTCATTTACTTCTAGCCCCTGAACCACCCCAAGTTCTGCAGGAGCTCCAGCCTGTTACGGTTCAGTCTGGCAAGCCTGCCCGCTTCTGTGCCGTGGTATCTGGCAGACCACAGCCCAAAATTTCCTGGTACAAAGAGGAGCAGCTTCTTTCCACTGGCTTCAAATGTAAATTTCTTCATGATGGGCAAGAGTACACACTTTTGCTAATTGAAGCCTTCCCAGAGGATGCAGCTGTCTATACCTGTGAAGCCAAGAATGACTATGGAGTTGCTACAACCTCAGCTTCGCTTTCAGTAGAAGGTAGTGAAGCCTAGCTACTTCCCAGCTGAAAACAAAGCCTCAGAATCCAGCCTCTGTGCACTTCCAGAGCATTTAAATTACGATTTGGAATTCATAAAAATAGATTGCTACCTCATTTGAAAGCACTTCATTGCAAAATAAAGATAAATGTTCATGTTCCCATCTGTGAGGTCTATATGGTGACATAATCATGACAAATCTTGTGTTTTCTTTCTTTAGTTCCAGAAGTTGTGTCTCCTGATCAGGAAATGCCAATTTATCCTCCTGCCATTATCACCCCACTTCAGGACACTGTCACTTCCGAAGGACGGCCAGCCCGTTTTCAATGCAGAGTTTCTGGAACAGGTAGGTTTATGAACAAAAGGGTATTGTTGCTAATATTTATATTGAATAATGGAAGAGAAAGTTCTTTCACCTTTTCCCCCATCACAGATACCTCTCATGCATAATTAAAGCATAATGGCCAGCTAGCAAAAGACTTACTGAATTATTAAGTTAAGAATTAGATCAAGATTTTCCACTACTGTTTTGTACCCTTAAAAATGGTTAAGGTAACATAAATTTTATGTGTTCTTTATCACAATAAAGTTATTTTTCTCCACACATCAAAAAGTGCTTTCCACAAATCTTTTAAAAATGTCATGTTCCCTTATAATTGTAGCTGCACTTTTATCTCTTGAATAAGACATTACATTGACTAAAACTATAATTATTGTTCTAGTTTAAGTTGTTATAGTATTAAGTTAATTATTATTAACTTAGTTATAATAGCATCCACATATGTTTCAAAAGAGCCCATTTGCATGTAGGGCATTAATCAGTCTGTGGGTAATGCTGTGTGAAAGGTATATTACTTTAGAAGGCAATATCCTAAATTGGTCAAAGAAGAGACTTTATGATCGAAGAGACCATAGTTGAACCTTGGCTCCAAGGTGTGACCTTCAGTGAATATGATTTCTCTCATTTTCTCTTTCGTGAATACAGTGAAGATACCATTACATTCAATTTCAGAATTTACATTTCATAAAGACAGGGATTCTGCTTTAGTATGTAGAACCTGCTATATTAAAAAATGATACCTACTAGAAAGCTCCATGAAAGCAAGGGTTAATCCTTATCCTAGAATGGCATTTAGATACTCAATAAGTAATTGTTGATTGGATAAATGAATGACCCTTAAATGACTAACATCACCTACCTAAGATTATTACCAGGATTAAGTTAAATAACAAATGAGTATACAGCATTACTCTATGCCCATCATATAGTAATCACCCAATCAGGGTTAGCTCCTTCCATTTTTAATTGGATTATGCTTTCCAAACACCACTAGCACTTCCCCTCATCTCATGAGTCTGACTTTGGAACAATGAAACAATATATTTTTGAACCATTTCAAGCCAACTGTGATTGCAGAATGACCTTACACAGAGACAAGATAAATGAATAAATCATTGATTGATCCCAAATGAAAACCACTTCCTCATTTTCTTGGTTTTTGTATACCAGCACTAAAAGGGCATTCTTAAAGCTTGGGTGTCTCACAGCACTCCTAATAAGTTTTATTATTTTTATTATGCTTCTCCCATTAGTTTATAACCCAATCTCTACCTTGCCAGGAGCTATTTTTTTCAAATGAGTTATTATTTCAAGAGGTCTTCTGACCTAGTGATTTCCTCCTCTGAGATGGAGATGGTGACCTAGAAACCAAATTGGCCTGTTTGAATTTATGAACATAATTTAAGTATAATATATGTAAAGCATTTATAGGTATGGCTACAGGTGACTGGTGCTCCATACATTCATAGTCATCTAGAAGCCATATAAACATACAAGTCTAATATTGGATGGGCAATATGGACTAATTCTATAAACTTTCTGTCTTTGAAACATAATATTTGAGAAATACTAAATATCAATAAGTGAGGGCAGATTTGATAACATCCTACAAGCAATAAATAAAGTTCATTTAAAAATCAAATTCACTAAAGCTACACTAAATAATTTATTCATTGAATTTTAGAGGAAATTTTTCAAATAAGCGTATATATATATGTATGGCTCTTCCAAAGTAATAATAGTTACATGGGCAATATTTATACAATGTTTTTATGAGCTATAGCTCATATTATAGTTGTGCCTCTAAAGTGTTGCAAAATAGTGTCTTAACCCTTCTATAAGACTCTGAAATAAAAAGAGAAAAAATTTTTATCTCTTCTGCATGACCGATGTCCTTAAATGTTTGAACGGACCTTATAAATTCATGAGATTATTAACTCCCAAGTATGATAATATTTAATCACATATAAAGGTTTTCACACTCTATTGTAGACATATTTTCTATATAATGGAAATTAAATTAATTAAATAAAATGTCCTTTCAAAAGGAGGACAAATCACATTATTTCATTCCTTGGGACTGAAAACATTTATACAACATACTCTGACTAAGTATTGCCTAAGAAAATAAGTTCACTCCTGCCTTCCACTAATTGGAAAAAAATTGAGTTTTTGACCTATGTTTTTGGCCGTCTCTGGTTCCCCCTACTGGTAGAAGAGAAATTTGGAACAGTATCATTTTAAAACTTAATAAAGCTAGCTTCTTGTTATTGTTTATTCTACCAGAGAGATGAATCTGTATCATTTGGAAGCTTACAGAGTGGTAACAAATAATTAGCCTAGTAATGATAGATGTCCATTTTGTTCTATTCCATTTTTATTCTACCAACATTTATTGTACTCCTACTTCTGAAATGTTACACTAAGTGCTGGGGTTGCCCAGACAGGACTCTTGCTTTCCTTGAGCTTGACATATCGGTGAGGAGATGCATGTGCACACCTAGATCCAAAGGTTGTAAGTGCTGTGATAAGTCCATGAACTCAGTGTTCTCTGTCTGGGAGACAGTCAGAGAGGATGTATGAACTGAGCATGGAAGGAGTAGGGTCAGGGAGCACAGTGGCACCTACAGGCAGAAAGAATACATTTGTAAAGCCACAAAAGCTTTAGAGAATATTTTACTTGCTAGAAACAAGTGGTTTAAGTATGGCTGGCAAGTGATGCCTTGAGCGGGCAAAAGGGTAGAAAAGAAAGCAAAGTCCAGATACTAAAGTGTTTGGTATTCTGTGCTTAGGATTTTGGAGTTGATCTGACTTACACTGAGAAGCCATGCAAGGATTTTTAAGTCCCTAAGTAACATAATCGAGTTTGTCTTTAGAAACAATACTATGATAGGAAAAGGAAGAATGGACAGATATGGGAGGTGAGACCAGAAGTAAGAACCAGAGGAGGGACTGTTATAATGGGCTATTATAATAATTGATGAGGTCCTTGCCAATGGGAGTCAGGCTGGGAAATAAGGGATAGATTGGAGAAATATTTAAGAAGTAGAAGGAACAAGATTTAGGAGTCAAATATAGCAATGAACAGCAGGAAAGTAGGGTATCTTCACAGATGCCATGAGAGACCAATGACCAACACAGATAATCACAGCCCAGACAGAAGCAGCAAGTACATTAGCAAGAGAGGTTTGTCCTTTTAGCCCATTCATTATTGGCAGTTCCTGACCAGTAGCATCCTCGTGTGTCCTGGTGCCTTGTTCAGTTCACCAAAGGAAAAATTACCAGTAAGATAAGGCGGTAACCTTGCAGGGAGATATGCCATTTCCATTGGTGATTAAAAACACTTGCACACAAAATAATTAGCTCATGTTGCTGTGTTGCCTATTCCACCACAAAGCCCTATCCTTTCCTGTGTTACTGAAGACATTGCTGATCCCTCAGATCTTTAATGACTGACTGTGCTGGTGGTTTATAAAGCCGATCTTATGTGTTATGTCATTTAATTCTCACACCAATCTTATGCAGTGGACAGCCCACTAATTATTATGCATCCCATTTTTCAAATGAGAAGACTAGTTCAGAGACATTATGCTTACACTACATAACATGCCATAAAAGAATATAATTAAATTTCTATAATTTTGAACAAGACAACTAGCTCAATAATTAAAAAATGAGAAGACATGTTCAGAGACATAAGGGACATACACTTGGCAGATTGTCTCAGAATTCCATTTTCTAGCTTACCTGGTTGCCCTAGGTAACAAGGAAGAAAAGAGATTTGTTTCTTTGAAAGGAAAACTTGTATTTATAAATAACTACCATCACAGGAAGGAAGTAACCCTTATAAATCAATATTTGTGCCAAAATGCTAAATGAGTGGGATATTAAAAAATCCCCATATGGTAACAAGATGGCTTTGACTCTGACCATTAAAACAACTAAATTTAAAGAGCACATTACCTTCAAGTATGAAAATACAGTTACACTTTATTTTATCCTTGATTTGGATTTTTATTTTCTATTAAGATGCCTCAAATCCTTGTATGGAAATAGCTACATTATAATTTTCTTATAACTGTTTCTTCAAAAAAATCAAGTTTGTCTAAGATGCCTAAATTCCATGGCTGTCTGTTTCAATTTGCTAAAGACTTCTGACACCTTCTCATTGATAACAAAAATATAGAGTAGTTCCCCTTCTTTGGCTTTTGAGGATGTCTCTTTTAGACTTTGTAGAATGTTGAGCATCTCAGCTCTCTTTTTTATTAGTCTTTCTGCAAGCTGGAAGTGGAGGTTTTCCTCACATCCTGTCTCTGAGCACAGCCACAATCCCTGTCCAGTCCTTCATGACAACTGCTCACAGGACTATCTTTTCCTTAAGGTCACTGAATTTGTTAAAACTACATAACATGCCATAAAGAATATAGCTAAATTTCTATAATTTTGAATATGACAATAAAATAAGCTAGATTTTTCTAGAGTCAAGTCTAAGATAAATATGAAATATAGTCCCTACTCTAATCAATATAGCATTTGCAAGTAAATAAAAAAGTCACTCATTTTTGTGACTTAAATCTCTCTTCTTCTTTTGTGATACAGATCTAAAAGTGTCTTGGTATAGCAAAGACAAGAAAATCAAGCCATCTCGCTTCTTTAGAATGACTCAGTTTGAAGACACTTACCAACTGGAAATTGCTGAAGCTTATCCAGAAGATGAAGGAACCTACACTTTTGTGGCTAATAATACCATAGGCCAAGTATCAAGCACAGCCAACTTGAGACTGGAAGGTAGAGTAAAACAACTCTAAGAACCATACTTAATTAAGATCGAGTCTCATTACAACAGTAACAATTACTAAAGAGTTCATGTAAGTCATCGCTGGTTCTACCATTTGCTTTCAATTCGACTAATTGTTACACGCAATGTTCTGCTGCTCATTACCTTCTCTTTATGAATCACAGATGTCGTTTTTATTTTGCCCTGCTTTTTCTCCATAGAGTTTTGTAATATATTACTATCATCACCAGTTTTCATGCTTTGTGATCAATGGGAAGAAACATGCTGAAGAAATAGGTATATTTTCTTTCTAGTTTAGCTAGGATGAAAATCTTATTTTTAAAAAAACCTAAGAGTGTTATCATCCTCCCATTGTGTTGACACAACTATGATTTTACAGGAGCTTCAGTAGGCAATTTCAGATCTGTTCACAAGCTAGAGGTATTAAATCACTCAGAAGATGCCAGAATGTTGAGGGGCCCAATAGTAAGGTGAGCTAACATTTCTGTTAGTTGGTGCCTTTAAATTGTAATCAAAAACACTTCCTCATTTACAGGGGCCAGTTTAATTCAAAACAGGATAATAGTGGCCTGGGGATGTGGCCCAGTGGTAGTGCACCTGCTTAGCGTGCTGGAGGCTCTGAGTTTGACCCTCAGCACAGGAAGGAAAGAAGGAAGGAAACAAGATTTTTATGCAGTTAGACTTTTTTCTGAATGAAAGTCTATATAGTAGTAAGTATACACAAATACATAAGATTTAGAGAAATTTCTAGTTTTTTCCTTAATTGTAAGCACATAATTAAATTTTTTTTGGTGGTGAATTTAATATAGTTTACAAAATAGAAAAGTTTGTTTTACAAGCAGGAGAAGGAAAAATAAATACCTAAATTCCAGTATTGCTTTCATGAACAACATAGTAAAGTTCCTTAATCCGTTTGTGTCTTGGCTTGGCTGTCTGTGAAATGGAAGTGAACTTGTGTGACTTTGATTCAACAATGACAAAGCATTAGGACTGTTCTGGATTCTAGCCCATCTTTGAATTTGTGACAGGTCTGTGGACAAGTCCAAATGAGTTTGGGGTTAAATGCAGGGAAAGGCATTAAAAATTGGCATGCTTCTTTTCAGGATTTAGCAAATTTGAAGAAGTTACATCAAACTCCCAATGGCATGTCTCTTCATCAATTTCATTTATGAAGGAGGCCCTTGGCCAAAAGCCCATCTTCATCCAGCCTCTATCAAGCCTCAGGGTGCACAGCGGGGAGACAGTCAGATTTCATGCAAGGGTTTCTGGTATTCCCAAGCCAGAAATCCAGTGGTTTCATAACCAGCAACCAATTCCTCCAACAAAAGATGTAGTTTTCCACTTTGAGGAGTCCACAGGCATGGCTTTAATGCTTATAGTTGATGCTTACTCAGAGCATGCTGGGCAGTACTCTTGCAAAGCAGCCAATAGTGCTGGGGAAGCCACTTGTGCAGCTACACTCACAGTGACTCCAAAAGGTAAAGCCCATCTTGCTTCAAGGACTTTGATGTGCTGCATACCTTGTAGTCCCACTGTCACTAATGAGAGTCTCTGCTGTTTGTTTCATTGCATACTGTGGTCAGTCCATAATTTACTAATAAACTAACACCCATTAAATCTCCCCCAATCCTCAAATATAGGTTCATCTATGTACTTCAAATCTTTCCGAAGTATGTGTTCTATGCATTAGAGAACCAGTAATTATTTTGTTAGGCACCAACTTTGCTTAGCTTTTTAAAAAACTTTTCTAAATAACATCGTGTAATTGCATCATTAAATAATCTATTTTCTGTATAATGTTTTAAAGTATGTGACAGAAGAAGGACAAATGGCATCTTATAGTCAGATAAAAAACAATGAGGGTGCACAGATAGTCATTCTGTACAGCTGCAAGGAGAAGGAAGGAATCAGATACTATATGGCATCCACATAAGCCTTCATTAGCCTGGATCATTGGGAATGAATTTTCTTTTGTGTGATCCTGACGTCTTAGAGCCTACTGCATCTGGCATGCTACTTCCAAGTGACAATGATGTATTTCATCTTCATCTTCTATGCCATTTTATGTTAATAACCTAACAAAGTGACAAAGCTTAAATCTTAATATTCTTTTCTTTTTCTCGTCACTTGATTATACAGTACAAGCCCTAGACAGGCAAAGTTCTGGGAATGATGTAAGAAAGTCCACCAAGTCCCAGGCAGTGGCAGATTCCTCTTCCACAAAGGAAGAGAGAAATATATCCCAAAAGGAAATGAAATCACTTCAAGGATCGTCATATCAATATGAAGTGCAATTTTTTTGAAAGTGTATCTCAAAGTTCCACCCACGCATCTGCATCTGTTCAAGATGTAGAGTTGCACCATACCATCCCTTTCTCAAACTGCAAAAGGCACTGAGTTATCTGAGCATTGTGCTGAAGAGTCAATGAGTGAGGCACAAAAGATTCTCCTGCATCTTCAGGACCTCACTGTGAAGTGTGGGGAACACCTCTCAACTCCTCTGTGTTTTAGAAGATGAATCTTCTGTTTCTGTAAGCTGGACTCACGAAGGCGTAAAGATAGAGGAATCTGAGAGAGTGAAGCAATCACAAAATGGAAATATTCAGTGTCTTATCATATGCAATGTTCAGCTGGCAGACCAGGAAGTATACAGCTGCATTGTGCACAGTGACTACAGAGAGAAGGTGACGTCAGCAGTACTAAATGCAGTACTATGACTTGCTTCATTTCATCTTCATTTTATGCAGCCATGCTAATTGAACTAATGAATATGTTAATTAAAATATCTCTAGCATTTCCTTATGAAAGTAGACTAAGTCATCAGCCAAACTTGTCCTAAAAATTTAACTCTCCAGTCCAGATTCAGGAAGTTTAACTTTCAAATCTAGGTTTAGGAAATCAACATTTATTTCATATGTGCCGATGTTTCTATTATTTACCAAATGTACATCTAGAAAGTGAACCAAAGAAAGGTTTTAGTTTGTGATATACTTACTTGGTATTTATTATTGCACCTGCTACTGTGCTGAATTTAAATTATTTTAATAGTAAGAACTTAGCAATTCTTATCTACCCCTTCTTATCAGGTCTAGAGGTTATAGTTGTTTATAAACAGGCCACAAAAATAGAAAATCTGGTACTAAAATAATAAGGCTCTGTTTAAAGCAAAATTAGTAGTCTGTAGATACTTCTTGATAAATGATGCTGCTTCTATAGCCTTAAATTCTCCTGGCATTGTAGAATTTTCTCATGTCACCATTGTTCTTGATTCCCCACTCTCTCTGGAAGAGTACAGATAAACTTGTCTGGAAGAGGAATCACTTCTCTTATTCACAGCCTTTCCTCTTAGACACTAATAGAATGAGAAAAATCATTCTTCAAATGCTAGAAACTGGTGGTGTGTGCCTTTTGGCAAAAAGGCTTCCCTGAGTCCCACAGAATGAAGCTGGTAGAAGAAAGTCAGGCATTTCCAGGGGTTGTGGAAAGCTGTAGCCTCAAGTTTTTCCTTGATCTTGGCCTTATTATTTGTTGAGATATTAGAGATGAACAAAGGACAGCACAGTACAATGCTACTTATGTGCACAGCCATTTCTTCACTGAATTTTGAAAGTATGGTCATCCTTCCTCACAACAGAGAGAATTGGGAGTAATATGTCAATAATACCCACTCTCCAAAAATGGACTTTTTTCTTTCTTAATCTGCAATTTCATTCTACAGCTATTTCTGGTTCTGTTTTTATAGCCTACAAAGGGACCATCTCAATCATTGAGGTCTAGTTATATAAATTAGATGGGAAACTCCACCTTCCAGAGCACTGACCATTGAATTTCACTCCAACTTCCCATTAACACAGTAATCACACAAAATGATTGTTTATCTGGAGGTGTTGACTACAAGTCATATAGGTGATGGCTACGACAGTTTCTGCAGCAATATGTAATTGGGAGGTGTCTGTGTTGTGGAGGTGGGAGAAATATGGGTCTCTTGACTTGCTTCCTGAAGTGCCAGAGTTCAGCTTTTGAATGTCTTTATTTGTGGAGTGGATTTGAGCTGGGCATTTTTGCCCCAGGATTTCCAGTTCACTCAGTTCCAATTAATTATATTATTAAAGTGTTCTTGAAGCAAGAGCATAATTTTTAAAGTCCAGACAGTCTTATTTGTACTTATGAAATTTAAAAGATAAGGTGTTTGAAGAGTGAAGGATCAGCCATAGTTGTCTAATTATTTAGCATAAGGCCAGTATTTATATGTTCCTCTTTTATTTTGATCTAATAGTTTATACAGGCTACATAGCTGTCCACCAATCAGGTAGGAATGTAACCCCTGATAAGTCTGTTTGAACAGAGATTTTCTGTACATAATAAAGAAAAGACATGTCATACATTATTTATGGGACTAGCATGCTGCTTTTCCTTCTCATTCTAATGACATTCCTTCTTCTTGGCATTCACCATGTGTGTTTTATTCTGACAAACACAGCTAATTTATGTCTTTTCCTAACTGTATTCTTACCTTACAAAAGAACCAGAAACCAGAGCAGCTACAAAAATTACTCTTGGTTCAGACACTTTAAAGTATTAAAATACTCAGGGAATCACAAAGTAAAACAATATGTGAAGTAAAAAGAGAATCATAGAAGAAAACGTCAAGTTCGTCATTCACTTCATGCCAAAGACCACAGGAACTGAGCAAGAAGTTAAGTCTACTGACACAATGCCAAATGGACTGACAAACGGTGGTCCAAGGTGCCAGTCTTTCCCAGGAGGCCTGCCTCAGTGACCACAGTCTTTAAAGCTACATCTGTTCCTTGTATAATAAAACCAATTTTGAGTTAAGGAATCTTTGTTTCTCTCCTTGACGTGTAATTTAAAGTTTCAAAAGTGGTTCAAATGAAAGGACTGCTTACTAGCAAAAATGTTTCATTCTGCCGGAAAAACTGAGAATAGCCCTCAACTAAAAGTGGCAAGCGAGAAAATGCATGTTCCTAATAAATGTGATTTCACCTCTTAGCAAGTGTTCAGTCAATAGAATATTTTTAAATTGGAACATTCCTGTAATTTGTGGATTGCTTTTTTTGAATGCATGTGAAGGCATGGGGAATTATAGGAATAAAAATGGAAATTTCATAGAGAAGCTGAAATAAAAATGTTTGAATCTTTCCGTCAATGTTATCATGTACTTTATCAGCTAATTGATTTGTTGGCATGGACCTTGTTGTACTTGGTGGTGGGGGGAATGCAGTTTTATGTTTTTATAATAAAGAGAAAATTTCAATCATCTGAGTCATGAATTAATATAGAAAGCATATGCAAATAATCACCAAATCTTTGTTTTTTTTTTTTCATTTTAGCCCCTGAATCAATTTTACACGAGAGGATTGAGCAGCAGATTGAAATGGAGATGAAAGGTATTGTTATAATGAATGTGAGATTAAAGTAGAAATTCTGAAGGATTAATAGAATCCTTGAGCTGCCTTCTTCCTCTTAGTATTATTGAGAAAAATGACATAGATGTTCAAATATATCTCTTAGAGTATATATTCCTATGTCGCATGCCTGGTTCAGTATGCTGATGGTTACATGCATTCCACAGTAATTTGTTGTATGGTAATTTAAAATCTTGTATTAAAACTTTATCATCCATGTTCAATTTCATGATTGCAGCCATTTTCAAAAGTGTGTATTGTAAATAGTTGTCATCTTAATGCATGAAATCATAAAGTAAAAGTTTATTTTCAAAATCACAGTGAATTAAGACGGAACAATAGATAGTAACCTGTCATTTTCAGAATGCAATGTCATGAATGAATTATGATTGAAATGCTACTTTAAGATTTGTAAAAACATTACATTCCCATTCTTGGTTTACACTTCATGCACATATATCATTTTAACATTGATATGTCTCTTATACTGGCTTGCAGATAGCTGTCTCATGTGATCCTTATTGCCTGCTTTTCTTTGCATAACATTGTGACTTTATGGCTGTATTAGTTCGAATAAACGCCTTCTCATTTTTTGTTACCTAATTATTTAAGGTAATAGTTCTTGTATATATTTTTAAATAGCTAATTGTCAAAAATATAGTAATTTAATCTACAATCAAATGATCAGAAAGGGCGTTTATTCCACTCTCTGCAAGTCAGGTAAGACTTTCCTCTTAGCCATCAAAACAACAAAGCTTTCCCGCTCTCAAAACAAATATGCACAGGAATATGTTATTTTGAAATGCATTTGTGCTTGTTCAAGAAGAAATTTCAACAGTTTGAAGAAAAGACCAGACAACGAACGATTGTCGTGTCAGAATCTTTTAAACAGAGCATGGTGTTGCGTTTATTCGAACAAATATGGTGAGTGAATTTTTTTATGGATTTGTGAGAATCTGTAGCATGCACTTTATTTCATTTCCTACTTTGCAATTTCATTTATTTTCAACTTTTTCAAGTACTATGGAAAATAGTAAAATGCTTTATAATTTAATTTTTTTCAGAAGTATTCTACAAGGGGGAAGCTGAACATTCAGAAAGAGATACACGTAATGCCTTTTCAGATTCTGAAGACATAGATCACAGCTCCATGACTGCTAAAAGATATGCAAGTAGAATATCATCTACAAGCTCCTGGCCTGAATATTTCAAGCCTTCATTTACCCAAAAACTTATGTTTAAATATGTGTTAGAGGGCGAACCTGTTGTTTTTACATGTAGCTTAATTGCCTGTCCAACTCCAGAAATGACTTGGTTTCATAATAATCGGCCTATCCCAACAGGTCTACGTCGGGTTATAAAAACTGAGAGTGACGTACATCATCACTCTTCCAGATTAGAGGTAAAAAGGGTCCAAGACAGAGATTCTGGAAGTTATAGATTACTGGCAATCAATAGTGAAGGGTCTGCTGAATCAAGTGCATCATTGTTTGTTATCCAGAAAGGGCAAGATGAGAAGTACTTAGAATTTCTGAAAAAGGCAGAACAGACACGTGAAAACCTGGAGGCTCTAGTTGAAAGGAGAGAAGATAGGATAAAGGTTGACCTGAGGTTTACTGGCTCCCCCTTTAACAAAAAACAAGATGTAGAACAAAGGGGAATGATGAGAACTATTCACTTTGATACAATAAGTCCTGGCAAGAAAAAGGATTATGTGTATGATGAAGAATATTTAGAAAGTACATCTGACATCAGAGGATGGCTTAGTGTAGGTGAAAGTTTCCTGGATGAGGAGACCAAAATGAAGTTGAAACGTTTACGGGAGGCTAGAAAAATGTTAATAGAGAAAAAGAAATTATCACTCCTAGATATGTCATCTGAAATAAGCTCAAGGACTTTGAGAAGTGAAGTTGATGACAAAGGTATTTCACTCTCTAGAGAGGAAATGAGAGGCATATCTTTGTCTGATCTAGCTGAAAACAAGGGTAAGATAGACAATTCAACTAAGGGTGTTATCCAAAGTCCATATGCTCTTCCTAGTCAAATAGATCAAAATGTAGAATCTAGAGAACCTCCCACAAGCTTTCAAGCTACTATTGATGAAGAAATTCTCCAGACTGAAATTAGACTGAGCCAAGAGACATTTCTAGAGGAAAATCTACCAAAAGACTATGTATCTGATAGTTCTCTGATAAATGAAAATATGCAAGCAAGGGGACAGTTTGAAGAAATTATAAATAGCACTGCAATTGAAGAGTCAGCTAAATATATCACAAATGTACGTAAGAACAAAGAAATATACGAGACTCCTGAAAAAGAGTCTCATGTTTTTATACCATGTGTCAGTGAGTCTTTGGACGCACTCGTAAATATTAAAGAAAGTGAAGAAATACAGAGAGAAAGACCATTACAGGGTGACTTGAAAGAATTGCAACACTCTGCTTCCACTAAAGTCGAAGAATTCAAAACTGAACAAGAGGAGCAAGCAAGATATTTGGAAAATTCCTTCCAAAAACATCCACACTGTTGCCCACCTTCATTTCTTCAGGATATTGAATCTCAAGTCGTTTATGAAGGTAACAGTTGTAAATTTGTATGTCACTTTCAAGGCTATCCTCAACCCATAGTGACGTGGTATAACAATGATGTACCAATCCCACGGAATCAAGGCTTTATCACACAAACTTTAGAAAACTATTCTACATTAACTTTTTCTTCTGTTCAGCCTCAAAATGAAGGTTGTGTTACCTGCGTGCTGTTTAACCAGTATGGAACAGTAAAAACAACTGGTGTCCTCAGAGTAATAGCAAAACAAAGGTATGATGTCCAAACACACAAAGTCCCAGTGTTCCATGGCTACACGGATGAGGAGGAAGAGCTGGCTTTGGTGTTTGACCATGGAAAGGGTCTCCATTCATCTTTGAGTCAAGAAGACCAAGCAAATCTCCATCTGTTAAAAACTAACCCATCAAGTTCTCCTTCTGCAGACCCAGAACTACTTTCCTTCCCTGTGGAAATTCAGATAACAGCAGCCACTCCAACCCCAGAACAGGATAAAGAGTCAAGAGAAATATTTGAGCTGGAACCTAAAGCAACACCTCAAGATCAAGCTACTCAGTCACCAAAACACAAATTCATATTCTCAAGTGATATTACTAATGAGCCACCAAAAATGATACAAGAAATGCCAAAGCATGCCAGGTGTGCAGAAGGGGATTCTATAATACTTGAATGTTTAATATCTGGTGAACCTCAGCCAGTTGTAACATGGTTTCAAAATGGAGTCCTTTTAAAGCAGAGCCACAGGTTCCAATATGAAGAGGTTAATTGTAGCCACAGATTATATATTAGTGATGCTAATTCTGAAGATTCTGGAATATATAAATGTGTTGCTGAAAACAGTTCAGGCACAGTTGAAAGTGTTTTAGATCTAACCATAGAACCTGTCACTTACAGGGAATATAGTCAGTTTGAAAATATTGGTGTAACTTATGAACAAAACCCCAAAGATCAACAAGAGCGAACTCAGAGAGAATCTGTAAGGGCAGAGTTTTATGATTATCCAGCTGGTCCTTTTATTCCCCAAGCAAATGTAAAAGAATATTCTGTAAGGGAATATTTTCAAAGCCTTGAGACAATTGAGCAGGTAGACCAGAAATATCAGGTACATGACATAACTTCTAGAGAAAGAGTCCCCAGATTTATGCAGGGTGCTTCTAGACCCACAAAAACCAATAAGCCTCTGAGGGCTGAACTCATACAATGTCAACACCAAAGGAAAGAGGAACATACAAACGAAAAATCAAAGCTACACCAAGCAGAAGGTCCTATTTATCCATTTGTTGATTATTTTGGTGAACTTAATATTACAAAAGAGGAAAGACAAAATTTTGGAAAACGTAGTGTATCAGAATGGGAAAATGTACAAGAATGTGCCCAAAGTGACTATTTCCTGAATCTCCACTCTGAGGGAACTTCTGACAAAATTCAAAATACAAAAGACTCATCTGTTCTTGTATATGAAGAACCCTTTGCTGAAGAGAGATACTGTCCCGGAAAAAAGGTTAAACACAGAATCATTGCATTTGAAAAGTTGCAACATGTAGAAAAAGGAGTTCTAGAAAAAAGACCTACCAAGAAATCATTCGTTAACCCTCTTCAAAGGAAGCTGGATGACACAGACCTTTCATTAAAGCAAAGAGAATCAGGATCAAGTAATCTAAGTGCAAATACACATCAGGCAGAGAAAATGTCTTCAAATACAGAGCTAGATTTATCTAACATTGTAATGAACTTAAAACTACTTTCCTCTCAAACCCACAAAGAATTTGAAGTACAAGAGAGGGAACAACAGAAAGAAATAGTTCCAATAGATCCTTCTGCATTTTCTGAAAGAGTTGAACATGAAGCACCTATTACATTTGACCTAAAGCAGTTTCACTCACAAATAGAAAATGCAGATGAATTCCAAGAATTAGATAGTGGCCAACCAGAAGAAACTGATTTTAAAATCCAACATCCTGCCTCAGAAATGACTGATACTGATTATATTGAATTTGATCTAAAACAAATACATTCTCTTAGAGGAGATCCAGACAAGGAGATCCAAGGGCAAGAAATTGGGCGACAGCAGGAAACATATTATGAAGAAGAAATTACTAGCCTTGAAACTTTACAACCTGCCCAGGAACAAAATACAGCAATTTTAAAAACTGATCATTCTCTTAAATCTGAATCAATCCATAGTGAAACACAAGCCTTATTCTCCTCTGATATAGGAGAAACTGATATTTCTGAGAAAAACAGTTCTCTAGAAAATGTAGATAGTAGTTTCATCTCACATTTGAGAAAAGCAGCAAGAGAAGAAAAGCTTTTAGAGGCTTGTGAAATGGTAGAAGAATTCTCTTTCAGACCTGAATTGGCATCATTCCCAAAGCAGGATGGCGAGACACTGGGATGTACAAGTGGAACTTTGGAAGACCAAAGTGGTGATGTTCAGGAAGAAGACACGCTCCACAGACCACTCTCTCTGAGTCAGTGCTTGCCTTTCTTGATGACTGGAGAACAACAGAATCCAAATGAACAAATAAGTGAAAAAATAGGTGCTTCAGGAGAAGAAACATGTTATGAAGAATTTCAAGTTCAAAATGAAACCACACAGAGAGAAAAGATAGAAACTTGTTTTTCTGAAACTCTTCCTAAACCTGAGGAGGTACATACAAGTGGAATAATGGAATCCAAGACCTCTCTAACACAGTATTTACTAGCTGCTGGAAAGCATGAGGTGCCTGAAACTAAAGACACCAAACAAAAGCCAGAGCTTGTCCAGAGCAATTTGGTCACTTTCATGGAGGTTGAAGAAGTAACTTTCAACACTGTGTATGAATATTACAACCAAAACCAGGAATCCCTAGCTCGTCCATATTCTCCAGAATCTGATATTTCAATTGATGTGGGAAGTACAACCAGTGAAGAAATTTCTGCGTTAGATCAGTTTTATACCCCACCATCATCTGTTGAACATTTTGAATCTCCGAAGTCTACTGATATGTATTTTAATCCTTCAGATACAACTAAGCAATCCTCAGCAAATTCAGGAGGTGAGACTGTTGAAAGATACTGTACACCTTCAGAGGAAGTTGCTGAAAGATATTCAACATCTTCTGATGGTGAAATAGCAGAAAGATACTCCACACCCCCAGGGGAGGCTCTAGAGAGATACTCCACACCCCCAGGGGAGGCTCTAGAGAGATACTCCACACCCCCAGGGGAGGCTCTAGAGAGATACTCCACACCCCCAGGGGAGGCTCTAGAGAGATACTCCACACCCCCAGGGGAGGCTCTAGAGAGATACTCCACACCGCCAGGGGAGGCTCTAGAGAGATATTCTACACCCCCAGGGGAAACTCTAGACAGATATTCTACACCTCCAGGAGAGACTCTTGAGAGATACTCCACACCTTCAGGGGAGGCCCTAGAGAGATTTTCTACAGCCCCAGGGGAGATGCCAAAGAGAGATTTTATTCCTACTAGAGGACCAAACCCCACCAGAAATGTAACAACATACCCATCAAAAATAGAAAGGGAGGACAGTACACAAAATGAGCATTTCCACACACCTACAGAAGACAAAAGTTCAGCTTATGAAATATGGCGTTCAGATTCATTTGGCACACCCAATGAAGCCATTGAACCAAAAGACAATGAAATGCCTCCATCTTTTATCGAACCTCTGACCAAAAGGAAGATATATGAAAACACAACATTAGGTTTCATTGTTGAAGTTGAGGGTCTTCCAACTCCTGGTGTAAAATGGTATCGAAATAAATCTTTGCTAGAACCACATGAAAGAATCAAAATGGAAAGGGTGGGTAATGTGTGTTCTTTGGAAATTACTAACATTCAAAAAGGAGAGGAAGGAGAGTACATGTGCCATGCTGTAAATATCATAGGGGAAGCAAAGAGCTTTGCAAAGGTAGACATCATACCCCAAGAAGAAAGAGCAGTCGCACTCCCTCCTCCAGTCACACATCAGCATGTCATGGAATTTGACTTGGAAAATACCACCTCATCAAGAACACCTTCTCCTCAAGAAATTGTCCTCGAAGTTGAATTAAGTGAAAAAGATGTTAAAGAATTTGAGAAGCAAGTAAAAATAGTCACAGTTCCTGAATTTACTCCTGATCATAAAAGCATGATTGTGAGTCTAGATGTTCTTCCATTAAATTTAGTAGACCCAAATGTGGAGGCAAAGGGGAAAGAAGACAGAGATTTAAAAATTGACTTAGAAGTATTTGAAATGCCTCCTCGCTTTGTAACACCTATTTGTGATTTTAAAATTCCAGAAAATTCAGATGCTATATTCAAATGTTCAGTCATAGGCATCCCCACGCCTACAGTTAAATGGTATAAAGAATATATGTGTATTGAGCCAGATGACATGAAATATGTCATTAGTGACGAGAAGGGAAGTCACACCCTGAAAATTCGAAATGTCTGTCCTTCTGACAGTGCAACGTACAGATGCAGAGCTGTGAATTGTGTAGGAGAGGCTATCTGCCGGGGCTTCCTCACCATGGGAGATTCAGAAGAATTTTCTATGATAACACAGAAGAGTAAAGTGACTTTAAGCAGTTTGAAGGAAGAATTAGTCTTAAGGAGCAAATATGCAGATAGCTTTTTTGAATTTCAGGTGGTGGAAGGGCCCCCCAGGTTTATCAAAGGTCTTTCTGACTGTCACGCACCATTAGGCACAGCAGCGTATTTCCAGTGTTTGGTTCGTGGCTCCCCAAGACCCACAGTTCATTGGTACAAAGATGGAAAGTTGGCCGAAGGAGCAAGGTTCAGTGCTGAGGAAAGTGGCATAGGATTCCACAACCTATTTATAACAAGTTTAGTAAAAAGTGATGAAGGAGAGTACAGATGTGTAGCTACAAACAACTCGGGAATGGCTGAGAGCTGTGCAACTCTCTCCTTAACTTAAAGGGCGATGCTTCAGGGCCTCACTGATTATTAGAATTTGAGTGTTTTCATATTTTTCAAAGTATATGGATCTAATAAATTTCTAAATATGTCTACTCTGAGTCGGTACTCTGAAGACCCCTGGGGAAGTTGTCTATGTGGAAAGCTCATCTTTGTAATACATGTAAATATGCTGTTTATCTAAACTGTGGAGTCATCACTTGTGCCAAGTAAGCTGTGTATCATCAAGCACAATTAAATATCTCCTTGGTTACCTAATTGTTTGTATTTCTACTTTATCTTAATTCCTCCTCTACAGAGTGTTTCAGCTGAATGCATTTTCTTTTAGCAAATAAGCTATGTATGCAAAGGTAGAATGTAATACTGAAGACCATGTCAGATGTCCACACAGATACATCGGTAAGAGAAAAATCTCTCTGGTTCCATTGTAAGTCATTTTTGGAATTGTAATAATTTTGCATTCAAACCAATGTTTTTTTACACAGACTTAGAGTAGGTAAAACAAACAACAAAAGCCAGCTATGCACAAATGTTAACTAACTTTATAATTTGTTTTATATTGCAACCTTAATATATTAACCTTCATCTCTTAAAAATATTTCCTTATTAATGTCCCTCTTCTCAAGTGATTTTTCACTAATTTGAAAGGACCAGTTGCAATCTTTTTGTGCACACAGTTCTTCTAGACATTTAAAGAATATGCAGATAGTCTTCATTTGCACACTTGGAAATATTTTATTTTCTCAATTTTTGAGATGAAATCAAAAGAATAGTACAGAATTGATTTAATATCAATCCTGGGGGGAAGAAATTACCATGTTTCATTTCCATATAGATTTTCAGCTGCATTCTGATTTCAGGATCTTTAAAATTAGAAACAATGTATGCACATGTAAATAACTGAATAAAAAATTAGTATGTATCCAAAAAATATTTTTAAAAATTAGAAAAATAAGATGAGACAGTTTTAGAATTAAGATAATATGGTAATTTGTGTTTCAGATTATAGCTAAATAACAAGAAAATATGCTGTCCTGTTATTTTACTAAATTTTGTATTTAAAACTAACTTGAAATTAATAAGCATTGAAATTTAAGATGTTTATATATATATTTGTGAAGTGAGTCTTTAATCTGGTTTTCCAAAATTAAAATTATAATAAATTCACAAACTTCTCAGCATTTTACCTATGAACCAATGTAGATCTTCTCATGTAAGATTTAATAAGCATGAAGAAATTCAGTTTTCTTATCTAAAATGAATGGCTGGAACAAAAGACCACAGAGGTGATATTCAATAATAAAGATTGAATATCCTTATTGAATATCCTTGACAAAATATTCTTTGTCATCCCAGTGGAAACAACTCTTCATATAAGTTAGAATAAATTTTAGTTTTGCAACAGATGAAGAGAGAAATAACACTAATGAAATTGTGACTCTAACCTCCTTCTGGTTCTAAATGTACTTCCCATTACCTAGTGGCTTTATTTGTCACCTGCACTATGCAACAGTTAAGTACCATGACTGAATTAATTTTAAATATCTGATTATGCTTATTATGTTTCTTTCACCTATTAACTTTTTACTACTGCAATAGGAATTCCCTAACAGCTGTCCAAATTAAGAGCAATCAGGAGACTATTCAGAAAATAGGCAGAGCAGTCAGGCTTCCCCTGCCTCCCACCGATGAAAATTTTTAAATTTACTTTTGTTGTATGAGCATAACTCACAAAGAGACAGATACACCATTGTGAAACAGTCATGTCTGTTTTAACCAGTAAGCACACAATATTTTTGATAATAATTAGATATGTGATATATATATATTACATTATAAATAACTGAAATAAAACTAATTCTATGGCTTGGGGATTTAAGGCTTTAAGCTACTTTTAGCCACATATGCATGTTAAAATTAATTAGGAATTCAGGTCATGACAAGCATGATAACCACACTTTACCCACATATTGCATAGCACAGGAACAGTTCAAAGCCTGTTTCTTGAAAAAAGAAGTGAAAGGAAGGAAAGGAGGGAAGGAGAGAGGAAAATGTTTTAATGTCTTATTGGATTTTCAAGGACTAAATGATATACTTTTATTCACATAAAAAAGAACTTCATAGGATTTTGCTCATTAGAATTCTGTTAGCCTCAACTGCAAATGCTGAATAACAATGACTTAAAAAATAAGCCTTGCCCACACTTGGATTACTTATTAATTGTTGTAGATAATTAAATGGAATTTTTATTTTCTAACTTAATACCACATAACTTAAAAGCCTGAAATATTTCCCTAATGCTGGATAAAGAATTCATTGTAATACACATAGTCAAATTTAGACATAATTTTTAGCTGCTACTGCTTCATGTACTTTTAACTATCCATGTTTCAGTACATTTAAATTTTACTAATGATCTTTTTATGGTTAGTACACCATGTTTTGAAGTAGGGAAAAACCTTTAAAAATATTTCAATATATCAGTGAGTCAGGGTATTTAAACTATATTCACACTCATTCCCTCTATAGATTTTTGGGGAGCTCCAAAAAAGGAAAGCTCATATGAGTGATAGATTATGTATAAAGTGAAGTGACTACCCTTAGTGTATGAAATTAATCAATTTTATGGCTTTCTAGTTGCAATAGTAAATAACCGAGTATATATTCTATGTGCTACAGACAAGTTTTACCAGCATATTTATAGCCAACAGACACAAGTCCTGTCTTCTAATGCTTCCACAGTAAAAGAGAAAGGAATTAAGGCACATGAATATTCCATGAAAAGCAAGTGAAGTAATAAAATAATAAAAATGCTTTTCAGTAAGGCAATAAATTACTAGTGACAGGGCTGTGATATGTATGTAACAGATACAATAAAATATCTAATTCCTTATCAAATTACAGTCTTTCATCCTGTCATCCATGATACTGTTTAAAGAATATCTACCATTCATGCTTTGTTTCTGTTCAATAATAGTGTACAGATTTCCTAACACAATAAACTACAATCAGATTTTTAATATTGGTGTCATTTTCTCTTATTTCCTATTCTTCTATTTTCTTAATTAATATTGTATTATAAAAACTTTGTCAAAGTCATGTAACAATTTTCACAGGCAAAGGAAGACCTGACTTTCTCATAATCACCGACAGTGTTTCCCAAGCAAATCTAAGTTGAACCTTTCCCATAGACCATTAATTTTAGTAATGGCATCAATTTAGAGACAACATCTAAAACATAGCTTGTTTTCAGTCTTTAACAATGAAGATCTTTTTTTTTTTTTCAAGAAAATCATACATGGCAATTCTGGATCTTTTTATTTGGTTTGAGTAATCCTGGATTCTTTTATCAGAAATAGCAATTTTTCAAACTTTAGAGCTAGAATTATATCAAGGAAAAATCATACGAATATCTTTCACATGTATAAACTCTAACAAATGAAGTGGATCAAAACTCGCATTTGTACAGTGCCTACAATTGTGTAATTTCTATAATCTAAAAATTTTTAGAAATGTGCTAAAACTAATCTCAAAGTAATCTAGCAATTCCAGCAAAAAACAGGTTGTCAATTGCTATCTCTTTGATTCATATCTTTTGTGAAACAAAATTTTATGGTAAAATAATAATCATTTTTCTCCATACAGAGATTTCTAGTTTTCTGTCTACCGAGGAAGAAGGACTTCACACCTATAGTTCTGACATTCAGTTATATAATATAAGTGAAACACTTGACCTTTTATCTGACCCTCAAGTTCATTCAAGTAAATTTGGTTCTAAAAAGGAAGGCAGCATCCCAATTTTCATCAAAGAAGTGTCAAATGCCGAAACAAACATTGGGGATGTTACCAAACTGTCTGTTACAGCTACTGGCATTCCCAAGCCTAAAATCCAGTGGTTTTTCAATGGGGTATTGTTAACCCCTTCTGCTGACTACAAATTTGTTTTTGATGGTGATAATCATAGTCTGATCATTCTGTTCACCAAATTTGAGGATGAGGGAGAGTACACATGTATGGCCAGTAATGAATATGGAAAGTCAGTATGCAGTGCCTATTTAAAAATAAATCCCAAAGGAGATGAACACGAAGAGACAGAAACAGAATCAACACTGGAGAAATTTCTGGAAAAGCTGGAAGGGTCCTGTCCCCCTTATTTTCTCAAGGAGTTAAAACCAGTCCACTGTGCTCCAGGGCTCCCTGCTGTCTTTGAGTACCTCGTGCGTGGAGAGCCTTTCCCCACTGTTTTGTGGTTCAAAGAAAACAGGCAACTTTGCACTAATGTTTATTATACCATCATTCATAATTCTGATGGTTCTGGGACATTCATTGTCAATGACCCTCAGAGAGAAGACAGTGGCCTCTACATCTGTAAAGCAGAGAATGTGTGGGGTCAGTCCACCTGTGCTGCAGAGCTGCTTGTTCTTCTGGAAGACACAGACATGACTGCTGCCCCCTGCAAAGCAGAGTCCACACCAGAGGCTCCTGGAGGTTTTCCAGAGATGTTGTTAAAGGACCATGCAGTTGAGAAATTGGAGTCAGAGCAGGAAGTTTCAGCTTTTGTAAAGGACACCATTTCAAAACCTGCTTTAATTATGGAAGAAAAACAGCAGCTTTCTTCTGAGCATGTTGTTAAAAGCAGTGAGCTGACCAGTAAAATTACTTCAGTGATTCAGCAATTGCAATCCTCCATCATGTTGGAGGAGGTCTCTCCCACTCCTGAGAGCACCAGTGAACTTCCTTCCACTGACAACACTATTCATGTACAGCCTATCAAGGAATCACCTCCCAATGTACAGTTACAGATTGTGCAGTCCCAGAAAACCCTCTCCAAAGAAGATACTTTAATATTTCCAGAGCCTGAAAACATCTTCCCAAGTGCCTTGTCCATAGAACAAATAAATTCAGTTAGAGTTGAGTCTCAGGCAACCCTATTAGCTGAACCTGAACGGAGTTATCCACATTCTTCAACAGAACCTCCAGCACATTTATATCCATCCTCTGTGACTGAAGAAATACTTTTGCTGAAAGAAAAGACAGTCTCTGAAGTAGACAAAGAGCAAAGAGCAACTCTTCAAAAGCAAGAGGCACAAAGTGCTCTCCTCCTGAGTCATAGCTTAGCTGAGGGACATGTGGATAGTTTTCAGGGTTCTGATATTGAGCTCTCTAGGGTAAATTATGAGCCCCAGATCCCTTCAGAACACACATGCACAGAAGAAGGCAAGATCCTGATGGAAAGTGTGGATCAGCTAAGAAGTGCAGAGCAAGATTTCGCAGTCAGGATTAAGGAAAGCAAGTCCTTACATTTCCCACTAGCACTTGAGGAAGAGCAGGTTCTGCTCAAGGAGGAGCATTCTGATGTCACAGCCATGCCCCCAAACCAAATCACTGAGTATAAAAAAGAGCCCAAGGCAATAAAAGGAGTACAAGAGGTCCAAAGAAGTGACCTTCTTTCTAAGGAAAGTTTGCTTCCTGGTATTCCAGAGGAGCAACGATTAAAGCTGAAAACTCAGGTCCGCAGGGCTTTGCAAGCCGCAGTGGCCAGTAAGCAGCCAAGTCTTCTCTTTGAGTGGTTAAGGAACATTGAAAATGTGGAGGTCAAGGCCATAAACCTCACCCAAGAGCCCAAACACATCCTGTGCACCTACCTTGTAACTTCAGCAAAGTCTCTAACAGAAGAATTAACCATCACTATTGAAGATATTGATCCTCAAATGGCTAACCTGAAAACTGAACTTCAGGATGCTTTGTGTTCTATCATATGTGAAGAAATAAACATTCTAACAGCTGAGGATCCTAGAATTCAGAAAGGAAGCTTGATAGGGGTACAGGAAGAAGTGGATTGTTTTTCAGAACCACAGAAGGTTGAAGCAATCACTGAACCAGAAGTCAAATCTCATTACCTTGTCTCCAAAGAAGAGGTCAGTTGGTTTAACGTGGAAAGTCAGGTCAAAGATGTCGGTACCACTACTACCACTGATGAGGTTGCTTCTGCTGCTGTCTCTGATGAAACACAAGATGAGACTGTAAAACCCTCTGAAGGCGGTATGGAGAAAGCTGGTATGGTAAAGACACAAGAAGCTGAGGAAAGCTTACTTGAAGAGCACCGTCCTGTTATACTTACACCCTTAGTGGACACCGTTTCTGAGGAAGGCGATGTTGTATACTTCACATCATACATAACGAATGCTAAGGACGTGAATTGGTATTTTGAAGGTAAACTGGTGCCTTCAGATAAAAAGTTCAAGTGTTTACAAGATCAAAATACATATACACTAGTAATCGACATGGTAAATGCAGAAGAACACCAAGGAGACTATGTCTGTGAGGCCTCAAATGACAGTGGGAAAACCACAACTTCGGCAAAGCTCACTGTAGGAAAAAGAGGTTGGAAATTAAGGATTGAGTGGCTCTAGTTCTAATACCCACTGAATTATGATTTAGGTTTCTTCACTCAATTTCCACTTATCTGCCACTTCCAGAATGCAAGTTATTTAGAGTAAGAATGAAATCACAGACATAATCATGGTTATTATATTTTCTCTTACTGCCTTGTTGGGTAGTACATTACCTTATCTACTACTTATGTTTTAAAACATACTTCCATATGTTTTATGATACAATAAATATGCTTTTAGTTACTTTATGTGAAAATACATTAATAATATGTATTAAAAAGCTATTAGTGAACACCTAGCCAACTCTGAAATCACCAGTCTCATCTCTAAATTCAAAATAACCATGATTAGTTGTCCATTTGAGGTTTTTATTTTCGATTTATTTTTTGCTATCGTTTCACTTCATCACTTTCCTCCCTATATCGTACTTTTTCACATTATTTTCCGTGTTCCTAGTAAGCATGGTACATTTAAATGGTATGTCATGCTGCTATGCATGTACACCCATAGCATCACATTTTAATAATTTTCTTCGCAATTCACTGCAAAATAATAATCGAATATTGTGAGAGCTGCTTATTGCCTTGCTTTGCCTTCAGTGATCTTCTTCATTTTCCAGTCACTTGTCGTGAACTGCTGTAATCCATCTTACCGATTTCAATTGTTTCACTTTCATTAACAGCAATAAAAGTTAGAAGAAAAAGAGAAATGCAGGATGCCTGATAAGGAGGCATGCTAATGGACTCTGCTTTCCTTCACAGCTGCCCCAGTGATCAAGAGGAGAATCGAGCCCCTGGAGGTAGCCCTGGGCCACCTCGCCAAATTCACCTGTGAGATACAAAGTGCTCCCAATGTCAGGTTCCAGTGGTTCAAAGCTGGCAGGGAAATTTATGAGAGTGACAAGTGTTCTATTCGATCTGCAAATTATGTGTCCAGCCTGGAAATCCTGAGAACCCAGGTTGTTGACTGTGGGGAGTACACCTGCAAAGCTTCCAATGAGTATGGCAGTGTCAGCTGTACAGCCACACTAACAGTGACAGGTAAATGCTACACAGTGACATATTCATTTTGTTGCTTATGTTGCTTTCCATATAGGTGTGGAAAATGTTACCCACTGGAGATACCAGCAACCACAATGGTAACATGGTGACCAGAGACTGCAGAAACTGTGGGGGACAAGACATCATTATTTATAATCAGATTTCTGTCAGCAGCCAAATTTAAAATAGCTTATTATTTGTGAGAACAATGTTAAATCATCAAATGAGCTTGGGTTGGCCTTCAATAGAAAACATTTGAGGATAGTCTGATGCTACTAAAAAATAAGTGGTATCTTAATGTATTGACTAATTTGAAACTAAATAACCGATTAGGAACAGAATTACAAACTGAAAAAAAAAAGCCTGCCTGTAAGACTAAAATTAAATCCTGATGTAACATGAGGAGTTAGCTAGTATATCACAAACAAGGATTCTCAACATAGACTTTATTCCTACTATAAAAAGCAAGAGTAACTAACACAAATAATTCTGTTCTCAATTTCCTAATTGACACACAGGGTGACTTTCAAATAGTTAACACTCTCACATGCTCGAATCCCCTCATTAGCAAAAACATTAGTAGCTGGCTCTTTTTCTCCTCTCTCTCACTTTTTTCCTCTCCAGAGAAAATGTGGAGTATGAACTGTGGTTTGAGGATGGGGTAGAAGAGCCATCAAGCCATGCACTGACTGTTGCAAGGAGACTGTCCCTGCATCTTTTTCAATGAAAGTGTCAGGGGGAAGGACAGATGCAGGACATCCCCTTGACATGAAAAAGTCAGGGTTCTCTGAAGCTTCCACTTCTCTGCATTCCTTTTACATAGCAAAAAAATCTCTGAGATTCCAAAAAACCCAGCCCATAATGGCCCAACTGGTACTTTTTACACTGTAGTCAAAATGTCTCTGTATAACTGAGTATGTGGTATTCTTCATGACATTTTTGGATGTTTCTTTACCCAAATTAGGCCAGTTCAGTAAGGGGATTGAGTCAAACTTCAAATAGTAATAGAAGGATGTTTTGTTTTGTATTTTTTAATTAGCAAGAGCTGTCCCTAAAAGGCTTGCTTCTGATGCAGAATGGGAATTGGAAATTACTATTAAATATTTTTATAAGTTTAAAATGGCCTAAGGAATGCATTCAAAGTTATGCCATTTAAGGATCTCCTGGCATTTAACAAGAGGGTTAGGAAGACTTTGTAAAACTCCTTCGATCTTCTTATCACATAATATCCCTGTTCTTCAGAAGTCAAGTACATTTTCTTTATCTTCCTTACATACTCTTCTGATTTGCAGAGTTAAAGTATCAACTGAATTGCTTATCAAATAATTCAAACTATTAATCTGTTATAATGGACAAAGCTTTAGCAATGTTGCTTCACAGAGGAACATTTGCTCTTTTCTTTGATAGAAACAATTAAAGTGGTGTCTCACTCCTTTTATAAAGAACACTCTCATCCTTTTCCTTTGACGAATCTTTTGGTCTTATTAATGGATTTCTCTAGTTTAAATAATGTCTCGTGTCCATATAAAGACATAACTTCTCTCTGTCTTGGACTGTGTAATTACAGTAAGAGCTTTGATGGGACTACATATAATGCTGGAACGTTTTCTTTTGCAGAGGCGTATCCACCAACCTTTCTCTCCAGACCTAAGTCCCTTACGACTTTTGTGGGTAAGGCAGCCAAGTTCCTCTGCACAGTGTCAGGGACTCCTGTGATCGAAACCATTTGGCAGAAAGATGGTGCTGCCCTGTCACCTTCACCTAACTGCAGGATTTCAGTTGCAGAGAACAAACACAGTATAGAACTCTCAAACCTTACCATTCAGGACAGGGGAGTATACTCTTGTAAGGCTTCCAACAAGTTTGGAGCAGATACCTGCCAAGCAGAGTTGATCATCATTGACAAACCACATTTCATTAAAGAATTAGAACCTGTACAGTCAGCCATCAATAAGAAGGTCCACCTTGAGTGCCAAGTAGATGAAGACAGGAAAGTCACAGTCACATGGAACAAAGACGGGCAAAAACTGCCCCCTGGGAAAGATTATAAGATCTATTTTGAAGATAAAATAGCATCACTAGAGATTCCTCTGGCCAAATTGAGAGATTCTGGAACCTATGTATGCACAGCTTCCAATGAAGCTGGGAGCAGCTCCTCTTCAGCCACAGTCACTGTCAGAGGTAAGAATCCTAGGAATCCATTTGTCACTTCCTTCTCTGAAAGAAAGCCTCAGTAGAAAAATTATTAACAGTGATTTGTTATTAAAATAATTCCATTCAACAAACATTTGGATTTGGGAAAGTCCTGGCATTGTTTGGTTGTATTTTTTAAACCTTCTTCAGAATTTACTTACTTTTGTTCTTTGAAAATTATGTCTGCCATTAACAAAGCTTGCTTGAAATTTCTTCCAAGAACTTCATTTCTAGGCAATTGTTAACCATCTTTTATAAATTTCTCTTTGCATAGATATAGTTTGTTTGCTTATTGTTTTTAATCAAGACACTGGGAAGGTGTTTTAGAATTATGGAAAGCTAGTGAATATACCACTGCTTTTTCAGAATTTCATGAAGCTGTTTTCCATGTGCTATGTGTTTTTGTTGTATGTGTCTGCTTTTCTTTTGTGGAGATTATGTTTCAATATCTCTTCTGTTTTCTTTTCTTTTTTTTTTTGTACACTTCATATAGAGCCACCATCCTTCGTGAAGAAGGTGGATCCCTCTTATTTAATGCTCCCAGGTGAATCTGCACGCCTCCATTGCAAGCTGAAAGGCTCACCTGTGATTCAGGTCACTTGGTTCAAAAATAACAAAGAACTTAGTGAAAGTAACACAGTCCGAATGTCTTTTGTCAATTCGGAGGCTATCCTTGACATCACAGATGTAAAAGTTGAAGACAGTGGAACTTACTCGTGTGAAGCAGTGAATGATGTGGGCAGTGACAGCTGCAGTACTGAGATAGTTATCAAAGGTTTGTTTATGAGTTATAGCCCCTTCTGTTTCTCAGAAAAGATGTTCTTTTTTAATTGCTGGTAACACATTGCTTACACAATGCTTTTGTGCTTTTGTAGAGCCTCCTTCTTTCATCAAAACTCTTGAGCCTGCAGACATAGTGAAAGGAACAAATGCCCGGCTTCAGTGTGAAATTTCAGGCACTGGACCATTTGAAATTAGCTGGTTCAAAGATAAGAAGCAAATTCGAAGTAGTAAAAAATACAGACTGTTTTCTCAGAAGTCTCTTGTGTCTCTGGAAATCTTTTCTTTCAATAGTGCAGATGTTGGTGACTATGAATGTGTTGTTGCTAATGAAGTTGGGAAGTGTGGCTGCAGTGCGACACACTTACTAAAAGGTTAGTGTTGTGAAAAACTGGTATCTCTCTAATAAGTTGCCCAAACAGCTTTCTTAACCCCTGCAAGGAAAGCTGGTACTTTCCCCAATTCTCTTCCCCTGTCCTTTAAATTTTGTTTTGTCTTGGATTGACCAGGAGCAAGGGAAGCAAAGTTAGTGGCTTTCACCTAATGTTTATCCTGATACCAGTGTAAATGTTTATCATTTGCTAACAAAAGGGAATATAGCATAAGGTATTCTTCCAGCTGATAAGCATTTATCTTCTATGCCTCTGTCTCTTGGATGGAACTGTTAATTCTTCTTGCATTTTCTTTCTTCTTTCTAATTAACCAGTGCTATGAAGTAGTAGGATCAGACAAGATAAATGTAATCTTGGTAAAATTCTTAAATAAGACAGTGTTGACAGTGTGTGGAATTGATAAGCTTTGTATGCTCTCTTTTTTAACTAGAACCACCAACCTTTGTCAAGAAAGTAGATGATTTTACAGCGCTTGCAGGACAAACTGTGACTTTACAAGCTGCTGTGAGAGGGTCAGAACCCATTTCTGTTACATGGATGAAAGGCCAAGAGATCATTAAAGAAGATGGAAAAATCAAAATGAGCTTTTCCAACGGTGTTGCCATCTTGATAATCCCCGAGGTTCAGATCAGTTTGGGTGGCAGATACACATGTCTGGCTGAAAATGAAGCTGGAAGTCAAACATCTGTTGGAGAATTAATAGTTAAAGGTTCGTGTAGGAGCATTTTAACTTGAATTACCCTTTCCATTTAAATGGAAAGCCCAATTCACACTTAAGAATCCTAACTATTTAATACCATTGTAGAACCTGCGAAAATTATTGAGCGAGCAGAGCTGATCCAGGTGACAGCAGGGGACCCAGCCACGCTGGAGTACACAGTCACAGGCACCCCAGAACTCAAGACCAAATGGTACAAAGATGGGAGACCCTTGGTTGCCAGTAAAAAGTATCGAATAAGTTTCAAAAACAATGTCGCCCAACTCAAATTTTATTCAGCTGAGCTACATGATAGCGGCCAGTACACATTTGAGGTTTCCAATGAAGTGGGCAGCAGTTCCTGCGAGACTACATTCACTGTTTTAGGTTAGTATTTTTAGAAAACTATGCTACATATTTCCTTCAAACCCAACAACTGGCCACAGCGAACCACTGAGCACTTTCCATGTTGATCTTTACTCTTTGTTTACCATGAACAGATCGAGACATCGCTCCATTCTTTACCAAACCCTTACGCAATGTGGATAGTGTTGTGAGCGGTACCTGCAGGCTAGACTGCAAAATCGCTGGCTCCCTGCCCATGAGGGTGTCCTGGTTTAAGGATGGTAAAGAAATAGCTGCTTCGGACAGATACAGAATAGCATTTGTGGAAGGCACAGCATCTTTGGAGATCAGAAGAGTAGACATGAATGATGCAGGGAATTTCACTTGTCGAGCCACAAATTCCGTGGGAAGCAAAGACAGCAGCGGAGCCCTGATTGTACAAGGTTGGCTAGAGACTGCATTTTGTTCACACTACAGACATTGTTCAAATTAAGTGTTGTTTCCTTAGATCCCACCTCTTAACTCTTTGAAATTCTTTCTTGTACCCTTTCTTCAGAGCCACCCAGTTTTGTAACTAAGCCAGGATCCAGGGATGTTCTGCCTGGCTCAGCAGTCTGCCTGAAGAGCACTTTCCAAGGATCCACTCCTCTCACCATCAGATGGTTTAAGGGAGACAAAGAACTGGTTTCTGGTGGAAGTTGCTATATTACCAAAGAAGCTTTAGAGAGTTCCCTGGAACTCTATGCAGTAAAAACCTCTGATTCAGGCACATATAAATGCAAAGTTAGCAACGTTGCTGGAGGCGTGGAGTGCAGTGCAAACTTGTTTGTAAAAGGTTTGCATTCTTTTTTGACATCTTTGTGCTACCCTTGTTATTTGAGTTCTTTCCTCTTTCTCATGTTTCTTAATGACTGACTGCCTTCCTTCCACAGAACCCGCTACATTTGTGGAAAAGTTAGAGCCATCACAGCTGTTAAAGAAGGGAGATGCCACCCAGCTAACCTGCAAAGTAACTGGTACCCCTCCGATTAAAATAACATGGTTCATAAATGATAGAGAAATTAAGGAGAGCAGTAAACACAAAATGTCTTTTGTGGACTCCACTGCAATTTTGAGACTTACAGATGTTGCCATTGAAGACAGTGGTGAATATATGTGTGAAGCTCAAAATGAGGCTGGCAGTGACCACTGCACTAGCATTGTAATAGTCAAAGGTTTGTGCACTTTGTCCCTACATTACCAAAGTTGTGACCTGTAGCACAGATCCCTTGCCTGTTAACTCTAGTCACTCCTTTTCTACCACAGAGTCTCCTTACTTTACCACGGAATTCAAGCCAATTGAAGTGTTGAAGGAGTATGATGTCATGTTACTGGCTGAGGTAGCAGGCACACCTCCCTTTGAGATTACTTGGTTCAAAGACAACACAACCTTGAGAAGTGGTAGAAAATATAAAACCTTTATTCAGGATCAGCTGGTTAGCCTACAGGTCCTCAAGTTTGTAGCTGCTGATGTTGGTGAATACCAGTGTCGGGTGACAAATGAGGTGGGCAGCAGCACCTGCAGTGCCAGGGTGACTTTAAGAGGTTAGTATTGGTTCAAATGATGGACTGGCAATTCTTTTTTTCTTTTAAATGCCAGTTTTGCTATAGAGCTAGTATTGATTGAGAACTCATTCTTCTATTAGAACCCCCATCCTTTGTAAAGAAGATCGAGAGTACCAGCTCCCTCCGTGGAGGCACAGCTGCCTTCCAGGCCACTCTGAAAGGCTCCTTACCAATCACAGTGACTTGGTTAAAAGATAATGATGAGATCACTGAAGATGACAATATAAGAATGACCTTTGAGAACAACGTGGCCAGTCTGTACCTCAGCGGCATTGAAGTCAAGCATGATGGGAAATATGTGTGCCAGGCCAAAAATGATGCAGGAATACAAAGATGTTCTGCGTTGCTGTCAGTCAAAGGTTGGTTTGAAAAGTTTACCTTGGATTTGAGGAACAAATGCAGGTGTAAGCCTTTCAGCACAGCAGTTCACAGCCTACGTCTGTCCCTTTCTTTTCTACAGAACCTGCAACAATCACTGAGGAGGCAGTGTCCATAGATGTCACACAAGGAGACCCAGCCACTTTGCAAGTTAAATTTTCAGGGACTAAGGAGATTACAGCCAAATGGTTTAAAGATGGCCAAGAACTGACCCTGGGTCCAAAATACAAAATCAGTGTCACTGACACAGTGTCAATACTCAAGATTATCTCTACAGAAAAGAAAGACAGTGGAGAATATACTTTTGAGGTCCAAAATGATGTTGGGAGAAGCAGCTGCAAGGCTAGAATTAATGTATTCGGTTAGTATTGTTTTTCTGTGGAAAGGAGCTGGACATTCTATGCTCCTTCTTCTCTTATAAGTTAAGAGAAAATACAGAGCTGGGGGTAGTACCTCAGTGGTAGAGCACTGTGTAATCAATATCCCAGCACAGTAAGTTGAGAGAAAGAGAGAGAGAGGAGAAGAAATTGGTAGATTAACCTGTTTTTTCTTTTTGCCTTTTTATTGGATAGATCTGATCATACCGCCTTCATTCACCAAAAAGCTGAAGAAAATGGACAGCATTAAAGGATCTTTCATTGATTTAGAATGTATAGTGTCTGGGTCACATCCCATAAGCATCCAGTGGTTCAAAGATGACCAAGAAATATCAGCTAGTGACAAGTACAAATTCTCTTTCCATGATAATACTGCCTTCCTAGAAATCAGTCATCTGGAAGGTACAGACAGTGGGACATACACATGTTCTGCCACCAACAAAGCAGGTCACAACCAGTGCAGTGGCCACCTGACAGTCAAAGGTTGGCAATTTTTTATCAAAAATTTATTGATCTTTCATTTCTTGATTCTTACCTTCATTGCTCAATTCTAAAACAAATCTTCCTCTCTTTTTGCTTCTTGTTCTTTCATCTCAGAACCCCCTTACTTTGTAGAAAAGCCACAGTCTCAGGATGTCAGTCCCACAACAAGGGTTCAGTTAAAGGCTCTCGTGGGTGGCACTGTACCCATGACAATCAAGTGGTTTAAAGATAACAAAGAGTTGCACTCTGGGGCAGCTCGCTCGGTTTGGAAGGATGACACCTCCACCATTCTAGAGCTCTTTTCAGCCAAAGCTGCCGACTCTGGGACCTACATTTGCCAACTAAGCAATGATGTTGGCACAGCAACAAGTAAAGCCACTCTCTTTGTAAAAGGTCTGTCTCTACATCTCATTTTCTTGCTTGTATAGATTTTCTTGGGGGTGGAAAGCAATTTTGCTACTTGGACTTTGTTTTTAGTACTCAACAGCACACTTTTTTTCCATCTTTAGAACCTCCTCAATTCATTAAGAAGCCCAGTCCAGTATTAGTACTGAGGAATGGACAGTCAACAACATTTGAATGCCAAGTAACAGGCACTCCTGAAATCAGAGTATCTTGGTATCTAGATGGAAATGAAGTAACGGATGTTAGGAAACATGGCATTTTTTTCATGGATGGTTTAGCCACCTTCCAGATTTCTGGTGCCAGGGTAGAAAATAGTGGGACTTATGTCTGTGAAGCTCGAAATGATGCAGGCACAGCAAGCTGCAGCATTGAATTGAAAGTGAAAGGTTCGTAATTAGAATCTGCTTTCCATTTTGGCTGTGTTGCCCAATGGGCTTGGGTCTTCCCTTGAGTAAGCTACTTTCTCTCTTCCTCTCAAATCTTTAGAACCTCCCACCTTTATCAGGGAGCTGAAGCCTGTGGAGGTTGTGAAAGATAGTGACGTGGAGCTGGAGTGTGAAGTTACAGGAACATCTCCATTTGAAGTCACTTGGCTAAAGAATAACAAAGAAATTCGAAGTGGCAAAAAATATACAGTGACTGGCAGAGTGTCAGTGTTTAACCTTCACATAACCAAGTGTGACCCTTCAGACATTGGTGAATATCAATGCATTATAGCCAACGAAGGTGGCAGCTGCTCGTGCAGTACTCGAGTTGCCCTGAAAGGTCAGTTATACACAAAGAGTAGTAGCTATCAAGTAGAAACTCTGAAGGCTCTTTAATTTTAGGGTGATGAGTAGGATTCAAAATATACCTCTTCTTTTCACACTGTCTTATTTAATCACAGAACCACCATCATTCACTAAGAAGATAGAAAATGTCACCACTGTCTTGAAGAGTTCTGCCACCTTTCAGAGTACCGTGGCAGGCTCGCCCCCCATTTCTATAACCTGGCTAAAGGATGATCAGATTCTTGATGAAGACGACAGTGTCCATATTTCATTTGTGAACAATGTGGCCACACTTCAAATCAGAAGTGTGGATAATGGACACAGTGGAAGATACACCTGCCAAGCCAAGAATGAGTCAGGAGTTGAGCGGTGTTACGCTTTCCTTCTAGTACAAGGTTGGTGAGCCATTCTCTTTCCATGGTAGTCCATGGAGACAGTTTCATAAGCATGCCTTGGTGGAATTATCAATGTCACTCATCTATATTTTCATTTTACTGCAGAACCTGCTCAAATCATAGAGAAAGCTAAGTCAGTTGATGTTACTGAGAAAGACCCAGTGACCTTGGAGTGTGTTGTGGTTGGAACACCAGAACTCAAAGTGAAATGGCTTAAAGATGGGAAACAAATTGTACCCAGTAGATATTTTTCGATGAGTTTTGAAAATAATGTGGCCAGTTTCAGGATTCAGTCAGTAATGAAGCAAGATAGTGGACAGTATACTTTCAAGGTGGAAAATGACTTTGGAAGCAGTAGCTGTGATGCCTATCTGAGAGTGTTAGGTGTGTATCTTTGCCTTAATCACCTTCCCTTATTTGTATTATGTCCTTTGTAAACAAATAGCAAGAGATTCATGGATGTGTTTTACTGTTTGCATTGGACAGATCAAGATATTCCACCATCATTCACCAAAAAATTAACAAAAATGGATAAAGTTCTGGGCTCTTCTATTCATATGGAGTGCAAAGTTTCTGGCTCACTTCCTATTAGTGCTCAGTGGTTTAAAGATGGAAAAGAAATATCTACAAGTGCAAAATACAGACTTGTATGTCATGAGAACACTGTGTCACTGGAAGTGAATAATCTGGAATTAGAAGATACTGCAAATTATACCTGCAAAGTGTCAAATGTAGCAGGAGATGATGCATGCAGTGGTATCTTAACTGTGAAAGGTTAGAATTTCTTCACCTCTTCTTGATTCTTTATAAATGCTTTAAAAATATATTACTCTTTACCCTTGACTAAACCCCAAAAATTCTGTTTCTTTTGACACATGTTCATTGGGTTCAAGAAAAATTCAGCCATTACCTCTTTTCATGAGTTGCTTTCCTACATGTGCATAAAATGGTCAAAAGTAATTCAAGTACAATGAATATAATTAAATATATCTCTCTTAAAATCTGTAGAACCACCAAGCTTCCTAGTGAAACCTGAGCGACAACAAGCCATACCTGATTCTACAGTGGAATTTAAGGCAATACTGAAAGGAACACCACCATTTAAAATAAAATGGCTTAAGGATGATGTGGAACTTGCCCCTGGACCTAAATGTTTCATTGGCTTGGAAGGGTCAACTAGCTTCTTAAATCTCTACTCAGTGGATGCTTCCAAGACTGGACAGTATACTTGCCAAGTTACCAATGATGTTGGTAGTGACTCTTGCACTACAATGTTGCTTGTGACAGGTGTGCAAGTTTGATTGTTTTATGTCTCTGTCTGATCCATGGCTCTGGCTCTGTCTGTACTCTGTTACAATGCATCTTTCTAACACGATAGGCAATAATTGCCAGGCATTGACCATGTTTTTCTCTTTCCTACATACTACTTAATGTTTGTTATTCATTTCTATTTCCTCATAATCATCTCTTTCTTGACTCTCTAGAACCACCAAAGTTTGTAAAGAAATTAGAAGCAACCAAAATAGTGAAAGCAGGTGACTTCACACGCCTGGAATGCAAGATAACTGGATCTCCAGAAATTAGAGTTGTGTGGTACAGAAACGAACATGAACTCCCAGCCAGTGATAAATACCAAATGACTTTCATTGACTCAGTGGCTGTCATACAGATGAATGAGCTTGGTACTGAGGACAGTGGAGATTTCATTTGTGAGGCTCAGAATCCTGCTGGCAGCACAAGCTGCAGTACGAAGGTCATAGTAAAAGGTAGAATCTCATTCTCATGTTCTTCCTTAACTGAAACTCACTTTCTTCTTCCCTGGGTATCACAGCTCTTTATTCTTTACTGGTAGCTTCATTTTCATTGCAGATCATAGACTATTTCCCTAAGCTAGTATTTGATATGTCATTTCTTCTTAACCTTTGCTTATGTGTAACTAGTCATTTTGAGTTTTTTTCTTATTATTCCAATGCCATCATTCTGAACACCTCAGCATATTAGCCAACCATCAGATTTGATGTTTCAAAAACACACACACACCAAAAAAAGAGCATATTTAAATTAGTCTTTTGCCTTCAATCAACTTAGTATCATCTTCGATATAATCTGTATATTAGTAACAAGGAATATTTATTACTTTTATGCAATGTCCAAGCAATATAGTCTTTGGCATTGCATTTTAAAAAGACAATAATATTTTTTCCTTTTTCAATCAGTTCCTATCTTTAAAAATATGACTATTCCACGGTGTAAATAGTGCTGTTATTTTATGCCATTGTCCAGTAATTTTTTTT
The DNA here is from genome assembly GCF_047511655.1 of Castor canadensis. Classification (NCBI taxonomy): domain Eukaryota; kingdom Metazoa; phylum Chordata; class Mammalia; order Rodentia; family Castoridae; genus Castor; species Castor canadensis. Next base: position 131,208,439 of record NC_133389.1, on the reverse strand, counting down.
GTGGTCAAAAAGCTCAAGTTTAACAAAAAACAAAAACAAAAAAGTTCAAGTTTGTTGTGTTGTAAGGCAATTGTTGACATAAACAATTGGTGAACTGGAAGATGTACATCACAGCTGTCAGAGCAACTTCCAGGTATCTCAATTGTAAAACATACACAAAAACCTTTAACCCTGAAGGCAGAATTCCATACTTCACGCAAATCATATTTATTAATATACTTATTTTGTTTGTGGGTTTTGTATCAATCTTTGTGGTAAATTAGCAAGGAAAAGAAGACAGAATATTGAACTGCTCAAACATCTAGGATCTACCTGGGTGCTCTACTCATCTAGTTGATTATCTTGTAAAAGTTGAGACCTCTTGGAAGCATTTGTTACTCAATAGTGATATTGTTGGAAGCTATTTAGCCATTAAAATATCTTAAACCTTTTCTTCCAATTTAAAGACAAAGAAATAAAGTCCTTTTACTGTATGAAATTAAATGGCCCAATTCATAAGACATTCTTGTTTTTCACAGAACCACCTGTTTTTAGCAGCTTCCCTCCTGTAGTAGAAACCCTTAAAAATACTGAAGTCAGTCTTGAATGTGAACTTTCTGGAACACCGCCTTTTGAGGTGGTATGGTACAAAGACAAGAGGCAACTCCGAAGTAGCAAGAAATACAAGATCGCCTCTAAAAATTTTCATGCAAGTATTCACATCCTCAATGTGGACACCTCAGACATTGGTGAATACCACTGCAAAGCCCAGAATGAAGTGGGAAGTGACACTTGCATTTGTACCATTAAATTAAAAGGTAAGCAGACTTCCTGCACATGGCAGAAACATCAGGAATGTGCCAAGTGCTCATTTTTTTCTTGCTTCCATTATCTGGACAATCTTTTCAACAATCTCCATCCATCTTTTCCTGTTCAGAACCACCAAGATTTGTTTCCAAACTGAGCAGCCTTACTGTTGTAGCTGGCGAACCTGCCGAGTTACAAGCATCTATAGAAGGTGCCCAGCCCATTTCTGTCCAGTGGCTTAAAGAGAAAGAAGAAGTGATTAGAGAAAGCGAAAACATCAGAATTACATTTGTGGACAATGTTGCGACTCTGCAGTTTGCAAAAGCAGAGCCAACTAATGCTGGGAAGTATATCTGCCAGATCAAGAACGATGGTGGAGTGAGGGAAAACATGGCCACGCTGACCGTCTTAGGTTGGTACAAACTGGTACCAAATGTTGAAATGACTTATAGACAGAATCTCTTTTTTTCCTAAATTTCTTTTAGAACAATATTGATCCTCAACTATTTGAAAGGTTTAGGAGAAAGACCTAAATGATCTCTCAAACATCATTTTCTGTTTCTGTGATTCTAAAACAACTAGCCATCTGTTTATGGTGTATATAACACTTTTCTTGATAGTTTAACAAATCTTGGCTATCTGTTGTTTAAGCATGAAACAATTATGAGGTCTACCTATACTAAAAGGAAAACTAGTCTTAAAGCTGACAAGATTCCAAAGATTAACATTTGAGAGCAAAGATTTGGGCATATAGAATTTCAATTTATTGGATAATGACTTACAAAATATTGTCTTGAGCACCTTAATGAAGACCAAAAATTCCAAGTAGTTCACAGAGAGGTAGCCTGTGCTCTAAAGAGGGTCAAGTGCAAATCAAATCACATTGTCTAATGTACATTGTCTAAATTGTTTTGAAGTTGACTACAACACAAACATATTATCCATAATAACTGCTATAATTTATGACTGCATGTAATCCTGGAATCACATTTCAATGTGGAAAGAGGGAAAGGCGGGGGAGACTGGAAGGAAGGACAGAAAGAGAGGGAGGAAGTGGGTGGGGAGAGAGAGAAGCCTAACATAAGCACCTCATTGGGAGATATACAGTAAAGGCCTGGACTTTGATGGATATCACATTGTATTTCAGAGCCTGCAGTCATTGTCGAGAAGGCAGGACCCATGACAGTAACTGTAGGAGAAACTTGCACCCTGGAGTGTAAAGTGGCTGGCACTCCTGAGCTCTCAGTTGAATGGTACAAGGATGGAAAGCTGTTGACAAGCAGCCAAAAACACAAATTTAGCTTCTACAACAAAATCTCTTCCTTAAAGATTCTCTCCATTGAAAGACAAGATGCAGGCACATACACTTTCCAGGTTCAAAACAATGTTGGCAAAAGCAGCTGCACAGCTGTGGTTGATGTTTCAGGTTAGTTCTGGCATTTTCCTCTTATGCAAACTCCTTTAACAAGATTTCCTTCTTTCAAGTCTCTTCTATTCTTTCAAATCATGATGAATCTTTTTCCTTTTCTCACACAGACCGAATGGTTCCTCCCTCTTTCACACGAAGACTGAAAGATACTGCTGGGGTCCTGGGTGCCTCTTGCATCTTGGAATGCAAAGTAGCTGGATCATCACCCATCTCTGTTGCCTGGTTCCATCAGAAAACAAAGATTGTCAGTGGAGCAAAATACCAAACCACATTTTCAGATAATGTCTGCACATTGCAGTTGAATTCTCTGGACTCATCGGATATGGGCAATTACACATGCGTGGTTGCTAATGTCGCTGGGTCTGATGAATGTCGTGCAGTGTTGACTGTACAAGGTCAGTGTTAGAGAGTCAACTTTGTAAGGGATTTCTTACAAATTCTTTTTGAGTGCTTACCCAGGTTGACACACATTCAAAAGCGCTATTATTTTTTATTCAAAATTGCAACTAAATTCAAAGCTGACAGGATCTTTTATTGATCTTCTATGTCTCTGTAGAACCACCTTCTTTTGTGAAAGAACTCGAACCTTTGGAAGTACTTCCAGGCAAAAATGTTACCTTCACAAGTGTTATTAGAGGAACCCCTCCATTCAAGGTTGGCTGGTTCAGAGGTGCCAGAGAACTAGTGAAAGGAGACAAGTGTAACATCTATTTTGAAGACACTGTGGCAGAACTGGAATTATTTAATATAGACATATCTCAGAGTGGGGAATATACCTGTGTGGTTTCTAATGGTGCTGGCCAAACTTCCTGCACTACACACCTCTTTGTAAAAGGTTTGCTCAAGTGCATTCATTCTTCCTATCTTCAGTTACTGACATCACTGTGTGTGTGTGTGTGTGTGTGTGTGTGTGTGTGTGTGTGTGTGTTTAACTACTGTGCTTTGTCACTTACCAGAACCAGCTGCATTTGTGAAGAAATTAAGTGATCACTCTGTAGAACCAGGGAAGTCTATAATTCTGGAGAGCACCTATACTGGAACACTTCCAATTTCAGTCACCTGGAAAAAGGATGGTTTTAACATAACTCCATCTGAAAGATGCAACATAGTCACAACAGAGAAAACTTGCATTCTGGAAATTCTGAATAGCACAAAAACAGATGCAGGACACTATTCCTGTGAGATTGAAAATGAGGCAGGAAGGGATGTCTGTGAAGCTCTGGTATCTACATTAGGTGTGTTGTCTTATTCTTTCTTAAATGGTTTGCATTCATTCATCTATAATAGCTCATGTGTACTTGATTTTCTGTGACTCCATTTGCTGATCATGAGGCTTTCTTCTTTAGAACCACCTTATTTTGTTATGGAACTGGAACCTCTGGAAGCATCAGTTGGAGATTCAGTTTCTCTACAATGCCAAGTAGCTGGGACACCAGAAATTACAGTGTCTTGGTACAAAGGAGATACCAAGTTACGGTCAACTCCAGAATATAGGACCTACTTTACAAACAATGTGGCCACACTCGTTTTTAATAAAGTGAACATCAATGACAGTGGCGAGTACACATGTTTAGCAGAAAACAGTATAGGATCTGCTTCTTCTAAGACTGTCTTCAGAATTCAAGGTGATATTATTTTAGACATTAAAATAATCCCTTTTCCTGATTTTAACTCTTTCATCTTTATTCAAAATTTTTCATTTTGACTACTAATGCCTCAAGTATTACTTGTCTTCCTATAGAGCGCCAACTCCCACCTTCCTTTGCAAGACAATTAAAAGATATCGAGCAAACTGTTGGGTTACCTGTTACACTCACTTGTCGACTAAATGGTTCTGCACCCATCCACGTGTGCTGGTACAGAGATGGGGTGCTTTTAAGAGATGATGAAAATCTACAAACAACATTTGTTGATAATGTGGCAACTTTAAAAATTTTGCAAACTGACTTGAGTCACTCTGGGCAGTACTCTTGCTCAGCTTCCAACCCACTCGGCACAGCATCTTCCAGTGCTAGACTGACAGCCAGAGGTTTGTTCTCATGTCATACTTTCTCTTTGCAAACCATGAATTTATTTCATTGTGGAGGCAGAAATGGCCAACAGGAAAAAAAAAATACACATTGTCTTTTCTTCTCTTCTTCCAGAACCTAAGAAATCTCCCTTCTTTGACATCAAGCCTGTATCAATAGATGTTATTGCTGGAGAAAGCGCTGATTTTGAGTGTCACGTTACTGGTGCTCAACCAATGCGAATCACTTGGTCAAAAGACAACAAGGAGATCCGCCCTGGAGGAAACTATACGATCACGTGTGTGGGCAACACTCCTCATCTGAGAATTCTTAAAGTAGGCAAAGGGGACTCTGGTCAATATACTTGTCAAGCAACCAATGATGTTGGCAAAGACATGTGTTCAGCTCAACTCAGTGTAAAAGGTATCATTACATGGCTTTGCCTGTATCTGTCCTTTTCTGTATTTGTGCAACTTTTTCCTAAAAGTTTCAAATGTTTGATATGAACTAACTAGATCGTGTTAGAATTTGTGTATTAGTGTTAGAATCAACATTAACCAGTGTTCTGTTTTCTCTTTGTATTGTTCATTAAGTTAGGATATTTCTAAATGTAACTCTATCAAAGTATTGCTTCATTGAACTTTGTAGAATGGTGTTTCAACTACCCACTCTCCCTTTTCATCATTTCCTGTTATATGACATTCTCATTTATCACCACTAAATTTTGATCAACTACATCTTGAATACCTTAACTAGTATATTTTAGCTTATATATCCAAACTACAATATATTAGCTAAATTATCTGTTAAAATAGTGAAAGATTATTTAATAGAAAAGATAACTTATTTTACTACAAAACTATTAGAAACGTGATTCTTAATAAAGCCATTTAAATATGAAGCTATAGGGTCTTCCGCTACAAAGATAAGCTATTTTAACATGTGGATATCCCTTACTAACTTTTTCCTTTGATTTAATAGAACCTCCAAAGTTCGTTAAGAAATTAGAAGCTTCAAAAGTTGCAAAGCAGGGAGAATCCCTCCACCTGGAATGTAAAATAAGTGGTTCCCCAGAAATCAAAGTTCTGTGGTTCCGCAATGACAGTGAACTTCATGAAAGCTGGAAATACAACATGTCATTTGTGAATTCTGTGGCCCTGCTTACCATCAATGAGGCCAGTGCTGAGGACAGTGGGGACTACATCTGTGAAGCTCATAATGGTGTTGGTGATGCCAGCTGCAGCACAGCACTGACAGTTAAAGGTTAGGCGCCTTTCATTTCTTTCTTCCTCTTCCTCAAATCTGGATTCCTTCGCGGCAGTATTAGGAGATCTAAATTTAAAAGGCTAAGTTTATTTGCTTGCAACTCTTTTTTTTTTTTTTTTTTTGGCAGTACTGTGGTTTCAACTCAGGGCCTTTCATTTGCTAGGCAGGTGCTCTAACACTTGAGTCATCCCCTTGCAACTCTTAAATTAGTTTCCATGAATTGTCACGTCTCATGTCAATGTGTGTTGTCATTTGGTCATGCCAGTCAATCACTCTTCATGATCCTCTATACATAGGAAGTATCTCTAGATTCTAGAAACTACAATTCTAGAATCTAGGAAATTTTTTTTTCTTTTTGGTATGGTAAGCAGTTGCTCTCATTGTTCATCTTCTTTTTTTTCTGGTAGCTCCTCCTGTTTTCACCCAGACGCCTCCTCCAATAGGAGCCCTTAAAGGTTCTGATGTGATCCTCCAATGTGAAATTTCGGGAACACCCCCATTTGAAGTGCTGTGGGTTAAAGATCGAAAGCAAGTTCGAAGCAGCAAGAAATTTAAAATCACTTCCAAAAATTTTGATACAAGTCTTCATATCCTTAATCTTGAAGCCTCTGATGTAGGAGAATATCACTGCAAAGCTACTAACGAGGTGGGAAGTGACAAGTGTGTTTGCACTGTCAAGTTCAAAGGTTTGTACACATGGGCACAAAAACATATGCTTCTTTCTTTAACCCATTCTTGCTTGACTATGCAGATGCAATTCTTACTTTTTTCTCTAACCTCAAATTTTTTTCATTAGAACCTCCTCGATTTGTGAAAAAGCTAAGTGACACCTCAACCCTTATTGGGGATCCTGTTGAGTTACGGGCTGTGGTGGAAGGGTTCCAGCCAATTTCTGTTACCTGGCTGAAAGATAAAGGTGAAGTCATCAGAGAGAGTGAAAACATTAGAATTTCATTCAGTGACAACATTGCAACCCTCCAACTGGGAAGTCCAGAAGCATCGAATTCTGGAAAATATGTGTGCCAAATCAAAAATGATGCTGGGATGAGAGAATGTTCAGCAGTCTTGACTGTACTAGGTTAGTAGCAGAGGACAGGCTGTGGAAAAAGTGAAGTTAATTGACCTATAAATATTTTCTACAGTTATTTCTCTTATCCAATAAAATATTGATTGCACACTGTTTGAAAGATGACTTTGAACTCAATGCAATATGCTTCTTCTTTTAGAACCAGCTAGAATAATAGAGAAGCCAGAACCCATGACTGTCACGACTGGAAATCCTTTTGCATTAGAGTGTGTAGTGGCTGGAACACCAGAACTTTCAGCCAAGTGGTTCAAAGATGGAAGAGAATTATCTGCAGACAGCAAACATCACATTACATTTGTCAGAAATGTAGCCTCCCTTAAAATTCCTTCTGCAGAAATGAGTGACAAGGGGCTATATAGCTTTGAAGTGAAAAACAGTGTTGGCAAAAGCAACTGCACTGTCTCTGTCCATGTTTCTGGTGAGTAAGATGAGACTTTTATGAATATAGCAATTCATAATGGTGGAGTGGACAAAGCTTCTACTTAAATGGAAAACTGCCTTTCTCCACATAGATCGCATTGTGCCTCCTTCCTTCATCCGCAAGCTGAAAGACAGGAACGCCACCCTGGGGGCCTCAGTTGTTTTGGAGTGCCGAGTGTCTGGCTCGGCCCCAATTTCAGTTGGCTGGTTTCAAGATGGAAATGAGATTGTGAGTGGGCCCAAATGTCAGTCCAGCTTCTCGGAAAATGTCTGTACTTTGAATCTGAGTTTATTGGAGCCCTCCGACACGGGCACATACACGTGTGTGGCTGCCAATATAGCTGGTTCTGATGAATGCTCTGCAGTTCTAACTGTTCAAGGTCAGTGTGTAGGGACAGGGCACCGCTTCTCTACTCTTCCACCTAACTTAACACCTGCCTCACTGGGAATTCCTTTATTGTGTCTTCATTTGCCACCTTCGTTCCCTTAGTTCTCACTTGGATTTTTTTTCTCTTGATCTCCCTTCCCCCTGGGATCTGTAGAACCACCATCTTTTGAACAAACTCCTGATTCTGTGGAAGTTTTGCCTGGAATGAGCCTCACATTCACCAGTGTCATTAGAGGCACCCCTCCCTTCAAGGTCAAGTGGTTTAAAGGCAGCAGGGAATTGGTGTCAGGGGAGTCCTGCAGCATCTCTCTGGAAGACTTCATCACAGAACTGGAATTGTTTGAGGTAGAGCCACTGCAGAGCGGAGACTATTCTTGCCTTGTGACCAACGATGCTGGCAGTGCTTCTTGTACCACACATCTCTTTGTGAAAGGTTTGCTCTTGTCTCTAGTTCTTGTATGTTTTTGAAATTTTTCTAAATCTTCATTTGAAGATATAAATTTACCCTCATGTTTTCTCCTTGTAGAACCAGCCACTTTTGTGAAAAGATTGGCTGATTTCAGTGTTGAGACAGGAAGCTCCATAGTTCTTGAAGCCACATTTACCGGCACACCTCCCATCTCAGTGAGTTGGATGAAGAACGAGTACGCTCTTTCCCAGTCTCAGAATTGCAGTATTACCATGACAGAAAAATCTACCATTCTGGAAATTCTTGACAGCACAGTAGAGGATTATGCACAGTACAGCTGCCTGATAGAAAACGAGGCTGGACAAGATATTTGTGAAGCTCTAGTGTCTGTCTTAGGTGTGATGAAAGTTACTTGTTTTTATTGTTGTCTTTTCTTTCTTTTAAAATATCTCTTTTAGTTAAAACATCTCTTTCTTTTAAAACGTCTTTTGTTTATGATTTACTGACTACCATCCTTTGTACCTTAGAACCACCTTATTTTATTGAACCTCTGGAACATGTAGAAGCAGCCATTGGAGAACCTACAACTTTGCAATGTAAAGTGGATGGGACCCCAGAAATTAGAATTTCTTGGTATAAAGAGCACACGAAGCTACGATCGGCTCCTGCATATAAGATGCAATTTAAAAATAACATTGCCTCGTTAGTCATCAACAAAGTGGATCACAGTGATGTGGGAGAGTATACGTGCAAGGCAGAAAACAGCGTGGGGGCTGTCGCTTCTTCGGCTGTGCTTGTTATCAAAGGTGATGACAGTTTTGTTCAACAACAAGTCTTGCTATTTGTTGATAGATTCATTTTCTTTAAAACATCAAAATTTTAATGGAATGAAAATACATTGTAGATATTTTCTCTCTTGTAAATAAGGATTATCTGTAACTTCTTTCCAGAACGCAAACTGCCACCAACCTTTGCAAGAAAACTGAAAGATGTCCACGAGACCCTGGGCTTCCCCGTGGCGTTCGAATGTCGCATCAATGGCTCTGAACCTCTTCAAGTGTCTTGGTACAAGGATGGGGTCCTTTTGAGAGATGACTCTAATCTGCAAATATCTTTCGTTCATAATGTAGCAACTCTTCAGATTTTGCAAACTGACCAGAGCCACGTTGGTCAGTACAACTGCTCAGCTTCTAATCCTCTTGGGACTGCTTCATCTAGTGCCAAGCTCATTCTCTCAGGTGAGTTGAGTAGCCATCACACTACCCTCTCCATGACAAAGCAGCTTCACTGCTCTAGGCCACCAAGGGACTGATGCCATTGAGTGTGTGATCAGCATGTGCGAGCACGTAAGCTGAAATCTCAGTGTTGTTCTTCATTCTTTTCAGAGCATGAAGTGCCTCCGTTCTTTGATCTAAAGCCTGTGTCAGTAGATCTTGCTCTTGGAGAAAGTGGTTCTTTTAAATGCCATGTCACTGGAACCGCACCCATCAAAGTCACCTGGGCCAAAGACAACCGGGAGATTCGCTCTGGAGGCAACTACAAGATGACTTTAGTTGAAAACACTGCCACTCTTACTGTTCTCAAAGTAGCCAAAGGTGATGCTGGGCAGTACACATGCTACGCGAGCAACGTTGCTGGGAAAGACTCTTGTTCTGCTCAGCTGGGTGTGCAAGGTACTTGTTAGAGTGAAGTACCAAGACTTCTCTTACATTTTCAATAGAGATGGGTGGATGTGCTTGAAAACGATGCATAGAATCATGGTCAGTGATTAGAAATGATGACATGGGGGCTAGACACGTACCTCAGTGAGAGAGTGCTTGCCTCGCATGTACAAGGCCCTGGTTTGATTCCTAACACAAATAAGATAGTGAAAAATGGAGAAATCATTAAGTTGAACAGTGGTCTTCAAAATGGGGACAATTTTTAAAATTTCATTTTAAAAATGGAAAACTGGAAAAACATAAGCTGACAATCACTTTTCAAAGTCTACAAATAGAGCCTAGGGAGAAAGTGAACAAAAAAATTCACATAATTCAAAGAAATTCCTAATTTGAAAGAAGCTATCCTTGGCCTTAAAAAAGAGAAAGTTGCCTCAAATGATTTCTTTTCCACAGTATGTGGTCCATGAATGGAGGTTTCCCCCTGCCAAGGCATAGCACAACCCAAAACTATCAAATCCTTCAAGAAGAATCTAGATTAATTATAAGGTCAACTTATTTTTCTCCACTAGCCCTGCTTAATTGATAGTGGAAGTCAGGAGACTGACGAAGAAGGACATCAATATCTGATACTATGAAAGACAATCATGCCTTTCACAATTGCTGTTGTCAGAAATTAAATATTTAACTCAGTGAACTGCTCATCTGAGCCATTAGAGCATTTTTAAAGCCCTTTCTGGCAGTAGTTTATATATACCTTGAAATTGAAGTAGAATTAGCTATAGCAGCCCATTTGCTATGTGACCACCCTAAGCCTGAATATTTTACTTCAGCTAATGAAGAAAGCTTGCTCTCCCTACTTCAAAAGGAAATTGACAAAGTGGAAGAAATATCTATTTCAGGCAAATAAGAGACAATGGCACTTTAAAAATGTTAAGATATCTGACCCATTTTTCTCTGGCTCTTCAGAGTACATAAATGATATCTTTGCAGCCTTGGGAAATAGTCCTCAGAAAGTAATGTCCATTTTTCCTTCCTTTACCCTTAATACTTGATTTGGATGCTTATATTAATAAGCACGTTTATTAGGATTTTCTATTTAGGTTTCATTTAACTGTTGTTCCTTGAACTGCATCAAATGAATTTGTTTTCTGGAGCTAAAGACCTCCCTGACAGCAATTTCTTTTTTCCTCCTGAATTATACATGTCTCTTCTATCCCTTACCCTACCTTTTTCTTCTTGGTTCCATAGAGCCCCCCAGGTTCATTAAGAAGCTAGAACCTTCAAGAATTATGAAACAGGATGAATACACAAGATACGAGTGCAAAATAGGCGGGTCCCCAGAAATCAAAGTTTTATGGTACAAAGATGAGATTGAGATTCAAGAGAGCAGTAAGTTCAGAATGTCGTTTGTGGACTCGGTGGCAGTGTTGGAAATGCACAACCTCAGCGTAGAAGACAGTGGAGACTACACGTGTGAGGCCCTCAACGCAGCAGGCAGTGCAAGCAGCAGCACTTCCTTAAAAGTTAAAGGTCAGGCTTTGCTCTACCTCTGGGTTTTCCACCTGCCTCTCATTGTCCTCTTCATTCTCTGACTCTCCATTAGTGTTCTAAAATTTTTCAAGTTTCCAATAAAACATTGGAAGACATGATTTCTCTCTTTCACTGATAGAATAGAAAACTAAGTTTTACCTTTGCCCATCTACTTCCAAAATACATCCTAATTTTCCTTTTTTCCAATTCTAGAACCACCCATTTTCCGCAAAAAACCCCATCCTATAGAGACACTTAAAGGAGCCGATGTCCACCTTGAGTGTGAGCTTCGGGGTACTCCCCCATTTCAAGTTTCTTGGCATAAAGACAAGAGAGAACTCAGGAGTGGCAAGAAGTACAAGATAATGTCTGAGAACTTCCTTACAAGTATCCACATCTTGAATGTTGATGTGGCAGACATTGGGGAATATCAGTGTAAAGCCACCAATGATGTGGGGAGTGACACTTGTGTTGGCTCTATCACACTGAAAGGTGAGATTAGCTTACTCATTTCCTTCTAATTCTGATACTTTGTTTCTGCCCTTAGCTGACTCAGTGTATTTTTATGCTAGCAGTCCGTTCTACTTTTCCCTTTCTAAATCCATTCTATGTTTAATCTGCTTTTTTTTTCTAAATCAAACCAAATATCCCTTTAGACAATTTTGACAATAAGTCTCAATTGGATTTACTTAAGAAGTTAGATAAGACAATGTATTCAACTTTTTTTCTACTTGATACAAACTCTAAAGTGTCCTTAGTCCCATCCACCAAAAATACCTCTTATTTAAGAAATAGAAATAATACATTGTCACTAGTTTGATCCCTTTCATTCATAACTTAAGGGAAACACTATCAATACCACACATTTGAAACCCTGGCTTGCTTCTTTTTGCATTAGCACCACCCAGATTTGTAAAGAAACTCAGTGACATTTCTACCATCATCGGAGAAGAGGTCCAGCTGCAGACAACGATTGAAGGAGCAGAGCCAATTTCAGTGGTGTGGTTCAAAGATAAGGGGGAAATCATTAGAGAAAGTGGCAACATATGGATTTCTTATTCAGAAAACATTGCAACCCTACAGTTTTCAAAAGCAGAATCAGCCAACGCGGGGAAATACACCTGCCAGATCAAAAATGATGCTGGAATGCAGGAGTGTTTCGCCACACTGTCCGTTCTTGGTTAGTATGCATAGGATGTTGTCATGAATACATGGTGCATGCTTATCAGGATTTCTGTCTTCTTTAGTTGTTTTTCAGTTTGATTTAAAGTGTGGTGCAATTTTCATTTTGTTCCAGAGCCTGCAGCAATTGTGGAAAAGCCAGAATCCATAAAAGTTACCACAGGAGACACCTGTACCTTGGAGTGTACAGTGACAGGCACACCTGAACTCAGTACTAAGTGGTTTAAAGATGGAAAAGAGCTGACAAGTGACAGCAAGTACAAAATAAGCTTCTTCAACAAAGTATCTGGCCTTAAGATCATCAACGTGGCACCTAATGACAGTGGGGTCTATAGTTTCCAGGTGCAGAACCCTGTTGGCAAAGACAGCTGCACAGCCTCAGTTCAGGTTTCAGGTTGGTTGGTTGCACTTTCCATTCAACCTGTACTAATGTGGTTTTTCATGGGAAGCTCCATCTTCTACAGTGTAACATGAGTCTCACTGCTCTGCTCAGTACGTTAGAGGTAACATACAGAATTAGAAGAAAGCCATATTCAAAAGTTATACCCCTTTCAAAAGCATGATAGAAATAAAACCTAATCCCTAGAAACGGTTAGAGTGCTTTTCTACTATCACTTATGCTAGAATAATTCACTATAGAAAGACTCACAACATCACCACCAACAAAAAAGACCAGAACCCCTAGTAAGTCAACTAACACATCCTACTCACCAATTCTCTAGGCTTTTGATTGTATAAACCCATAGGGAATTCTTTGACACTCTTGAAAAATGAGTCAAATAGATCTAGGGATATTCCATCAAAAATACAATAATTCTCTAAATCCAGTATGACTGCACATGTCTGTTATCTCAGCACTTGGAAGGCAGAGTCAGTAGTTCAAGGTCAGCCTGAACTACATAGCAAGACCCTGTCTCAAAAAAACAAAGCAAACAATACAACAAGACAGCAATTCTCTCTTCGAGTCATTCTATAACTGATGTCCTTTCCTTTTTTTTTTTTTATCACGTCCAGATCGAATTATTCCTCCTTCTTTCACAAGAAAATTAAAGGAGACAAATGGTCTATCAGGCTCCTCAGTTGTGATGGAGTGCAAAGTCTATGGATCCCCCCCAATCGCTGTCTCCTGGTTTCATGAAGGAAATGAGATCAGCAGTGGAAGGAAATACCAAACAACCTTGACAGACAACACTTGCGCTTTAACTGTGAACATGCTGGAGGAATCCGATGCCGGGGACTACACGTGTATAGCTACAAACATGGCTGGTTCTGATGAATGCAGTGCGTCTCTGGTTGTGAGAGGTCAGTTCAAGGCACAGTACAATAGAACTGCATTTTATAAATGATGGAGTATTCTTAGCACCATAGTTCACAAATATTAAATTTTTCCTGATATATGCCCTTTTCTTTAGAACCACCATCTTTCGTTCAGAAGCCTGATCCCATGGATGTCTTAACCGGGACCAACATAATTTTCACAAGCATCATAAAAGGAACACCTCCCTTCAGTGTTAGCTGGTTCAAGGGTAGCAGTGAGTTAGTACCTGGTGCCAGATGTAATGTGTCTCTAGAGGATTCTGTGGCTGAACTGGAGTTGTTTGATGTAGATACATCCCAAAGTGGAGAATATACTTGCATAGTTAGTAACGAAGCTGGCAGGGCTTCTTGTACAACACATCTCTTCGTAAAAGGTTGGTCTACAATTCCATGTTTATACAATTAGCATGCATGTAGTCATCAGATGTGCTGTATCTGTGAGTACATATGCTTAATTTCATGTTTTCAATTTGTTTATTCTAGCCCCAGCCAAATTTGTGAAGAAGATCAATGATTACAGCATAGAGAAAGGAAAACCCCTAATTCTAGAGGGGACTTTCTCTGGAACTCCTCCTATTTCAGTTACATGGAAGAAAAATGGCATAAATGTAGCTCCTTCTCAGAGGTGTAACATAACCACAACTGAAAAGTCAGCCATCTTGGAAATCCCAAGCAGCACAGTGGAGGACGCAGGACAATACAACTGCTACATCGAAAATGCTTCTGGCAAAGATTCCTGTTCTGCACAAATTTTGATCCTAGGTTTGTCACGATTGAACATTCATATCTTTGCATGCAAGCAAGATTCTGACATGTCTCCTTCATGACCGATTTTCTCTCTCGGCTGCAGAACCACCATATTTTGTCAAGCAGTTGGAGCCTGTGAAAGTGACCGTTGGAGATTCTGCCTCTTTACAATGCCAACTTGCTGGAACCCCTGAAATTGGAGTATCTTGGTACAAAGGAGACACAAAGTTAAGACCCACTACTACCTACAAAATGCATTTTAGGAACAATGTGGCCACATTGGTTTTCAACCAGGTTGACAGTAATGACAGTGGAGAATATGTCTGCAGAGCTGAAAACAGTGTGGGGGAAGTTTCTTCATCAACGTTCCTTACTGTTCAAGGTGATTTCAATATTAAAAGTGAATGAATCTGTATTTCTTTTGGACAAGATTTTAAATATCTGGCAAAGATCTTCTTTTGGGGAAAATCTTTCTAAATGCTAAATTTTCTGCTTTAAGTAATTCCATCTGTGGTTAGCAGCTTATCCTAACTATCTATATACTTTACAGAGAGAGATGACTAAACTTTCAGTTGAAAGAATCATGCAAACATTTGCCTCTATAATTAAATCATGAAGCAAAATAAGTGACCGTGTAAATTCCACCCCATGTGTGTCTCATTGAAATTGTTAAGGGTAGTCTTTAAAAGTAAGGGGAACTTCTATGTGCCAAGTGACATGCGTTAAGCCAAATCAGTCTCTCTATTAGCTTACAGATTTTTTTGTACCTTCTACTGTCCAAATTTTTGCTCCAAACATCTACATAGTTTTCTCCATCTCCAAATTAATTCAAGAGCTGTTAATACTTCCTAATATTTTTATAAAAATCATATATGCATTGGTGAGAAAAATATTTAGTAAGTTTAAAATATCCAGAAGTATTCATTGCTTTAATCCTGTTCCTACAGAGCAAAAACTTCCACCATCATTTTCTCGACAATTGCGAGACATACAAGAAACAGTTGGATTGCCAGTAGTTTTCGAATGTGCCATAAGTGGATCAGAACCTATCTCGGTGTCTTGGTTTAAAGATGGCAAGCCACTGAAAGACAGCTCAAATGTTCAAACATCATTTTTAGATAATATCGCCACTCTCAATATTTTTAAAACAGATAGGAGTCTTGCAGGCCAGTACTCTTGCACGGCTACAAACCCGATGGGCTCTGCTTCTTCTAGCGCTAAACTCATGCTCACAGGTTTGTGTATTCTTATATTTTTATTTCTGTAATTGAATTTTTTGCAATTAAGTACAAAATTTAGGGAGCAAATTCCTACTTCTGTCAAATGGGGTGGTCCAGGCTTGGAGCCTGAAACCTTGTCTTTCTGCTCTCCTCTTAGAGGGGAAGAACCCGCCATTCTTTGACATCCCCTTGGCCCCTGTGGATGCTGTGGTGGGAGAAAGTGCTGACTTTGAGTGCCATGTCACTGGAACACAACCCATCAAGGTCAGCTGGGCCAAGGACAACAGAGAGATAAGAAGTGGTGGGAACTACCAGATTAGTTACTTGGAAAACAGCGCCCACCTGACCATCCTCAAAGTGGACAAAGGAGACTCTGGACAATACACCTGCTATGCTGTGAATGAAGTGGGAAAAGACTCCTGCAGAGCTCAGCTTAACATAAAAGGTAATGTTCATTTTGCATGGGTCCAAAAAAACCAACTGTCTTAATGGAATTATTTTTATTATGATGGGCAAAATGTAACAAATGGCATGAAAATGTCTATGAGGAAATAAGTTTCTCTAAAGAAAAAGTAATGTTTCAACTGTATTTTCTTAAAATTCTATATATTTTACCTAACCCTAAGGCCACCCCTCTTCTTTTTACAAATGTCTGGTTCTATAAATAGCCATACATTATTCTCATCAACCATCCCGTCAGAAAACAGCTTAGAATTAGCTTGTGGAAGGAAACAGAAATGCTATGAAACATGCACTGCTATAGTACTTTATTGGTTAGCCTTATTTCTAGCTAAAAACAGGGCATCCTATTCTTTTTTTTTCTTTTATTTCATATGTATATATACAATACACTGCTGTATTTGCCCTAGATCTAAAGTCCACATATGAGGGAGAACATATGATTTTTGATCTTCTGAGCCTGGCTGACCTCACTCAAGATGATGTTCTCTAGTTCCATCCATTTACCTGCAAATGATAAGATTTCATTTTTCTTCATGGCTGAGTAAAATTCCATTGTGTATAAATACCACATTTTCTTGATCCATTCATCAGTAGTGGGGCATCTTGGTTGTTTCCATAACTTGGCTATTGTAAATAGCACTGCAATAAACATGGGTGTGCAGGTGCCTTTGGAGTAACATGTGTCACATTCCTTTGGGTATATCCCCAGGAGTGGGATTGCTGGATCATATGGTAGATATATGTTTAGATTTTTAAGGAGCTTCCAAATTTTTTTTCAGCGTGGTTGCAGTAGCTTGCATTCCCACCAGCAGTGTATAAGAGTTCCTTTTTCCTCACATCCCCACCAAAACATGTTGTTGGTGGTGTTTTTGATGATGGCTATTCTAACAGGGGTGAGGTGGAATCTTAGTATGGTTTTGATTTGCATTTCCTTTATGGCTAGAGATGGTGAACATTTTTTCATGTGTTTTTTGGCCATTTGAATTTCTTCTTTTGAGAAAGTTCTGTTTAGTTCACTTGCCCATTTCTTTATTGGCTCATTAATTTTGGGAGAGTTTAGTTATTTAAGTTCCCTATATATTCTGGTTATCAGTCCTTTGTCTGATGTGTAGCTGGCAAATATTTTCTCCCACTGTGTGGGTGGTCTCTTCAGTTTAGAGACCATTTCTTTTGTTGAGCAGAAGCTTTTTAGTTTTATGAGGTCCCATTTATCTATGCTATCTCTTAGTTGCTGAGCTGCTGGGGTTCTATTGAGAAAGTCCTTGTCTATACTTATCAGTTCCAAAGTATTTCCTACTCTTTCCTGTACCAACTTTAGAGTTTGGGGTCTGATATTAAGATCCTTGACCCATTTTGAGTTAATATTGGTATAGGGTGATAAACATGGATCTAGTTTCAGTTTTTTGCAGACTGCTAATCAGTTTTCCCAGCAGTTTTTGTTGAAGAGGCTGCTTTTTCTCCATCGTGTATCTTTAGCGCCTCTGTCAAAGATAAGTTGGTTATAGTTGTGTGGCTTCATATCCAGGTCCTCTATTCTGTTCCACTGGTCTTCATGTCTGTTTTTGTGTCAGTACCATGCTGTTTTTATTGCTATTGCTTTGTATATAGTTTGAAGTCAAGTATTGTGATACCTCCAGTGTTGTTCTTTTTACTGAGTGTTGCCTTGGCTATTAGTGGCCTCTTGTGTTTCCATATAAATTTCAGGGCATTCTATTCTTGAAAAACTTCATATTAAAACTTGGATTCTATTTCATATATCCTTTTAATTTCTTACAGAGCGGCTAATCCCACCAAGTTTCACTAAAAAACTCTCGGAGACAATAGAAGAGACTGAAGGCAGTTCATTCAAACTTGAGGGGCGTGTGGCTGGTTCCCAGCCTATAACTGTTGCTTGGTACAAAAATAATGTAGAGATACATCCAACTTCTAATTGTGAGATCACATTCAAGAACAATGCGCTATTGCTGCAAGTCAAGAAAGCAGGCATGGCCGATGCTGGTTTGTACACATGCAAAGTGTCAAATGATGCAGGTTCTGCTCTGTGCACATCTTCAATTGTCATCAAAGGTTAGTTATCTGAACAATCCCAGCCTATTGTGTTTTTCTTCACCAACTATTAAACATCCACATGCATTTCTTCTGACATCTTGACCAAGTACGTTATGACAGATGAAAACATACATTATTTAACTGGATTGCCATCATTACATATATGCTCACGAAAAAATACATCGTTCCTAGTTAATCATGTGATTCCCCAAAGTAGATGCCATTTAAAAAATGGACTAAATTGTCAGCTTTCTAAATCACAACCCAAATTCACTTCAGCAGTTAGAAGTCAAAGCCTAATTTGAAATGTGTGTACAAGCAACAAATATTTTGTGAAGTACAGTCATTTTGAAAACTTTTTGTTACAGAATAATGTGCCATTAATTGTATTCTGAAATGTTCCTTCTCTTAGTATATTTCTAAAAGATTATTGTTTAGCATATATTGCCCAAGCTTTTGGCCTATAAGAGAATATTAATCTCAGACAAAAGAGTAAAATTTCCTCAAAAAGAAACAAAAGAAGCATGGATAAATATTACGTATCATTATAAAAGATGTGTTAAATACACAGTCATCATTTGAGACAAAGAAGTAGGCCCTGTGGTTTAAAGAGATTTTCTTTATCTGATTCTCTGACCCTAATGGCTTCATACAGATAATTGCATCACTGATTCATCAGAATCGCTTTATAAACTAACTTCCTAGAGCAGCTCTGAGTTAATTACCAATTTTGATGATCTAATTGGGCATCTCAGAGTACAGAGATGATGGGTTGATATTATCAGGTTAATAAACAGATATTACCAACTTGTCTTAGCTTAAAATTTAAATTTTATAACTCATTTGATAGAATTGAAATGCATTTAGTTTCAATATGCTGAGCAAAATAAAAACTGTGTCCTTAGCAATAGTTATATTCATAATGATTTGCCATTGAGTAGATAAAACTTTCTATAGAATTCTGAGGTTATTTGTCTGGAGAGAGTTTTTAAAGATTAGATGTCAGAAGTTATCACCTTTACAATCAAGAATATTGTCCTTATTCTTACTTATAGGTCTCAGAGTCAATGAATAAAACTATTACATGACACCATATTGTGCATGGACTTCCAATCTTGTCACTCGTGTTCTCATCCTTGGTTTTCAGTTGAACAGTGAGCTTCAACTCTTGATTCTCTTGGACTAGAATTAAATCTTAAATGCAACTGTAGCTGTGTTTAGTAGCCAAAAATGAACATCAGAGAAAATCACATATTAAGATTTGGGCTCATACATTACTCAGATGTTGGTCTTCTTTCCCAGAGGATACCAGAATTTCTAAACAAGCAGAATTTCCGACAAGCCCTTTGCTCTTAGGGTTCAACAAAAATGCAGCTGTATGCAGGTTTGAGAGAATCAAAATCACACTACATGGCATAGAAGTTGCCAGCGAGTGCCAGAGCAATGTTTACAGTGTTTAATAGGGACACAGATGCTTGGGTAATGTGTAGGCAGCCTGGCATCTGTTCTTTGCTTGTTTTAAAACCTGTATCTTTTCAAAAAATCCAACAAATGTTAACCATTGCTTTCAGAGAGGAGTAACCCATGGCACTTTGTTTTACCTCTTAGAAGGAAAACAGTTTTGCTCTTTGCTTGTTTCTCCTGTGACACTTAATATTTTTTGACTTCATGCTCCTCATGAGAATACCTTTTCAATTCCAGAACCTAAGAAGCCACCTGTGTTTGATCAGCACCTTACTCCAGTCACAGCAAGTGAAGGGGAGTTCGTGCAGCTCAGCTGCCACGTGCAGGGATCGGAACCGATTCGGATCCAGTGGTTGAAGGCTGGCAGAGAGATAAAGCCTTCAGACAAATGCAGCTTCAGCTTTGCCAGTGGGACAGCTGTGCTGGAACTCAAGGACGTGGCCAAAGCTGATTCGGGAGATTATGTGTGTAAAGCTTCAAATGTTGCGGGAAGTGACACTTCCAAATCCAAAGTCACCATTAAAGGTAGACATCTCAAAAGTATTTGGCAGATCAGCTAACAACTACTCGTATTTTATTTGCTTATTATAACTTAAACAAAAATGGGATTAGACTTTCAGTTATAATTTGTAGCTTCCTTATTATAATTGATGTATTAGGCAATTTAATGGAAAGAATTTCAGTACATATTATTTGAAATTACCCTAACTTCACCAAACTATTTCTTGAACTTTTTCTAGCATATCCTAGAGGACATATTTAGTGTAGTCATAAGAATGGTATTCACCTATTGTGATATAAAATAGCTTGATGTCCTAACCTGGGAGGAAATCTGTAAAATAAAGCCAAACCTACAAACATAAGATTTGATACTACTTGTGATTATAGTTCAACCTACAATAAAAGCCTGTGAAATTGATTTATCTTCTATAACCCATTCTCATATATGCAGCGAGTCTTGGAGCAACTGATGTTTATGACACTGCCAAGCTTCTAAAGCCTATTTTACGTGGGGGAATTTTTTTTTTTTTTTTTACAATTTTAAGGTAGTAAAAACATGTAAATATGTTTTTCAGAAAAACCAGCTGTGGCTCCAGCAGCTAAGAAAACTGCAGTTGATGGAAAACTCTTTTTTGTATCAGAACCTCAGAGTATCAGAGTTGTGGAAAGTAAGTGTTTCATGAAAAGTACACCTCAGCTGTTTATATACCTTTTACTAACTGATTTCATTTTGGAGGAGTCAATTTTGGAAATTTCAATTTTTTTATAAATTCATTCTCATTATTTCTTAGAAACCACTGCAACATTCATTGCAAAAGTTGGAGGTGATCCAATCCCCAATGTCAAATGGACAAAAGGGAAGTGGAGACAACTGAACCAAGGAGGTCGCATTTTTATCCACCAAAAGGGCGATGAAGCAAAACTGGAGATTAGAGATACCACAAAAACTGATTCCGGATTGTACCGATGTGTTGCATTTAACAAACATGGTGAAATTGAAAGTAATGTTAACCTCCAGGTGGATGAGAGGAAGAAACAGGAGAAAATTGAGGGTGATCTTAGAGCAATGCTGAAAAAGTAAGTTCAACTAACAAAACTATGCATGGCAATTGTTTATTCACAAAGGGATCTCTCAAGAAGCAGGGACCATCCATTCCAAGACTCAGACTGTTAAAGAACATAAGGTACTTTAACAAAAAAAAAAAAAGCAACCTTTGGGTGGAAGTTAATGGTTCATTAGGATCTGCTTCTCAATTATTATTTTAAAGCTTTTAAACAAAAAGACATGACTTACAGAGAGGTCTATGGGGCCAGTGGAGTGGCTCAAGCAGTAAGAGTGCCTGCCGAGCAACCGTGAGACCCTGAGTTCAAACCCCAGTGCTGCCTTAAAAAAAAAAAGAGAGAGAGAGAGACTATGTAGTGCATGTGTCTTAAGTATGAAATTTTTTGTTTCTACCTATGACATTATGCTATGAATTGTTTTATCGATCAATTATTTTAAGCATCTTTATAATTAACAATAATTTCAATACAATTTATGTTTCAAAATAAGCACTGAATTA
Source organism: Castor canadensis (assembly GCF_047511655.1). Lineage (NCBI taxonomy): Eukaryota > Metazoa > Chordata > Mammalia > Rodentia > Castoridae > Castor > Castor canadensis. The sequence continues at coordinate 131,186,950 of NC_133389.1, read as the reverse complement.
ATCAGCAATTTCCACACTTCTTTTCATAACATATTTACCCCTTATTAAAGTTTTTCACTGCTGTTATTATTTTTCTTTATAATCTTTAATTAGACTCTGTGATTGGAAAGTTAACAGCAATACTTCTTATATTCTTTCTTTTTTTAAAACTCTTTGATCAGATTTCTATACTTTATGCAAATAGCCCAAGCTTAACTCACTCCATCTAAAAAACACATTTTTTTATTGTTTCAGTTAACAGGGTAAAGTTGATATTTGTTGACTGAAGAACAAAGAAAAGTTCCTTTGTAAAAAAAAAAAAAAAAAACTTAATGACATTCTAATCTTTGAATGATAGTAAATAATTCAAAATAAATAGAAGACAAGTGATTTGTGTTTCTTATTTTATTTAGGACTCCAGCCCTAAAGAAGGGATCTGGGGAAGAAGAGGAAATTGATATCATGGAACTTCTCAAAAATGTTGATCCTAAGGAATATGAAAAATATGCACGCATGTATGGAATCACTGATTTCCGAGGTCTCCTTCAAGCATTTGAACTGCTAAAGCAAAGTCAGGAGGAAGAGACTCATAGATTGGTATGAACTTTGTATACAGATCATCCTTAAAAATCCACATTTGAAACATCTAACATATTTCAGGTTGCCAGAATTACATTAAATTACCAGAACACTGCAGTTATGGGAGATCATTTAATAAAATCTGACTATCATCTAGAATGGAAGTTGAATATAGCCAGGCATTCACTGATTCAAATTTTGTTTTGTATATAATACTAATTTTTTTTTCCTCCTCCTCAGGAAATTGAGGAAATAGAGAAGTCAGAGAAGGAAGAAAAGGAATTTGAGGAACTTGTATCATTTATTCAGCAAAGGCTAACACAGACAGAGGTAAAATGAACTGTGATGATAATAAATGTACAGATTATTACCGGCAATTATAAAGGAAGGAGCCACTTATGTGTTTCTTTATTCTCCTAGCCTGTCACCCTGATCAAGGATATTGAAAATCAGACAGTTTTGAAAGATAATGATGCTATCTTTGAAATTGACATTAAGATTAATTATCCAGAAATCAAGCTGTCATGGTACAAAGGGACCCAAAAGCTGGAACCCAGTGATAAATTTGAAATAAGCATCGATGGTGACCGACATATACTCAGAGTCAAAAACTGTCAACTCAAAGATCAGGGCAATTATAGATTGGTGTGTGGTCCACATATTGCCAGCGCCAAACTGACTGTAATTGGTGAGTTAGAAAAGACTTATGGAAACCTTGTGACATTAAATTACTGTAGAGCACATCTGCATGTGATATTGAATGACATGTGCTATTATATCACACACAGAGCCTACCTGGGAACGGCATCTTCAGGATGTTACTTTGAAAGAAGGCCAGACTTGCACCATGACGTGCCAATTTTCTGTGCCAAATGTAAAATCTGAATGGTTCAGAAATGGCAGAATTCTTAAACCCCAAGGTAGAGTTAAAACAGAAGTGGAACATAAAGTTCACAAACTGACCATTGCAGATGTTCGAGCAGAAGACCAGGGTCAGTATACCTGCAAACACGAAGACCTTGAAACATCAGCAGAGCTCAGAATTGAAGGTAAGTGAAAGACGGTAGATGGAGTTACTGTATGACCATAAGGCAACGGCAAATCAAACATGTCCCAGAGGACATATCCTCCTCATTTCCCAGCACACACAGAGTATTCATTCCCATCTCAAAATTTATACAAATCACAAGGAGAATATGAAAATAATTGCCAGTTCATTTGCATATTTCTTTTAGACCAGAAGTAAATTTTAATCTAGACTTACACATGACTTTTTAATGATTATTTGTACTTAAAAGCTAAATTCATAATTCTCGTATTTATGATTCTGGTTCCTGGAAGGACTCTTGGAAAGGACAAGATGTCATGGCTATAAATCTAGAGGATCCTGGCTAGAAATTAGTATGTTGCTTATTGACTTAATCTGACTTTATCTGTATGAAATTTTATAGATAAAGTTTAACAACATATCTGGTTAGTAAGTAGCAGCTACTTTTCCAAAACGTTTTGAGAATCTTATTCCAACTTTCTGAATCTCTGAAACAAAGTGAAATCTCATAATTTAAGAGCAATACTATTGATTTCCTAATTGCTCACCATTACAAAATCACCCCTCAAACTTACTCAGAAAAATTTTGGCTATAATAATATCTACATCCAGGTTTTGGTGCTCATTTTTAGTTGCTGAAATACAATTATATGGTATCTTATTTAGAAAAACATTTCAGCTTTTCTGACTTACCTTACAATGTATATCAATGTTTGACTGTTATTTTAAAATTAAAAAATTTTTAAATGGTTTTCAAATCAGAGGATCCAGTTGAAAATACTAATCATTAACGATTAAATACTTGAATGTAATTCTTCAATGAAAAAGCTCACCAAAGTCCTACGATTTGTAAGGCATTCATGGAACTGTAATACATGTAATTTCAGATTTTCAGATAAATTTTCTGAGAAGGACCCTCCATCCAGGCTATTCTCCTAGAAAACACCCTGGTACATTCACAGTAGGTTGACCCCTTTGTATCTGCCCAGGTGTGTAGGTTTCTGAACTCTGAAAATTAGAAGTACAGCTATCATGCTAAGTTTGAAATTATTTCATTGGGAAAAAGTGTGTACATGAGATATAATGTTCCTGAAGAGCAAAAAATTATTTTTACTGAGGCAAGAAAGAGCTTTTACAAAGGAATTAATTGTAGAGTAAAATTAAGTTTATATACTCTCTATTACCAACCTTCCATTTCATAACATTTTTGAAATTTAATTTGACTTTTGGATAATCTCCATTTAATACTTCCTTCATATAAATATGAAATTCCTCTCAGATTTCTTTACACTTTCCTACACTGATTTTACAGGAACACGCTTAAGAATTGGGATAGTTTTTATCACTGATACAAAAAGAGCATTTTGTTCTTGTTTTGCCATTTTGGACCTTTTCTGCTACTTCACAGTTGTATAAAAAGATGGGAATTCTAAACATACGAGGACAAAACACAGTGAAAGATACTCCTGTCAATGCAATCTAACTTTGAACTCCCTTTGGTTTAAACAGCTGAACCAATTCAGTTCACAAAGCGCATTCAGAACATTGTGGTGAGCGAGCATCAGTCTGCCACCTTCGAGTGTGAAGTGTCCTTTGATGACGCCATTGTAACGTGGTACAAAGGACCCACAGAACTGACTGAGAGTCAGAAATACAACTTTAGGAATGATGGCCGCTGTCATTACATGACCATCCACAACGTGACCCCAGATGACGAAGGTAATTTCATTGACAGTTTCCCAGTGATTTAACCCTGTGTGCTTTATAAATTTCTACCCTTATAGACTTCTGTAATTCTGTGTAGAATACTTTCTGCTTTAGAAAAGACAAGTATAAGTTAACACCTACATATATTTAGTTAAAGAGGTATTATTTGCAACGTGTCAGAGAACTAAAGTTTGATGACTCTTCTCGGCAGGCGTCTATTCAGTAATTGCTAGACTGGAGCCCAGAGGTGAAGCCCGGAGCACAGCAGAGCTGTACCTAACAACTAAAGGTGGGGGACCCCAAATTCACACCACGCTGCAATCTTGAAAGCAAGTAGCCTGCCCAGACAGTTCTAAATACAAAAATTTCTTTTTTTCTTTTGCAGAAATCAAACTTGAACTGAAGCCTCCTGGTAAGTTTTTGGTTTTTTTTCCCCTTAATTCTTTTACAATAAATTCAACAAAATTTTGTAAATAACAGAAGCCAAACTAAGATATATAAAAGCATCATTTCTCTTTTCAGTAAAATACCTGTCAGTAAAATAATAAAACATTTAACTTTATGACTTTGGGAAATTAGAGCTAATACAGTCTCATTTGACTGATGTCTATGATTACACTAAATGGTGTGGCTATAGGATGAAACAAATTTTCCCAGGAAATAAACTTGCCTATCTGGTTGTTTACAAAAGAATATTAATATCTTTGTGTCTGTATATTTGATTGTGCTGTTTGGAAATGTCAGATAACCAGACACACTTTAGCTGTTAATCTGTGTTCTCAGTTTCTCTCTGCTCATCATCACATGTCCCTTTCCAGACATTCCTGACTCTAGAGTTCCCATCCCAACCATGCCTATTAGAGCCGTCCCACCAGAAGGTAAGACCCAACACTTCATACCTGAGCTTGGAGCATCAACCTTCAGCATCAGTCTCCAGTGTACATTTAGACACCAAAGCAAAACTGTGGCTACAGTTATAAGTACATGCTGCCTTTATTTGTTCTGACTGATGAATTATATCATTATGCCTTTGCAGTTCTGAAAGAAATGCACAAGACTTTTCATTATATTTCACATAAAACAGGAAACCAAACCATTTTTCTTATACAAGCTAACATTTATTTCCTTCAGAAATTCCTCCTGCGGTCATCCCTCCTATCCCTCTTTTGCTACCATTACCTGAAGAAAAGAAGCCACCAGCAAAACGTATTGAAGGTACTGTATGTCATATACCTAAATGTCAAAATAGTTTCATTGTGTGAACAGAAAGTGTTTCTTAGTATACACATTCGCCCTCTAGTGTTCAGGAAGTTGAATTGCCTTCAAAATGTTAATTATTCCAAATATTAACTGACTGTATAAAACATTTGCATAAAAGCCTGAAACATCATCAAATAAATAAAATACTATGCTTAGTATTAAAATGTTTTATTTTAATAGAATCACTTAAACATTAATGAAAACTGTGTTTCATATTTTCCTAATATGTATAAAAACAACAAAAAATATTTCTAATGCAGCTTATGGAAATGCAGCCTATTTCTGATGCAGCTTATGGAAAAATACTACTTTATAGTCAAATTGAAAATTATAGCTTGTTTTTTTCCTCAATTATAATTTTAAATACTCTTTAAAATTTGCTTCCTTGTTTAAAAAATATGATTTAGAATCTCTTTGGGTCTTTTTTGTGAATTTTATTAGGAACCATGATCAAGTAACAGCAGCAAAAAATAAGACTCCTACAACATATGTCATAGATAAACTTTAATTTTACTAAGCCATTTGCTATTCTTCCTCATAAAAAATTTGATGTTCATACCTATGTGGAACAAAGATGAAAATATGCACATTTTCTATTTATGATATCGCTTAGATTTGCTCCCCATCTGCTGAAAATTTTAATTCTCAGCACGTACAAAATCAGTGATGATGTAAGATCATAGTACATATTCTATCCCTCTAAAACCTTATTTTTCTTTCTAGTCCCAGACCTTTTTTAAGTTATCCTATTCATACTGTCTTGTTATCATCAACATCCAAAAAAATATTTCAATAAATTTCCTGGTTTCCTGGAAACACTTTAGTTACTTACATCTGACATCTATTTTTCTTAGTGAGCAAAAAAGCTGTGAAGAAGGATACCAAAAAAGTTGTTGCAAAGCCCAAGGAAGAGGCGCCACCACCTGAAGGTACTGTGACTAGTTGATTGAAAAGTGTGGTCTTAATGTTTTTCTCTTGGCTAAAAAATTTAAATCCTAAGTGGTAAAGAGAGGAGGAAGCATAAGTACTCAGAGTCACAAAATGGCCACTTCATCCTCCGTTATCTTCTTTGGCTGAGTCTCCAATCACCCTGTGCCTCTGCCTGTGCATGGCAGTAATGCAAGACTGGACAGTTCTTGTTATCTCTGGCTGGTGATTTAAAGGAGACCTGGCTCTCTAGTCCTACATATGGTCTTGACCATCTCCTCCCAATAAGAGATCAAAGGCTGGGGTTAGTTTTAAGAGGCTGCTCAGACCCAACTCAGGATCCTCCCTGGTTTTCGTAAAATAAATGTCAGTATTTGCAGAAAACACACACACACACACACACACACACACACACACACACTTTTACAGAAAGATCAATACAATTCATTTTAATTTTTAACACATCCTGAAAGATTTTGGAGAAGACAACTGGGTAACTAAGTTTAAACAAATACATTTACTCCATAGGCCTGAGATTAGATACAGTAACCTCCTAGGAGGAGAATACAGGGGCACAAAACACCATTTGTCACTCAGACTTTTCTGAGTGGTCATTTGTGAAATGTTATAGAATAAGATGTGTTATCCATCAAAAAGCATGGGTATTTCATGAAATTTGTAGTTAATAATTGAATTTAAAAAACATTTTTAGCATTGAACATATTGAGTGAGCATTTCCTTCATAATTTCTATAAATATAAATTATTTTAAATAAACCTAAACTAGAATCAAAAGTCGGTCATTGTGCATTGTTGCTAATCTGGGATGGCATAACATTTCTAATTAGCTAGACCAGGACATTATCGAGGTGTATGATGATCCCTAGAAGGCAGTATGTTAGTAGTGGCTATACACCGTACAAAAGACTGTGGATAATACACAGGATTAGTAACTTTCAAACATCACATAACCTAAAAATAAACATCAATTTTATGTTTTTGAAGTCCCAGAGGTTGCCAAGAAGCCCCCACCTCCTACTACCTTGATTCCAGCAAAAGGTAAATAAAAAGAACCTATTAAATATTTTTATTCTGTTTATTCCTTAGATTTGCATTTCTGCTATTCATTCTTACCTATAAATACTAGGCTTTAAATACTAGATTATAGTTGTAGAATCTCCTCTGCCATATTAAAGCAAGTGCCAGAAACAATGGCTGTTTTATTGTTCCTTAATGCTCAGGCCCCTCTGTACAGTGGCCACAGGGAGAGAAGCAGTGAGGCCTAAAAAGGGAGAAAGGCTGTCTCTCAGTTCTTTAAATATAGTCAACACAAATGTTAAGGATGATGGAAATAAAGGTAGCCTTAAAGGTTTTCTTAAATCTGTTATATAAAAACAATGAAATGACTGGCTTAATTTAAAACATTGCCTTTATTAAACTGACTAGCAGGTCATGTTCAACAGTCAAAAATGTATATTCAGGTGGCCTCGCCTCAATTATGGTTCAAAGCCAACCTGGGGGAAAAATATTTGCAAGATCTTATTTCAAAGAATAAACTGAGCATAATGGTACATTCCTATAATCCCAGTTTTATGAGAGGTGTGGGTAGGGGATGATAATCCCAGGCTAGCCTGGGAAAAATAATGAGACCCTATCTGAAAAACTAATTGAAAAGCAAAAAAAAAAAAAAAAAAAGTACACTAAAAAAGTAATGTATTTGCAGGAATAATTGGAAACTTAAATAAAAATTAAGTGCAGAAACATTAAATATAAATTCCATAAAATTATCAAATCTTAAAATGTTCCATGAGTTCTATGAACTGGAGCTCCAATAGAATTTATGTCTATTTGATATTATTTATTGAATCCAAGTTTTTAACACAAAAAAATCCTCAAATCAAGAGTACATTGCATCTTGATACTATTTTTATTAGCATATATTAATTGCTATTATTAATAATATATGCTATTATTAGCATATATTAATTGCTAATATGTAATACAAAGGGGTCTCAGACTTGTGGTATTTCCAGGCATGCATATATAATGTACTTTGATCATATTCATCCCCTCTCTGATTCTTTCTTATCACCCTTTTACACTTTCTAATGGGTTTCATTATTCTATTTCCATATATAATGACCTCAGTTATATTCATTGACACTCTGTATTGTGTTCCATAGTCAATGAAAATTTAAATAGAACCAAAACCAAGAAAAATATAAATTTTCAATATAATACTGAGATCTGAGATACTTGATATTGTTTGACTATACAGATTCTCACTTAGTAAAGCAGTAGAAAGGGAGTGGGCGGGGGGAAGGGGGGAGAAATGACCCAAACATTGTATGCACATATGAATAAAGAAATTTTAAAAAATAAATAAAGCAGTTGAATGGATGTAATTAATATGATAATATAATCTTTCCTTCCTTTTTTTTTTTTTACAGCTCCTGAAATTATTGATGTATCCTCTAAGGCTGAAGAAGTAAAAATAACTACCATAACTAGAAAGAAAGAGGTTCAGAAAGAAAAAGAAGCTGTGTATGAGAAAAAGCAAGCAGTCTTTGAGAAGAAGGAAGTATACATAGAACCTTTGGAAGAGCCCTATGACGAACTAGAAGTAGAACCATACACAGAGTCATTTGAGGAACCCTATTATGAAGAACCAGATGAAGACTATGAAGAGATCAAGGTTGAAGCTAAAAGGGAAGTTCATGAGGAATGGGAAGAAGACTTTGAGGAAGGTCAAGAATACTATGAAAGGGAAGAAGGTTATGATGAAGGGGAGGAAGAATGGGAAGAGACTTACCAAGAAAGAGAAATCATTCAAGTTCAAAAGGAGGTTCATGAAGGTATGCATAAATTGTGTGGCTTTATTTCCTTTTTCCTCAATTTTGCTCAGTTCATTATACCTTCAGTGCTATTAACATGACTTGCAGAGGATATGAAAGAGGTGAAATGATAATCTAGATTTTTTAAGGTTAAAAATGTTTAAAATTTTGATCTTCAAAAACAGTCACTTTCTTCAGAGTTCCTGTCATGCTTTGACATTATAAACTCAATCATTTAGTCCCAATAATAATAATACTAAATTCCAAGTGCTATTTTGTAATACAGAAGTTCAAACTTTTGCTGCCTCATTGCATCTCTATTTGTTCCTGTTTTAAAACTCGGCACTGGTAGTCATGCTAGCAATATGCTACCCACCATTCTTTGCACAATTTTATATTATTCTTAACTTAGGTGGTTTGTAATGAATAAAATCTATTAAAACTTACTGATTTAAGCATTCATACTTCTTCTCTATTTTTCTTGAAGAATTACATGAGAGGAAAATTCCAGCAAAAGTGCCTGAAAAGAAAGTACCACCTCCTAAAGGTATGTAATTGAAATTATTTACATAGATCAGAGTGTCAACATCATTATCATGGCTTATTTGGCAAAGATGTATGAAACACCAGTTCAATCCAATAGGCACAACTTCTTCTCTAAGCTTTATTGTATCCAGGAATTTTTTTCCTTAAGAATTTGATGCAAAAGGGTGCAAAGAATGTTATGGTAAATTTAAAATACAAGTAACCAAGACAATTTAAGCACAGAAATTTATACTTAAAGTTCAGCACAACAACTCTATCTCTCTCTAAAAAAATATTATACATATATACATATATGGGTGTGTGTAGAGAGTGATACAATTTTATTAGAAATTCTAAAAGTACTGCAATTTCTTTAAAATGCTTGCAGTTGTAAAGAAGCCAGTAGTTGAAAAAGTTGAAAAGACTTCTCGAAGAATGGAGGAAGAAACAGTCCAAGTCACCAAAGGTATATTATCATTTATACCATTTCTAGTAACATGCACACAAGTAATCTGTTTACTGACGTATAGTCACGTGTTATTTATATAGTAGTCATCTAAATTAAGGTATTTTAAACTTTTGTGCAAAGCAATATCCATCACAATACAAATATATTTGTACATATTTTTAAAGTACCTGAAGTTTCTAAGAAGATTGTACCACAAAAACCTTCCCGGACTCCAGTACAGGAAGAAATTATTGAAGTGAAAGGTATACATCTTTGTCTTTCAGTTACAAACTTCACACATTTTTATTTATACATATCCACATGCATATGTTGATTGGTAACTGATTCATAGACCACCACCAACGACAGCACATTTTTATATACTACCAAATTTATGTTGAGTGTCCCGTAACTTAAGTAAATAATAATACTTTCTATTTTTGTTTTTAGTTATGCTTAAAAATTACTTTTTTATTTAAGGAGGTTTGGTGTTTAATGAGTAGTCTTCTAACTTTACTACACAATGCATTCATTGTGTTTAATATTCCCCATCCTCTATTTTATATGAATGAACCCTAATGGATTTGGAAAAGTGACACATTGTGTGTGAAGAAGTTGTGTCTATTTGATTCTCATTTAATAATTTTTGATAAAGGCTGCATGGGTTGTTTGTTCCAATAGATCAAAATATGACTTGTTTCCTTATCAATACTAAATTTGTTCTCACGTTGTCATATTAACCTATTCAATTTGTGTTTAAAGACTTAAATACAGCATACCATGTATTTGCTTCATGTGATGTCTTGCCCTAGAAAAAGAAATACTAATGTGAAATACTCTCTTTAAAGTACCAGCCGTGCATACAAAGAAGATGGTTATTTCAGAAGAAAAGATGTTCTTTGCTTCACACACAGAGGAGGAGGTGTCAGTCACAGGTATATGACAAATATGAGTTTGGGGGCTCAAATGGAAGATCTTTAGATAGATTTTTTATCTCTATTCTTATCCAATTTATGATCACTTAAGCATTTTTGTCTCCTTGTAATTCTCTTACCTTTTTCACTTCATGTTTGTCTCTGTTTTAATTTTTATTTTGTTATTCTTTGTAAATTACAATTGTCATGCAAACAAGACCTGCCAATAATTGAAATGTACATTTTTTAAAGTCCCTGAGGTACAGAAGAAAACTGTTACTGAAGAGAAAATTCACGTTGCTGTTTCCAAAAAGATTGAGCCACCACCTAAAGGTATTAGTAATTCATTCTAAGTTTAAGACCTTTATAAAGCTGCTGTAAATTCCTTAGTAAACACTTGACCATATTAATATTAAATGAGTTGGTCACATAGTCAACAAACTGATACCCACAATGCACAAAGGGCACAATCGGAAGACCAAAAGGAAGGTACGGGAGAGAGGAATGAAAATATGAGGCTCTATTCTCTGTATCGATGAGCTTAAAATCTAGTGACCATTATATTTGGAGATCCAGTGTCGTAGAGCCCATTTACACTATCTCACCAGAGCCTACATTTAAATTTTCAAGAATTTTGCTAGCCAGTGGTTTAATACCACCATTAAAAGTTAAGTTATGGGGCTGAGAGTGTGGCAGAATGGCTGCTTAGTGAGTACAAGACCCTGAGTTCAAACCCCAATACCGAAAAAAAAAAACCCTAAAAGTTAAGTTATGTAAGTTTACAATTAGGTAAACCATATTAAAAACATGCTAATAAATTTTCAAAACTCACTACTTCCCCCATTTTATTGCATTTTACCACCATCAGTGTTTCTCGGGTGGTTTGCGTCTACTGTCTGTGTGGTAGAAATACTATATAATGATGACCTACTGCTCATCTGTTCCCAACTCCAAGACAAGGAAGTCACCCACATAGCCAGGGTGGTAATATTTACACCACTGCAGAAATCAGAACATAGAATAACTGCTGTGGACCAAGCCTCTACCTGCCCTCTCCCAAATAAATTGTTAAACATTTATGACGTAAGGAATATTTAAGATAAACTAATGCAATTATTCTCATGCAACTGGCTTTTAAAGGAAGTAAAATTGCTAAAAAGTTACTGATGTTCATCAAAAGCTCGTTTCTGAAGAGCAAGCCCTGGCACCTCTGAAGCAGGGATGCTCTCATCTGTTCCTGAGAAAGGAGGCTTCTGCAGTTAAAAATGACAAATGTGATCGTCACCTTTTCTAACTAGCCTTCAGCCATCTCCACTTACCATGGTTTCCAGTGCATGATTTTCTCACATTCACTCAGCATAAAGAGGGAATGTCTACTCTTCAATTCCAAGTCTACAAGAATGCTCGCCTTCCCAAAATGCACACTTTCTCAAACATGGCATATTTCTTTTAAAGTTCCTGAGCCACCTAGGAAACCAGTTCCAGAAGAAGTAGTCCCTGTTCCCATTCCTAAAAAGGTGGAGCCCCCAGCAGCCAAAGGTAGAATAATATTTTTTGAAAGAGTAATTTTTACCTTTGATCTTGTGTCTTTTGTCTCTGAGGCTTGTGTATTAACAAAATAGCAACAGCAAACCATCTGCTATATATTTAATTCTGTGTATGTTGATTTCATTAATTGGTGGCAATGTGTTCTACAAGTAGCAGTAGTAATTTTAGATGCCACACCATCCTGTGTCTTTGCTTCATGTAAGATGTGTAATGTCTACATGGTGTTGAATTTAGCATTCCTTTTTATCACAAGTAGAGCATATTAAATTACTTCTTAATTCTTAAACTCTTACTGAGAATGTATGCTTTAATGTAATCTTAAGTGTCTCAGAAGGAAACTATAAAATTCAACATTGTTTCAACAATGGTATCTTTAAAGTTCCTGAGGTTCCCAAGAAACCTGTGCCAGAGGAGAAAAAGCCAGTTCCTGTACCCAAGAAGAAAGAAGCTGTGGCTCCTCCAAAAGGTACACAGAATTGACAGTGGGGAGAACCTTTGCCCAGATGCCAGCTCTTTGCTTTGCACAGTCTTCACCTGCACCATACTATCCAAGTCTCTCTCTGTCACATGGTCCTTGTGTTTTTAATGTTTACCCCCTTGGGACTGAATTCCTGATATATACTTTATGCCACTGAATATTCTTAAGGCACCACCAAAAAGTGTTATTAAAAGAAGTTACTATGTCAGGCTGCCATCTTAAACTTCTAATATCTTCCCTCTTTTACAGAAAAAAGAAAGTTTTGTGAAACATGTCTTCTACAGATATGTTTCTAGAGAACAAAAAATCTCTTCCACCCCTCGTATATGTGCCTTCTTCATGAAAACACTAATGAGTTAGGAAGAGATGGAGGCAGGCAAGGACAACTGGTGTGTTTGGCAGAAGTGAATGTCAACTAGACAGAGACGAACACAATGTGCTAGTTATGATGTACCCCTCATAATGGCAGAGTCTTCAGCAGAGGGGAACACAGGGTTTGACTTTAACTTCACCATGTTTCTTGAGACATTAATTGAATTTCATTATTTCCATAAATATTACAATTATACAGTTAGCTAGTTTTGGATTCAAACATGCACTGAAGTCTATCACCAATTCCTTACTTTGGTTTTTTTGTTGTTGTTCGTTTATTTGTCTGTTTGTTAGTTTTGGAGGGTGATAAAAGACACTATTAAGGCAATGATGGCACATCTGTGCATAGCTTGTCAATTATTGAGAAATTTGGCAAAAATTTAATATTCAGGAAAAAGCATACTTGCTGAAATTTTGAATAATATTCCTTTTAACCTGAACTTCCAATGTTTTTATTTTATTCCTGAATCAAATCTGCTTCTCTTTCTAAAACTTGACTCTTTCAGAATTCTGGGCCATTTTTTTAAAAATAAAATAACTGAAAATGATTTTTTATTATCTAATTCTTAAATACAAAGGTCATATTAGTCAATCTAATACCAACATCAAATTTACTTGGGTTACTCCTGAAGGAGAAACAAAGGCATTTCATTTGTTTATAAAAATGTATTCTATTCTATTCATAACATGTATATATGTATAAATAATGCTTGTATATAGAACATGACATATACATATGCAAATGCACACCTATATGAGTATACCAAGATATTACAAATGCAAGCATATAGGTGCACAGTTTCCCAAAAGGTGCAATATCTTATTTGAAATAAGCACAGTTATTGTCAATAATGCGTGCTGTTAAAATTCATCTTCCAATTTAAAAGTCGGCATAATCAATGATTATCATAGGTAAATTAAACCCACTATAAATATTTTTTGGGTAAGAGACTGTCTTCAAAACTACAGAGCCTTGGCCCAGGGGCAGTGGTACATGCCTCTAATCCCAGCTACTTGGGAAGCAGAGATAGGAGAACAGGAAAAATTAGCATGAGACCCTATCTGAGAAATCAAGCCAAAAGCAAAAGGATTGCGAGTGTGTCTCAAGTGGTAGAGCACTTGCTCTGAGTTAAATTCCCAGACCACAAAACCTATAGCCTCTTAGAGAAAAGTTCATATGTACATACCCATGAAATTTTGCACATAGAACTCCCCAAAGCCATTGATCATATTGAAAGACCTGTTCTCAATCAGGTATTTCCTGAATTTTGAATACACTACAGGTGATCGAAACCAAAAATTCAGAACGGGAAAGGAGTTTGTTATATAGGTACAACTATTCTAACTTCTTAGTTTTAGTCTGAAGAGTCTTCAAATCTATTGTAATTATGTATAATTATGTACCACATTTCTCAAAACAAAGTATAAAAAGGTTTTTCTATATACTTTATTCACATTCTATGCTATTGGCATAATTCCTGACTGATCTGCTTTCATCAGAATCATACCAATATAAGTAACTTCTCTACAAACTTTCTATACACATAATTCATTTTTAGTTACCTAAATGTCTCTAAAACTTTATTTTTTGACATTTATTATATTGTAATATAATAACATTGTAGTTAACTTTTCTGCATTATTTTGCTGATGCATACATAATCCAAAACATTAATGAACCACACAGAGATTTGTGGATGTGCCTGTGTCCATTCATAGAAGTGAAATGTGTCTGAACTAACATACTATTTTAAAACTTTAAGTCCCAGAGGTGCCAAAGAAACCTGTCCCTGAAGAAAAGATTCCTGTCCCTGTGGCAAAGAAAAAGGAAGCACCCCCAGCTAAAGGTAGGGTGACTTGCTTAGTTATAGAGCCTCATTTGTATGTTTGAGTGTAAAACATTTATGTTTATCTGTTACTTGAGTTTGTTTTGTTCAAAAAATGAGTGTTTTATGGTGACTGAGAATTCAACAAAAGTGTCCACCTGTCTACTTGCTTATAAAACAACTATGTATTAGCTACTTTGGAAAACATAAAAGACAATTATAAAAATGTCTTTTCAAGTTCCTGAAGTACAGAAGAGAGTTATCACAGAAGAGAAAGTAACCATCATTACTCAAAGAGAGGAATCCCCGCCACCAGCAGGTACTTAATCCCATCTCCATGAAATACCGCTCTCTTTCCTTCAGGCTTCTTTAATGGCATGTTCTCTTTACTGGCCTGCCAGTTCTATGTTTCTCATTTGCTTTGCCTGTTTGAGATTTTTTAAATGAAATACTATTCTTTAAGTGCCAGAAATACCAAAGAAGAAAGTTCCCGAAGAAAAAAGGCCCATTCCTCTGAAAGAGGAAGAAGCTCCACCACCAAAAGGTATTGTCATTTTGTCTTTCCGAGAACCAGCGTTCTGTAACAATGCTGCGAAGCAAATGATGATGTTGTCAGTTGTCTGACGGGAGTGCCTGGGGGTGTGTATCTGTGCTTTGTGGGGGGCCTCAGTAAGATAACACTGAAGCTCTAAATGTACTTAATGTTTCTAAAGTGCCAGTGCCACCCAAGAAACCTGTCCCAGAGGAGAA
Source organism: Castor canadensis (assembly GCF_047511655.1). Taxonomy (NCBI): domain Eukaryota; kingdom Metazoa; phylum Chordata; class Mammalia; order Rodentia; family Castoridae; genus Castor; species Castor canadensis. Next base: position 131,171,756 of record NC_133389.1, on the reverse strand, counting down.
AGTTCCAGTGCCCGTTCCTGTGGCTAAGAAAGCTCCTCCTCCCCGAGGTAGGATTTGTCTTAGTCCTCTGGCAGAAATCTTTCAGTGTGTGAATTCTTGCTTTGTGTGGTCCACTCTCTTCCTGTACCGACCATTTGTCTTGCTTTTAAGAGACTTTTGTGTGCATATATTTGTATGTAACTTCTTTTCCCACTTTGCTAAAGAAAATGGTATACTGTGCAAATCTTCCCAAGTGCTAGAGAAAGAGAATTGCTGTACTTCTTCATTTTTAAACTTCAACTTTAATGCTTTTTTTTAAAAGCTGAAGTTTCTAAGAAAACACTTGTAGAAGAAAAAAGATTTGTTGCTGAAGAAAAGCTATCCGTTGCAGTACCCCAGAGGGTGGAACTCATGCGGCATGAAGGTATATAATTGGAAGTGAGGGGAGGAATAAGTTTGTATGTTTCCTCTGTCTTTTCTTCTTTCTAGATGTCATTGTTTACCATAGCACTCGACCTTGTCAGTTACTTCCCCTTGTTTTGGTATTGGAATGTATCTACCTGGAACTGTCTGGTGTCCACATTGATCTTGATGCATTCTAAGAAAATGAATAGGATGCTGAAACTGATCGTTGTGAAAACTGACAACACTTGGATTTCCCTCTCAGTCTTGGGCTCTACTGACCCTCGTCTTAAATCAGCTCTCTCTTTCTTGTGGTGAAGAAGAGCTAGGCCCTAAGCAGATAAAAGAACCTTATCCTTCTATAGTGAACATATAACCATTATCAGTATGTTAACATGTTGAATTTAAATCAGATCTTACCTTTTAACATATTCACAGAGGAGGAATGGAGTTATTCTGAAGAAGAAGAGAGGGTATCTGTTTCGGTTTATAGAGAAAAGGAACGAGAGGAGGAGGGAGCAGAGGTCACAGAATATGAAGGTAAACAACACAAACAAAATGGTGATCTGTAGTCTTGAGATGTTCTCTTTCATAGATTGCATATTAAGCTAATGAAAAATGACATGAATTCAGTGATCACCTACTGGCCTTATGAGCTGTGTCTTGTGATCAAAACACAAGACTCTGGAGTATTGCATAAAGTAGATCCAACTTATTTCTTGTCCAACTTTTCCTTGGTCAACTGGGGAGGGAAGGCTTCATTTTTGTTTATAACTAATAGGAGCAGTTATCACTATATCCATATACCTTTTCATGAGACAGGACTTGGCTTTAGTGTGGTAAGTTGGCATAAACTTCACCTTGGTATTATAACATATAAACAGTATTTCTGAAACTTTGTTTAACCAGTCTACAGAATAAATATATTTTATATTACAATCCTACACACATCTATGTGTGTACATACACATGCATATCTGAAAGAAAACTTTTATAAAACAGTATTACCCTTATAAGTATGATACACTTTGATGTTTTCTATTACATTCTATTCATTAAAAATGCAAGTGATAACCTTTTAAATGGATTGCACAATTACTAATGTGTCCTGAATCAGTGTACAATTGAATAAGAAAATACATTACCTCATTACTTTCCAGAAATCAATGGCATATTTATGAGTCTAAAACACTGGACACAAAGGGCTTTCACATGTGGAAAAAACAATTCTATAGTATCTGTGACCTGACTAACTTGTTATTCAGATATTCCAACACCTACAATGCTAGTTGTCTACCCTTTCCTAAGGATTGAAACAACCAACTTTATTTCATTGGAATACCTTTTCAGTGAATTAAAGCACCAAGGTTTCCAGCTGAAATCCAACATTCTAGCTAAAGTTATACACCCAAAAGAATGTTCCTGAGAAAGTACTAATCCAGTTCTACTTTAAAGGGAAATAAGTGAGCTCCTTAACAGATTAAGTCTCTTTCCAATGAAAAGATAACTAGAATTTCAGTACCTTTAGATGCTCTCAAGTACTTTTCCGGCTAATAAAAGTTGGTTCTCCACACCCCCTTTCTCTATTTGGAAGAAAAGTCCATGAATTCCAGATTCACAATCTTACTAGATGGAATAGCTTAGAACAGAATAGGATGGGACATGGCTCCCAGGAGGAAGGCTACCAGTTCTGTTATGCTTCCTAGAAGAGTCCACATTGGTAGGCATAGATAGAAATCGGGTGGATTTGAAAAGGACCTCATCCTTTCTAAAATGTTTGAAAAACCAGACATAACACATATACAAGAAATTTTCTCATTGCATAGGCCTAGGGTGTTTTCAGTTTTTGACAGTATACCTTATAAATTTCCTTCAGTAATCCAAACTTAAAGGAAAGGCGTGAGAGACACTCTGTGATATTCTTATGTCTTCATTAAGCTGAAAAGATGGCCCGTTGGATTGACTTTTATTGTAAAGAGCATGTGTGTTTTTAACTAGACCTTCTATTCTATAGTTAACACTATATACATGTGCTCAAAAAGCACCTGTAGTCTCCTGCCTCTTCTGCTGTAGGTACCCCACAAAACTGGGGGCAAAACATGAAATGTCTTGAAATTTGATCTTAAATCTTCAATTATATGTTTCTGTTCTGTAACCCTCAAATCTAGAGTGTTAGGTTATTTTTTTAAATTGTCTTCAAATTCAGCCACTAGAATTGGTTTTTTGTCTTGTGCATGTTCTGTTATTCCTGTGTATATGAGCATTATTGTCTTTATATTACACTTAAACATTAAATTAATGAAACATAATTCTTTATTAGGGTATATCCTTTGGTTAAAATACTCTTTGGGTATATTAAATAGGAACAATCAAGGATTCAGCAAATATTAAACTTTTGGTATGTTAATTGCTCTTTGAATTGATAAGTTACAGCTAAAATTAAGCATGAAAAACACTACAATTTGTCTTCTTTAAAATTAATGTCGTTAAAGTGATGGAAGAGCCTGAGGAATATGTTGTAGAAGAAAAGCTGCACTTTATCTCTAAGAGAGTGGAAGCTGAACCAGCCATAGGTATACTAACTCTTATGTTAATTCTATCTTTACACTGGCATGTTGCATTCTTTACATTTTATTATAGCTAATTTACCAGCTGTATTGCAAGTATTAATAAATAGCATGGCTAAAAATGATGCCTTACATGTGTATTGAAAAGAATTCTGGACATTTTCTACAAGTATATTTTATAATCTTTTCAAGTGCCTGAGAAGCAAGAGAAGAAAATTATACCAAAGCCAAAAGTTCCTGCTAAAACTGAGGAGCCTCCACCAGCTAAAGGTATATCACTCAAAAAAATGCAATAGCATTTGTCTTTATCCAGATAGATGCCTCTAGCTTGTATCACTAAGGTTTTGTCAGCACGTACATCTGAACATTTTTATTGAGGATAGTCAATAATGTCTGTATCTGTGTTTAATCTTTTCAAAAAGCGATTGTAAACCCTCAAAGATGTCGTTCTCAATGTAACACAAACTAATATTCTTTAATCTTTCTAAAGTTCCTGAACCACCTAAGAAAATCATACCAGAAAAGAAAGTTCCTGCTCCAGTTCCTAAAAAGGAAAAAGTGCCACCAGCCAAAGGTATATTGGGTTTCATTTTATTCTTCAGTAATGCCTATTCTTTTTTAAAATCTCAAATTGATACATTCTTTGAATTTTTTGTAAGAATTTGTAAGAACTAGCAAGAAAATAAGTGGACCTTTGTTCAGTGTTTTTCGTATTATGTGCTTGACTATGTTGTATGATGTCTTTTAAGTGCCAGAAGAGCCGAAGAAACCAGTTGCAGAAAAAAAGGTTCCTCTAAAAGTGGTTGAGATAGAAGAACCTCTCCCAGCCAAAGGTAAACAAAACCCCCAGCACACACACACACACACACACACACACACACACACAAAGAGAAACTTAAAGTCTTGTCTCCTTCTCTGGCTGCTGTCCTATGGGTCACACTTTTTATATGTAAATTGTTGGTGTTTGTTGGTGACAATGCTGTATTATAGCCTTATCTTTGAGTGGAGTATTATTTACTTATGATGTTTACTTGTGAGTGTCTTGTAAATTCTTCTATTCTAAAATCACAGTTCTTTCTGGCTAATATATTTTTAAGAAATTTCACCTTAAATAACTTAACTCCCTAATCCTAAAATTATCTTTTAAGTGACTGAGAGGCACATGCAAATTACCCAGGAAGAAAAAGTTGTTGTTGCTGTAACTAAAAAAGAGGAGCCTCCAAGAAAGAAAGGTATATCAACCTTTCAACGTTCAAAGTACTGTCCTTGTCCTGTTCTCTTTATTAAGTACACTGGTTATGGATGTGGGGTTTTATGACCCTTGTCTTCCTTGTAACATGTTGTTTTATGTTTGAAATAAAGGAAATGTCAAGTCTCCTAGGTTTGGGCTGCTATATGTGCTATACGATTGTGGTTTGAATGAGGGAAACAATTCTTTAAAGTTAAATTTGTCTTTTAAGTGCCAGAGGAACCTAAGAGAGTTGTCCCAGAAGAAAAGTTCCCAAAACTCAAACCTAGAAGAGAGGAGGAACCACCAGCTAAAGGTACACTGACTCTTTAAAGAAATCAAAAAAGCATCTACATAATGAAACTAATCTAATAGAATTGGAATCATTAGAGAAAATAATTTAAATATGCATTAATAGAATTGGAATCATAAGAGAAATAATTTAAATATGCATTATAAAGTAATTAATATAAGTAAGCTATTCATATCACTTCAGAACTAAACATTCTGATTCCAGAAAGTACATTTTTTCTAAAACAATGTGAATCTTTCCCTAAACATGTATAGTTTTCTTTAAAATGTTTTTGTGATCTAATATGCATATTTGTCCATATATTAATCTGCCTAAATGCATATTTTATGTGGCAATCTTTAATAAAATTTGTAAGTTTTTTAAATCTTGAATTTTCTACATTATACTAACAGAGTTTATGAAAATGCCTTAGGATTAGGGTGAAAACACTATTCACGTAACACAAGTTTCTCTATAATGCACATACTTAGTTTGATAGTCATTGTTTCTGTTTCTGCTTGTCATTTTAACTCTTATCATACTACTTGATCTTCCTAAAGTATTCAGTATCTTTGAAGCATTAGTGGCTTAATAAAAAGTATTTGTAGATATATTAATTAGATTATGTTTATTTCAATTCCATTGATTTTTCTTGCCATTTAAATGAAAACATCAAATGAGTACCATTATGGTTGTTTTTGTCCTTGAATTGTCTATACAAAATTTCTCTTAACACAGACATTTCCAGAATCTTGCAATTTACTTTTAATTATTACTCTTTTAAAGTGGCTGAACTCAGAAAAAGAACTATTAAAGAAGAAAAGGTATCCATTGAAATTCCAAAGAAAGAACCTCGTCCCACTAAAGGTATATTGTGCTTTGATTAAATAACATAAAGCATGAAGCTATATGTCTCTTTGCTTTCTAGGTGCCAATTTGGCTCCTATATTTACTGGCTTACTGTTGACTTGAACATTTGAAGTCATAATTACTAATGTATATTCTATGATAACTTGACCAGCAAAGGACAGTCAGGGTCTTCCATAACCACTGCATGAGACCACTACAAAGGAATGAAATTTAAAAACACATTGTCACAAGCATCCCTGAGTGTGCTTCAAATGAAATGCTGCCTATGTCTATATTATTCTAGAAGTAATGGTAGCAGAAGAGAAAAAATGGTCATACACCCAAGAAGAAGAAATTGTTTCAGAGCAACGGGAAGAAGAATATGAGGACTATGAGAAATATGAAGGTTATGAGGATTATAAGGAATTTGAGGATTATGAACCTACAGAAGAATATGACCAATATGAAGACTATGAAGAACGCCAGTATGAACACTATGAAGAGTATGCAGAGCAGGAAGAATATGTCACAGGTATGAGCAAAACTGTAGACCCAAAACCACATTAAATAAGCACTGATTCGATTTGAGCAGGATAAAAAATTGAATGCTCAAACAGATTTGGAAAGAACTGTGTGTCATTTGACAAATTCAGAATATTTTTTTCTTGAATAACTTCTGGCAGAAAAAAAAAGTTTTTATGAGTTTTAGTTATTGTTAGGCTTTACTATCCTCTGGGTAGCTAAAAAAAGCTTGACAATGATTGATTCCAAAGTAAAGACAAAGTGCTGTGTCAAATGCATAAGCATATAGTTTTGGTTCCCAAACTCATTATTTTACTCAAAGAACAAAGTCCTACTGGAATTTTGAAATGAATCAATGTTATTTCACTTATTCACTTTTTGGTATTTTAGAACCTAATTTTGAGAATATTCTACATAGTTTTACAGATGGCATTAAAAACACTATTACAGGTAAAGGAGTTTATAGTCATGATTTTGTCTGTCTGAACTGAAGTAAGAATTTATGCAAGAGTTACGATTACCTAATTGAAGTAAATAACAAGGTAGAAGTGGTGATGTAATTATGTTTGGGTCTTTGAGAGCTTTTTCCACTTGGACGCATAATTCTTATGTCTAGAGGTTATGGTTGCACTATAGATAAAAGATCTATTATTTAAACTCTTTGATTGAAGTATTTCTGATTTGTGCTCTAAAGTCTAACCTTACATAACTTCTATGTACTTTTAAAGAACCTGAGAAGCCTATTCCAGTAAAACCTGTCCAAGAAGAACCAGTTCCTACAAAACCAAAGGCCCCACCAGCAAAAGGTAGAGTGAGAAAAACATCATCAGTTACGAGCACTTTGTTTCCTACATGTCTGTCCACAGTGAATACATGTTGACATGACAGTGTGCAAAAGCATGTGTCTGGGAATATTATGTTTTGTACTGTATTTCTTAACTTTTTGTTCTTACTAAGTCTTGAGAAATCTAGGTCAGGTTTTTAAATCTCTTAATTTAATATTTTAAAGTGTTGAAGAAAACTGTCCCTGAAGAAAAAGTACCTGTGCCCATTCCTAAGAAACTCAAACCACCACCACCCAAAGGTACATTACAAAGTAATAATTATCCCAAACGACTTTGTTACCTCTTCTGTAACCACATCTTACTGTCTCATGTGTTGTTCTCTGTTTTCACTGTTTTTACATTGTTCTACTCTTAATTGTTAATGTCAGTTTTTTGTGAATATTTATTCCATAGTATTCACAGGGTTGGTTTTCATGCTCTTTAATAATTAATATCTTTAAAGTGCCTGAAGAACCAAAGAAAGTTGTTGAAGAAAAAATTCATATTTCAATTACCAAACGTGAAAAACAGCAGGTGACTGAACCAGCTGCTAAAGGTATAATAAATTTCTTTCTAGATGGTGGTCTTTTATAATGTCTCTTTTGAAATTAATGTAGTTATGTTTTGATTTACTTTGTTATTTTTGTGTCTTTTAAATTAATTTTAGAGGGTGTTGAATGTTAAAAAAAACATACATATACAGAATAGGAAAATAATGGTACCTTAAAAAAGGAAAAATATTTCAAGATCTATCCAAAGCATCTTACACAATGGCTGTGCCCTGCTACATGGCTACAACATGTATAAAATAGAATGTTTTGACTTAAAAACAATAACCATGTGATATATTCCTGATATACTTAAATTGATGTAACGATATAACACCAAAGTTTGATAACTATTCATTCTAAAACCATAGTAAAGATTTAAAAAGAAAAAGCTAACTCAATGTTCAATTCTTCCTGCTTTATTCAAAGTATGAAGTAACTTCTTGAAATTACAGGAAGTATAATTATCCAGAAGTAAATTTTGCTTTTCTTTAAAGGATATTTCTTATAAGCAGAAGCACTTGAACATAAATATCATTTCATATTTGGGCTCTGCTACCTCACACTTACCTGAGTATGTCTCCCAATTTTCCTGTAAGTTTCACAATCATTTCCATGGAAAATATAGTTTCTTATGGATGAACAATTATGAACCTACAACATTAGGGAGAAATATAAAATTATTCTATCTGCTTAAAGTAAAACAAAACTAGCTTTGGCTGAGTGACCTGTTTCTGACATGAGATTTCATTATACTTACTATTTCAAGTGCCTATGAAGCCCAAGAAAATTGTCCCAGAAGTGAAAGTACCTGTCCCTAAAAAGGAAGTAGCAGCTCCTGTTAGAGGTATCTAATGATACTCGTTTTAATGTATTGTTTGTCTTCTTTGATGTTAAAGTCATGTTTAGTTCTGTATGTGAAGTTCTTTTGAGAGAAACACAAGCCTATTCTTTTGTTATAAATGGGCCTGTGTTTCCAAAATGTCTTGATTTTGTTGATTAACTGGAAAATGTCCAACTTAAAGATAATATCTTTAAAGTCCCAGAAGTACCTAAAAAACAAGAACCAGAAATGGTTGCCTTTGAAGAGGAGGTTGAAACCCATGTAGAAGAATATATTGTAGAAGAGGAGGAGGAGTACATTCATGAAGAGGAGGAATATATTCATGAAGAAGAGTACCACTATGAAGAGGAGTACCTTCATGAAGAAGAAGAGGAGCACATAACTGAGGAAGAAGTGGTGCCAGTGACACCAGTCAAAGGTACACGATGTCTCCCACAAAAGGATATGCTGCAGCATCTTTGGAGTTTGGGTATCTGATGTGGTCAAATTCTGGGGGTTGGTAGCACCAATTATCAATTCTGCTTCTTGTAGAAGCAGACATTTTTAGATGTTGAAGTATAATATCTGGAGGTGCTTTGCACATTTTATATCTTTTCTACAACATTTCCAAAATTCTTAATATCTTTAAAGTGCCAGAGGTACCCAAGAAACCAGTTCTAGAAGAGAAGAAACCTGTTCCTGTTCCCAAAAAGAAGGAAGCCCCACCAGCAAAAGGTATACAACCATTCACATGATGGGTATATAGGAGACTTAATATGCTTTTAAATAGTTAACTCTTACTGGCACCCACGGTGGCTCACACCTGTAATCCTAGCTACAGAGGAGGCAGAGATCAGGAGGATCCCGGTTTAAAGCCAGCATAGGTGATTGTTCACGAGACCCTATCTTGAAAATAACTAACCCAAAAATGGCTCATGGAGTGGCTTAAGGTGTAGACCCTGAGTTCAAGCCCCAGTACCGCAAAAAAAAAAAAAAAAAAAAGTTAACTTTCTTCTAACTAAAAACCTTGTGTATGTTTCTATCTATTGCTGAAAGCATTAAATGTGCTTTATGTAAGTGTTTATTATTCTAGTTATAACTTAACAATAAATAATATCTTTAAAGTGCCCGAAGTTCCTAAGAAGCCAGAAGAGAAAGTTCCTGTGCCTAGTCCTAAAAAAGAGAAGGCCCCACCAACTAAAGGTACATCTCTTTACAACCCATCAGTGGAATCCTGTAGCAGTTTACCCACATAGAGTTATTTGGTGAGCCCTCACAGTCCTTTCCCCATGGCAATATTAATAATATTGTCTTGCCAAGACAATAACCACTCAGTGGTCACAGCAGTAGGTTACCATGTATTCATCTCTGAATTTCACCGTCAAAGCATGCTTCTGCTTAATGCTAGGCTCCTCCTCTTTAATGGAAAATTCTTAGTGTAAAATAAGTCTACAATATCAAAATGGCCAAAGCCATTATTTACAGGCCTTTTGTGTTGTCTTTATCAACAGTCCCTGTTCATTCAGTGTGTTTACTTTAACTTTGTGTATTTCCTGTCTTTTGTGCCTATGATTATTTTCCATCTTAAAGTGAAATTGTGTAATATCTGCAATGCTTCAATGAAGACCTTAAATTGCTAGATTCCTATCTGTTGCTGAGAAATGTGACATTAACTTTATTTGATGTCTTTAAAGTTCCTGAAGTGCTCAAGAAACCTATACCAGAGGAGAAAGTACCAGTACCTGTTCCCAAAAAGGTGGAAGCTCCACCAGCCAAAGGTACATAAACTTTGCAATGTTACAAAATTTTTATTTCATATTTTCATAGGAATAAAAATTAATTGGTTCATGAAGGATACAACACTTTAATACCATTTCTTTATAGAAAACAAATTTTTTTGTTATACTTTTATTACCTTACCTTAATTTTTATGAAACTATGCTTGGACTCAACATTTGTATGTTGTATAAAATTTTTCTCTAAATCATTTTTTTAAAGTGCCAGAGGTACCCAAGAAGCCTGTGCCTGAGAAGAAGGTGCCAGTTCCTGCTCCTAAGAAAGTAGAAGCTCCACCTGCAAAAGGTACATCATCTCATCTCTTTAAAGTACCTGGGGAGAAACCTCACAGTTATGTATATTCATTTACAAATTTTCCCATAATATACATGTTTTTTAAAGTGTCTTGTTAAAAATATGTCAGATATTTTGTGACTTTTTCATATCTATGGCTGTAAGACATTGTAAAGAGACATATTCTTAAAGTCAAATAATATCTTTAAAGTACCAGAGGTGCCCAAGAAACTCATCCCAGAAGAAAAGAAACCAACAACTGTTCTGAAAAAAATGGAAGTACCACCTTCCAAAGGTACATTCATCTCTAACAGAACCAGGGCATAAAGGCATATTAACTGGTGTTTACAGCCTCACTAATTATAATCAATGCTTGATGATATGTATGTTGATGACAACTAATGCTCTATGATCACAGAATATTTGCTTTTCTTACTGTTCTCTTGTCTGAATATTTTAAATCAAAGTGATGCTTGTGCATTTGAATAAATATCTTTAAAGTGCCAAAGAAACGTGAAGCAGTCCCAGTTCCTGTAGCTCTACCTCGGGAAGAGGAAGTTCCATTTGAAGAAGAAATTGCTCCTGAAGAGGAAGTTCTACCAGAAGAAGAGGAAGTTCTACCTGAGGAAGAGGAAGTTCTACCTGAGGAAGAGGAAGTTCTACCTGAGGAAGAAGTTCTACCTGAGGAAGAGGAAGTTCCTCCTGAAGAAGAAGAATTTGAACCTGAGGAAGAAGAAGTTGTACCTGAAGAAATTCTTCCAGTAATTAAACCTAAGGTGCCAGTACCTGTACCAGGTATAGCAGCTCTTCTTGGAGTAAAGGCCTTTCTGTGTTGAATTCTGTCTTTCCATCCTTTTGTTTGTATTTAATTTTATTTATAATACTCTACTGTCTACCATCTAAATTTTAGAAAATATTCCCAACATGTCCTCTTATTATTGTGTGTCTTCTTTGGGTATCTGTACATTGTAAAAATCTGAATGTCTTCAGATTTTATGCTATGAAGTGTTGGATTGGTGGTGGTCTTATTTTCATGTATCTTTTTGTAATATGTACAATATTGTCTATGTGGTTTTTCGATGTCTTAAAAATGAAATGTTTTTTATGTGCCTCAAGTGCCAAAGAAAACTATACCTGAGAAGAAAGTGCCAGCTCCTGCTCCTAAAAAAGTGGAACCTCCACCACCTCCTAAAGGTATATCTCCCCAAAGCCAATACACATTCTTCACCCATCACTTTACCAGATGAACTGAACTTTGTTTCAGAAAAAATTAGTTATAAAATAGACAGCCACATTCTTTCTTCTAGAAATGTTCGGGACACTGATAGCCATTTCTTTTCATTGAATGCTTTGCATCCAATACATATTCAAGAACAAAGGTGAAAGGAAGTATTGTTCCAAAATTGCCACAAGTTCTACCTGATTTTCTGTAATTTTTATTAAATAGCATAATTGTTCATGTAGGTATTTTACAAAGCTAAATTATCTATAGAAAAAAAATACCTGAACAAGAGTTCTTAAATTTCATCCTTTACTCATTTTAAAGTGCCTTAAAAGAAAGATTAATATATTTATCAAGACATTGAATAATAGTTTATGTCTTTTGATTGTATATATACATATGTAAGTAGCAGCCCAACAGGTATTGATTTTAGCCTTGGCTTTGTACCTTGCTGCATTGCCTTGTAAAAGTCCTTTAACCAGACTAAGCCTCAATTTCCTTTCCCTTAAAATAGGGATATAAATGAGCTCTAGTGAACTCAGGTATTATTGCAACGATAAAGTAAGACATAAAAGTAATCTAATATTGAATGAATAGAATCCAGATTTAACATATTAAATCAGGTCACTGTATAGTACATACTCAATATATTTATGTCTTAAAACACAATAGCATCTTCTACAAAAGGTCATGGCACCACTGTATAAAATAAGCCCAACTTTTCTACCAACCTATGTAGCTATATAATCAATGAAATGGAAAGTCTGGTCCTTGATTGGATATCAAGGATTCAGAAATATTTTATAGATAGTGATTTAATAAATCATTAATAAGATTTAAACAGATGACATATTAGCATCCCTCCTCAGATGATCAAATACATTGCTGATCCCTTGCTCTATAAATCCTAATCACATTGTACTATTGGGGCCCCCAACTTGCATTACTTCCCTAACCTAAGTGACTGGTCTTTCCATACATGGACTTCTTGGTTTCTCTCTTTCTTGTTCTTCAAAATAAATTCTTATGAAATGATATCTTTAAAGTGCCTGAAGTCAAGAAAAAAGTGCCAGAGAAGAAAGTGGTTGTTCCCAAGAAAGAGGAAGCTCATCCTGCCACAGGTATTGCTGTTCTCAAGAACATGAGACACTGCCATGTCTTTCTTTCTCCCATCAAAGTCAAAACATCCTTGTTTAGTATTTATTAATGCAACATATTATTGCTGTGTCTATTGTCTGTGTGTTTGTGAAACTGAAATTATAAATATCTTTAAAGTGCCCGTGGTACCTAAGAAACCTGAACCAGAAAAGAAGGTGCTTCCTCCTAGTGTTAAGAAGCCAGCAGCTCCTCCAGCCAAAGGTACATCATCTCTGACAGGGATGCATTTGCTGCACCCGTGTTGAACTGTGGTCTCATCCACCTAAGACATTCAACATAAATGTTTGCAATCTGTGGTCTGTTATTGGCATTTGTCACTTGTGATTCTAGTGTGCCCATGTTGGTGTTATGTCAATTTTCTATTTTGGTTTATTATATCTTACATTGTTTCTCTCTGTATGTTGTTTCTCACAATTAAAAAGATTAAAGTCATGTTCTTGGAAAAGCCAAAAGTGACTAGGAAACCAGTCCCTGAAGTACCACCCATCACTCTTCTTAAGAAAGAAAAGGCTCCAGCAATAAAAGATAGAATATCTCTTTAATGGGCCCTTGAACCACAAACCTCTTTACTCTTCTCTCATTAACTAATTCTGTGAAAAGTCAACATTTCATCTTGTGCATGTGTGTTGTGATATTTACTCTTGTGTTAAAAATGGGAAGCTTGGTCTTTATATATTCTTCTTCAGCTCTTACATTTTAAGTGCCTAAAACAATCAATATCTTTTAAGTTCCTGAGATACCTAAGAAAGTAGAAGAAAAAAGAATAATTCTCCCTAAAGAAGAAGAAGTTCCACCAGCTGAAGGTAGATGACTTGCTAAGAAAATAGCATGTTCAGAGTTTTCATTGTCTTGTCATTGTCTAATACTTGAAGGAGGTACTACACATTCACCCTAGAAAATAAACATATCTGGATTCTAAAACAAAGTATTATTTACTTAATAGAAACTAGATGGGCAAACTAATACCATTTGAATCTCCTTGCATGTTTACCCTGTTCATTTGTTTGTTGTGTGTTTTATTTCAATGAAATATTTTGAAGGGGAAATATTTGTTATGGGAAATTTTTCATCAAATGACCTTATTGGCAATGGTGGAATAGGTTAATCCAAGAGGAATTTCAGGCCAGTCAGAGTAAGTGGGACAGAAAAATCTGACTTCTACTCCTACGTGGCTGTTTGACTACAAACAAACCCACCTCATTAAAACAATAATCATTTCAATTAAATTCCTTTCCAGTTCCAAATGCTGGAAAGAACCTAAACTATTTTGAAGGCACAGTAGTTTTCTTTTTTTAATGGATTAATAAGTTTTGATGAGTATTTAGAAGGTTGAGCAAGTTTAAGATATATAATCTTAGTCTGAAATTCAAAATAATTTTTAAACAATTTACAAAATAACCTTTCTAAAGCGTTTGAGGAACCTGAAGAGCCTATTCCAGAAGAGATCCCAGAAGAACCACCTGCAATAGAGGAAGTTGAGGAGGTGGCACCACCTACAGGTACAGCTGCTTTTATGAGTTGGACATGTAAAATATGTGGTGTTCCAGTCTTTCTTAGAATTTGTCTAAATCCAATATTCACAATTTTACTTTTCATATATCATTTTATTGAAAACTAAAGAATAATTATTCCTGGTAGTAGAAGCTCCATGTCCCTTTCTTTTTCCTTAACTTTTTCTAGTTCATCTGCAGCACAAGTAAGAATGAGAGATGACTTCTCTTATTCTCCTAGTTTGCAATCCTTAATTTCATCTTCAGTACTAAGATAAGGCAACAATCTACTTTTGTGGTGAAAGTGTTCATTTTTAGGATAATTCTTAAACATTTACTCCTGAACTAGAACAACCTTTTGCATAATTGATGTTATATTTGCTTGTAAGATTTCTAAGTAATACACTTCATACTTCTAGAGCCAGTACTCCATAAATATTATTACAATTTAGGTTGCTAATATCTTTTAAAATAAATGTTTTGTGTTGTTTTTACTTGCTATATGGGTGTTATTCTGTTCATTGTACATTTTTCAAACTGTCCATACAATATCTTTTAAGTGCCAGAAGTGGTTAAGAAAACAGTACCTGAAGCACCTATTCCTGCTCCTAAAAAAGTGGAGGTACCACCAGCAAAAGGTACAGCAAATCCTGACTAATGCTATTACATTCCCAATAATTTTCATTCTAAAGAGCCAATGTGTCTTCTTTTACCTCTTCCCTATGGTAGTTTAAACAACAAAGTGACTAGTGACCAGTAAAAATATAATTTCATTTCTTTAGACCTTTCTGGAATGTTAATGGATGATTCTGTGTGTATGTGTATGTACATGTGTGTGCATGCACACATACATGTATGTGCACACTTGCACAGATTATTCCAGAAGCTTCTTCTTTTAGATAACTGAAACTTTTGATATGATACTATATCTCTCTTTATTTCTATGCATAATAATGAATCCCTCTTCCCTACATTCTATTCCTAGATGTTATTCCATTACATAAGCAGAGTTTTATTATACTTCATAGTAACTTTCACTATATTTACAATTTTATGGAGAAAAAAATCTGTTCTGATGTTTGGATGATAGAATTTTAAAGAGCCTCATGTCCGTTTTGTAATATTTAACCTAAGAATTCAAGGTTATTACAAAACTTCTACTTCTCATTGCTTCCTAATTCAATTAATACTTTAGATAGCATCTTTGGCAATTACAGCATGCTGTTCCTATAGGCTCCTCTCCTCGGCAGATATAACAGTGCCCTGCAGAACATGAGGCCTATGTCAGAGCCTAAGTAATCTAGAGTGGTAATCACTTCTAAAAATTCTTCATATTAAAAATAGTAGAAGCTAGCCCAATAATGGCAATCTCTACTAATTAACAAAGTAGCATGGGATTTTTATGGACATAGTACAAATGAGTAGTATGGGAATGTATCTTTATTACCTCTAAAATACGTGTCCAACAGCCAAAGGTGACCTCATAGATACCTTGATTATTGTAATGTCACTGTTGTTCCTAATGTTTTTATTCATATGTATTATTGAACATTGTCAGCTAACTAAAGTGCCTAATATCTTTAAAGTGCCAAAGAAAATTCCTGAGGAAAAAGTACCTGTTCCTGTCAAGAAAAAAGAGGCACCACCAGCCAAAGGTACATCTTCTCTTTTAAACACAACCTTCCTCTTTTATCTTTCTTCATTAAGACTTTTATGTTTTGTGTCCCTGTGTCTTATTTTTTGATGTCTGCTGTCTATGAAAGCTTACTCTTAACCTTTCCACATATTAAAACTGTATCTTTAAAGTACCTGAAGTCCCAGAAAAGAAAGTCCCAGAAAAGAAAATCCCAGAAAGGAAAATCCCAGAAAAGAAAGTCCCTGTGCCTAAAAAGGAAGCCGTTCCACAGATTAAAGGTATTTTTGGAAAGATCTTTGATTTTCTTGTATTGTTGCATGCATGCCTGTTTTTAGTAATTTTTCTTCTACTTTGAATTTCATCTTTGCTTCTTCTGTGTTTAAAAAAAATAAATCTCTTAAAGTAGATGCTCTTTCAGGTAAAACTGTTCTTGAAGAAAAAATATCAGTTACCTATCAGCAAGAAGAAGTAGTAAAAGAAAGAACAGAATTAGAAATAGCAGAAGCAAAAGTGGAAGAAGTTCTTGAAGAAGAGTTCCATGAAGTTAAGGAATATTTTGAAGAAGAAGAGTTCCATGAGGTGGAGGAATTCATCAAAGTAGAAGAACGAAGGTTCCAAGAAGAACACAAAGTTGAAGAAGTCCATAGAGTGATAGAATTTCTAGAGGCCGAAGAAGTGGAAGTATATGAAAAACCCAAAGCTCCACCTAAAGGTATAGGGAATTCTGCAGATATTATAAATTATTATATCTTGCTTTGATTGACTTTCTTTTGAAAATACAATGCATGTTCAGTTAGAATCAGACACTATGAAATACTTTAAGCATGAGTTTTAGCTGTTTCATACAAAGATTGGCATTGATTAGAGTATAATTTTTGCAAGCAAGAAAGTAGTATTTGTTACCTACTTAGCAACTTTAGTTACTGTATGAATTTGTGGATTCTTTCTAAGTCTAAACAAGAATGTTTCATGATTGTTACAGGTATCAATATGACTAACCAGTGTCATCCATCAAATTTTAAAAAAATAAAATAAGTTCCTCACTGAGGAATTTACGTGTCCAGGCAAAACAATTGCTTTGTTAACATTTCAGTTGACTGTGTATAAACTGATAATTATGTATCAAAAGCTTTTGCTCTTTTATGATAACCTCATTAGCAAAAGAAGGAAGTAAATGAACTGTTGGTAAATAGCATCTGCATTCTAGTAAATTTTGAGGATAAATCATAACACAAATAAGTTCTCTGAAATACTACTCCAGACCTTGCACAAATTAATATGAAGGAATATGTACGTATAGTACATACACAATATAGATAATACTTAACAAGATCAAATCTTTCTTTAAAGTAGGCATAGTATAAATTCAAAAAACACAAATAAAGCATTTTGTGAGCCCTCCTTGTACTAACTTTAACAGTGCTTCATAATATTTACGAGTTTATTCTAAACCAAAATACTAATATCTTTGAAGGGCCTGAGATATCTGAGAAAGTCATCCCTCCCAAAAAACCACCTACTAAAGTTGTTCCTCGAAAAGAACCACCAGCTAAAGGTATTTTATTGGTGAAAAATTACTTACCTAGATTTTTAGCTCCTTGGTTGTATTACAAATTTGCATTCTATGTGATATTTTTCTTCTGTGTTTTGTGTTTAGGGAATTTCTAAAACAAACTAACATCTTTAAAGTGACCGAGAAGCTAAAGGAAGTTCTACCCAAAAAAATGTAGTCAGTGTTGTTATATTAAAAACATCTAAACCAAATACGCTTGTTAACCAAAGAGTAAAATCAGGTATCTTCCTTTGGTGCTGTTTGATAATATCCTCACTAATGTGCTAATTGTTAAACCCCTGTTTTCCTACTTATTATTAATAGTATTAAACTATTAAATATAAATACAGAGTAAATATGTGGTTAATATCTCTGCTTTTGTCATTTTGTACTAACCTTCTGAATTTCACAGCAGAAATTTTTTTAAAATGTAATAATACTAAGTTCCTGAAGCATGTAAGAAGATGATGCCTGCAGTACCAAACAAGCAGAAGTGCCAAAACAAGCACAATTAGCACCAAGTGAATATGTACTATTAATTTTTCTTCTCAAGTTCTTACCATTCTAACATGCGGAATTCCCCTAGAATTCTGTCATCGTATTTGTTATCAAATACTGTCATGTATATGATAAAGTAATGTCTGTCTTTTATGTTGTGGCCATGTCTGCTTTGTTTATATATCTCTTATGATCTGCTTGCTAACAATCTTTATGAATGTCTAAAAGTAAAAGAAATTATTGCTGCTATTCTTTAAAGTACCTGAGGTGGCCAAGAAAATTGTGATAGAAGAAAAAATACGTGTTCCTGAAGAACCCAAAGTTCCACCAGCTAAAGGTATCTGCCTTTGCTGATTAACTACTAATATTAAATCACTTTTTATTCCCTTTCTACTGAGGGAAACCATCCCCTCAGTGCCACAAGATAACTGTGAATGACATAAATTTCAACTTATGTTCTATAAAACAATCTTCCCCTTAATAACAACCATCTGGGAACAAAGCCATAGCCTAAAATTATTGTTCTTTATATGGATCCTCTTCTTATGCAATAATTAAATAATACTGACCTCTCAACTTCTCTTCCAAATATAATTCATTTTGAAGCTCTTGTCGTGTAGCACTAGAAATAAATAAACATTTTCTAAATGACAACAGAAAATGATACTATCTCCAAGGAACAATGGCAATCTAGAGAAATGCACTGTGGGTTGACTTAAATTTTGGAATTTTTAACATTCTCCTTGTTAGATGCCCCCTTTTTGTCTTGATATTTTATACTCAATTATGATGCTCTTTAAAAAAGACAAATAAATATCTTTAAAGCACCTGAAGTACCCAAGAAAATTGTTCCAGAAGAAAAAGTTCACGAAGCTGTTCCTGAAAGGCCTGAAGTTCTTCCAGCTAAAGGTATATACTGATACTAATCACAACATGAAGTAACTCTTCGATCAGTTTTTCATTGTATAGAGAGAATGAATGTGATGTTAGGTTAAATCTTTGTATTTTGTTTCTTTATTTTTTAATATCTTATATTTTTATTAATAGCAATTAATATACTAATATCTTTAAAGTTCCCGAGGTGCCTAAGAAAAGTATTCAAGAAGAAAAACCACCTATTATTCTTCCTGAAGACACAGAGATATACAGTGAGTGTAGAAAAATTAGCAGTTCTCTTTGGCTTTATCTGTCCTTAAATTCACTGTTTTAAGTCTGTACAGCCTTAAAGTATACACTAATATCTTGTAAAATCCAACATGCCAAAAATACTTGGCTCAAGTTAAGTAATTTGAATTGCTGTTGGCCTCAGACAAGACACCTTTCTTCATCGATTTAAAAATAAATAATCCTGTACTTCTAATATTTTCAATTTTAGAAAAGTCATTTGTCTTGTTGGATTTCCCAACCTGTTCTGTGTATAAACAACTTTTGCTTTGACATTATTGACTTTTTTTACTGTTTACAACAATCATTAACATTTTGTCAGTGCTGCTCAAATGGCTATAGATTTACATGACCACTAGAATCTCAAAATAATATCAAGACTTATTTGCCTTCCTATAAAATTATTATTGATTTTTAAGTAAAATAATCTAAATATATTTTTGAATACTCTGAATAGTAAAAATACTAGTAGGCAATATATTCTTCCATTTTTAACCTAAAACTTGCCTAGTTAAAACTCATATTTTGGTTACTTTGTTATACTTGGTTGGAATAAAAGTATATGATCACTCCCTCCTTCAAATACCTTTTCTATACTTAAATTTCATTATTGTTATCAGTTAGTATTCTTTCTAAAAAGTAAAGGAAATATTTATTATCCTCATTTTCAAATATTTAGTCATTTTCCTTTTTCTTTTCTGCTTCCAATCACTAAATGTTTTTCACGTTCACTTTAATCTATGGATTAATAACTTAAATGTGATTTAAATATATATTATGGTCCTAGAAAAGGAAATATAGGCAGAGAATATTCCATGTACAACTCAACATCTTCCCTGCTCTTTATGTACAAATCCATAAAAAAAAATTAGAGCAATAGGACAACCTTGCCAATGACTTTCTGTAGGCAAAATGGAATAAATACATAATCCTTGACTGGTGAATTTCCCAATTTTGTTATCATGATCATAAAGAAATGCTGAGAGTCCTAGATCATAAAACTGGGAATGAGGCTTATTTTAGCTAATGCATTCTTGTCATTAATTTGTGTTTATGTATAGTCATTAATTTGGTTGATAAATGTGTATTATGTGTTATGTTTTTCTTAAGACTATTCTTTATCTACCTTAAAATACCCCCTAATTATTTAAATACTAATATCTTTAAAGTTTATGAAGCATCTGAAGAATTAGTCATAGAAGAAAAAGTACTCGTGACTCAGCCTCAAAAGACAAAAGTCAAAGTAGCAACAGGTATATAACATCAATGATCCAGTCAGAATGAAATTTATTTGGGGGCTCATTTTGGAAGCCCCATCTTTTCTTTTACTATTTATAAATGTAACTGTTTTCATATCTTTTAAGTGCCTGAGCCACCTAAGAAAGTTGTTCAAGAAGACAAAATGCATGTGACTATTCCTAAAAAGAGAGAAACACCAGCAGTTAAAGGTATATTTTAACTACATCAAACTCAAAAGAATATATTTTGCTTTAAGATTCAAAAATCCATTTTATATAATCTACTACTTTTTACAACATCTAAGTGTAAACCTACTAATATCTTTAAAGAGCCTGATACAACCAGAGAAGTTTTTCCAGAGGTGGAGTTACCTGAGGCTGTTCCTGAAATCCCAGAACATCCTCCAACTGAAGGTATAAATCTAAGAGGAAAAAATCTTTCTTCTTTAGTCTGAAAAATATGTTTAGTGTTTTACATACATTCTCACAACCTCTAATGCAGAATACTAATATCTTTAAAGTATTTGGCAAGAATGCCCAAGACAATAAACTATCTTTGAGTTGCCTCCAGAAAGCCACAACCCATTCAAATAATGCACAAACTATTAGACCAAAAACAAAATTTACAATTTAAAATATGTTACTATACCTAACTTTCTTTGTAGGTCATGTCTCTGTCTTTGCCTTTTCTCAATTAAAAATACTAATATCTTTAAAGAGTTTGAAATCTTCAAAGACCTGGTTCCAGAAGGAAGAACGCATGTTACCAAAAGAAGAAAAACTCCACTACCAACAGGTACAAGAGAAGAAAGTCAACTTTCTTATCTCATGTTTGCAGTTGCAGTTAACTCATGTGAAAATACTAATATCTTTAGAGTCCTAGTAGCTGCCTTCAAGATGAAATAGAAAAAAATCTTTAATTTACACACATGCACGATGGTTGAGTCTATGTATGAGGAATGCAGAAACAACATACATTCATATGTCCAAATATGACCTAGATATATTCTTCAAATAGCAAATAGATATTACTTTCCTTTAAAAGTAATAGAAACCAGACTAGTGAGAAAAATTGCACGTATGACATTTATAACACTGAAACTAGATTGAGTTGGTTTAACCCATACCCCTTCAAAGCAGAAACCAATGCCACCCAAGGACAAAGTTGCATGATTGTGTACCATATAGCAGCAATTCAACCTTCCAGGGGATTAGGATCCCAGGATATACCAGCCTTTCAGAATTGCTTTTCTATCAAAATACACCTACTGCTAAAAATAAACATATGAGTGCAAAATAACTGACAAGCACATGGATGTGAAATAACTGTTTTCCAATAAGATTAAATACCATAGAAATGGTTTTAGAAAATAATGACCTGAAAATAATATATTTAGCTAATGAGAAGTTGCTTTATCTGTAATACCACTTTGACATCTTATACCATCTAAAGCCAAGGCAAATTAATTCCCGTTAGTACTAGAATTCTGTCCTGAACACTTGTTTGCTCATTTCATGGTCTACATTTTATTTCTCAAGAGTCATACATTTTTCCATTTTGAGTATTTTTTGATTAAATCAAAAGTTGAGAACTCTTTAAAACTTTCCAGAATCAAAATCTCTTCATAATACCCATGATATTCTGTAATTTAAAGAATATCCAATTAGTCATAGGCTGGTGACTCATGCCTATAATCCTAGCTACTTAGGGCTAAGATCAAGGTTTAAGACTAGCCCAGGCAAATAGGTTGTGATATCCCATGTGCAAAATGAGCAGAGCAAAATGGATATATATATGTATATATGTATATATTCAACAACCTTTACCATATATATATTTATATATATACTTCCAACTACATATATATATATATGTCCAATATATGTCCAACTACCTTGACCTTTCTTTCTTAGTCTGGAACTTTTGGTTGTTCTCCTCTCTCCTCAACTTGAAAAATGCTCACTTTTTAAAAGATGACTAAACTGAGGTCACAAAAAGAAGCCAACCCAGATAAGAAAGTAACTATTTTATTCTTCTCAAACTCATAACTAAAGAGTCACCATTAATGATAATCATTTTTTCACTTTCTATGATCTAAATTTCTATATTTCTACCATTCTAAGAAATAAAATTACTAATATTGATAGCACCTGAGTTGGCCAAGAAACCAGCCCCTGATAACCAGATATTTACATTTGCTACCAAAGAATCGGATTCTGGGAGCTCCCAGGCTGGATCATTCCTGTATGTACAGTTATGAGTGAAACTCTTTGCTACTTCTCATAACTCCAAAGTGCAGTGCATCGATGTCTTTAAAGTGCCTGGCTCACTTAAAGAAGTTGTCCCCATAAAAGCAAAACCCATAGCTGTGCCCTGTATGATTGAAACACCTCTCCAAAGCATCGTGCATGCTATCATTCCTTCCTTCATTATTTAATAATGCTATGGTGGGCAAGCTGCTTGTTAACTGGGGAATAATTTGAAAATCAAGTGAGATTTGATTCCTCTCAAGATTCTGTAACTCATCAGATTCTTGAAGGAAGCACTCTTGTAGCCATAGAAATCACTGTGCTCACTTCATAGGATTAATGTCTCCACTGATCCTTTTAACCTCTGAGTCTATTACTAATATCTTCAAAGCACCAGAAGTTATGAAAGAAGCTGCTCCTGAAATAAAAGCATTTGAAGATGTTCCTGAAGAGCCAGAAATGCCACAAATGAAAGGTACATGTCACTTCTGAGCAATGGGGAAGAAGAAATATCTGAACTCTGCACCCAAAACTATGTTTTCTTAACACTCTTCATAACTACTAAATGTAAACATACTAATATCTTTGAAGTCCCTAAAGCTCTACAATTAGTTCCGTCTAGAAAGAAAGTATTTGACTGTTCCTGCCAAAACACAAATCTTCCTCTGCAAGAATACGTTCGGCAAATAGAATACTGCCTTGGTCTCCATGGAGGAACTGGTTCCAGCAACACCTGCCCCTCCCCCCCCCACTCCACCCCCCACACACTGTGGATGTCAAAATCTACAGATGCTCAAACTCTTTACATAAAATGATTCAGTATTTGCATATAATCAATGCAGTGCTCCCATATACTATAGATCATCTTTAGATTACTTATAATAGCTAAGGCAATGTAAATATTATGTAAATAGTAATTATACTATATTATTTAGAGATGAATTAAAAGAAAATAATATATATACATGTTCAGCACAGACACAGTTTTCCATCCACAGTTGGCTGAATCAAGGCTGTGAAAATCCAACTGTACTTTACAATGAGGGTGCAGAGAGTCACAAGAACTCTGGGGGCAGAGGAGGACAAGACCCCCTTAAGGATCCTAGGAGCCCTTGTAGATTAGTTTATGGATGGAACAAGGGAAGGAGAAGGACACTTTTAGAAAGCTACATTTGCTATCTGATTGTTGTTACTGTTTCACTAATCATTTTAACTCTTCAATGTGAAATACTAATATCTTTCAAGTGCCTGAAGTGCCTCACGAAGTTGTTCCTGCAAAGAGAGCTCCTTCCAAAGAAAGAGAAGCTCCCTCAGTTAAAGGTACAAGTCGCCAAGCCCTCAGGCTCAAGAACTAGCTCTAGTAGTTTTGAAAATATTTTGCTGTTCCTAGTGATCGTCATAACACTAAACATAAAAATACTAATTTCTTAAAGTGCCCGAAACTCATCAAGAAACTGTCCCTGAAAAGAAAGTGCTTGAGATTCCTCACAAAAAGCCGGAAGTTCCTTCAGGTGAAGGTATATTTTGCTGGAAGCTTAAAAGGGTGGGAAAATGTCTTTTCCTGTCTAAATGTCTTTCCTGTTTGTACCAATTCTTTTATGTAAAATGTTACTATCTTTAAAATGTAAAAATATTGATATCTTTAAAGCACCTGAGGCTCCTAGAGAAGTTGTGCCCAAAAAGAAAGTGCATCTTCCCCAAATGCCGGAAGTTGTACCTGTCAAAGGTACATTCTTAACTCGCCCTTTATATGTGACAGGGAGGTGGGGAGACAGAAGGCTTGAAATTTCTTGTGATGTGTAAATGTAACTCATGTCTGTGTGGACTTCTTTAACTCAAATGTAAATTTACTAATATCTTCAAAGTGCCCAAAGCTCCCAAAGAAGTGGCCCCCCAAAAGAAAACAAGAGAAGCTCCCACTCCAAAGTCAAAAGCACCACCTGTCACAGGTACTTGTCATCCCTGATCAAAGGCTCAGGGGGAAAAGAACAGCATTTTTGTTCTTGAAAATGTTTCTTGTGTCTCTTTGTCTTTGTACTCTCTAAGTGTAAAAACACTAATATCTTTTAAGTGCCTGAGGCTCCCAAAGAGGTTGTCCCTGAAAAGAAAGTTCCCGTGGTGATTCCTAAAAAGCCAGAAGCCCCACCTGTCACAGGTACTTGTCACTGCCTGAAGCTTTAAGGTCTAACTCTTCTGCTCTTGAAAATACTTCATCCTAGTGCTCTTCGTAAGTCCTAAGCATAATTTCACTAATCTCTTTTAAGTGCCCGAGGCCCCCAAAGAAGTTGTCCTTGAGAAGAAAGTTCCCGTGGTGCCTCCTAAAAAGCCTGATGCTCCGCCTGCTAAAGGTAGTTGCCCCAATGTCCCTGTGCTTGATACGGTCCATGGTATTTATTCCATCTAATCATGAAACTACTAATATCTTTAAAGTACCTGACGTGCCAAAAGCAGCTGTCCCAGAAAGGAAGGTGCCTGAAGCTATTCCCCCCAAACCTGAAAGTCCTCCTCCTGAAGGTAAAGTCAAAGCTGTACATATAAGGGAGATAAATAACTGCTATTTTCACGAGAAATTTGTATATAAAAATCAGAAAATCATACATAAAAATCTTACAATATAAATATAGTAGAATTATAAGGAAAAATGTCAGTAGCTATCTAAAATATCTTTGTTGATGATTGTGTACTATAGGCATCAATTTTTTTCACCTTTTCTAAACACAAATTACAAATTATTTTTGAAGTGCCTGAAGAGCCTAAGAAGGAAGCAATCCCTGAAAAGAAAGTACCAGTGGCTCCTCCCAAAAAGCCAGAAGTTCCACCTGCCAAAGGTATGTACCCTTACACGATGTTGGTCACCGTGTCGGGGGGCTGGGGAAAATGTATCAAAATGTCCACCAGTCTCATGAGTTGTATTTACTTGGGTAAATGTATTGTTGATAGCCCCTTTTATAGTTTTAACTAAAAGATACTAATATCTTCAAAATTCCTGAATCCCCTAAAGAAGTTGTACCTGAAAAGAAAGTGTCTGTGTCCCAAAAAACAGAAGTTCCACCTGAAAAAGGTATTAAACTCCCTCTGCTCTGTGAAGAAAAAAAAAAGCATCTTGTTCTCCTCACAATCATTGTAATACTAACCTTTATAATTCATAAATTCTAAAATGACTAATATCTTTCAAGTGCCTGAAGCTGCCCCAGAAAAGAAAATTCCCAAGCCACTGCCCAAAAAGACAGAAGCCCCACCTGTCACAGGTATGTGTCAGCTAAACCTTACTCTGCAGAAGAAATATCCTATTCTTGAAAGCAAAGCTAGCCTATTGCTCTTTGTTAGCCTAAGTGTCAAACTACTAATATCTTTCAAGTGCCTGAAGCTCCTCAAGAAATTGTTCCTGAAAAGAAAAAACTAGTGGTGCCTCCTAAAAAGCCAGAAGCCCCACCTGTCACAGGTATATATCAGCTAAACCTTATTCTGCAGAGGAAATATCTCTCCTATTCTTGAAATCAAATGCAACTTATTTCTCTTCATTAACCAAAAAGAGTAAAACTACTAATATCTTTTAAATGCCTGAAGTTCCTCAAGAAATTGTTCCTGAAAAGAAAAGACCAGTGGTGCCTCCTAAAATGCCAGAAGCCCCACCTGTCACAGGTACTTGTCATCTGTATTTATTCTACAGAAGAAATACCACTTCCATTTTTGAAAAGTTTGAGTCCTTTGCTTTTCCTTAACTGTCAAACTACTAATATCTTTCAAGTGCCTGAAGTTGTTCATGAAGTTGTCCCAGAAAAGAAAGTTCCCGCAGCTCCACCCAAAAAACCAGAAGCCCCACCTGTCACAGGTATTTTACCCCTCTCCTTATTCTTCAGAAGAACTATCTCTCCTGCTCTCAGAAGCACTTTTGCTGACTAATCTAACTGAAAAACTACTAATATCTTTTAAGTGCCTGAAGTTCCTCAAGAAATTGTCCCTGAAAAGAAAACAACAGTGTTGCCTCCTAAAAAGCCAGAAGTATCCACTGTCACAGGTACTTGTCACACCATCCTTATTCTGAAGAAGAAACATCTCTTCCATCTTGAAAACAAATGTAGACCTTTGCCCTTCAAAAATCTAAGTGTAACACTACTAATATCTTTTAAGTGCCTGAAGCTCCTCAAGAAATTGTCCCTGAGAAGAAAAGACCAGTGGTGCCTCCTAAAAAGCCAGAACCCCCACCTGTCACAGGTATATGACAGCTTACCCTTACTCTGCAGAGGAAATACCTCTCTTGTTCTTAAAAACAAATGTAGTTTATGTCTCTTTATTAATGTAAAACTACTAATATCTTTTAAGTGCCTGAAGCTCCTGAAGAAATTGTCCCTGAAAAGAAAAGACCAGTGGTGCCTCCTAAAAAGCCAGAAGCCCCACCTGTCACAGGTACTTGTCACCTGAATTTATTCTACAGAATAAATACCACTTCCATTTTTGAAAAGTTTGAGTCCATTGCTTTCCTTAACTAAGTGTCAAACTACTAATATCTTTCAAGTGCCTGAAGTTGTTCATGAAGTTGTCCCAGAAAAGAAAGTTCCTGCAGCTCCACCCAAAAAACTAGAAGTCCCGCCTGAAACAGGTATTTTACCCCTCTCCTCATTCTTCAGAAGAACTATCTCTCCTGCTCTTAGAAGCATGTTAGTCCATTTGACCCACTGATCTAACTGAAAAACTATTAATATCTTTTAAGTGCCTGAAGTTCCTGAAGAAGTTGTTCCTGAAAAGAAAAGACCAGTGGTGCCTCCTAAAAAACCAGAAGCCCCACCTGTCACAGGTATGTGTCAGCTAAACCTTACTCTGCAGAAGAAATATCCTATTCTTAAAAGCAAAGCTTGCCTATTGCTCTTCATTAGCCTAAGTGTCAAACTACTAATATCTTTCAAGTGCCTGAAGCTCCTCAAGAAATTGTTCCTGAAAAGAAAAGACCAGTGGTGCCTCCTAAAAAGCCAGAAGCCCCACCTGTCACAGGTACTGTCACTGACCCTAGGCTTTATAAGATCTCGGTCTTCTGCCCTTGAGATTATTTTGGTCTATTGGCCTTCATAAGTCCTAACTGTAATTTCACTAATATCTTTTAAGTGCCTGAGGCTCCCAAAGAAGTTGTTCCTGAAAAGAAAGTGTCTGTGACTCCACCTAAAAAGCCTGAAGTACCACCTGTTAAAGGTATTTGTTACTGACTTTAGGCTTCATAAGCTATAACTCTTGTGCTCTTTAAATTATTTTGGTCTATTGGCCTTCATAAGTTCTAACTGTAATTTCACTAATATCTTTTAAGTGCCTGAGGCTCCCAAAGAAGTTGTCCCTGAGAAGAAAGTACCCGTGGTACCTCCTAAAAAGCCAGAACCCCCACGTGTTAAAGGTAGTCATTCTGATGTCCCTGTGTTTGATACTGTCCATTTGTCTTTACTTTATCTAATTATGAAACTACTAATATCTTTAAAGTACCTGAGGTGCCAAAAGCAGCTGCTCCAGAAAGGAAGGTGCCTGAAGCTATTCCCCCAAAAGCAGAAAGTCCTCCTCCCGAAGGTAATAATGAAACTATTTAAACTAGTATCTTTAAAAAGATAAATGTCTCTGTGTTGTGAAAATCTTTTTGCAAAAAATGCCATACATGTTAGTCATTTCTAGCATTAAAATGAGCTGGTGTCTTTAAGTGTATGAGGAGCCTGAGGAAATTGCCCCAGAAGAGCCTCCCCCTGAAGTTGCAGAAGAACCAGCTCCTGAAATTATAGAAGAACCAGTCCCTGAAGTTGTGGAAGAAAAGCCAGCACCTCCTGTGCCTCACAAAGGTACATGGCAAGCAGCTAGGTCACCTCAGCCAGTCCATCTCCCTCTTGCCCTCACAATTCTGAGCATCATGAGCTTGTCTCTTTCTCACACTCATCTTCACTGCTTCTAAAACATAAATTCAATGTCTTTAGTGACCGTGCCACCTAAGAAACCTGTTCCTGAAAAGAAAGCACCTCCTGTTGTTGCCAAGAAACCCGAGCCACCACCAGAGAAAGGTATTTTCATTACCACTAGCTTCTATAGCCAGATGTCTGTCTTTAAAATATTATATTCCTTTGCTCTACTTGATTTCCATATGGCATTGAAAGTACAAACTTAAAAACTACTAATATCTTTTAAAGTGCCAGAAGTGCCCAAGGAAGTGGTTCCTGAAAAGAAAGTGCCTCGTGTTGTCCCCAAAAAGCCAGAAGTTCCACCTGCTAAAGGTACATGTGGTTGTTCACTATTTGATGGAGGTAGAAATGGGAATGTGTTTGGCTCTGTGTAAATGTAATTAATTTTCACTGGCAATTGTTCACAATGTTGAAATACTAATATCTTTAAAGCACCTGAAGTTCCAAAAGAAGTTGTTCCAGAAAAGAAAGTGGTTGTTTCCAAAAAGCCAGAAGTCCCACCAGCTAAAGGTACATGTCACTAATAAGATTCTGCAGAGAGGTACTCACTCTTGGCCCCAAAAGTCACTTATTATCAAACTCTTTTTTGCCAATTTTCTATTCACAACTACAAAATTGTTATTCTAGATTTTTAGGGTTTGTATGATTTTTTAATCACTAAATTTTTTTAAATGGATACATTTGTTACAAGCACTTGAGGAGTTTACTAACAGCATTTGTAGTTCTTAATAGGCCTTGTTTTCTTCCCCACTACATGAGGGTCCAAGGACAGATTACTGACTTTATTGTGTTTTCTGTTCTTAGATATGTCCCTGAGTTATTTTAATAAAATGTGAAGTAAAAGTGGCTTAAGTTTCATGTACTTCTCAACTACCCAGAAATAAAACTAACAAATATCTTTTAAGTGCCAGAGGTGCCAAAGAAACCTGTCATAGAAGAGAAACCAGCCGTTCCTGTTCCCAAGAAAGTGGAGTCTCCTCCCCCAGAAGGTACCCGTAAGATAATTACTAAACTATCTCTTATGACTATTTCCAATTTGGGCTTGGTTCCTCTTCTTTTCTAACTCATTATCTCTTGATCGTTTCCTAACCTGTATTTGTCTTACTTTATTATTCTAAGTTATATCTGATCAAATCTTTTTTGGGTTATCAGTCAGTGGTATCTATATAGGTCATGGTAAGCTGTATTAAGCTAAGCTTCCCTAAAGTACACAGAAAGGAAGATGGGAGAATAACAAGTGTCAATGACATTAAACACCAAAAGGTCTTCCAAGCATTCAAACCAATAAACACCAAAGTCAGTGCAATTAAAATAGATTTCATCTTAACAAAAATAAGTGAGGATATTGACTGAAACAAGGGGAGAAATCAAGATTGTTATTTACTGCTTTGATGATTTGTGCATTTTGGAATTTTGTCCCACATATTGAAATAAAATTCACCAATATCTTTAAAGTGTATGAAGAACCTGAGGAAATTGCTCTTGAAGAGGAAGAACCAATTCCTGTAGAGGAAAAGCCAATTCCTGTTGAAGAAGAGGAGGAACCAGAAGCCCCACCTCCACCAGGTACAAGACAGGATCCGGTACAAGGGAAAACACTGTCATTTGATTTTCACATTAATAATATATCCTACTTAAGGTAAAATAAGTCTTCTATCTCCTTGCTTGAAATTTGCCTCATTGACAAGAACAAAAGATATTTTCACACATAAAATTTTGATCCTACAGATTTTACAATGTACATATCACAAACATACCTGTGACTTTTTATTCTTGGTTACTTAATGTGTCCTTGTAATCATCTGACTCTAAAATCAATTCCTATTCTTCAAGTGCCTGAAGAGCCCAAGAAGATTGTCCCAGAGAAGAAAGTTCCTGTCATCAAAAAACCAGAAGCTCCACCTCCTAAAGGTAGTTACATTAAAATAAATATTTATGTCCTTTTTGTGTCTGATATTCACACTCTTTCCTTATTGTGTATTGTGCTGTATTATGTTTTTATTAACTGTTTTCTGTATGTTATGGTATTTAAGAGACTTGTAAAATTAATGTGAATAGATTATATCTTATAATTTTACATTATTAAATGCTACTAATATCTTTAAAGTACCTGAGGTGCCAAAGAAAGTTGTCCCAGTGAAGAAGGTCCCAACTGTTAAGAAGCCAGAACCACCAGCAGCTGAAGGTATTCACATGATCACTGACTTCCTCATTCTAAAAAATACACTTTGATATCTTAAAGTGGAATCCAATAAGTTGTCCTTAATGTTATTGCAAACTAGGGATAAACGTCATTTTTGTTTCCATAAAATTTAATGCAGCTCCATTCATTATCGGTTTTCTTATTCTTAACATTTTAAATGTTTTCAACTCTTTTTAAAACAAAACTAATATCTTCCAAGTGCCTGAAGTACCCAAGAAACTTGTTCCAGTAAAGAAAGAGCCCATGCCTGTTGCCAAAAAACCAGAAGCCCTGCCTGAAAAAGGTATCTACCAAGAAGAACTATATTTCTCTGACCAATATTTAAGCATTTTAATAATAGTTATTAAGTAAAGGATACTGAATATAAAATAATACAAAACTACATTTCATTGAAAGAATTGTAAAATAATGAAGAAAAAGAGAGAAAAATGAAACATTTAAGGAGGGAAAAGTATGACAGAGAGTCAGTTGTATGGTAATATATTACATGGCTACAGGTGGTAAAACAATGGCCATCTCTCATTCCACGGGTAGACAGCCCAAAGTATATTTGATTGGTTGTTGCCATTAACAAGATACTGTTTTAGAAAATATAAGATTTGGGATGGAGGTGCTGCTCAAGTGGTAGAGCACCTCCCTAACAAGTGCAAGGCCCTGAGTTCAACACCAGTGTTGCCAAAAAGTAACAACTTAAGTCTAATACAGATAGGAGGTAATAGGATTTCCAAACTGAGTTACAAAATGCTAAGAAAGACAGAGCAAGCAAAGATTAATTTTAGGCAGAGGAATCATGGAAAACTGCATGAAAGAAATATAGATCTAATGTTTGGTGGATTTTTACATGTAGAAATCAGGGAAATGGTATTGAAGGCCAAAGGAAGGACATACTGAAAGATACAAAGGCAGAATGACCTAGAAAAGTCAAGGACTATCAGATAAATTTAACATAATTTGAATATGGATTGGTTGTGGAATATCTTGAAAGATAATGCTAGATATAAAGATAGGAGTATATCTTGAAGTTCTTTGAATGTCAATATAGGACTTGTACTTTATTCTGCAACCACAGGTAGGAGAAAGCTTCAAAGGTTTTGAAGCAAGGTACAGAGTAATAAGATTTGGCTCTAGAAAGATAACTATAGCAGCTCAAGCTACTGAAAGACACTGGTAAAGTAAAGAGCCACTGTAATGATTTTAAGTGTTTGAGAGTAATAAATATCCAATGGTGGTAAAAGTGAAAGGGGGAAGTAAACTTAAGGGGGGCAGAGTTTGAGTTGGTACCTATTATTAAACCAACTAGGGAAATTGAGGAGTCTAAGATAATTGTAGAGGTTGAAGCCAAATGGCCAAAAGTTCATTGGATTCCTGAGCTGTTGTTAGAAAGAAGACAGGAAATATATTTTTCATTTTTCAAGTATGGAAGTTGGGAATATGCATTAGGAGCTTAGGAAAGAGATCAAGCCTAGAGATGTAGATCTTAAAGTCAACCACATGGAAATAAGAGTCACGCATGCAGGAGTGATTCCTCATAAGATGTAAAGCCATAATTTTTAGTGCCAAAATGAGTCCACTGAGAAACACCTACATGTAACAGTACACAGAAGGTGAGGAGCAACTGAAGAAAGCTGAGAGAAAATCCATTTATAAAATTAGGATGCCCAAAAGGGTGCCGTGCTTCTGAAGCCATTTTCCCTATGAACTCTTGTTAGATGGTCTTTCTCCTCTATGGGTCTTCCCCCATCCTCTACAAAGGTGATTTTTACCTGCTCTTTGCAGAATCTTGCACATCTTCTAAGTCCTTAATAGTAAACTAAATCAATATCTTTAAAGTGCCTGAAGTGCCCAAGAAAATCATCCCAGATAAGACAGTACCTGTTCCAATGCCTGAAGAACCAGAAGCTCCACCTGCTCCAGGTACATGGCTGCTATATAAATCTTGGGAAGATGACCGTCGTCTTCATCATCTTGCTTTGATTATAGACAAGTCTTCTGTATTTATCTTTTGTCTGTCTCCTGTGTTGATGTTATGGGATCTTGGGAACATCTGAGTAATATGTTACAAAGTGTAGTTGATGTGCTATGTTCTATTCTGAATAGAGCCTAATATAAAATACTATGTTTTTTAAGTTGAAGAGACTCCTGAGGAAATAATATATGAAGAAAGAGCATCCATAACCATTGATAGAAAAGAGACTCCCCCTGCTGAAGGTATACACATATACAAATACAGATTTTTTGATCTCTTGAAATCTGCTAAAGATACAAAAATATTTATAAGGTGACATTCCTACTTGAAATTACATACAAAAGCAGCCCAGCACATGTTTGACTGCTTTGTTCTTCAAATAGTTACACTTCTTTTGAATTAGAATCTTTGACTTTATTATTCTCCATGGTAATTAACAATTCCAAAAGGCACAGTTTATTGAAGCAAAACTGGAACAATTCTACTGGATCCTCAAATGATTACCAGTAGCAAATTTTAGTCATTTCATTTGCCATCCTCAGACAAGGAATAAACTAGTTAATAGAAAGTTCAAGTGTAAGAAAATAGAAATCCCTTTTTCTACACAAGTGACTGCATGAATTACATATTTTTGTTTTTGTGAGTATAATCTTTGCATCTGTGTGAAATTTGAAGAACTTTATGTTGCAATCTTATATCCTTTATCAACATTCTTTAAAGAACGTGGAATTGAAAAGCTTATTGAACCTGAAGAGCCTGAACCTGAACCACAGCCAGAAGAAATACCCATACAAGGTATTCAATTAACTGGACTGAAATCTTCATCATGTTCTTCATCTTGAGCTGCATATTGTTCGTGTTGTTCTACATGGGAGATTTCTTTGTATCTGTGTGTAAGATGTTGTTTTGAATGTGCATCTTCTTATGTTCCCATGTCATTTGTATGCCTTATCTCATGTCAATGTGTCTTGTCTGGATGCTTTCTGTGTTGGTTTTATTACTGCCTTTCCTATATTTCTCATCACCTGTGTACAGTGTTGACGTTTTTATATTTTATGTGGGACACTGTTTTATTTTGGACACTGATATTACATTTCAAAAGAGCAAACTTTTTACTTCATACATATTTAAATTTCTACCAAATAGACAGAATAGACATGCTAGCTAACATGTATGCTAATTCTTCTGAAATACTTTTTCAAGAACCTGAACCTGAAAAGAAGGTTATTGAGAAACCAAAACTCAAACCAAGACCACCAGCCCCTGCTCCTGCTCCACCTAAGGAAGATGTAAAGGAGAAAATATTCCAACTTAAAGGTATAAAGCCTTTATTAACCTGCTTCAAACTTCCGTCCAGCCAATTGAAATGGAGCTTGCAAGAAATGCATTACTTTTGGAAGTGTACGCTTTTAGATGTGATCATGTTATCAGAATTGCAGAGACGTGTTTCTGCTGTCTAGAAGCTCTGGGTAGCCTTGTCAAGCCATGCTTGCTGCCCCAAATGTCAGACAGTTCACTGTTAGCATTATCCGTGACATCTGAATACAGGGGCTGTCCAACTAACTTTCTTATGTGAGGTGGGGAGAAAGGTCTTTTTTATTTCCAAGCTGAATTGCTATGCATATCTTGAAGTTTTATGCATGTGGAATATATAATAAATCTTCGCAAAATATTTTAACATTGCAATAATAAATTTATATCAGTGACAAAAGTTTGTTTTTAAAAAATAATATATTCTTTTAAATATACTAAAAGGAATATATTTATGATGTCCAATAGTTGATATGTGCTCATGAAAAGAAAGCGTATGAACAACCTGTCACTGCTACTCCCCACTTTTTTTTTCAACCCAGTTGTGTCCTCAGGTGGTTCATAGGTGCCTGGGAAGAGTGGCTCTGAATACATTTGATATCCAGCATCTCTTCCCAGTATGAAATTTTCCTTCTTTCTATGCTTGGACTTTTCTTTGAATGAACACAGTATTGTCTAATTTTTTAATATCAACATCTATAAAAAGGTCTGAAATAATAGTATGGAAAACATACTATTCTTTCTTTTGTCATAAAAAGTCATTTTGTTTGCAATGTTATGAAATTTCTCAATCAGAATTTAACCTTGAACATTTTTCTCATACTTATATATCTACACGGCCAGAATATTCTATTAAGACATCACTTCAAATGATTCTTGCCCCTCTACAACTCTCCTGAGTTTTAGGACAGATGTAGACAAGGTGGGCACCTCTCAAAATGTCATCCATCTGTTGATTGATAGTCTGTGAGGACATACACTTAAATGCATTTCCCTTTGTGTAACACTTTTACTCCAAGGAAAACTACTTCCACCTGTGAAGAATAAAAATTGTCCTCTTTCTCAGTCAGTCTTAATTTACAACTCAGTATTGCAATGAAACTGCCATCTGTTTTCATGCTTTCAGTGCTTCTTTTATGTTCTTTGGTGGCTGTTCTTGGCTATTGTTAATGCTTTCTGGTTATAAGCAAAGCTTGGTTTGAGTAAAAAGTTAATTGTTTGCTTCAGATTAAATACACAAATAATAAAAGTAAATCATATTCTTTAAAGCTGTTAAGAAGAAAGTTCCTGAAAAACCTGAAGTTCCAGAAAAAGTGGAGCTCAAACCTCTGAAAGGTATTTCACAGGCTGGAGAATCCATTCATTTGTATTATCTCTTCCTCTGACTCTTTGCATTCTTTCTGTCTTCATAGACTGTTCTCCCTCTCTTTCTCTCTTTTTAATGATCAGAGAAGGAGAGTAGTCTCAATCATTTCTTGTATTTTTGTGGCTTTTTATGGTCCTCACTCATGAGTGTTGATTGTTTTCTTTGTCTCCCATCAATTTCAAACATTGGATGGACAGGTGTTGTTTATCTTTGTCTCATCTCCAAATGTCTACTTGCATTTTTCTAAGCTTAAAAAATAAACCTTTATTGCTTAGCTGAAATTGTTATCAGGAGACATCCTAGGTTAAAATACTGAGTAGTTGTATGCTTTGGGGTTTGGCTGGACATCATCATTTTAACCTGTGTGATAAGCACTACAAGTCATAGCATTCAATACTACTAAGTGATTAATAGGGATTTCCTCATGACTTACCCGTCACTCTCTTTTCCCTGTCTCCAAGACATTCTTTCAGGTGTACAGATCTCATAATTTAGGAAAATGTCATTACATCTGCAGGTCAATTTTCAAAGATACTCTTCTTTAAATAGTCTTTTCCCTGTTAGACCCTAAAGAAAAATAAATCATAAAAGTCTAGAAAGTATCTACTTAAAATAAACTTAATTTTTCTAATAAGTTTAGTGGAGAGCAGTATTGTGTTTAAGTAATCAACACATTCAGACTCAGAAATTGAGTCTGTTCTTGATTACTCTGAAATTTTAGAAAAATCACTTATATGAGCATACACTCCTGATTTATAAGATGGAGCTTACAATTTTATCATGGGTTTTGACTAGTAAATATTAAACATTAAAATGGCAAATAATGACATATAATGGGCTTTAAAAAAACAGCCATAATAGTGTATGTCTGCACCTAAGACTCAAACATAAATAAGATCTTAAAAATAAAATAATAATAATAAGGAAAAAGAAATGCACAGATATATTTTCATTCTGTCCATTATATAAGTAAAGGAAATGTATATTTTGCCATCTCAGCTTACATTAATTAGATGCATGGGTTATAAGAATACTGATAATTTACATAAAGTATTGAAAGTAAGGACAGGACAGTTTATCATGAATAAAAAATTTAATGTTTACCTGTGAAATTTTACTTAAAATA
Source organism: Castor canadensis (assembly GCF_047511655.1). Lineage (NCBI taxonomy): Eukaryota > Metazoa > Chordata > Mammalia > Rodentia > Castoridae > Castor > Castor canadensis. The sequence goes on along the minus strand of NC_133389.1, from coordinate 131,135,548 downwards.
TTTGACATTATAAAACATGGTTATATACAATGAAAGTGAAATACCTGTCTGCCTGTTGTATGGTTCAGTTTTTGAAGTAAGAGTTAAGCAAGGTTGTCTTTATCACACAAAAACTATTAAATAAATTTTAAATATCTCCTTTAAGCACCAAAGTCTGAGGCAAAAAGATTGCTAGTTCAAGGTCAGCCTGGGCTACATACCATGATCCTGTCTCAAAATACAACCCCCTAAATTTCTTTTCTTAAGCACCAAATGAGAAATTTTATAGAAATATCTGATAAATTCATATTTCATAAATAAATGTTAGATGATCCAAATAAATGTTTTAAAATCTATTGTAATTGGCATCAGTAAAGAGGTAAAGTGATTTTGTTATCACTAACAGGTTTGTTTTTGTTTTCCTATTTAAGTCTCAGAACTTAGTAATAGGAGGCTGCTCTAAAAAAATAACATTGTCCACAAATGCTTGGCATTCACTGTAACTACAAGACGGAATTAATTTAGAATTCCTTGGGTTGTTTTTCATTAAGATTTTCTTATTCATAAAAAATGAGCTTCTAATGCTGGCTTTGAAATTCCAAATTCAAATTCAAATTCAAATTTAAATTTATAATCTTAAATTGGCATTATTTGAAAAAGGAAATCTTAAGGAAGGATATTTCTCTTCAACATCAAGGTCATAAACCACAGTCTTTGGCTTTCTCTTCCCATCAATGGAGAAGAGTGAATGTTTGCCCAAACTTCTTTCAGTATCATTTAGTATATTTTTAATGGTCAGGGAGATACCACTGTATATTGGGCAATAAAAAAGTACAAACCGGAGCAAGATGCTGTCAAGAAACCTTGTAATTTGATGAAAAGTTCATTAAGTCAGTACAGAACAACATCTTCTATACTCATTAAAATGAATATACTTGTCTGAAGTTAATGAAATCAAATCTTTTCACAAGGTTATATAGTTATTTGCAGGGAAAATAATTTAAAGTGAACTATTTGCTTTTAAATTCTGCAAATTTTTGTGTAAAAAAAATTGTTATTTGACATGCTTTAGTTAACCAATTTGGGGAGAGACATTTTTCTTGTTGAAATTCCATTTTTATATGAATTCACTTCAAAATTTGAAATCATGTTCTTTTAAGTGCTTGGAGCGGAAAAGAAAGTTCGCAAATTACTTCCTGAGCCTAAACCTCAGCCAAAGGAAGAAGTTGTTCTGAAAAGCGGTACAGTATTTTTAAACTGTGACATCAGTTTTAAATATCTAAAAATTGACTTGAAAGCTCACAAAATATTTGTTCCTTAGTTTTCTTTGAGTTACATTTCCTACTTATTTTTGCTTCATTTAAAATTAAGGAGGCTATCGTTTCTGAATCTTTTTAAAAAGAAGACAAATTTTGTGAGCATTCATCGTATTTTGAAATTTATGTTAATAAACATGACTAAATTCATAATATTCTAAGCTAACAATAATGACCACAAGCATCATTTTTGTAACCAAATTATGTAGTAAAATACACTAAACCTATTAAATATCTTACACAAGACTATTTAAGCCTAAATTTGTATCCAATTTTAAGCTATTACACAGGATCACTATAACTAATAACATTTTTAAAAATCAAACAACTCTTTCTTAGAAGTAAGATATTCAAGTGAAGATGTTCTAACATTATCTTCATATGCAATTAGCTGATTTCTAGGCTATATGTCTTCAGATATCTCTGCTTAATTAAACTTTCTGCTTCTTATTTAAATACTCAATAAATTTTAATATTGAATTAATAGAATTCATTGCTATTCAAATTGTTCATATTTTATTTGAACCACTTCTGCCATACAATTGTCTCTGACATATAAAATGACTGAGTGCTGTGTAAATTAATACAATAAACTTTTATTGGGGAAAAAAATAAAAGCATTTGTAGTATAAATTCTAACTTTCTAGGGCACTAACTTGCATGCTTTTCATTTTCCTTGCTTTGTACATTATTTGCATTCATCAAGCTTGTTCAACATCTTCATTAGTTTGTCTTGGTTAACATATAAACCTTTTTTGTCTTTTAAGTTTTAAGAAAGAGACCTGAAGAAGAAGAACCTAAAGTAGAACCTAAAAAAGTAGAAAAAATTAAGAAACCAGAAGGTAGGAATCTCAGTGACGATTTGTGAATTTATCTTTTAACAAAATGGACATTTAACAAAAGGTTTATCTTGTAAACATAAATGAAGTTAAACATAAACATAGCTTCATATTTCATCTGTGTATAGTGTGTTTTCCATTGTCTGCTTTCTGTTTAAATAGTAATTTTTATAGTAATTCCCAAATCAATTTATGTCTTTCAGTTAACTGTTATTATTTCTTTGCCATGTAAGTTCTTCCAGTAGAAATGACTGAAATAATAAAGTTGGCTGAAATAAGCTCATGAGAGGGTGCTGACAAATAGTTCATAAAATTTGGGAGTTTTTAAGTGAGATGATTTTTATCATCTGTCTATTCTCAAGGGAGTAATTACTGAGAACTATTGTAGAAGCCATCTAGAAAGGGACAATCCATGGGGATGGGGAGCAAGTAGGTAGAACAAAAGAAAGACAAATAAAGGGAGCAAGTCAAGAAGAGCAAATAAAAATGAATTGATTAAACATACATTTTTTGTAAAAGACATCAGTAGCATTCTGAAAAATAAATTTTTTGATCTAATAGTTTAGATAAGGTGATTTCTGAGTGTTCAAATCTTAACACTAGAAAATAATCTTATTTTCTTAAAGTACCACAACCACCTCCAAAGGCTGTTGAAGAAGTAGAAGCACCACCAGCTACTGTTCCACAAAGGGAAAGGAGAATTCCTGAACCAACAAAAGGTATAAACCTAATGACACTGTCTTAGTTTTCTCTAAAAATACAAATATGTAGCATTAAAATATTATGCTGACAACTAGATTTGAACACATGACCTTAATTTGATTATCACATATATCTTAACTGTCTTTACTATTTCTCTTTTCTATGTAATATTCTAATAGTCACCCACTTGTTCAATAAATACCATGGAAAAATATGTTAATAGGCAGTGAGTGAATAATAAAGATAAACCAAATAAAATTGCCTTACTATAATTTTTGAATATTTTGTATGAAAAGGGAAATAAATTTAGATAAATTCTTGATTTGATAACTGTATGTGTATAGATTCTAGTATCTTCCTTGTTACATCTGCTTAATTTAATCTTGACTTTGTGAAAAACTTCAAAAGTATTGTGATAACCTACTCATTTCTGTGAATTACTTTAGTTCCTGAAATTAAGCCACCAATACCTCTACCTGCACCTGAACCAAAAGTGAAGCCTGAACCAGGTGAGCAAACTTATCCTCAGTGGTGCATCCCTTCATGCTCCACACAAATAAAGTACAGTTAATTTTAAAAAGTAAGTGAAAATCACTATGCATCAAATAATTTCTAGTGTCTCAATATGTTTAATATAGTGTTATCTGAAAAACTAGTTATTTGAAGATTTTTACCAAATAGGGTTTTAAGAAGTGACAAATGGTTGTATTAATACAATGACAATCTCTCTACAGAAGTGAAAATAATGAAAGCACCTCCTGTGGAACCCACACCAACCCCCATCGCTGCCCCTGTGACAGTGCCAGTGGTTGGAAAGAAAGCAGGTATCTGTCCTGTACTTTTCTTTTTGCTAGTTTGCTCTGGTGACTTAATAAATACATTCACCCTGGATTAAAATTCAAGCCCTCTATGCTGAAATGCAGGTGCCATTTCAAATGTGAGGATTCGTGATCAATTCTTATGTTTTCTTTATGTGATAGACTTTACCCATCTAGTCTCTCATCCAGTGGGTGCATCTTGTGTTTTAACTGGATTGTGTGTTCCTACAATACATCATTTCCTTCACATGCTTTGGGGATTAAGTAATGAAGATGTTTAGGACTGATGAAAACTAAGAAGACAGACACTCTCTAATAACACATGTAGGAATCCCATGAAAACCCAAATCATATCCTGTAGCCTACAGGAACCATTCCTCCCTGTTTCAAAGGGAATGCTGGGATAATGAAAACGTTTTATAAATGGACAATGTTGATGGTTTCACAACATTGTGAATGTACTTAACACAACTGATTATAAAAAATGGCTAAAATGGCAAATTTCATGTAAGGTGCATTTTAACAATAGAAAAGAAAAAGAAAAAAAGGTTGCACATTTCAGCCTTTAAATTTATATGAGAATTTTGATCAATAATAATTTTCTTAAATGTATTAACCTAATGGTATAGCCACCTCAAGTCCAAACTTAAGGTACTTCTTATTTGTTTCAGAACTATTTCTCACTCAGGTGGTAACTTTCAAACCAAACTGACTTGATGCATAATTATTAATCACTGATAAATACACATCCTAACTATTTGGCCTGTGACAAGTTACTTAGTCTCTTTAACTTTTTATTTAAGATTTTCCCAAATATTTGGGTTTTAATTGTGACGTGAAAAAACATACTATGTTCTTTTGGGTAGAGTTAATTTTTAATGTTCATGTTATGTTGCGTCACTGACATTTATGATTTGAGTATTATTCTTACTTTTAAAGTTTTACAATTCCAGTGTGGTACCTTTCTTAGTTCAGAAAAAAGTGATGAACCATTATCGGGTTAATTTCCTTAGCTTTCCCTGATTTCTTTGTCTGTTCAACTTAAATACAAAAAGAAAGGCTTTTGGTTACCTCTGGCCATTTTCCTTTTGTCTACACTGATTCCTTATTGACAAAAGCTTATTTTCTTGATTCTCATAACCAACACATACAAATATATACTATGTGTAGCTAGATAAGAGCAAAATCTTTCTCACAGGTCAACAGTAAGCCTTCCAGAAATGGAAAGAGAATAAAAGCACTTGCCAAAAGAATTACACTAGCAATTTACCTTGGTCGCATCAATCAAGACTATGCCTTCTTAGAAATATCAAAGTATTCTCTGCAGAAATCATACAAATTAAACCAACTTCTCTTTATAAATTAATATTTATAACGAAGAGTATGACTCCTCCCACATGGTTCACTATTACACATGGAATAAGCTTGGAAATTGTGTAAATGCTGAATCTTCTTTTTATTTCAGAAGCCAAAGCGCCTAAGGAGGAAGCTGCCAAGCCGAAAGGTCCCATCAAAGGTATAACCTTTCACCCTGTGAATTCCCAAACTCTCATTCAAGGGGAGAACATCGTCAAAATTTACAACAGTATATACTATTTAGAATTGATTCTGCTAAAACCAGTATGTCTTCTCATATTTCAAATAACCCACTTCTAATATTTGAGTGGGTATCATGTATATAACCAACTATATTTCATCATAATGAACCCTCTTGGTTCTTGGTTTCATTTTTCATAATATGGTATTTATACAGGACAGATAAAATAATGAAACATTAATCTGAATATTTTATATTTAGGATTAAAACTTGAGAAAATGAAGTACACTTATTATTCGCAGACTTCTTATGCCATCTCATTTTCTTTAGGCCTTCCCATTGCCTGGTCTTCAGTTTTTTGTTCATGCCTTCTATTATCTTTATGGCTGGGTTTATCTAGCAGGCAGGTAGGTGTGCACTCTGTGACTCCTATGGAAATGCCAAATCAACTTTTTATTTTATTTTGAATTAGGTGTGGCCAAAAAGACTCCTTCACCAATAGAAGCTGAAAGGAAAAAGTTAAGGCCAGGAAGTGGTGGGGAGAAACCACCTGATGAAGCCCCGTTCACATACCAGCTGAAAGCTGTGCCCTTGAAGTTTGTGAAAGAAATCAAAGACATCGTCTTGACAGAGGCAGAGTCTGTGGGCTCTTCTGCAATCTTTGAATGTCTAGTCTCCCCTTCCACTGCAGTCACATCCTGGATGAAAGATGGTAACAATATCCGTGAGAGCCCCAAGCACAGGTTCATCGCAGATGGTAAAGACAGAAAGCTGCATATCATTGATGTTCAACTTTCTGATGCTGGTGAATACACCTGTGTTTTACGTTTGGGAAATAAAGAAAAGACCTCCACAGCTAAACTTATCGTAGAAGGTAATTTGAGTCTTTTGAACTCATATGATCTGTGTTAAGTGTTATAAAGTAAACCTCAGTAGCAACTTTTATTATATTTTTGAGTTGAAACATCTGATTTCCAAATTTTATTTCATTGGAAAATTTTGAATGTGCTAAATTATATATTGAAATTCTCCACAGAACTCCCTGTGCGTTTTGTAAAAACGCTGGAGGAGGAAGTCACAGTGGTCAGAGGCCAGCCCTTGTATTTGAGCTGCGAGTTAAACAAAGAGCGTGACGTGGTCTGGAGGAAGGATGGGAAGATTGTGGTGGAGAAGCCTGGTCGAATTGTGCCAGGTGTTATTGGCTTAATGCGGGCACTGACCATCAATGATGCAGATGACACTGATGCTGGAACATACACAGTTACTGTGGAAAATGCCAACAATCTGGAATGTTCATCTTGCGTAAAAGTCGTAGGTTAGTACTTGGGAGGCTGAGGCAAGCGTATGACTTGAGCACAGGAGATCGAGACTAGTCTGGGCAACTTAATAAGACCTGTTTCAAAAACAAACAAATAAGAAACAAAATAAACAAAAAAGTAATTGGTTAGTTCTTTGCTAGGAAATTTTGTTCTGCTTATCATTACACTAAGAAAATAGGTGAAAGAATTTAGTTTCCCAGTATTTGAATATCAGAAATCTTGTACCTCATCTGAAGAAAGATAAGTATATCATAGCAGGTTATTTATTTCTGAAATTTGTGAAGGAAATTATTTCTATTACTTACTGGGATCCTAATCATTTTTCTTCTGACCTCATTTTCATACAGAAGTCATTAGAGATTGGCTGGTGAAACCTATTCGAGATCAGCATGTGAAGCCGAAGGGAACAGCTGTCTTCTCCTGTCACATCGCAAGGGATACACCAAATGTTAAGTGGTTCAAAGGATACGATGAAATTCCCTGGGAACCAAATGATAAGACTGAAATCCTGAAAGATGGAAACCATCTAATTCTCAAAGTTAAGAATGCTATGCCAGAAGATATTGATGAATATGCAGTGGAAATTGAAGGGAAAAGATATCCTGCCAAGCTGACACTAGGAGGTATAAAAATCTCACCTGTTATTCTGAAAGATAAATTTTGTATGCGCACTTAAGGCAAAATAATACACCAAACGTGAAAGCAAGCCACTGCTAGGTTGTTTAAAGCATTATTTTACTTTATCTCTGACCAATGCAGAACGTGAAGTTGAACTGCTTAAGCCAATAGAGGATGTCACCATTTATGAGAAAGAGAGTGCCAGTTTTGATGCTGAAATCTCAGAGGTAGACATCCCTGGACAGTGGAAGCTAAAGGGAGAGCTTCTAAGGCCCTCGCCTGTGAGTAACTTTCCATCTTAAGTTGTTAGTTACAGAAAATAACTGCATTCCATATGCAGGTTTGGTTTAGTAGTAGTGGAGTTATTCTGGGTTTCTAAAGTCTCAAAGAAGAGAAGGGATTTGGTCCATTATTTGTGGACAACTTAGACTAATATAGTAAAAGTTTTGGTAGAATATGTTTAGCTTACAATTATTAGTATTAATTCTTTTGGAGTGGTACAGGGGTTGGACTCAGAGCCTCATGCTTGCTAGGCACACACTCAGCCACTTGCACCATGCCCCCAGCCTTTATGAGTTAGTAATTTTCAGAAGGGTCCAATGCTTTTTGGCCAGGCTGGCCTGGACCATGAGCCTCCTACCATGCCCAGCTTGTCTGTGGCAATATGGTCTTGCTAACTTTTTGCCTGGGCTGCCCTTGAAATTCATTCCTCCCAGACGCTGCTGGGATTACCATTGTGAGCCACCATGCTTGGCCTATAATTTTTAAACTCTATAGAAATCTGTATCTAAAACATTTCTCCTCTAAGGAATTCATCTCATGCAAATGCTAATTAAAATCATTGTGTTTTCAGACTTGTGAGATCAAAACAGATGGCGGAAAACGCTTCTTGACTTTGCACAAAGTCAAACTAGACCAAGCCGGTGAAGTCCTCTACCAGGCACTTAATGCAGTTACCACCGCCATTCTGACAGTCAAAGGTATGCATGGGGCTTTTAGAACTCATGGAGTGGGCTCAACTTCAGTTCCTATCCCTCTGCATTCTGAAAAACCTCATTCTTAATGTTTGATTTCCAGAAATCGAACTTGACTTTGCTGTGCCTCTGAAGGATGTCACTGTTCCAGAAAAGCGACAGGCTCGATTCGAATGTGTCCTCACTCGGGAGGCAAATGTTATATGGTCTAAGGGACCTGATATAATCAAGGCGTCGGACAAATTTGATATCATTGCCGATGGAAAGAAACACATTCTTGTTATCAATAATTCTCAGTTTGATGATGAAGGGGTCTATACTGCCGAGGTAGAGGGAAAGAAGACCTCAGCACAGTTATTTGTGACAGGTGAGAAAAAGCAGATGAGACCTGATTGTGACATCCCTTGTGTGGGCACATTAAAGAGGGGTTTTAAGTTTTAAAAGTTATAAGCGACCATCAGCATCACTATTTTGCTTTCACAGTGTCACACACACACACACACAATAAAAATCCACTTTTAAGATGAGGAGAAAAGAGAATTTGAAAAACAGTAATAAATGTCATGTGAAATGGGTCCCTTGTAGCTAGCAGATTAGAATGGTATCTTTCTGTGGGTAAGTTGTGTTTCTGAATATATTACCCATGCTTGCATTGCAGGTATAAGACTGAAATTCATCTCGCCTCTTGAAGATCAAACAGTAAAAGAAGGTGAAACAGCAACTTTTGTTTGTGAACTTTCCCATGAAAAAATGCATGTTGTTTGGTTCAAAAATGACATCAAGCTCCACACAAGCAGAACAGTACTCATGTCCTCTGAAGGCAAGACTCATAAATTAGAAATGAGAGAAGTGACACTGGATGATATATCTCAGATAAAAGCTCAAGTCAAGAACCTGAGCTCCACAGCAAATCTGAAGGTCTTAGGTAAGATAGTCTGATGGTGGGGGAGGGCAATAAGTAAGTATCTTAGCCTGGTTATTCTTTAACAGACTTCAGTTTTTGCATTCTTCTGATGGTATGCTGGATGTCTTTGCAGAGGCTGATCCCTACTTCACTGTGAAGTTACACGATAAGACGGGAGTTGAGAAGGATGAGATCGTTCTGAAGTGTGAAGTGAGCAAAGATGTGCCAGTGAGATGGTTCAAAGACGGGGAAGAGATTGCACCTTCACTCAAACATTCCATCAAGTCAGACGGCCTGCGTCGCATCTTAAAGATCAAGAAGGCAGAACTTAAAGATAAAGGCGAATATGTGTGCGACTGTGGCACAGACACAACCAAAGCAAACCTTAATGTTGAGGGTGAGTTGCCCCAACTCTAACATTTACCATTTCTGACCCTGCAATTCACTTGTTCAGTCACATTAACAAAACTTTATATACTTTCAGCCCGACTAATAAAAGTGGAAAAGCCTCTGTATGGAGTAGAATTGTTTGTTGGTGAAACAGCCCGCTTTGAAATCGAACTTTCTGAACCAGATGTTCATGGCCAGTGGAAGTTAAAAGGGGTGCCTTTGACTGCTTCTCCTGTAAGTCAAAATTAGATAATCAGACAGGAGGGGTATTGCTTTTAGGTCAAAAAAAAAAAAGATGATATCTCTTGATGACTTGCAGGACTACCCATTTGTGTAAATAATGGTCTTTCCGTCTTTTCTCTCACTCTATTCAGGACTGTGAAATCATTGAAGATGGGAAGAAGCATGTTCTGGTTCTTTATAACTGTCAGCTGGATATGACTGGAGAGGTTTCCTTCCAGGCCGCCAATGCGAAATCAGCAGCCAATCTGAAAGTGAAAGGTACGGTCCACCTGTTGGAAACCCTTTTTATATCTTCTTTGCAAGCCTTTCTTGTAAGACCCTGAGTTAATCAGGGGGCATGGATGGAAGTATGTTCTAAATGGTCCTCATGGCCCTCTACTTCCAGAATTGCCACTTATCTTCATCACACCTCTCAGTGATGTTAAAGTCTTTGAGAAGGATGAAGCTAAATTTGAGTGTGAAGTATCCAGGGAGCCCAAAACATTCCGTTGGCTCAAAGGAACCCAGGAAATCGCAGGTGATGACAAATTTGAGCTTATAAAGGATGGCACTAGACATTCAATGGTGATCAAGTCGGCTGCTTTTGAAGATGAAGCAAAATACATTTTTGAAGCTGAAGACAAGCACACAAGTGGCAAACTGATCATTGAAGGTAAACAATTTTGTCAGATGGGCCACCATGAAAATGATTTTTTGCCTTTATTTTTATATTTCCTTATTAAAATGCTAGAATTAATAAGGGTTTTTTGTTTTTGTTTTTTGGGTTTTTTTTGCCTTGATAGGAATCCGGCTCAAATTCCTTACCCCTCTCAAGGATGTAACAGCCAAAGAGAGGGAGAGTGCTGTGTTTACTGTGGAGCTGTCCCATGACAACATCCCTGTTAGCTGGTTCAAGAACGACCAGCGCCTACATACCAGCAAGTTGGTCTCCATGCATGACAAAGGGAAAACACACTCAATCACATTCAAAGATCTGTCTATTGATGACACTTCCCAAATCAAAGTAGAAGCTATGGGGATAAGTTCAGAAGCTAAACTCACTGTGCTTGGTAAGTGCTTTTCAAAACTGAATTTTATTGCATTGAATTCAACAGAAGTTTGTGGAGCATCTATTATGTAAAATAATCTTCTGAGTATAATATGGCATGCAGGCAGTCCTGGTCCAGAAGACACTATCACATATGTCATCAGGCTTCTTTCTTTTTTTTGTTTTTTTTGTTTATTCATATGTGCATACAATGTTTGGGTCATTTCTCCCCCTATCCCTTGCCCCCTCTCTCTCCCCCCCTACCCCCTTGATTCCAGGCAGAAACAGTTTTGCCCTTATCTCTAATTTTGTTGAAGAGAGAGTATAAACAATAATAAGAAGGGACAAAGGGTTTTTGCTAGTTGAGATAGGGAGAGCTATATAGGGAAATTCCTAGCATTGCTTTCCTGTACATATGTGTTACATTCTAAGTTGATTCTTCTCAAACTAACCTTTTTTCTAGTTCCTGGTCCCCTTTTCCTATTGGCCTCTGTCGCTTTAAAGTTTTTGCATTAGTTCCTTTGCATTGAGGACATCAAATACTGTCATGTTTTTTGGGTCATCAGGGTTATTTCTAAAGCACTTTTCCTAAAAACTATGAAGACACTGAGGCAATCGAGACTATCTTAGACCCACAAAATGGCCCGTGAAAGTAAGAATTAGAATTCTTAACTACTTATTGAGCCCTGTCATGTTTAAAATGAGAATGTATACTTTCTCTTTCCTTTATCAAAATCATTTCAGAGGAATGTTTTTCAAGTTTCCCATATGAATGGATAGAGAATTTACCTTTATAAGCCCATTGTTTTTCTAGAGCTCTTCATATCAAGATTAAATATGAAGTCTGATGTAGAGAGACACTATTAAAGGAAAATGATTGATAGATTAAGAAAAAGAATGTGAGTCAGAAAGCTTAATGGTATAACAAGAGTTGTTAAGAAATTTAGAAAAAAATAATTAAGGAACATACACTAAAGTTAAATTGCTTACTGTCTTACAAACTATTATTAGTAACTTTAAAATAATAAAGATGGCTTAGATCTTAATAAATTCTGTGCACTGATTCCCTGTCTAATGCTTATTTTTTAACATAAACATAAATTATTGAAGAGTTGGTACAATTTTTAAATATACTCAGAATCTGTGAGCTGCCTCTTAAACTTTCTACAAGATTGTCAGTTTCCTAGCTGGGTAAATGGCATTTTTGCACTTCTTTTCTTGCAGAGGGAGATCCATACTTTACAGGAAAGCTTCAAGATTACACAGGCGTAGAAAAGGATGAAGTGGTTCTTCAGTGTGAAATTAGCAAAGCAGATGCACCAGTGAAATGGTTTAAGGATGGGAAGGAAATCAAGCCGTCTAAAAATGCTGTTATTAAGGCAGATGGCAAGAAGCGCATGCTGATCCTAAAGAAAGCCCTGAAATCAGATATTGGGCAGTATACCTGCGACTGTGGGACAGATCAGACCTCTGCAAAGCTTGACATTGAGGGTAAGGAAATTTCCATGACTTTCACTCTTGAAGCCACTAGGTGTTATTTCTGCCTCAGGCTAACGACAATGCTGACCCTTCACTTTTCCAGATCGGGAAATTAAACTGGTACGACCCCTGTACAGTGTGGAGGTGATGGAGACTGAGACAGCTCGCTTTGAAACTGAAATCTCTGACGATGACATCCATGCCAACTGGAAACTCAAGGGAGAGGCACTGCTCCAAACACCTGTAAGGCTATTTCTGAATGTGTCAACATTAAGAGGAGCAGTGTGAAATAGAAAAGGACAGGCAAAAAGTCAGAGTTGCTGTCAGATATTTAAAACATAGTGTCGGGTTCTCTATCAGACCTGAAGCCAAAAAGAGATATTGGGGTCTTTGAATGGGCGCAACAGTCACCTCTGAATTACTTCTGAGCCTGCACAGTATATGGTGTGTGTCTTCTATGATATTGATGATTGATTTAGAATTACACAGCTAAAAGCTGTCAGCTTTCTTTCTCTCTCAACACACACACACACAAAATCTCCTCACCACTTATTTGTAGCATCTTTTTAAGATACTATATCCTTAGAAAAAAAATCTCAAAGGCAAATTACTGACAATGAAACTTTTCTCTTTTTTGACATAGGATTGTGAAATTAAGGAAGAAGGCAAAATACATGTCCTTATTTTGCACAACTGCCGCCTAGACCAGACTGGCGGGGTAGATTTCCAAGCTGCCAATGTTAAATCTAGTGCCCACCTCCGGGTTAAGCGTAAGTATTACCTGTTTTTGCTGGAAATTAAATACGCACTTCTGCAGAAAATGAATATGTGTAAAATTAGTTGGAATTATTTATTTAATTAGAAAGCATTATTAAAGTACAAAAACTGGCTTTCTTGGATTGTCCTACTCTTGTAATCTTTTCATTCAAAGTAGATAAACAGACAGTAAGAATCTAGCTAAGAATTCTTGAAGACCACACCCCTCAAGTGGTTATGGAACTGAAGCACCACAGGGAAAACTTGTGCTGTGTGGGCATTTGGGCTCTAGAAGTGAGGCGGGGAGCTAAGCTCACATTTTTGGAAGGTGCAAAGTGGTTGATGGCTACAGACAGGCTATGTGACTGAGGGCCCCTTGTCCTCTCCCAATCAGAGTCTTAGTTATTTTGGAAGTCACATACCTTCTGTAGCAAGAGGAACTTGATGCCTGGCAGAAAGACAGATGCAACACACATTTCTTGCTGACTTTGTACATCCCAACGAAGGGGCTCCTACAAATACCAGCTCTCTGGCTACCAAGCCTCCCCTGCTCAGCACTGAGGGACCACGTTCACATGGGAGTTAAAACAGTGTCCAGTTCTGTGGTTCCTTCCTTCTTGAAGAAAGCAATCATGGAGATTAGAAACTAGGTCTACCTACTCTTTTGGAATTACAAAATGAGTAACACAAAGCTTTATCTTTCCTCCCCCAAAGCACGAGTAATTGGTCTTCTGAGGCCTCTAAAGGACGTCACCGTGACTGCAGGGGAAACAGCCACCTTTGACTGTGAGCTCTCTTATGAGGATATCCCAGTGGAATGGTATCTCAAAGGGAAGAAACTGGAGCCCAGCGATAAGGTAAAAAGCAAGCAATGGTTTCTTTGTTTCACCCTTCTTTTTTCCTTTGGGCTCTTCCATCTTCAATTACACTTTCCTTATTCTCTGCTCTTACCCCACCTCCACCTTTGCCTTTTCTCCTTCCTCTAGCCAGATTTCTGCTGAAACTAAGGCAGATTTTTTTTCCCCCAAAATTCTCTTGGATTTAACCTGATGAAATTTTTATAGAAGTAGAAATAAATTTTTTAAATACAATCAGGTTTTTAATTTTTTTTGAATAGAAGATAAACACTAATTAGCTGTCAACGCTAGCTTGTCTGATTAGCCAGAAGCCAGGGAAGACCAAAAGGGCTTTCTAACTACCACAGTGCAAATGACGTTTTAGGATAAATTCTCTCTATACTATCTAGTGCTCTGCATATAAGGGGTTTAAGAGAAGACTGGAATTCCATTTCAAGCAGTTGATCAAGTAGTTGAGATAACTTCTGGGCAGATTTGCACTTCCAGCATTTCTCCAATGCTATTTTTAACACTCAAGTGTTTCAGGCTGTGCAAATTCTGGAATGCAAGTAGACTATTTAAAGTGCAGCTGTGGTACTGACAAGAAGGAAGGGTGCTGTGATCATTCACATGTATGAGCGAGTGTACTTTAAGAAGTTTTGGTAAATAATCAGTTCCCAGGGTTAGTGTTTACTAACATTCTCTAGGCTCAATATTTTACCCATAAGTAAAAACTGAGGTAATTGTTCAGATCGGCTCAAAATACACTTTGCCTAAATTGACCTATGCATATTGTCTCCTCCCAAAATCAATATATTTGTTTAAATTATCTTGATAATTTATGTTTAATTTTGAATTCTTAAACTAAAATATACAGAATGTCCAGCATAGGTTGGAAAAAAGGACAGGATAGCCCATTGTTTTACGGCACTTTCTCCCAATATTTCAGAAATAATATTGGGTGCATATCAAGGCTTCAATTCAAATCAAACTTTGAGGACTTCAATATAATTAAAAAGGGATTCAATTTTACAAAGAACCACAAAGTATTTTGAAGTATTAGAAGACAATGCCTTTGAAAAAATGATTGAAAATAAAATTCTTTTTAAAAAAAACTAGTACCACTGAAGTAACAGTAATTCAATAACATTCCTCTGGTAGATGAGTTCTGCCTATCTTACAGACCAGTTGGTTTCCTTTTTTACCAATAAGTAAAAGTGCATTCCATCTGCAGCATGCGAATTAATTTACATGCCGGAAAACTCTCCTTATAGCAATAGTAATGTCTTCTAAATACTGAGCTGGGAAACAAGGTCATCTCCAACTTCAAGCTTATTGCTTTAAAAGACACATTTTTCCTATTAAGTGTGATTTAATTAATTTCATATCTAAAGGCAGAGAATTGTTTTACTTTTCACAATCCTTTCTAGATCTACAAATTTATGACACTGCTTAAGGATAAATTATATTATTCTTGTGTTACTAACTATCTTTTGTTCAGATTAGTAGCTTTTCAGTAAAAGGTGAGTTTCTATAACAAACAAAAAAGAAATAGCAACAAAAGAAAGAAAAGGTCAGTCTTAATGGTAATGTGAGAACTATACTATTTTAATTCAAAATGCAGATTTTTAAAATCTTGTTCACATCTTTACCTTCCCCCTCCCCCAATGTCCTTTGTCA
Organism: Castor canadensis; assembly: GCF_047511655.1. Lineage (NCBI taxonomy): Eukaryota > Metazoa > Chordata > Mammalia > Rodentia > Castoridae > Castor > Castor canadensis. Next base: position 131,120,131 of record NC_133389.1, on the reverse strand, counting down.
CTAAATTGTTTTCCTAAGGTTAGGATGGATTAGTATACAATAATTCTAGAGGCTCCTTTGTGTCTCCCTTGGCATAGGAATTTTAATCCTTTACTCTAGATGCCCCAAATACTTCATCCTTTTATGAACTTGCTCTTATATTACTTAAATGTCTGCTTAAAAAAGAACTTCAATGTAAACTAACTATAAAGTAATAAAGTCATTTTATTACATTTTATAGGTTTTGTTTAAATTAAGCCTATTAAAACAAACTTGATCTTGTCAATTTAATTTAGGTCTTTAATCTACACTTTTTGCAAAATCGCTAGCCTCCTAAACTTCAACAAATAAATACAGGTTATAGAAATAGGAAATGGATGAAGTAATTTTATAACTGAGCTATATTTTCCTTTTTTTTCCTCTCTCTTTCTCTCTCCTTTTGGCCTTTATTCCAAGAAAGGACTGCTAAATCCTAAAAGGCATTTGATAGTTTTGTATTTAAAATTACAATACAAAATTTTTGTATTTAAAACTTTGTTTGTTCTGTAATAATGCTTACTGTAGTATAGCAGTTTGCTTCCATTATAAATTACTATTCTAAAAGGATAACCTCTATAATTATCCTTACATAATCTACCACAAAAATCTTTGGGATTCATTTGATTGGTTTGTTTTTATAGCTGTTCATTTTCCTTTTTTTTTTTTTTTATTTTAACATAGTTAAGGCTAAGGACATTAATTTTATTTAATTCACTTTTTTTTTTTTTTTTTTTTTTTTTTTACTAAAGAGGAGGCCCTATAAACACCTAAGCATTTACCTTATTCAAAAGGTTCCTGCACATTTTTTTCTTTTTTATTTGTTTATTCCTATGTGCATACAGTGTTTGGGCCATTTCTCCCCCCTACCTCCTCCCCTTCCCCCCCACCCTCCTTCACTTCCAGGCAAAACCTGTTCTGCCCTTATCTCTAATTTTGTTGGAGAGTATAAACAATAATAAGAAAGACAAAGTGTTTTTGCTAGTTGAGATAAGGATAGCTATACAGAGAGATTCCTAGCATTGCTTCCATGCACAAGTGTGTTGCATTCTAAGTTGATTCATCTCTAAATGTCCGTTTTTCTAGTTCCTGATCATTTATTTTTTATTTACTTACTTTTCTGTGTGTGTGTGTGGTGGTTGGGATGGAATTCAGTCTTGTGCATGCTAGGCAAGCTCTACCACTTGAGCTATACCTTCAGCCCTGACATGTTATTGATAAGGGCTATGCTCTGAGCAATATACTTGGTGGCAGAGAATATTCTAGAGTAGTCTCCAAATAATTCAGTTGATAAAGCAATGTGTTGGTAGATAAGATATATACATACATGGATTACAAATGGAAACTTTTTTTAAATAGTCTTAAGTATGTTCAAAATTTATATCGAAGCATCATTAAAAATAATTTTTCCCATTCAATTATGATGTCTTTAAATAACTGGTAGCTGTGTTCCTAAGACATTATGTCAGTTTCCCGCTCCTATCTGTTTATTGTTCATTGTTATGGTTTTTGGATGCTTTCAGTTATTAAGGTAATTATATGAATAGCAATGTTCTGCTGTTAAATAACGAAAACACCTTTTGGTGAAATATTATTCCTGATTCTTTCTTTTACATAATAAATAGTTCTATTATGGGAAAAAAAAGAAAAAAAAAAAAACCTTTCACATAATCCTTAACTCTAGATAACTCTTAATCAGGGCAAAACAACCTCAATGACAGGGAACAGCTTTTTAGGCATTTTAGATAAACAGGTCTGCATCACCCCCAATCATCTGTCTTTACTTCCAGGATGACCCCATCTGTAGTACCACTGATTTTCCCAGTACTAATAATGCTCAAACCCTGCAAAGGGGGAGAAAAGTCAAGATCTTCATTTACAGTTCTGAACAAAATTTAAAAATCACATAAATTATTTTAATGACAGGTCTAATTGGGTTGCAAAATAAATTTAATTGCTAAAATAAATGGGATGAAGAATTCTAGCTAATTGTTGTGTGGTAAATACATTGAATTTAGAACATAAGATTTACCTTCAGAAAAAAGAAAAAGAAAATCTACTTTCAGTTTACCATTTCCAATCATTTTTCTTTCCTTTTAGCCTTTCTAAGTTCTTTCTTTCTATATACAAATCCAGTAGCAGAATGAGGCAAATATACATTGATAAGTACATATATTTTCACAAGATCATAAATATAAACAAGTTGGCCTAGGCAAGGTCAACATAAAAGGTCACCTAGTCATTATGCAAAGGTAACTGTGAAAAACTAAAATTCTCTTAAAGGATTTGAAACTATTGGTTAAGTCGTATAAAATACATTTATGCTATATGTATGATTATAAACAACTTGGGTAGCACTATTTTAAACTGTTTAAACAAATTAAGTGAACCTATATATTGCACTGATGTTTCACATATATTTTAAACTGCACTTTTCTAAAACACATCCAGGTGGTCACACGTTCAGAAGGAAGAGTTCATACACTTACCCTGAGGGATGTGAAGTTAGAAGATGCTGGTGAAGTCCAACTAACAGCAAAGGATTTCAAAACTCAAGCCAATCTCTTTGTGAAAGGTAATTACAAGGTTTATTCTTAAATATGCATGTAATTTAGAGCTTCATAAATAATGCCAACTCTCAGTTTTTTCTATGAGTTACCATATATCACCAAAATCAACCAAATATCCAAAAGTCTAATTTAGTTTTTGGTCCTAACAAAATACTTCATAGATTATTCTTTTAAGCCAAAATTGACTGCCAGAAGGTTTACTTCCTCTTTCTGTCCATATTGTTTTTATTGCATATTTGACTAATTCAAAAAACAGCTGGAGGAAGAATTATTATCCATTACTTTATTACCAAGAGTTGGCCATTATTTCCTTGATGTTTCATAGTTTTTAAGAATAATTTTCCTCTTTATGTACAAATAATGATTAATCATCATTATTAGAGGAAAACATTTGAGTGGAAACTAATCTTATAAATGATCAAACTTAGAACATAGAAAACTCTGGAGATGCCAGAGGAAAATGAGGAGGTACTGGAACTCTTGGAGAAGGGAAGGAGCAATTCACTGGCTAATGAGTCTGATTGTTTCAGAACCCCCAGTTGAATTCACTAAGCCTCTTGAAGACCAGACGGTCGAAGAGGAAGCTACAGCAGTACTGGAGTGTGAAGTATCCAGAGAAAATGCAAAGGTGAAATGGTTCAAAAATGGGACAGAAATCCTCAAAAGCAAGAAGTATGAAATCATCGCTGATGGCAGGGTCAGAAAACTTATTATACACAACTGTACCCCAGAGGATATCAAAACATACACTTGTGATGCTAAAGATTTTAAGACTTCCTGTAACCTGAATGTCGTGCGTAAGTACTCTTACACAGGACTTGTTATTTGCAACTCTTTATAACAAACAAACAAGGAAAAACACTTTTTGCATGTTCTTCTTGGCCTAACTGCATTTCTTGGCAAATTATAGCATCAATATTGACCTAAACTGATACTTTACGTGTTTTACAAAAAGTCCTTATGCAATATCTAGTCTTATAAAAGACATCAGTCACCTGCTGTGCTTTTTTCTCACTGCATAGTAAGCAGATGCACTCTTTGTCTATATGGGGTAAGCCTGCTGTATGAAAATTCTGATATGAATGAGAACAAACTGAATGAAAAAGAAAAGTTAGGAAACCCTCATTTAAAAAAAAGAAAGTGAAAGTGATTTCCATTTGGAAGGAAAATGAAAATTCAAGCATGGGGAACAGCTAGAGTGAGCATGAAATGTGCTTGAATGGGAGCAGACTTGGGTCTACTACAATATAATGATAAGGCCCATTCACATAACTCAATTTCTGAGAAGAAGAAAGGTTAAGAAGCTGGAGCAAGGCCTGGATCCTTTGAGTCCTGCATTCTTTGAAGGAAGAGCTCTAATGGTTTTTAGCATTACTTCTCTCTCTGGTGAAAAACAACATCTTTTTTTCAAAATGCCCCATGCTAACTCATTTCTTTCATCATTCATTTGTCCAGTGAAGACATTTCTCAGTGCATACTTCTGTGCAATATTTGTTTGGTATAGTTGCTTCTCATCTGTCAACAGCTAAAACCTAGTGGTTTTGATTGTGCATGCATCTCATACTGTGTTATTCTTCCCATTTTGTGGTTACTCAGCTTTACTTGTAGTCAGAGTAGCTTCTTGGGTCTCCTTTGTCCCCTTGTCATCTTTGAGGAGGCCCAGCTGCAATGGTACATCAGCCAGCATTTGCCCAAAATCTCACTGATTAAGAAGGACCACATTGGAAAGGACTCACAAAGAGCTCCAAAAGAAGGAAGGGCAACAAGGAAGCTCCCCGATCCTATATAGCAGCTGAATGAATTCTGGAGATAAATAAAACAGATGTAAAAAACCAAATCATCCTCCCACACAAATTCCATTGTTTGCTGGGCTAATAGATTTTATGACTCACTTCTATGTGACACCTTTGAAGCTGAGGTGTTTTTTTTTTTAAGTTGAACTGTATGACTTTAATTACATTCATACCTGTTTGCCATAGACAAGGCTGGTCATAGTGCTTCAAGCTGTGTTATCTTTGAATTCTACTAATTTCTCAAAGACTGTGCTGGCTGCCTTAAATAAGATAATGTTTCTTTTCTACTGGTGTTTCCTGTGACATTATCTTTCAATTCTGGCACAAAAACAATGAAGATTTTTCTTTCAGTTATCATTCAAAAAAACTGAGATGGACATATAGCATGCTACATAATTGTCAGTTCTAACCTATTAAGATGGAAAGTCTCTGCAAAAGACACTTTTCTTAAGGTGTACCGTGGTAATTTCAGAATAACTTCCAGCAACCTCGTTTTGAATTCTGATGACATTCTCTTGCAGCTCCTCATGTGGAATTCTTAAGACCACTCACTGATCTCCAAGTTAAAGAAAAAGAAATGGCTCGGTTTGAGTGTGAAATTTCCCGGGAAAATGCTAAGGTCTGTGATTATATACCTGTTATTTTGTACTGTCGAATAACTTTATGTATACATTTGGTCTATCCAAAATTGAAGAAAAAAGGAAGAAGAAAGAATCAATTAGTTACTTTTCTCAGATCATTATTTTACTTTTTTTGGCAGTACTGTGATTTTAACTCAGGGCCTTGTACTAGCAGGCACTCTACCACTTGAGCTACACCCCCCAGCCTTACTTTATTTTAAAGATTGTTTTAGTATAAAATATGTACTTAATTCTTCTCCTTTTAGTGTTATTTCAAGTAACTTGATGTTACTTGAAAAACATTGGCCTCACAATCAAGAGATTTAAATATTATTTTTTGAACCATATGGAATTGCTCTTTTCTTAGATCAAATATAATCAAATATCAGCAACTTCACATTTAACTACATGCTTCTGGTTACTATTACCTATCATTGGCAAGTTCCTTCACCTGTGAGTCTCAGTTTCCACATCAAAGGAGTTGGTCTATGTGACTGCTAAAGCCATCTATGACTCTAAACTTATATAATCCTATTATTTCTTATTTTTATTAGAATATATGCATTATATTGGGGAGATTCATGGTGAAAATTCCAGTTAGGCTTATATTGTACATTAGATAAATCACTCCCATCGTCTCTCCCCTTCAACCCTCTCCCTGCCAATCCTATTATTTTTAATAACTGATTATTGTTCTTTTGGGGAGACATCACAAACCAATATCATAATGTCTGCTTTGCTAACTTCAATGTTGGCAAGATTTTTTTGCAAAGACAGCTGCTGCTTCCAAAAGGATCAAAATGTGTTACTCTTTTAATTGGTAAATTTGTTCTTGTTTTTCTAATTATATTTATATCTTGGTCCTTCTTTGTATTATAAAGAGTAAAGATGGTTGCTTTCAGAAAAATTCAGAATCATAGTTCCTTTTAGGGATATCCATGAGAAGGAACACCATAAAAACTGATAATCTTATTTACCTTAACCATAGGTTCAGTGGTTTAAAGATGGTGCTGAAATTAAAAAGGGCAAAAAATATGACATCATATCTAAAGGAGCAGTACGCATTCTTGTCATCAACAAATGTCTACTGAATGATGAGGCAGAATATTCCTGTGAAGTAAAGACAGCAAGAACTTCTGGCATGCTTACAGTCCTAGGTAAGAGAGAAGGCTTTTTTACTGAAAAAAAAAATAGTAATTTTTTGTTAAGAAAAAAAATAGTAATTTACAGTTTAATTGAATTTTTTTTTATTCTTCTTGCAGAAGAAGAAGCTGTCTTTACAAAGAATCTTGCCAACATTGAAGTTAGCGAAACAGACACTATAAAACTTGTTTGTGAAGTCTCTAAGCCTGGAGCAGACGTGATTTGGTACAAAGGGGATGAAGAGATCATTGAAACAGGAAGATATGAAATACTTGCTGATGGAAGGAAGAGAATCCTAGTCATTCAGAATGCTAACCTTGAGGATGCGGGCAGCTATAACTGTCGACTCCCAAGTTCTCGAACTGATGGCAAAGTCAAAGTACATGGTATGAAAATCACAATGAATAACATTTTATCTTTAACATTCATATCTGTTATATTTAAGGCACAAATGCATAAGTTTTCAATATCTTGCACCTTTTTCTTTCTAGAACTTGCTGCTGAATTTATCTCAAAGCCTCAAAACCTTGAAATACTCGAAGGAGAAAAGGCAGAATTTGTCTGCACTATATCAAAGGAAAGCTTCGAAGTCCAGTGGAAGAGGGATGATCAGACACTTGAATCTGGAGATAAATATGACATTATTGCTGATGGCAAAAAGAGGATCCTAGTTGTGAAAGATGCCACATTACAAGATATGGGTACTTATGTAGTCATGGTTGGGGCTGCCAGAGCAGCAGCTCACTTGACAGTAATTGGTAAGTCTGTTCTTGCATTTTGGGTTTGTTGTATTTGTATCTACCACTTTGGTCTTTCTTCATGCTATAAAGTCTTGTTTATTGCTTTCAGAAAAACTCAGGATCATCGTTCCTCTTAAGGACACCCGTGTGAAGGAGCAACAAGAAGTTGTCTTCAACTGTGAAGTCAATACTGAAGGTGCCAAAGCCAAATGGTTCAGAAATGAAGAAGCCATATTTGATAGTTCAAAATATATTATTCTCCAAAAAGACCTGGTCTATACCCTCAGAATTAGAGACGCACGATTAGATGACCAAGCCAATTATAATGTGTCTCTGACCAATCACAGAGGTGAAAATGTTAAAAGTGCTGCCAATCTAATAGTAGAAGGTAAGTAACTTATATGATATCAGAGATTTTCCCCATCAATTTCTATTATAAAAACAATTGAAGTCAACATTATTCTTTTCCTTTGCCATAGAGGAAGATCTTAGGATTATTGAACCTCTTAAAGATATTGAGACAATGGAGAAGAAATCTGTCACATTCTGGTGCAAGGTGAATCGTCTCAATGTAACACTAAAGTGGACCAAAAATGGGGAAGAAGTGGCTTTTGACAACCGTATATCATACAGAATTGATAAGTACAAGCACTCTCTAATTATCAAAGACTGTGGTTTCCCAGATGAAGGTGAATACATTGTCACTGCTGGACAAGATAAATCCGTTGCTGAGCTGCTTATCATAGAAGCCCCAACAGAATTTGTGGAACACCTGGAAGACCAGACAGTCACGGAGTTCGATGATGCTATCTTCTCCTGCCAGCTCTCCAGGGAGAAAGCCAATGTAAAATGGTATCGAAATGGGAGAGAAATCAAGGAAGGCAAAAAGTATGCAAAAAATACCTTGATTCTCTTTCTGCAGATATATGTACATTTTTGACAATTTAGCAGTCATTGGGCAAGCTAATCACCAATTGAATCTCTTCTTTAGATACAAATTTGAAAAAGATGGAAGTATCCACAGACTCATTATAAAAGACTGCAGGCTGGATGATGAGTGTGAATATGCTTGTGGAGTAGAAGACAGGAAGTCTCGAGCTAGGCTTTTTGTAGAAGGTATGAAGAAAAAGAATAATTCTAATATTATTGACCAATTTTAACTAACACTAACAAAATACCAGCATATTTATATTTATTTCACATTTTCTTTCTAGAAATCCCTGTTGAGATCATCAGGCCTCCTCAAGATATTCTCGAAGCCCCGGGTGCTGATGTTGTCTTTTTAGCTGAACTCAACAAAGACAAGGTGGAAGTCCAATGGCTAAGAAATAACATGATTGTTGTCCAGGGTGACAAACACCAGATGATGAGTGAAGGAAAGATACACAGACTACAGATTTGTGATATTAAGCCCCGTGACCAGGGTGAATACAGATTTATTGCCAAAGACAAAGAAGCCAGAGCTAAACTTGAACTGGCAGGTAAGTTTAGCCAATAAAAAAACAGGTTCACCCCAAATGTCTTCCCAGACCTAAAGACAGACCCATACGCATCTGCTCTCCAACCTCTGTGGGGCTCATTCTGACCCAAGATATCCAGGTAGGGTGTCATGATGGAAAAGCCATTAGTGTATCTCTTGTACCTAAGAAAAGGTTCATCTTATTTATCTTGAACCATATATGCAGTGCTTTCTCTATGGAAAAAACCAAAACCAGGTTCCATACTTTTCTAAATCCTGTGTTATTATTTTGGGTGAAGAATGGATGCCTTATAATTTTATACCATCTTCAACCCTGCATTTTCCAGAAGCTGATAATTTGGGGAAAGGGGAAGCTATTATAACTCTAAGACAGTTCTTCTCTGCTGTAAAGTTACGGTGATATACTTCCAAGGTTATGCTACCAATATTTGTTAATAAATACATCATAAAGTAGTCTGACTATAGTGCATAAGTCAAAAGCACTCACATGTCACCTTTCTCACTAGCTGCACCTAAAATCAAGACAGATGACCAAGACCTGGTGGTTGATGTTGGCCAACCTCTGACAATGGTGGTGCCGTATGATGCCTACCCCAAAGCAGAAGCTGAGTGGTTTAAAGAAAATGAACCTTTATCTTCAAAAACTGTTGATACTACAGCTGAACAAACTTCTTTCAAAATTTTAGAAGCCAAGAAGGGAGACAAGGGAAGGTATAAAATTGTGCTTCAGAACAAACATGGAAAAGCAGAAGCATTCATTAATTTACAAGTTATTGGTAAGCCCTTGGGTGACTTACACTAGATTGGCATTGCAAAACTTAAAGGCATAATAACACATTAAAAATTATCTTATATATCAATTTCAGATGTTCCTGGGCCAGTACGTAATTTAGAAGTGACAGAGACATTTGATGGTGAAGTGAGCCTCGCTTGGGAAGAACCATTAACTGATGGTGGAAGCAAAATCATAGGTTATGTTGTTGAAAGACGTGACATCAAGAGAAAGACCTGGGTTCTGGCTACTGATCGTGCAGACAGTTGTGAGTTTACTGTCACTGGGCTACAAAAAGGAGGAGTTGAGTACCTATTCCGTGTGAGTGCAAGAAATAGAGTTGGCACTGGCGAACCAGTAGAAACTGACAACCCTGTAGAGGCCAGGAGTAAATACGGTAAGAAATGTTTAAGTGACCTGCAAGCAGGCTTATCTTTGCTTTTATCCCCAACATGAACTAAACCCATATTGCATCTTCTTTGGTGAAATCCAGATGTCCCAGGCCCTCCTTTGAATGTAACCATCACTGATGTGAATAGATTTGGTGTCTCACTGACATGGGAACCACCAGAGTATGACGGAGGTGCTGAGATCACAAACTACATCATTGAATTAAGGGATAAGACTTCTATCAGGTGGGACACTGCCATGACTGTAAGGGCCGAAGACCTGTCTGCAACTGTTGCCGATGTGGTGGAAGGACAAGAGTACAGTTTCCGTGTCAGAGCCCAAAACCGAATTGGAGTTGGAAAACCAAGTGCAGCCACACCTTTTGTCAAAGTTGCTGATCCAATTGGTAAGATCATCAAAAAAGGGAAACAAATATTGCATGTAGTCAAGAAATGAGATCAACTAGAATAATTCAAATTACATAAAAGCCAGTAAAAAGGTAGAACACCAGAAAATCTTGAACAAAATTATTGAAACCCAAACTGTGCCTATATTTATTTACTGAATTTAATAAACCTGTTATTTTGATGAGGTTGATAGAATTGATTACTAGTTGTCACTAAATTAAATATTCTGTTCCAACTCTTTCTTCCGTTTTAGAGAGACCAAGTCCTCCTGTAAATCTAAATTCCTCAGATCAGACTCAGTCCTCAGTTCAGCTCACATGGGAACCTCCTCTGAAAGATGGAGGAAGCCCAATATTGGGCTACATTATTGAGCGATGTGAAGAAGGAAAAGATAATTGGATTCGTTGTAATGCGAAACTTGTCCCTAAGCTGACTTACAAAGTAAGAAATTTGCATCTAAAAAATTCAGAATATGATCATGGACTTAAATGTATATGTTTTTAACAAATATTAATTCATAATTTTAGGTTACTGGATTACAAAAAGGAAATAAATATTTATATAGAGTATCTGCAGAAAATGAAGCAGGTGTTTCAGATCCATCTGAAATTCTTGGTCCTCTTACTGCTGATGATGCATTTGGTAAATATTTTTATTTTTTAGACTTAGCACATAACTATTTAGGGTACCAGGAATTTAAATATGGTACTGGAAACTCATTTATTTTTCTTTTTGGTAGTTGAACCAACAATGGATTTAAGTGCATTTAAAGATGGTCTGGAAATTATCGTCCCGAATCCTATCAAGATCCTGGTTCCAAGTACAGGATATCCAAGGCCAACCGCAACCTGGTCTTTTGGAGATCAGGTACTAGAAGCAGGGGACCGTGTGAAAATGAAGACCATATCTGCTTATGCTGAGCTTGTCATTTCTCCAAGTGAACGTCCAGATAAGGGCATTTATACACTGAAATTAGAAAATCCTGTGAAATCAATTTCTGGGGAAATTGATGTCAATGTCATTGGTAAGGAACTAAAAACTTCATTTGTCAGTATTAGCAAATTTGTGTTCAAACCATCTATGATACTGACTTTCACTGCTTTTTTGTTTTAGCTCGTCCAAGTGCACCCAAAGAACTGAAATATACTGACATAACCAAGGATTCAGTACATCTGACTTGGGAACCACCAGATGACGATGGAGGAAGTCCATTAACTGGCTATGTTATTGAAAAGCGTGAAGTTAGCCGGAAAACATGGACTAAAGTGAGTTTTGAGTAGTAATGGATCAATTCCAGACCAGAAAAGAAAGCGGTTTGAATCCCAAATGTATATGTACTACATCTTTTTTACCTTTACCTCACTGAAGAAATATCAAACCTTTTTTAGAGATGCACTGATGCTAATGCTTTCTGAGGTAATTCAACCAAGGTTTGGTAGAATTGCCTCATTTTTGTAAGCCTTATCAATTTTCAGCTAGGTTTGTTGAAAAAAATAAAATTTACCTTTTCACTTGGTACTTGATAAGTAACCAATATGCCCCATTAAGCTATAAATTATTCGAAGGAATTGTCCTTATGGTCACATTTTCCTCCCACTCTACTAGATTGACATAGTTGGCCTCATCTGCCATTCTTTTCTTCCTTCCTTCATATTAGTACAGTATACACACACACACACACACACACACACACACACACACACACACAGATATACACACAGATAAACGTTTTTGGCAGTGCTAGAGATAGAACCTAGAATCTCACACGTTAGGCAAGAATTCTAGCACTAAGCTGCACCCCTAGTCTACTAGTTACTACTCTCTACCTTGATTTAAAATCATATTTCTAATAACAAAGCTGGCACCTTATTTGCCATATTTTTACTGTGTACAAACTGAAACCGTTTCTCATTGTGTTGAGGGTCGAATATGTATCCTACTGTGAAGTTTCCCCCAATACAAAATTAATATGGGAATAATCCTTAGCATTCAAAACAGCTTTTAAGCAAGGCAGGTAAGGTGGTACATGCCTATAATCCCAGAATTTAGGAAGCTGGAGCAGGAAAACCATGAGTTCGAGGCCAGACTGGACTATAATGCAAGAACATGTCTTTAAAACACAAAACAGCAACAACAAAAAATTTCCATTTTTCCATTTACTCATGGGAAAAAAAAAAAAACTTTTGATGTGGGGGAAATAACAAACTCACTATATTTCTTCATTCCAGGTTATGGACTTTGTAACTGATCTAGAATTCACAGTTCCTGATCTTGTTCAAGGAAAAGAATATTTATTCAAAGTCTGTGCTCGTAACAAGTGTGGTCCTGGTGAACCTGCGTATGTGGATGAACCTGTAAATATGTCAGCTCCTGCAAGTAAGCACATGCATCTCTTACCTCATCACATACTAACTCTTGTGTTTTTGAGAGGAGTTGACATTGTTGCGAAAGAGAGGGTTGACAATATGGAGATAACTTGATAAGTGACCTATCTAAAAGGAACTTTCTCTTTAAAATGTTATAGCGGTACCTGACCCACCAGAGAATGTTAAATGGAGAGACCGGACAGCCAAGAGTATCTTCCTAACATGGGATCCACCTAAATATGATGGTGGCTCACGTATCAAAGGATACATAGTTGAAAAATGTCCACGTGGTTCTGATAAATGGGTTGCCTGTGGAGAACCTGTTGCAGATACAAAGTAAGTTTTATTTAATTATGGGCATATGAGTACTGTTTACTCCTACTCACTAAAATGGGTTTTCCTTGGGAAATGTTAAATGTTAGTTTTGCTCATTGAGAATTTTCCTGGTGTGCCTGTCTGGTTTTAAGTAGTGCTCCTGAAGGTGTTTGAGGTGTTCATTAGTTACAGTACTGAGGCAGTCCAGAGTTAACTTGAAAGCTAGTATTATACCAGTGGTGTGAATTTGGGAAAGATTAGGACAATTATACAGTGGAACGGTTATCTACATGACAGTCAGGCATCCGGTTTTGTTTTGTGACAGAATGGAAGTGACAGGTCTTGAGGAAGGTACGTGGTACGCCTATCGCGTGAAGGCCTTGAACAGGCAAGGTGCTAGCAAGCCCAGCAAACCCACAGAAGAAATTCAAGCTGTGGACACACAGGGTATTTTCTTTTTTTACTTTTACCTTATCAATAAAGCATCTGATTTTAATTCTGCTTGAACTTGCTACCAACATAAAATAATCTTTTCCAATACAGAGGCCCCAGAAATTTTCCTTGATGTGAAGCTCCTTGCTGGTCTTACTGTAAAAGCCGGAACAAAGATTGAACTTCCTGCCACCGTAACTGGAAAACCTGAACCTAAAATAACTTGGACGAAGGCTGATACTCTCCTGAGGCCAGACCAAAGAATCACCATTGAAAATGTTCCTAAAAAATCCACAGTGACTATCCTAGATAGTAAGAGAAGCGACACTGGCACATACATCATAGAGGCTGTGAATGTCTGTGGTCGGGCCACTGCTGTAGTGGAAGTAAATGTCTTAGGTAAGGAAGACTCCTGTTTTATAAGGATCAAACTTATTTCAGCTACTTTCTTGAAAAGTAGCTAAATGAAAACATGCTGAACTTTTTTCTGTATAATGCCATCCACAGACAAACCTGGACCACCAGCTGCTTTTGACATCACAGATGTAACCAATGAGTCTTGTCTTCTGACATGGAACCCACCACGAGATGATGGTGGCTCTAAGGTCACAAACTATGTTGTGGAGAGAAGAGCAACTGACAGTGAAGTGTGGCATAAGCTCTCATCAACTGTCAAGGACACAAACTTCAAGGCAACCAAATTAATACCCAATAAAGAGTATATCTTCAGAGTTGCTGCAGAAAATATGTATGGTGTTGGAGAGCCAGTTCAGGCCACTCCAATAACAGCCAAATACCAGTTTGGTAAGTTTCTCAATCAGCTGACACACAAAAAAAAGAAAAATATTTTGTTTTAAGCTTTCATTCAATTGTCATCTACAGAACATGTAACTTTTTATATCATTATCTTGTCTACAGAACCACCTGGACCTCCAACTCGCCTAGAACCTTCAGACATCACTAAAGATGCAGTGACTCTCACATGGTGTGAGCCAGACGATGATGGTGGCAGCCCCATCACTGGATACTGGGTTGAAAGATTAGATCCTGATACTGATAAATGGGTTAGATGCAATAAGATGCCAATAAAGGACACAACATACAGGTATGCTTAGAATCTCCAAGTGTTAAAGTAGCAATGTATTCAAATTATTCCTTTTGATGATGTTATTATACATATTGGTATAAAAGTTTAATGGTTTTTACTTTTGTTTTCTATTATCACATAATTTTTCAATGATATAAATTCCATTGAAAGACACATTTTTAACTAACTACAAACAATTAATTTTCTGGAAGTTTCAAAGTGGTCCTTCAGTGTACTATGATTAATAATTATTATAGATATTATAATTAGATTGATATACTTGACCAAATCTGAAGTGACAGTTAAAAATCAATTTAAAATTTATATGGAAATATTTTCAGTAACATTTCCAAATTAGTTTTTCATGGCTTAAGTAAATTAGCTTTTTCTAAGAAAAATTTATAGGTTACTGCTTCTTACCATGATGTTACACATGCTCTTTGTCCTAATTCAGAGTGAAAGGTCTCACCAATAAGAAAAAATACAGATTCCGTGTGCTGGCTGAAAATCTGGCAGGACCTGGAAAACCAAGTAGATCAACTGAGCCAATCTTAATAAAGGATCCCATAGGTATTATATCTATGATTTTCTGTGGTTATTTTAACGATTATATTAACTTCTTTTGGACAAACCAAATAATGCTTTCCTTGGCTTGCAGATCCTCCATGGCCTCCTGGAAAACCAACTGTAAAAGATGTAGGCAAAACATCATTAGTATTGAATTGGACAAAGCCAGAACACGATGGAGGGGCAAAGATTGAGTCTTACATCATTGAAATGCTAAAGACTGGAACAGATGAATGGGTCAGAGTAGCTGAAGGGGTTCCAACCACTCAGCATTTTCTCAGAGGCCTCATGGAAGGGCAAGAATACTCATTCCGAGTTAGAGCCGTGAACAAAGCTGGAGAAAGTGAACCCAGTGAACCCAGCGATCCTGTGCTTTGCCGGGAGAAACTATGTAAGTCTCTCTTCTGGAGTAGATAATTCCTTTAATATCTATCTGCAAACTAGAATGTGAGAAAAATTTAAAGTTCATTACTATTATTTCC
Organism: Castor canadensis; assembly: GCF_047511655.1. Classification (NCBI taxonomy): domain Eukaryota; kingdom Metazoa; phylum Chordata; class Mammalia; order Rodentia; family Castoridae; genus Castor; species Castor canadensis. Next base: position 131,104,952 of record NC_133389.1, on the reverse strand, counting down.
TTCCTGCCTTTTTATTTCCTAGTGACTTCCAAGGCATTCAGTGAAAACTGAGAATTGGACAATAAAAAAAAATTGAATGTTTTTCTTTCTTTCTTGATTAGACCCTCCATCACCACCTCGCTGGCTTGAAGTTATTAATATCACAAAAAATACAGCAGACCTAAAATGGACAGTTCCTGAGAAAGATGGAGGATCCCCCATCACCAACTACATTGTGGAAAAGAGAGATGTGAGGCGAAAAGGCTGGCAAACAGTGGACACCACTGTCAAGGACACCAAGTGCACAGTAACCCCACTGACTGAGGGCTCTTTATACGTGTTCCGAGTTGCTGCAGAAAATGCTATAGGACAAAGTGACTACACTGAAATTGAGGACTCTGTCCTGGCCAAAGACACCTTTAGTATGCATTCCAACTTAATCATTGTGACAACATTTGTAGTAATTATTACTTTTCCTTCTTTTTTCTAATCATTGATTATTTTTTGCTTAGCTACTCCTGGACCACCCTATGCCCTGACAGTGGTTGATGTGACCAAACGACATGTTGACCTAAAATGGGAGCCACCTAAAAATGATGGTGGAAGGCCAATTCAGAGGTAGAACTTGAATTAATACAAAATAGCTTATAATTGGCTACAAACGCCGTTGTTTTTTTTTTTTCATTAATCCTAACAAAATGCTGTGTTATTTCAATAGATACATCATTGAGAAGAAAGAAAAGTTAGGAACCCGTTGGGTGAAAGCTGGAAAGACCTCAGGACCTGATTGCAACTTCAGAGTAACTGATGTCATTGAAGGAACAGAGGTCCAGTTTCAGGTTCGGGCAGAAAATGAAGCTGGAGTTGGTCATCCAAGTGAACCTACTGAAATCCTATCAATTGAGGATCCAACAAGTAAGTAGTGCTGATTATACAAAGAATAGTGTCTAGAACTTGATGATGACACTGAATTGAATGTCTTTCCCTTTTCTCAGGTCCTCCCTCACCTCCCCTTGATCTACATGTGACTGATGCTGGGAGAAAGCACATTGCCATTGCTTGGAAACCTCCAGAGAAAAATGGTGGAAGTCCTATTATAGGATACCATGTTGAAATGTGTCCAGTAGGCACAGAGAAATGGATGCGAGTTAATTCTCGCCCAATAAAAGACTTGAAATTCAAGGTTGAAGAGGGTGTTGTTCCTGACAAAGAGTACATTCTAAGAGTGAGAGCTGTAAATGCTGTTGGTGTCAGCGAGCCATCTGAAATCTCTGAAAATGTGGTTGCCAAAGACCCAGACTGTAAGAACACAGTGTCTTTTATAGTTAATAAAATAGGCTTTATTCATACATTGCCTTTTGACAGACTTCTTTTTCCCTCTTTTGGACTGTGTTTTACAGGCAAGCCAACAATTGATCTGGAGACTCATGACATTGTTGTTATTGAAGGTGAAAAGTTAAACATTCCTGTTCCCTTCAGAGCTGTCCCAGTTCCAACCGTTACCTGGCACAAAGATGGCAAAGAAGTCAAAGCAAGTGACAGATTAACAATGAAGAATGACCATATCTCTGCACATCTTGAAGTTCCCAAGAGTGTCCGTGCAGATGCTGGGGTTTATACCATTACCCTAGAGAATAAACTTGGCTCAGCAACTGCCTCAATCAATGTCAAAGTCATAGGTAACCATTCTTTAATGAAACATCAGACATTCTTCACATGTTAGGGAAATTAGTTAACTTTGTGGTGTTAGTATAAATGGCTTCATGAATTGGTACTGATAAACTAAATATCCCCTCAGATTATTTCCATTTAGAAGAACAGCAATTCTATAGCATCTGCCCAGCAAGCATGAGGTCTTAAGTTCAAACCTCAGTACTGCCAAAAAAAAAAAAAACAAAAAAAAACTTTAAGAAGAGCAATCCTAAAAATAAGAACAATTCCAAAGATATGAATTGGTAGTTAAACTCTGATTACACTAATTTATTCCTGTTTTACTTGCATATGGAATACTAATTTAAGTAAAAGCATACCAAAAATATATAAATGACTAATATTTATCTATAAATTGTATCAATTCTCATCTTTTCAATACTGTTTTCATCCAGGGCTAGTAACATTTTCTGCCCTCCACTGACAGTTTTTTGAAATTTCTGGAGCTACTTTTGCTTAGCATAACGATGCTGATGTTTACTAGTTGAGGGTCAAGGATGCTAAACGTCCTGAAGTCTGAAGGGCAGATTATTCCACCCAAGATGTAAATAGGCCCACTTAGAGTCAGCACACTATTAAAATACTAATTTTTCAGGATTACAATAATAACTATCAATTTTATTTATAATAGGACTACCTGGTCCATGCAAAGATATTAAAGCAAGTGACATAACTAAGAGTTCTTGTAAGTTAACTTGGGAGCCTCCAGAATTTGATGGTGGAAGCCCAGTTCTTCATTATGTCCTGGAACGCAGAGAAGCTGGGAGGAGGACATACATACCAGTCATGTCTGGTGAGAACAAACTATCTTGGAATGTAAAGGATCTAATACCAAATAGTGAATACTTCTTCCGTGTTAAGGCAGTCAACAAGATTGGTGGAGGCGAATATATTGAACTGAAAAATCCTGTCATTGCTCAAGATCCAAAGCGTAAGTTTGAGCATAGTTGTACAATGGGTAGGAATTAATGTGCAAGGTTTTTTGTTTAAAGAAAGTGGTTTCCCAATATTAACAGGTTTTTTTCTCGTTCTTCAGAACCCCCTGATCCACCTATAGATGTTGAGGTTCATAATCCTACAGCTAAGGCAATGACTATAACATGGAAGCCACCTTTGTATGATGGAGGAAGCAAGATAATGGGTTACATCATAGAAAAGATTGCTAAAGGTGAAGACAAATGGAAGAGATGCAATGAACACCTGGTACCAGTCCTGACCTATACAGCAAAAGAACTTGAGGAAGGAAAGGAGTACCAGTTCCGTGTACGAGCAGAGAATGCTGCTGGTATCAGTGAACCTTCTCGGGCCACTCCTCCCACCAAAGCTGTAGATCCTATCGGTATGTTTTGTTTAATGGAATTACCACTTTTCCATTGTAAAATAAATGAGACTAATGTTTTACCAGATATTTTCATCAGAATTGAAAATAATCATCATTTTAATCATTACAGATGCCCCAAAAGTCATTATGAGAACAAGCCTGGAAGTGAAACGCGGTGATGAAATAGCACTTGATGCAACCATTTCTGGATCACCTTACCCAACTATTACCTGGATAAAAGATGAAAACATTATTGTACCAGAGGAAATTAAGAAGAGAGTAGCACCTCTGGTTAGGAGAAAGAGGGGTGAAGTTCAAGAAGAAGAACCGTTTTTCCTGTCTCTGACAGAACGTTTGAGTATCAACAACAGTAAACAAGGAGAATCTGAGCTTCGGGTTCGAGATTCTCTCCGACCTGACCATGGCTTATACGTGATCAAAGTTGAAAATGACCATGGTGTTGCAAAAGCTCCTTGCACTGTCAGTGTGCTAGGTAAATTATTAAAGCTGTGCTTCCCAATAGAAAAAGGCTATGTAAGAGTTTCAATGAAGTATAAAAATAAAGAGTTTGAGAAACAGTTCAAAGAAATGAGAAATAGCTTCAGCAAGTAATCCCCAATCATATTTTATCTTCTGAGCACATGATAAAAAAATGACAGACTTTGTTATTTGTTGCTGGGGGCATAGCTCAAGAGATAGAGTACCTGCTTAGCACATAGGGAGGCCTGAATTCAAACTCCAGTACTGTACCCCCTCCAAAAAAAGATAGACAGATGTGAGAAAACCAAATTTATATCATAGGATCATAACATTTAAATTTTCTATAGCAACCATTTCTATATAAATTTTTAATCATTGTTCTCCTTTGAAATGCTAGATACACCAGGACCACCAATCAACTTTGTATTTGAAGATATTAGAAAAAGTTCAGTCCTCTGTAAATGGGAACCACCCCTTGATGATGGTGGCAGTGAAATCATAAACTACACTTTGGAAAAGAAAGACAAGACCAAACCGGATGCAGACTGGATTGTTATCACTTCAACACTTAGACAGTGCAAATATTCAGTCACAAAATTAATTGAAGGAAAAGAGTACCTCTTCCGTGTAAGAGCTGAAAACAGGTTTGGACCTGGACCACCATGTGTTTCAAAGCCATTTGTAGCTAAAGATCCATTTGGTAAGGTTCCTTTATCATTGAGTTTGCCTTTTTACCATATACTTTGGTATATAATTATCACTGTTTATAAAATTGAGTTTTTATGTTATAGTAAGAAATTCAAATGTGTTCTTTTTTAAAATCAGAACCACCTGATGCACCTGAAAAGCCCATTGTGGAAGATGTTACCAGCAACAGTATGGTAGTGAAATGGAATGAACCAAAAGATAATGGAAGCCCCATCTTGGGTTACTGGCTTGAAAAACGTGAGGTTAATAGTACACACTGGTCTCGTGTCAACAAAAACCTTCTGAGTTCTTTGAAAACCAAAGTAGATGGCTTATTAGAAGGACTCACCTATGTCTTCAGAGTATGTGCTGAAAATGCAGCTGGACCTGGAAAGTTCAGTCCACCTTCAGATCCCAAAACAGCACGTGATCCAATCTGTAAGTACTACATTAATGAGAAAGTATGCAACTGCACATTTAACAACCATCAGTGAGTTTGACTTGTGTATCTCCATTCATCATTCTAGCTCCACCTGGGCCACCTATCCCAAGAGTGGCTGACACAAGCTCTACAACTATTGAACTGGAATGGGAACCCCCAGCTTTCAATGGTGGTGGGGAAATTATTGGCTACTTTGTTGATAAGCAATTGGTTGGCACAAATGAATGGTCACGCTGCACAGAGAAGATGATCAAGGTCCGTCAGTACACTGTCAAAGAAATTCGAGAGGGTGCTGATTACAAACTCCGTGTGAGTGCCGTCAATGTGGCAGGTGAAGGACCACCTGGAGAAACAGAGCCTGTTACTGTGGCTGAACCACAAGGTATTTTAAAATTATCAGAAAATAAATATGGATTTTTCCCCAATATTGAACTATATTTTTGTCTTTCATGGGCTAATGTATGACTGTTCTCTTTTAACAGAGCCTCCGAATGTGGAACTGGATGTTTCTGTCAAGGCTGGAATACAAATAATGGCTGGGAAGACTCTTAGGATTCCAGCTGTAGTGACTGGCCGTCCTGTGCCTACAAGAGTATGGACCATAGAAGAAGGGGAGCTGGATAAAGATCGTGTTGTAATAGAGGATGTTGGAACCAAATCTGAACTAGTTATCAAGAATGCATTGAGAAAAGATCATGGCAGATACGTGATTACAGCTACGAATAGCTGTGGTTCCAAATTTGCAGCAGCCAGGGTAGAAGTTTTCGGTAAGAAAAGTTGCATGGGTTTTCATAGGATTTTTCCATGTGATACTATCTTACTACATTGATTTTTTTTGTTTATTTTTTTCAGATGTCCCTGGTCCAGTTCTTGACTTAAAACCTGTTGTAACAAACAGAAAGATGTGCCTGCTTAACTGGTCTGACCCAGCAGATGATGGAGGAAGTGAAATCACAGGCTTCATTATTGAAAGAAAAGATGCAAAGATGCATACTTGGAGACAACCAATAGAGACTGAGAGATCTAAATGTGACATCACAGGTCTCATTGAGGGACAAGAATATATGTTCCGTGTTATTGCCAAGAACAAGTTTGGCTGTGGCCCTCCTGTTGAAATAGGGCCAATTCTTGCAGTTGACCCACTAGGTAAAAGAGAAAATTGTCACAATGTTTACAAAATAAATACTGTTTTGCTTCTAGTTATGTGCTCACTGAGCTTTACGGTTTTAAACTCACAACAGTCTCAAGATCTAGAGACTAGCTAGAAAGTAATAAGAAAAATGAATCAAATAACTAAGAGAAACTTTAAATATACCATATTTGGCCAGGTACCAGTTGCTCACTCCTGTAATCCTAGCTACTCAGGAGGCAGAGATCAGGAGGATTGCAGTTTGAAGCCAGCCTGGACAAATAGCTTGCAAGAACCTATCTTGAAAAACCCTTCACAAAAAAGAACTGGTAGAATGGCTCAATGTGTAGGCCCTGAGTTCAAACCTCAGTTATGAAAAAAAAAACCATATTTGCTAAAATTTTGATGTAATTTTGGCACTAAGTATATTAATTATGCATAGTTTTGTGTACTGAAAAATTTGGATCAACTGGGGCTTAGCAATATCCTAGAAGTACTAAATCTTTCCAACAGAATGCACTGGAGTAGATCTTTAAAATTTAATAATGTAGCAGTTAAATAGACTTCACCACTTTCCTAAAAGATCATGGAACAGGAGACTGCCTTAAGATAAATGCCTTATCTTACTCTATCTCCAAGAAGTCTGTACCATGGAGGTATAGGGAGGCCCCAAACCTGAAAGAACCACCAAGAAATAGAAAACAAATCAGAGGAGGTCTCCCAGAAACCAACATGAAACACTAAAATTGTACATACTTAGTAGTGAGTATTTACACCTATTTAAGAAAGTAAGGCCTTAGAGGAAGAAGATCCATTCTTCAAGAGATAGAAGCAGTTATTCTTCTACCACTACATACTGAAAAATAAATTACATCCTGTAACATAGTCACAAGTCATCTATATCTCAGGCTATGGAAGAGGCATCAGAAGAGAACTGTTTCTAGTTGCAGTAGCAGCAGATAGCATGAATTGGGTCTAGTTTTGCCACTCAAAAAGACACAAAACTGTAGCAGCATTATGTAAATTCTTTCCATTATTTTAAACCTACACTTGAGGCCAAGTGACTCAAAGTGTGTTCAGTTACCATATTCATTGTCTGTTAATAAAGAAAAAACAATTTGCTTTTAGCTGGTCATCCAAAGCAAGACTTAATACTGACCTATTTTCCTAGTTCATTAGCATTAGAAGCATTACCAGTGACAAAGGAAAACAATCTGAAATACCAAATATGAAAAAAGCAAACATGCCCCTTGATTTATTTTCAATAAATAATCTTGTTGGAAAGTTTCTTAGGAAAAATTCTGTATGTAATAATGGCTATAACTTTGGTAACTGATAGGTTTTGAGAAAGATTTTAAAGATGGATAAAAGCTGATGCTAAATAGAAATTAAATAGTTCTTATGTGAATAGTCATCTCGTGGTCATCATTCTTGTTTGTCTCTGGTTAAAGGTCCTCCCACATCTCCTGAAAGGCTAACATATACTGAAAGGACAAAGTCTACTATCACCCTTGACTGGAAAGAGCCCCGCAGTGATGGGGGCAGTCCCATCCAAGGATATATCATTGAAAAACGGCGTCATGACAAACCTGACTTTGAAAGAGTTAATAAGCGACTATGCCCAACCACATCTTTTCTGGTTGAAAATCTTGACGAACACCAAATGTATGAGTTCCGTGTCAAAGCTGTCAATGAAATTGGTGAAAGTGAACCATCACTGCCTCTTAATGTAGTCATACAAGATGATGAAGGTGTGGATTCTAAATATAACTTTAATGTACTTTATTGTACTGATTTTATCCTGTAAGTTGAGAAAACATCCTTTTGACTTTTTTTCTCTTTCCCTTCTTTTTTCAGTGCCTCCAACTATTAAGCTGCGTCTAGCTGTTCGAGGAGACACTATCAAAGTTAAGGCAGGAGAACCAGTTAACATCCCTGCAGATGTGACAGGCCTTCCAATGCCTAAGATTGAGTGGTCCAAGAATGAAACTGTGATTGAAAAACCCACTGATGCACTTAAAATCACCAAGGAAGAAGTATCCCGAAGTGAGGCAAAGACTGAGATTAGCATTCCCAAAGCAGTCCGGGAGGACAAAGGCACTTACACAATTACTGCTTCTAACCGCCTTGGCTCAGTGTTCCGAAATGTTCATGTTGAAGTATATGGTAAGTGATTTGCTTCATTCTATGAAAAAAAAAGTCACTGTCTGCTGAAGAATTGCCTTCTCAATCTCCTTTGTTGTTCCTTTCCAGACCGTCCATCTCCACCAAGAAATCTTGCTGTTACTGACATTAAAGCTGAATCATGCTACCTGACATGGGATGTACCTCTAGACAATGGTGGTAGTGAAATCACCCATTACGTTATTGATAAACGTGATGCAAGTAGGAAAAAATCTGAATGGGAAGAAGTCACCAACACTGCTGTAGAGAGAAGATACGGGGTAAACTCTTCTATTTTCTTATATACATTAAAATGACATGACTCTGATTTGGCACAATTTTAGTATAATGTTAGAAAATAAAGATTAAACTCAAAACCACATGCAAGAAGCAGTTATCTGTTACTGTAGTATTTAGTACCAGGCACATAAGGCCACATAGTTAATTACTGTTTAATATATAGATCTCCCTTACAGGAGAGATCCACTAAGAGATACAATAAATATACATATTCTTATTTTAAGAGGGTTTCCTTCTTTTCTCTATCTTTCCCATGTTTTGATTCTACATATTCAAAACATGGTGATCCCTCCCCAAAGAAGTTTAGATTTAAAATGAGTAAAAATTGACCTACGTATATTTATGATTTTTAAGAAATTTCTATTCATCTAATTTCTAGATCTGGAAACTTATCCCCAATGGGCAGTATGAATTCCGAGTTAGAGCCGTGAATAAATACGGAACCAGTGATGAGTGCAAATCGGATAAAGTTGTTATTCAAGATCCTTATCGCCTTCCTGGACCTCCAGGAAAACCAAAAGTCTTGGAGCGCACCAAAGGGTCAATGCTAGTGAGCTGGACTCCTCCTTTGGACAATGGTGGCTCTCCAATCACTGGCTACTGGCTGGAGAAGAGAGAGGAGGGAGGTGCCTACTGGTCACGTGTTAGCCGAGCACCAATAACAAAAGTGGGATTGAAGAGTGTGGAATTTAATGTTCCCCGTTTGATTGAAGGTGTTAAATACCAGTTCAGAGCCATGGCAATAAATGCTGCAGGAATTGGCCCTCCCAGTGAGCCATCAGACCCAGCTGTTGCAGGAGACCCCATATGTAAGTAGGCTTCATTTCTGGGACTCATTTGTAAAGGGCAACATTACTAACTAGATAACTCTGCTCTTAAGGAATCATACTTTTCTGTGTCAAATAATTTTTATTAATGTAAAACCATTTGCAGACTATCAGAAGTATATGTGTATATATAGGTATATAAACATATATACATATATATGCAAACATTCATACACAAAACCATACAGCTTTTAAACTCTTGTTTTAAAGCTATTATTTTATGAAGAGCCATAATAATAAAGACCTGGATTCTAAGTCCTTTCTGCTCTCATAGTTTGAATAAGCTTTTATCTCAATAATAGTATAGGAATCATTAACTAGTCTGTAATATTTATTGAACAAAAATATATCAAATTCTCAGGCAGTGTGAGGCAGATTTAAAAAAGGGAAAATTCTTCTGAAAGATCCTTGAACACATCAGCTCAAAACTTAAAATACTGTGACCTTACCAGTTAATTCTATTTGTTATATAATATCTTTGATTAGATTCTCTGTAGAAAAAAGTTCAAGTGTTTGTTGTAAACATTTAAAATACTCTTCTATATGGAGCACACATACATAAATAAAACACATAATGAGGAAGTTGTGCATTCATCCAGCAAACCAGTATTGAACATAGGCTATGTCCAAGGGTCTGTGCTAAGCACAGAGAAGAGATAAAAAAGACAAATGAAGTGAAATAATTCCTGCAATTGTAAAACACTCAGAAATGTAAAAGATTATTATGTGATTATTATAAATATTTATTCTGCCCCTAAAGAGCATTAAGATTAGTTTATATTCAAAGACCTAGTAACTAGTGGTGAAATCATTTTTAATTTTCATATTGTGATAAATGAAGTTTTCAGTAAAAAGTATTAGAGAATCTCTTCAAAGTTTTCTAGCAACCATGTGTAAATAGAATGATAATTAGTAGTCTTCTCTTTCCCAGGTAATTATTTGGCTTCAGTTTTTCCATTAATGCTAAAGGAAATTTCTTATTCCCTTTTAGTATTCTTATTTTAATATAAATTATTATGTTATTTTTATAGATTATGACAATATATGGTCTTGTGGAGAAAAGATTTTATATAAAACAAGCATTTCAATGCTTTTAAAATGGGATGTTTTGTCCCCCTCTTTAGACCCACCTGGGCCACCTTCTTGCCCACAAGTTAAAGATAAAACAAAGTCGAGTATCTCACTAGCATGGAAACCTCCAGCCAAAGATGGCGGTAGTCCAATCAAAGGATACATTGTAGAAATGCAAGAAGAAGGAACTACAGATTGGAAAAGAGTCAATGAACCAGATAAACTTCTTACTACCTGTGAATGTGTGGTGCCTAATCTGAAAGAACTCAGAAAGTATAGGTTCAGAGTGAAAGCTGTCAATGAAGCTGGTGAATCTGAACCAAGTGACACTACTGGAGAGATCCCTGCCACTGATATTCAAGGTATGAATCCTTATTCACTTATGTATTCATCTCTGATCATATGTGAAATTGATTAATCTCCTGAAAAAACGTCAATTACCTTTTTGAGAAATGCCAACTAAATCTATTTATATTGTTCATGGCATTGCAGAGGAACCAGAGGTTTTCATTGACATTGGAGCACAAGATTGTCTGGTTTGTAAAGCTGGCACACAGATTAGAATCCCTGCTGTCATCAAGGGACGTCCAACACCAAAATCTTCTTGGGAATTTGACGGAAAGGCAAAGAAGGCAATGAAGGTAAGGAAATTACAATTCTCCTGTCTCCTATTGAATCACTAGTAGTATTTATGCTACAACTCTCTTCTTTTCCACTAGGATGGAGTTCATGACATACCTGAAGATGCACAGGTAAAAACAAATAATAATTGAAATAATTCATGATGTGGTTGACTTTATAGTACTGTTGTTATTTTATTTAATGTATCACTACTATCTTCTTTGTACAGTTGGAGACTGCTGAAAACTCATCTATAATCATTATTCCAGAATGTAAACGATCTCATTCAGGCAAATACAGCATCACAGCCAAGAATAAAGCAGGACAGAAGACTGCAAATTGCAGAGTTAAAGTCATGGGTAAGAAAAACTTTAAAAGTTACTACAAAATAAAAAAAATGGCAGGGGGCAGGGGTGAGAAATGGCCCAAACAATGTATGTGCATATGAATAAATAAATGAAAACTATTTACTATATATATATATATATATATATATATATATATATATATATATATATAAAGAATGGCTAATGGAGTAGCTCAAATGATGGAGCACCTGCCTGTCAAGCCTAGGACCTTAAGTTTAAATTATAAATATCTAAGAAAGATTTCATATTGTGATTTCATATTGAGTTGGATTTCATATTGAATTTCATATTGGATTTTATATTGAATCCAACAGATGTACCAGGCGCACCCAAAGATTTGAAAGTCAGTGATGTCACAAGGGGTAGTTGCAGACTTTCATGGAAAATACCAGATGATGATGGGGGAGACAGAATTAAAGGCTATGTTATTGAGAAAAAGACTATTGATGGAAAAGCCTGGACTAAAGTCAATCCAAACTGTGGAAGCACCTCATTTGTCGTGCCTGATCTCATCGCTGAACAGCAATATTTCTTCCGGGTGCGAGCAGAAAATCGTTTTGGTATTGGCCCACCTGTGGAAACCATTCAGAGGACCACAGCCAGAGATCCAATATGTAAGCTTTTAATTCTAAGTTTAAAACATCTTCTCCAAATTGAACTATATTTTCAAAACAATGCTTAAGGCTTCCTATAACTATTTTCACAGATCCTCCAGATCCCCCTATTAAACTCAAGATTGGCCTTATAACAAAGAACACAGTACACCTGTCCTGGAAACCTCCAAAGAATGATGGAGGTTCCCCAGTCACCCACTATATTGTTGAGTGCCTTGAGTGGGACCCTACTGGGAAAAAGAAAGAAGCATGGAGACAGTGCAATAGGCGTGATGTGGAAGAACTAGAATTTACCGTTGAAGACCTCAAAGAGGGCGGGGAATATGAATTCAGAGTCAAAGCTGTCAATGCTGCAGGAGTCAGCAAACCCTCAGCTACAGTTGGCCCTGTGATTGTCAAAGACCAAACATGTAAGTACCAACAGATTGACAAAGAATTTCCTCTCTATGCCAACCTTCATAAATATTTAATAACAGTCCAACATAAAGAGACAGTATATATGTACATCAGAAAGCTCCATGGGGTGAGTGTACAAATGCGCACATTATTTAGTTGCTTAGTCCCTCAACTTGGACAGAATTATCAAATTTCCTTAAGTGTTACCCTCCTCTCGTTAAAGGAGATGAGTTTTGTAATTTCCTTACCATAATTTTCTCCATGGCAAGCTCTCTTATGCATCGGAAGTTAAGGTAGTTCTTCCACATGCTCCTCAAACAAGGCAGAAAGTAACCAGTTATTTGCTTAGCAACTGCTGAAACTCATGTAATTTTCACAAGGAAGTCTTTTTCTCTATTTGAGAAAAATCTGTATCACTTTTAATAGATAAAATATATATAAAAATATGGTTAAAAACTCTTCCTCTAACTGCTGAGATCATCACTATTGCTGTGTATTTGTTCAGTTCATTTTCTAAGTGTAAGAGGGTTGTAGTTCCTGCTCTCCTTACACACTCTTATACAAATTTGGGGAAAATTGCTTTGCTTCTACTAGCAGTTATATTTCTTATGATGAGAATTCACCTTAGAGTGAATATTGTGGATTCCTTCATAACTCTACAAAACATTAAAGGACATGTCATGATAGAACTCCTATGATCTTCTTCACTCCTCCCTGCCCTTTTGTCAGAATATGCACATGTATAATGATGTCATATAAGAGAGAGGTAATGGCTATGTGTAGCCACATATAGATCTAACCAAGGATGCTAATTACCTGTACCCATTCCCCATACTAGTACAACAGTGTTAAAGACAGGCCCATTGTTTTATATTAGATTGGACTACAAAGTCTGACTGTAGTAGATTCCACTTTCTATCCTTTAGCGTTTTTTGTTCCTAATGATAATTTTTGTTGTTGCTGTTACTCTAGGCCCACCATCAATTGAGCTAAAAGAATTCATGGAGGTTGAAGAAGGAACTGATGTTAACATTGTGGCTAAAATTAAAGGAGTGCCATTCCCAACACTCACCTGGTTTAAAGCTCCTCCAAAGAAGCCTGATAACAAAGAACCTGTTGTCTACGACACCCATGTCAACAAACTGGTGGTAGATGACACTTGCACTTTAGTTATTCCCCAGTCTCGCAGGAGTGACACTGCCTTATATAGCATCACAGCTGTAAATAACCTGGGAACAGCATCAAAGGAGATGAGACTGAACGTCCTTGGTAAATATTGCACAGTTTGGTTAAATACATGGTTTGCTGTCCATAAATAATATTTGACTTTAAAATTACCTGACTAATAAAATGTTCCCTCTTCTTAGGTCGTCCTGGTCCTCCAGTAGGACCCATAAAGTTTGAATCTATTTCAGCAGATCAAATGACATTATCTTGGCTTCCACCTAAAGATGATGGTGGGTCTAAGATTACAAATTATGTAATTGAGAAAAGAGAAGCTAACAGGAAGACATGGGTACGTGTCTCTAGTGAACCAAAAGAGTGCATGTACACAGTTCCCAAATTGCTAGAAGGTCATGAATATGTATTCCGAATCATGGCCCAGAATAAATATGGCATTGGCGAGCCACTTGACAGTGAACCTGAAACAGCACGAAACCTTTTCTGTAAGTAGGAATTTTTTTAATACAAAATAATTCTGATCTGGTTTTTTTATATAATTTCTAATAATGTGTGGTTTTGTTTTTGTTTTTCACAGCCGTCCCTGGAGCACCAGATAAACCAACAGTTAGCAGTGTGACACGTAACTCTATGACTGTCAACTGGGAAGAACCAGAATATGATGGAGGCTCTCCTGTGACTGGATACTGGCTAGAAATGAAAGACACCACTTCAAAGAGATGGAAGAGAGTTAACCGAGATCCTATCAAAGCCATGACTCTGGGTGTTTCTTATAAAGTGACGGGTCTCATTGAAGGCTCTGACTATCAGTTCCGGGTGTATGCAATCAATGCTGCTGGTGTGGGCCCAGCAAGTCTTCCATCAGATCCAGTGACTGCTAGAGATCCAGTTGGTAAGCCATGAAAACATGTTTGATATTAATTTTCAAAAGTGCTATGGAAAATTCAAGAATGCTGATATACACCGGTTCTTTTCAGCTCCTCCTGGCCCTCCATTTCCCAAAGTGACAGACTGGACTAAATCATCTGTGGACTTAGAATGGTCTCCTCCATTAAAAGATGGTGGATCCAAAGTAACTGGATACATTGTCGAATACAAGGAAGAAGGAAAAGAAGAATGGGAAAAGGTAGATAAAATTTTGCTCTAACTAAAAATGTAGTAGTTACTCTTAATCACACTAACTTCTATCTATGCTTTTGGATTATGAAAAATAATTATTTCAGAAAAAATGATCATAACTAATAATCCAGGTATCTGTTAATGTAAAAAGTTAATCAGATTGGTGGTAGAGGATAGAGAGAAGCCAAACAATGGGTAGCAAAATAGATTGGGAAGAGTAAGTTCTAGTGTTCTATAGCACAGTAGGGTGACTATAGTTTGCAATAATTTATGACATATTTAACAAACTACAATAGAAGAATTTGAAAATACCCAACACAAAGAAATGATTAATGTTTCAGAAGATGGAACTTACTTATCACCCTGATTTGATTACATACATGTATGAATGAACTAACATTAAGTCTCATAAATGTGTTCAATTATAATGTGTCAATTAAAAATAAAAATAAATGATACAAAGTTAATTCATGTTAGTAACTTTTGTTATAAACCCTATAAAGGTGGAATAAATGAACAGTGCCTTTTTTTCAATCATTTGCCATGTAATTCCAGGCAAATTATTCTTTCCAGTAATGCCTATAATATCTGATCCTGAAAACCTAAACCAGCAATAAATTTTCTGAAGAGAGTAAATAGACTCCTGATTTTATTTTAGAATGTTACTCAAGGAAAGAATGACAAGAAACTATTCTAATTATAAAATGCTTGCTATTTATCCCTAGGGTAAAGATAAAGAAGTAAGAGGAACAAAACTTGTTGTGACAGGATTAAAAGAAGGAGCATTCTATAAATTCAGAGTAAGAGCAGTCAACATCGCTGGCATTGGAGAACCTGGAGAAGTCACAGATATAATTGAAATGAAAGACAGAATTGGTAATTATCCATACTTCTGCTAGTACATCAATATTTATGTTTCATATTAGAAAACAAGTGACATTTGCCATTTCCAATTGCTTCCCAGTTTTACCTGACCTTGAGCTAGATGCTAGTGTCAGAGACAGAATCGTGGTCCATGCTGGAGGAGTGATCCGAATCATTGCATATGTGTCTGGGAAGCCTCCTCCAACTGTCACCTGGAACATGAATGAAAGAGCCTTACCTCAAGAAGCCACTATTGAGACCACAGCTATTAGCTCATCCATGGTCATCAAGAACTGCCAGAGGAACCACCAAGGTGTCTATTCTCTTCTCGCCAAAAACGAAGGAGGAGAAAGAAAGAAGACAATTATTGTTGATGTATTAGGTAAAAACTTTAGATTTATCTGTGTGACTTTTTAAGTCAGCATTTTAATTACATCCACAACAAAGCCATGTTGTAATAAAACTGTTATGAACATCTTGAAAAACAAGAAAACTCATCCACAACCCATTGTCCATTTTAGAATTTAAAAAATTTCCTCTTTGCTTTTTTATTCCATGCCATATTTGTATTATTCATTCCTAATGTACATGAAGTTTTGTATGCTTCTTTTTTATATGGCATGTCACCATAACACCTACTATGTTACTATATAGTTTTCATAAACAAAACCTTCCTGCAAATGTACGTGAATGTTTTAACAATTTGCCAGTGATGACCATTTTCATATCCTGTTTGCTAATGAGCATAATAATACAAAAATCCCTTTGTGGGTTCCAATACTCTAATCAAAGGGAAGCATCATATTTAGTTATCAATATTGCATGTCTAGTCACTGAACATAGAGTTGAATTCCACAAGGCTTTTCCATCCCTTTCATTGGCTACTTTCAGTAATTTGCTAAGAAAGTGAAGCCCTCTCATTCAGAACTCATGATCCTAGCTACAGTGATACTCCAGATAGCCAAAACCACTATGTAACAATAGTCCTCTATTAACATAAGTAATATAAAAATGGCAGAAGGAAAAATATTTCATTCAGCAATAGTGCTACTTTGAGAACTGTTGCATTTCCACATTACAATTTCAACTTCTCAAAGTCATTTGGAGATTTGGGACTTCCTGTACTGTTCATTGATGCACTGGCACCCAAGAAAAAACATCTCTCCTTCTTTCCCCTTGAAACATGACACAAAAAGTAATCATGCCTCTCCTGAAGCTCCCTCCATCTGAAATCATTTTATTTCCTCAGCTTTTATTAAAACTGTGGCAGCCAATAACTGTTGTAAACCTACTTCATTAAAAAATATAGTTGAGTTGATCATGATGGCATGTGCCTCTCATCCCAAATATGTGGGAGGTTAATACAAGAGGATCCTGAATTTGAGGCCAGCCTAAGCAATACAGTGATATCTTGACTCAAAAAGTATACATGGCTGAATATAGATAGGAGGAGAAAACCAACTTAATTAATACAAACAAAACCTTTCTTCATAGCCACATTTTGTCTCCATTTTAAAAACAAAGGGTAACACATGTTGAGCATTGTAGTTCATTGAAGACAAATGGCTTGAAATCTTTTGCTTTTATTACCAGATGTGCCAGGTCCTGTTGGAATACCATTCCTATCTGACAACCTAACCAATGACTCCTGCAAACTGACATGGTTTTCTCCAGAAGATGATGGAGGCTCTCCAATCACTAACTATGTCATTGAAAAACGAGAAGCTGACCGCAGAGCATGGACTCCAGTGACATACACAGTCACCCGACAAAATGCTACTGTCCAGGGTCTTATTCAAGGAAAAGCCTACTTCTTCCGAATTGCAGCTGAAAATAGTATTGGCATGGGCCCATTTGTTGAGACAACAAATGCCCTTGTCATCAGAGATCCAATAAGTAAGTACAATTTAAATCAAGTGTATGTTCAATAACATTTTACTTGTTTAATAAAGGACTATGATGACAAAATATAAATATATATGTATATATGCTATACATTTTACTTGACAAGCATTAGGCAACTACTATATGATTTCATAGTATTTGACTAGTGATTGTGAACGAGATTGAAGAATATGCATGATTCATCAAATTCCTTCCACATATACTACACTGATTTTTTTTTTAATTTCCCACTCAATGGCATAAGTAGAAACTGAGTTATTTTCCTAACTCTTATACTTCCAACTCTGGGGACTTCTCCTAAATTATTTTGTCTCAGTGATCCCCTATTTCCTCATCTATCAATTGACGAAATTTGATTGGGTTGAGTCCTTTTTAGCTCTAATATTTCTAAGATGAGATAGCTTTTGCTACTTATTGAAGCAGATAGTTTAATCTTTAAATGTAATCCTTAGGAAGGAGTATTTACTACATTCTTAATATGACACTTTTTTCACTGTAATTATACTTGCAGCTGTACCTGAGCGTCCTGAAGACCTGGAAGTCAAAGAAGTTACTAAAAGTACTGTAACATTAACTTGGAATCCTCCTAAGTATGACGGTGGATCAGAAATTATTAACTATGTCCTAGAAAGCCGGCTTATTGGAACTGAGAAGTTCCACAAAGTTACAAATGACAACTTGCTTAGCAGAAAATACACAGTTAAAGGCTTAAAAGAAGGTGATACTTATGAGTATCGTGTCAGTGCTGTCAATATTGTTGGACAAGGCAAGCCATCATTTTGCACCAAGCCAATCACTTGCAAGGATGAGCTGTGTATGTATCTGTTATAGTTTATAATTTGAAAACTTGAACATTTGTAGACTCTCCTTAAGATATTGGTGAAAATGACTTATCTTTATATATTTTAGCTCCCCCAACACTTGACCTTGACTTCAGAGATAAGCTCACAGTCCGCATTGGTGAAGCTTTTGCTCTCACTGGCCGTTACTCAGGCAAACCAAAGCCTAAGGTCAGCTGGTTCAAAGATGAAGCTGATGTGCTAGAAGATGATCGCACTCATATAAAGACCACTCCAACAACACTTGCTCTAGAGAAAATAAAGGCCAAACGTTCAGACTCTGGAAAATACTGTGTAGTTGTGGAGAATAGTACAGGCTCCAGGAAAGGTTTCTGTCAAGTTAATGTTGTGGGTAAGTATTATTTAGTAATAATAATAGACCTTCTGTCTCTTCAAAATCAGGAGTGGAAATAACATTTGGTGCTATGATTTTTTTTTTTTTTTTTTTTTTTTTTGCAGACCGTCCTGGACCACCAGTAGGACCTGTCATTTTTGATGAGGTAACCAAAGAATACATGGTCATCTCTTGGAAGCCACCTTTAGATGATGGAGGAAGTGAAATTACCAATTACATTATTGAAAAGAAAGAGTTGGGTAAAGACGTTTGGATGCCCGTGACATCTGCCAGTGCTAAGACAACATGCAAAGTTCCAAAATTGCTTGAAGGAAAAGATTATATTTTCCGGATACATGCTGAAAACCTCTATGGAATAAGTGATCCTCTGGTGTCTGATTCAATGAAAGCCAAAGATCGTTTCAGTATGTATTATATTTCTTTTGGGTGATTCAGTGCTTGACATAGTTAATGGGAAGAATTAATTTCTAACACATTTTGCTAACATTTGTTATAGGGGTTCCTGATGCACCTGATCAGCCAATAGTTACAGAAGTCACTAAAGACTCTGCTTTAGTAACCTGGAACAAGCCAAATGATGGAGGAAAGCCCATCACGAACTATATCCTGGAAAAGAGGGAAACTATGTCTAAACGATGGGTTAGAGTAACCAAAGAGCCTATCCACCCATACACCAAATTTAGGGTTCCTGATCTTCTAGAAGGATGTCAGTATGAATTCCGGGTTGCGGCAGAAAATGAAATTGGTATTGGAGATCCAAGTCCACCATCCAAACCAGTCTTTGCTAGAGATCCAATTGGTATAGTACTGAACCATTCATTCCATTTTCTTATTATCAAACTTTTTTTTCAACTACATCCTAAGTCCTTTTTGTTTTCTTTTTTTATTATGTAGCCAAACCAAGTCCACCTGTTAACCCTGAAGCAATTGATACAACATGTAATTCAGTTGATCTAACTTGGCAGCCACCACGTCATGATGGTGGGAGCAAGATACTGGGTTATATTGTTGAATACCAGAAAGTTGGAGACGAAGAGTGGAGAAGAGACAATCACACTCCTGAGTCATGTCCTGAAACTAAATATAAAGTCACTGGTCTCCGAGATGGTCAAACTTATAAGTTCCGAGTGATAGCCGTCAATGAAGCTGGTGAATCAGATCCAGCTCATGTTCCAGAGCCAGTCCTAGTTAAAGACCGACTTGGTGAGTAAAATGCTTCCATCTGCATTTGTAAGGGAAATGGGTGTCTGATTACACATATTATAATTATAATTATACATTATAATTAATTGTAATATATATTAATGAACCAAATCTGAATGAACTGTTCTCTTTATTCTAGAACCCCCTGAGTTGATTCTTGATGCCAATATGGCAAGAGAACAACACATTAAAGTTGGTGATACTCTAAGACTTAGTGCCATCATCAAAGGAGTGCCATTCCCAAAAGTAACCTGGAAAAAAGAAGACAGAGAGGCTCCAACTAAAGCACGAATTGATGTTACTCCAGTTGGTAGCAAGCTTGAAATTCGTAATGCTGCCCATGAAGATGGTGGAATTTATTCCTTAACAGTGGAGAATCCAGCTGGTTCAAAAACTGTCTCAGTAAAAGTACTTGTATTAGGTAAGAATTTTAATACTTTGGTCATTAAAATAAATTTTGATGCATATTTTGCTCTTTTCTGAATTAAATAATTTATATAACTATTATTTAACAATTTTCAGATAAACCTGGGCCACCTAGAGATCTGGAAGTCAGTGAAATTAGGAAAGATTCTTGTTACCTTACTTGGAAAGAACCACTGGATGATGGTGGTTCTGTTGTGACAAATTACGTGGTTGAGAGGAAAGATGTTGCCAGTGCCCAGTGGTCCTCTCTTTCAACTACATTGAAGAAAAAGAGTCACATGGCTAAACACCTTACTGAGGGCAATCAATATCTCTTCCGAGTAGCTGCTGAGAACCAATACGGACGTGGTCCTTTTGTTGAAACACCTAAACCCATCAAGGCTCTGGATCCTCTCCGTGAGTTGCTTTCTTTGAATACAAAAGTACTGTTTGACTATCTTTGGAAATATTACTTATTCATCATAATTTTTTTTTAAAGATCCCCCAGGGCCACCCAAGGACCTACACCACGTAGACGTTGACAAGACTGAAGTCTCCCTTGTTTGGAATAAGCCAGATCGTGATGGTGGTTCTCCAATCACTGGATATTTGGTGGAATATCAAGAAGAAGGTGCCCAAGACTGGATTAAGTTCAAGACTGTGAAAAACTTAGAGTGTGTTGTTACAGGACTACAACAAGGGAAGACCTATAGATTCCGTGTAAAAGCAGAAAATATTGTGGGTCTTGGTCTCCCGGATACAACTATCCCAATAGAATGTCAAGAAAAACTAGGTAATTTTTTGGATTGGCATTATTATTCTATTTCTTCTCTAAATTTCTCATATTGTGAAAGTCAAAATCTAATTTCTTCATATTTACTTTCCAGTGCCTCCATCTGTGGAACTCGATGTGAAGTTAATTGAAGGACTGGTGGTAAAAGCTGGAACTACAGTCAGATTCCCTGCTATCATAAGAGGTGTACCTATTCCCACTGCAAAGTGGACAACTGATGGGAGTGAGATTAAAACAGATGAGCACTACACAGTCGAGACTGACAACTTCTCATCAGTACTTACCATTAAGAACTGCTTAAGGAAAGACACTGGGGAATATCAAATCACAGTTTCCAATGCAGCTGGTAGCAAAACAGTACCCGTACATCTTACTGTCCTTGATGTGCCTGGTCCACCGACAGGTCCTATTAATATTCTGGATGTTACTCCTGAATACATGACTATCTCATGGCAGCCACCTAAGGATGATGGAGGAAGCCCTGTGATAAATTATATTGTCGAGAAACAAGACACAAGGAAAGATACATGGGGTGTTGTCTCTTCAGGAAGCAGTAAACTGAAGTTGAAAATCCCACATCTGCAAAAGGGCTGTGAATACATTTTCCGAGTCAGAGCAGAGAATAAGATGGGTGTTGGTCCTCCCCTTGACTCCATACCTACTGTTGCTAAACATAAGTTTAGTCCTCCATCTCCTCCTGGAAAACCAGTGGTTACTGACATTACTGAAAATGCTGCAACAGTATCCTGGACCCTGCCAAAGTCCGATGGTGGCAGTCCAATAACTGGTTACTATGTGGAACGTCGAGAAGTAACTGGCAAATGGGTCAGGGTCAACAAAACTCCTATCGCTGACCTGAAGTTCAGAGTGACTGGACTGTTTGAGGGAAACACATATGAGTTTAGAGTTTTTGCTGAAAATCTTGCAGGACTAAGTAATCCATCCCCAAGTTCTGACCCAATAAAAGCTTGCCGGCCCATCAAACCACCTGGACCACCTATTAATCCTAAACTGAAAGACAAAACCAAAGAATCAGCTGACCTAGTGTGGACAAAGCCTCTCAGCGATGGTGGTAGCCCCATTCTAGGATATGTAGTGGAATGTCAGAAACCTGGCACGGCACAATGGAACAGGATTAATAAAGACGAACTCATTAGGCAGTGTGCCTTTAGGGTACCTGGACTAATTGAGGGAAATGAGTATAGATTCCGTATAAAGGCAGCCAATATTGTGGGTGAGGGAGAACCAAGAGAGCTAGCAGAATCTGTGATTGCAAAAGATATCCTTCATCCTCCAGAAGTAGAACTTGATGTTACTTGTCGTGATGTTATTACTGTGAGAGTTGGCCAAACTATCCGCATTCTTGCTCGAGTCAAAGGCAGACCCGAACCAGACATAACTTGGTCTAAGGAAGGCAAAGTATTAGCCCGGGATAAGCGGGTTGACCTAATTCATGATCTACCTCGTGTTGAGTTACAAATTAAGGAAGCTGTTAGAGCTGATCATGGCAAGTACATTATCTCAGCTAAGAACAGCAGTGGACATGCCCAAGGTTCAGCCATTGTTAATGTCCTTGATAGACCTGGGCCTTGCCAGAATTTGAAGGTTAGTAATGTAACCAAAGAGAACTGTACAATTTCTTGGGAAAACCCACTAGATAATGGTGGCTCAGAGATAACAAATTTCATAGTGGAATATCGTAAACCAAACCAGAAAGGTTGGTCAATTGTTGCTTCAGATGTCACCAAGAGATTGATCAAGGCCAACCTTTTAGCCAACAATGAGTACTATTTCCGAGTTTGTGCAGAGAATAAAGTAGGCATTGGGCCAACCATTGAAACAAAAACTCCAATTCTAGCTATTAACCCTATTGACAGACCAGGTGAGCCTGAAAACCTTCATATTGCAGATAAAGGAAAGACTTTTGTTTATCTAAAGTGGCGGCGGCCTGACTATGATGGTGGCAGCCCAAATCTATCATATCATGTTGAGAGGAGGCTGAAGGGCTCTGCTGACTGGGAAAGAGTGCATAAAGGAAGCATTAAGGAAACCCACTACATGGTTGACAAATGTGTTGAAAACCAGATTTATGAGTTCAGAGTACAAACAAAGAATGAGGGTGGAGAAAGTGATTGGGTAAAGACAGAGGAAGTTGTTGTGAAGGAAGACTTACAGAAGCCAGTACTTGATCTGAAATTAAGTGGGGTACTAACTGTCAAAGCAGGGGACACCATTAGACTTGAGGCAGGTGTTAGAGGCAAACCCTTCCCAGAGGTTACATGGACCAAGGACAAAGATGCTACAGATTTAACAAGATCGCCAAGGGTCAAGATTGATACCAGTACAGATTCATCTAAATTCACTCTTACTAAAGCAAAGAGAAGTGATGGTGGTAAATATGTAATTACAGCAACAAACACAGCTGGCAGTTTTGTCGCCTATGCCACTGTCAATGTTTTGGATAAGCCTGGTCCTGTAAGAAATCTGAAAATTACTGATGTATCCAATGATAGGTGTACTATTTGCTGGGATCCACCAGAAGATGATGGCGGCTGTGAAATTCAAAATTATATTCTAGAAAAATGTGAAAGCAAGCGTATGGTTTGGTCTACCTATTCTGCTAATGTCCTGACGCCCGGTACTACAGTAACACGTCTCATAGAAGGAAATGAGTATATTTTCAGAGTCCGTGCAGAAAATAAAATAGGCACTGGGCCTCCAACAGAAAGCAAACCAGTCATAGCAAAAACCAAGTATGATAGACCTGGTCGTCCTGATCCACCAGAAGTCACTAAAGTTAGTAAAGAAGAGATGACTGTGGTTTGGAATCCACCTGAATATGATGGTGGGAAGTCTATCACAGGGTACTTTTTGGAGAAAAAGGAAAAACACGCAGTCCGATGGGTACCCGTTAACAAGAGTGCGATCCCTGAGAGACGTCTCAAAGTACAGAATCTCCTCCCAGGACATGAATATCAGTTCCGTGTCAAGGCAGAAAATGAAATTGGAGTTGGGGAACCAAGCTTACCATCAAGACCAGTGGTGGCAAAAGACCCCATAGGTAGGATGTTCTTATTTTTTCTGACATTATACCAATTCTTAATATCAAGCATACAAGTATTAGATAAACAAGCTAATCTATAATATCAAAACTTTATTTTAGCCAGTATTTCAGAAAAAATGTTTACCAAATCACCAAAAACATGCAAATATGGTAGATTCTAATTTTTATGAAGGAAAAATGAGGTCTCAGTAATCAAGAAATTGAATGACCTATTTTTGATTAAGGACTGACTACATAAAAATATACATTTAAATATCACTAGTAGTAATCATGTGTACAATTTATTTTTGTATAATTTATTTTCAGAACCACCTGGTCCACCAACTAACTTCAAAGTGGTTGATACAACCAAAAATTCTATAACTCTTGGGTGGGGAAAACCAGTCTATGATGGTGGCGCACCAATAATTGGATATGTTGTGGAAATGAGACCAAAAATAGCAGATGCATCACCTGATGAAGGCTGGAAAAGGTGCAATGCTGCAGCACAACTTGTTCGCATGGAATTTACTGTTACCAGTTTGGATGAAAACCAGGAATATGAGTTCAGAGTGTGTGCCCAAAACCAAGTTGGCATTGGGCGCCCTGCAGAACTAAAGGAAGCTATCAAACCTAAAGAAATCCTTGGTGAGACCCTCCTTTAATGCTTAATTCACTCACACTTCATTTGTCATGTGATTTCCCCATGTTATAAATGCCAACTAATGACCTTAATGATATTTGCAGAGCCTCCGGAGATTGATTTGGATGCCAGCATGAGAAAACTGGTCATCGTGAGAGCAGGATGCCCTATTCGACTATTTGCAATAGTGAGAGGGCGACCAGCCCCCAAAGTCACTTGGCGAAAAGTGGGTATTGATAATGTGGTCAGAAAAGGACAAGTTGATCTGGTTGACACAATGGCCTTCCTTGTCATCCCAAATTCTACCCGTGATGACTCAGGAAAATATTCCTTGACCCTTGTGAACCCAGCAGGAGAAAAGGCTGTATTTGTGAACGTCAGAGTACTAGGTGAGTGGCCTAAAAGCTTCTCTCTTCCCCTCCAAAAACAAATTAGTAAGGATACTGATGAGACATGTATATCTGATTCTGTGGCTCTTTACAGATACTCCTGGACCTGTGTCTAATTTAAAAGTTTCAGATGTCACAAAAACATCATGTCATGTGTCCTGGGCCCCACCTGAAAATGATGGTGGGAGCCAAGTGACACATTATATTGTGGAGAAACGTGAGTCAGAGAGAAAGACATGGTCAATAGTTACACCAGAAGTTAAGAAAACGAGCTTCCACGTAACCAATCTTGTCCCTGGGAATGAGTATTTCTTCAGAGTAACTGCTGTCAATGAGTATGGCCCTGGCGTTCCAACAGACATCCCCAAACCAGTGCTTGCATCTGATCCTCTAAGTAAGTAATCTCCATTCTTCTTCCCTTTAACTCCAGTCCCATATTTTAGCAAGGTCAGGATACCAATACAATTTTAATCCACCACCGGAAGGAATTTAATTTGGAGAAATCCTAAGAGTGCAATAAATATATAACTCACTCAGAAAAGACTTTTTGTTTAGGCTCATTTATGCTTTTTACTTTCAACATTCTAAACTACAGGAATTTGCTTAGGTTACCTGGATAATTTTCAAAATTGTGTTTTCTTCTAGGTGAGCCAGATCCCCCAAGAAAACTAGAAGTGACTGAAATGACAAAGAACAGTGCCACATTAGCCTGGTTACCTCCCCTGCGTGACGGAGGCGCTAAAATTGATGG
Source organism: Castor canadensis (assembly GCF_047511655.1). Lineage (NCBI taxonomy): Eukaryota > Metazoa > Chordata > Mammalia > Rodentia > Castoridae > Castor > Castor canadensis. The sequence goes on along the minus strand of NC_133389.1, from coordinate 131,079,353 downwards.
CTATATCATTAGTTACAGAGAAGACGACCAGCCAGCAGATCGCTGGACAGAGTACTCAGTGGTGAAAGATCTCAGCCTTGTTGTTACTGGCTTAAAGGAAGGAAAGAAATATAAATTTAGAGTAGCAGCCAGAAATGCTGTTGGTGTTAGCTTGCCAAGAGAAGCTGAAGGAGTATATGAAGCCAAAGAGCAACTGTGTAAGTAGTCATTGCTTCATTTATATCATGTGAGAAAATTTTATTAGGATTTTCTTTGACTATGTGGACTTGCTCTCTAAGAAATCTAGTTACAGAAATACTTAAAAAATAGTAGAGAACATTGCTTTTCAAACACTTGGTTCCACAACACTAGTAAATAAACTTGGAATCATGACACTGTATACATACACAGATAACTAAAGTTAAGTTTCTTTAAGCAATATCTGTCCTTATGGATGCTGCATCTGATATTTTCTGTTATATTTTGTTCCTTTTGAAAATATTGGCTATAATGCAAATATTAATTTGAATCCACTAATAGTATGCAACCCACAATTTGATGAACACCAAAATAGCCCCCCACCACAAAAGTTTTAAATGCTAACTCCAATTAACGTATTTTCATTTTCCTTTTAGTGCCACCAAAGATCCTTATGCCAGAGCAAATTACTATTAAAGCTGGAAAGAAACTCCGAGTTGAAGCCCATGTGTATGGAAAGCCTCATCCCGTCTGTAAATGGAAGAAAGGAGAAGATGAAGTTGTCACATCCAGCCACCTGGCAGTACACAAAGCAGACAGTTCTTCAATTCTGATCATAAAAGATGTTACTAGGAAAGACAGTGGTTACTACAGCCTCACAGCTGAGAACAGTTCTGGAACAGACACTCAGAAAATCAAAGTTATAGTCATGGGTATGTTAAGCATGAGACAAATGGCCACTGAAAGATGAAGGTGAGAAATGTCTTTTCTTATTAAATCCATGTTCTTGTTTTTCCTTTGGTTCATGCAGATGCTCCTGGGCCCCCTCAGCCCCCGTTTGACATTGCTGACATAGACGCTGATGCTTGCTCCCTATCCTGGCACATCCCTCTGGAGGACGGAGGCAGTAACATCACCAATTACATAGTGGAGAAGTGTGATGTAAGCCGAGGAGACTGGGTCACAGCTCTCGCTTCGGTCACAAAAACTTCCTGCAGAGTTGGAAAGCTGATTCCAGGCCAAGAGTATATCTTCCGTGTCCGTGCTGAAAACCGATTTGGCATTTCAGAGCCTCTTACATCTCCAAAGATGCTTGCTAAGTTCCCATTTGGTATGTGTTTTTCAGGGAGGAAAAAAAAATATGTTTTCATTCTTGACTTAAAGCAGACACTCACATTTCCCTTATCTTCATCCTCAGGTGTTCCTAGCGAGCCAAGGAATGCACGAGTCACTAAGGTCAACAAAGACTGCATATTTGTTGCATGGGACAGACCAGATAGTGATGGAGGGAGCCCCATTACTGGTTACCTGATAGAACGCAAAGAAAGAAACAGTTTGCTCTGGGTGAAAGCTAATGATTCTGCTGTCCGGTCAACTGAATTTCCTTGTGCTGGCCTTGTAGAAGGTCTGGAGTACTCGTTCAGAATCTATGCCCTAAACAAAGCTGGATCCAGCCCACCCAGCAAACCAACAGAATATGTAACTGCAAGAATGCCAGTCGGTAAATATTTTTTAAATCTTGGAACTTCTGAAGATTGCAACTTCCCTCCAAGAATTGGTCCTAACACTTACCATGAAAATGTACTACATATAACTCTCTTGTGAGCATACAGAAAGCACTCAAAAGTGCATACTGGTTGGATGATTGTTAAAATGGAATGGCTGCCATCCCGTTGAGCTTGTAGATTAGCAATAGGGTGATGCGGTGAGCAGTTTAAACTTCTGCTAGTAAGATAAATGCTAAGAATATTTCTTTTGGTTTTAGATCCTCCTGGGAAACCTGAAGTTGTTGATGTCACCAAGAATTCTGCATCCCTCATCTGGGCCCGTCCCAAACATGATGGAGGCAGCAAAATTATTGGCTATTTTGTAGAAGCTTGCAAACTTCCTGGTGATAAGTGGGTTCGGTGCAACACCACACCTCACCAGATCCCCCGGGAGGAGTACACAGCTACTGGCCTAGAAGAGAATGCTCAGTATCAATTTAGAGCAATTGCCAAGACTGCAGTGAACATTAGCCAGCCTTCTGAACCTTCTGACCCGGTGACTATCCTCGCAGAAAATGGTAAGATTCTGTCTTGCATTATAGGCAAAGATGTACAGCATTTGTGATATTTATTTCTCCTAACAAAACAACTAATTCTAAAAGGAATCTGAGAAGTAAAGAGGATGGAAGCTACATATGTACATATGAAGACAGCATAATGAAACCCACCAAACACTGCTTGAAAAAAGGATAAAGAGGGAGAGGGGGGATGGAAATATAATGGAGGAGGTGAATTTGTTTAAGGAACACTGTACACATGTATGGAATTATGAAGTCCTTGTACTACTATATATGATAATTCAAAAATAAAATTTTTAAATTTAAAAACTTAAGCACAATTTTAAAAACTAAGTCTAACCTGTGGGGTAAAGGAAATTCAATTAAATGATAAGTACTCTGTATATAACACTAAAAAATATGATTAAGAAGACTCTTAACATGCTGAACTAAAAAGCAGGATACAAAACTGAGGACTGCATAATTTCAACAGAAAGATGACAAAAGAACACATTAAAATACTGATAATGAAAAATAAGGGGCATTGCAATTATGGGAATTTACTTTCTTCTTTATATTTTCAGCATTGTTAAATTTCTACATTAAATCTGTGTTACTTTTATAACAAATATGTCACTTTTAAAAATCCTGTTCTTGGTGGTTACAAGAGGGTTAGGATAGGGAGATGAAGAAGGGAAAGATGTCAGTCAAAAGGCTAAAAGTTTCAAGAGAAATAAATCTTGGTGATCTGCACAGAACAGTGACCATAGTTGATAATATCTCAAAATTGCTAAGAGAGTAGATTTTGGGGGGTGGGGGTACTGGATTTTGAACTCAGGGCCTCACGCTTGCTAGGCAGGTACTCTACCACTTGACCCATGCCACCAGCCTGAGAGTAAATTTTAAATGTTCTCACACAACATGAGGTGATGGATATATTAATTAGTTTGATTTAATCATTCCACAATGTATACATATACTAAAACATCACATTATACCCGATAAATATAATTGTCTACTAGAAATAAGAATCTCATTCTTGAAAAAGACAAAACATGAATTTTAACTATTATCAATAAAATCATATAATTTAATTTTACATATATTATTTCTTTCCAGTTCCTCCGAGGATAGACCTAAGTGTGGCTATGAAATCTTTGCTCACTGTGAAAGCTGGAACTAATGTTTGCTTGGATGCTACTGTCTTTGGTAAACCAATGCCAACAGTTTCTTGGAAGAAAGATGGCACACCCATAAAACCAGCAGAAGGCATAAAGATGGCCATGCAGCGGAACCTGTGCACCTTAGAGCTATTCAGTGTAAATCGAAAGGACTCGGGAGACTATACCATTACTGCCGAAAATTCAAGCGGTTCCAAATCAGCCACCATTAAGCTTCAAGTATTAGGTAACTAACACACTTAATTGGCATTTTACTTTGATTAATAGGATGTAAATAAGATTTACAAAGTAATATGTTAAAAAAAAAAGCACAGAATTAATCTTATCACAGAACAAGACTGTTTCAGGGTTAAAAAGAGTATTAGAGATCACACATTCCAGTTACTTAAGTTTACACAGATCCTGAAAAATTAAGTGACATCCAAGGTCATACAGGAAGTTAGTAATACAGACACTGTGCCATTGTTTCCATACTTCTATTCTCATTCTCCTGTTAGTGAAAGACTTCACTTTTCTTCCTCATTCTTTCAGATAAGCCAGGTCCTCCTGCATCTGTTAAAATCAACAAAATGTATGCAGATCGTGCATTGCTTTCTTGGGAACCTCCTCTTGAAGATGGTGGCTCAGAAATCACCAACTATATTATAGACAAACGTGAAACAAGCAGGCCCAACTGGGCTCAAGTCTCTGCTACTGTGCCCATTACCAGCTGCAGTGTGGAGAAACTTATAGAGGGCCATGAATATCAGTTCCGTATCTGTGCTGAAAACAAATATGGAGTGGGTGATCCCATCTTCACCGAACCAGCAATTGCTAAAAACCCATATGGTAGGAGCATTTTCCTATAGTTTTTCCTTTTCCTTTTAAAATATCTCCATTTAGCTTGGGAGCTTAACTTTATAATCAATCTCTGCAGACCCACCTGGACGTTGTGATCCTCCTGTTATCAGCAACATAACCAAAGACCACATGACAGTCAGCTGGAAACCCCCAGCAGATGATGGCGGCTCCCCCATCACTGGATATTTGGTTGAAAAGCGGGAAACTCAGGCAGTTAACTGGACTAAAGTCAACAGAAAACCTGTCATAGAAAGAACAATAAAAGCAACAGGTCTCCAAGAAGGCACTGAATATGAGTTCCGAGTTACAGCTATCAATAAAGCTGGACCAGGCAAACCCAGTGACGCATCCAAAGCTGCTTATGCTCAGGATCCTCTGTGTACGTCTTCATCAAAGAGTTCCATCACCTGTGCTATCATCAGCATTAGTAAGGAAGGAATGAAGTTTTAATTAAAACCTTCTATTATTATTTATCCACAGATCCTCCCGGCCCGCCAGCTTTCCCTAAAGTGTATGATACAACCCGTAGTTCCGTGAGTCTATCTTGGGGCAAGCCAGCCTTTGATGGTGGTAGTCCTATCATTGGTTATCTTGTTGAAGTAAAAAGAGCTGACTCTGATCACTGGGTGAGGTGCAATTTACCAGAGAAGCTACAGAAAACCCGCTTTGAGGTTACTGGCCTGATGGAAGACACAGAATATCAGTTCCGTGTGTATGCCGTTAACAAGATAGGATACAGTGACCCCAGTGATGTGCCAGATAAGCACTGCCCCAAGGACATCTTAAGTAAGTATTGCCAGGAGAAATGTATAGGGCTTTAAATCTCATTAATCATATTTAGAGGGAGAATAGAACTCTGTTCTGTAGACTTATTTTATTTTCAAGCTTGTTACTCCAGGGGTACATTTTAGAAGAGCTGGATTTGTACTTCATGCTATTTTATAACAAGACAAACAGAATACAGGTGATTTGTGATTTTGAAAACCTCATATATACATGACAGTTTCATGTCTTCAAAGGAATATAGAATATAGGAATGTTTTTCTGAGAATAGATAGGGTTTTTTGTTTTTTTTTTCTTTTTTTTTTTCATTTTTCTTTTATTATTCATATGTGCATACAAGGCTTGGTTTATTTCTCCCCCCTGCCCCCACCCCCTCCCTTACCACCCACTCCACCCCCTCCCGCTCCCCCCCTCAATACCCAGCAGAAACTATTTTGCCCTTATCTCTAATTTTGTTGTAGAGAGAGTATAAGCAATAATAGGAAGGAACAAGGGGTTTTGCTGGTTGAGGTAAGGATAGCTATACAGGGCATTGACTCACATTGATTTCCTGTGCGTGGGTGTTACCTTCTAGGTTAATTCTTTTTAATCTAACCTTTTCTCTAGTTCCTGGTCCCCTTTTCCTATTGGCCTCAGTTGCTTTAAGGTATCTGCTTTAGTTTCTCTGCATTAAGGGCAACAAATGCTAGCTAGTTTTTTAGGTGTCTTACCTATCCTCACCCCTCCCTTGTGTGCTCTAGCTTTTATCATGTGCTCATTGTCCAATCCCCTTGTTGTGTTTGCCCTTGATCTAATGTCCACATATGAGGGAGAACATACGATTTTTGGTCTTTTGAGCCAGGCTAACCTCACTCAGAATGATGTTCTCCAATTCCATCCATTTACCAGCGAATGATAACATTTCGTTCTTCTTCATGGCTGCATAAAATTCCATTGTGTATAGATACCACATTTTCTTAATCCATTCGTCTGTGCTGGGGCATCTTGGCTGTTTCCATAACTTGGCTATTGTGAATAGTGCCGCAATAAACATGGATGCGCAGGTGCCTCTGGAGTAACAGTCTTTTGGGTATATCCCCAAGAGTGGTATTGCTGGATCAAATGGTAGATCGATGTCCAGCTTTTTAAGTAGCCTCCAAATTTTTTTCCAGAGTGGTTGTACTAGTCTACATTCCCACCAACAGTGTAAGAGGGTTCCTTTTTCCCCGCATCCTCGCCAACACCTGTTGTTGGTGGTGTTGCTGATGATGGCTATTCTAACAGGGGTGAGGTGGAATCTTAGTGTGGTTTTAATTTGCATTTCCTTTATTGCTAGAGATGGTGAGCATTTTTTCATGTGTTTTCTGGCCATTTGAATTTCTTCTTTGGGTTTTTTTTTTTTAACTAAGTAATGAGCTATTCATCATTCTGATTTTTATTTACTATTCCAATCCACACTGTCCCCAACAATGTAATTGCCAAGCTCTCCATTTTAAATTTCCTTCTCCCTATTTCTTCTGTTCACTTATTCTCCATACTGTTTTCCTCTTTTTAAAAATTACTTGGCATTATATTAAACCACTACGTATTTTTCTTCTTGCAATGAAATAATAAAGAGATCCAGAGTATATTACAAAGTACCTTCATGAGTATAAGAAAGAAAAGACAACAATGTGGAGGGGGGCCAACGACCATCACCTAGGATGCTTGCAAGTAAGTAGGGTTCATGAGAAGAGAGCCTACACATCCTCCAACGAATGCTTGGTTGAGCCTAAAACATACTGAAAAGATCAACAATTGGTACAGAATATTGAATTTGTTCTCAGGATTACATTAAGGATTTTTAAATAACAAGAAATAGGTTTGAGAAAGGAAATAGTTTAGGAATAATAAGGCCAGTCCTTATAAATACATTTGACCATTAAACTTTTTGTTACTTTAACTTTCTTCATCCCGAAATTAAATAGTTCCACCTGAGGGAGAACTTGATGCTGACTTAAGGAAAACGCTCATATTACGTGCTGGAGTTACAATGAGACTCTATGTACCAGTAAAAGGACGCCCACCTCCAAAGATTACTTGGTCTAAACCAAATGTCAACCTAAGAGAAAGGATTGGACTGGACATAAAATCAACTGACTTTGACACTTTCTTGCGCTGTGAAAACGTGAATAAATATGATGCAGGAAAATATATATTAACCCTGGAGAACAGCTGTGGTAAAAAGGAATACACCATTGTAGTGAAAGTGCTTGGTAAGTCTATTTGGAAAATGAAAAAAGAATCAGGTGTGTTTAAACTATCATTTATGTAGTTTTTACATGTTCATTTCTATTTGCCCACTTCTCACCCAGATACTCCTGGGCCACCTGTCAATGTGACTGTCAAGGAAATATCCAAAGACTCTGCCTATGTTACCTGGGATCCTCCCATCATTGATGGTGGAAGCCCCATCATTAACTATGTGGTAGAAAAACGTGATGCAGAAAGGAAGTCCTGGTCTACAGTGACAACTGAGTGCTCGAAAACGAGCTTCAGAGTATCTAATTTGGAAGAGGGAAAATCCTACTTCTTCAGAGTGTTTGCTGAAAATGAGTATGGCATTGGTGATCCAGGTGAAACACGTGATGCTGTCAAAGCTTCTGGTGAGCAAATGAATTATCACCCCATCATGCTGAGTGACATCCTCCCTAGTTATCTGGGACTTAGACTTATCATTTCTCCTTTGCTCTAGAAACCCCTGGGCCAGTTGTGGACCTGAAAGTGTTGTCTGTAACGAAGTCATCTTGTACCATTGGCTGGAAAAAACCTCACAGCGATGGTGGAAGTCGAATTACTGGATATGTAGTTGATTTCCTGACTGAAGAAAATAAGTGGCAGCGAGTTATGAGATCACTAAACCTACGGTACTCCACAAAAGATTTGAATGAAGGGAAGGAATACACCTTCAGAGTGAGCGCTGAGAATGAAAATGGAGAAGGAACCCCAAGTGAAATCACTGTTGTGGCAAAGGATGATGTTGGTGAGCCTCTCCCCATCCATCTCTATTTCCTTTGTGTCATCAGAAGTGCATGCTTGATCCCTATTCACTAGTATATCCAAAGAAAAAAAAACAGAAAAATGCCTTTAAAAATGATAATGATCTGAGTTTAATTGCATAGTCTTAAAAAATAACAATAACTTATCTCTGCTGTTTTACAGTGGCTCCTGATCTTGACTTAAAGGATCTACCTGATTTGTGCTACTTGGCTAAGGAAAACAGCAACTTCCGTCTTAAGATCCCCATAAAGGGCAAGCCAGTGCCATCAGTATCCTGGAAGAAAGGGGAAGATCCTCTAGCAACTGACACAAGAGTCAGTGTTGAGTCGTCTGCAGTCAACACAACTCTTGTAGTGTATGATTGCCAAAAATCTGACGCTGGAAAATACACAATCACACTTAAGAATGTTGCTGGCACCAAGGAAGGAACTCTTTCCATAAAAGTTGTTGGCAAGCCTGGCATCCCCACTGGACCAATCAAATTTGATGAAGTCACAGCAGAAGCCATGACCTTAAAGTGGGGTCCTCCAAAGGATGATGGGGGTTCTGAAATCACCAACTATGTCCTAGAGAAAAGAGATTCTGTAAACAACAAGTGGGTAACATGTGCGTCAGCTGTCCAGAAAACCACCTTTAGAGTAACCAGACTTCATGAGGGTATGGAATACACCTTCAGGGTCAGTGCTGAAAATAAATATGGTGTAGGAGAAGGCCTGAAATCGGAGCCAATTGTTGCTAAACATCCATTTGGTAAGCTTCTCAAAGTCAGACAACACAAAGCAAAACATGACTTTATGAAGGTTCTTTATTATAAATCTTGCATTATTTACTTTTTTTCTAGATGTGCCTGATGCTCCTCCACCTCCCAATATTGTGGATGTCAGACATGATTCAGTATCTCTAACTTGGACTGATCCCAGAAAAACTGGTGGCTCTCCAATTACAGGTAAGTATATCAATAGTCACTCCAAATATTTCCCTAAAAAATGAATATATGCTATTTATAGAACTATCTTCAGGTACAATAATGTACTTTTCCTTAAGTACATATGGCTAGTGTTCAATTTCATCAAAAGCCTCCTAATATAACAGTGGTAAAGAAAATCTTTATCAATAATCATATCTATTTTTCTCAACAGGAGGAACATAATTATGCATATTCCAATAGAAAAAAAATGGCACTGTGCCTAGATAATAAAAGTATAGATAGCAAGAATGGTTACCTGTTCAATATATTCTTATGTAAATAATTTAGGCAAAAACATTTATACATTTTATATACATGTATATATATATATGTATACTTTTTTATCTGAATTGATACAACCATGGATCATTTGCAGGGTATCATATCGAGTTCAAGGAAAGAAACAGCCTCTTGTGGAAGAGAGCTAACAAGACTCCTATAAGAATGAAAGACTTTAAAGTGACAGGATTAACTGAAGGTCTTGAATATGAATTCCGAGTTATGGCAATCAATTTAGCAGGAGTGGGCAAACCAAGCCTGCCATCAGAGCCAGTTGTGGCACTTGATCCAATTGGTAAGTCATTATACAAAGAAGAACCAGGAAGTATGTGCGACATGAAGCAAACACAGGTATTTGTTTGACTGGTTTTGTTTTTGTTTTAGATCCTCCTGGAAAACCTGAGGTTATTAATGTTACAAGGAATTCAGTGACTCTCATATGGACTGAACCAAAATATGATGGTGGTCATAAGTTAACTGGATATATAGTAGAGAAGCGGGATCTACCTTCTAAGACTTGGATGAAAGCCAACCACATCAATGTTCCAGATTGTGCCTTTACTGTAACTGACCTTGTTGAGGGTGGAAAATATGAATTCAGAATTAGAGCAAAGAATACAGCAGGTGCCATCAGTGCTCCATCAGAAAGTACAGGAACCATTATTTGCAAGGATGAATATGGTAGGCCAATTTTACTTTTTACTCAATTAAAAGATAGCAAATTAAGCCTCCTTTCTTTTCTAATGAAGATTTTTTTTTTCTTTGCAGAGGCACCAACCATTGTCCTTGATCCCACAATTAAAGATGGACTAACAGTTAAGGCAGGGGACACCATTGTTCTAAGTGCCATTAGCATTCTTGGCAAACCTCTTCCAAAGTCAAGTTGGTCCAGGGCAGGAAAAGATGTTAGACCATCAGATATTGTTCAGATAAGTTCAACCCCAACATCTTCTATGCTTACGATCAAGTATTCAACTAGAAAAGATGCTGGTGAATACACCATCACTGCTACCAATCCTTTTGGTACAAAGGAAGAACATGTAAAGGTAACAGTCCTTGATGTACCTGGTCCCCCAGGTCCTATTGAAATTAGCAACGTTTCTAGTGAAAAAGCAACACTTACATGGACACCTCCCTTGGAAGATGGTGGGTCACCAATTAAGTCCTATGTTCTTGAAAAGAGAGAAACCAGTCGACTTTTATGGACAGTGGTCTCTGAAGATATTCAGTCTTGCAGGCATGTGGTAACCAAACTTATCCAAGGAAATGAGTACCTGTTCCGTGTCTCAGCTGTAAACCATTATGGCAAGGGAGAACCTGTACAGTCTGAACCTGTCAAAATGATAGACAGATTTGGTATGTACAGCATGTGAGGGAATTGACATTAATCATTTATAGCAGCATTTAGAAAATCACGGATTTCTCACAAGTTTGCTTCCTTTATAGGTCCTCCTGGCCCTCCTGGAAAACCAGAGATATCAAATGTCACTAAGAACACTGCCACTGTCAGTTGGAAAAGACCAACTGATGATGGTGGCAGTGAGATCACAGGATACCATGTAGAAAGGAGAGAAAAGAAAGGTTTGCGATGGGTGAGAGCAACGAAGACACCAGTTTCTGATCTCAGATGCAAAGTAACAGGACTACAAGAAGGAAACACCTATGAATTCCGTGTCAGTGCAGAAAACAGAGCAGGAATTGGTCCACCCAGTGATGCTTCCAATTTTGTTCTGATGAAAGATGCAGCATGTTAGTATTTTTCTACACTGTTCTTTTAGGAGTTCCAACATTTTATATAAATTATCCAAAGCCAAACATATACTTTTTATCTTTGTTTCTTTTTTAGATCCTCCCGGACCACCTTCAAATGCACATGTCACTGATACTACCAAGAAATCTGCTTCTTTAGCATGGGGCAAGCCTCATTATGATGGTGGACTTGAAATCACTGGCTATGTGGTAGAGCATCAAAAAGTAGGAGATGAAGCCTGGATAAAAGACACAACAGGAACTGCCCTCAGAATCACCCAATTCGTTGTCCCAGATCTTCAAACTAAAGAAAAATACAATTTTAGAATTAGCGCCATCAATGATGCAGGTGTTGGGGAGCCAGCAGTGATTCCAAATGTTGAAATTGTAGATCGAGAAATGGCTCCTGATTTTGAGCTAGATGCTGAGCTTCGAAGGACACTTGTGGTTAGAGCAGGACTCAGTATTAGAATTTTTGTACCAATTAAAGGTCGTCCTGCTCCTGAAGTGACATGGACCAAAGATAACATCAACCTGAAACACCGAGCCAACATCGAAAATACAGAATCATTTACCCTTCTGATTATCCCAGAATGTAACAGATATGACACTGGAAAATTTGTGATGACCATTGAAAACCCTGCTGGGAAGAAAAGTGGCTTTGTTAACGTTAGAGTCTTGGATACCCCAGGCCCTGTCCTTAACCTGAGGCCTACAGACATCACAAAGGACAGTGTCACCCTGCACTGGGACCTCCCTCTGATAGATGGGGGCTCACGTATAACAAACTATATTGTGGAGAAACGTGAAGCAACCCGGAAATCTTATTCCACAGTCACCACTAAGTGCCATAAGTGCACATTTAAAGTTACTGGTTTATCTGAAGGATGTGAATACTTCTTTAGAGTGATGGCAGAAAATGAATATGGAATCGGTGAGCCAGCAGAAACTACAGAACCCGTAAGAGCTTCTGAAGCTCCATCACCCCCAGACAGCCTTAACATTATGGACATAACTAAGAGCACAGTCAGCCTGGCATGGCCCAAACCCAGACATGATGGTGGCAGTAAAATCACTGGCTATGTGATTGAAGCCCAGAGAAAAGGCTCTGACCAGTGGACCCACATCACCACTGTGAAAGGGTTAGAATGTGTTGTAAAGAATCTAACTGAAGGAGAGGAATATACCTTCCAAGTGATGGCAGTGAACAGTGCAGGGAGAAGTGCCCCTAGAGAAAGCAGACCTGTCATTGTCAAAGAGCAGACAATGCTTCCAGAGTTGGATCTTCGTGGCATCTATCAGAAATTGGTCATTGCAAGAGCTGGTGAGAACATCAAAGTTGAAATTCCAGTACTCGGTCGACCAAAGCCCACAGTTACATGGAAAAAAGGAGACCAAATTCTTAAACAGACACAGAGAGTTAATTTTGAAAATACAGCAACTTCAACCATCTTAAATATCAATGAGTGTGTAAGAAGCGATAGTGGACCTTACCCATTAACAGCAAGGAACACTGTAGGAGAGGTTGGTGATGTCATCACTATTCAAGTCCATGATATCCCAGGACCACCAACTGGACCAATCAAATTTGATGAAGTTTCTTCAGACTTTGTAACCTTCTCTTGGGACCCACCCGAGAATGATGGAGGTGTACCAATAAGCAACTATGTAGTGGAAATGCGACAGACTGATAGTACTACATGGGTGGAGTTAGCAACCACAGTTATACGCACTACCTATAAAGCTACTCGCCTTACTACTGGAGTAGAGTATCAATTCCGTGTAAAAGCTCAAAATAGATATGGAGTTGGACCAGGCATCACATCAGCATCTGTAGTTGCCAATTATCCATTTAAGGTTCCTGGGCCTCCTGGTACTCCTCAGGTAACTGCAGTTACCAAGGATTCAATAACAATTAGCTGGCATGAGCCACTTTCTGATGGTGGAAGTCCCATTTTAGGGTATCACATCGAAAGAAAAGAACGAAATGGTATTCTCTGGCAGACAGTGAGCAAAGCATTAGTACCAGGTAACATTTTCAAATCAAGTGGACTTACAGATGGCATTGCTTATGAATTCCGAGTAATTGCAGAAAACATGGCAGGCAAAAGCAAGCCAAGCAAGCCATCTGAACCAATGTTTGCTTTGGATCCCATTGACCCACCTGGGAAACCAATACCTCTAAATATCACCAGACACACCGTGACACTTAAATGGGCTAAGCCTGAATATACTGGAGGCTTTAAAATTACTAGTTATATAGTTGAAAAGAGAGACCTTCCTAATGGACGGTGGTTGAAGGCCAACTTCAGCAATATTTTGGAGAATGAATTTACAGTTAGTGGCCTAACAGAAGATGCTAAATATGAATTCCGTGTGATTGCCAAAAATGCTGCTGGTGCTATTAGTCCCCCCTCTGAGCCCTCAGATGCCATCACATGCAGGGATGATATTGAAGCACCAAGAATAATGGTGGATGTTAAATTTAAGGAAACAGTTACATTAAAGGCAGGTGAAGCATTCAAACTGGAAGCTGATGTGTCAGGTCGCCCTCCTCCCACAATGGAATGGACCAAAGATGGAAAGGAACTTGAAGGCACAGGAAAATTAGAAATAAAAATTGCAGATTTCTCCACTAATTTGATAAACAAGGATTCATCAAGAAGGGACAGTGGTGCCTATATCCTTACAGCAACTAATCCTGGTGGCTTTGCCAAACACATTTTCAATGTCAAAGTTCTTGACAGACCAGGACCACCTGAAGGACCTTTAGCTGTATCTGATGTAACATCAGAAAAGTGTGTCTTGTCATGGTTGCCTCCATTGGATGATGGAGGTGCCAAAATTGATCATTACATAGTACAGAAACGTGAAACCAGCAGATTAGCATGGACAAATGTTGCCTCAGAAGTCCAAGTAACAAAACTAAAGGTCACTAAACTTTTGAAAGGCAATGAATACATATTCCGTGTCATGGCTGTAAATAAATACGGAGTTGGAGAGCCTCTAGAATCAGAGCCTGTGCTTGCGGTGGATCCTTATGGACCTCCTGATCCACCCAAAAACCCTGAAGTTACAGCTATTACTAAAGATTCTATGGTTGTCTGCTGGGGACATCCTGATTCTGATGGTGGAAGTGAAATCATAAATTATATCGTGGAACGGCGAGATAAAGCAGGCCAACGCTGGGTGAAATGCAACAAAAAAACTCTTACTGATTTAAGATATAAAGTGTCTGGGCTGACAGAAGGACATGAATATGAGTTCAGGATTATGGCAGAAAATGCTGCTGGGATTAGTGCACCAAGTACTACCAGTCCATTTTATAAAGCTTGTGACGCTGTGTTTAAACCTGGCCCACCAGGCAATCCACGTGTTCTTGACACAAGCAGATCATCCATTTCAATTGCATGGAACAAACCTATCTATGATGGTGGTTCAGAAATCACTGGGTATATGGTTGAGATTGCCCTGCCAGAAGAAGATGAATGGCAGATTGTCACTCCACCAGCTGGACTTAAGGCAACTTCTTACACCATCACCAACCTCATAGAGAACCAGGAATATAAAATCCGCATCTACGCCATGAATTCTGAAGGACTTGGGGAACCTGCCCTTGTTCCAGGAACTCCAAAGGCTGAAGAAAGAATGCTGCCTCCAGAGATTGAACTGGATGCTGACTTACGCAAAGTTGTGACGATAAGAGCCTGCTGTACCCTGAGACTCTTTGTTCCGATCAAAGGACGACCTACACCTGATGTGAAGTGGGCCCGGGAGCATGGAGAATCTTTGGATAAAGCTAGCATTGAATCCACAAGCTCTTACACCCTGCTTATTGTTGGAAATGTGAACAGATTTGACAGTGGCAAGTACATACTAACTGTAGAAAACAGCTCAGGCAGTAAGTCTGCATTCGTTAATGTTAGAGTGCTAGATACTCCAGGTCCTCCACAGGATCTGAAGGTAAAAGAGGTCACAAAGACATCTGCAACACTAACATGGGAGCCTCCTCTCCTTGATGGAGGTTCAAAAATAAAGAACTATATTGTTGAAAAGCGAGAATCAACAAGAAAAGCATATTCAACTGTTGCCACAAACTGTCATAAGACTTCCTGGAAGGTGGACCAGCTTCAAGAAGGCTGCAACTACTATTTCAGGGTTCTTGCTGAAAATGAATATGGCATAGGGCTGCCTGCTGAAACTGCAGAGTCTGTGAAAGCATCAGAACGACCTCTTCCTCCAGGAAAAATCACTTTGGTGGATGTCACAAGAAACAGCGTGTCTCTCTCTTGGGAGAAACCAGAGCATGATGGAGGCAGCCGAATTCTAGGCTACATTGTAGAGATGCAGAGCAAAGGCAGTGACAAATGGGCCACGTGTGCCACAGTCAAAGTCACTGAAGCCACTATAACTGGATTGATTCAGGGTGAAGAATATTCTTTCCGTGTTTCAGCTCAGAATGAAAAGGGCATCAGTGATCCTAGACAACTGAGTGTGCCAGTAATTGCCAAAGATCTTGTCATTCCACCAGCCTTCAAACTCCTCTTCAATACTTTCACTGTACTGGCTGGTGAAGATCTTAAAGTTGATGTCCCGTTCATTGGACGCCCTACACCAGCTGTAACCTGGCATAAAGACGATGTGCCACTGAAGCAGACAACTCGAGTAAATGCAGAGAGCACAGAAAATAATTCACTGCTGACAATAAAGGAAGCCTGCAGGGAAGATGTCGGACATTACATAGTTAAACTGACTAATTCAGCCGGTGAGGCTACTGAAACCCTTAATGTCATTGTGCTTGACAAACCAGGGCCTCCAACTGGACCAGTTAAAATGGATGAAGTGACAGCTGATAGTATTACTCTTTCCTGGCAACCACCAAAGTATGATGGTGGAAGTTCTATCAATAATTATATTGTAGAAAAACGGGACACTTCTACAACCACCTGGCACATTGTGTCAGCTACAGTTGCAAGGACAACAATAAAGGCCTGTAGATTAAAGACTGGATGTGAGTATCAGTTTAGAATTGCCGCTGAAAACAGATATGGAAAGAGCACCTATCTTAATTCAGAGCCCATTATTGCCCAGTATCCATTCAAAGTTCCTGGTCCACCTGGCACACCATTCGTCGCTATCTCCTCCAAAGACAGCATGGAAGTACAATGGCATGAGCCAGTCAGTGACGGAGGAAGCAGAGTCACTGGCTATCATCTAGAACGCAAGGAAAGAAACAGCATCCTCTGGGTCAAGTTGAATACAACACCTATTCCTCAAACCAAGTTTAAGACAACTGGCCTTGAAGAAGGCATTGAATATGAATTTAGAGTGTCTGCAGAGAACATTGTAGGCATTGGCAAGCCAAGTAAACCATCAGAGTGCTATGTAGCTCGCGACCCATGTGATCCACCAGGACGGCCAGAGGCAATCATTGTCACAAGGAATTCTGTAACCCTGCAGTGGAAGAAACCCACCTATGATGGTGGAAGCAAGATCACTGGCTATGTTGTTGAAAAGAAAGAATTACCTGATGGCCGCTGGATGAAAGCCAGTTTTACAAATATCATTGACACTCAGTTTGAAGTAACTGGCCTCAT
The DNA here is from genome assembly GCF_047511655.1 of Castor canadensis. Lineage (NCBI taxonomy): Eukaryota > Metazoa > Chordata > Mammalia > Rodentia > Castoridae > Castor > Castor canadensis. Next base: position 131,062,718 of record NC_133389.1, on the reverse strand, counting down.
TGAAGATCATAGGTATGAGTTCCGGGTTATAGCTCGAAATGCTGCAGGAGTGTTTAGTGAGCCTTCGGAAAGCACAGGGGCAATAACAGCAAGAGATGAGGTAGATCCACCAAGAATAAGTATGGACCCCAAATACAAAGACACAATTGTGGTTCATGCTGGTGAGTCATTCAGAGTTGATGCAGACATATATGGCAAACCAATACCAACCACTCAGTGGATAAAAGGTGATCAGGAGCTTTCAAGCACAGCTCGGTTAGAAATAAAAAGCACTGACTTTGCCACTAGTCTCAGTGTAAAGGATGCAGTACGTGTTGACAGTGGAAATTACATTCTAACAGCCAAAAATGTTGCAGGAGAGAGATCAGTCACTGTGAATGTCAAAGTTCTTGATAGACCAGGGCCTCCTGAAGGACCTGTTGCTCTGTCAGGGGTTACAGCAGAAAAATGCACACTGGCTTGGAAACCCCCACTTCAGGATGGTGGGAGTGATATCATAAATTACATCGTGGAAAGGCGAGAAACCAGCCGCCTCGTTTGGACAGTGGTTGATGCCAATGTGCAAACTCTCAGTTGCAAGGTTACTAAGCTACTTGAAGGCAATGAATATATTTTCCGTATAATGGCTGTAAACAAATATGGTGTTGGTGAACCTCTTGAATCTGAGCCATTAATTGCCAAGAATCCATTTGTAGTGCCAGATGCACCAAAAGCTCCAGAAGTCACAACAGTGACCAAAGACTCAATGATTGTTGTATGGGAAAGGCCAGCATCTGATGGTGGCAGTGAAATTCTTGGATATGTTCTTGAAAAACGAGATAAAGAGGGCATTAGATGGACAAGATGCCACAAGCGTCTGATTGGAGAGTTGCGCTTAAGAGTAACTGGACTCATCGAAAACCATGATTACGAATTCAGAGTCTCAGCTGAGAATGCTGCTGGACTTAGTGAACCAAGCCCTCCATCAGCTTACCAAAAAGCTTGTGATCCTATTTATAAACCAGGACCTCCAAACAATCCCAAAGTCATGGATATTACAAGATCTTCAGTATTCCTTTCTTGGAGCAAACCAATATATGATGGTGGCTGTGAAATCCAAGGATACATTGTTGAAAAATGTGATGTGAGCGTTGGTGAATGGACAATGTGCACTCCACCAACTGGAATCAATAAAACAAATATAGAAGTAGAGAAGTTGTTAGAAAAGCATGAATACAATTTCCGTATTTGTGCCATTAATAAAGCTGGAGTTGGTGAACATGCTGATGTCCCTGGACCTATAATAGTTGAAGAAAAACTGGAAGCACCAGACATAGATCTTGACCTGGAACTAAGGAAAATTATAAATATAAGGGCAGGTGGCTCCTTACGGTTGTTTGTTCCTATAAAAGGTCGTCCTACACCAGAAGTGAAATGGGGGAAAGTGGATGGTGAAATCCGAGACACAGCTATAATTGATGTCACTAGCAGTTTCACTTCTCTTGTTCTTGACAATGTCAATCGTTATGACAGTGGAAAATATACCCTCACCTTAGAAAACAGCAGTGGAACAAAGTCTGCCTTTGTTACAGTGAGAGTCTTGGACACACCAAGTCCACCTGTTAACCTGAAAGTCACAGAAATCACCAAAGACTCAGTATCAATTACATGGGAACCTCCTTTGTTGGATGGAGGATCCAAAATAAAAAATTACATTGTTGAGAAACGTGAAGCCACAAGGAAATCATATGCTGCTGTTGTAACAAATTGCCATAAGAATTCTTGGAAAATCGATCAACTCCAAGAAGGTTGCAATTATTACTTTAGAGTTACAGCTGAGAACGAGTATGGTATTGGCCTTCCCGCCCACACTGCAGATCCAATTAAGGTTGCAGAAGTCCCACAACCTCCAGGAAAGATAACTGTGGATGATGTCACCAGAAACAGTGTCTCTCTGAGTTGGACAAAGCCTGAACATGATGGTGGCAGTAAAATCATTCAGTATATTGTGGAAATGCAAGCTAAAAACACTGAGAAATGGTCAGAGTGTGCTAGGGTAAAGTCCCTTGAAGCAGTAATTACTAACCTAACTCAGGGAGAAGAATATCTTTTCAGAGTTGTTGCTGTAAATGAAAAGGGAAGAAGTGACCCTAGGTCCCTTGCAGTTCCAGTAGTTGCCAAAGATCTTGTCATTGAACCAGATGTAAGACCCACATTCAGCAGTTACAGTATACAGGTTGGCCAAGATTTGAAAATAGAAGTGCCAATTTCTGGACGTCCTAAGCCAACAATTACCTGGACTAAAGATGGTCTTCCACTGAAGCAGACCACAAGAATCAACGTTACTGATTCACTTGACCTTACCACACTCAGTATTAAAGAAACTCATAAGGATGATGGTGGACAATATGGAATCACAGTCGCCAATGTTGTTGGTCAGAAAACAGCATCCATTGAAATTATAACTCTAGATAAACCTGATCCTCCAACAGGACCTGTTAAATTTGATGAAGTCAGTGCCGAGAGTATTACATTATCCTGGAACCCTCCATTATATACAGGGGGCTGCCAAATTACCAACTACATTGTTCAGAAAAGAGACACAACCACCACAGTATGGGATATTGTTTCTGCTACTGTTGCTAGAACTACACTCAAAGTAACAAAACTGAAAACTGGTACAGAATACCAATTTAGAATATTTGCTGAAAACAGATATGGACAAAGCTTTGCCCTGGAATCTGAACCAATTGTAGCTCAGTATCCTTACAAAGAACCAGGCCCTCCAGGAACACCATTTGTTACAGCCATTTCCAAAGACTCTATGGTAATACAGTGGCATGAACCAATCAATAATGGTGGAAGCCCAGTCATAGGTTACCACCTCGAGAAAAAGGAAAGAAATAGTATATTGTGGACAAAAATCAACAAAACTATTATTCATGACACCCAGTTTAAAGCACTGAATCTTGAAGAAGGCATTGAATATGAATTCAGAGTTTATGCTGAAAATATTGTTGGTGTGGGGAAAGCAAGCAAAAATTCTGAATGCTATGTAGCCAGAGACCCCTGTGACCCACCAGGAACCCCAGAAGCAATAATAGTCAAAAGAAATGAAATCACTCTACAGTGGACCAAACCTGTGTATGATGGTGGAAGTAAGATTACAGGCTACATTGTAGAGAAACGTGACTTACCTGAGGGTCGCTGGATGAAAGCCAGCTTCACAAATGTCATTGAAACTCAATTTACTGTATCAGGTCTTACTGAAGATCAAAGATATGAATTCAGAGTCATTGCAAAGAATGCAGCTGGTGCAATAAGTAAGCCTTCTGACAGTACTGGACCAATAACTGCCAAGGATGAGGTTGAACTCCCAAGAATTTCAATGGATCCAAAATTCAGAGACACAATAGTGGTAAATGCTGGAGAAACATTCAGGCTTGAGGCTGATGTCCATGGAAAGCCTTTACCTACCATTGAATGGTTAAGGGGAGATAAGGAAATTGAAGAATCTGCTAGATATGAAATAAAGAACACAGATTTCAAGGCTTTGCTTATTGTAAAGGATGCCATCAGAATTGATGGTGGACAGTATATTTTAAGAGCCTCCAATGTTGCTGGTTCTAAATCATTCCCAGTAAATGTAAAAGTACTAGATAGACCAGGACCTCCAGAAGGGCCAGTTCAGGTTACCGGAGTCACTTCTGAAAAATGCACTTTAACATGGTCTCCACCACTTCAAGACGGTGGCAGTGACATTTCTCACTATGTTGTTGAAAAGCGAGAAACCAGTCGACTTGCATGGACAGTTGTTGCTTCAGAAGTTGTGACTAATTCTCTGAAAATTACCAAACTCTTAGAAGGGAATGAATATATTTTCAGAATAATGGCTGTCAACAAATATGGTGTTGGAGAGCCTTTGGAATCTGCACCAGTACTGATGAAAAATCCATTCGTGCTCCCTGGGCCACCAAAAAGCTTGGAAGTCACAAACATTGCCAAGGACTCCATGACTGTCTGTTGGAGCCGCCCAGACAGTGATGGCGGAAGTGAGATTATTGGTTATATTGTAGAGAAGAGGGACAGAAGTGGCATTCGGTGGATAAAATGTAATAAACGCCGCATCACAGATTTGCGTCTGAGAGTAACAGGATTAACAGAAGACCATGAGTATGAATTCAGAGTCTCGGCAGAAAATGCTGCTGGAGTTGGAGAACCAAGTCCAGCTACAGTTTATTATAAGGCTTGTGATCCTGTGTTCAAACCTGGCCCACCCATCAACGCACACATTGTAGACACCACTAAAAATTCAATAACACTTGCCTGGGGTAAACCCATCTATGATGGTGGCAGTGAGATCCTGGGATACACTGTAGAAATCTGTAAAGCAGATGAAGAAGAATGGCAAATAGTTACTCCACAGACTGGCATAAGAGTCACTCGATTTGAAATTTCAAAGCTCACTGAACACCAAGAATATAAAATACGAGTCTGTGCCCTCAACAAAGTTGGTTTAGGTGAGGCTGCAGCAGTTCCTGGTACTGTAAAGCCAGAAGATAAACTTGAAGCCCCTGAACTTGACCTTGACTCTGAGTTGAGGAAAGGAATCACTGTAAGAGCTGGTGGATCTGCCAGGATTCATATTCCATTCAAAGGTCGTCCTACACCTGAGATCAGTTGGTCTCGAGAAGAAGGTGAATTCACAGATAAGGTCCAAATTGAAAAGGGAGTAAACTTCACCCAACTTTCAATAGACAACTGTGATAGAAATGATGCTGGGAAATATATTCTCAAGCTGGAAAATAGCAGTGGATCTAAGTCTGCTTTTGTAACTGTGAAAGTTCTTGACACCCCAGGGCCACCTCAGAATTTGGCAGTCAAAGAAGTGAGAAAAGATTCTGTCCTTCTGGTGTGGGAACCACCCATCATTGATGGGGGGGCAAAGGTCAAGAACTATGTAATTGACAAGCGTGAGTCAACCAGAAAAGCATATGCTAATGTAAGTAGTAAATGCAGCAAAACAAGCTTTAAAGTTGAGAATCTTACAGAAGGAGCCATCTATTACTTTAGAGTCATGGCTGAGAATGAATTTGGAGTAGGTGTTCCTGTGGAAACTGCTGATGCCGTGAAAGCTTCTGAACCTCCTTCCCCACCAGGCAAGGTTACACTCACTGATGTGTCCCAGACCAGTGCATCGCTTATGTGGGAGAAACCTGAACATGATGGTGGTAGCAGAATCCTGGGGTATGTTGTTGAAATGCAGCCCAAAGGAACAGAAAAATGGAGTGTTGTGGCTGAATCCAAAGTCTGCAATGCAGTTGTTACAGGTTTGAGTTCTGGACAAGAATATCAGTTCCGTGTGAAGGCTTACAACGAGAAAGGAAAAAGTGATCCAAGGGTGCTTGGTGTTCCAGTCATAGCCAAGGACTTGACTATACAGCCGAGTTTTAAGTTACCATTTAACACATATAGTGTCCAAGCTGGAGAAGATCTTAAAATAGAAATTCCAGTTATAGGTCGACCAAGACCTAACATTTCATGGATCAAAGATGGCGAGCCTCTTAAACAGACAACAAGAGTAAATGTTGAAGAGACAACTACTTCCACAATTTTGCACATTAAAGAAAGCAACAAAGATGACTTCGGAAAATACAGTGTAACAGCAACAAATAGTGCAGGCACAGCAACAGAAAATCTTAGCATTATTGTTTTGGAAAAGCCTGGACCTCCAGTTGGACCGGTGAGGTTTGATGAAGTTAGCACAGACTTTGTGGTTCTATCTTGGGAACCTCCAGCCTATACTGGTGGCTGCCAAATAAGCAATTACATTGTAGAAAAGCGAGATACAACCACCACCACTTGGCACATAGTATCAGCAACAGTTGCAAGAACAACAATTAAAGTAACCAAACTGAAAACAGGCACTGAGTACCAATTTAGAATTTTTGCTGAAAACAGGTATGGAAAAAGTGTTCCCTTGGATTCTAAACCAGTTATTGTACAATATCCATTTAAAGAACCTGGACCACCTGGAACTCCTTTTGTGACATCAGTCTCAAAAGATCAAATGCTTGTGCAATGGCATGAACCAGTTAATGATGGAGGCAGCAAAATTATTGGCTACCATCTGGAACAGAAAGAAAAGAACAGCATTTTATGGGTCAAGTTAAATAAGACCCCCATTCAAGACACCAAATTCAAAACAACTGGGCTTGATGAAGGCCTTGAATATGAGTTCAAAGTTTCTGCCGAAAATATTGTTGGCATTGGCAAGCCTAGCAAAGTGTCAGAGTGCTTTGTCGCTCGTGATCCATGTGATCCACCTGGTCGTCCTGAAGCCATTGTTATTACAAGAAACAATGTCACACTGAAATGGAAGAAACCCGCCTATGATGGTGGTAGCAAAATAACAGGTTATATTGTAGAAAAGAAAGATTTGCCTGATGGCCGCTGGATGAAAGCCAGCTTTACCAATGTATTAGAAACTGAATTTACAGTAAGTGGACTTGTAGAAGACCAAAGATATGAATTTAGAGTAATTGCAAGAAACGCAGCTGGCAACTTTAGTGAACCCTCTGAAAGTAGTGGTGCCATTACTGCAAGGGATGAAATTGATGCACCAAATGCCTCACTGGATCCAAAGTACAAAGATGTCATTGTTGTTCATGCAGGAGAGACCTTTGTTCTTGAAGCTGATATCCGTGGCAAACCTATTCCTGATATTGTTTGGTCCAAAGATGGAAAAGAACTTGAAGAAACAGCTGCTAGGATGGAAATTAAATCTACCATTCAGAAAACAACTCTTGTTGTCAAAGATTGTATACGGAGTGATGGAGGACAATATATTCTGAAACTCAGCAACGTTGGTGGTACAAAGACCATACCAATCACTGTAAAGGTACTTGATAGGCCTGGTCCTCCTGAAGGGCCTCTCAAAGTTTCTGGAGTTACTGCAGAAAAGTGTTACCTGGCATGGAACCCACCTTTGCAAGATGGTGGTGCTAATATTTCACATTACATCATTGAAAAGAGAGAGACAAGCAGACTCTCCTGGACCCAAGTTTCAACTGAGGTGCAGGCCCTTAACTACAAAGTCACTAAACTTCTTCCTGGTAATGAGTACATTTTCCGTGTCATGGCTGTGAATAAGTATGGCACTGGAGAGCCCCTGGAATCTGAGCCTGTGATAGCTTGTAATCCGTACAAGCTACCAGGTCCTCCTTCCACACCTGAAGTCTCAGCAATCACCAAAGATTCTATGGTAGTAACATGGGCACGCCCAGTGGATGATGGAGGTGCTGAAATTGAGGGCTACATTCTTGAAAAACGAGATAAGGAAGGCATTAGATGGACCAAGTGCAACAAGAAAACACTATCAGATCTCCGGTTCAGGGTAACCGGCCTTACTGAAGGTCATTCCTATGAATTCAGAGTTGCTGCTGAAAATGCAGCTGGTGTGGGTGAACCTAGTGAGCCATCTATTTTCTACCGTGCATGTGATGCCTTGTATCCACCAGGTCCACCAAGCAATCCAAAAGTCACAGACACATCCAGATCTTCTGTTTCCTTGGCATGGAATAAGCCAATTTATGATGGTGGTGCACCTGTCAAAGGCTATGTTATTGAGGTCAAAGAAGCCACTGCTGATGAATGGACAACCTGTACTCCACCATCAGGATTGCAAGGAAAGCAGTTCACAGTGACCAAGCTTAAAGAAAATACTGAATATAATTTCCGTATCTGTGCCTTCAATTCTGAAGGTGTAGGAGAACCTGCAACTATACCTGGTTCTGTTGTTGCTCAGGAAAGAATGGAACCACCAGAAATAGAACTTGATGCTGATCTCAGAAAGGTGGTTGTTCTGCGTGCAAGTGCCACTTTACGCTTATTTGTCACTATCAAAGGACGACCAGAACCTGAAGTTAAATGGGAAAAAGCTGAAGGTATTCTCACAGAGAGGGCCCAGGTTGAGGTGACCAGCTCATATACAATGTTGGTGATTGATAATGTTACCAGATTTGACAGTGGCCGGTATAATCTGACCTTAGAAAATAACAGTGGATCCAAAACAGCTTTTGTTAATGTCAGAGTTCTTGACTCACCAAGTGCTCCTGTGAATTTGACTGTACGAGAAGTAAAGAAAGACTCTGTGACATTGTCCTGGGAACCACCGCTTATTGATGGTGGAGCAAAGATTACAAATTACATTGTTGAGAAGCGAGAAACTACAAGGAAAGCCTATGCTACTATTACACACAATTGCACGAAGAATACTTTTAAAATTGAAAATCTACAAGAAGGATGTTCTTACTACTTCCGAGTCTTGGCTTCTAATGAATATGGGATTGGTTTGCCAGCTGAAACAATAGAGCCCGTTAAAGTGTCTGAACCCCCACTTCCACCTGGAAGAGTAACGCTTGTAGATGTAACCCATAACACAGCTACAATTAAGTGGGAAAAACCAGAAAGTGATGGTGGTAGCAAAATTACTGGCTATGTAGTAGAAATGCAGACCAAAGGCAGTGAAAAATGGACTACTTGCACACAAGTTAAGACTCTAGAAGCAACTGTGTCTGGCCTAACCACAGGCCAAGAGTATGTCTTCAGGGTGGCTGCAGTTAATGAAAAAGGAAGAAGTGATCCAAGACAACTTGGAGTACCAGTAATTGCAAGGGATATTGAAATCAAGCCTTCAGTTGAACTTCCTTTCCACACATTCAACGTAAAAGCTAAAGACCAACTCAAGATTGATGTGCCATTCAAAGGAAGACCTCAAGCTACTATAAGCTGGAAAAAAGATGGTCAGATTCTTAAAGAGACAACTAGAGTCAACGTTTCTTCTTCAAAGACTGTAACAACACTAACTATTAAGGAAGCATCAAGGGAAGATGTTGGAACTTATGAATTGTGTGTTTCGAATAGTGCCGGATCCATAACAGCTCCCATTACTGTAATTGTCCTTGACAGACCAGGACCTCCAGGACCTATACATATTGATGAGGTTAGTTGTGACAATGTAACCATTTCTTGGAATCCTCCAGAATATGATGGTGGCTGCCAAATTAGCAATTACATTGTTGAAAAGAGAGAAACCACTTCCACAACATGGCACACAGTTTCACAAGCAGTTGCAAGAACATCCATTAAAATAGTTCGTTTGGTAACAGGAAGTGAATATCAGTTCCGTGTTTGTGCAGAAAACCGTTATGGAAAGAGCTCCTATAGTGAATCTTCAGCTGTTGTTGCTGAGTATCCATTCAGCCCCCCAGGTCCTCCTGGTACTCCTAAAGTTGTGCATGCCACAAAATCTACCATGATAGTAAGCTGGCAAGTGCCAGTCAATGATGGAGGAAGTCAAGTAATTGGCTATCACCTTGAGTATAAAGAAAGAAGCAGCATTCTTTGGTCAAAAGCAAATAAAGTCCTCATTGCAGATACTCAAATGAAAGTCTCTGGTCTTGATGAAGGACTGATGTATGAGTATCGTGTATATGCTGAGAACATTGCTGGAATTGGTAAATGCAGTAAAGCTTGTGAACCAGTCCCTGCTAGAGATCCTTGTGACCCTCCTGGACAACCTGAAGTCATGAATATCACAAGAAAATCAGTGTCACTTAAATGGTCTAAACCACGTTATGATGGTGGGGCTAAGATCACAGGATACATTGTTGAACGCAGAGAATTACCAGATGGCCGGTGGCTGAAATGCAACTTTACTAATGTACAAGAAACATACTTTGAAGTCACTGAACTTACTGAAGATCAGCGTTATGAATTCCGAGTTTTTGCAAGGAATGCTGCAGATTCAATTAGTGAACCATCTGAGTCCACTGGACCTATTACAGTTAAAGATGATGTTGAAGCTCCAAGAATTATGATGGATGTCAAGTTCCGAGATGTTATTGTTGTCAAAGCCGGAGAAGTCCTTAAGATAAATGCAGACATTGCGGGGCGACCTCTACCAGTAATTTCCTGGGCCAAGGATGGGGTAGAAATTGAAGAAAGAGCAAGAACAGAGATTGTCTCCTCAGACTACAATACCTTGTTAACAGTTAAAGACTGTGTAAGACGAGACACTGGGCAATATGTACTAACACTGAAGAATGTTGCAGGAACTCGGTCAATGGCAGTTAGTTGCAAAGTTCTCGATAAGCCTGGACCACCAGCAGGACCACTTGAAATAAGTGGCCTTACTGCTGAGAAATGCTCTCTTTCCTGGGGACGTCCCCAAGAAGATGGTGGTGCAGATATTGACTATTACATTGTTGAAAAGCGTGAAACAAGCCATCTTGCTTGGACAATATGTGAAGCAGAGTTGAGGACGACATTCTGTAAAGTTACCAAATTACTCAAAGGCAATGAATACATCTTTAGAGTGACTGGTGTTAATAAATATGGTGTTGGCGAGCACTTAGAGAGTGTGGCTGTGAAGGCACTAGACCCATTCACAGTTCCAAGTCCACCCACATCTTTGGAAATTACATCCGTGACCAAAGATTCCATGACACTATGCTGGTCAAGACCTGAGACTGATGGAGGCAGTGACATCTCTGGATACATAATTGAAAGGAGAGAGAAAAACAGCCTACGATGGGTGCGGGTAAACAAAAAACCAGTTTATGATCTGAGAGTGAAATCAACAGGACTTCGGGAAGGGTGTGAATATGAATTTCGGGTTTATGCAGAAAATGCTGCGGGCCTAAGTCTTCCAAGTGAAACCTCTCCCTTAATTAAGGCAGAAGATCCAGTGTTTTTGCCATCTCCCCCATCCAAACCCAAAATTGTGGATTCAGGCAAGACAACTATAACCATTGGCTGGGTTAAGCCCTTGTTTGATGGTGGGGCTCCAATAATTGGATACTCTGTAGAATACAAAACATCTGATGAAACTGACTGGAAAACTGCCATTCAGAGTTTACGAGGCACAGAATATACAGTAAGTGGACTAACAACAGGGACTGAATATGTTTTCAGAGTAAGATCTGTCAATAAGGTTGGTGCAAGTGATCCCAGCGAAAGCTCTGACCCCCAGATAGCAAAGGAAAGAGAAGAAGAACCTGTATTTGATCTTGATGCTGAAATGAGGAAGACCTTGATTGTCAAGGCTGGTTCCTCATTTACCATGACTGTGCCTTTCCGAGGAAAACCAGTACCTAGTGTCTCCTGGAGTAAGGCAGACACTGACCTCCGCACTAGAGCATATATTGATTCCACAGACTCTCGTACATCACTTACAATTGAAAATGCCAACAGAAATGATTCTGGAAAGTACACATTAACAATTCAGAATGTTTTGAGTGCTGCTTCACTAACCTTTGTTGTCAAAGTTTTAGATTCCCCAGGTCCTCCAACCAATATTACTGTACGTGAAGTAACCAAAGAGACTGCAGTGTTATCCTGGGATGTTCCTGAAAACGATGGTGGAGCACCAGTAAAGAATTACCACATTGAAAAGCGTGAGGCCAGCAAGAAAGCATGGGTCTCTGTTACCAACAACTGTAACCGCTTAACCTACAAAGTTACCAACTTACAAGAAGGAGCTATTTACTACTTCAGAGTTTCTGGAGAAAATGAGTTTGGTGTTGGTATACCAGCTGAAACGAAGGAAGGAGTCAAAATAACAGGTATATTTTAAGAATAAGGAAAATTTATATATCCATATTAATTTTGCTAGTATAGTTTGAATTATTCTAATCAGTTATTGTTTGATCTTAAATGCCTTTGGTTCACACCCCAAACTATCCATACTATAGCACAAAATTAAATCTCTAAAGAGAAAGCTTTTCACTGATTAAAAATTTAAAATTTATATAGTTAGAAATTCAACACATGTGGTATTTAGGTATAATTGAATCTAACTGCATATGTATATGCAGTATATGCACTATACATATATATATATATATATATATATATATATATATATGTATAGTGTGTATTTATATATGTGAATACTGTATGATGAAGTTTCTTACAAGATTGTTCATCTTGTTCATCCTTTTTACATACATAAATTTGTGGTAAATTTTAGCATTTAATCTGGCCATTGGGCACTCAATTTAGATTTAAATACTGTGACATGTAATAACATAGTTTGGGGAAGCTTTGGTTGGCTCAAAAGCCAAACTGAGCAAATAAAGACTCAAGTCAAAGTAAACATGCAGCCTTCATTTAAAAATTTTGTTTTGACAATACATGAAGGATGCACATGGGGAAAATGTTGCAATAATTGTTCCCTTTCTTTCAATGCTTTTTCTTAGAAAAACCAAGTGCACCTGAAAAACTTGGAGTAACAAGTGTATCCAAAGATAGTGTTTCCCTGAGTTGGTTGAAGCCTGACCATGATGGTGGAAGCAGAATTGTACACTATGTCGTTGAAGCACTAGAAAAAGGACAGAAAAACTGGGTTAAATGTGCAGCAGTAAAGACAACTCACCATGTTGTTTCTGGTCTGAGGGAGAATCATGAATACTTTTTCCGGGTCTTTGCTGAAAATCAAGCTGGCTTGAGTGATCCAAGAGAGCTCTTGCTTCCTGTTCTTGTAAAGGCGCAGCTAGGTATGTCCAATTTTATGGAGAAGCAAAATTTAAACTACATTGATTCAAGTTAATGTTTAGAAACTCATTTTCACATCCATTTTTTATACTCTTGTTTTTTAGAACCACCTGAAATTGATATGAAGAATTTCCCAAGTCACACTGTGTATGTCAGAGCTGGTTCGAACCTTAAAGTTGACATTCCAATTTCTGGGAAACCACTACCCAAAGTGACCTTATCAAGAGACGGTGTCCCCCTAAAGGCAACCATGAGGTTTAATACTGAAGTTACTGCTGAGAACCTGACCATCAATCTTAAAGAAAGTGTTACTGCTGATGCTGGAAGATATGAGATCACTGCTGCCAACTCCAGTGGAACAACCAAAGCTTTCATTAACATCATTGTGCTGGACAGACCTGGTCCTCCAACTGGCCCTGTGGTTATTAGTGATATAACTGAAGAAAGTGTGACTCTCAAATGGGAGCCACCTACGTATGATGGTGGAAGTCAAGTTACCAATTACATTGTACTCAAGAGAGAAACAAGTACTGCAGTATGGACTGAAGTGTCTGCAACTGTTGCAAGAACCATGATTAAAGTAATGAAACTGACCACTGGAGAAGAGTACCAATTCCGCATCAAAGCAGAAAACCGCTTTGGCATCAGTGATCACATAGATTCAGCTTGTGTGGTTGTCAAACTACCATACAGTAAGTTGTTAAACTTTTCAAAGATTCCAGGTTTTAATTCACTATAATGTGCTAAATGTATTAACTTACGGAATTTCTCTCTTCCATAGCAACACCTGGACCACCATCTACACCATGGGTCACTAATGTTACTCGAGAAAGCATCACTGTGGGTTGGCATGAACCAGTATCCAATGGAGGCAGTGCAGTTATAGGCTATCACTTGGAAATGAAAGACAGAAACAGTATTTTATGGCAAAAGGCCAACAAAATGCTCATCCGTACAACTCACTTCAAAGTAACAACTATCAGTGCTGGACTTATTTATGAATTTAGGGTATGTGCAGAAAATGCTGCTGGTATTGGAAAACCTAGCCATCCTTCTGAACCAGTCTTGGCTATTGATTCCTGTGGTATGTATTTGTTGTAAGAATAGTTCTTTCAACTTAAAAACACAATTCTTATTTCTGCAAAGCAAAATGAACTGACATAAGTGTCATTAATCTTTTCTCATTATCACAGAACCCCCAAGAAATGTTCGTATCACTGATATTTCAAAGAACTCTGTCAACCTTTCATGGCAACAACCAGCTTTTGATGGAGGAAGCAAGGTTACAGGATACATTGTTGAGAGACGTGACCTTCCAGATGGCAGATGGACCAAGGCCAGCTTCACCAATGTTATTGAGACTCAATTTACTGTCTCTGGCTTGACTCAGAATTCTCAATATGAATTCCGTGTCTTTGCTAGGAATGCTGTCGGCTCCATCAGCAATCCATCTGAGATTGTAGGCCCCATTACATGCATTGATTCTTATGGTGAGCATCTGTAGCTCTTTGGATCCCAGTAGATATTTAATTCAATATATTTTCCTCATTTTAATAACTTTTACTATGTGCTTTAATTAAGTTTTGTAAAAAATATGAACTAACTATGATAATTAGGAAAAGTCCTTAACCGCTCCAGATCTCTTAACTAAAAGTGAGAGATTTGAACGATAAGATATCTACGGGTCTTTCCAACTTCAACCTCTTATCATTCTTTGGTTATCTAAGTTCGTGCTTTCATTCTAAGTTATTAGAGTCAATGATTAACTCCATGTGAACACTCCCATGGAATATTATTCTTAAATAAGTGAAAGACTAAACAAGACTTTGATGACAACAGCACCTTACATTTCTTGGTTAATTATCATGAATTCTCTCACTTAGTTCCAACAGCCCTAAGATTAATCCATTTTACAGAAGAGAAACTGAGGTTTATAGTGCTTATGTAACTTCTTCAAGGAGAAGCAGCTCATTAGTGATGGAGTGGTGCTCCCTAGAGAAATCTCTACATCACTGTCAGACCAAAATATATACTTGACCATTCTGGAAGATAGATGGCACACTTAACTAATAATGGTTTGAGAATTTAAATGTCATAAGAGTCAAATACCCTGTGACACTTTTTCTAAATGTTCTCAAAAAAAAGGAAAGTAAGCTACCAAGTGTCTAGAAAAAGTTATTTGCTCCTACCCCTTACATTGAGAATTTCAGGGCCTCTCTTTATCAATCACGATTTGTGGACACTGAGGCAGGAATATATATAGATATACGTATATATCTCTATATATAAGTAGAGAAACTAGACTTCAAAGGTCTGACATGAATCTTGGATAGACATCAGTGAACTGAGATGGAGAAAAAGCAGGAAGTGATCACAGGAAGAGGAAAGAGAAACTAGTATGAAAGAAAAATTTTAATGCTACTTTTCAATGATGTTCTCACTATTGTAATTCCACTTCATCACTGGAATAAAATGCCTATTAGACTTTAAGATACATTTAGAAAGTACATTATGTCCCTGAGAAATTAGTGCAGTGTTATTGGGGTACAGAGTTTGTTCACAGTTTTTCTTCCCCATCTGAGATATAACAGTGGTTTAAAAATTGTAATAGGTAAATAAACTTGTAATGACAGTATATACACACATAACTTAGTAAGCGCAATGACCTTATTTTGAGGTTGTTATAGCCATTTTTTTCCATCCTTAGGAATTTTTAAATATTTCTTATCCATTTTTCTTGCAGGTGGACCTGTAATTGACTTGCCTCTAGAATATACAGAAGTTGTCAAATACAGAGCAGGTACATCTGTGAAACTCAGAGCTGGCATTTCTGGAAAACCTGAGCCTACAATTGAGTGGTATAAAGATGATAAAGAATTGCAAACCAATGCACTGGTGTGTGTTGAAAATACCACTGACCTTGCCTCTATACTTATCAAAGATGCCAACCGCCTTAACAGTGGAAGCTATGAATTAAAACTAAGGAATGCCATGGGCTCAGCCTCAGCCACCATCAGAGTACAGATCCTTGGTAGGTGCTTAATACAGGCTGATGTCCTATTTTGTTTGCATAAAGCTTAGTAATTTAAAATCAGTTAAGTTTTTAAAAAGCACTAACCTTGTTTCATTCTTTCATTGATAGACAAACCAGGACCTCCAGGTGGACCAATTGAGTTTAAGACTATCACTGCTGAAAAGATAACCCTTCTCTGGAGGCCTCCAGCTGATGATGGTGGTGCAAAAATTACTCACTACATCGTGGAAAAACGTGAGACAAGCCGCGTTGTGTGGTCTATGGTGGCTGAAAATTTGGAAGAGTGCATTATTACAACCACCAAAATTATCAAAGGAAATGAGTACATCTTCCGGGTCCGAGCTGTGAACAAATATGGAATTGGCGAGCCACTGGAATCTGATCCAGTTGTGGCCAAGAATGCATTTGGTGAGATGTGATTTCCTTAGAAAATAAAAACACATGAAAAATTGTTTTCGTGTGAATGTTGTGAATGTTTTCTTAAAATGGTTTTCTTTTGTAGCATCGTGACTCAGTACTATGCTTTTCATAAGGTGGAAAATGTAATAAATGAAATTATTTTTAGGATTTGAAAAAATCAAAAAGTATTACATATAGGTAATGTTGATCTTTTAAACTCATTTGCCTTTTCCTCCCTAAATAGTTACACCTGGGCCACCAAGCATACCAGAGGTGACAAAGATTAACAAGAATTCAATGACTGTTGTCTGGAACAGACCAGTTGCAGACGGTGGCAGTGAAATAAGTGGATATTTCCTTGAAAAACGAGACAAGAAGAGTCTAGGATGGTTTAAAGTACTGAAGGAGACTATCCGTGACACCAGACAGAAGGTAACAGGACTCACAGAAAACAGTGACTATCAATACCGAGTTTGTGCTGTAAATGCTGCTGGACTGGGTCCATTTTCTGAACCATCTGACTTCTACAAAGCCGCTGATCCCATTGGTAAGTGTTCATACATACAGCATCTTCACCTATGTCTTCTTTTAGATGACTAAATTATACATGACTGCATAATTTCTGTTTTGTGAATGTCATTCCAGATCCTCCAGGCCCACCAGCCAAGATAAGAATCGCAGACTCAACTAAATCATCTATCACTCTTGGCTGGAGTAAACCTGTCTATGATGGGGGCAGTGCTGTTACTGGATATGTTGTCGAGATGAGACAAGGAGAAGAGGAAGAATGGACTATTGTCTCTACCAAAGGAGAAGTCAGAACTACAGAATACGTAGTGTCTAACCTGAAACCTGGAATCGATTATTACTTCCAGGTATCTGCAGTGAACTGTGCAGGACAAGGAGAACCTATAAAAATGACTGAACCTGTACAAGCTAAAGATATACTTGGTATGTACAACTGGTATGATTATGTTTTTATTATTTTGCTGGAGTGCTTTTAGGAAACAACTTATTTTCTTGCTTATAAAATTCACTGTATATGTCCATTTTATGTCTACAGAGGAACCAGCAATTGACCTAGATGTAGCTCTCAGAACCTCTATTGTAGCAAAAGCTGGTGAAGATGTTCAAGTGCTGATTCCCTTTAAAGGCAGACCTCCACCTACTGTCACCTGGAGAAAAGATGAGAAGAATCTTGGCAGTGATGCCAGATATAGCATTCAAAACACTGATTCATCCTCATTACTCATTATTCCTCAAGTTACTCGCAATGATACAGGAAAATATGTCCTGACAATAGAAAATGGAGTTGGTCAACCAAAGTCTTCAACTGTGAGTGTTAAAGTGCTCGATACACCAGCTGCTTGTCAGAAACTACAGGTGAAACACGTGTCCCGAGGTACAGTCACTTTGCTCTGGGATCCTCCTCTCATTGACGGAGGATCTCCCATAATTAATTATGTCATTGAAAAGAGAGATGCCACAAAGAGAACATGGTCTAATGTGTCACACAAATGTTCCAGTACATCCTTTAAGGTAACAGATTTGTCAGAGAAAACACCATTCTTCTTCAGAGTTCTTGCAGAAAATGAAATTGGAATTGGGGAACCTTGTGAAACCACAGAGCCAGTGAAGGCTGCTGAAGTACCAGCTCCTATACGTGATCTCTCAATGAAAGACTCAACAAAGACATCTGTTATCCTGAGCTGGACTAAACCTGACTTTGATGGTGGGAGTGTCATTACAGAATACGTTGTAGAAAGGAAAGGTAAAGGTGAACAAACATGGTCACATGCTGGCATAAGTAAGACATGTGAAATTGAGATTGGCCAACTGAAAGAACAGTCAGTCCTGGAATTCAGAGTGTCTGCAAGAAATGAGAAAGGACTGAGTGATGCTGTTACTATCGGGCCACTTACAGTGAAAGAACTTATAATTACACCTGAAGTTGACCTGTCAGAAATCCCTGGGGCACAAATCTCTGTGAGAATCGGACATAATGTACACCTTGAATTTCCTTATAAAGGAAAACCCAAACCATCTATCAGTTGGCTGAAAGATGGCTTGCCACTGAAAGAAAGTGAATATGTTCGTTTCAGTAAAACTGAAAACAAAATTACCTTGAGTATTAAAAATGTCAAGAAGGAGAATGGAGGGAAATACACTGTTATTCTTGATAATGCAGTATGCAGAAACTCATTCCCCATTACAATCATTACCCTGGGCCCACCATCAAAGCCCAAAGGACCCATTCGATTTGATGAAATCAAGGCTGACAGTGCCATCATGTCATGGGATGTACCTGAAGATGATGGAGGAGGAGAAATTACTTGTTATAGCATTGAGAAGAGGGAAGCTTCACAAACAAATTGGAAGATGGTATGTTCAAGTGTTGCCAGGACAACTTTCAAAGTTCCTAATCTAGTCAAAGATGCTGAATACCAGTTTAGGGTTAGAGCAGAAAACAGATATGGAGTCAGCGAACCACTCGTCTCAAGCATTATCGTTGCAAAACACCAGTTCAGGATTCCTGGCCCTCCAGGAAAGCCAGTTATATACAACGTGACTTCTGATGGCATGTCACTAACCTGGGATGCACCAGTTTATGATGGTGGTTCAGAAGTTACTGGATTCCATGTTGAAAAGAAAGAAAGAAATAGCATCCTCTGGCAAAGAGTTAACACATCACCAATATCTGGAAGAGAATATAGAGCTACTGGACTAGTAGAAGGGCTGGACTACCAATTCCGCGTATATGCTGAAAATTCTGCTGGCCTAAGCTCACCTAGTGACCCAAGCAAATTTACCTTAGCTGTTTCCCCAGTAGGTAAGTGACTATTATACATATATAATTAAGCAATCAAATGTGTGAATAATAAATCACTGTTTTTCTTTCATATACTGTCTTCTTGCCTATCTTCTTGTCACTAGAGAACTAGTCATGCAAAGCAAGAGGAATGATTTTATCAGTCCAGTAAATTAATTTAAAGTTATTTAAAAGACTATGAAACATAAAGTTGAAATTAATTCTGTGTTTGGGGGATTTATTCACGCTATTTTTCTACCATTGGTGATCAAGAGATGGGTACAGAGATAACGCTGCATTGAACTTCCTTAAAACTTTTCAGACCCACCTGGCACTCCTGACTACATTGATGTCACCCGGGAAACGATCACACTTAAATGGAACCCACCATTGCGTGATGGAGGCAGTAAGATTGTGGCATACAGCATTGAAAAACGACAAGAAAATGATCGCTGGGTTAGATGCAACTTTACTGATGTCAGTGAATGTCAGTACACAGTTACAGGACTTAGTCCTGGAGATCGATATGAGTTCAGAATAATTGCAAGAAATGCTGTTGGAACTATAAGTCCACCTTCACAGTCTTCTGGCATTATTATGACAAGAGATGAAAATGGTAAGTATTTACAACTGATTTTTAGTGAGTCTAAGAACATTCTCTTTTTAAAAATTGCTTTTGGCCCAATGTAAAATACATACAAGTGGGGGACTGGAGTCTGGCTCAAGTGATAGAGCACCTGCCTAGCAAGTGCAAGACCTACCCAGGAACAACGAAAAAAAACGCATACAAGTGGGAATGGATTTTTAGCTATGTAATTTTAGCCATTTATAATAGAGAAATTAAAAGGCCACCAAGAATAGCTACCCATAAATACTAGAGTCATTAAAATATAATATATATCTAACAACACAATCATCACCTTGCTTGTGTGTAGCTGATGGCCTCTTATAGGAACTTGTTTGAATATTCAACACTAGTAGGAAGTAAATAACTTGTAACTATTTCATTTTTTAATAAAAGGTAATGCAAAATTAATAACATGGCAGGTATAACAAAGGGAATAATCTAATAAAAAGACAAATGTTTAATCCCATAATCTAAACTCTCAATTTTCAATCCAATTTTTAAAATAGCATTTGGTAGCACAGAAGTCATTTCTTTCCCAGGCACCTTTTTTTTTTTTTTTTGCAGTACTGGGATTTGAACTCAGGGCCTATACCTTGAACTACTCCATCAGTCCTTCTTTGTGATGGGTTTTTTCAAGATAAGGCCTCACAGAACTATTTTCCCTGGCTGGCTTTGAACCACAATCCTCCTGATCTCTGCCTCCTGAGTAGCTAGAATTACAAGTGTGAGCTACCAGTGTCCAGCTTTCCCAGGCTTTATGATATGGTGCTAATAAAAATACGTTCATGTGTCTTTATTAAGCCAAAATAATGCATAGTATTTCTATTTCTTTTATAGTTCCACCAATAGTAGAGTTTGGCCCTGAGTACTTCGAAGGTCTTGTTATTAAGTCTGGAGAGAGTCTTAGAATTAAAGCTTTGGTACAAGGACGACCAGTACCTCGAGTAACTTGGTTCAAGGATGGAGTTGAAATTGAAAAGAGGATGAATATAGAAATAACTGATGTCCTTGGATCCACCAGCCTCTTTGTTAGAGACGCTACTCGGGACCATCGTGGTGTATATACAGTGGAAGCCAAAAATGTATCTGGCACTGCAAAAGCAGAAATTACAGTGAAAGTACAAGGTACTTTTAAAATAACTTCTTAATATTAAAACTTATGGGTCTTGGGTTTGGGACATGTCTAATTATGTTTTAATGAACAAGAAAAAAAACTAACTCTGGAAACTTTTTCCATATAGATACACCAGGAAAAGTGGTTGGGCCAATAAGATTCACAAATATTTCTGGTGAGAAGATGACCCTGTGGTGGGATGTACCACTCAATGATGGCTGTGCTCCTGTCACCCACTATATCATTGAGAAACGGGAAACCAGCAGACTTGCTTGGGCACTGATTGAGGATAAATGTGAAGCCCTCAGTTATACTGCCATTAAATTAATAAATGGCAATGAATACCAGTTCCGTGTTTCTGCAGTTAACAAGTTTGGTGTTGGCAGGCCACTTGATTCTGACCCAGTAGTGGCTCAGATACAATACAGTAAGTTTCTGTTTTTACTGAATGGTACTATGTCATAAGATGAACTTTCCAAGAAAATATACCTAACTGATTTCTGTTTTGTTCATTTTGCAGCTGTTCCTGATGCCCCTGGCACTCCAGAACCTAGCAGCGTAACCGGCAATAGCATTACCCTGATGTGGGCAAGGCCAGAATCAGATGGTGGTAATGACATTCAACACTATATTCTTGAAAGAAGAGAAAAGAAAAGCACAAGATGGGTAAAAGTGATTAGCAAACGACCCATCTCTGAGACAAGATTCAAGGTCACAGGTCTGATAGAAGGCAATGAGTACGAATTCCATGTCATGGCTGAAAATGCTGCAGGAGTAGGACCTGCAAGTGGTATCTCAAGACTAATTAAATGTAGAGAGCCTGTTAACCCACCAAGTGCTCCCACAGTGGTCAAAGTGACAGACACATCAAAGACAACTGTGAGCTTAGAATGGTCCAAGCCAGTCTTTGATGGTGGCATGGAAATAATTGGGTACATTATAGAAATGTGCAAAGCTGACCTGGGAGACTGGCATAAGGTGAACACAGAGGCATGTGTGAAAACAAGATACACAGTCACTGATCTACAAGCAGGTGAAGAATACAAATTCCGAGTTAGTGCTATCAACGGTGCTGGAAAAGGAGAAAGCTGTGAAGTGACTGGCACAATTAAAGCAATTGACCGATTATCAGCTCCTGAGTTAGATATTGATGCAAACTTCAAGCAGACTCACATTGTTAGAGCTGGGGCAAGTATTCGCCTCTTCATTGCCTACCAGGGTAGACCTACACCTACAGCTGTGTGGAGCAAGCCTGACTCTAATCTTAGCATTCGGGCTGATATCCATACAACAGACTCCTTCAGCACACTCACTGTGGAAAACTGCAACAGAAATGATGCAGGGAAATACACTCTTACTGTGGAAAACAACAGTGGTAGTAAGTCAATCACATTCACTGTAAAGGTGCTAGACTCTCCAGGACCACCTGGTCCAATTACCTTCAAGGATGTGACCCGGGGATCTGCTACACTGATGTGGGATGCTCCTCTCCTTGATGGTGGTGCCCGAATCCATCACTATGTGGTAGAGAAACGAGAAGCAAGCCGCCGAAGCTGGCAGGTTGTCAGTGAAAAATGCACTCGCCAGATCCTCAAGGTCAACGACCTGACAGAAGGTGTTCCATACTATTTCCGTGTTTCTGCAGAAAATGAATATGGTGTTGGTGAACCCTATGAAATTCCAGAGCCAATTGTAGCTACAGAACAGCCAGCACCACCTAGGAGGCTTGATGTTATTGACACTAGCAAATCCTCCGCAGTCTTAGCGTGGCTTAAACCTGACCACGATGGAGGCAGCCGGATCACTGGTTACCTGCTCGAAATGAGACAAAAGGGATCTGACTTCTGGGTTGAAGCTGGTCACACCAAACAGCTGACTTTCACAGTGGAACGCCTTGTTGAGAACACTGAGTATGAATTCCGTGTGAAGGCCAAAAATGATGCTGGCTATAGCGAACCTAGGGAAGCTTTCTCATCTGTCATCATCAAGGAGCCTCAAATTGAGCCCACTGCTGATCTCACTGGAATTACCAACCAGCTCATAACTTGCAAAGCAGGAAGCACATTTACCATTGACGTGCCAATTAGTGGTCGTCCTGCCCCCAAAGTAACATGGAAACTGGAAGAGATGAGACTTAAGGAGACAGATAGAGTGAGCATCACAACAACAAAAGATAGGACCACACTGTCTGTAAAGGACAGTATGAGAGGCGACTCTGGCAGATACTTCTTGACCCTGGAAAATACAGCTGGTGTTAAAACATTTACCATCACAGTTGTGGTCATTGGAAGGCCAGGTCCAGTAACTGGCCCCATCGAGGTCTCATCTATCTCGGCTGAATCATGTGTCCTGTCATGGGCTGAACCTAAAGATGATGGAGGCACTGAAATTACTAATTACATAGTTGAAAAGCGTGAGTCAGGTACAACAGCATGGCAGCTTGTCAATTCCAGTGTCAAGCGTACTCAGATTAAAATCACTCACCTCACAAAATACATGGAGTATTCTTTCCGTGTCAGCTCTGAGAATAGATTTGGTGTCAGCAAGCCTCTAGAATCAGCACCAATAGTTGCTGAACATCCATTTGGTAAGAAAACTAGATATCATATTTCAGTTATTATTAAATATTTCTACTGAGTTTTATAAAATTGCTCATATTTGATAACTTTGTTTATACTCAGTCCCACCAAGTGCTCCTACCAGGCCTGAAGTCTATTATGTGTCTGCCAATGCCATGTCCATTCGTTGGGAAGAACCCTACCATGATGGTGGCAGTAAAATAATTGGCTACTGGGTTGAGAAGAAAGAACGCAATACCATTCTTTGGGTGAAAGAAAACAAACTGCCATGTTTAGAGTGCAACTACAAAGTGACTGGTTTAGTAGAAGGACTGGAATATCAGTTCAGAACTTATGCACTCAATGCTGCAGGTGTTAGCAAGGCCAGTGAAGCTTCAAGATCTGTAATGGCTCAAAACCCAGTTGGTATGTATTAAAATTTAACAGTAGTCTTGTTTACCACTATTATTGGTATTAGCAGAACTTAAGAGTTGTATTTTTAACCTTACTTTTGCATCCCTTCTAGATGCACCAGGCAGACCGGAAGTGACAGATGTCTCTAGATCAACAGTATCATTGATTTGGTCTGCCCCAGTGTATGACGGAGGCAGCAAGGTTGTGGGGTACATCATAGAGCGTAAGCCAGTCAGTGAAATTGGAGATGGCCGCTGGCTAAAGTGCAATTATACCATTGTCTCTGACAATTTCTTCACTGTGACTGCTCTAAGTGAAGGAGACACTTATGAATTCCGTGTGTTGGCCAAGAATGCAGCAGGTGTGATTAGCAAAGGGTCTGAATCCACAGGCCCTGTCACTTGCCGAGATGAATATGGTAAGAAATAGTTAATATTCTCCTTTTAAATTATCACAGTTACATAAAAATGAACTCAGACATTTATTCACATCTATTTTACCTATCACAGCTCCACCCAAAGCTGAACTGGATGCCAGGTTACAGGGCGATCTGGTGACCATCAGAGCAGGTTCAGACCTTGTTCTTGATGCTGCTGTTGGTGGCAAACCTGAACCCAAAATTATCTGGACCAAAGGAGACAAGGAACTAGATCTCTGTGAAAAAGTCTCTTTACAGTATACTGGCAAACGAGCAACTGCTGTGATCAAGTTCTGTGACAGAAGTGACAGTGGAAAATACACATTAACAGTGAAAAATGCCAGCGGGACAAAAGCTGTGTCTGTCACAGTCAAAGTTCTTGGTAAGCATATCAAACATATTTGTATTTTTATAGCATTTTTCAAATATACACGGAATGGTCTTCATCGTGGTTTGTCATTATGCCTGTTTCAGATTCCCCTGGCCCATGTAGAAAACTCACCATCAGCAGAATAACAGAGGAGAAGTGCACTTTAGCCTGGAGCCTTCCTCAGGAGGATGGAGGAGCAGAAATAACTCACTACATCGTAGAAAGACGTGAGACTAGCAGGCTCAACTGGGTGATTGTTGAAGGCGAATGCCCAACGCTATCCTATGTGGTTACCAGACTCATCAAGAACAATGAGTACACATTCCGAGTAAGGGCAGTGAATAAATACGGCCCTGGTGTACCTGTTGAATCAGAGCCAATTGTAGCCAGAAACTCATTCAGTGAGTATTAACATTATAAAACAATTTGGTGATTGAAATGCAATGGGATCAGGGGAGAAGGGGCAGTCATGTTCATTGGGATTTTGTACAATTCAAGTCACCCCCATTTTCATAAAATTCAAACAGCTATTCCATCACAACCTGGAATACCTGAAGAAGTCGGGGCTGGCAAAGAGCATATCATTATTCAGTGGGCAAAACCTGAATCTGATGGTGGCAATGATATCAGCAACTACCTAGTAGACAAACGTGAGAAGAAGAGCCTGCGCTGGACACGTGTCAACAAAGACTATGTGATATATGACACCAGGCTGAAGGTGACCAGCCTGATGGAAGGTTGTGATTACCAGTTCCGGGTGACTGCAGTGAACGCTGCTGGTAACAGTGAACCCAGTGAAGCTTCCAACTTCATCTCATGCAAAGAACCATCATGTGAGTTTTAAGAATCAGACATTAACCTAATGCGATCCTCTATAATCCTAGCTACTCCTGAGGCAGAGGTAGGAGGATTGTGATCCAGGGCCAGACTGGACAAAAGTGTGAGACCCTATCTGAAAAACAGTCTACAAGTGAAAAAAACTGAGGAATGGTTCAAGTGGTAGAGCACCTACCTAGCAAGCACAAGGCCCTTTGTTCAATCCTTTGTTTAATTTTTGTAAAAAAATTACAAATAATTTTCTACCATACTACTTCTAGGAACTTACAAATTTTATGAAAAGCTAATGTCTAGAAAAAGTATGTAGTTATTAGTGTGATCTTTAATATAGTCTAAGTTAGAGTATTTTAACTATTACCTATATTGATACTATCAATTAGCATAGCTGAAAATTGTTGCAGTATTTTTCTAATTTATTAAAAATAAATTCTACTACAAAGATGAAAGATATATTTTGTAAATCTAAGAACAAATGAAAATGCATTGTACTGATAACAACTACTGAAAAGAAAAA
The DNA here is from genome assembly GCF_047511655.1 of Castor canadensis. NCBI lineage: Eukaryota > Metazoa > Chordata > Mammalia > Rodentia > Castoridae > Castor > Castor canadensis. The sequence continues at coordinate 131,037,086 of NC_133389.1, read as the reverse complement.
AAGGCAAAGTCCCCTTTGAGAAAAGGCTTAGCAGGAACTAACAAAATTATTATTATATGAGCTTCAGAAATAAATGACAAATCCTTTTACAGATTTTGAGCCCAGGAGCTGAAAAGAATAAGTCACTGGGACTAAAGAGGGGGATATGAGGAAAATGATCCCTGTATTCATTAGAGATGTAGAGATAAAAAGTGATATTAATTCAGTGAAAGATGAGCAGCTAAAGAAAAGTCTCTGAGAATGGGTTAAGCAATTAGCTTAGCTAACAGAGAAGAATATACCATAGGTAGGCAAAGTAGGAGGGAAGAAACTCCTACATTCCTAAAGCAATTTAACTCAGAATAATTATAGTGATGTAGCATACAGTGCTTCCCTGGAATATCAAAAGAACTCAGTTACAAAGATAGTCTTGGTGAATGTAGATAAAGAGCAATAATGCTTTTATTAGTCTTTAAAACCAAAAATACAATTCTCAAAGTTTCCTTATTTGTGAAATACCTATATCCCACTTTTCCTTCTTCTTTTTTTTTTTGTAGTACTGGGGTTTGAACTCAGGGCCTACACCCTTAGCCACTTCACAAGTCCTTTTTTTGTGATGGATTTTTGGTTTTGTGAGAGAGGGTTTTATGAACTATTTGCCTGGGCTGGCTTCGAACAGTGATCCTCCTGAGTAGCTAGGATTATAGGCGTGAGCCACCAGCATCCAGCTTATATCCCACTTTTTAAATTCCACAGATACCCCTGGACCACCCTCTGCTCCAAGAGTTGTGGATACCACCAAGCGCAGCATTAGTTTGGCATGGACCAAGCCCATGTATGATGGCGGAACTGATATCACAGGATATGTTCTTGAAATGCAAGAGAAAGATACTGATCAGTGGTACCGAGTGCATACCAATGCCACAATAAGAAATACTGAATTCACTGTACCAGACCTTAAAATGGGTCAGAAATATTCCTTCAGAGTTGCAGCTGTGAATGTGAAGGGCATGAGTGAATATAGCAAAACAATTACCGAAATTGAGCCCGTGGAAAGAATAGGTATTTATAATATTAGTTTTAAGATGAATTGTTTATATTATTCTACCTATTCATGAATGAATTAAGTTTTGATGTTTGCTTTCCAGAAATACCAGATCTTGAGCTTGCAGATGACCTAAAGAAGACTGTGACACTCAGGGCCGGGGCTTCTTTGCGACTCATGGTGTCTGTATCTGGAAGACCGCCTCCCGTCATCACATGGAGCAAGAAGGGCATTGACCTTGCAAATCGGGCAATTATTGACAACACTGAGAGCTATTCTTTACTTATTGTGGACAAAGTTAATCGGTATGATGCTGGAAAATACACAATTGAAGCTGAAAATCAATCTGGCAAGAAATCAGCAACAGTTCTTGTTAAAGTATATGGTGAGTATCTTTCTTATGCTGTGAGTAGAATCTCTAAAAAAGGTACACCTTGATTCTTACTACTCACTTCTTTAGAGAGGACCTATATTAATTATGTTTTCCTAAAAAAAGAATCTATCAACAAATCAGGTAAAGAAGAATTGATCTTTCACTCTGTTTTTCAGATACCCCTGGTCCCTGTCCTTCAGTGACAGTTAAGGAAGTATCAAGAGATTCTGTGACTATTACTTGGGAAATTCCTACAATTGATGGTGGAGCTCCAGTCAACAATTACATTATTGAAAAACGTGAAGCTGCCATGAGAGCATTTAAAACGGTAACTACCAAATGCAGCAAGACACTTTACCGAATTTCTGGACTCGTAGAAGGAACCATGTACTATTTCAGAGTGCTGCCAGAGAACATTTATGGCATTGGAGAGCCTTGTGAAACATCAGATGCAGTTCTGGTCTCAGAAGTACCTTTGGTGCCTACAAAACTAGAAGTAGTCGATGTCACCAAATCCACTGTCACCCTTGCCTGGGAAAAACCACTTTACGATGGCGGTAGCCGACTCACAGGATATGTTCTTGAGGCCTGCAAAGCTGGCACAGAGAGATGGATGAAGGTTGTCACTTTAAAACCCACAGTCTTAGGACACACTGTTATTTCCTTAAATGAAGGTGAACAGTACTTATTTAGAGTGAGGGCACAAAATGAGAAAGGTGTGTCAGAACCAAGAGAGATCGTCACAGCTGTGACTGTACAAGACCTCAGAGGTATGTACTGTATAGCCAAATAATAGTAAAAAAAAATGAAAACATTCAGAATTCATGACACTTTATCATGAGAAATAATACTTAAAATAAATGCTTAATTTCTTTCTTATAGTGTTGCCAACAATTGATCTTTCTACAATGCCTCAAAAAACCATCCATGTCCCAGCTGGCAGGCCAGTAGAGCTGGTGATACCAATCACTGGTCGTCCACCTCCTACTGCTTCCTGGTTCTTTGCTGGTTCTAAACTTAGAGAGTCAGAACGTATCACAGTTGAAACTCACACTAAAGTAACGAAATTAACCATCCGTGAAACTACTATAAAAGATACTGGAGAATATACACTGGAGTTAAAAAATGTTACTGGAACTACTTCAGAGACCATTAAAGTCATCATTCTTGGTAAGGACTGTGATAAGGGTATAAGAAAACTGTTGATGTTCGGTCACCCAATTTTGATTTGAAGTAAAAAAAAATAATTTCCTGGATATCTTTTGCTTTCATAGACAAACCTGGCCCACCAACTGGACCTATCAAGATTGATGAAATTGATGCTACATCAATTACCATTTCCTGGGAACCACCTAAATTAGATGGTGGTGCTCCATTGAGTGGTTATGTGGTAGAACAACGTGATGCTCATCGCCCAGGATGGCTGCCAGTTTCTGAGTCAGTGACTAGACCAACATTTAAGTTTACCAGACTCACTGAAGGAAATGAATATGTGTTCCGTGTAGCAGCAACAAACCGCTTCGGGATTGGCTCTTACTTGCAATCTGAGGTCATAGAATGCCGCAGCAGCGTTAGTAAGTTCACAGACCCTTCCACCACTCTCTCTAATCTGAGGTTAACAAAAAGGAATTTGCTTTCAATATGTCCTGATGTAAAGAAAACTAGCTCACAAAATTAACTACAGGACCTTTCTAAGGTTTATAAATCTCTCCTTCGGAGTTCTCAATATGGTTAGATTTTTTTTTTTTTTTAATGTCTTCACTCTACAAAGGAGAAGGGTGTTAGGAAATGAAGACAGAAAGAGGCAAGGACAGATGGAAGATGTGAGGGAGGGAAGATGTGAGTCTGAGAAGAATACTGGGTGCATATTTAAAAAATATTTGTAAAATTGAAGAAAATAAGGAACAGCAAAAAAAGTACAAAGAGAAAGCATTGGGAAAACAGTAACTAGTACTCCACATAGCATTTAAAATATCAACTGAGAGCTAAGATACACACAAATATGAGTCTTTAATCATATTGCCATATTATCTTTACCTCTGTCTTGCTGCAGGTATTCCTGGACCCCCAGAAACATTACAAATATTTGATGTCTCCCGTGATGGTATGACACTCACTTGGTATCCACCTGAAGATGATGGTGGCTCTCAAGTGACTGGATATATTGTAGAGCGCAAAGAAGTGAGAGCAGATCGATGGGTCCGTGTAAATAAAGTACCAGTGACAATGACGCGGTACCGCTCTACTGGCCTTATTGAAGGCTTAGAATATGAGCACCGTGTTACAGCCATTAATGCAAGAGGCACTGGAAAACCAAGTCGTCCCTCCAAACCCATCGTTGCCATGGATCCAATTGGTAAATATATTTTGTATAAGTCACATAATTTATATGCAAACTCATCCTCTGAAGTTATACATATCTATGAGTTCTATAAAATGTACTGCTTTGGACTCACCCACAATCAAACTACAGACAATAGAATACAAAAATATAGAAAACAAAACAAATAGTATAATGCTACCAGTCCACATTTCAACAGCTCACTGAATTTGTTAGATGGCATACTTAATTTTCAACTTTACAACAACTTTAACAAGTATATTTGTCTTTTTCTTCCCAGCTCCACCAGGAAAGCCACAAAATCCAAGAGTTACTGATACAACAAGGACATCAGTCTCCCTAGCCTGGAGTGTTCCAGAAGATGAAGGAGGATCTAAAGTTACAGGCTACTTGATTGAAATGCAAAAAGTAGATCAACATGAATGGACCAAATGTAATACCACTCCAACCAAGATTCGCGAGTATACGCTAACACACTTACCTCAGGGTGCTGAGTATAGATTCCGTGTCCTAGCTTGTAATGCTGGTGGACCTGGAGAGCCCGCTGAGGTACCAGGAACAGTCAAAGTCACCGAAATGCTTGGTAAGACATGATCATTTACTTCCTGTTAAAATTGCATTAAGACTTATTTCCTGCTTGCTTCCCACAAAAAAAATCCTAAATTATAACCTTGCCTTTTCCTCCAGAATATCCTGACTATGAGCTTGATGAAAGATACCAGGAAGGTGTCTTTGTAAGACAAGGTGGAGTCATCAGACTTACCATACCAATCAAAGGAAAACCATTCCCAATATGTAAATGGACCAAGGAAGGCCAGGATATTAGTAAGCGTGCCATGATTGCAACATCTGAAACACACACTGAGCTTGTGATCAAAGAAGCAGACAGAGGTGATTCTGGAACTTATGACTTGGTTCTGGAAAACAAATGTGGCAAGAAGACTCTTTACATCAAGGTCAAGGTGATAGGAAGTCCTAATACTCCAGAAGGGCCACTTGAATATGATGACATACAAGCCCGTTCCGTAAGAGTCAGTTGGAGACCTCCTGCTGATGATGGTGGTGCTGACATCTTGGGCTACATCCTGGAGAGAAGAGAAGTGCCTAAGGCTGCCTGGTATACCATTGATTCCAGAGTTAGAGGTACATCTCTGGTAGTGAAAGGCCTCAAAGAAAATGTGGAATACCATTTCCGTGTTTCAGCAGAAAACCAGTTTGGTATAAGCAAACCCTTGAAATCTGAGGATCCAGTCATACCAAAAACACCACTGAGTAAGTGCTCTTTCAACCAAAAAAATTGTAAAAGTTGTTTCAGTAAGCATTTGTTTTTAAATGAAAATCATCAACTTACAAAATTTGGGACTGACTCTGACGTGTTTTTTTCCACTTACACCTCTAGATCCTCCAGAACCTCCAAGCAATCCTCCAGAAATACTTGATGTGACCAAGAGTTCTATTAGCTTGTCCTGGTCCCGACCCAAAGATGATGGTGGCTCTCGAGTCACAGGCTACTACATTGAACGCAAGGAAACATCAACTGACAAGTGGGTCAGACACAACAAGACTCAGATAACCACCACAATGTACACTGTCACTGGACTGGTTCCTGATGCTGAGTATCAGTTCCGTATCATCGCACAGAATGATGTTGGTCTCAGTGAGACCAGCCCTGCATCCGAACCAGTCATTTGCAAGGATCCATTTGGTAAGGAAAGAGTTTCCAAGGGGGATAAAAATCAAAGAAGCAAATCACATTTAGTCTTTTTCTCTTATTTCACCAATAAATCTGATTCTCTTTTCAACTGTATTAAAATATTTCAGATAAACCAAGCCAACCAGGAGAACTTGAGATTCTTTCAATATCCAAAGATAGTGTCACTCTACAGTGGGAGAAACCTGAATGTGATGGTGGCAAAGAGATCCTTGGATACTGGGTTGAATATAGGCAATCTGGAGACAGTGCTTGGAAGAAGAGCAATAAGGATCGCATCAAAGACAGGCAGTTCACAATTGGGGGTTTGCTGGAAGCTACCGAATATGAATTCAGGGTTTTTGCTGAGAATGAGACTGGGCTTAGCAGGCCTCGAAGAACAGCTATGTCTGTAAAGACTAAGCTAACATGTAAGTAGCCTTTAGTTCTCTGCTTATAATTTATAAACCAAACTTGTTAAGACTAATTCTTAATAGAACTTTTAGAAGTTTTATTGGAAAGTAAGTAATCTGGAAAGAAATCACTTACTTTGGTAGTCACACATGGAATAATTGATAAGTTCTACAAGAAGACATTCCAAGTACACAATGCCAGCCGAAATGTTAGGTGCAGTGAACCAAGCTTATTCCTGGAGCAATTTCTCTCTCTAATATAGTGGATATTTCATACCCCACTTCAATGAACCTATGTGAGGGCAAAAATACTACAGGTTTATAGAGAAAACTCGTATTTCTCCCAAACTACATATTATATTGTTAATATCCTCCCAATCGTAAAGGGAAAAAAGTCGCTGTACATAATAATGTGAAAATGTGTTCAGTTGTTTTCCATATGACCTTAAGAAAATGACTTCAAAAAGTCTGTCAGAATTAGCTGTAAATCATAGTATCTAGTAACTTTTTAGCCAATAGGATAGATCCATTCCCGATATTCAAGAACAGAAGGCTGTATATTCATTTAATACATTTAATATTATCTTTCATTGCCTTCAGCTGGAGAGGCCCCAGGAGTACGCACAGAAATGAAGGATGTCACCACCAAACTGGGTGAAGCTGCTCAGCTTTCATGCCAGATTGTTGGAAGGCCTCTTCCCGACATTAAATGGTACCGATTTGGTAAGGAGCTCATACAAAGCCGGAAATACAAAATGTCTTCTGACGGACGCACACATACTCTGACAGTAATGACAGAAGAACAAGAGGATGAAGGTGTTTACACGTGCATGGCCACCAATGAAGTTGGAGAAGTGGAGACCAGTAGTAAACTCCTCCTACAAGCAGCACCGCAGTTCCACCCTGGCTACCCACTGAAAGAGAGATATTATGGTGCTGTGTGTTCTACGCTTCGGCTTCATGTTATGTACATTGGTCGTCCAGTACCTGCAATGACTTGGTTCCATGGCCAGAAACTTCTACAAAACTCAGAGAACATTACTATTGAAAACACTGAGCACTATACGCATCTTGTCTTGAAGAACGTCCAACGTAAGACTCATGCTGGGAAATATAAGGTTCAACTCAGCAATGTTTTTGGAACAGTTGATGCCATTCTTGATGTGGAAATACAAGGTATTTTGTTTTGGCTTTCAGCGATTTTTTTTAATTTCAGGAAACGCACAATGAAAGCCATTATAATTATATTTTCTCCCAACAGATAAACCAGACAAACCAACAGGACCAATCGTGATTGAAGCTCTACTGAAGAACTCTGTGGTGATCAGCTGGAAACCACCTGCTGATGATGGTGGCTCCTGGATCACCAATTACGTTGTGGAAAAATGTGAAGCCAAGGAAGGAGCTGAATGGCAATTGGTGTCTTCAGCCATCTCAGTGACAACCTGTAGGATTGTGAACCTCACAGAAAATGCTGGCTATTATTTCCGCGTTTCAGCACAGAACACCTTTGGCATCAGTGAGCCTCTAGAGGTGTCCTCAGTTGTGATCATTAAGAGTCCATTTGGTGAGTACAACCTGATTTCTATTTTCTCTCTTATTTCATATGGTAAAACTGTGTCTTTTACATTAAATTTCTCTTGAACCAAAGTAATTCTGAAAGGAAATAGCAAAGATTCAGATAAAATGCAATGCCTTCACTTTACTAAAAGGGGACATATCTGCCCTGTCCCCTCCTTCTTTATAAAGTAACTCTGGGTTTTATACTTTTCTTAGCATAATGCTACCAGTTTTATTTGTCCAGAATAGCTATTTTTAATAGAACTTTGGAATAATTCTGAGTTTTTAAGGACCAGGATGCAGCTTAGTAGTAGAGTGTGTGCCAAGTATGTGCAAGATTCTGGATTTGAGCTCCAGGACTTCAAGAAAACAAACAAACAAAAAATAAGCTTTTAATAAAGCTGCCTATTTTGCCTCATTACTCAAAGCCATTTTTCTTTCTTTCTTTCTTTTAAATAGAAAAGCCAAGCACTCCTGGAAAACCAACTATTACTGCTATCACAAAAGATTCTTGTGTTGTGGCTTGGAAACCACCTGCGAGTGATGGAGGTGCAAAGATTAGAAATTACTACCTTGAGAAACGTGAGAAGAAGCAGAATAAATGGATTGCTGTGACAACAGAAGAAATTCGAGAAACCGTCTTTTCAGTGCAAAACCTTATTGAAGGTCTTGAATATGAGTTCCGTGTGAAATGTGAAAACCTAGGTGGGGAAAGTGAATGGAGTGAAATATCAGAACCTGTCCTTCCTAAGTCTGATGTCCCAATTACAGCCCCACACTTCAAAGAGGAACTAAGAAATCTGAATGTGAGATATCAAAGCAATGCTACTTTGGTCTGTAAAGTGACTGGCCATCCAAAACCTATTGTGAAATGGTACAGACAAGGCAAAGAAATCATTGCTGATGGACTGAAGTACAGGATTCAAGAATTTAAGGGTGGCTACCACCAGCTCATCATTGCAAGTGTCACAGATGATGATGCCACAGTTTACCAAGTCAGAGCTACCAATCAAGGGGGATCTGTGTCTGGCACTGCCTCATTGGAAGTGGAAGGTAAAAACAAATCAGTTTGGTATTAGCAGACCTATCATTAACTTGGGGATAGTTAGGAGTGTTAAATAGTTATTATCAGGTGTTGCTAAATCATATTCTTTCTTCCTTTTTTCTGATACAGTTCCAGCTAAAATACACTTGCCTAAAACTCTTGAAGGCATGGGAGCAGTTCATGCCCTCCGAGGTGAGGTGGTCAGCATCAAGATCCCTTTTAGTGGCAAACCAGATCCTGTGATCACCTGGCAGAAAGGACAAGATCTCATTGACAATAATGGCCAATACCAAGTAATTGTCACCAGATCCTTCACATCACTTGTTTTCCCCAATGGAGTGGAAAGAAAAGATGCTGGTTTCTATGTAGTCTGTGCTAAAAACCGATTTGGAATTGATCAAAAGACAGTTGAACTGGATGTGGCTGATGTTCCCGACCCACCCAGAGGAGTCAAAGTCAGTGATGTCTCACGAGATTCTGTCAACTTAACATGGACAGAGCCAGCTTCTGATGGTGGAAGCAAAATCACCAACTATATTATTGAAAAATGTGCAACAACTGCAGAAAGATGGCTCCGTGTAGGACAGGCCCGAGAAACACGTTATACTGTGATCAACTTATTTGGAAAAACAAGTTACCAGTTCAGAGTAATAGCTGAAAACAAGTTTGGCCTCAGCAAACCATCTGAGCCTTCAGAACCAACCATAACCAAAGAGGACAAGACCAGAGCTATGAATTATGATGAAGAGGTAGATGAAACCAGGGAAGTTTCCATGACTAAAGCATCACACTCTAAAACCAAGGAACTCTATGAGAAATATATGATTGCTGAAGATCTTGGACGTGGTGAGTTTGGAATTGTCCACCGATGTGTGGAAACATCCTCAAAGAAGACATTCATGGCCAAATTTGTTAAAGTCAAAGGAACTGATCAGGTTTTGGTAAAGAAAGAGATTTCCATTCTAAACATTTCCAGGCACCGGAACATCTTATACCTCCATGAATCATTTGAAAGCATGGAAGAATTAGTTATGATCTTTGAGTTCATATCAGGACTTGACATATTTGAACGTATTAACACAAGTGCTTTCGAACTTAATGAAAGAGAAATTGTAAGTTATGTTCGCCAAGTCTGTGAAGCACTTGAATTCTTACATAGTCATAATATTGGACACTTTGATATTAGACCAGAAAACATCATTTACCAAACAAGAAAGAGTTCCACGATTAAAATAATAGAATTTGGTCAAGCCCGTCAGCTAAAGCCAGGAGACAACTTCAGGCTTCTGTTCACTGCCCCTGAATACTATGCACCTGAAGTCCACCACCATGATGTTGTCAGCACAGCCACAGACATGTGGTCGCTTGGTACACTGGTGTACGTGCTACTGGGTGGTATCAATCCATTCTTGGCTGAAACTAACCAACAGATGATTGAGAATATCATGAATGCTGAATATACTTTTGATGAAGAAGCATTCAAAGAAATTAGCCTTGAAGCCATGGATTTTGTTGACCGGCTCTTAGTGAAAGAGAGAAAATCTCGCATGACAGCATCTGAGGCACTTCGGCACCCATGGCTGAAGCAGAAGATAGATAGAGTCAGTACTAAAGTCATCAGGACATTGAAGCACCGACGTTACTACCACACCCTGATCAAGAAAGACCTCAATATGGTTGTGTCAGCAGCCAGGATCTCCTGTGGTGGTGCAATTCGATCTCAGAGGGGAGTGAGCGTTGCTAAAGTTAAAGTAGCGTCCATTGAAATCGGCCCAGTTTCTGGGCAGATAATGCATGCAGTTGGCGAAGAAGGAGGATATGTCAAATATGTATGCAAAATTGAAAATTATGATCAGTCTACCCAAGTGACCTGGTACTTTGGCGTCAGACAGCTGGAGAACAGTGAGAAATATGAAATCACCTATGAAGATGGAGTAGCCACCATGTATGTCAAAGACATTACCAAATTTGATGATGGTACCTACAGATGCAAAGTAGTCAACGACTATGGTGAAGACAGCTCTTACGCAGAGCTATTTGTTAAAGGTGTGAGAGAAGTTTATGACTATTACTGCCGTAGAACCATGAAGAAAATCAAGCGCAGAACAGATACAATGAGACTCCTGGAAAGGCCACCAGAATTTACCCTGCCACTCTATAACAAAACAGTTTATGTGGGTGAAAATGTCCGGTTTGGGGTAACTATAACTGTCCACCCAGAGCCTCGTGTAACATGGTATAAATCGGGTCAGAAAATCAAACCAGGCGATGATGACAAGAAATACACATTTGAGTCTGACAAGGGTCTTTATCAATTAACAATTAACAGTGTAACTACAGATGATGCTGCTGAATATACTGTGGTAGCAAGGAATAAATATGGTGAAGACAGCTGCAAAGCAAAGCTGACTGTAACCCCACACCCACCTCCAACAGAGACCACCCTAAGACCCATGTTCAAACGGCTACTGGCAAATGCAGAATGCCAAGAAGGCCAAAGTGTCTGCTTTGAGATCAGAGTGTCTGGTGTCCCTCCACCAACATTAAAATGGGAGAAAGATGGTCAACCACTGTCCCTTGGCCCTAACATTGAAATTGCCCATGAAGGCTTGGATTATTATGCTTTGCACATTAGGGATACTTTGCCCGAAGACACGGGTTATTACAGAGTCACAGCCACAAACACAGCTGGATCCACTAGCTGCCAAGCTCACTTACAAGTGGAACGATTAAGATATGTCAAACAGGAATTCCAGAGTAAGGAGGAACGTGAGCGACACGTACAAAAACAAATTGACAAGACACTAAGGATGGCTGAAATTCTTTCTGGCACTGAAACTGTACCACTGACACAGGTAGCACAAGAGGCTCTGAGAGAAGCTGCAATCCTTTATAAACCAGCTGTCAGCACCAAAACTGTAAAAGGAGAATACAGACTTCAGACAGAAGAAAAGAAGGAGGAGAGAAAACTCCGTATGCCTTACGAAGTTCCAGAGCCACGCAAGTACAAGCAAACCACCATAGAAGAAGACCAACGCATTAAGCAGTTTGTGCCTATGTCTGACATGAAGTGGTATAAAAAGATACGTGATCAATTTGAAATGCCTGGGAAACTTGACAGAGTTGTACAGAAAAGACCCAAGCGTATCCGCCTTTCACGATGGGAACAGTTCTATGTGATGCCTCTTCCACGCATTACAGATCAATACAGACCAAAATGGAGGATTCCCAAACTGTCCCAAGATGATCTTGAAATGGTGAGACCAGCCCGCCGGCGAACACCTTCTCCTGATTATGACTTTTATTATTACAGACCTAGGAGACGTTCTCTAGGTGACATCTCAGATGAGGAATTGCTCCTCCCTATCGATGACTACCTGGCAATGAAAAGAACAGAGGAAGAGAGGCTGCGTCTTGAAGAAGAGCTTGAATTAGGCTTTTCGGCTTCACCCCCAAGTCGAAGCCCCCCACGTTTTGAGCTTTCTAGCCTACGTTATTCTTCACCACAAGCTCATGTAAAGATGGAGGAAACAAGAAAAGATTTCAGATATTCAACCTATCACATCCCTACAAGGGAGGAAACTAGTACAAGTTATGCAGAGCTGCGGGAACGGCACGCCCGGGCCTCATACAGACAGCCAAAGCAAAGGCAGAGAATCATGGCTGAGAAGGAGGAGGAGGAGCTGCTCCGACCAGTGACGACCACCCAGCGTCTCTCAGAATACAAAAGTGAGCTTGACCACTTGTCAAAGGAAGAAAAGTCTAAAAAGAAATCAAAACGACAGAGACAAGTGACAGAGATAACAGAAATTGAGGAAGAATACGAAATCTCAAGACGTGCTCAAAGAGAATCTTCCTCATCTGTGTCTAGGTTACTAAGACGACAGCGCTCCCTGTCTCCAACTTACATTGAGTTAATGAGACCAGTATCCGAACTGATCCGATCACGTCCACAACCAGCTGAAGAATATGAAGATGACTTAGAAAGAAGGTCCCCTACTCCAGAGAGAACTCGCCCACGGTCCCCTAGCCCTGTGTCTAGTGAGAGATCACTCTCAAGATTTGAGAGGTCTGCAAGATTTGATATCTTTTCCAGGTATGAATCCATGAAGGCTGCTTTAAAGACTCAGAAGACATCAGAAAGGAAGTATGAAGTTTTGAGTCAGCAGCCTTTCACACTGGACCATGCCCCTCGAATCACATTGAGAATGCGTTCCCACCGAGTTCCATGTGGCCAAAATACACGCTTCATCTTAAATGTTCAGTCTAAGCCAACTGCTGAGGTTAAATGGTACCACAACGGTGTTGAACTCCAAGAAAGCAGTAAAATTCATTACACCAACACAAGTGGAGTCCTGACTCTGGAAATTCTGGACTGCCATTCTGAAGACAGCGGAACCTACCGGGCTGTGTGCACCAACTACAAAGGTGAAGCTTCTGACTATGCAACCCTGGATGTAACAGGTGGGGATTACACCACCTACGCATCCCAGCGCAGGGATGAAGAGGTCCCCAGATCAGTCTTCCCTGAGCTGACAAGAACAGAAGCATATGCAGTTTCATCATTTAAGAAAACATCTGAGATGGAAGCTTCTTCTTCTGTCAGGGAAGTGAAATCACAGTTGACAGAGACAAGGGAAAGTCTCTCATCATATGAACACTATGCTTCTGCAGAAATGAAAAGCAGAGCATTAGAAGAAAAGTCACTGGAAGAAAAAACCGCAGCCAGAAAGATCAAGACGACACTGGCAGCAAGAATTCTAACAAAGCCAAGGTCCATAACTGTCTATGAAGGTGAGTCTGCGAGGTTTTCTTGTGATACAGATGGTGAGCCAGTACCAACTGTGACCTGGCTGCGTGGAGGACAAGTGATAAGTACTTCTGCCCGCCACCAAGTGACCACTACAAAGTACAAATCGACCTTTGAGATCTCTTCAGTGCAGGCTTCTGATGAAGGCAACTACAGTGTGGTGGTAGAAAACAGTGAAGGGACCCAGGAAGCACAGTTTACCTTGACTATTCAAAAAGCCAGGGTTACTGAAAAGGCTGTGACATCACCACCAAGAGTCAAATCCCCAGAGCTTCGGGTAAAATCCCCAGAAGCAGTCAAGTCTCCAAAACGAGTGAAATCTCCAGAACCAGTGACTTCTCATCCAAAAGCTGTACCACCCACAGAGACAAAGCCCACACCAGCAGAGAAGGTTCATCAGCTCCCAGTCTCTGTGCCACCAAAGATATCTCGACCCCTGAAGGCAGAGGCTTCTAAAGACATTGCAAAGCTGACCTGTGCAGTTGAAAGTAGTGTATTATGTGCAAAAGAGGTTACCTGGTATAAAGATGGCAAGAAACTGAAGGAAAATGGGCATTTCCAGTTTCATTATTCAGCAGATGGTACCTACGAGCTCAAAATTCATAACCTCACTGAATCTGATTGTGGAGAATATGTTTGTGAGATTTCTGGTGAAGGTGGAATTTCCAAAACTAGCCTCCAATTTATGGGACAAGCCTTCAAGAGTATCCATGAGCAGGTGTCAAGCATGTCAGAAACCAAGAAATCAGCTCAGAAAACTGCTGAGTCAACAGAAACCAAGAAATCAGCTCAGAAAACTGCTGAGTCAACAGAAACCAAGAAATCAGCTCAGAAAACAGCCGAGTCAACAGAAACCAAGAAAACTGAAGCAAAAGGTTCTAAACCAGTTTCTTCAAAACCGGTAATTGTTACTGGGCTCCAGGATATAACTGTTTCTTCAGACAGCATTGCTAAATTTGCAGTTAAAGCTACTGGAGAACCCCAGCCAACTGTCACCTGGACAAAGGATGGAAAGGTAACCAGTTCTTAAAATGCGTTAATTCTATTGTCTAAAAAGCTAATCTCTCCACTCATCCCCAGCTCCCAAAGAAGATTTACTGTTAAATCACTGCTTAAAACTCCAATCACTTGCATTCCACAGGCTATTACACAAGGAGGTAAATACAAACTCTCTGAAGACAAAGGAGGATTCCTCTTAGAAATTCTTAAGACTGAAACTTCTGACAGTGGGCTTTATACTTGTACGGTAACAAATTCCGCTGGATCTGTGTCCTCTAGCTGCAAGTTAACAATAAAAGGTAGGTGGGATTTTTTTCTTAACCAACTTTTTTCAGAAAACAGTTTTAAGGAAGTATTTTTGAACATAGATGTAAATATACATATATATATATTATATATATATGTATCTGAAGTTTGTATATACTTTTAGATTAACATAAAAGGCATGCCTAATTATATGTGGTATTGTATAAGATTCCAGAGAATCTTATAATTTGCTCCCAGGAATATATAAGAATGAAATCAGGTAAATATACAAAATGGTACGCTTCCCTAAATCTCTTGTTGTTTTCCAAAGCAGCACAAAGTTAATGAAAGAGCTATAATCATCTCCTCATTTAAAATTAGTTTGCTTTCATCTCAGTCTTCTAAAAGATAATTTTTCAGTTACTCAAAATCTCTAAGACAATCTATCTCCTAAATCCGTTGACTATTCTTTTCGAGATTTTTTTCTATAAGTCATAAAAATTATCTATTTCTTTCAGTTTTAAGGAACCATTACAGTGATCTCAAAAATAATGTTATGACAGTTTACCAAGTTTGGAACTGAAGAGATGTCACCTATACTATATACAGAAGCTGACATTTTTTTCTTTGTCTATTATGCACATGTAGAATCTACAAAAATAAAGGGTGAGAGACCCCTTTTAATTAAGCCTGCCTCACAGAGTTTTCTTTTTTAGCTGTGAAAGACACTGAGACACAAAAAACCTCTGAAATTACATCTCAGAAGAAGGCAGTTGTCCAAGAGGAAGTTTCCCAAAAAGGCCTATCTTCTGAAGAAATCAAGATGTCAGAGGTGAAATCTCGAGAAAAATTAGCTGTCAAGGAAGAAGCATCAAAAGTTCAGATTTCTGAAGAGGTCAAAAAATTAGCAGCAACCTCTCTGGAAAAATCCATTGTCCACGAGGAAATCACCAAAACGTCACAGGCATCAGAAGAAGTCAGAACTCATGCTGAGATTAAAGCATCTTCCACTCAGATGAGTATAACTGATGGTCAAAGAGTGACTTTAAAAGCCAACATTGCTGGTGCCACTGATGTGAAATGGATGCTGAATGGCATTGAGCTTACTAACTCTGAGGAGTACAGATATGGTGTCTCGGGAAGTGACCAGACCCTCACTATCAAGAAAGCCAGTTACAGAGATGAAGGAGTCCTCACCTGCATAGGCAAGACGAGTGAGGGAATAGTCAAGTGTCAGTATGACTTGACCCTGAGCAAAGAACTCTCAGATGCTCCAGCCTTCATCTCACAGCCCAGATCTCAAAATGTTAACGAAGGACAAAATGTTCTCTTTACTTGTGAAATCAGTGGGGAGCCATCCCCTGAAATTGAGTGGTTTAAAAACAACCTGCCAGTAAGTTAAATTAAGAATATATTATTAAAGAAAATCTAAATTATCATATCTACTTCCGAAGGTCATAAATATTTCTTTTTCCTTTCTTTTAGATTTCTGTTTCTTCAAATATCAGTGTAAGTCGCTCCAGAAGTACATACACTCTTGAAATCCGAAATACATCATTAAGTGACAGTGGAAAATACACAATTAAGGCCAAAAATTTCCATGGCCAATGTTCTGCTACAGCTTCCTTAACAGTCCTTCGTAAGTATATCTTTGCCATTTTCCTCACTTCTTTAAGACTTTCTAGGGTGGCAAGGAGCTATATTTTGAGCAGAGAAAACTCTAGGAAGTCTCATTAAATTCCATGTGCAAGAGGGACAGGAATCTTGAATTCATCCCTAAAATCAGTTTCTTCACAGCTAAACAGAAATTTGGGTGAGTTAAATTTCAGAGTAAAGCTGCCGAATGCCCTGTAACACTTACTTTCAGGAAGTACAGTATGTCAATTGTTTTCTATATGGCTGATCATTTTTCTCATAGTGACTCCTATCACCTGCATGTAATGTAATGACAGAAATATAAGAATTTCGTTTCTTGCAGACATTGAGCTAGCTCTTGACAAATGTATGTATATATGTACTCGCTTATGCTTCAACAGCAAATTGTTTGGATTATGTTTCTGTGTGTGTTAAGTTTCCATTTCTGTAAGTCAATGTTAGATGTCATCAATTAACCAGATGTCATTGATGTTCACTGTATCTGCTATGCTCCACAGCTCTAGTTGAAGAACCTTCCAGAGAGGTAGTATTGAGGACAAGTGGTGACACGAGCTTGCAAGGAAGCTTCTCGTCTCAGTCAGTCCAAATGTCTGCCTCTAAGCAGGAGGCCTCCTTCAGCAGTTTCAGCAGCAGCAGTGCTAGCAGCATGACTGAAATGAAATTTGCAAGCATGTCTGCCCAAAGCATGTCCTCCATGCAAGAGTCCTTTGTAGAAATGAGTTCCAGCAGTTTTATGGGAAAATCTAGTATGACACACCTGGAAAGCTCAACTAGTAGAATGCTTAAAGCAGGCGGAAGAGGTGAGCAATAAAATTACCGGTAGAGATAGACAAGCCAAGTGGCATGCTGTAGTCTTTAGTACATAAAATTCAGTAGAGAGCAAATCATTATTTTCTTCAGTGATCCTAAAACTTTTTTATTCCTGTTTCGTAAAGGGGTTCCACCTAAAATCGAAGCTCTTCCCTCTGATATCAGCATTGATGAAGGCAAAGTTCTAACAGTAGCCTGTGCTTTTACCGGGGAGCCTACCCCAGAAATAACATGGTCCTGTGGTGGAAGAAAAATTCAAAACCAAGAACAACAAGGGAGATTCCACATTGAAAACACAGACGACCTGACAACCCTGATCATCATGGACGTACAGAAACAAGATGGTGGACTTTATACCCTGAGCTTAGGGAATGAATTTGGATCTGATTCTGCCACTGTGAATATAAATATTCGCTCCATTTAAGAGAGCCTATGCTCTCACACTCTGCATTCATTCTTAACTTTTCACAAACAATTCACATGGACTAATCTTTCTGATCTGTAAATATTTTTTAAGAAGTAGTTTTGTAACCATCTAAATGAGTCAAAGTTCAAAAATATGCATTTCAATCTTTTCATAATTATTGACCTAAGAGTATTATACATTTGCTGATGACATGTACATACTGTATATAGCCGGATCAACGGTTATAAAGTTTTGTACCATTTATTTTATGACATTTTACACTGTAACTTTTGAAACTAACCATTGGTAGGAGAAAGTTTCTTATGGAACGAATACCCTGCTCAATACTTAATCAATCTTTGTGCCTCAACATACTGTTGATGTCTAAGTATGCCTCAGTGGGTCGAGAAATTCCCCACTGAAGATGTCCTGTCCACCTAAAAGATGCTGCTGCTACTCATGTCACCTGATATGTGCACCAATACCAATGGAATCAGAAATGTAAGGCATTGGTGATGTTTGCATTTACCCTCCTGTAAGCAACACTTTAACGTCTTACATTTTCTCTGATGATGTCACACTTAAAATATCATGACTTAAATATTACCAGAGCAAAGTGTAACGGCCAACACTTTGTTCGCTCATTTCACACTGTCTCTGACATAAAGAGTGCCTGGATAACTTGGAAAAGTACCATCGCCTGGCCATCCCTCATTTAACCAAGCTAGCCAAGTATTCCTATGCCAGAGCAGTGCCAACTCCTGGAGGTCCCAGGTGCAGCCAATGCCTTTGTGTGGTAGTTCTAAATTTATATTACACCTAAAAAAAAAAAACTGGGCAACTAAGCTATGAGCCACAGCAAAATATAAAGCATAACAACAAAATGAAGCTGTCGTTAAACCAACAATCTCACTAACTGCCCAAAAATAATTTGACGTAGTTCTTTTCATGCAGGTATAATTTTGATTGTTAGTTATAATTGTGGACCTCCTTGAGATAGTAACAACAAAATAAAGCATGCTATCTGCACCTCAAAATATGGTTGTTTGTTTTCTGTGAGATTCTGGAGTGGGGGGAGTATGTGCTTTCACGCATCACATCAATGATCATAGATGAGATAAAGCAATACAAGCTCAAAATAGGCCACCTAAGTAAGTTTTTTTAGGGAAATATTTAAATTACTGTGTTGGATGTATTCAGCAATTTTGTTTTAAAAGTCTAGATCTAGTTCTCATGGACAAATTTATCCTTGAAAGTTTGTCTTCTAAACTTATCAAGAAAAAAATAGTTTTATGGGAACCAATTCTTTTTTTTTTTTCATTTTTCTTTTATTATTCATATGTGCATACAAGGCTTGGTTCATTTCTCCTCCCTGCCCCCACCCCCTCCCTTACCACCCACTCCACCCCCTCCCTCTCCCCTCCCCTCAACACCCAGCAGAAACTATTTTGCCCTTATTTCTAATTTTGTTGTAGAGAGAGTATAAGCAATAATAGGAAGGAACAAGGGGTTTTGCTGGTTGAGATAAGGATAGCTATACAGGGCATTGACTCACATTGATTTCCTGTGCATGGGTGTTACCTTCTAGGTTAATTCTTTTTGATCTAACCTTTTCTCTAGTTCCTGGTCCCCTTTTCCTATTGGCCTCAGTTGCTTTAAGGTATCTGCTTTAGTTTCTCTGCGTTAAGGGCAACAAATGCTAGCTAGTTTTTTAGGTGTCTTACCTATCCTCACCCCTCCCTTGTGTGCTCTCGCTTTTATCATGTGCTCATAGTCCAATCCCCTTGTTGTGTTTGCCCTTGATCTAATGTCCACATATGAGGGAGAACATACGATTTTTGGTCTTTTGGGCCAGGCTAACCTCACTCAGAATGATGTTCTCCAATTCCATCCATTTACCAGCGAATGATAACATTTCGTTCTTCTTCATGGCTGCATAAAATTCCATTGTGTATAGATACCACATTTTCTTAATCCATTCGTCAGTACTGAGGCATCTTGGCTGTTTCCATAACTTGGCTATTGTGAATAGTGCCGCAATAAACATGGATGTGCAGGTGCCTCTTTTGGGTATATCTCCAAGAGTGGTATTGCTGGATCAAATGGTAGATTGATGTCCAGCTTTTTAAGTAGCCTCCAAATTTTTTTCCAGAGTGGTTGTACTAGTCTACATTCCCACCAACAGTGTAAGAGGGGGGAACCAATTCTTATCCATCAAAGATATTGAACATCTATGATTCACAGTATTTTGTACTACTGCCACCAGGAGCTATGCAAAGATGAGCAAGATGCTATAGATCCTGTCTATCAAGAAGGATAGTAAACAGAAAATGACAACTTCAGGAAAAATGATCAGTTGAGAAACTGAGTCCATACTGACTATTGCAGCTCCAAACTGAAACAGAATTAAAAAAAAACCCAAAACTCAGAAATAAAGAACTTATTTAAATAGTGTAGTTCTACCATGCTTTTTTTAAATTTTTTTAATTTTTTTTTTTATTATTCATATGTGCACACAATGCTTGGGTCATTTCTCCCCCCTGCCCCCACCCCCTCCCTTACCACCCACTCCACCCCCTCCCTCTCCCCTCCCCTCAACACCCAGCAGAAACTATTTTTCCCTTATCTCTAATTTTGTTGAAGAGAAAGTATAAGCAAAAATAGGAAGGAACAACAGTTTTTTGCTAGTTGAGATAAGGATAGCTATACAGGGAGTTGACTCACATTAATTTCTTGTGCATGTGTGTTACCTTCTAGGTTAATTCTTTTTGATCTAACCTTTTCTCTAGTTCCTGGTCCCCTTTTCCTATTGGCCTCAGTTGCTTTTAAGGTATCTGCTTTAGTTTTTCTGAGTTTAGGGCAACAAATCCTAGTTAATTTTTTAGGTTCTACCATGCTTTTTGAAACTGGCAAATACCCCGTAATAAAATATCTAGTGCCATAAAAACCTGTACTTGTCCATTTCAATTAGCTAATATTGTAGTTATAAACCTGTGAGGTTGAAGATTTGCCTAAATTGCCTCAATATAACTGCAAGTGGCCAAAACTGAAGCAAATATACCATCAGTTTTTATTCTCCAAAGGAAAATCTTTGGTCTTCATTAATTTATTCAGCATGTTTTCTGACCTAAGTCAGATTCCCTAAAAGCAGAGTTCAGATTCTTGTCTCAGCCCAGAGTCTTGAGTGTTGGCTGCCATAGTGAGCAGAGAACTGCCCTGTCCAACAGATGCACCTGCTCTCCTGGGAGGTAAATATTTGGTTATAAAAACAGGGATTCTCATCTTAGTTAATTCTTTGAGGGATCATGCTGAGGAGAAAGGAATGAGGAAGCAGGGCAGAGAAGGAAAGCTAAACCAAAAAGGTGTCACCAGGAACCCAATCTCCTCTCACAGGGAGGATCAGTCCTACCAGAGTCACTTCCAGCCAGGAGCAAGGGGGATAGGGTGCCATTTTGTACCCCCTTACCAAGTAGTCAGTGGCTACCAGCTGTGAGCCTGGGGAGAGGTTGG
Organism: Castor canadensis; assembly: GCF_047511655.1. NCBI lineage: Eukaryota > Metazoa > Chordata > Mammalia > Rodentia > Castoridae > Castor > Castor canadensis. The sequence continues at coordinate 131,016,203 of NC_133389.1, read as the reverse complement.
AAGGGTGGCAGAGGAGAAAAATAATCTCCCAGGTAATGGCACAAGATACACCTGTTAGGCAGGGCAAGTCTCTGCCAACTCGGGCAGCTAAACATGCAACACTCAAGAAACAGTGGAGGAACAAAAGAGATACACATACCCTGGGAAGTCTGGACAGAGCCACCAGAATGCACTGCGCTCCATTTTATGTTGAATGTCCTTCAAAATGAGAGGCAGGTCTGACGGGTAATTTCCTGGGGGTGATTCCAGCCTTGACATGTTAAAAAGTCTCACAATTCCTAGCTGAGTTTGCCATACAGTCCGAGTTGATGAGAATGCCAATGCTAATGACTGAATTTCACCTTTCCTGCAGTTGCAGCTTCCAGGTCCGAGATCCTATACGGACCTGGGAGAGAGTAGGGCAGCAACCTGTGGAGCGAAGGTGACATGCGCTAGAGGAAAGGTTCTACTGCCTATTATACCTCAACTGCAGCCCACCGCCTCCGGAAGTTGCAGGGCGCGGCCACGTGGTGCATCTGCGCGGCTTAAGGGAGGATCCAAGGTAGACAGGCGCTCCAGGTAGAACGCCAGAACCCTTTCCAGGGTTTTCCAGCAGGCACTTCCCCCCCCCAGCTCTTCCAAAAATAGTGCTCCCCGCGGTGGTGGGCCGTGTTCCTGCTCCGTACCACCCCACCTTCACCAATCCCTGGAGTGGTTTCTCAGCACCACTGCAGAATTTCCACTGCAGCTCTTTTCTGCTCCCTGTCAACAGGGGGCGACAGAGAGCAGCAAGCCAGTGTGTGCTCCTTGGTACCAATCCATCCAATCCACAATCGTCACGATGATCCGGACCCTCTTTTTCCGGAATCCTTCCAGTCTATTTGACTACATGATAAGCAGAATAATGTTGGAATTACACATCTTAGTTCAAAGATGTGGGGTCACCTGAGTCTGAGCTCAAATCTAAGACCTGTTTACTCCCTTGTGTGGTTACAGAACTTTTCCAATTCACAATGTTCTCGTCCATAAAATGGGAATAACAGCATTCACACAATTATTGTGAGGGTTAGATGTAACTACAAGTAAAACTCATAATGGTGCTTACCATGGTACCCAGTAAGTACAAGCAATCATTATTAGTAAGGACCACCATATAGAATATTGAAGTTAGAGAACAAAGAAGCAGATTTTTGAAGGGATCTAGCATAGGTTTCACTGATGCTCACTACATGTACTTGCTTGCTAGGGCAGCTGGGACCAAGTACCACTAACTGGGTGGCTTATACAATGGAAATTAACTCTCAGTTCTGGAGAGAAGACCAAAATCAAGGTGTCTGCAGGGTTGTTTCTTCTGAGGGCTGTGAGAGAAGGATCTGTCCCAAGCCTCTCTCCTTGGCTGTCTTCATGTTCATGTGGTGTTTTCTCTATTACACATATCTAGGTCCAAATTTCTCCTTTTTAGAAGGGCACCAGCCATTTTAGGTTAAGGCCCCCCTGATCCCCACTTTAACTTAATTACCTCTACAAAGACCCTGGTATAAATAAGGTCACATACTGAGGTAAGAGAGGTTGAGAGTCCAACATATCTTTGGTGGAAGGACGCAATTCAACCTATCACAGTAGGGATGACAGACATAGGACAGCACCCTTTTGTAATTATATTTTGTTAGAACTTCCCAAAAAGTGAATTATCTCTATCCAATAGTAGTTGATTACAAAGATAAACCATGTATAAGTAGGGGGGTAGTTAAACCAGAAATGGCCAGTAAGGTAACAGGTTAAATCAACAGTTCCATTGTGACTGACTCACTAAGAATGTTTTATGATTATGCTCCAGCAAGATAAAGTAATGTGCAATTTTGTTTACTCTGCCCCAAATGAAATTTTGAGAAATTCAGGCAGAAAAGTCCAGTTTCCCAGTGCTGGAGAAAAAAAGTGTCTGCTACATAAGTACAAGGACTTCGGATATAAATGACTCATGGATCTTTAGTGTAAGGTTTTATAATACAAATCTTGGTTTTATGCCTTTGGGTGTCTCTGGACCAGGATTTCTCAAACTCTGCCACTGGAGAAATTCCTACACAGTTCCTCCTAAAAAGAGGCAGTTACTAACCCCACTTTTGAAAGCACCTGTGAGGGATCCAGTGCTCAGAATTTCTTTCTTCTGCAGCCCTCCCAAACCAGGCATGCTTGAATCAGCATCGTCTCAAGGATAAATATTTCTTGCTAGGAATAAAATAGCGACAGATTCCCTAGGTTTAAGGGGGAGTCTCCAGGAATGCTGAGGGACCTCTGATACCAGACAACTTTAGGGAGGAACACAAGGACAGAATTCTTCCCTGCATTTGCTGCATATGAATGAGTCAGCTTTTGGTTGGCAGCTGTCAGCTCTGAGACCACCATAATCAGCTTTTATATTTCGATCAGGTGACAAACTCCCCAACCTGCTGACAAACTCTGCCCACACCCATAATGGAGGGCAACTGTCCCTCCTCCACTCCTGCCTCCCTATTTAGAACAACTCAAAGAAGTTGGAGAGAAAGTATAACAGATCTATCAGGCCAAGACCAGACAGGAGGCTTACTTGCCCTCTCCTGAAGGAGAGAAGGATCACTAAGAGAATGAGGCCTCTGACGGAGAGATCTACCAGAAGGAAAGCTGGAAGAACACTGAGATCCACGGTCTCTGAATAACATACCCAAAGTCACATTGCTAGCTGTAGACCTGGAACCAGAAACCAGGTATGTTTACCAATGTGGTCTTGCCACCATTTCATAACACTAAAACCCAATCTGCAAGAGGGCAAGAGGCTGTGTTTGTTTAGGGAGAAGAGGACTCTGCTACATTTTGGTCTTTGTTGTTTCAGGGCAGGGTCAATGGCAAAATCCCTTCAGGCCATTCCCTGCAAAAAGGCACTACATTTGCAGTGAGTGTAGATTGTTCATCTCAGAAAGCTAAGGCCCTAAACACTGAACCCTCTATAAACCCTGCAATAGAGTCAGGAAATAGGATGTTTATCAGATTCTGCATATCATAGGAAATAGCAGTGGGTGGGAAATTACATTAATGAACCATAAAGTAAAACAGAAGAGTCTTTCCATCCTTTAAGAAGAGTCTTTCCTGCACGCATAAACGCACACGCACACACACAGAAAGAGAGAGAGAGAGAGAGATCAGCCTGATTCTTGTGGGACTGAGACAGAGGAAAGCCAGCTGAGAGTTCCTGAAATGTTTAGGGTACTGTCACCATGCTAACAGAGGTTTCTTGAGTGGCAAGTACTTGGTAGACATTATTCCATATAACTTGAAGGATTCTGTTTTATCCATTTCAGTTTGCAACTAAGATGAGTAAATTTCTTAAAGGGAAATTTCTCTCTCTCAGAGAATTCTCAAAGTAAACGTATTGTGTGAAGAAGTAGCCTTGTGAGGGCTGTACTTCTTACTGTTCCTTAACACACAGGGCAGTTGAGAGAAGAGATGGAAAGAGCAATGCCTTCAACCCAGTACCATTTTGTTAGCTGCTTTCTTTCCCCATCTCAGGGAAGAGCCGAGTGGTGGTGAAGGTAGTCACTTCCTTTACATCTACTTCAGATCAGGAAATCTCTCTAGCTATTAATCTGAACTGAGGATGGACCTTTTGTTTTCCAACATTGTATGCAAATGTCACGGCTTGCTTTAAGACACAAAACCAGAAAAGGGGCAAAAGGCAGGGTGTATAAGATGCACATTTACTCTAATACCACCTCCAACCGGACTTCTTAAACTCTGAAGTGCATAGGACTCATCAGAGAATCTTATGAATATGCAGAATCTGGTTCAGCAGATCTGGGATGGGGTCTGAGAATCCCCATTTCTAACAAGCTGCCAAGGGCAGCAGATGCTGCTGATTCTGGAACTACACAGACCAGAAAAGGTGTTTTGGCTTTTTGGGCTGCTTGATCATGGCCCCATATATACTTATATAGAGAGGAGCCAGATCTCTATCTATATACACATACACATATGTAGATTCATATGCACACAGCTACCTCTTCTTAAGTACATCACAAATAGGATTTTCCATCCAAATCAGTGGTTCTCAACATTGGAATTACTAGGGAGTTTCTAAAAAGAAATGATGACTGGGTCCCACCTCCAGAGTTTCTGCTGTAACTGGTCTGGATCAACCTAAAGATCAAGCAGTGTAAAAGTACCTCATTTAAGTGATTTAAAGATCACTTTATTTGACTAGCCAAGGTAGGGAACTCCTCTACACAAATAAGGTGATACACTTTATGCTTTTATTTAAAGGTTAACTATTACTTCTCCTAATATCTTTTCTCACATCACAGCACTAAGCCAGCCAATCAGATTTTACATTTAAGTGTGGGAAATGCAGCAAAACAGTCTTCTCTTTTTGAAAAAGGGAGGGTTATCCTTTCTTAAACTTTCAGAATATGCTGTACTTAATTTTTTCTTAGTGTCATGGCAAATTTATTAAAAATCTCCCCCACTCCGTTCACATGACTCAATTTTATTCAATTTGTAAAATTACTACAATATTTTAAACAAGCAAATTTTCATAACAAAAATATAGAGTATACAACTTTTAGAATTTGGAAGAGAAAAAGAGTACTCACAAAATAAGTATACATGTATTTTTTAATGAAGTTTATTTTTTTCTCTTAGGAATAGAAATCCTATTCTGAAGATGTTTCAAAATTAAAGTGCTTAATTATATCAATTTAAATCCATATTTGCTACTAGGTTACTAAGTTTATTCAATGACTTTCTTCTACTAATTCCAATATTCCCAAATTATTTACCTGCTGAAAAGTTACAAATTTTTCATTTAAATACCCACAAACTCTTGTTGCAAGAACTATTAAATGTATTACTTCAAACTAACCAAAATAAAGACATTTAAAAGGCAAAAAGAAACTCATGTGCTTATGTTTTTAATATTTATACACACAAAGAAAATAGTTTAAAGCAATCCGGACATTTTCTAAAGCTTATTTATGTTTGGTTCAAATAATACTTGGTGTGCAAATGTGAATAAATACCATTCAACTAGTTAACTGAAAAAAAGTGAAAACTTAGGAAAGCCAATTATAGTTAAGACAACGTATGAGCTACCCTAAATTAAACAGCAGCTGCTTAGGGCTCACTACCATATTTAAGTATTCTTTCCTTCTCCAAAACAATATACCAAATAAAGAGATACTGAGAAGACCATTTTGGAGGACTTTATAATCATCATCCAAAACTGGAGAAAAAGATAAAGTGAATAAGAAGGAAAAAAAAGAAAGGTAGAAAGAATGGAAGAAGTTCATATGACTCTTTGACTAACTATGGATAATACTGGAAAGCACTTAGAAATTTACTGCTAACATTCAACCCTAATTTTGCATAGGCACCTCAGAGCAGACAGAAAGGAAATGTTGAGATAATACAGAATTTTGAAAAAAAGAAGGAAAAAAATATTTCTCTATAGCAAATTACTAATGGGCTTGAGCCATTAAAAATATCATCTAAAACTATATCTACTTCTATCATACTCCTCCAAGATAAATACCTATAGGAGACAAATCACCAAAAGTGACAGATGCAAACAATATAGTAGAAAAAGACTGTTATGAGGCAAAATAATAATAATAAATCATTGGTATATTTGCCAGGCTTTAAGACTCAAGTAACATTCAAGGACACTGTGCAGGCAGCACAGCCTGATTCACAAAAGCAAGAAAGAAAAGTTGCATTCTGTAACCCCAAAAGTCACAGCCTATATTAATAAAAAAAAAAAAAAAAATCGAAGAAAAATAAGGGCAACTTATCTCTGAGGAGGTTTGCTACTTAAGCAAAACCACAAATGAACTAAAACTCTTCTCTCAAGTGATGACTAAAGGTGATATAAACACAAAAGGAGACTTATGCAAAGCATTAAGATGCTACTGAATTTTCACTTACTAAATTCCTACTTTAAAAAAATAGTGTTGGCATTCTTTATTTTCCTGAGCATCATGAGAAGTCAGTTACAAAGGTTTTTGATTCAAAAAGGCACTACTAGTAAGTACACAAACATATACACTTGGCCTGAATAAAGAGATGGACTACATTTGATTCTATTTTTAATCTATATATTAATATATAGATTTAAGTTCATCCTAGTTGGACAGTGGATACTGCAAGTAGGCAATCAATCTATTATGACTGTTCAATTTTATTTATTGTGAGTGGTTAAAAAACTAAAATCCACTAAAGTTATGCAAAGTCAGACCATAATCACTACCCTATGTTCTTGATAACAGGTATCTTTACCACCATTCCCTACACCCTATTACCAAGTCCATGCAGACATCATCAATCAGGTCCATAGGTTGCTCTCTGCTACTCCTAGCTTCTAACTCAGAATCCCTAGAAGCCAAACTAGTTAATCAGAAAGAAAAAAAGAGACAAAAAGGACAGTTTGCTACAACACAGACACAATGCTAAACCACAGTTATTTATTGTTATACAATAAATCTGCCAATCACTGCAAAACAAGAAAACAAAGAAGAAATAATAAAGCCAAATGAGAGTTGTGCATCATGGCAAAGAGCTACGGACAATCACCTGAGTATGCCAATTCTGAAGGTATAATGGAACATTTAGCTAGTCTAGCAACCTCTACCAGAAATACCACAGGAAAAGAGCATATTCCTGTCTAATTCAAGCAGAGTCCAGTTTTGGTGATAAGGCTTTAAAATATTCACTGTATATTCCTTTACTTTATAAATTTGTCAAATGAAAGTTTCAATCACGCATACACACACACACACACACACACACACACACACACACACATTCACTGACGAAATCTGGATTCTTAATCCTTACTATCACTGGGCCACATGAGGTTTTTTTTGGTGGTGCTGGGGTTTGAACTCAGGGCCTCACGTTTGTTAAGCAGGTGCTCTACCATTTGAGCCATTCCACCAGCCCCCTGGGCCACACTTTTGATTACAGCCAAACAGACAAACAAAAAAACCTCTCACTCTGTTTTGACCAAATCATAGTAACTTCTACAGCAAACTTGTTTCACTCCTTTTTTGTTGTTTTTTTTGCAGTACTGGGGTTTGAACCCAAGGCCTAGACCTTGAGCCCCTCCATCAACCTCCCCCTCTTTTTTGTGATGGGTTTTTTTTTTGAGATAGGGTCTCACAAACTATCTGCCTGGACTGGCTGTGAACCGTGATCCTTCTGATCTCTGCCTCCTGAGTAGCTAGGATTACAGGCATCAACCACTGGCACCCAACTTGTTTCATTCTTAATAGCTAAATTTTAAAATCAATTATAAAACTAAACATAAAGCCATGTCTCTAAACAAAACGATTCCAAGTTGCATTATTTACAACCAAGAAACCACACACACACACACACACACACACACACAAAATGAAAGAAAAGACTACAGCCAGGCAAGGTGGCACACACCTGCAATCCCTGAATTTGGGAGGTGGAAGCAGTAGGATCACAAGTTCAAGGCCAGTCTGGGCAACATGGTGAGACCCTGTCTCCAAAAAAAAAAAAGAAAGGCACAACAAATCCCAGCATTATCTTTCAAAAGAAACTAGCCTCATTCTAGCTATTTAAAAAGAAAACAAAGAAGAAACAATTCACAGTTCCTTGCATAGAAGGAGTAAAAAGAAAATTAAAGAATTAGAATGTCCACCTGGTCAACCATGGTAAGGGTCAGAACTGTTCAACTCTCACACACATAAAAATACTCAAGTAAAGCTATATATAGAGCTAACTGCATTATTAGGACTATGTAATATGAATGTGCCACTGTTTAATCACCTGCTCTTAATGAGCTAATCTACACTACTGAAATAGACAACTTCGTAAAATCAGTCAATACACAGGAAAAAGGTCTGGAAGAATACATACCAGTAAAGAGTGGCTACCCCAAAAGGAACAGATGTCAAGGTGAATTTTGGTTTATTCATATTGTCTAAATGACTGTTTAATAAAGAATCAAGTATTGCTTTTAAAATGTAAGAAGAGTAAGAGATACCCAGTTCTCTTAGATTGTAAAGCCCAAGTGCTAAAAGACAAAGAGGATAGCACAGATGAGAATGAAGTTTTCCTAGAATACTTACTTCCATTTTGCAAGAATTACCACTCTTCAGTCCTAAACTACTTATGCCCATCCAAATGCAAACTTCTGCCTATAATATCAAGAGAAGCTGGGAAAAGAGGTGACTGTGGATACAGCCTCTGGTGGCTATGGACCCCTTCAAGACATTGTTCTCTCTTCCTTGTTCCTAGCTTTCCTGTGCTACCAAACTGGGTAATGTATATTATATTGAGATTTAAGTGAGTGCAACAGTCTTTTGTACCAAACTTGAAAACTATGGAATTTATCAACAGCATCTCCTCCTCTCACCATGACAGAATAAAACTCAGGAGGAAATTTATTAGTATACATTTAAACCATCTTCGGTGATTTGAACACATTACCCATGGAAATTACTCTCATTGATACTGATCAATGGAATTGCTTAAGATGTTAATACCCCAGTATATTAGTTCATTTGGTTTACCTATAGCAATTTATCAAAATTTTATCCTGACACTAAATCCTGGGTTTTGTGAATATGTTCTGAATTAGTTATTCAGTGAATCCTTTCTGAATTAGTTAGTTATTCAGGAACTAACACTAGTCCAAAAATATTAAGAAGTATTTAAACTAAAATATGAAACAAACAAATAATATAAACACTTAGTATTTCAGGACATAGTATTTATCATTCTAACCAATCACATGAGTTAATCTTGCTTCTGTGCATCTTGGTCATTCTTGTACTCTTGTACTCTCATATCTGGTACGAGGCTAAAATAATATAAAGCATTTGACTTACAGTTAATGTTCTAAAATGACTGATTAACACAGACCCACAAAAGCCTTTGTGAGGAATGAGAAGGACAGGAAAGGCCAGAAAGAGCAAATTCTATCCTATGAAAATACACTAAATTAATTACTGCATTTGGAAAGGAGGCAGCACAAGCGCTCCAAAGCTGCAGATATGAAAACCCCAGATATGACATGACAAAGCAACATAAACAGTCCCAATAGACAGTAACAGTCACATCCACGGAAAAGGGGAATACCAGTATTAAGATAATTGCAAGCACTGTTTTGTCTCGCCACTCCCTATTTCATCTGTGCTACTAAAGTTATCCAGAGTATTTTGCAAAGTTTATTTGCACTAAGCAACTGGCCATTCTTTCTATAGAAAAATGTCTCCTTTCTATAGGTACTGGTATTTACAGCTACTATGAAGATGGGACTCCACTTTAGCATCAGAGAATGCAAATGTCCTTACAGATAAAAATCTCCTTCCCCAAAATGTGCAGCTCATCATCCATAAGAAAAGTAATGCATTACCTACTCCCACTTCATTCAAAGAATCAGAATGCTATTATGCATTCAACCTTAACCCAGACACAAAAAGATAATTAAAATATCTGAAAAGAAATTTTAAAATCTAGGCTCAGAGCAGCTTCTGCCCAGAAAATAATTATCTTCTTTTAAAACATTAACATATAAAAAACTAACCAACCTCTTATAAAATTGAAGGTAGTATGTAAGTAGAACTTTCTCTCAAACATTTTGATGGTAAAACAGTTTAACTAAATTTTAACTATTGAATAAATGCAGACATTTTGCTTTGTGGAAGTTCGTATTTTCTGAAAGGTGTATGACCATTCTCGAGAAGGTTAGGGATGCAGTAACTACAATCTACTACTTCTTTATTTCTGTAACCTACATGTGCAGAGAACAGTACATCTACTGGTTAGCAAGGCATAACAAATACCACCCCCACAACTTTGCTGTCCATACTTCATATTTAGACACTAAACATAGTACCAGTAGAGCTTAAAAGTGCATCAAAATCATTATACTGTTTTTCAAACTTTTAATGTAACTATTATGTCTTAAGGCTTTAACATTTCTTAGGAAAATAACATTTAACACCAGAACATTTTATGTGAAGTCTAGTTAAATGCAGAGTCAATATTAGCAAACACTAAATTCATAGATACTAATAATTCCTTCCTATAGTAAAACATCTTCATTTAAGTCTAAATGGGCTACTAAATTAAGAATGATAGTGGTGATATACAATTATTGCAATATTAATACTAAAAAACTTAGTATATATTGTGTGCCAGGCACTATTCTGAATGCTTTCATGAACTGATTCTTCTTCTCACAACAGTATGAGGTAGGTAGTACAGTAAAAGCATATGAATTAAAAACTACTGGAGTGAATAATAAAAAAATTACTAGAGTAAAAAGAATGAATTATAGAATACTAAAGAAATTTTACTTTCTATATACACTATTAGAATTGAAATCTAGACTTTCAATTAAACATGGTAGACTACCCACATGAATTTATTTCCTCAACCTCTAAAACCCAACCAAAAAGACATTAAAGGAATATAAGCAGTATTCATTCACAGTGACAAAGCTAATAGAGTACAAAGCCAAAAGATTTCCAAAGTTTCTAAAGACAAAACAGGAGTCCTTGCAACTGGAAGGAAAAGTCTAAGCAAACCAGAAGCAACAAAAACACACTACTCAACCCCTAATAAGCTGAGTAGCAGAAGATAGGGGTGAAATACAGGGCTGAAAGTGGACTAGAAGTCTATAAAAAAATAGCAACTGGACCCCACTCAGATCCTCTCCCTCATTCTCCACAGCCAGCCAACTTCCCCTGCCCCATCCTCTATCTACAAGAGAAACTGAAGCTGAGAGTCACCAACATTACAGGAGGACTGGGGTAGGATGGCATAGAGCATAAGGGAGGTTGAAAATAAAGAGATTAAGTAAAAGTCATCATCTTCTAAACTGGGGTCCTCAGCTCACTTCACCACTACCCTACCACTAGAACTCAAATTTCTACAGAAACAGAATAACACCAAAGAAAAGAACTCTAGTAAAATTAAGGGATCCCAAGAGAAAAGGCCAGCTGTCTGCCTAATGGCCATTTAGACAACTCATAAACCCAGCCTAGTTATAAAACCCAGTTAGTTTTATAGTACATGCCTAATATGAAAGGATAATTTCTCCAACTTTCTCCAGAAGGCTTCAGAAAGACAGAGACCAAAATAAACAAACGGGAAAACAGGAACACGGAAAAAACAGAAAAATGCGAGAAACAGAAAAGACATTGAAAAAAAACCTCATAATCCCCAGGCATGTGAAGAGTCACTGAATCTATAAAATAAAATGGCTTTAAGAAAAGAGAAGAGTAAAACAAAGCGCTAAGAAACTAAAACATACATAGGTAAAGAAAATTCAACAGTGGAGCTAGGGAATAACAAAAAGAACAAAAAATAACTTGTGGAGAACCTCCAGAGATTTAAGTTAGAGGATCAATCTGGGAGACCCAACATTCAAATAACAGAAATTGTAGAGAGATAGGATAAACAAAACAGAGAAGGTGAAATTATCAAAAAGACAACACAGGGTAGGGGATGTAGCTCACAGGTAGAGCACTTACCTAGTAAGGCCCTAGATTTGGTCTCCACAACCACAAAAAAAAAAAAAAAAAAGACTACACAAACAGAATTGAAGGAAACAAATCTAACTGAAATGCTCCACCAAAACAAGTACTGATCACAAACACACACACACACACACACACACGTGTGCACGCACACACCATTATGAAATATCAGTGGTAAAGAGAAGCTCCTAAATGCCTCCAGAATGCAAAAATGGGTCCCTGGTGTAAAGAAGGGAATCAGAATTCTCATAGTAAAACTGAATGATATAAGAAATGGAGAATTGTTCTTAGAATTCTCAAACCATCAATCAAAAAGAGAGACATTTTCAGAGTTGGACAACTTCAAAATCTGTTTCCAATGAATCTTTTCAGGAAACTATTTGGATTAGCTTTAGCAAAAATGAAAAGAAAAGGCAGTAAATCAACAAAGTAGAAATCACAGGATCAAAAAGAGGAGATCTAACTTGACATCAAAACATAAAGGGATCTCAGAAGCAAACAAGCCAGGAGAGCAACAGTCTAAATAGCAGAAGCGTGATCAAGGAAGAAATGCTGCCCCTATAGGATGACAACAAAAAAAGGAACTGACAGATTATCTGAATTTTTTTTAGCATTTGGGCCTTTGGATTATCACTGTGATTAGTACATGAAAAACCTAATAAATTACTAACTCTGGGAAAAATAAGGTCCTAGCTGAAAGGAAATAATGGTAGCTGAACATTCAGTTCACCAATGAACAATATTTACATGGATTAATTCTACAACTATAAATATGTACTGGGAAGGGTAGGGAAAGAAAAATAAGTAGGTGGGGATATAAGAAAAGCCAATCCTGCCTATCATAAAAGGAATTCAAGAAATCCTTTCTCAAGTTGATAAATCAGAAAAACTAGTATAACATTTTAAAATAGGAAGGTAAACACTAGAATAAACCATTAAGTTAAAAGTGCTAGTCTCTGGGATGTTAAGATTTGGGGGAGGGGAGCCTGCTCTTTTTCACTATTTGATCTTATAACTATGTACATGAAGTACCTAAATAAAAAGAATGCTAATAATTTAAACTTATAAATTCAGCAAGAACTCAAAGAGAGGATTAAGGAACCACAAAGCCCTGTCTACTATTTACTCACCCACCAGAGCCTCCAGTAAGGAGCTCCTGTTGCCTGACCTGGCTTCATCAAACCAGGGACTCCTTCTATACCACCTCACAACAGCAAGTCTTGAATGAGAAACCTAGAAGCATTGCATTAAATAAAATAGAACTGGCATGGTCTAAATTAATGATCTAATAATGTATGGAATTAATATAAACAGCAGTCTGGTATTAACATATTACATGAATATACTTTCTGAGATCTTATGATGATATCTAAATTTTGAAATGTGATAATGCATAGTGAAAACCTATAATTCAGGGTCACAAGTTTCAGAGCATCTGTGAAAATGAAGATACTTATCTCTTGCTTTGGAATTTAAGTTTAAGCAACAGTATCTATTTCCAGTCTTATCCTGATTGAAGATACAATTACACAATGTAATGCAACAAAATTGAAATTTAGCTCTTTTTACAAAAATTCTCAAGGTCCCTTTAATCACAATAGGGATCAAGCACCTGAAATGACAAAGCAAGGACTGGTTTTGCCTAGACCACTGACATGCCAATAGTTTCCAAATTTCTCAGTAACCCCATGTCCTGGACAGAGCAAGAAAGGGGCAACCAATAACTATACATTGCAAACAAACCATACAGCTAAAATTCTTATAGAATTGTTCTACTTGGTTCCTCTTTACTTAAAATTCAGAAAAGTCATGTACAGTTGAAAATACACAGGGCTCTTCAAAATATAAGATTCCTCAAACACCAGTACCACCAAGGGGACGGGAAACCACAGATTCCTTTAAGTTTTATAGATTGCTTCATACCACTAATTTACTCATCAAACCTAGACATAAACCAGGTGGGAGGATCATTTGAGCCCATGAGTTCAGTGCCAACCTAGGCAACACAAAGAGTGTCTTCAAAAATTGGGCAGGGGGGGAATTCAAACCAGAAATGACTACATTTTATTTTTTAAATATTTACAGAAAATGGGTCACAAAACAAACTATTTAGGTAAAACAACAGAAAACTGATCTGACTCTTTTCTAAGAGTTCAAAAACTTACAGTGTTAATCTAGCTCAAAAAAAAAAAAAAAAAAAGAAAGAAAGAAAAAGAAATTAACTACCAGAAAAACTATTAGCAGTACCCTGACCTTCACGGTCTTATTAGCACTGTGCAAGTTCCTACTATAGGGACAAAAAAAACCCAAAAAAACAAAAAAAACTGACTACCCACTCAACATGAAAATCTACACTATAAATTTTTTTCAAATTAGACATATGAAATACAACTTGCGAGCAGCAAGAAGATTCTGCTGAACTATACAGAGTAGTCAAGTCATTAGACTACACAGAGTGTGCTTTATTAGCACACAGTTTATCTAAATACATATTAATATATATAGATTATTTATGTCCACTTTAAACTTAGGAAAGCAGGCCTATTTATTTTAGTAAATACCAAATATTTACTAAATATTTGGCTGCACCATTCTAATCTAATAGTCAACAAAAGCTAAGAATATGCTTCATTGTGTATTCACAGGCCTGAATATGAAAACAAAATCAAATCAATAAAGAATAATTAAGCCCTTAAATAAAGACTAAATAGAAAATCAATGAATATAAAAAATACAATGTATTATATGATGAGTTTAAATGTAAAACCATGTATTTATTAAACATGATTAACTTAAAAACATCAATCCAATTTGTTTAAAGTGCTTTTCATTTAAAACCTTGAACAAAACTATCATCCCAAAGTAAAATTAAAAAATAAAAAAAAAAACAGATTACCAGGTAAATACTGACAACAGATATGGACAGACACTACCAATAAATGCTATTTGCTCTTTAATTAAATAATGTCATTCTCAAGTGATATAGAACAGTCACCTTGACAGAATTCCTTTTTTGTATATAAATATTCATAAATAAAAATGTCTCTAAATATTCTAAAGAGTTGCAAACAATACCTTACAACAGCAGCTTAATGTCTATTTTAGGAAAAAAAAAAAAAGAAGAAGCACTAAAATCCTCTTCCATTGACAATCATTTATTTCTCTGGTGTAAGTGAGCACAGTCACTATAACATTAGCCTCTTTTGTAGAACAGTGTAAATAACAATGTATACATATCTTAAATTTGGTAGGTCATAGAAGTTAGAATGCAGTCATATTTTGATGCAACAAAATAAATAAATAAAAATTAAATATTTTAACCCAATTTTTGGTATTGACAAATCAGTAGTGTCAATCAACTTCACATATGAAGGACAACACAGTCTGATTTTTTAAAATGCTCAACATGTCATGGTATTTGGGCTAAAGATATTAAGAATATTAAGTGTTTCCTTTTTGCTTAAAGGAATATAATACAATCACCATCAAACTGCTATCGTAACTCATTTAAATCTAGGGTAAAGTGACCTTTTGGTCCATGGCACAAGTTACATATATCACACCTTGGTCAAACTGAAACCATGTGAAATTTCTTCTTTATATGCTACAATACAAACTGACAAGCTGTCAGTCCCTCACAGTTTTTTTAGAAAAATATCTGTCCTTATGGATGTCAAAATGTTACACCATCATTTATTTAAAAAAAAAAAAAGATGCACATTCATACTGTGAAGTTATTAGGAAAATACTCTTGCAAATAAACGATATAAAGATAAAATACACTTCAAAAGTATGTGGGTTGTTTTTGTTTGTCTGTTTTACAATATTCTATAAAGTGCAGAGAAATCCTAAGTAGAGGGAAAAACTACTCCCTATGACAGGTTTAATTACAGCAGCTTTTGCATAGCAATACTTAGAGGAAGTTGAACACTTCAGTTTCCTCAGGAAGTGAACGATGGAAGAGGATCTTCCTTTTCAGAGTTGTTTTTGGCCATAAGTCTGCTTTCTTCAGGAATGGTTGCTGATGCCAAATCTCCATTAAGTGTATTTCTTGAACAGTGAACAGGTCCTATTAAGAAATTGATTAAAAGGTTAAACGTCTTCTCGATATTACCTCCAGTCCTCTGTGAAAGAACATTTTAAATTTCTTGTTCAGAGACATCAAATTCCTTTAACTTCCTCTTAATTTTTGTTTGTTCAATAAAGAAAAAAATCTAACTTTTCTAATATTGGTAGTCATACAGAGAAACTTCACAGTTCACGAGATAAATTACCTGATGCAGAGCTTTTTATTTTGTTCATTGCAAGACACCTGGTTGGCAGGACCATCAATACATGTTTGATGAATTGAACTTAACCTATCCTAACTTTTGCTTTTTCTTCCTGGCTGTCTCTATGCTGCTAGCATCCTCCTTTCTTGGAAAAGAAATTAAGACCTCCGCCGAAGAAAGGTTACATGCCTTATCTAAGATCACATAATTGTAACAGAACTAAGACTAAATTCAGAACTTTTTCTTTTCATTATAAGACTTTTTGAAAAAAGCTGACAAGGTATCTCAAATTGAAAGACGCATTTCATCTTTCCATATGAAATACAACCCCCTGAACTATTACTATAACACCAAGTGAACACCGCTGAACACACTGGTATAGTAGTCCTATTCCAAGGCAGCTATACATTTACATATTGTTTGAATTTACCAAGACCATTTATTACTTTCAAATTGTTTTTAAACTCTTCTTAAAAACAGAAACATTGGCTGGCTCTTGCCTGTAATCCCAGCTACTTGGAAGGTACAGACAAGTAGAGCATGGTTCAAGGCCAGCCTAGGGCAAAAAGTTAGTGAGACCCTTATCCCAGAAAACAAGCTGGGCAAGGTGGTTCAGATCTATAATCCCTGCTAGTCAGAGGCAGAGGTATGAAAAATCATGGTCTGAGGCCAGCATGGGCAAAAGAGCAAGATTCTAGCTGAAAAACCAACTAAAGTAAAAGGAATGGGGGTGAACTCAAGTGGTAGAGTGCCTACCTAACAAACACTAGGAAACATAAGCAGATGTACATCACAAGAGGAAGAATTTTTTGTATAAAGCTTTTCAACTAAGACTGACAATTGCACTATGCATACTTTATTAAGGAAGAATGTAAATGCTCTGCTTAGTCAACTAAGCAAAACATTAAGTTTAGCATAAACAGAAAGAAATTTAAGGATGACACTTCTGCCCTTGCTATTCAGAGAAAATGACTGAGATACATACAAGTCTGTGTGTGAACAGTTTTGTTACAGTCTTAACGTTACATTAGTGAGTGCTGAACACAAGATATGTATACTTAGATCTTACAGAAGTTTTCAAAAAATTAGGAACAGGTTGCCTAAAAAAGAGATCTAAGAAGGAAAAATGGCAAGCGTTTAAAAGAAATTAATTCATCACAAATAATCCTCTTTACAGAGAAAAAAGTAACAGCAGCATGTAGAGAAGAGCACAAGGTAGAACACAGAACTCTCTTGGGAGCTGAATAAAAAGTCACATGCAGAAAGCATGAAGAACAAGGGGAATCATCATCTGAAGTAACTGTTTCAAGGCATACCTTTTACGCATACCCAACCTCCTTAACCCTCTTCTCTTTGTCCTTTTCTCTTCTAGGTATTGCTCAATTGGCAAGGGAAAGATTCTTCCTCTCTATTCTTACCCCTCTTCCTTCAATCATATTTCTATCCATTGTTCCAACTTAAATTCAAACTGGTAGTCAGAGACTCAAGTAGTAGAGTGACTATCTAGCAAGTGCAAAGCCCTGAGTATAAACCTCACTACCACACACACGCACACACAGTGCACGTGCACACACACACATACACACAAAGCCAGGGTTGCTCACTCATAGAAGCACCTTCCCAGCACACATGAGGCCCTGGGTTCAAGCCTCAGCATCACAGGGATTAAAAAAAAAAAAGTCAAAATGGTAGTGAGCACAGAGTAAAGTTCTACATCAATAAATACAGTATCTACTTTAAAAAAAGATACTATCAACTTCTAAACATCTGAAAATGACCAGCAGTCTCATTTAGAATCATCACCATCCACATGAACTCTACATTCTCCTCTAACCAAAACTGTTCCACTTTCTGGCTAAGTAAAACAACTCTATCTTAATGCTTTCAATATATTCAAATACTAGAAATGCAATACCACTGTTTTGTCCCATTTCAGTCACACTATGATTTAGCTATGCTTTTCTAGGTTATCTAAAGAATCTAACTATCATTTATCGAGTCATTTCCATAAGAGAAATTAAAAGTCTGTGTTCCACACAACCGACCTACAAATGAACATGATCTGTTTCTCAACTGGGAACTAGACATAATTTCCAAACCACAGGCTTTGTGAGAAGCAATAATGACTTTACAAAGTAAAAGTCTATTCATGGAGATACAATAACATATAACATACAATACTGGCGTTCACTGGTAAACATGGTCACTACAGTTAAATTAAATATTCTGACATACCTTCAAAGCTTTTTCTCTTCAGAGAAATAACAGAAATTTTAACATAAATTAGACAACTTTTCCTAAAATCACAGTATGCTGCCTTTTACATAAGTGAGAAAAGGAGACAGGAATGAATGTTATTACAATTCACCACTACTATCAGACAAAATTATTTTCCTTACGCATTTCAAGGCATACAAGTCATGTAACAAAGTTGACCTATTTTTCTTTAGAACTTACCTTTATTTGCCTCTAGAATTCTACCTACAATTCATGCTTTCTTCTAAAATGATTTTTAAATACAAATGTAGTGGGAATAAAAGATTACAATACTGCAGACCCTTGGTATCCATGGGTATATGGTTCCAAAGAGACTGCCATTGAAGAAAAACTGTAACCGCTCTGGATGCAAATACTACTGTACCGCAGATGTTTGATTTGTGTTTCCCACAATGCTGCCCAACTTCTGCTAACGACATGCTGCCTTTGGATAAATCTAAAATTTTCACTGTAACGTTTCAAGTAAGCACATTACAAGCCCTTTTTGACTTAAAAAGATTAGCATAACTTTTACCTTGCTTTTGGGATATCACTTGCTTTTGGGGAGCCATATTTTCACAAAATTAAGGACAGCAAAATACTCTGCAGATCACACAATGATTTAAGTACAACTGATGATAACAAAGGACAGAGTACTGCTCTGCATCAATGAGCTGTGAAATGTATGTGTGGGAATTCAAAATTTTTGTTTTTCAAATTTCTTTGGATTTTTAAAATTTACTTTTTGACAGTGCTTAGTCAAAACCACAAATAATAAATCCTCAAATAAGGTGGGCTTACTGTATTCAATAAATACATATCTGAGAAATGATATTTCAAAGCAATCCTCAGTACTTCTTAGTTAATAACAAAGCTCTTAGTAAGAGGGTTGCTGATTGCATGGGTTTACTTAACTCTGAATTAAGGAATTAATCCAAGAACAGTACAGTGTTCTGTATGGACGGAATTTCCAGAAATATCAGAGTCCTACAACAAGTTTGCTAAATAGGCCAAAGAAAGAGACAGAGCCTATCTAACTTACTATCTGGGTCCTCAGGAGGAATATCATTACAAGAGTCTGTATCCGAGTAGGTTCTTCGGCGTCGGGAGAGTCGGTGAAGTGCAGGTACTGGTTCTTTGACAGAGCAGCTACTCCTGCAAGTTAAAAAAACCATTAAATTACAAAGCCTTCAACAATGAGAACACCCTTGACAACTAGAATTTAAATGACTTCTCTTTAAGTGAAAGAGGAACAATTCTGATGCCCAGTCTCCAACATTAGGAATGTTCTACTCATTTAGAAGATAAAGTACAAGCAGGTCCACTGATTTAGAATTAAACTGGTAACCTGGAAAACATGGCCTCTGAGCTGCACTAAATGGAAAAGGAGCACAATAAAGTGGTAACTTTTAGAGCATTCAGTGAGGGCGCAGACATATCAAACAGTTTATAAATTTTGAAAACTAAAAGTTACGAGTTTTCAAGTGCATATATCTAAAGTCAATTCATATCTGATCAAAAACAGAAGAGCAAGAACTTTAGGGAAGATGCTAGAGGTAGACTCACTGACAGCGGTAAGAGATGGCAAAAAGTAGAGTAGAAAAACTATTTTTAAAAGTCAGTCTAAAAAATTAAACAGAAGTAACTGGTGCAATGGCTCATGCATGTAATCCCAGCTACTTGGGAGGTGGAGATCAGGAGGATCAAAGTTCCAGGTAAAGCTGGGCAAAAAGTTAGCAAGACCCCTTTCTCAACCAACGGCTAGGTGTAATGGCATATGCCTGTGGGGAAGCTAGCTGGGGAAGCACAAATAGGAGGATTGCAGTCCAGGCCAGTGCAAACATAAAGGCTAGACCCTATCTCAAAAATAACCAATGTGAAAAGGGCTAGCAGAGTGGCTCAAGTGGTAGGGTACCGGAGTGATTCCAAGATGGCGGCTAGAGGTAGGAAGCAGAAAGCGAGCCTCCTATAGTGAAATCTTGGAGAGACGCTGGAGACACACTTTGCAGGCATAATCACCGAGAAAAGGCATAACTTTGACTCCTCCACATCTCCAGCCGGTGCAGAGAATCTCCACTTCACGTTAAACGGAGAACCGAGGAGGCCCCCAGGCCGCCAGTGGCCGGCACCCAGACGGCTTGGGAAGACGCGGACCAGGTGAGCTTCGCGGTACCGCGGTAGCCCCACAGACAAGCCTGGGCCAGAGCAGCATAGCCCCCTGGACAGACTGACCTCCACCAGGGAAAAAAAGAGAAACTGAGTACTAAGCAATAAGAACAGTTAAGACACGCTGGAAAGAGGGTGGGGCGCCCTGAGCGCTGAAGATTGGGGGAAGGGACTCCTTCCCGGGACTGTAAAGAAACGAGCCGGGCGGCCGAAGAGGCTCTGGCGGGAGCGGCGCACGCCAGCAACCAGGAGCAGGGACGCTTGTGAGAGGAGGGAAGACCCACTTCCCACGTGAACTGTAAATAAACACGCAGGCCTGACAATGCGGGGCAGTGTCACCTTTCCCAGTGCTTGGAAAGGGGAAAGCCTGTAGCAGAGGCCCCCCTCCCCCCGCACAGGAGAACTCTGAGCAAACAAAGCCTGTGGGACCAGGTGAGTGCTAAGCTCACCCCAGAGATCTGCATAAATAACGCCGCCAGCTACAGGCTGAGAGCAGCAGGCAGGCAAGCCACAGTTGCAGATACCACTCTCAGAACTGCCTCCAGACGCTTTTTTTTTCTTTTTCTCCGTACCTTTGATGAGAGAACAACCGAATTACACCTGCAAGCCGAAAAACTTACTGAAACTATTGCATTTGAACTGGGGACACTGGTGGGGCTTTTTTTTTTTATTTTTTCTTCTGTGTGTGTGTGAGTGTAGTTTTGTTCTACTTTATGCATCCCCTTTGATGAGACAACTACAGAACAACATCTGAGGCACCAACTCCAGGACTGGAGATTAAGACGGACATCCAAATTATTAAGACTGAAATTGCATTGCATATAAACTTGGAAGTTTTTTGGTTTTTTTTTTTTTTTAATTTCCTATTTTCCATTTTATTTTAATTCATTTTTATAAATAGATATTACTTTCAAGTGGTAGGGTACCTTGCCTAGCAAGTGTGAGACCCTGACTTCAAATCTAGTACCACCAAGAAAGAAAAGAAAAAAAACTTACAGTAAATCACCATCAACCAACAGCACTTCAGTGTCTACTTTATGACACCCCAACATTACTGTACTTAATAACAACCCTGATACATCAGGAAAAAAATTTTTAGTTCTTTTTATACCTGGTACATAAAGTAGAAAGGATTATCCTCTATAGAGTTGAAAAATATTGCTATTATAAAAATAAAAGCTTATCAACAATTTTCCATTTTTCTCAAAATTTCAGTTGGTAAAACTCTTCATTCCTTACAGGGTTGGATACACACACTGGCTTCCTCTGATCACATTACAATTCAATCAAAGGTTATATAATTATCAGATAAAAAAACAAAATGTGACAAAACAATATATAGTTTCATCACTTTCAAAATAATCAAATGAGACAACCATTGCAATTTAAAAGAATATTACCTAATGAAATAAGGAGCACTTTAATGATTTAGGATACTGGCAGTATCTATCAGAAGGCAAATTTTAAAATGTGTTGATATGGACATCATACACTTTAAAATATCAGATGGCTTTCTGTCTTCTCAGCAAGATTTTTCTCTCTTAAAAAAAAAAAATAACCCAGCATGCATATATGATGCCATAAAAAGATGAGGCAAAATAAGCCTCAATTGTGGAGCCTCAATATGTAAGATATGAATTTTTTTAACCATCATGTGACATATTGCAAACATCTAAAACAAGGTACAACAGCTGGCAAAGTCTTACTTTTGGGTTAATTTATACACTCATGTATTCTTTCCTGGCTCCCTTCTAGGGCCAGGCCCTGATACTAAGCACTAAGGGGTATCCACAGTGATGCTATGTGAAGCAAATCAGAACCAGACCTTCCCATGCAGAGTTTTCACTCCACACCACGTGTTAAAGGCCTTAAAATTTTCACTAAGTAGTCATAAGTTTGTGAGAGTCTGAACAAAAGAAAAGATTGTTTTACCTCTCTGAACTGCAGGAACCAGGGTGGCTGATGGAACGTTTCATCTAGAAATTATAAAAATAGTAATAATACAAATGTCAAGTAGAATAATGGACTGCTTTTTTTTAAATAAATTTTTATTAGTATATATTTATGATAATGGGGGGGATTAGACTTATGTTATACATTAGTTATGTTGCACCCATCATCTCTCCCCTTCAGCCCCCTACGCACCCCACTTAAAGCAATTGCAAGAGATTTTCTAAGAATAATGCACTTCTAACTTATTATTATTACTATTACCACAAATAACACAAATTTATTCAAAGAAAAAGATGCCTGCCCAGGCAAGAGTTTATCTTTTATAGACCCAAATAATATCCCTACTAACCATTAACTTTCTCCACATGTACCACAAACATACTGCATTTTTTTCTCAATACTAAAAGCCAAACTTTATATAGATGTGAATATATGTGTGTATACCTAGAAATATGAAAACCGGGGTATACATTACTAATCCAGAAGTCACTTTTGCGATTAAAAAAAAGAGTATCTAGCAAGTCAGAAAATATTCTAATAAAATGTTTCTTTCTCTTTTTGTCTAAAGGCAGGAACAGAGTGATAGCAAGCTTCTCTTTACATTCATTATTCAGGTAAATGACACAAAGAGTCGTGGAGGGCAACATTCGTACTTCATGCCTCAAAGAATTCAGAAGAACCCTAAACCTCAAATAGATTTCTAAAACATATACTTAAAAAATGAAGAAACATCTGATTTAACAGCACATTTAAATGCAACAAACACTAAACATAGTTTACAAGATCACACTATCCAATCAAAAAGTAAAGGGGGAAAAAAGGTATACAGCCAAGTAAGACTGATTAGTTCAAAGCTTAACAAGAAAGCAGAAAAGCAAAGCTTATACTAAAGGTTCAGCATAGTTGCTTTCACATTCATGGGTCTTATAAGCCCTGATCTAACATTTATGTTATATAAATTCCTTCTACATTTGGGGCATAAGTAACTAGTTATTAGGAAATCCCAGGTGAAGTGGTTAACAGATATGACCCACCTGATTGGTAGTCCAAGTACATCTAATATGACAGTAAGATGCAAGTGGACATTAACATCTCCTTTAACAGAAATTGCTTCCTTTGGGATTACTCATCCAATGACATCCTTGCTACAATAGCCACTCATTTGGTGGGTCCAAATGACAATTGCCTGAACTTTCATGATGACTGGTAATAAATTTAAATGCAAGTTTATTCTACAATAGATGTCATAAGACTAACTACATAAAGTGGTTATAAAGATCAGATGAAAGTTTTGGAATTCTAAATATTTCAGTTCTGTTAATTTATTTATATTTCATGTAAATAAAACTTACATGAAGTGTTTTTTATGAGTAACTTGTTTTCTTTAAAAAATAAAGATTTTCTTATCATTCTCAAGTAAATGGATAGAACTGGAGAACATCATTCTGAGTGAGGTTAGCCTGGCCCAAAAGACCAAAAATCATATGTTCTCCCGCATATGCAGACATTAGATCAAGGGCAAACACAACAAGGGGATTGGACTTTGATCACATGATAAAGCGAGAGCACATAAGGGAGGTTTGAGGATAGGTAAGACACCCAAAAAACTAGATAGCATTTGGTGCCCTCAATGCAGAGAAACTAATGCAGATACTTTAAAGTGACAGAGGCCAATAGGAGAAGGGTACCAGGAACTAGAGAAAAGGTTAGATCAAAAAGAATTAACTTAGAAGGTAACACACATGCACAGGAATTCAATGCGAGTCAACTCCGTGTATAGCTATCCTTATCTCAACTAGCAAAAACCCTTGTTCCTTCCTATTATTGCTTATACTCTCTCTTCAACAAAATTAGAGATAAGGGCAAAATAGTTTCTGCCTGGTAGCAAGCGGATAGGCGGGGAGAAAGAGGGAGTGGGGGGTAAGGGAGGGGGTGGGGGGAAGGGGGGAGAAATGACCCAAACATTGTATGCACATATGAATAAAGAAAATTTTTTTTTAATTTAAAAAACTAGTAAAAAATGAAAATTTTACCTTTAAAGACTACCTAACCTTAATTTCCATGCTATGTGTCTCCACAAAAACATTAACATAACCTGTAATTCCTGCTTTTGTATCAAGCAAAAATGGCATAAGTAGGAAAAACAAGGGGCCTCTAACCTAATATTTTCTACATGAGCTTACTGGATTTCTAGTAATATTTACACTGAGAAGAGTTTGGTTTAAAAGAAACAGTTGTTACAGTTTTTTGTACATAAAATACACATATGACTTCTGTGAAGGTATTTCATGTGCAGTTCAATCCAAAACTGAGGCAGTTTTGAGGTGTTTTTAGTACATTTGACTCTATAAAGTGTATCTTAAAAAAAATCAAAAACAAAAACTCCCATTATTAAATGTATACAAACCTCAGAGACAGAGCAGTATACATACATCCATCTCAAAGACTGATTTTTTTTCAAACATGCATGTTATTTAACAGCATATTACAGTATATTCACAATTGTTTTAAAAAGCAATATTGTCAAACTATGTTCTATTAAACACCACAGTCCTATGAGATAGCATCCAAAAATAAGCAAAAAGACTTCAACTGTCAAAAATTTCAGAAACACTACACACCACCTCTTCTTCCCAGATATCCATACTACACTTCAGCATAAAGCAGTCTCTGAGAAGTCCTAACAAACTGCCCCATCAGACTCGAACAGAAAAACCTAACTCATTTAGCCAAAACTTCTCAAACTACTCTGACCATAAAACTCATTTTCATGGCACACCTATCTGAAAGGACACAATTAGTCCATCTTCCACAGATTAGAAAAAAAGGCTCTAAATAAATTTAAGCAATGATTTTTACTAAATCTCACAGAACTAAATTTGCTGGGGTAAGAGAAATAAGGATTATATTGGACCCTATTGTTTTAAGAAGGAAGTCTTCAGATAATTGTTATAAAAATCGTCATGTTACACTCTTCCTCCTACAAATGGGCTCCTAAAAATACTTTGATGAAGAAAATATAGTTTTATCAAATCTTATCTTACCTATGAGTTCCCCACAGCATGCCAGAGTAAGGTTATTAGCTTGAAAAGAACAACGAATCCACCAACTCCAGCAAAAATAGTTCTTGTTCAAAATAATCAAAAGGTAACATTAAGCACCTATAATTAAGCAGGTCTATATTCTATGGCCCTCTATATAGAACACACTTTGTTTTAAAGATGAAGAAACTGAGGACAGAGGGATTAAGTAACTTACCTTCTAGAGAGGCAAGTCAAATTGGTTCCAATCCCAAGTATTGGTTCAAATCCCAATAGTGACTACAAAATACTGCTCCCCTGAAAAAAGTTTCAAGTCCCTGCCAACTTCTTTAAACATTGCTTAATTGTACCTACTGTGGGTAAAAGTTTTTATCAGTAAAAGAGTGTGGCCAGCTTTTTATATACAGTGCTTGGGTAGCTGGATGCAGCAGCTCAGCGTAGGCAAGTACAGCTCATTCAAGGGGAAGGAAATCAGGACGCTGACATACATGCTGAGCTCCTTAGCTAAGAGGATCCAATATCGAACACCAGTACAATTGAAAACAACTCAACCGATTGACTGCTTCATTCCCACTGCCTATTTCCATCCTTAAAAATAAAAACATAAGAAAACCCAGATAAAATATCGTTAGAAGAAACGCAAGAATTTCTAACCATTTGAACAGGAGAAGGAGACACAGGAGAAATCAAGGGATCCGGATGGGACAGTTGAAACATCTCAGGTTTAAACTTGGCATTCGCTATCTTCACACACTCCTCAAGTGTTGTGATGAATGTATTACATGTAGCACTAAGCAGAGAAGAGGCTTCATTCATGTTCTGAAAAATGACATACAAAGATGGACACATTACTAGGTTATGTTTAAACCCTAAGAATTCATTTAAAATATATTACCTGAGAAAATCAAAGCAAGAGTAAGAAATGTCTGTTTCTTAAACAATGTATGAAACTGGACTGCAAAAAAAAATTAGTTTTGCATATTTAAACAAAATGTAATGTTAAAAAGCTGTGTCAAAAATGCATCATAGAAGCCAAGCATTGTGGTGCACACCGTAATCCCAGCACCCAGGAGGCTGAGGCAGGAGGATCAATTGCAAGTATGAGGTCAAATGGCTACACAGTGAAACCCTATCTCAAAAAAAGTATCTTAGAGAAACCTAACTGTAATTCTGTAATTTTTTTCTCTATCAGAATTCTGAAGGTGGCCATCCAATAGAAAACCTTCAGAGTTACTTAGTGGCAGCATAATTTATGTTGATCTCACATCCATTCTCCCACTTTTTCCTTGATAGAATAAAAACTCTAATTTTGTACAGACTAGTAAAGTGTCCTGTCCCAGGGAGATGAATATAGACTGATCTAAGCCAGTCATGGCTACTCCACAACCCTTTTTCAAATAATCATTTTTTCTACTTTCCTTTAAACCTGCAGAGTTTCTAAGATTTCTATTCCCTGATTAAAAAACCAAGGGCAGCATGTTGAGAAGGTCTCTCTCCACCCTGGGCTCTACTGTTTTTCTTACCTCTATGTGACTCTTAAAGGCTGGTACATAAAAACCCCATATAACCAAAAATGGCAAGAACAAGCCAGGTTCTTGCCACTGACACTGGGTTGCTGGTGCAGTATGAGAGTACGTATTTCCAGGGAGCCGGTGGTGAACAGTTAAGTGCTGGCATTATTTAACATGCTCCAAACAAGGCCTTCTTCATACGAGTCTCCTCCCAACAAGAAAAGACCACAAGAGTGGGATTTTTTGCCCCGCTTCTACCATTTAGGCAAAAGACCAGGAACCATACTGGCCTTTCACGCAGAAAGCAGAGGACTCATTCGTCCTCCTTCACCAGAAAACTGAGCCTATTTCATCACTAGGTCCTATAAATCTCAATTTTTAATACTGTAACACTGTTCTGAGAATAATTATCTTTAAGTTATTTCATAGGGTAAGTTATTAGCAGAAACTTATTACAAAAGAAAGAGAATAGCAGTTGTTGAATGAACTCTGCCACCTAGAAGTTTCCTTTCCTATCCCAGTCTCCAAATTATCAGTGGTTGAAAAGACAGGTCTTGATTCTTTGATTCTGGCCACAAAGACATAACCTAGAAATTAGTACAGATTTCCAGAGTCTACAGCAAGAAGAGCCCAGAATAACTGGAAATAACTCATTGTGAAAATGCTTCTCTATCAATCTGATGGGAGGTCGGAGGATGACCTAGTGCAATGCAAAGCACAACCAGATATAAGGGGATCCCCTTTGTGATACCTCTATGCTGGGAGATGAGTGATTCTCATCATGGTGAACAAATTCCTGGATTGTATGAACCTGCTGCATTAGGAGGTCACAGTAGAGGCGAAGTTCAGACATTTTGGTTTTCAGAGATTCGCTCGTTTCACTTATTTCTGAAAGGAATATATATAAACATCCAATTAGACCATTTTCATCTTCTTTGGGCAATACAATGAAATATAATCATTTTTAAAATAAGACAATAAATACAAATACCTATAAGCTTAAGAGATTTAAGACCTTGGGAATAGGATCACAGGGCCTTAAGAAACATCTTTGGTTTTTTGTTTGGTTTGGTTTGGTTTTCACTTTCTTGAGGGACTGGTTCTTTATTTTGAAAGACACTTGTCAATTCAGTAACAAAACAGTTGCACTACTGGTTTCTCCCAACTAGCCCTGAAGAGACACAACAAAGGAAAGCACATTTTAAGCCTATAAGCTACAGGACGTTCACCTAACAGGACTCACAGAATCCTCACATAAAAGTGAGGACTGCGTGGGAAAAAAAACTTCAAAAGATCAACACACTGCAAGCTCAAAGAGTGTAGAGAACTCTCATAGCCAAATGGAAAAGCCAGGCTCCCCAAATCAAAAAGGCAGTTTCAAAATTATAAAAAATTTCAAGTTTTGTGCATAGCTATTCAAGACTTCTCCAGCACTGACTGATACAAAGCACAGTGAAATGGCACTTTTTGAGACAACCGTTTCAGACCCAGAAAAGGGTTATGAGATGAGTTGTACAGGGCTAAAGGAGTGGTGAAAATAATTTTCTCTCAAAAAGGCAAGAGAACAATTAAGTGGTTACCTAACAAAAGGGCACATGATCCATCCCTTGAGCAATGTTTTCTCTTTAGATAATTAGGAAGATAAATTGACAATCATGCATCTGCTGTGAAGTTTAAGAGTAGATTCATTTCCAGAGACAAGGTGATGACCACTGCCTGTTTCATACAAGATACTGCCACTCCATTACTCATCCTCTTCCATTCTAAAACTGCCTATATTTCTCCTTTTGTGAACTGGGGTTTCATTTTGTTTGTTCTTCATACATTTTTTTCCAGCTCTTCTGTTCAATGGTCCTCTTAATAATATATAAATAGATAATTTGTAGAAGTTCTTACACATTAAAGATAGTGGTATTTCATCTGCATATATACTGCAAATGCTTTTCTGGATGACAGCTCTCTTTCAATCTTCTTTATTGTATAGTTTAGCATACAGGAGTTTTTAACTATTAAGTCATTAAAGCTATTATACATAAACATTTATTTATTTTCTTCTGATCCTTTCACAGCTTCATTTTCACATTCTAACATTTTAAGAATTTTTAATTAAGAGCTTACATTCTGCTCCTTAATAATTCTAGGCAAACTAAATACTGAGCCATCATCTCAGACACTCACAAGCTAACACATTTTAAACTAGGAGTAAAAGCTGCAGAGTAGAAAATACACACACAGTAGATTTTGGTGCTTCTCCACAGTCCCAGAGCCAAACCAAAGGCACTAGTTTCTGTGAAACCACAAAACCTCTTTGACAGAATGCACCAAAGCATCTCTATCTGCACATCTGATCTAACCTAAATCAATTCTTGCTCAAATTTAAGTCCATTCCTTCTTTTTTTTTAAATTATACTAAAATATACATAAAACATAAAGTTTACCATTTTCATCATTTTTAAGACTATAGTTCAATGGAATTAAATACATTCAAGAGCTGTACAACAATTACCATAACCTACCTCCACAATATTTTCATCTTTCCCAACAGAAACTTTGTCCTCATTAAACACTAACCCTATTCCCTCCTCTCTGGGAGCCCTGGCACTACACTCTACTTTCTGTCTGTATAAATCCAACTCTTGTTGGTATTTCATATAAGTGGAAACATACAATATTTGCCCTTTTGTGACAGGCTTATTTCATTTATCACAGTGTCTTTATGGTTATATTGTAGCATGTGTCAAGAGTTTCCTTCCTTTTTAAGAATGAATAATATTCCATTGTACATATACACCACATTTTGTTTATTCATTCATCTACATATGGACATTTGGGTTGCTTCTGCCTTTTAGCAGTGAGTATTCCTTCTATCCTACCCTTAGCCATATTTTGTTATAAATTCCATTCTTAGACTTCATTTTTCAATATCCATAATTTAGCTGCCTCCATTAACTCAATTATTTTTTAATGTAAAAGTAATATATACTCAATGAAAATTTTAGAAACAGGAAAGAGTACAGAAAAGAAACGATCAAACAACTGCAATCTCTCCATAAAGATATAAACACTGTCATAGTTTTCATATTATAGTTACATGTATAATGCCATAAACTATGTGCTTTTGATTTTTATCTAGTCTTTTCAAAAATGATTATATGCTCATGATAAAGTCAAAAGGTACACAGTGAAAAGAGTCTCCTCACAAATTCCCCTTCTAAAGATAACAACTTTATCAGTTCTTACATTCCTTTCCTATACCAATCAATGAATACTAATATTACATGCAATTTTGTGTTCTGCTCTTTTCAATGATCATTTAACCTTGGACATGTTCTCACATCATGAAACTTTAACTTTTCATTAAACATTTTACTGGTTGTAACATCAGCTGGTGGAAGCACACATTTGCTGACCCATTCCCTAAATGTTCACCTTCACACTGTAGAAGTTGTACTATGATGATTGTCTTCTGCATTACTGACTACACCTTCACAACAGATCACTAACAGTGAACAAGGCCATGTATTTCTATGTTTAAGAAAGTACTTTTACCAGAGGAGAAAAGGCTATAGTTACCTTTTTCTTTTTTAGTCCTAGTGTCAGTCAAACATGCCTTGGAGCTCCCCAGAGCAACCAGCCACCTCTGTCTTTCAGCTGCATTTACCGCCTTCATGTAGAAATGCTGCTCTCCCGGAATGATTAGTTCCATTCTTGTGTTATCTGCTGGATGAACTAGGATGATAAACAAAGAAAACACCATAACAACTTCAGTAATTTGGGGAGAATCAAATCACCACCTATACAGAGTATTAGATGTTTCATCCTCCTATTGCAAACCATGATTCATAACCAGGCAGTGCCACTCTCTAAGGGACTACCCAGTGGCATCCTCCAAACAACCATTCTCACACAGACCCAAAAGTGATAATGGTACTAAAGCAATGACAAAGAAAGCAGAGATGAATTCAGTACTGAGAAGTGATACTCTCCCTTAGGGCCACCTACCACCTTAAATAGGAGACAAGGAATGTCACATGTATCACACAGTTTTCACTGACTTCCTTGAAAGCAGAGTCTATGTTTTGGTATCCCCCAAACCTAGCAGAGTCTGGCATATAGAAGAAGTGCAGTAAGTGGTAATTACAACCACCTTTCACTAGACCAGTCATTCTATGATATGCCCAGAGTTATGGGGCATATCACAATTATCTGAAAGGCATGTGAAAATATAGATCTTCCTCTCCTTTCACCTCCTCTCATATAAAGCACACAAACTTTCTGATCCTCTGAAATAAGAAAACTAATCAAGAATTATGCTGGGCAGGGCACAGTGACTTGTAACTCCAGCTACTCATGAGGCAGACATATAAGGACAGCAATTAGATGTCAGTCTGGGCAAAAAGTTAGCAAGACTCCCATCTTCAACAAAATTAGAGATAAGAGCAAAATAGTTTCTGCCTGGTAGCAAGGGGGTAGGAGGAAAAGGGAGGGGGTGGGGGGAAGGGGGGAAGAAATGACCCAAACATTGTATGAACATATGAATAAAAATTTTTTAAAAAGACAGGTTTGTTGATGCATGCCTGTAATCCCAGCTACATGGGAGGCATAGGTAGGAGGACTGTGTGTGATCAGAGGCTCGCCGTAAACAAAAACATAAGACCCTATCAAAAAAATAACTAAAGCAAAAAAGGGCTGGGAGGGTGTGGCTCTAAGTTTTAGAGCCCTTACCTTGCCAGCAGGAAGTTCTGAGTTCAAATCCCAATACCACCAAAAAAAAAAAAAAAAGGAAGAAAGAAAAAGAATTATCTTGGTTCAATCCCAAGTCTTTGTTTTGAGATGAAATGTGCTACATTCTCATTAATCAACAAGTACTTACCCAAGGAGAAGACAGAGGGAAGAAAAAAGAAGCACTGCTCTATGGAGCTGACAATTTAATCAAAGGAACAAAATGACACACCAAAAAATAGTCAGAACAGCTAAACGTTGATTTCTTTGCTGCTGACTTGATGTGTAATTATGAGAAAGGTAACAAGAGATCAGAAATAAAAATTTTTTTTAAAGCTTCAAAAGCAAGATGTGATGACAACAGCATTTAGTCAGAAAAAAAACAGCATGAGAAAAAGCCAAAATGAGGAAGTAAACAGACTGTACTGAGGATATCTGGAAGCAAGCCCACATGGAGCCTGTGTTGCACTGCAATGTCACATTCATATTCACGAAAACACTGACTGGATACTCAGTGTATTAGGGAAAATAGTGCCACAAAAGCTTTGCTATTTTATTCTACTTACATAGGCCATACTTAGATGTAGGTACTAAATGACATGACCATGCAGAAATCAATGGTAAGTGCAAAAGATTTCTACACTAGCAAACAATGACAGAAATCCAGAGTTATAAGAGTAAATCTTTTGCTAATTGCTAATACTAGTGAAAACAACATCTACTTTAAAACAACACTAACTTCATGTTGCTACAAGATGAAACTAAAATATGATGGCACAATTTTTAATCACAGTAAAATTTATGTATCCAATTAAGGGTGGTCCTTTCCAAAGCTGTCACCTGAAAAGGCAACAAACTTAAAAATGATGCTTCTAAAACATCAATTCCCCAGGAAAATATGAAGAACAAGACCTCTAAACATAGAGCTATAAAGCATTACTGAAAAAATTAAATCCTTAATTAAATATAGAGATAAATCATATTAATGGATCAGATGGCTCAATATTGTTAAGATACAATTCTCCTCAAATTGATCTACAGACTCAATTACAATCAAAATTCCACTCAAATTTTTTGGCATGTGTTTATTGAAATTTATAAGCACATTCTAAAATGTCTAAGGAAATGCGAAGGGCCAGTAAAAGCAGACAACACTGAAAAGAGAACAAGTTAGAAAAAAGACTTAAGAAATTAAGACAGTGCGATATTAGCAGAGGATAGAAAAATAGGCTCATAAAATAAAACAGATAGTTCAGAAAAAGACCCACACATTCATTGTCACTTGCTTTGTGACAAAGACATCACTACAGGGCAGTAGAAGAAATATATAGCTATTTTCAAAAACTGTGTTCAGTTAGACTAGCAGAGTGGTTCAACTGTCAGAGTGCCTGACTAGCAAGTGTGAAAACCTGAGTTCAAACCCCAGTACCTCCAAAAAAAAAAAGTGTTCAGTCAACTAGATATCTACATGAGAAAAAAATGAATCTTAGCCCCTACCTGACACCCTTCATAAAAATAAATTTTACTGCTGATCTAATGTGGACCTAAATATAAAACATAAAAACAATAAACCTTGAAGAAAATCATGTATAAGTGTCTTAAACGGAACATAAAAGGTTCTAATAGAAATTAATTTCCAAATTGAACTTCATTAAAATTAAGAACTTATCTTTCAGTAAAAGATATTATTCATAGACTAAAAACACAAACTATAGTGGGAGAAGATATCTGAAATATAAAAATTCATCCAGACTCTACAAAACTCCTACAAATCAACATGAAGGATATCAAAGTTTAGAAAATGGCACAAAGATTTAAAAAGGGACTTCAAAAGAAAACACTCAAATGGCTAACTAATACTTAAAACAAATACTTAACCTCATTAGTTATTAGACATGCCAGTTAAAACCACTAGCCACTATATTAACTAGAAATAGTCAAAAATTTTAAATTGGTATTAAGTGTAGAACTCTCATACTCTGGTAGCTGATGAATAAATTAATACACACACTTTGAAAATGGTTTAGTATTATCTATTAAAATGAGTCTCCCCTTGACTAAATAAATGTTCTCTAGGCTCCTTTGAGTTCTCTGCTAGACTGAGCCTCCATCTTCAACAGGAACCCTGACCTATCATCATGCTAATTTGACTAAATTCTTCATTCCTGACCATTGGGGTGGTGGGGGGGAAACTGATCATCTTGGCCTGCCTTCAGCAAGAGTCCTATTATGTCAATATAGCTGGAATCTCCACTTTGTAACTTTCCATTTCCCAACCCCTCATCCTGCTCCTTGACGATAAACTCCCATTTTTGTAGTGCATCGGAAGTTTCACTCAACCTCACTCCTGTATTGAGAAACCCCATTGCAGCAGTCCTATATCTATTGCCACAGTCCTAAATAAACTTGTGACATATATTTTAAATGTGAGAAGTAACTTTGTCCTTTAACACTTACTAAAATTGAATGTAAGAATATCCAAATATTCAAATTCCACTATGTGTTATAGATACATACTGAAAAAAAATTGGCCTAACTTTGAAGTTTGAACGTAGGTTTGATTTCTGACCAAACCACATTTGGAATTAAATACAGGGGTAAGATGATATAAAACTATCACTTTTTAAAGAAAAACTAATACTGTGAATGAATGTGCTTTTCTTGTATATTTATAAATGGTTCAGAAGGCAGTTCCAAAAGAGGACTTCTGAAATGTTATGGGTAATGATCATATAGCTGAAAATGAGTTACACAGACCCCACAAATGAGCACAGGTAAGTCAGCACTTATTGGCACATGTTTCAGTTATGTTTGTTAAAAATAACAAAATCACAATCCACCAAGCTCAAGTGTCTCTGTATTTTCTATAGCCATGACTCCTTTCCATTTCAAACAGTAATAATTCCCAACTGAAGCTCTCAGTAATATGGTGTACTCAAGCTGAGAATCACTGATATTGAAAGAGCCCTACTAAGCCAGGTATGGTGATGCATGCTTATAATCCCAGGACTGAGGAGGCTGAGGCAAGAGGATATTGAGTTGCTCAAAAAGCAAGACAACAAGACCCTGTCTCAAAAAATTAAAAAGACAAAAAAAAAAAAGAGCACTACTAGTAGCAATTCTGCAACAAAGGTGATGAGCCAGACCTGTAGCCGAAAAACAATCGCATGCCTCTAGCTAAATCTAGTAATTATCAGAAAATCACAGAAAAGTAGAAATCCAGCCCTAGAAAAATATAGCCCCTGGAAAAATATAGCACAATGCATTAGAGACTGCTTTGGTTTAATCTAAATAAGACAATGCATAGAAAAGTGAGATGATTATGAAGCATTTGACAGCTTTGAACAAGAGCTCACACGTCAAAAGAACTACTCTTAGCTGGGCATGGTGGCTCACTTCTGTAATCACAGGTACTTAAAAGGTGGAGATAGAGATTGAAAAAAAAAAACTTAGCAAGGCCAGTCATAGTCAGAAGCATGAGAACGATCTGAAACTAAACTAAAAGCTGAAAAGGCTAGGAGCATGGCTCAAGTGGTAGAGCACCTGCAAAGCAAGCTGGAGCCTTGAGTTCAAAACCCAGTATGGCCAAAAGAGAGAAAAGAAAATTACCCGTCTCTGAGGATAAGTACTCAAGCTGCAGAAGAGACATGAGAAAGGTGTGGAAGGAATTTATCATTCACTCCTCAGTGCTCTCATTTTTCTTCAATTCTCTTTGAAGAATTTAAGTTTTTTTATTATCATTGTGTCTGATTTCATTCTACCTACTTTCACCCCACGCACTCCAACTATACACAGGAATAAATCAACAGTCCATGAAACCTCCATGAAAATTACAGTACGTCCTGCTGCTTTATTTCCCACTTTTGGAAGAAAAGGAAACTATATCAGCCAAAAGGGCTTATCTCCAATGCAGCAGAGAACCAGAGCTTCTGACTCCAACCTTGTGCTTTAGCAAAGCCCTTCTATAAAGCTGGCCTATTCATCTTCAGAACTCAACTTTCAACCTTTATAGTATCTGTCCATAAGAATGCCAAAGAACACATGTAGACACACATAGACACAAGTGGCAAACACAAATTATTTGTCAAGTCCATATTGGAGGATTAGTGCAAGTATTTTGAATTTCAATTCAAAATACATTTATAAGAGGGAGAATTATCAAAACCTGTGTTTGAGAATGCTAAATGCCACCCCTGATTATGAAGGAAATAAATGGTATTAAAAAATCCCTACACAGAAATGCTTTTTTCCTTGTTTGGAGCATGCTATCGAGCCCTCCAGTTCCTCTAATTACACATTTTCACTTACCTTTAATTTCACAAACTGCCATCTTTATACTTCCTTTGCTCCCTTTGCAAACATCATCCTGTGAATCATAGTAGGATAGGATCCCATTATCTAAAACAAACCAGCGAGGCTGCCAACCTACAAAGACCATAAATAGAAAAAGGTTATTAGGAAATTACTTTTATCACACAGAAAACTGTGATTTCAAATCTTATTGTACTCTTGGTGCTTACATAACATTTTGACAATGATTTTTTTTTTCTGACAATGTAATTTTTAATAGCCAACACTTGCCCAAAATGTCCTTCCAACAATATCCACATTGTCGATGGGAAATCTCTATATTAGCATAAATAGAGTAACATTTTTATTCTAGCTCACAACCTTCTCATTAACAATTCATTTTCAATGATATCCCTGCAAAGAGTATACTATACCTTTTTCTTCTCAAACTTTTAAGTTTATGAGTCTTAGTACCCTTATCCAAAATGCTTGGAGGCAAAAGCATTTCAGATGTCAGATTTGGGGATTGCATATACATAATGAGATATTGGGGAACAAGACCCAAGTCTAAGCATGAAATTCATTTGTGTTTCATGTATACCTTATTCACACAGCAATTCTATACAATATCACATGAAGTCAGGTGTGAAATTTTCCACCATGGCAGAATGTTAACACTCAAAAAGTTTTGGATTTGGGGCATTTCAAATTAAGGGTGTTCATCCTATAATGGAAAAACCAACAGAAAACTGGGATTTTAGCCCCAGTTCTACTTTTGTTGGTGTTGGATAACCTGTGGCACATTTTCGCATTTCAATAAGTCTCTAAGATTCTCAATCTCCAAAACAAGTGTGTTGAACAAGGTAACTCTCAGGTGCAACCTGATCCTCTGCTTCTGCAATGTGACCTCCCTTCTCTTATGAAACATATTGCCTAAGCAACCTCCCTTGGGTACAGTGAGAGCTAAAGGAATTCTGGTCCTTCACAGAGAAGCTGCCCTCTGTGGTAAGAACTTAGATTCCCCACACCACTCCTTCTTTCTCTGCTGATACACAGCTAAGACAGACATGCCAGACACATCAATCATTCATCTAGTCCAGTTACTTAGCAACCAGAGCACACACCTACCAAAGACTTGGCTCTAAGGCAAAGCTGGTGTCAGGATGATGGCTTTCCTCAGTGCCCACCTCCTACTTCTCCCTCAAGCCACACTCAGTGTTCCCTGGAATCTTATCAAGCATGCTACTAATAACACAGTGACCATGCTGCCAGCAGTGTGATTATCTTTGTTCTTTCTGTAACTAGTATGTCACAATGCAACACAGGTGGTCTAGGCCAAAACTGTACCACCTTTTAAACCACGGGTTATTCAAATCCTGGTCATTTTCCAGGGCCAGACAGTACCAAGACAGGGCAAAAGGGTGAACAGTTCTTATACCTTGATACAGATCCAGGATTTAGCTCCCCTAAAGGCCATTTATCTCTAACACTTTTGAAATGACAATGCTGAGTCATTGTAAAGAGCCCAAATTTTACTTTGTATACCTTGTTTAAGAAGGCAGGGAATGCCATAAAGCAGTCCAGAAAGATGGATGTCCAAAATAAATAGGATAAACCAAGCAAGCTTCAGACACCTGGAAAATTCATTGTTATGAACACTACATTCTCTAATGAAGGCAAGGCTGCCAAATTAGAAGGCAAATTCGTTTGATACATGGACTTTATTTTGTTCATCAATGCATTCCCAAGCAACTAGAAGAGTGACTAGAATATAACAGGTGCTAAAATAAATGAATTTCTCAAGTGACTGAAAAAATGAATGAATGAATACATTATCTTTCCAAATACTAATTCACCTTGGCAACAAATTAGAAGCAGAATGTGATGAAAATATATACTCCATTCCAGGTCCAGTGGGCCTATAGGGCAAATCATGATTTTGCAAGGCTGCATTATTATGATTCAATATCTCTTTAAAACAAATAGTGGGCAAAATGACACGTTTAGAACTTGCAGAAACATGAAAGTGACCATGGTTGAATACATTGCTCTAATCAAATCTGTTAATTATTTCTCCACACCTTTTTGAAGAAATATTTAATGTAACAATCTCTAATTGAGTCGCACATTTACACAACAGTAGATTGTACCTGTGAAAAAAAATTCACAAGTTATTCCCTTTTTAAAATTCTGTTTGAAAAAAGCGTATTTTTATCTCAAACTACCAAATGTTACTGAAACTCTTCTCTAAAAAAAAGTTCTCATTATATTGGAAGGCTCCTTAAAGACCACTTAGCTACTCATTTCTGACCTAGTATAAATAAAATTAATAATTAGCATGCCATGGAGGTAATTTTAAAATTAATTTTAAAAATAGAATTCTTCCAAGCAAAAGATTTCATTGCAGCAAGCTCTACATTGCTTACTAGAAATGAGCTAAAATGCTCTACAAAGACTAAAGCCTGAAGCACAAGTAGTTAGTTACATGCTTAACCTGCTGACACTCAGAACTGCAAGAGATGAGAAACCACCAAGACCACATTTCACCCCAAGTGAACTTCACCTCAAATTATGACTCCCATCAGTAATTGCCACCACCCTGACCCATGCATAAATGGTTCCCCTAACATGACCTATCAGGACAAAGTGCTAATGAATCAATGAGGCAAGCAACTGCATCTCAAAGCATACAAGCTACCCGGTCCAATAGCTAACACAACACCTCAATCAGTGTACATGCACTTCTCACAAATGAAAATGCTTAGAAAAAAAAATTGCTTTCTGTTTTAAATGTTCCTGCTAAAACATAGTATCTAGAGAATAAAATAAAACATCCATGTAATGAAAGCAGTTGCTGCTGTAAATCTGGCTTAGCTTTCTAATTAATCAAAAATCAAATTCAACTAAGTTCAGCTCAGCACTTAAGCCTCAACATGTTTATGTGCAGATTTTGCCCACGATCAGGTGGACACAGGTTGAGTGTACCATACAGTTACTCAGGGGCTCAAGACATTCGGAAGAGCAGGTGGACATGAAGTCAAGATTTGTCTATTACGCTGGACCAAGAAAGCTCAAATTTATTTTAAACTCATCCCCTTTCCTCCACCCTGGTGAGATCACAGAATTGAGGAGCTGGAAGGTACCTTCAGGATAAAATAGTTCACCCTAGCCCTACCCAACTGAGATCTTGAGATAATAAGCCGCTGCCTTTAGTGTTGGTTGATAGTAAAGAATGGGCTACAATTCAGACTTCAGAGGCTTTTAATAAAGCAGTCTCATGGAAAAGGGCTACACTCCAATTTCTACAGCAAGACCCAACTTTGACTTGCTTCCTTCTAACCCACCTCAAGGGTGAATGGGACTCCCTGCTCCCTTCCTGTGCCCAGTTCTTCCTCCCACTATTTCTCAGTTATCTGATTTCCAAACGTAAGGAGACCTCATTGAAAACCAACAGCTAAGAGATAATTCCTGAGCACAGCTTCCAAATCCAAGCTCGCTGCATCCAACACCCTCAACAAGTGGGCTTTTACGATAGTGCGAACGAAATCAAAAGGAACACAGGAAACATCTCTGAAAATGAAACCCCAATCTTCCAGGGTCCGTGCTAGTCCAATACCCCGACAACCGAGTGATTAACAAAATGCTGACGATGAAGTGTGAATAAAAGCCGAGGGTGCAGCAACACATGTGGGGAGGGGGGGTGCAGGGAACTGTCGCGGTGTTACAGGAGGATCCCCAAAGTACGGTGCGCGGCCTCGAACTCGCCCCACGAGGGCCACTGAGCCCCGGAACTGAGCACAACAGGGTGGCCGCGGGCCAGGAGCTGGAGACCGAGTCCCGGGCCCGCCATCTCCGCAGCCTCCCGGCCCCAGGCGGGCCCTGGGGTCTGCCGCGCCCCGGTACCTGTGAGATAGTTGGTCCACTTGTACAGAACCCCCTCCATGCTTCAGAGCCCGGCAGCGCGCATCCTCCTGGCGGTCCCGGCCGCGCTGACGGGGTGGGCGCGGGGCCTGCTGCCCCCGGGCCCCTCCACGGAGCCCCCGCCGGCCCGAAACCGCCCTCGGGCCGCACGCGCCGCCGGGACGTGGCGGCCCTCAGAGGCCGGGACGGCGGGCGCCGCGTGGAGCTCGGGCGCCGCCCGGCGCGGGCGCGGACATCCCCGGGCCGGCCTCGGCGGCGGCGACCCCCAACACGCGACCACCACCGCCGCCGCCGCCGCCCTTCCTTCGCCCTTCCGCGGCCTGCTGTCTCCTCCCGCGCCCCGGCGCGGCCTCCTCCTCGCCCGCCTTCCTTCCCCTAGGCTCCCCGTTTGTTTTCATTGACCCCGACGTCGCTTTCACTTCCTGGATGAAAGGGGCCGGCGCGTCCCGGGAAACCCCTCCCCGGCGGCGGGGCTGGCGGGGCGGGCGCGGTTGGCTGCCGCCGTGCCCGAGGCTGCGCGGCCCCTAGTCCTGCGCTCGGCGCTGCCCTCCTCCTCCTCTTCCTCCTCCTCCCGGTCCCCCGGCCGCGGCCCGCATCCCCGGGGATGCCCAGCCTCCACGTCCTCCGGCCGCGGCCCCTCCCGCACTTATCCCATGGGCAGTGAGTTAGGACTTGGGCTTTCCAACAACGAAGCCTCGGTTCTTTCGATGATTGGGGGGTTTTGTTGTTATTTGGTTTTTTTTTTTTTTAAAGAAAATAAAAGACTTATTTTTCTGTGTGCTTTCTATCCTTCGCACACTTCGGTGGTCGAGAGATGATCTCCTAGGCAAGACAGTGCAAAATGATGGGGTCCACCAAGGGATTGTCTTCATGCCAATAAATAACCTTGGAAAGCCACAGTTTTATTTAGAACATCAAACATGGAACTAAGCTTTGGAGTTTTATGAGAAAAATAGGGAGTTTCCCCTAGCTTTTAGGAGTTTTGAAAATCCTGCTTGGAAGTGATCGTCACCTTACATAATGGACAATAATTTTCAGATTTATGGGATTTTGCAAACCATAACATAAAGCAGGCCCCGGGGCTGAGGCTTAGAACAACACCTCTGCCAGAATCCGCCCCAGGCCTTCCCTGAAGGCTTTCTGGTTCAGTGGTTCTGGATATTCTTTTGGAAATGAGGTGACATGATGGGTAGATAGGTGAATGTGTAATCAATCTAGTATTGATTAATGATAGACTAAGTGGTGGGAATAAGGCTTTCACTGTAAAATTCAACTTTTCTGTTCTTTGAAAGGTTTTTTCGTACTAAAATGGAAGAGATTGCATTAATCAGACTTGGCCCAATTTCTGCTCCATATTAATTGTGAGACGGGAACAAAATGCCCAATACTCAAGTTTCCCGTCTTGGCAAGAAAAACGGTCACTTTCACACCCTGCTAAAGGCTCTCAAGTCAAGAGCGCCCCCAAAAGGCGGGGGACAGAAACGCAAGCAGGTCCGGAGCGCTTGGAATGTCTTTTCCCCAGGCTGGGGGCCCCGCAGCACCGCTGGTCCTGTTGGGAGTCCAGGTGGCCCTCAGAGTGCACGTAACCGACGCAGCCTGGAGCAAGACTCCGACCCGCTGAAAGCCCTTTCAGGGACACCCCAGAAACACCTAGAGGGCATCCTCCGCAAACCTATTTTTCACGCTCTTCTTCCACAATGTCCTTCACCCCCATGCCCACTAGTTCCCCAGGGGCTTTAGGACAAGACTTTTGAGCCCAGAAATGACAACCGTATTCTCTAGAACATCTCACCTTGGGCTATTTCTCTGGTCTTTTGCCAGTTATTTTAGGAAACTCGAGTATTACTACTGAACCCGGAAGGAAGACACGGTAAAAATATGCTATGCATACTTGGGGTCTGAGTGTGCAGGGCTACCTTAGCAACTGAGGACAGCCAGCCCCGGCACTCAGTACCGCGGGGACAAACTGCACCCCGGGACCCGCGGATCAGCGGCGCTGAGCGCGGGGAGGGAGGGGGCGTGGCCTCGCGCAGCCCCGCCCGGGCCCTTTGTGACGCAGGACAAACGCCTGCCACGCGTCGGAACTCTGCTCAGCCCGAGGCCATCAGGCACTAAAGACACGCGGTGGGGAGCGCTGGGGTGTTGTGGGCCTGCTCCGGGAACCATGCATTTCTTATCCAGATTAGCCATCTTATTTTACCTGTGGGGAATAACTGTTCAGGGACAGAACAAAGAGACAAACACAGAAGAAGTGAAAATAGAAGTTTTGCATCGTCCAGAAAACTGCTCTAAGACCAGCAAGAAGGGAGACCTGCTAAATGCCCATTACGACGGCTACTTGGCTAAAGATGGCTCGAAATTCTACTGCAGGTAAGAGATGCTGCGAACTGCTCCCAGGCCCAGTGAGGTGATGCACCACTTCTCGCTTCCCTCCACCAATCAGAAATCTAATTGTTTTGTTTACTAAACAGTAAATTGAATCATTAAGTCACAGAAAAAAAATCGGATGACAGTAAGTCCCTAGTAAACTGGGTGTTTTTTAAATTATTGAAAACATTAGCCCAAGAAAAAAAAAATCCACTACATCTGTACACTCCACCACCACCCCTACTATCCTTGGGATCTCCACCCTAGAACTAATTCAAGGAGCTGCTTTCCCCTTGCCCAAACGCGGCGTCTCTTTCCAGAGAGTATACACAGGTTAGCTAAAGCGATTTCATTCTGGCCTTCAGGCTGGGGGTCACTATCAAACTACTGCCAGTATTACTAACATGCCTTCCCTGGGACTTCTGCTGGGCCTGACCTGCCTATGCTCATCCCAGCAGCTACCTAGTCTGATTTAATTGATGTTCTGTTAGTCCCAGGCACAATGTCCTTCCTTATCTATGCTATTACCTATAAAAATAGGCCTGGAGAAGTAAGTTCTTCCTATTTAGGAAAAAAGAGAAACTTAAGAAAAGATGCTACTTTAAATTACTATTAAATTGAAATTTGAGCCTAAGGTTACATTTTTTTAAACAAACTCAGAGAAGTTAAATGAGTTGCATGTACAAGCTAGTTAGAGGCAGGAGACCCATTAAAAAGTTAACTGTTGAAGAGTTTTTGTAACTATAACCATAAAAAAGAAAATGAGATGATTGCTAATGACAGGCTTTGAGCAAATGATACATCTTTCTGCTAATTACAGGGAAGTTTGGCAAATACCTCACAAGGGAGTTCAGAAGATTTGCAGATACCAGAAACAAGACTCCAGTTTTAAATTATAACTAAATACCCAGCTGTATTTTCAAGTTTGATCAGCTTACCTAAGTATTGTTTTTTATTATAGCCGGACACAAAATGAAGGCCACCCCAAATGGTTTGTTCTTGGTGTTGGGCAAGTCATAAAGGGCTTAGACATTGCTATGATGGGTATGTGTCCTGGAGAGAAGCGAAAAGTGATTATACCTCCTTCGTTTGCATATGGAAAGGAAGGCTATGGTAATGTGTTTTAATGTTTTTCTTTTTTTGGCTATATTTAAAAATAAATAATGGACTTCTGTGTGTATATAAAAATAATTGAAAGCAAGTTGCATAGATATTGTACATCTATGTTCACAGCAGCATTATTCACAGTAGCCAAAAGGTGGAAGCAACCCAGGTGTCCAAAGACAGGAGAGTGTCTAAACGAAATGGGGGCATGTACATAGAATACTAGTCAGCCTTAAAGAGGAAGAGAATTCTGAGTCATGCTACAATATGGGTGATCCTTGAAGATATAATGCTGAGTGAAATCAGCCAGACACAAAAAGTTAAATAGTATATGATTCTATTTATATGAAGTACCAAGAAGAGTCAAATTTATAGAAACAGAAAGCAGAAGAGTGGTTGCTAGAGTCTGGAGGGAGAAGGCAAAAGTCAGCTGCATTGTTCAATGGGTATAGAGTTTCAGTGTTCAAGATAAAAAGAGTTCTGAAGATAGGTTGCACAATAATCTGGTTACGCTTTATACTCCTGCATAGTATACTTAAAAGTGGTTAAGATGGTGAACTTTATTACACTTATTTTACCAAAATAAAAAATTTTAAAAAACAGAAAAAATAATTACAGAGCCTTAGGCTCCAACAAACTCTAGCCATATCTAATTCAATCCAGACCCTCCTTTTTACTTCTAAAGAAAATGAGATATCATTGGAATTTAGATTTCTGGCCAGAGTTCTTTCCTTCACATAGACACAACACTCATAGTGATTGTGTATATTCTATAAGCTCTACCTTGGACATTTTTGTTTTTAGTCTACATTATTGTTACATATATGTTTATAGCACAGATCTTTGGTAAGCAATACCAAAGTTAAATTAATAAAACAAAGGAAATTGAAACATGATTTTAGAGTAAAAGGACAGCATTGGAACATTGTAAAAGTAACATCTGAGAGATGATAAGCTGTCAGTCAGGGTTACCCTAATCCTTGAAATGTGGAAGGTATGAACTTGTTCCTTCAGTGTTATGCCCATTTCTAAAATTCTAGAGGAAGAATATCTGCAAACCTACAGAAAGCAGATAAATGGGTACATGT
Organism: Castor canadensis; assembly: GCF_047511655.1. Lineage (NCBI taxonomy): Eukaryota > Metazoa > Chordata > Mammalia > Rodentia > Castoridae > Castor > Castor canadensis. Next base: position 130,971,991 of record NC_133389.1, on the reverse strand, counting down.
TTGCAACACATGAATAAAGGCTCTCTCACTGGTAATAAAAGTGACCTAGCCCTAGAAATGGGCAAGTTCATAAGCAAACTAATTTTAAAAATTACAAATAGTACCAGGTATGGTAATGCATAACTATAGTCCCTGCACTGGGGCACTTTAGCAAGAAAATCCAGAGTTCCAGCCTCAGCTACATACCAAGACCCTGTTCCATCCCCCCCAAAAATAAATAAAGTAACCCTTAAGTGTATGAATGCATGAGATACTTAATTTTATTTACAATTAAAAGAAAATGAAAATGAGATACCATTTTTCATCCGTCAAATTAGCAAAGACACAAAAAGATATCAAAGGTACAGAAAAAGCTAACCTTTCTTGCATTGTTGCACCATTGGACTTCTCTAACAAATTCTATCAAAAGTAAAAATCACTTCTCATCTGACTCAATAATTACATTTCTAGGAACGTGCCCAAAAGATTGCAAAACATTGGAAACTGCCTAAACATCAGTAGGAAGTTAGTCAAAAAAATTATGGTATATTGGATTGCTATGTAGCCAAGAAAACCTGAGATAGAGCCATGTGTATTAACATGTTAACATTAAGTGGAATAGAATATATTCCTGTAACGAATATTTATTGAGCATCTATGCCAGGATCTGTTCTAGACACTGGACACTGGGCATGAAGTAGATACATTCACTATCCTCAAGAAGCTTGGGTTGTGGAGGCGGGGATTTCACACATACATGTATCTACAGACAATAGTCATCTGATAACAGTGTTAGGGAAGGAGGCCTGAGGGTCAAGAGTGACTTAAGAGTAATTTCTTCTTACATTGTTTGCACTGTCTAAATTTTTTGTCATGTGCCCATATTAATTTTTCTAAAATTTAGTGTTGTATACCAGGGAAATTTTAAAGGGGGTTAAGCAGTCTAACAGAGGACAAGTTCCACCTAAAACCCTCAGGTAGGCCCTTTCTTCTTACTGCTGTGTGAAGGCTATACAGAAAGATACTGGCATTACTCCCAAATATTTTGTGGAGGTGACATGCCTTCTTAGAGGCTGCTGATCTAGTCGTTAAGAACAGTGATTCCCTCTCTTGTTCTCTCTAGCAAGAGCAGGGGTCACTGTCCCAGGAAGGTGAGTGTGCAAGCCTAGTCAGACCTAAAACTCCTCGACATGAATCCACGTAACTATACCTTCATTTTCAATACCTTTTACTAATCATTAGCCCCATCAAAATACCTCCTGGGAGCCAGGTACTCACTAATGGCTTATGTCTTCTAGCTACTTGAGAGACTGAGAACTGGAAGATCAGGGTTCCAGGCAAGCCTGGGGGAAACTGTTTGCCAGACCCCATCTCAACCAATAGCTGAGTGTGGTAGTATGACAACAGAAGCATAAGATAGGAGGATTGTGGTCCAAGTGGGCTGGACAAAAAGCAAGACCCTACTATCTCCACAATAACCAGAGCAAAAAGCTCAAGCTGTAGAGTCAAACCCCAGGCTGGGGTTGTGGCTCAGTGGAGAGAGCATATGCAAAGCCAGGATTGGACTCCAGTGCCAAACACACACAACAGCTCCCTGGTGCCATAATTTGTACATCCTGTTTTTATTTATAGAGGAACGTGGGAGAGAAAGTAAATTGAAGATGGTTAAATACAATACAGTTTTTAAATTTTCCTTTCCATCTCTTTTATCTGTTTCATAGGATGCTTTCTCTTGTGCTGGCTCATAAGATGCCTCTACATTCTGCCTGCCACCAGAGCACCCACTCCTCTATCTGCCTAGAGCACCCACATTCCTCATCAGTAGATGTTCATTCTGGGTCCATTAGCCTAGGCAAATGATTGCTTCATTTATCCTTTTTCTTTTTTTTTTTGGAAGTACTGGAATTTGAAGGCAGGCACTCTACCATCTAAGCCTAGACCCAGCCCTTTTTACTTTGGTTATTTTTAAGCTAGCATCTCATTTATTTCTAAGCCTCCTGGACTGTAATCCTCCTGTTTAAGCTTCCCTCATTTTTCCTTTCAAAAACTAGTTTATGCTTAGATATAAATGACTACCCAGACTGTGTAAGCTATTAATAAGCCAGACCCTTGCTGGAGGGATATAGAAGTTTGACTTGAGGAGTACTTCACGTTTGATTTGAAGTATCTCCAACAAACACAAAAATAATGGGTATCATTAGGAACCTCCACTTTACACAGGGAAACGGAAGCCCAACAATGTATGTACATTGGAGCATAGTTAACTGCTGGCCTTACCTCCATTACAGTAGCTTGGATTAGATTATGTTCAAAATTGTAGTACAGACCATAACTATTTAACAAATAGCTTCTTGATTACATAAGCTTTTTAAAGTAAGTTTTTACTAAGGCCTAACAGCTGTAACTTTATTTTAGGTAATACTTGAAGAAGTCTTTCCTCTGTGAAATGTCCTTGTCTCATGTCACAGAACACCCCTGCATGTCTTGAAATGCATGTGATTTTTTTGTGCTTTAACTAATGATATATATGGTACGTATAGATTCCTTACATTAACTCCTGCCTCTTTGATCTGCTTCTAAATATAAGTAATTCTATAGCAAATGCATAGTTTTTTCTATCATACTTTAATTTTTTTGCAAGAAAAAGAACTAATTAGGAAGGTTGTCTGTATTTAGAGTAGACTTGTTCAGAAACTCCATATGTATGTGATATTTTTTCTTAAGAAATTTGAATTTGAGGTGAGGGTTGTAGCTCAGTGGTAGAGCGCTTGCCTAGCATAGTACTAGGGAAGCCCCAGGTTTGATCCCCAGCACAGAATGAAAAAAAAAAATGTGTGTTTTAAATTTGTCTTTAATCATTGTCAAGAGAAGTTATTTTTCTGTCCTATGGTAAGTAGACAGAATAGGAATGGGTTTTGTAAAAATCATCATTGAATCTCTGTCTTCTTTAAAGTCAGGTAATATGTAGCCCAGCAGTCACGATGCATGGGTAGGTTTTGGAGATTACTGATCCACCTCTCCTTTTGGCTGTAGCTTGCACTCTTTTCTCTTAAAATTAGATAACTTTTGGTATCTTTTCATTTTAAAAAATTGCTGTTTCTTTCAAAGGACAAACTTAGCCACTTCCAAAATAAGTCCTTCAGCAGATCCTTCATTGCACATAATAGATCCGGTACTGAGGAAGACCCAGGGAGTACACTGGAGCTAGGAGCTACTTATGCCTCTGAGCAGTTCACTTCTGCACATCATTCTTATGAGATGTTTATCTGAAATAGCCAGTAGCTTACTAAAATCATCTGTGATATCGCTGACCAATAACTTTATTAAAGAGAACTATTCAACTTAATATTTAAAATTATTGTGATTAGGGCTTGGAGGAGTGGCTCAAGCAGTAGAGTGTCTGCTTTGTAAGCATAAAGCCCTGAATTCAAACCCCAGTTCTACCAATGTGATTAGAAATTTATTTGTAAAATCCTCCTGGATTTTTCTGTCATTGTACTTTCTTTTTATAGACATAAAGAATTTTGAAAACATTGATCTTTATGTTTTATTTATGCTTCTAAATAATTGCACAAAATCATTTTTTAAGGGATTACTTATTTACACTTTGAATTTTTTCTGCTCATACACTTCTTAGTACCACCTCCTATGTGAATGATCACAGGGGTATATTGATAAAAATGCTATCATTTGTATTGATTTTAATTTAATTAGTTAGTATTTGTCCTGTAGGTCCTTTGACCTGACTTAGTTAAAAATACATGGAAAAAAATGTTCCTAAAAAGTGCTTATAAAATAAGAAAAGCTCCAAAAAAAGTGTGATTGGCCAAAAAACTTTTAAGACAAAAAAAATGTTTAAGGTATTTAGAAAAACAGTTGTTATAAATACAAAATAATATAATCATAATGCTATTATGACTCTGTGAATAAGTATTTGAAACATGTCTTCTTATATATGTCATCTGTTAAAAATTAATAGCCTTTGCAGAAAGCAAGATTCCACCTGATGCAACATTGATTTTTGAGATTGAACTTTATGCTGTGACCAGAGGACCTCGGAGCATTGAAACATTTAAACAGATAGACACGGACAATGACAGGCAACTCTCTAAAACTGAGGTAACTCAAATTGCATGTGTACAGTCTAAGTTTTCATTATAATTTAAGTTCATCTGTATTGCAAATATTCTTAGTTGTATGTGGCATGACACTGATCACTTAACTTTACTGAAAAATCTAAACTCTGAGAAGAAAATATGCTTTTCCAATATAAAACTGAAGAGTCATTCTGTTCAGTTACATTTCTCTGGGCAAGGAGGTTATTAAAATCCCAAACTGCTCATGTAGACAGGGCTCTTCCAGCTTCTAGAATACACAAGTGGATCGTTTTTTCCAGCATCATAGGAAATTTAGAACAGGGCAAACAATCCTACCTCAGAGGATTGTGAGAATTACCTGCGATTATGTGAAGAACTAGCAAGAATTTGATTTCGGTGGGCAAAAGGAGCTGGGAGTTCAGCTCAACCTTATATGGGAATTGAGGTATTACTCTTTTTAGTAATAGTAGTAATAAATAACACTTTTTTGATATTTCTTGGGATCAGATGCAATTATAAGCATTTATGTAAGTATATTAACTTAACCTCATCTTCATTACAATTTATGAGGCAGAGACACTATTGTCATCATCTCCTCCATACAGATGGGAAAAATGGTGCTCTGACAGTCTGTCTGGCAAAACTAACAAAACATCACATAATCCCCAGTACCACCCTTCCCTCCCCTCCAAAAAAGGGGGAAGGAAATATCACAAAGCTACAAGTGGCAAAGCAAGGATTGCAACCTGGGCATTCTGGCATTGTGCTCTTCACCTTGGTTCTCCCTGCCTCCCAGAGAATTTCTTTCATGAATGTATCAGAAATGATGGTTGTTCTGTTGAAGCCTAGTGCCTTACCTAATCCTACTGAGTGCACTCTTGCTTAATATTGCTTACTATGAGTAACCCAGTTGTCTCCCTCATTAACTTGCTTGGAGGCAATTAAAAATGCATAACTACCACCTAAGGAGGAAGTAAACTGGGTCATTGATTTCAAATAAGAGTAACTCCTTTTTCTTTGTGTCATTTTCCTCTCTTCAGTCCTCTCCCCATTCCACTTCCTCCAGGAGCTTAGTAAGGACTTTGCTCTGAGGCATTGGGTTGAAGACGGAGAAGGGACTGTCCTCTGTGCCTTTAGAAGAAGAGTTTGCAAGGAACTAACTGTTCCCAGTGTGTACTTCTCTGTTGACACATCACCCTCTGTAGCTTCAGATAGGTTGATGCAGCACTCAAGAGCTCAGCCCATTATCACAGGCACACTCAGGGGTGCCTTCTGCAATGTGAATATCCTAGCCAGTAGGGGACCTTCAGTTCTTTTCTGGAAAATAAAAGTAGAGAAATCCAAAATGTGATCTATCTAGCTACAGTTTTCCCAGGTATCTACTGGGTGTTAGCTGCATATTACAAGTTGTGTAAGAGTGATTTTCACATACTATCTTTTATTAACACCCACAAACATCACTCTAATGTCACATCAATCCTACAATATAGAGATTTCCCTTCTTTTACAGATGACACAAATAAGGTTCAGAAACATTCATTTGTCCAAGATCACACAACCAGTATATGTCAGTGCCTAGATTTAAAACATGAACTAACAGAAACTTCCTTTCTTCGTCATCAGAAAGATTTAATAAATTCAGTGTAAGTTTGGGGTTGGATACAGTATTAAATTTCAAAGTAGAAATAATATCAACCCATTACTAGCAAAATTAAGGTCAAGTTCTTACCCATATCTTTCTGTACCTCTATTACAGTGTACTGGCAAAAAGAGTAGATTTTGAGCATTGTCTATAATGGATTATGAAAAGATAAATATACTTATTTAGAGACTGCAGATTTCGATGCTCTTTAAAATTCTTTACACCTACAAAGGGCTGAGACTCAGTTGGGAGAAAAAAAGTACATCACTCTTTCATATAGGATCAAAGTTGCATTTGAGAACAGTTGATGAATCCTACATTAAGGCCCACTGATTTGTTCTAAACTGTATTCCTGATGAATTGTGAAAACTTTTTAGGAGACAAAGCGCTCTTGCCTGTGAAATGCCCCAGCCTTACAGAACATTACCTCCAGGGTGTTATACTTTGCTTTTTTTTAGTATATAGATTTTTTTAGTATATAGATTAGTGTTTTCCAGTGGAATATAATTGAGCCACATGCATAATTTACAACTTTTTAGTAGTCATATTTCAAAAAGTAAAAAGAAGTTAGGCACAGTAGTGCACACTTAGTGTCCCAGCTACTTGGGAGGCTGAGTCAGGATTCCTGGAGCCCACAAGTTCCAGACCAGCCTGGGCAATATAGCAAGACCTTGTCTCAAGAAAATAAAATTGAATAAAGTAAAAAGATGTAAGTGAAATTTTTAGCAGTTTAGCTTAACTCACTATATCAAAGCTAATACCATTTCAACATGAAGTCTACATAAAAATTATCACTGAGATACACCTTTTCGTTAAGTCTCCAGAATCTGTAGTGAATTTTGGAGAAATTTCATGTTTTATATAGAGAAACAGAAAATACTTCAGAACACCTGTTCTTTAGCTTATCACAGTTATGTAAACTTGGGGAGAGAGCAATAGAAGCATAGAGAATTTTATTTCAAAGCCCATGACTGAGTTTTATTGATTTTACAACATATTCATTAGTCTTATAGATTATAGAGATGCTGGTATGGATTTTATTCACTAAGGGAAACCCTTAAGAGTGATTTTTTCCTTTGATGAATATGAATAGTGTAGAATACTGAAGAACATTTAATTTCAACAAGATTCAGTGTTTCTACCACTACCTATCTATGACCTCAGGAGGGAGCTAATTTGAATATCTGTTTCTCTTCAGAAATTGCTTCAAAACCTTCTTAAAATCTTAGTACCATTTAATATAAGTAGTCTTGGAGTTTCATTATTGTGAACCTTCCTCAAAGTTACTGGAAATTCTTGATGCCTTTTTATTAAAGAAGTGTTACTTTGGCCTTCTAGATAAGTCATTACTTGAAAAGAGAATTTGAAAAAGATGAGAAACCACGTGACAAGTCGTATCAGAATGCAGTTTTAGAAGATATTTTTAAGAAGAATGACCATGATGGAGATGGCTTCATTTCTTCCAAGGAATATAATGTATACCAACATGATGAGCTGTAGTATATTTTTATTTCTACATTTATAAGCAATTTGTTATACTTTATATATAAAACAAAGTTACTTCTCTCCAAGTTGTTTTTCCCCCATGAAAGGATATTTTTGTTCCCCTCAATACATGTAATTTTGGTAAAATAAATGTGAGGCTCTTTTGCAAATGTAACTTTCATAAATAGTATAATTGTGTTTCCTGTTGCTCTTTTCTATGAATGTGAATTGCAGCACCATGAAATGGGCCTGTGCCCCAGTGGGTAATTACCCCTCCCTGTCCTCCCAGAATATGGGAGAATATATACATATTAAAATCTGCCAGCTCTTCCCAATTTAACATTAACAGTATGTATGAATGTATAAAGATCCAGTATTTTAGATGTTAAAAGGCCCTACATTTATAAAATACTCAGTAGAGAACTAGGACCTAACATTTCATAATGTTATAATGTATAATGTTCATTATTTATACATTTCATAATGTTGTGATTATTGTATATAAAAATGAGGACTGAAGAACCTTCCTTTGGTATACATGCAGGAAGACAGTGGTTGTATATCTGTTCCACAAAGAACATCGGCACAGTCTGTACTTTTTTGGTCAAGCTTCTGATCTTGGGTGTTTGTTTCAACTGGAAATATTTAAAGATATTTGACTAGATCAAAGACTTTGCCTCCTCCTATAATAGGCCTAGAGTCTGTACTTCAAAGAATATTGTAAATGTGCTGTTCCTCTTCCTTTTCATCGGCCTTTATATCTACTACCTCAAACTTTTTGTCCATAGTTTTTCATTGATGCCTTGGAATTTCTTAGTTTACAGTTCCCTTTCTCTAGATAGCTCTTTCCTTTATGTTACTCATTTCACAACATTCTTAGCATTAGTGGTGAATGATCATTACAACTGGGATGTTGTCGAGTTTTGAAAAAATGTAAAAATGTATTTTTGCTACAAATGAAGGTGCACCATACAATAGCAGTTTGTGTCATGGTCAAATCATGATGTGGTCTGACTTTTTGAAAGTTAAGAGATGCTGGAAAAGATCATGGTGCCAAAGAAGGGGCACATACTTACTCAAACATGTAAGATTTTGTATGCTACACGTGTGAGCCAGGCAAAAGTTATTTGAGACCCCATCTGAAAAACAAAAAAAAATGAGGCCTGACCTCAATCCCCAGTACCACAAGAAAAGTATATATAATGTTAAATGGATAAAAGATGCACCTTAATCTTTTACATTTCAATAATTTACATTCTATGTACATGTGGTGTGCAGGTATTTTGAATCTACATATTACATTATGTCTTTATATTAATTTGTCTACGAGTGAGTGCTGTGACTACATTTTGAGTTCTGATATTTTAATATTTTTGCAATTAATTTAATAAAGGTGGATAATTGGGGTCATTTGTGTCTGAAAATCTCAGACATCTTACAGGGTAGATGAAAAAAGTCTTTTAAGCTGGGTGTGCTTGTGCTCAGGAGGCTGAGGCAGGAAGATTGCTTGAGATCCAGAGTTCAAAACCAGCCTGAGCATCATAGCAATATCCTGTCTCAAAGAAAAAAAGGAAAAGATCTTTCAAAACTAAGTATGTTAAATGTCTTAAACATTTTCTAAGAAGAAATAGACATGTCCTGTCTTAACTTGACAGTAGTGAGTTTTTATGAAGTCAAAATCAGTGAGCATACGCAAAAATCAAAGGTCACGTTTGCCTTCATTAGTGGAAGCTAGACGTATAAGTTAAGTGTACTCAAAATACATATATGATTTTACATATATACGTATATATAGTGAGAAAGAGTGCAAGATTGTATTAGTGGATCTGCCTGAGGGGACTACAGGAGGTGGAAGAGGGAAAGGAGTTAGAGAATGAAAAATACTGAAACATTCCATATATATGAATGTACTATAACACAGTGCACTGCAAGCTGTTGGATAATAGGGGAACATGGTGACAGAGAAAGAATAAGTAATGGGGGGAGGTAGGTAATCTGATTAAGGCATGATATATACATGTCTGAAATACAAACTTTAAAAAGAAATGAAGGACAGGAAGGTAAAATAGGGCTTTTCCAGGGATGGGCACCAGTGGGAAGTGAGTAGTCACCAGGAAAGGGTGAATATGGTAAATGTATTTTATATCCATATATGAAAACAGAAGAATGAAGCCTGTTGACATTGTTCTAAGAAGGGATAATGATGGAGGAGGTAAATCTAAGACATATATAAGCACACAGGTAAATATCACAATATATCTCCCTGCACAACTATCATATGCCAATAAAGTAAGTAAGTGAGCATATGTACATCACAGAACACCAGTCTACTGTCATCCATCATCATGTAACTATGCACACAAAACACCATGTTGAGCTCAATGTTTTTAACTTGATACTGCAATTAAACATTTAGAATTATATTAAATTATTAACACATTTTTCTCCTTTTACCAGACAGTCACTAGTAAAAGGACCATAAAGTGGCCACTTGTGTACTCTTATCATCCTTAAACATTGAGTTAGAATTTGATTAAAAATAAAATTACTGTTTAGAAGATCTCAATTATATAAAAAGTTACAAAATGATAGACTAAATCTCAAAAGTTCTAAAGTAACTGACAAATTTGTAAAGGAACATCTGTAGTCTGAATTTTATATTTAGACTTTTTTATATAAACCATGTTACTACTCTTCATAATAAATTAACAGATGGACAATGCCTTCATACCTGGAAAAATGGTGTCCACACAGGTTTTCTAATTCTCTCTTAATTCATCAAAGCAAACCTAGAAAATTGAGGGACGGTTGATGGCAAAATTCAACTTAAAACACCAACAAAGTATATTCATGTTGCTTTTTATTTCATTCTTTTGTGCCAAATATCAAAACAAGGGACTGCGTGAAGTCTCACATACTTCTGTCCATCCACAGAACACTGAAAGCACCCATAGACTGTCTCCCTCTTTAAGTTCCCCATTCCACAGAGTATGCAAGGCCCTTTTGGGATGTTGTGATTAAGTAAGTTGACTCGGATGTGAGTCCCCTCCTTTAGTGAAATATCAGTCATGCTGAGAGGCTTGTCATAGTAGTCAGAAAAAAGATCTTCCAAGTATAACTGTGAACGAGAAATGGCATCCATCACTCTTCTATCTAGAAGGACAAGAACAAATGTGTTAGAGGACAAAATAAAAAATATATACCCCAAGCTGCATTTACAAATATATGACTAAATCTTTTAATTTTTTTCCTTATCAGATGGGATTACTAAGTAGATAACCTCAAGCATTAATACAAGAAGAAATTCTTCAATTGACATACTTCTTTCAAATAGTATATTTCTCAGTCTGTAGAGCAGTGCAAATGTTGCCGTATCTTCCCTTTCAAATCCTCCTTTTGACACTGAAGTGACACAAAGGTCTACAAAACAATTTTGAGAAGATGTTATAACTTCAACAACTCATATTTAGTTGATATTTTATGGGGTCAATGAATTCTGGTACATGCCATTCTTTTGTTTTTCTGAGCTAAATATTACAAGTTTGGGGGAAGATACATTCACATGGTACAAAAGTCAAAGAGTACAAAAAAGGGATACAGTGACAAGTCTCTAGCTCACCTTGTACCCAAGCAGTGTTCCATCCAAGAGACACTGTTAAGTGTCTGGTGTATGTTTGCAAAAGTACTTCATGTATTTTTACAACCATAAAGGAATATGTGCATAAAATTCTTTAGGCCCAAATAGCTACATGCTATACACATTTTTTAAATATTTTAATATTCAATTTTTAATTTTAATATTTCTTAGCGAGTACTCAAAGTTAGGATCTACAGAGTCATCACTCTTAATGTAATAGCTTCATACTACTCTGTTATAAGGATAGGATGTACTACTATTTACAAGTCATCTTAAGGTAGTTTCCAATGTTTTGCTGTTAGGAACTGAGTATCTTTGTATCCATACCATTTCACATATGTGTAAGTACATTCATAGGATGAATTCCCCCAAGTGTAAGGCCAAGGTATATGTACGTTTTAGATTTAGAGTTTAAAATCCCAATATAATTTTAAAATCCTACACCTATGGGGTTCTAAATAGAATTTACTTAAAATGTAGTTTTGTTTCTAGACTTCCTATCCTTTCCTCCACAGAATTGCAGAAATGAACAAAACTGGGTCTAAAAATGTTGATAAATTGCTACAGCTAGGGGGCTCCCTTGCCTAGTCCTTTTCAGCTATACCTGCATTTGTGCAGGTTTGTGCAGCCACTAACCTTAAAAACCTAGGAAATGTAGAATACTAAAGTAAGCTTCACTGAGCTGCTACACAAGATGACAATTGTGGAGGAAGTATTTGGACTTCTAAAGTTATTTTTCTTAGGATAAGTGCAGGGGGGAAGTTGTATGTGATACAGGTAAAACTAAAGAAAAATCTTCGGGTACCGTACTTTGGGTGCCCTGACACTTCAGGCATCTTAGTATCTACCAACAAGTATTTGCCACCACCAAAAAATACCTATTAGAAGGTCATTGATTATCATCCCCACGTAAGACAAGGAATACTTTGTCGGTGGTTGCATTTTAGCTCTCATCTATAATTGTGAGGTGATAGGGACTCTACAGCTTTCACCAAGAAGCAGAAAGGAGGTATTGGGTAATATTGGATAAGTAGGAAGGGAGGACTTTTCCTAGCTCCTTACCCAAACAGAAGATTGACAGTGATAAATGCATCACAGTTCTATAATTATAAAACAAGGAGAGGGAGAGGAGGAGATAGAGAAAGGGGAAGGGAGGAGAGAGAGAAAGTAAGAGTTTCTTATGAAATTCTCCTTTAAAAATATAATTTGTGTTTCAAGCAGATCACTCACTCACCAAAGGCACCATCCAGGTAAATGAAGAGTTCAAAAACACTGAAAGCTATGGTTGTATGTGCTGGAAATACAATTGCTTTTTCCCTTCCCTTGGGATTCTGTTCATCCATAAAATGAAACTACATTAAATAAATAGGTAAAACAACATCATTAAGGAGCTTAGCTTCTCAGAACAGTTTTTTTGGAAAAACAAAACATGTCCTACAGTCCTACTAAAAACAAAACAAATTTTCCCTAAGTAATGAATTATCCTGCTTAAACTGTTCATAATGGTGATTCAAGTGACCCAATGGGGACTCACAATCTGAATTAGGGAAACCGTCATTTTTTTTTTAACTTACTTTGGAACCAGGATAAGTGTCACCACAATAGCAATAGTTTCTGCAATAGAATCAGTTTTCTTTCAAATGCATATCTTGGACAGCAACTGCATTTAAGTACTAGCTTTGCTTTCAGCCTAGCAACTTACAGTTCCAAAACCCCCAGAGTTTTTAGCAGCTTTCTAAAGCAATCACCTTATTTTCCAAAACAATCACCAGCAAGTGATTGCAGCAATTTACCAGCAAGTAAATGCAATTTTTGACCCTAAAATGATAGAATTTGGTGAACAGCTGAAATATAGTCCTGAACAGAATCTTTAATTAAAACTTCAGAGTTCAGTACTTGATGAGATATCTTAATGAGAAGGAACTTAGTATTTATTAAATGTCTCAAAGTCATCTTATATATATTATATATAGTAATATGCTCATATACATATTATATATATACATATATGTACATATTATATATAGTAATATCCTCAATTGAGGACACAATTGAAAAAGATTATCATTTTACCCTGTCTTTGAAACAATTGGTTTTAATCCTATCAAATGATTACTGGGGGTCACTGAATAACAAAGATAAACAATAATTAAGCTTAAAATTAATTTCTAACTTTTTAAAGGATTTAATATTGAATGAAGTAGATTTAGCCACTGATAATATTAATTTTGTAAATTTTAATATAAAATACAAACTTGACTTAAAAATTCAGTTATAAACTATATTACTTAAAAATAAAATCAACTGGGCACAGTGGCTCATTTCTGTAACCCTAGATACTCAGGAGGTGGAGATGGGGAGGATCTCAGTTTGAGGCCAGTCTTGGAAGAAACTTTAGCAAGACCCCATCTCCAACAAGCCGGGCAGGGTGGTTTGCACCTGGGATCCCAGCTCTGCAGCTATGTGTGTAGGCAGGCGGATTCCAAGGTTGAGGCAAAAACGGGAGCTCATACCTGAAATATATGTAAAAGCAAAAAAGGGCTGAATGGATCTGAGGGCATGATTCAAGTGGTAGAGTGCCTGCCTAGCAACTGCAAGGCCCTGAGTTCAAATCCCAGTACTGCAAATAAATCAAAGAATGTCATTTCAGCACTCCATTTTACTTATTTATTTTTTAGCAGTACTGGAGACTGAACTCAGGGTCTACACCTTGAGCCACTCCACTCAAACTGTTTGCCCAGGATGGCTATGAACTGCAATCCTCCTGATCTCTGCCTCCTGAGTAGCTTCAATTATAGGCATGGGCCACCAGCACCCAGCAATTTTATTCTTAAAATAACACTTAAAGACTGGGGGCATGGCTCAAGTGGTAGAATACTTTTCTAGAAAGTGGGAGGCCCTGAGTTAAAAAAAATAAATCACAAAGAAACACCTTTGTACAATTAATTTACACTAATGAAAAAATAGCACCTAGCTACTCCACCATGTACATTATTTCATAAGGATTAGTGTTTAATTTGCATCACATTACACGTTTAAAATCCACATTTTCTTAAGTTTTTTTTTTTTTAACTTTCCGAAACACAATCATTCCTGTGCAAAATCCTACACAACTGCAGGTCTTTCATCTCTACATTTGACAAAACACACATGCCTCATTATAGGCTGAGTACTTTTTAAATATTCCCGTGGCAACTTTGCAGTTGCTAAGAGAAGCAGAATGAGTGCGTTTTACCCGCATTGCTTCCCCTCGAATCCCAGCATGCACAGACAGAGAGCACTGTCTGGAAGTTCGAATGCTTTCCATAACCACGCACAGCACAGCCTTTCTGCTGCTCCTCGATTGACGTATCAAGCTGTGATCAAAGTTAATTTTTCTAAAATAAAAAAGACATTCATAAGAGTCTTTAATATTGAATTCCATGTAATCCTGTACATTTTTTGCTATCATGTGTTACTCATTCAAGGTCAATCTCAACTTAAAGCAAATCAAAGCAGACCTAATACACATCACAAAATACATACAACAAATTTGACTAGTCTCCCTCTCCCTTCTATTTTTCTCTAACATGCTTCTATAGCCCAGCGACAGTAGCTCACTCCTGTAATCCTAGCTACTCAGAAGGCAGAGATTAGGAGGATCTTGGTTCAAAGCCAAAGCCAGGCAAATAGGTGGCAAGACCCTATCTCGAAAAAAAACACATCATAGAAAAGGATTAGTGGAGTGGCTCAAGGTGTAGGCCCCGAGTTCAAGCGCCAGTACCACAAAAAACAAACAACAACAACAATAAAAAAAAAAACATGCTTCTATACTCTGCCTGTTGAGAGTCTGTTAAGAGTTGCTGCTTTTAGTATAATTGTTGCAGGCAGAGACTTGGATTATTTCAGTTTTATAATTTAGCAAATGTGTGTAGGGCCATAGTGATTTTGTGAAACAATGGAACATTTTCTTTAAACCAAATGATTTTTTAATAGCTGCCCTTCACCAAAGTTTGAATACTACTAATTTGTGGCATTTCAAACAAATCAAATAAATTATACCAGTAAAACAATCTGAATGTTTTAAGCATTCTTTGCAATGAAGTTTTGTTTTTATTCTTTGGCAGTACTGGGGTTTGAACTCAGGGCCTCACACTTGCTAGTTAGGCACCCTACCACTTAACACACTCCACCAGTCCTTTTTTGTATATGTTGGGTATTTTGAGAGAGAGTCTTGCTTGCAATTGCATGGCCTTGCAATAAGTTTATGTAGTGAAAACACTGAAGTGTATTGGGATTATTATACTGACCGTGTAGTAATTTCCTTGAGTAATGTTGATACTTCCACTTCATGTTTGGTTACAACACCAAATGAAGCTTTTACTGCAATGGAATCAGATCCAGTGACATTTATCCCAACATCATTTACAATATGGTTGCCTCGCCTTCCATAAAGTGAAACATCTGATTCATCTTCATAATTCAGCAATTGATAAGATGAAATACCTTACAAGAAGGAACTTAGTATTTTTTAGGTGTCTCAAATTCATCTTATGTAGATTATATATAGCAATATATTAATTTATAATTGACATGTTAATGAGAAAAGCAACATTTCAATCCAAAGTTAAAAATAGCATTCCAATGAATTTTACAACAAAAACAAACAATTGACAATACTTGAAATGAGATCAAATTTTCTGTTCAGCCAACAGAATGTTTTAGGCATCAAGAGCCAGTGGTTGACTGAAAGGAAAACAAGTATTATTAAGCAATAACTTGTCAAAACAACTATTTTACAAGGTACCTTTTTAAATATGTTTAAATTTACCAATTGTAATAATTGAGTTGTAAACAAAAATACAGAATTACTTTCATCTCATTTGATTATGTAACATAGGTAAAATCAAATAATATATCTTAGAGATGAAAAAATATATAATTTCCTAAATTAATTTGGCTAAAACAACTTAACAAAATAATTGGTAAACTTTAAATTATTCAACCAACAAGAGATTTGATACTATACTAACTTTATGCATTATTAATCTTAGTAAAATGACTGCTGTCATAATAAAAATTGCTTTTATCAGTGAAACTGTGCATTATTAATGCAACTAATACATACAGCTTTCTATAGGTTTAATAACACCCCTCCTGGAGTAGTTACTCCCAATATTTCAACTTACCAGCTGAAATTTCTCTGTCTCCCAGAAGGATATCTTTCAGTGTGAAAGGCGTTGAGGTAAATTTGTATCTAGGAAACAGAAAGCATCGCTTCTTTTTTACCACCAGGCTTAGAGGTTGATATTTGTCAGCCTCGCTGAGGCTTGGAACAGGAACTAATCTCCCTCCATCTCCAACTTGCTTCACAAAGCTCTTGGTAGCAGCAGCAAACATATTAATATTAAAATGTCATCCACTGCAACCCTTAGATACCAAATCCATTTTCAAAGAAGAAAATCAGGCTTGATCTTAAATATAATTACACACGTTAAAAATATAAAGCATGGTTTTAAGGTAGTTTACCAGTGTACAATTCACAACACTGCCTTCCTTCCAGGTGCTCAGGTAATGAATAATAGATCAACGGTGTAAAATGATATACTAAAAGCAAGTGTAATTTGGAAAGGCAGTCTATAGCACTAGAATATAACGCAGAAAACATTCGAATACACTACCAATATGCTCGATAGCGATTTGCCAGCAGCACTCGCCACTTGGGAGGGAAGCACACAGCCCTGTGGGAAGCTGCAATTCGCGCACTAACTTGAGCACTGGATACTATCTACAATGGACCTAGTCCAAAGGGAATTCCTTCACAGGTCAACCAGGTGAATTTTGGCAATCCAGAAGTGCTGTTCTGAATCTGAATCCTTATGAGATATAGTTTATTGTGTAAGCATTTTGTTCATTTCCATCTTGTATGTTTACAAGTGCTTAATATCAAATATAAATTCACGGAATATAGGGAAATAATTGCATGCAGATCTTTATAAAACACTAAATTAAAGCCATATTACACACAAAACACGTCATGCAATGGTTTCTTACGCAGAAGCTGGGCACTCAGTCTACATCACCCGAAATGGAGTACAGCTGCACTATTTTCTTTTTCTATCATCACTATTATCCCAGTTACTCAACCTATAAAGAAAGATACGTAAGGTTTTGGATTGTTTTTATGGAATTTTGTGGCTAAAATTAAATGAAATTTTAGAAACAAATCTATGCTGTATTATTATATTGCCATAGGTGGACATTAATATATTTTGAAACTGTTCCTGTGGCCTTACAATATTTATTAAAATGTAACATTGTTGTACATTTATTAAAGTGTACATTATTAAAATGTAAAATACATCTATAGATATATATGTGTGGATATGTGGATATATATACATATATATGTAAAGGAAAGAAAAACAGGCTTAATTCAATTCTTGTAATGGAAATTTTATTAGATCTCAGTATTTTTTCTCTTCCTAAAGAATCTAGGGCTCACATTCAACCAAAACCAAATTACTTTCCTTGTCGTTTTGCTTTTGAGACAGAATCTTGCTAAGTAGCCCAGGCTAGCCTCCAATTCGTGATCCCCTTGCCTCAGCCTCCACAATGCTGGAATTATAGTCATGCACACCATGGCCCATTTAAGAAATTACTTTTAACAATGTCTCTTCGTGAGAAATACACTGAGCAAAACAATCCTCTGGAACACCAAGTAGGCAGGGGGAGGCCGCTAACGAACCTCTTGGCCAGTCATCTAATGTCGCTGTTTGGCCCCCCACCAAAGGTGGTGCATCCCAGCAAACGCCATTACAACACAGCTCTGCAGAAACAGCGTTGGACCGGAAACACAAAGAGGCCTAGCGTTGAACTCGCGACGGAAGCCTCCAAGACCAAGGAGCCCGGGGCGCGCTCCTAAGGGCAGCGCTTGGGGGCCAGGGGAGCCCCCGCGGCCCCCTGGAGCGACACACCGCGGTTCTCAAGGCTGGTGGCATTCGCATTCGGAATTTTAAAATCTTAAAAGCGACTCATCCGCCTGTCTTTCCTCCCACCCTTCAGACATGCTGGGCGTCTGGTCTTGCAGACCCCGAGCCCACCCCAACAAGCTTTCTCTCCGAGGAGGAAACCGCATCCTTCCGAGGACAAAGAACTGTGCGGCTCTGGGTCCAGTCAGTGGGTAGGAAGGGCGGGAGCCCAAAGAGGGCGCGGACCGGAGCTAGGAGCAGCCGGATCCGGTGGAGGGGGCGGGGCCTGGAGGGGAGGGGCGGGACCGAGCTCCGAGAAGCCCTAGAGGGGTGCGGGCGAGAGATGGGAAGAGCCAGGGCTAGCAGAGGGGGCGGGGCCTGGAGGGTAGAGGCGGGCCGGGCACCACGGAGCCCCAGGAGCGGAAGGGTGGAGCGGGCAGGAGCTGGGAAGAGCCGAGCCTGTCAGAGCCTGAGCGGCCTAGAAGGGGAGGGGGCGGGGACTAACTAGGTGCTGGGCCAGGAGTCCGAGCAGCGAGGGGGTGTGGCCGGCACTGC
This sequence comes from Castor canadensis, assembly GCF_047511655.1. Classification (NCBI taxonomy): domain Eukaryota; kingdom Metazoa; phylum Chordata; class Mammalia; order Rodentia; family Castoridae; genus Castor; species Castor canadensis. The sequence goes on along the minus strand of NC_133389.1, from coordinate 130,953,646 downwards.
TGCGCCGAGGCCCCGCCTCCCCCCGCCCCGCCCGCTGGTCCCCTTAGCTGAGGGACGCGAGCAGCAAGGAGAGGGGGAATCGGAGAGGCGGCAGTGCCGGAGAGCTGCTCTCGGGACGGGCCGACGCGGGGAGCGAGGACATCGCTCCTCACTGCTCTTCTTTGCGCTGCCTAGTCGTCCCTTCTCGCAATGTCCCAGAGCAGGCATCGCGCCGAGGCCCCGCCGCTGGAGCGCGAGGACAGCGGAACCTTCAGGTCAGCGCCGGGCTTCGGAGCCGCAGGGCCGAGAGCGGTGGGCAGCAGAGGCGGGGGCGGGGAGCCGGCTTTCCGGCGGCATTCTGGGTAAAGCCCCTTCCTGCCTCCCCCCTCCCCGCGGCGGCGGCGCTCGGCCCCGCCCTCTTGGCGGCACCGAGCCGGGGTCTGCGGCCGCGCCCCGCCCCTCTGGTGGCCCCGGGCTCGTGCAGGGTGGGAGGAGGCGGCAAATGGTGCCGCGCTGAGGCAGGATTCGTGGGCTTGGTCTCGAGCGGATGCAGCGCCGGTGTCCACCTCGTTCCCCTGAGGATCCCGGCCACCTGCATTCAAGTTCTCTCTCCAAAGACCTCCCTCCCTCACTCTGCTCGGCCCTGTCGAGTGACTGCCGCTTCGGGGCCGGGAGACAGGTGCGCCCAGGCCTTGTCGGCTCTGGCCCTGGCGCCTGGGAGCTGGGAGCTTCCCTCGTCACCATTGGTGGCAGTTGAAACTGGCCAGTGTGTGCTTCTGCTTCCCTCTCCGCTTTGACATGCAAAGCACACGTCTGTCTGTTGTTTTTGCAGTTTGGGGAAGATGATAACAGCTAAACCAGGGAAAACACCGATTCAGGTATTACACGAATACGGCATGAAGACCAAGAATATCCCGGTTTATGAATGTGAAAGATCCGATGTGCAAATACACGTGCCCACTTTCACCTTCAGAGTAACCGTCGGTGACATAACTTGCACAGGTCTGTATGCACAGTTAATCTCCATGATCATGCGGGTTGGCAGTCCAGACTTGGTGTTACTTTTCAATTCGGAAAAGTGCCCCTTTTGCCAAAGACAGGAGGAGCGGGCTCTGAAACCAAGAGATCTCTCGTATCAGGTCATTAGGGTTTTTCAGCTTCATGTGATTGCCTCTAATTTTCCTCAGCTACGAGGAAGCTCAGAAACTAAAAAGTTATGTAGGCATCCTGCAAGCATTCTCTCACCATAGGATCCTCCTAAGGGTCCTCTAAAAATTAGGGAGAAACAGGAAAGGTTCTTGGAGCTGTCATAACTCCACAGGAGGTACTGTCAGATTTACTAGTTCCCTAGATTACAGCAATACTTGAGGCATGACCCCAGAATTTTCTGAGCTCTTCCCTCCCTTTGCAGACACATTTGGAACTTTGGGTTCATTGTACCACTACTGATTTTGTGTCCAGATAAAATGAGGACAAGCAGAAGGTTCCCAACCACTGTAATGCATAGTAGCTTCTGATTCTTAAAACAGCAGGTACTGTGTAAGATTGTATTTTCTTTTTATACAGGAAGAAACATTCAGAGAGATTATAAGTAACATGCCCAAGGTCACATAGTAATAGTTTCAAAGTTCAGGCTCATGCCTGAGGAAATGGTAACCATTTGTAAATGTTGACATTATCTTTCTTACCTTTTTAATTACAGACATAAAAAATTTAATTTGGAAGAATATTAAGGAAAAAAATAGTGGAAAGGCTGGAATTCCTCCATCTAGTTATCTGATGGCATGATTTGTTTGTGTCTTCGGGGAAAGTTGTCACTGAAGCCACTTTAAGAGATTTCTGAAGCTTCCCAACCCTCCCCATCCCTTCTATGTGAGGCAGGTGGATTGTAAGTGCTGACTGGAAAGTTCCTCACATGAACCATGAAGTCAGCATTGCATTTATTACATCAAATGGTTGATTTAAAATAGTCAATGGAAATTCATGAAAACGTAGCCTTTCACGCCCTCCACCCTACATGTGTTTTAGATTAGGGATTAATAACTGTTTCAACCATTCTGCCTTCAACCTCTTCTCACACTACCTCCTCTTCCTGTGCCAGCTTATCTGCCTTCATGGTTTGCCCAGCAAGGTGGAGGCCCTGAGTTCAAACCCCAGCACCACCAGAAAGTAAATAAATAAATAATGACTAATAATTCTGAAATCTTCATATTCAGCCCAGACCCAGTTACAAAACAATGTATCTGCCTGTGCACTTGCTGGGCATCTTCCATTAGAGGATATAAAGTCACCTCAGTCTCTCATTGTCCCAAATCAAATCTATCTTATCCCCTCCACAACCCATTTCCCTTGCATTCCTTTTCTCTATAAAGGTACCACAATAACCTAGTTGTGGGGATGGCCTTGATCCTTCCCTTCCGTCTCCTTCTTGTCCAGTCTATTATTAAGCCCTATTTCCTAAAAAGCTATTGAGTCTGCTTCACTCTCTTTTGGGGCTCTTCAGGCCACTGTCATCTCTTGATTGTATTATAGCTCCTGTCTTTTAACTGCTCTTTCATCTTATAATCTTGTGATACCCATCTTCTGTATGACAACCAAAGTGTTCTTTTCTAGCATTCAAATTTGTCTCCCTCCTCTTAAAATCTACTTAGTGGTTTCCCCATCATGCTCTAGATAAATACAAACATTTTAACTTCACTTACAAACTTGCTTTTTTAAAATGTAATCATCAAGTAGCATATCACTTAGGCAGTCAATGAAAATGCATAGCATCAGGCCTTCCCTGCTGTATGGGATAACAGCATGTGTTTTTAACAAAATACCATGGTATTTTGGCACACTAAAATTTGAAAAGCACATACTTATAATACCCTTCTTTGACCTCTTCCTCAACCCTCAACTTCTAGCCTTTTATCTCAAAATTCCTTCCTTCAAGTACTTATACTTTAGCCAAGTCATCTATTTGGGGCTTTGACAATACTGTGCTCTGTGTTGCCTTTGAGCCTTTTCAGGTGCTTTCTCTCTATCTAAAATATTCTTCTTAATCCCCAGCTCCCTCTACCTTACTAGCTTTTACTCATCTTTCAAGTGTCAGTTTATTTATCTGTTTCTTCATGAAACCTTTTTGAATCCCTAAGCAAGTGTCAGGGAGCTGTCACCTTTTTTCCTTTCTCACTTTTTTTTTTTTGGTGAGCCTGGGTCTTACTATCTAACTGAGGGTGGCCTCAAACTCTTGATTTTCCTCCCTCAGCCTCCTGAGTGCTGAGATTACAGTTGTACACTACCACATCTGGCAAGCTACCATTTTCATGTTCTCCCCTACAGCCTGTGTTGAGGCTTGTAACATATACCCCTCATCTTTCAGATACCTGTTAACAGACAAAATCCCACACTAATCTGTCAGTCCTTAAGGTCAGGGACTCTGTTTTGTTCTATGCCATATCCCAAATGTCTATGTTAGTAGATAAAAGAATATAGCTTGTGTGTCCCTTGATGCTTAAGGGTCACACTTGAAACTTATTTCATGAGTTTGAGGGTTTGAACCCAGAAGGAAAAAAGATTGACTTTATCATTTGTCAGAGGTGAGTGCTTACTGAAATGTGGGCTTCAGTCTTAGGCCCAGCCTTCCATTTTCTACCCAAGGAAGGAATACAGACTACAGAAAATGCATTACACATCCATATATATATATATATATATATATATATATATATATATATATATATATATATAACCTTCCCTACTGTGCTCAACATATAGTCATGACTGCTTAGCCTAACATAGGGGTTTGATCCAGAATAGGACCAGACTATCAGAATAAAATTGTGCCTGTTTTGCTGTCCAGTGGTTCTGCTTTAAGTGATTTCTTTAAAGGAAAGTTCTTGCTGCAGAAGAATTCCCTATCTGTCCAGGAATAAAGGAAGAGTAAAATTCTAAGTTCCCTTTCTTCAGGAGGTCTGACATGGTCTCCTTTATTACTGTTTTATGTAATAAATACATACAATATAGAACCAATAAGAGTTTTTATACAAGTGTGCATAGACTTAAATACATGGAATTTTAAAAATTGTTTTCTTTATTAATTTTACATGGTAAATATTTTATTATAGTGTACAACTGTAGCAGGTATAGTGGATGTTGTATTTCCAAGTATGTACATATAAAACTTGTAGTGACTTTGTTTTGCAATATAACATCTGTGAAACCCACACTTCTTCATAGGAGTTGAAAACTTCTTTTTTAAACCTTAATTCAGGTGAAGGTACAAGTAAGAAGCTGGCGAAACATAGAGCTGCAGAGGCTGCCATAAACATTTTGAAAGCCAATGCAAGTATTTGGTGAGCTAAATTTCTTTGTATTCTGCAGCTCAAAATTATCATGGCTGAGGTAAGATTACAAATTTGAATGTGCTCACAAAAGCAACAGAGGGAACAATTATTAGTATCTTAGTTCTAATATTCCATTTCTTTGTGAAAACCTGTCATCCGCACACTTTTGTCCACTGAAATCTAGGAGTTAGCAATGAAACAAAGGCTCTTGTGAACTAGACTTTACTTGCTCATGATGGAGAGCAGCAGTATAAAACCAGTGTTTCTAGCAAATATTAATATCTTGAATTATGACTTCATTTCTACATGGAATAAAACAAGGTATGAGATAGAAAGAGATCGGTAAATGTACTCTCTTTCTTTTTTCTTTTTGGAGTGAGAATCTTGCTTTGTAGCTCAGAATGGCCGCAAACTCGCAGTCTTAGTCTCCTGACTTTGGGGATTAGAGAGTTGCATCACCATGCCCAGCTGAAAATACTCTTAGGAAATCTCATATGGATGTAGGAGGCAGAGATTTTCTTTTACTGTAGAATATATACCAAATACAAGAGAATGCTAAGTGGAATTCTTGACATGTGTTTCCAAATTAAAATTTTTGCCACTTTTTTGAGGTGTTTTTGGAAACAGTATTGATTCTGGAACATCATGTATTATAAAGTGGTGTCTTTTGGTTTCCACTGGGGGCACTGTTGAGTATGGCATGCCTTTAAATGCTGTTCTACACACTCAAAATGCTTATAATTCAGTCTGTGAATAGCTGACAGCAGAGACCAGTGGAATTTGGGATAGACTTTTCTCATCTACAGCAAGACTCTTGGATTAGAAGTATACTTAGATTCTCATAAAGGATTTCTTTTTCTATGTATTTCTGACCTTTTGGGTACTTTAGAACTGACTAGTACCATAGCTACACTCAAGATAAGCACTTGCCCCAGGCAAGCCTTGGATCTGACAGATGATGCCTGCTTTTCTGAGGTCACACATTATAACTGATTTGTGGAAGCTTTCAAGACATGCCAAATAGCATTGCACATTTCGAGTTTTGCCCCACCACTAGTAATGGTCATGCTGTTTTATGCAGCTCAAAAGTCAACCCAAAGTGTTGGGTACATTTGTAGAAATGAGCATATGGAGTGTCCTTTCTGCAGATGGGCACTTCACTTTGTCACCAAAAAAGGCTAACAAACTTTACTATATATTTTGTGCTTTTTGACAGATAAGATGAGAATTACTAAGCTGAGAATTACTAAGATGAGGCCTAAAGTGGCCTGATTTAATACAGAGACATTCTCACTTCTCCATCACAATTATTTGGGTAGCTTCAGCATGCAGCATTGTAAGTGAATATTCATATCTCATCAGCCTATGTAAAGTTTGAAATTCTGGCAGTTGGAAAACAAACTTGAAGCGGCAATAGCTAAACCTCACTTGTTATGGAGGAAATGACTGTTCAGTTGCTAGGTGGTAGTAACCTTGGAATGCAGGTTATTCAGCATGAGGCATTGATCTCCCAAGTAACTAGTAATTCCAAACTACCTAGAAGTGATTGTTCTCTTTTTCCCTAATCATAATCTCCACACACTGAAACCAGTTTCATGTAGGCCACCCTATTTTTTGCAGGATACATATAAATCTTAGAGATTTATCCTAGCACTGAACAAGTGATAGAACAAACAGATCTCTCTTCCACAGTTTTCTGAATGGAAACACATTTATGACATGCGTTATCCGTATTGCTAGGCTAAATTTCCTAGTTAATGGTCTTTTTTGTGTGTAGTTATAATAATATTGTACTTTAAATATATTTTTATTAAGCACCTATTATGTATAAAACATTACAGAGCTTAGGTAAGTAATACATAGGCCCTACCATCGAGGAATTTGCAGTATGAATGGAGAAAGTTTAGGTGAGGGATAATAAATTACACATATTTTTAAAAGTGTATAATTTATGGTCAAATAACTTCCTTATGAAAGAGTCAGACAAAATGCTATAATGGAACTGGGGACATAGCTTCAGTGGTAGTAGCTTGTGTAAGGCCCTGGGTTCAATCCCCCTAGCACTGCCAAAAAAAAAGTTACAGTGATTCAAAGGAGTGAGAGATGATCCACTGGGGAATAGGCTTCTTGAGGACGTGACATCTGAGATACACCTCGGATGGCAGATAGTTCAGAAGAAGTTAGAAGAACATTCCATATATAGGGAATAGCAAGAGCTTAGGCATGAAGGGGTATATAGAAAATGCTTGCCATTTATTTAGTAATTTGGAGAAATTGTTTTTTAAAATAACACTTTAAAAAAATGTTTAGCTTTGCAGCTCCTGACCCCTTAATGCCTGACCCATCCAAGCAACCAAAGAACCAACTTAACCCTATTGGTTCATTACAGGTAAGTTGTATAGTTTTTCCCTACCTAATATTTTATCTTCTGATGAAAGATAGGATAAATCGGTAATATCAGAGGGACAAAGACAAGCAATTGATGTTTTAAAGATAAGAATTACATTTTCCAGGTTATGATCATTAAATTTTATAGAGCTAACTTGAAATTATTTTCCTACTTATTATATGTTTTGGATTTTCTTCCATATACAGTATTTGCCTTTGTTTTGTAAAATTATCATTTGAAATCAACAGAACCTTAGTGCACATGGGTGGAGTGTTGTATACTTTAAGAACATTTCTTTCCACTTTTGTGGAAAACATCTTTCTACTTCCATGAGACAGAAGACTTTATAAAAGAACCAAAGTTGGGTAACTTAAGAAAAGAGAGGTGTGGTTCCATAGTGTAGAGTGTTTGTCTGCTTTACATGCAGAAGGTCTTGGGTTTGAGTCCCGATGAAACCACAGTGTGGTTACTTAATATTTGATTGGTGGAATGGCTCATGGGTAGAGCACCTGCCTAGCAAGCATGAGGCCCTGAGTTCAAACCCAAAAAAAAAAGGAAAGAGAAGTTAGCCCACTGATTTGCTTAGTCTCTGATCTTCACTTGCTTTTGATTGAATGCAGCAATTAGCTAGATGTGGGTCTGGAAGTCCATAACTAGGAGGAGGGAGGCTTTATGAACTGAGGGCAGGTGTCTTTTCTGGTGTTCCCAAAGAGGTTGGTAGTGGCTTACTTTCTCCTTGGACTCTGATATCACTTCACTATGGCTTAATAGAAGAAAGGCCTTCCTAGCACAAAGCTGTTTGAGTTTCGTCCTATGAAGGATGTTTAAAGATATGAATATCTATGGGAAATACAGGGTCTTCCCTCATTTTTCAATGGTGGAATGCTATTATTCTTTTCAACATATGACTAGAAATGTAATCAGAATCAAGAAGGAATATCATGTGATTGAGCCATTGTACAGTTAAAATTACTGTTAAAGCCTCATCTCGATTTTATAGGAATTGGCTATTCATCATGGCTGGAGACTTCCTGAATATACCCTTTCCCAGGAGGGAGGACCTGCTCATAAGAGAGAATATACCACAATTTGCAGACTAGAGTCATTTATGGAAACTGGTACTTATTTCTTAACAATCTGCAGTATTTTTAGATGATGAATGACCATAGAAGTTTCTATTTTTCAAATATATCTGTGGGGAAAAAAATTGATGTGCTTCTTTTCTTCTCTCTCTCTCTCTTTCTCTTTGCTGTGTGGGGGTTGAACTCAGAACCTTAAGTTTGTTAGGTAGGTGCTGTACCATGTGAACCACTCCTCAGTCCCTGTCTCTGACTTTCTAAGGTTGAGAAAGTAAATATTTGGTTAAGAATATTTATATGTCTTAATTTGGTATTTTTAAAAATCAGAATTTATTAATGGAAAGATAGGCAAATTGTTGGCTCTGTATCTTAAACATTCCTCACTGATGTTTTACTGACTTTTAAAAAACAACTTTGCATGATGCCTCATGCCTATAATTCTAGCTACTCAGGAGGTAGAGACCAAGAGGATCATAGTTGGGCTAGACAAAATGTTAGACCCCCATCTCAACGAGCTGTGTGGGGTGGCATACCCCTGTGGTCCCCGCAGCTTTGAAGGTGGAGATAGAAGGATTCCTGTTCAAAGCCAGCCCATACAAAGTTAGTGAGACCCTATCTGAAAAGCAAATTAAAAGAAAAAAAAAAGGCTGGGGTCATGGGTCAAATGGTAAAGAACTTGTGTAGCAAGCATGATGCACTGAGTTCAAAAATAAATGAATAAATAAATAAAATATAAGAAGGAAATTCCTGTTCTTAATATGTTTAACATTACTAAAAAATAACCATCTCCTAATGTGTTCACTAATTAAACATAATGCTTTACACATTTGATCATCCTCTGTGGACACTAATGTCTAAATCTATTTCTTTTTCTTTATTTAGGAAAAGGGGCATCAAAAAAACAAGCCAAGAGAAATGCTGCTGAGAAATTTCTTGCCAAATTTAGTAATATTTCTCCAGAGAACCACATTTCTCTAGTGAGTAATGATCAGATGATTAAGTGTCTCTTACTGTAAGAAACTCTCCTGATTTCTTGTTGTATAGATACTTCAGAGTGGCAATTTTTAAAAATATCTTTATTGTTCAGCTATACACTACCCTAATTTTAGCTGCTTTCTATATGTGAGCCAGAGTTACTGGAGTGACCAAGTAAGGGGACTTAGGAGACATAGTAAATTCAGAACAATAGGATGGGTTCTAAAAATGATAGCTCAGCTGGGTGTGTGGCTTACAAGTACAGCATGTGCTTAACATGTACAAGGTCCTGGATTCAAACCCCAGCACCAAAAAAAAAAAAAGTAACTAAAAATGTCAGGCAGTAATGCCATTTTTACCTTTAGAGTAACAACACAGTTCCATTCCTTTGTTCAATCATTTGTCCACTCAGCAGTCATTTAGTAGCATACATATCAGGTACTGGGATACAGTGAAAAACCAGTCTCTACCCATATAGAATTTATAGCCTACTGAAAAAGGAAAGTAGGCTATTGACTGGTTCTTACAGTGGATGATGTAGGAACAGGGAAGACAGCATATAACCAGAACTGGGTTTTTTGCCAAGGCCTCCAGGAAGAAGTAATATCTAAGCTGAGACCCATAGGATGAGAATGGGGGAAAAGAATTCCAGGGAGAAGAAAAATCATGCACAAAGCCCCTGAAGTGGAACATCTTACTCAGTCTGAGAATGCTAGTGAGTTAGTATGTCCAGAGCATAGTGTTGAAGGGAGGGAGTCTCAAACAGTAAGGCCAGAAAAGCAAGGGGAGATTACTCTTATCCTAAGGTAGTACAAAGTCATTAAAGAGTTTTAATCTGGAATAGACAGGAACTAACATTAGAAAAGAAATCAGGCTGGAGATATAGCTCAGTGGTAGAGAACTTGCCTAGCACAAGGCCCTGCATTCGATCCCTTGCACCACAGTGAATAAATAAATAAATAAAAATTTTATAAAAATAAAGGAAATTACTTGACTGACTCAGGGTGAGTAAATGAATATTAGGATCAAAGGGACCTAGTAGCGTGCTGTTATAGAAAGCATATAAGAGATAATGGCTTAAATTAAGGTGGTGGCAGAGGAAATGGAGAGAAATGAGTAGATTTAATAATTATTTAGAAAACTGAAGGAAAGGGGCATGATAATTGATTGGATGTGAGGAATAAGGGAAAGGAGGGAAATAAATATTTTAGTTTGGCAACTGAGAAGACAGTGGCAGTTTTCAATAACGGTGAACACAGAAGGTGAGAAGGATTTGAGGCAAGCAGGGTATATTGAGATTGAAGTATGGAGGTATTGAATAGGCAGCTGGGCCAACCCAGAGCTTAAGAAGTATGGCTACATGTAATCTATAGCTTGAGGTTCTGATATGAACTAGGTATGTCTTGTGGTACATTATCTTTGAGTAGGAAATGAGAAGGCACAACCGTAGCAGTATCCTCGCTAAACTTACAAAATGATGGCTCATTTTGTAGGGAAAAAAAACAATGGTTATATCAAATAAGTAATATACTTTTGTTTTTTCTTTTTTAATAGAAAAATATTGTATTTACTTCTTTTTAAATTTGTATCAGAGATACTACCAAAATCACAAAGCACAGATAGGTTTACAGGTAGAATCTGTCAATCTTCAAAAGAATTTTTAATAGTGTTTAAACCACTTATGTTATATATAATGTAAAAGAAGGTTTCTCATATATGTAATATATAGGAAGTTTCAAAACACCTTCAAAAATATTCAGTAGACTATCAAAAGAACAATGCCCTAGACATGAATAGTTTATTTTACAGATGTATGGATATTTTAAGGTTAATAAATTTATTACTATAATTAACTAAAGGAAAAGAAGCATAAACCTTTCAGTGGATGCTGAAAATATATATTTGCTAAAACTCAATTGTTGCTGATAAAAAAAATGTCCAAAGAAAATCAAAATCATGGTTACATGCTTATGCCTTACACTCATTCCCGTTAATATTAGAAATAAGACTGAGGACGCCCACTAACACTATTTTATTTGACCTTGTTCTAGAGGTACCAACCAATAGAATTAGACAAGAGAAAACAATAAGAAGTTGGAAATAAGAAGAGAGGAGTTATAAATGATTATTAACTGCAAATAATCTGATTGTATCCCTGTAAAGCCCTAGAGAAAAACTACTAGAAACAGTAAGAGAATTCATCAAGGTAATTGATCAAGAAATTAATATACAAAATTAATAGTTTCACATATTTAGTGTTGTGAAGGTAAAAAAAAATAATTAAAATAGAAAGTTAAAAATCATTGCTTCTGGGAAGGAGACTGAAAATGGGGAGGGGTTGAGCCTGGGGATTATTGCTTTCATAGTTCCGAACTGTTTGATTTTTTTGCTGAATGTGGGTATCATTTTGATTAACGAGACTTAGGAAGCTTGGTAACATTGCCACTTTATAGAAAATTGAAACTATCCTGAAAAGGTATACTAGAAAGTAATCAATAGTTTTCCTACTTACAAATAGTAAGAGCTGGAATATAAAAGATCTATCCCATTTTCAGTAGTGAAAAAGGGGATGGTATGTTTGTGAATACACTTAAAAACAAATGTGCAAGGATTCATTTAAAACTCTACTGAGGAATATAACAAATTGGACAAATGTAACGCTATCTCTTAATTTTGATAGGGAGACATGGTGTTGTAAATATATACAAATGTAATGTAGTCTCACTCAAAATTCACCAGAATTCTCTTTGATACTTTACTAAATTTATCTGGAAAAATAAACCCTCAAAATTTGCCAAGAAAAATAAAAAGTAAGAGTATGTGGTGCTATGCTGCCAGAGAATAAAGCATACCATAAAACTGTAGTCATTAAAACACATGATTTTTGGGTTTGGTGGAGTGGCTCAAGTGGTAGAACATCTGCCTAGCAAGCATGAAGCCCTGAGTTCAAACTTCAGTACTGCAAAAAACATAAACCAAAAATGTGACTGGTGTAGGAATAGACAGAGGATAGAATAATTCTATCAGATGCACGTAGGAACATAGTATATGGTAACAGTAAGACTTCAAATCAGTGAGTGAAAGGAACGATTATTTAATAATGATGTAGAAACAACTTACAGACACATTTGGGGATGGGGGAGAATGTGTGTATATATGTATATGACATACTTAGGTTGCTGTCTTATTCTTTACACCACATAACTTTCAGGTGCATCAATGATTTCAGTAAAAACTAAAAGTGTAAGTATTAGAAAACATGGAAGAGCGTTTCTCTTCTAAATATTTTAGGATGAGGAAAGCCTTTTTAACCTAGAAGCTTAAAGTAAAAGTTGCATAAATTTGACTATAGCCTACTACACAGCCAAAAATCTATAAATAAAACTAAAGAATAAAATAAAGTGGGAAGTAATGCTCTTCAACACATGACTATAAAGAAGCAATTTTTAGTACTATATATTGAAGCTCTTACACATCGGTAAAAAAAAGACAACCCAGTAGAATACAAATGACTAAGAAAAGGAAAAAGTTCAGCTTCATTCGTGCAGGTAATTCACCGTTTAAATTGGTCAAAACTACAAAGTTTGATGCTGTCTGGTGTTAGTGAGGGTCTGAGAAAACAAGTCCCTCCAAAACAGTTGGTGGGAGTTTAAATTGGTTCAGAAAGCAGGTTGCAAGTATTTATCACAATTAAAAGCATTACCTACTTTAAGTCTATAGTTCCTCTCCTAGAAATAATTGTACAGAGAAACTCAGCTAAGTGCAAAAGATTGCATATTATTTCAGCATTGTTAGAAAAATCAAGAAGTTAGAAATAACCTAATGCCCATAATGTAGAGCATGTACATGTGCTGATGTGAGAAAAATGAGTAAGATGTAAAAGGGTAAGCTTTCCTTTTAAGAAAAATTGTGTATATCTGCTTACATATCCATAGAACATTTATGGAAAGATACTAAGGAAAGTTTTAAGAGCAAGTACCCCTAGGGAATAGAACACAGATCTTCAAGGAAGGAAGTGGTAAGGGAGACTTTTACTCTTCATTATATACTTGCTCATATTGTATATATTGTTTTACCATGTAAATTAAGTGATTTCTTTTAACCTTTTTTTTGTGCTAGGTATCAAACCCAGGGCTTTGTACACTCAGCACAGACTCTACCGCTGAGCTATACTTTCAGCCCTAAAAACAATAAAGGAATATAAGTTTTCATTTAGTACATTTATATCAAGTTACTTAATTTTATATCATGTCATTCCTATGATATTTTGAAAATTCCTTCATTTCTGTTATGCTTATTAATAAAGTAGTTGTGTTTATTAACAGTGTAGGAAAGAATTTGAGAATCATAAACTAATATATAAATGTAAAGCACTCTAAGAACAGACATAAAAAGGGAAAGATATGGGGAAGAATAAAGAGAAGAGGAAAAGGAGAAAGAAAAAGGAAAAAATTACACTCTGTTGGGTGCTGGGAAATCAGTGTAATGAGAACTTTTGACATCCTGTCATTCACTTGAACAACTCTTTCTTCTCAAACCTAACTTTCACATCTCACCTTTTCCAGTTTTTTGTTATTGTTTTCTGCTTTATAGTAGTTATGTTTGTTCTTTTTTTTTTTAATTCATATGTGCATACAATGTTTGGTCATTTCTCCCCCCCTTCCCCCGCCCCTTCCCTTACCCCCCCCCCCGCCCCGCACCTCCTCCCTCTCCCCCCTTACCACCAGGCAGAAACTATTTTGCCCTTATCTCTGATTATGTTGAAGAGACAGTATAAGCAATAATAGGAAGGACCAAGGGTTTTTGCTAGTTGAGATAAGGATAGCTATACAGGGAATTGACTTGCATTGCTTTCCTGTACATGTGTGTTACCTTCTAAATTAATTCTTCTCCAACAAACCTTTTCTCTGGTTCCTGGTACCCTTCTCCTATTGGCCTCTGTCGATTTAAAGTATCTGCTTTAGTTTCTCTGCGGGCACCAAATGCCATCTAGTTTTTTGGGTGTGTTACCTATCCACATACCTCCCTTGTGTGCTCTCACTTTATTGTGTGATCAAAGTCCAGGCCCCTTGTTGTGTTTACCCTTGGTCTAATGTCCACATATGAGGGAGAACATACGATTTTTGGTCTTTTGGACCAGGCTAACCTCACTCAGAATGATGTTCTCCAGTTCCAGCCATTTACCTGTGAATGATAAGATTTCATTCTTCTTCCTAGCTGCATAAAATTCTATTGTGTATAAATACCACATTTTCTTAATCCATTCATCAGTAGTGGGGCATCTTGGCTGTTTCCATAACTTGGCTGTTGTGAATAGTGCTGCAATAAAGTAGTAGCTATGTTTGTTCTTTAATGTAAAAGAATATAAAGATATAAAAACCATTTCATATTTTAGTTTTAAATTGCACCATTAGGCAGATTCAATTATTTCCTGATTTGCTCATGGTGCTCTCAAATATCTTACACCCCTTTATGTGACCATCAGAAAATTTGATAGTCTTTGTACTATACAAAAGTTGTTTTGTTTTATTTTGTTTCCCTGATGCCCTATGGGCATCTCGAGGTCCCACGGTGCCTTTTAGATAGTTAAAAGGCATCAACCTGGTCAAAAGAGGAAGAAAGAGGAAATAATGCATTAAAAGTCTCTACAACTTCCAACTCCAATGTTGCTGTACAAAAGCATTTTTAAATACTTACAGTATACTTACTTAGTGCTTCCTTTTTTTGTTGTTTTTGTTTTTTGGTATTTGGTTTTTTTTTTTTTTTGTATTTGTTAAGTATATGTACTTGTTAGTATTATCTACTTTAAATTGGAAAAATAACCAAATGATATCCACTTAAATGTCCTCTATGAAGTATTAAATGTGAGTGCTTATAAATACTTTTAATTATACTGGTAGTGGTATTGAAATATAGTTCTAGTTAAGAGTCAAAATCTTCCTCTCTTTTTCAGACAAATGTAGTAGGACATTCTTTAGGATGCACATGGCATTCCTTGAGGAATTCTCCTGGAGAAAAGATCAACTTACTGAAAAGAAGCCTTCTTAGTATTCCAAATACAGACTACATCCAGCTGCTTAGTGAAATTGCCAAAGAACAAGGTTTTAACATAACATATTTGGATATAGGTATGAATTTTTAAGTTGGTTTATTCCAAGACATGCTTCTTTTTAAAATGTATTTGAGAAATAAAAATGTTTATTGTAATTTATTTTATTAATCAAGAATTCTAACTATATATAATTACCAGAGCAGTTCTTTTTTTTTTTCTTTTTTTATTATATTCATATGTGCATACAATGTTTGGGTCATTTCTTCCCCCTTCCCTCTGCTCCCTCCCTTACCCCCCCAACCCCTTGCTACCAGGCAGAAATTATTTGGCCCTTATCTCTAGTTTTGTTGAAGAGAGTATAAGCAACAATAGGAAAGACCAAGGGTTTTTGCTAGTTGAGATAAGAATAGCTATACAGGGAGTTGACTCGCATTGCTTTCCTGTATATGTATGTTACCTTCTAAGTTCATTCTTCTCGAACTAACCTTTTCTCTAGTTCCTGGTACCTTTCTCCTATTGGCCTCAGTTGCTTTAAAGTATCTGCTTTAGTTTCTCTGCATTGAGGGCAACAAATGCTATCTAGTTTTTTGGGTGTTTTATCTATCCTCATACCTTCCTTGTGTGCTCTCGCTTTATCATGTGATCAAAGTCCAATCCCCTTGTTGTTTGCCCTTGATCTAATGTCCGCATATGAGGGAGAACATACGATTTTTGGTCTTTTGGGCCAGGCTAACCTCACTCAGAATGATGTTCTCCAGTTCCAGCCATTTACCTGTGAATGATAAGATTTCATTCTTCTTCCTGGCTGCATAAAATTCCATTGTGTATAAACACCACATTTTCTTAATCCATTCGTCAGTAGTGGGGCATCTTAGCTGTTTCCATCACTTGGCTATTGTGAATAGTGCCGCAATAAACATGGGTGTGCCGGTGCCCCTGGAGTAACCTGTGTCACATTCTTTTGGCTATATCCCCAAGAGTGGAATTGCTGGATCATATGGTAGATCAATGTTTAGATTTTTAAGGAGCCTTCAAATTTTTTTCCAGAGTGGTTGTACTAGTTTACATTCCCACCAGCAGTGTAAGAGGGTTCCTTTTTCCCCACATCCTCGTCAACACCTGTTGTTAGTGGTGTTGCTAATGATGGCTATTCTAACAGGTGTGAGGTGGAATCTTAGTGTGGTTTTAATTTGCATTTCCTTTATTGCTAGAGATAGTGAGCATTTTTTCATGTGTTTTCTGGCCATTTGAATTTCTTCTTTTGAGAAAGTTCTGTTTAGTTCACTTGCCCATTTCTTTATTGGTTCATTAATTTTGGGAGAATTTACTTTTTTGAGTTCCCTATATATTCTGGTTATCAGTCCTTTGTCTGATGTGTAGCTGGCAAATATTTTCTCCCACTCTGTGGATGATCTCTTCTGTTTAGAGATCATTTCTTTTGTTGAGCAGAAGCTTTTTAGTTTTATGAAGTCCCATTTATCTATGCTGTCTCTTAGTTGCTGAGCTGCTGGGGTCCATGGAGAAAGTTCTTGCCTGTACCTATTAGTTCCAAAGTATTTCCTGCTCTTTTCCTGTACCAACTTTAGAGTTTGTGGTCTGATATTAAGATCCTTGATCCATTTTGAGTTAATATTGGTATAGGGTGATAAACATGGATCTAGTTTCAGTTTTTTGCAGACTGCTAACCAGTTTTCCCAGCAGTTTTTGTTGAAGAGGCTGTCTTTTCTCCATCGTATATTTTTAGTGCCTTTATCAAAGATAGGTTGGTTATAGTTGTGTGGCTTCATATCCAGGTCCTCTATTCTGTTCCACTGGTCTTCATGTCTGTTTTTGTGCCAGTACCATGCTGTTTTTATTGCTATTGCTTTGTAATATAGTTTGAGGTCGGGTATTGTGATACCTCCAGCATTATTCTTTTTACTGAGTATTGCCTTGGCTATTCGTGGCCTCTTGTGTTTCCATATAAATTTAACAGTAGATTTTTCAATCTCTTTAATGAATGTCATTGGGATTTTGATGGGAATTGCATTAAACATGTAGATTACTTTTGAGAGTATAGACATTTTTACTATGTTGATTCTATCAATCCATGAGCATGGGAGATCTCTCCACTTTCTATAGTCTTCCTCAGTCTCTTTCTTCAGAAGTTTATAGTTTTCCTTGTAGAGGTTGTTCACATCTTTTGTTAAGTTTACACCGAGGTATTTGATTTTTTTTGAGGCTATTGTAAATGGAATTGTTTTCATATATTCTTTCTCAGTTTGTTCATTATTAGTGTATAGAAATGCTAATGATTTTTCTATGTTGATTTTATATTCTGCTACCTTGCTATAGCTATTGATGGTGTCTAGGAGCTTTTGAGTAGAGTTTTTTGGGTCTTTAAGGTATAGGATCATATCGTCCGCAAACAGGGATACTTTGACAGTTTCTTTACCTATTTGTATTCCTTTTGTTCCTTCTTCTTGCCTAATTTACCAGAGAAATTCTTGATTGTCCCATTCTTGATATGTCCCATTCTTGTGGATAGTAATAATAGTTAACATCTTATACAGCTTTAATAAATAAAATCAACGATAGCTAATATTTATAGTTATATTGTGTGCCGGGCACTGGTCTAGGGACATTACATGTATCAACTAACTAAATCTTAAAACTAATTTTGTGAAATGAATTCTGTTATTCTTACTTGTAAGTGAAGAAAGCAAGGCACAGAACAATTGAGAAACTGGCCCAAGATCACATAGCTAGTTGGTGGTAGAGGAGTGGGACTAAGGGAAGAGTTCCAGCAGATTCACTAACTATAAAGTAGTGCTATGAGCAGCTTGTCAGGTGAAAAGGTATCCTCATCTCTAGCACAGCATCAAGTTTTGGGGATCCAACCTCTTTTTTCCACTTGTTATTGAGTGTTGATTATAGATGGTAAATTGAGACAAGTCAGTTTGCAGCTTTATCCCATCCCTGTTACCATCATCTGTATTTTCGCTAGCTCTTTTATTTATATAGTCAAATGTGGACAGATAAGAAAGCAAGTCACTGTGGATTTTCTTTTAATTCTCTTTTTAAAGCTGGTTAATTATATGTGAGCCTATGTGTACATGGTACATTAGGATAATATATGAAGAATTTGATATCTTTATTAAAAGTTCAGTAAAATGTTTGTCAGACCTCCTAGAACTGGAAAAATAGTGTTTAGGGCCTGAATAAACTTCCTATATTTTCTGCTGCTTTGAATGATAGGTCAAACACAATGTCTTGATAAGCCATAAATGATGCAAGCCTGGAGATTTAATAGTGGTTGATGAGAGACCATTCATTCATTAAATATTGTTTAGTGTCTACAGTTTATAGAGATAAATATGCCATAAGATAAATAAGACAATGGAAGATTCAGAAGCTGGGAAAAAAGGGAAACCTGAGATGAAGTTTTAGAGTATGAATTAATGATGCCTTTAAACATTTCCTACCAATTTTAAGAACTAAAGAGTTCTTTTAAGAACTTCTGTCAGGCGCCAGTGGTTCACACCTATAATCCTAGCTACTAAGGGAGCAGAGATCAGGAGGTTGTGGTTCAAAGCTAGCTTGGGCAAACATTTCATGAGATCCTATCTTGGAAAAAAAAAAATCACAAAACAAAGGGCTAGTGGAGTGGCTTAAGTTGTAGATGTTGGCCCTGAATTCAAACCCCAGTACTGTAAAAACAAAACAAAACAAACAAAAAAAAAAAACTCGTAGCTATGCAGCTACCTCAGAGAACATACACAGATGACCAACAAGCACATGAAAAGATGTTCAATATCATTAGAAATACAGTCAAATCCACAATGAGGTACCACTTCATGCCCCCCTAGCATGCCTATAATCAAGAAAATGGAAACTGGTCACCGGTGAATCATGCCTGTAATCTGCACTACTCAGGAGAGAGAGATTAGGAGGATCACATTTTGAGGCCACCTGTGCAAAAAGTTTGTGAGACCCCCATCTCAACCAATTAAAAAGCTGTGTGTGGTGGTATGTGCCTGTCATCCCAGCTATGTGGGAAGTATAAATAGGTGTATTGTGGTCCAGGCTGACCTGGGCATAAATGTGAGGCCCTTTTGAAAGATAATGAAAGCAAAAAAGGCTAAAGGCATGGCAAAAAAAAATGGAAAGCTGAGCATGGTGGCACCTGCCTGTCATCCTAGTGCTCAGGAAACTGAGGGAAGATTGTGAGTTCCAGTCCAGCCTGGGCTAAGACTATATAGTGAGACCTGTCTAAGAAAGAAGGATCAAGGGAGAGAAGGAGGCTCAACTGGTAGGGGCATCTGTCTAGCAAGCACCAGACCCTGAGTTCAAACCCTAGTACTCCCCCAAAAAAAGACAAAAATAGCAATCTAAGAACAAAATTGCAGAAGGGAAATCTTTCCCTGAATCAGATTATTTTCTGTTTGAAGTTTCTACTGAAAAATGATTTCTTGGTGAAAAATGATTCTTTCCCTTTTAAGAAGGTTGTTGTGGTTCAGAGATTTGCAAACACTGCAGCTGGTTATATTAGGCCTGCCTGAGGAACTTCTTTCAAATGCAGGTAGCCATTTTTGAAACCACCCCTACATTTCTGATTGAGTGGGCCAGTAAGGCCTAGATGTCTGTATGTATTTAAGGTTCCCTCAGGTGATTATGAAACACAGTTAGTTTGTTGAGAATTGCCATAGCTGAACCATTGTTTTGTTTGTTGTTTTACAAGCATGACAGAGATGATCAGTGAGTGGAGTCATGTACGATGGATGCTCAAAGAGAAAGAGAATCATAAAAACTATTGTTTTTACAACAAATCTGTTGATACACACACTTGCCATTAATCATCATGTTTGCATGTGTCATTACAGAAGAACTGAGTGCTAACGGACAGTATCAGTGTCTCGCCGAACTGTCAACCAGTCCCATCACAGTCTGTCATGGCTTGGGTATCTCCTGTGGCAATGCACAAAGTGATGCAGCTCACAATGCTTTGCAGTATTTAAAGATAATAGCAGAAAGAAAGTAAACTTGGGGCAACTTAGAAAATCCTTCAGTAGCACATAAAATGTTCCCTCGCACCCCTTTCCAAGTAAAGCATTTACTGTAATGTTTGAGTTTGTGTGTTGTTGTCAAATCTCTTCAGATTCCATCAACACACCAGATTCAGTTATCTCCTGGTAGTTGTTATTAAGCTCTTTTTATTGGCTTCAACTTTGTATTGGTATATTGTATTTATAAACTTTGTACCACAAGGCAGTGTGGCACCCATTTTACAGGACCAGGCACGGAAGAGAAAGAAACTGCATGTTTGATGATGATGAAGAAATAGCTACTGCTACAACAGTCTTCTGGTGCTTAAACTCTTTTTGTGCAAAGCTTTGTAAAGGGAATTCAAAGGAATCCCTTTAGAATTAGAGTGTTGAAGCTTTTATTGAATGTCATTGTGAAATTTCAGGGAACATGATTGGTTTGATGTGTATTTGAAACCATGTAATAAAGAGCTGTTGTTATAATGGGGTTCTGCTCATTTTATTAAAGAGCTAGTAACTTGATTGGTCCTGTTCTCAGACATTATTATTTGTAACATTTTAATGTGGGTGGTCTGCTATGTACATAACTCTAGTTTACTTCCAAATGTCAAAAGTAAAAGAACCTTTGGCCAAAGCAAAATTTACAAACACGGTGTTCATCACTTTCTTATTTTCTCTCAACATATACAATATATTGGATTTTTCTTTGGCATAACCATTTGTAGATGAATTAGTAGTTGAAAAAGTATTAGTAGAATCTAAAAAAAAACCACCTTTCTAATTCAATTCTGTTACAAAAATGTTTCAAAGAAATGAATGATTAAAAGATTAGAAAATAAGTCTCACAAACAAGTTTTGATTTTTACCATTTGTATTTCTATATTTCATCTTGTAACATCCCAGGTATGTTAGTGCCAACTAGTGCTGGCTCGTAGATAAGATGGAAGTCTCTCAGCCTTGTGTTCAGAGCTCAGGAAATCCTCAAAAAAACCAGGCTAGAATGATAAAGTTTTGATTATCTCAAGTGTTCATCCTAATGGAAGTATATAAGAAGCATTTCTCTGACAGGAATAAAAACTGGTTAGAGTCCTATGAGATTAATGAAAAAAGCCAGGACATATAACTCATTTAAAATTCTAATGAACACAGAACGTAGTTCCACATTTAAGCTATCTATGTAGGTTAAATCAGAAATTTAAGTACTTTTTTTGGTGAGGTTAAGGAATAGACTTAAAAACTGAAAGCAAAGTTTAGGCATAAATTGTTACCACGACTGGACTAATTTTACGTAATTCTCTGGAATATGTCTCACTCTAGAGATGAATTTAGACTCACCTGCATAGTGAAATGCCAGCTGTGAAGAGGATAAATTGGAAGACTTCATAGGGCAATGGAAATAGAAGATGAGGCCTGAATATGGGAAAGAATAATATGATTTGATTGTAAACTGTTCAAATATATTGATAACATTGAGCCTTGAGGATAAGGTGCTCAGAAGCTGAGCTCTTCCTGCTGCCTCCATTTCCCCTACTTCTGGCTATGAGAAAATGTGCATTCTTAACACACTGTTCAAATGTCACCTGTCAGGCTGACTGAATTTTCTAGATATTAACACCGTTTTGTTCTCACCTGTGTTAAGGCTTGATCTATTTGGTTGTACCTATTTAAATGAATTAGTTTCCTGAATTGGCTTAACAGGCAGCTGTGACATAGGTACCCTTTATCATTATGACACATGATAAGCTTCCAGTAAGGGACAAATGAATTGGTAAGAATGAAGGTAGTTATAGCCCAGTATGCTGGCAATAATATAACAGCCTGTAGGGATGCAGTGTTGCCTTCAAGGAGTACTGTTATATGCCACTCACATTTCCTTTTCGTTCTAGAGGATTTGGTTTCTTTAATTCTGGGAGCGCTGTCAGTAGAAAATCTCCTCTACCAAATCTCTGCATAATTACCTAACTGAAGAGAGCCACCTTATATGGTCACACTTTCTATGGTAGCCTGCATTCAAAGAGTAGTTCTACTGCTCCATATTGGGGCAATCTGATACTCACCCCAGCTTCAGAGCTCCCCAAAGGGTCAGTCGAAGCTGTCTTTGAGATTACATCATAGCCTATTCTCCTGCCCAATTTGTCCTTGCACGGGGGGCAACCCCCAGTCTATCCACCAATTTCCATCTCAGAGTCAGCTTCCCAGGAACCCAGCCTATGTCACTTGATACCAGAAGTAGTGTAAGGAAGGAGATGATGATGCAGTGGGATTTTATACTGGTTCTTCTGCCAGCTGGCTTACAGGATGAGAGCCCCGCCCCCCCATCACTGGTGGTAGGCGGAACACATAAACCCTAACATCCTGTGAACAATACAGTTGTTAATACTTGCACCAGTAATAAACTGCAATGGCATGCCAGGAGAAGTAAATGGACTCATAGATATAATATACCAGGTGGCTGAGAAATATAGAAGGGACCAGTAAGGACAGTGGGATTGATGGGTTATTAATAGGTTAGGCTGACCTTGGAAAAGGGTAAAAGAATGAGAGTGATTTAATTGGTAATTCAAATGTAACAAAGCCAGAAGCCCTCCATGATAGCATATAATGAAACTTACCTGAAGCCAGTGAGGAGCGCAAGTTGAGAACCAGTTACAGGACAGAATCAGGAGAAATGCAGAAATCCAAAGAAGCTAAAACTCCAGCATGTCTGCTATGCTGAAGTAAGGGCTTTAGTTGGGAAAAAATAGAACCATGACACAGGACAGGACCATATGGGTTGATGCACCTGGAAATCTTGAATCCTTAGGTTTCCTGAACATTGTAAGGCTAGAGGAGTGCCCTAGTCTTCTCTAATGAGGGTTAATGTGGCTGTTCCTTTGCTTGAAGTCAGTGAAGAAATACGTCCCTCAGGATAATATATACACTTCTCAAGATACCCCCTCATTTCCTCTCTTAACAACTATGCCAATCACAACCTTTAGTACTTCCTTTCGCATATCTGTGACCAAAATACCCGACAGAAACAACTTAAGGGAGGAAGGAGTTCACATTTCAGAGAGTTCAGTCTATGGTTACTTGGTCCCATGTGCTTGGGCAGAACATCCTGGTGGCAGGAGCATTGGCACAGAGGTGATTTTCTACCTTATGGCAGACTGGAAGCAGAGAGGAGAGGACTGGGAACTCAGTATTACCTTCAAAGGCATGCTCCCAGTTACCTGCTATCTCCAGCTAGGCCTCACTTCCCAAAGTTTCCCCAACGTCCCAAAATAGTGACAGCAACTACATCAACTACAGACCAAGCATGGACATGGATAGGGAGACATTTCCTATTGAAACCATAACATTTATCTCCTGGCTGTCAAAGGCTCATGGTCATTTCATAATGCAAAATGCATTTAGTCTATCTCCAAGAGTCCCCAACATCTTAGTAGTTCCAACATTATTCAAAAGTCCAAGTTCAAAGTCTCTTCTGAGGCTCAAGCCAAACTCTATGCTGTGAGCCCCTGTAAAATCAAAAAGAAAGTCCTATACTTGGCCTCCCAGTCCTTCTTTCAAAGTCTGTGTGGCATCTCTACAACCCCATAACTCTTGCATTCTACATGCCTGCAAAACCAGTCTCATGTGGATGGCACAAAGGTCTGACGACAGCTGGAACAGTAACTGGACTCCCATGGACAATGGCTGAAGCAGCCTTTGAGTAGGTGGCTAAAAACAGTGAAATGGGGAAACACTTTCCTACACAGTCCTGTGTGAGCAGGGTGCCGTACTGTTGCTCTCATTTCAAGGGAAAGTCAGGCAAGTTTACTCTTTCGTACCCTTGAGCCTGTGATGTGTGAGGTTTGACTAATTTCTTTTCTTTTTATGGCAGCACTGGGGTTTGAACTCAGGGCTTCACACTTGTTAGGCAGGTGCTCTTACTTGTTGAGTCACTTTACTAGCAAGGTCTGGCCAATTTCTGATACGGCCTCAAAGCATCTTTCCTACTGTCCCAATGCAGAGAAGTTGGCTTCTTAATGGTGCTAATCTCTTCAGAAACCATGCCTTCCTTAGCCCCAACTGGCCAAAGTACAAATATCTTTTTACTCTGCATTCGCTCCTGATTTTCACTAAAAACCTGGCTAAAAGCCTGCAATCTCCGTCCTATAGCCTGAACACTGGCCTGCCTTCACATTTCCTCTGCCAGATTAATGAGTACATCACCTTTGAATTCAGCCTCATGGTAAGTCTCAAGTTCAGACAAAACGTAGACAAGTTCTTTGCCAGCATTTAACACACAGGGCCTAAAGGCCAGGAGAGTCTTCCTTCTCATCTTAAACCTCGTGATCCTGCCCTTCACTGTCCTGCTGGCATTCTGGTCTACTGAGCTCCCACCAGCATTACCTGTTGATATCAATTTACAGCAGTTTATGCTTTTTCTGGCCTGCTTCTCCAAAATCTTCCAAATTCTTCCCACAAACCAGTTCCAAAGGCCTAAGAACCACATAGTCAAGATTAATCACAATGACCCTACTTCTCATACCAGTTTTCCATATTAGTTACCTTTGTGTTGCTGTGACCAAAATACCTGGTAGAATCAATTTAAACGGGGGGGAAGAATTTATTTTGGATCATGCTTTCAGAGGGTTCAGTCCATGGTTGCTTGGTCCCATGCACTTGGGTAGAACATCACAGTGACAGAAATGTGACACAGAGGGTCTTGTTTACCTCATGGTGGACAGGAAGAAAGGGAGAAGGGGAGTAGGAGCGGAGGGAGGGATAAAGGGAGGGAGAAGGGGCTGGGAACCCAATATTACCTTCAAAGGCATGCTCCCATTGACCTTCTTCTTCCAGTAAGCCCCACCTCCCAAAGTTTCCACAACCCACAACCCAAAATAGTGCCATCATCTAGAACAAAGCACTCAAAACATGAGAATGTGGGGGACATTCCCGATTCAAACCATAACACAAATCAATCAAAAGATGTGTAGACCTGATAAGAGAGGAAAAGTAATATACCATCAAATAGCTGCAGGACCTAGCTGACACATAGCGGTGGGAGTTGAGAAAATACACAGGGTCTGCGAATTAACAGGGCTTCATGGTAGGGATAAGAGGCCAGGGGACAGATACAAATATAAAGTTGAATAAGGGAGAGTTTGTACTCCCAGGATATTGGATTTATCATCCTGATAAGGATTGGGGTGGTGATGAAAACATGCAGTTAGGGTGGCTCCTAGAAGTATGGAAGAAATGGCCCACATAAAGTGAGAGAAATTCCAGAATAGCCAAAGTAGACAGAGTCAAGATGCAGTGAATATGCAGAAACTTAATTGTGTTCTGTACAAAGGCCCAGAAGATATTCTATTTGCCAAAGCAACAAGTGATATGTTATTGGAAGGGTTCCTAGGAATTGCTGAGAAATTCAATGTGTTTCTCCTTTGTAGACCAGAAATGAAGATAGGAGATACCATGATAAACTTGGACCCACTGATAGCAGTGGTCCTAATGGGACCCCAAAACAATGGAGGATACGTGGCATTGGTGATTGTGAGAAGCCAGGTGGATGTAATTATAGTAAATGGAAAGTTCAGCATGCCAGTCAGCAAGACAGACGAGATAATTGATAGAACATAGCAAAATAGATGATCCATCAGCAAGGGTTCTACTGCTCAATCTGTAGAATCAAAATAAATCACTACTTGGGAAATAGAGATTAGGAGGATTGTGGCTCAGGACCAGTCTGGGTAAAAAGTTCATGAGGCCCAATCTCATCCAATAAAAGCTGAGCATAGTAATGTTCACCTGTCATCAAACCTACTGGGAAAGCATGAAAAGGAGGATGATAGTCTAGGCTGGCCTGGCCTTAAACAGTGAGACCCTATTTGAAAAATAACTAAAAGCAAAAAGGACTGGGAGTGTGGCTCAAGTGGTAGACCACCTGCCTAGCAAGCACAAGACCCTCAGCTCAAACCCCAATACTGCCCCCCTCCCAAATCAAAGCCAGGCATGGTGGTACATGTCTGTAATCCCAGCACTTAGAAGGCAAAGGCAAGAAGATAATGAGTTCAAAGCTAGCGTGGGCTACACAATGAGACTGTCTCAAAAAAATCTAAATAAATTAGAGTTATTAGTAGGCCAAGAACAGTCATATCCCCTTCCAAAAGATCACGATCTCTTGCCCTATTTGCAGACCTGAACCAGTTGTTGGACCCAGACCCATAGACTAAAGGAGAATCTAAGTCTGTAGGCAAAAAGATTCCACAATACCACAAATGGGTCCAATACTATTTCTCCCAGTTTTTCTTCAAGTGGACCAATAGCCATTACGCAGATTACTATAGATTGACAAAATCACAATACTCAACATTTTGTTATCTGTTGGACACAATTTCTGAGCTAACATCAGACCTGATTAGAGTGAGAGCTGTGGAAGTCAAGTAAACCACAGGAGCCATGGCCCAAGTCCAGCTCACAATATAACCATGCTCTCCCCACCCCCACTGACTCTGAATGTATAATTGCAATAAACACACGTACCTTAGTGGCACAACTCTCACATTGGTTCCTTGACCTGCGTGGAAAGAGATCTCATGATGACCAAGGCCAAGTGGAAGCTTTAGAAACTGACTCTTTCCCTCCCAAGAAATAAATAAAAAATAGTATAACACTCCAGGAAATGGCAGAAATTAATGTTATCCTGAAAGAACTAAATGATTCAGGGTGATGGTTCACATTGTATATTCATTTAACTCACCAGTCTATACCCTACATCCAAGGTCACACTCCTTTCTTTGGGCAGCCTGCATCCAATGGCTGGGCAGCAAAGTCCTGACCCTCTGGCTCTAATCTGAGAGAATTCAACAGGGTGCATCAGCTTCAGCGTTGTCCATAAG
Organism: Castor canadensis; assembly: GCF_047511655.1. Classification (NCBI taxonomy): domain Eukaryota; kingdom Metazoa; phylum Chordata; class Mammalia; order Rodentia; family Castoridae; genus Castor; species Castor canadensis. The sequence goes on along the minus strand of NC_133389.1, from coordinate 130,926,951 downwards.
TCAGCTGAGAACTTTGCTGACACTGTTGCAATCCACTCTTCCTTTCTCCAGTCCGTTTCTTCTCATGCCTTCCATGGGTTGGTGATCACCAAAACATTCCCTAATAAACCCACTGCCCACTCTCTCTTCAGAACATGCTCCCTGGGAGTAGAGATAAGAGTTTTAGTTTAGTGAGAAAAGATGATACAAAACCATATAAATCACATAAAATTATACCTCTGAGATATGCTGGTTTCTCTTTAGATCATCTATATTTTGCTTTCTATCAGAATTTTTAGAGAAAGGATAAGTTAAAAATTTGTAGCCAGTTTTTCTTTTGCAAGTCTCTGAGGGTGGTATACTGCTGCATTTTGTATATTTGTATATATAGATTTGCATTTTGAAAAGATTTTTCATGATGTTATACAAAAGATATGTAGGAAATGAAATACGATTATCCTTATTTGAGGGCAAAATTGACTGCAAATAGTGCTAAATCCAGAAAAACACTGCACCTCAAGGTCCAAAGAAGTTAAAAATGATGAAGGAGCACATATTGTAATATGAGTCCCTAAAAGGATGCTCTCCAAACTCGAAGTATCAGAGTATTAGAACTGAGCAGCAGATCTTAAAGACTGGGAAAAAATTAATTACTCTTCTGCACTGAAGAACAGCTGTCTCTGAAAAATGGTAAACTTTGGGAAATTATTGAGGATGTGGTCCACTCTGAAGATTTTATTATCTTGACAACATTTTCAGAGTTATTCACAGATAGTAGATAATGATGACTTTTGCCACAAATAAAACTGATATCAAAAAAGGGAAGTTTAAGTCACTTAGTAACAACAAGCCAAATCTTGCATTGTTACATTTAATTTACTATTTTCTGACTTCATTTCCCTTTGTAATTTTTTAAGGTTAAAACTTCTCAAAAGAGCCACCTGCAAGGAACAATGTGTAATGAACATCTCAAAGCTATTTAGTCAGCAAACACTAGGGAAGGCAAAGCAGATGAAGTCTGTTTGAGTGGGGTGAGTGGGCTGGAGTACGGCGGTGTGGAGAGAGACCTCAACAATCTAGTCTTTCTTGCACTGTTAATCTGAGAGAGTTGATAGCTTCCACACGTCTACAGCATTTCGTGCTAGTTGGTAAGACTATGTTTTGGAAAAGATTTATATAGATAAATGTCACAGAAAAAAAAGAGTCAAAAGACAGAGGCAAATTGTTTTCAAGTGTATGGGTTAAACCAGGGAAATGCCAACATTTAAGATGTCTTCAGTTATAATTTTTTAATAAGATGAACAATTAAGGCTCACTTAGGTGATAGGTGAGAATTAAGAATTATATGGTAGAATAAGTTCTGGGTTCCATTATAAATATTTGCTTTTCTATTTATGAGCCTGTGCCTCATGATAGTGCAATCTCCTTTATGGCCAGGTGGGTGTGTAACTGCGCAGCATTTACTGATTTGAAAGTCACAAATGGAAAGCTTCTATGCTTGATTGCGTAGATCATTCTATCCACTTTATCTTTTATTTCTAATTAAGAAAAGTTTTAAAGGTAAGCTTTCTGCATAGGAACCTCCAGAGGGAGGCACCAGGGCTAGGAAACCAGATAGTCGTAAGCATGGCAGGCCAGGGGGCCTTGGGACCTTGATTGTAACTCCCCTTAGAGATGCTCTGGCCAAGCAGCATGCCTGGTAGAGGAGGGCACCTAGGCCCCTGAAGCCTGCCAGGTAAAGCCTCGGGAATAGCCAGTGGTGGGGCCTGGAAAGTTACACACAGATTTACGGCCCAGAGCTAGATTCTTCATCAATTCCAGCTAAAACATCATATTTTGCAAATTTTGCAAAATGCAACACATCTTGCTGGGGGCCCATAAAGTGAGAAGCCCAAAGCTTCATTCTGAATAGGCAAGTTCTTGGTCAGGCAGGCTAAGGGGTAAACACACACTGGTAAACAGGACACAGAGCTGGGAGCTGACCCAGTAGCATGAGTCTCTGAACACAACACCCACATTTTATGCAACAGATGTATCCCTGACTGACAAAGATGGTGGTTATTCTGGTTTATTAGCCAAGAGAGGCTTCCATGGCTGCAATTTGTTAAGCCTGTATGTTTTGAAATTCTGGAGTTCTTGATGCATATGTTTCAATTTTGTGAGCATCTGCATTGTTTCAAATACTAAATGCCAATTACACTGTATTATTTAAAATACACACAATTCTGATTTGCATAAAATAGGATCACACTCTACACTGAAGTAATAGCTAATGAACTGGTGCCCACCTAGTGGGCAGGAAGATTAGTTATTAAATAGACAGCCTTTTAAACTGTCTCACTTTGTCCTGGAAGCACTCATTAGAAATGTGTAATCTGAATTCTAGAGCCAGCATGAGGGAGAGTGAGGCAGGGGGATGGAAGTTTTGAGGCCAGACTGGGCTACGTAGTGACACTTAGTCTCAAAAAACAGCGACAACAAAAGAAAAAAGAGAGATGGATCCAAGACGGCGACAGAGACAGAGCCGCAGACCTCATGAGCTGACCCAGAGACCCTGCGGAGAAGCTGGAGACACACCTGCCTGAGGTAAAGCTCCAGGGACAGACAAAAACACGGCCCTGTAAACCCTTAGATCGGGGAAGGCTTCTCCACACCACGATCTAATAAAAGAACAGCCGGCCTGTAGGTCTGCAGAGCCACTGCTCCGTTCTGCCCCTTGGGCTGCACCAGGCCACAGCTCTTTCCAGACCCACAAACTGGGGGATATCTGTCCCTCAGCCACGAAGGCCACACCACACCAGAATACCCGCCCCTTGGCCATGCCGCTGGACCCACAACCACCAGGATCCCCGCCACCAGTCTGCTCCTGACCCCAGCCTGGAGCCGGTCCCACAGCTCGCCAGGATACCCGCCCCTCCCCCCAGAGCCCACTGCCCTTTAGGCCCTGCTGAGCCCCAGCCACGCGTGGGACGACCAGAACCCACCCCACCCATCAGGTCCTGCCTGGCTCCAGCTCCCTCCTTGTGGAACAACTGGACCCCCGCCCTGCTGGGACAGGCACCATCCTGGTGTGAGACAGCTGCACCCACCAGCCTGCCAGGAACCCCGCTCCCTGTGCCGAGCTGGCCCCAGCTCTACAGGCTTCCCAGATAACCGCTCCACCAGGCTCTGGCTAGGCTGCCACTAGAGGTCTCCAAGAGTGTCTAAGAGACACTCATAGACTGGACTGGACACTAAAGAACTAAAAACAACTAAGCCTGCAATCCTACTGTTCCAGAACTGGTGACTTTTTTCTTTTATTCTCCCTTCTTTAAGGGCTTGCCAGCCTGGTTTGCTGTTTGATTAACCACCATCTCTCCCATTTCTTTTTCCTTTATTTCTTTCCTTTTTTTCTCTCTTCTCTCTTCCTTTTATCTTCCCTTCTCTTTCTCTTCTTTAACCTTCTCTAATGATTTTGTTATTATTAATATTGTAACCCAGCTAATACCAAATTACACATAGTCCAGGGACAGAAACAGTACCTAGTGGATATATGGGAAGAAGAAAAAGGGATGGAAACCATTCTTCCCCCAAAAATAAAGTAGTACAGGATTTAGAGCAAAATGAAGAAAATGGAAACCCAGATCCAAACTCCAACAAAACAAAAATAAACTATACCAAGGAACCCAACAAAGAACACAAGACCATCCAGAAAGAAGAAATTCTACAAGTAATTAATAAGAATTTCATAGAGATGCTACTAGACATGGTCAACCAAAATGTACAGGAGACACTCAAGAAATTCCAAGACAACAAAACTCAAGAATATCAGAAAACACAGAAACAAACAAATGAAATCATAGAAGCCCTAAACAAACACCAAACTGAAACAAAGATCACCATAAGCAGAGAGATAAATGAATTAAGGGCAAAAATTGACAATATTAAAAAGAAGTAACCCATGGAATGGAAAACCTCAAAAAAAAAAAAAATGAAACAGAAATACAAAGCAAAATGAAAGGGCATTCCAGCAGAATAGAACAAACAGAAAACAGAATCTCAGAATGTGAAGATGAAATGGCAATGAAAGGAAAAACTGAAGAACTATTAATTAAACAACTCAAGAACTATGAAAAGAAAATGCAGGAACTCACTGATTCCATCAAAAGACCAAACCTGAGAATCATGGGCATTGAAGAAGGAGAAGAGGTGCAAGCAAAAGGAATGTGTAATATATTCAACAAAATAATAACAGAAAATTTCCCAAATTTAGAGAAAACTATGCCCATTCAGGTACAGGAAGCCTCCAGAACACCAAACAGACCTGACCAAAATAGAGCTACCCCACAACATATCATCATTAAAACAACAAATACAGAGACTAGAGAAAGAATATTGAAGGCTGTAAGAGAGAAAAAAAACAACATACAAAGGTAAACCCCTCAAAATCAGAGCAAACTTCTCAACAGAAACATTAAAAGCAAGAAGAGCATGGGGTGAGATCTTCCAAGCACTGAATGAAAATAAATTCAATCCTAGGATACTTTACCCAGCAAAACTATCATTCAAAATAGATGGAACAATAAAAGTCTTACATGATAAGCAGAAACTAAAACAGGGATCACCACGTACTTATCAATAATAACACTGAATGTTAATGGACTAAATTCCCCCATTAAAAGACACCAACTGGCAAACTGGATTAAAAAGGAAGATCCAACAATCTGCTGCCTACAGAAGACCCACCTCATCGACAGAAATAAGCACTGGCTGACAGTGAAAGGCTGGAAGAAGATTTACCAAGCCAATGGTCCCCCAAAACAGGCAGGAGTAGCCATACTTATCTCGGACAAAGTAGACTTCAAACCTACATTGATCAAATGAGATAAAGAAGGACATTCCATACTAATAAAAGAGGAAATACACCAAAAGGAAATAACAATTATCAACTATATGCACCCAATGTCAATGCACCCAATTTCATCAAACATACTCTGAAGGACCTAAAAACATATATAAACTCCAACACAGTGATAATGGGAGACCTTAATACTCCCCTATCACCAATAGATAGGTCATCCAAACAAAAAAATCAATAAAGAAATTCTGGAACCAAACCACACCATGGATGAAATGGACCTAGCTGATGTCTACAGAATATTTCATCCAGCTTCTGCAAAATACACATTCTTCTCATCAGCCCATGGAACCTTCTCAAAAATTGATCATATCTTAGGTCACACAACAAGCCTCAGCAAATACAAGAAAATAGAAAAAATCCCATGCATTCTATCTGACCACAATGTATTAAAACTAGAAATCAACAACAAAAACAGCAGTAAAAAACGTGTGAACAATTGGAAGCTGAACAACACATTGCTCAATGACGAATGGGTCATCAATGATATAAAAGAGGAAATTAAAAGTTTCCTGGAAGTTAATGAAAATGAAAACATGACCTACCAGAACCTATAGGACACAGCAAAGGCAGTCAGTCCTAAGAGGAAAGTTTATAGCCATGAGTACATATATTAAAAGGACAGAAAGATCTCAAATCAATGACCTAATACTACAGCTCAAACTCCTAGAAAAACAAGAACAAGCAAATCCCAAAACAAGCAGAAGGAAAGAAATAATTAAAATAAGGGCTGAAATCAATGAAATAGAAACCAAAAAGACCATACAAAGAATCAATGAAACAAAAAGCTGGTACTTTGAAAAAATAAATAAGATTAACAGACCCCTGGCAAACCCGACTAAAATGAGGAGAGAAAAAACCCAAATCAGTAAAATCAGAAATGCAAAAGGGAGATAACAACAAACACCATGGAAATCCAGGAAATCATCAGAGGCTACTTTGAGAGCCTATACTCTAATAAATTTGAAAATCTTGAAGAAATGGACAGATTTCTAGAAACTTACAACCACCCAAAACTGAACCAAGAATATATTAATCACCTGAATAGATCTATAACACAAAAAGAAATTGAAGCAGCAATCAAGAGTCTCCTAAAAAAAAAAAGTCCAGGACCTGATGGATTCTCTGCTGAATTCTATCAGACATTTAAAGAAGAACTAATACCAACCCTCCTTAAACTGTTCTACAAATTAGAAAGGGAAGGAAAATTGCCTAACTCATTCTATGAAGCCAGTATTACACTCATCCCAAAACCGACAAAGACACCTCCAAAAAGGAGAATTATAGGCCAATTTCCTTAATGAATATTGATGCAAAAATCCTTAATAAAATAATGGCAAACCGAATCCAACAACACATCAAAAAGATCATATACCATGACCAAGTTGGCTTCATCCCAGGGATGCAGGGATGGTTCAACATACGCAAATCTATAAATGTAATACAGCACATCAATAGAAACAAAGACAAAAACCACTGGATCATCTCAATAGATGCAGAAAAAGCTTTCAACAAGATCTAACACCACTTCATGATAAAAGCTCTAAAAAAACTAGGAATAGAAGAAATGTACCTCAACATTGTAAAGGCTATTTCTGACAAACCTACAGCCAATATCATACTTAACGGTGAAAAACTGAAACCATTCCCCCTAAAATCAGGAATGAGACAAGGGTGCCCACTATCCCCACTCCTATTCAACATAGTACTGGAATTCCTAGCCAGAGCAATTAGGCAAGAAGAAGAAATAAAAGGAATAAAAATAGGTAAAGAAACTGTCAAAATATACTTATTTGCAGGTGATATGATCCTATACCTTAAAGACCCAAAAAACTCCACCCAAAAACTCTTCAACACCATAAACAGCTATAGTAAGGTGTCAGGATACAAAATCAATTTACAAAAATCATTAGCTTTTCTACACACCAACAATGAACAAACTGAGAAGGAAAATATGGAAACAATTCCATTCACAATAGCACCCCTCAAAATCAAATACCTAGGAGTAAATTTTAAAAAAGATGTGAATGAACTCTACAAGAAGAATTACAAACTCCTGAAGAGAGTGATCGAGGAAGACTACAGAAGGCGGAGAGATCTCCCGAGCTCATGATTGGTAGAATCAACATGGTAAAAATGGCTACATTACCAAAAGCAATCCACATGTTTAATGCAATTCCCATCAAAATCCCAATGACTTTCACCACAGAGATAGAAAAATCTACTCTAAAGTTCATTTGGCAACACAAGAGACCGCAAATAGCCAAGGCGATACCAAGCAAAAAGAGCAATGCTGGAGGTATCACAATACCCAACTTCAAACTACATTACAAAACAATAGCAATAAAAACAGCATGGTACTGGCACAAAAACAGACATGAAGACCAGTGGAACAGAATAGAGGACCCAGATATGAATCCACACAACTATACCCACCTCATTTTTGACAAAGGTGCCAAAAATATATGATGGAGAAAAGACAGACTCTTCAACAAATGTTGCTGGGAAGAGTGGTTACCCATCAGCAAGAAACTGAAACTAGATCCATGTCTATCACCCTGTACTGGTATCAACTCAAAATGGATCAAGGACCTAAATATCAGACCTGAAACTCTGAAGTTACTTCAGGAAGGAGCAGGAAACACTCTGGAACTAATAGGTATAGGCAATAACTTCCTCAATAGAACCCCAGCAGCCCAGCAACTAAGAGAAAGGATGGACAAATGGGACTTCATAAAATTAAAAAGCTTCTGCACAACAAAAGAAATGATCTCTAAACTGAAGAGACCACCCACAGAGTGCTAGAAAACATTTGCCAGCTATACATCAGACAAGGGACTGATAACCAGAATATATAGGGAATTTAAAAAACTAAACTCTCCTAAAATCAATGAACCAATTAAAAAATGGGCAACTGAACTTAATAGAACTTTCTCAAAAGAAGAAATTCAAATGGTCAAAAAACACATGAAAAAATGCTCACCATCTCTAGCCATAAAGGAAATGCAAATCAAAACCACACTAAGATTCCACCTCACCCCTATTAGAATAGCCATCATCAAAAACACCACCACCAACAGGTGTTGGCCAGGATGTGGGGAAAGAGGAACCCTTATACACTGCTGGTGGGAATGCAAGCTAATGCAACCACTCTGGAAAAATATTTGGAGACTCCTTAACAATATAAACAGACCTGCCATATGATCCAGTAATCCCACTCCTGGGGATACACCCAAAGGATTGCAGCACAGGTTACTCCAGAGGCACCTGCACACCCATGTTTATTGTGGCACTATTCACAATAGCCAAGTTATGGAAACAGCCAAGATGCCCCACTACTGATGAATGGATTAAGAAAATGTGGTATTTATACACAATGGAATTTTACTCAGCCATGAAGAAGAATGAAATCTTATCATTTGCAGGTAAGTGGATGGAACTAGAGAACATCATTCTGAGTGAGGTCAGCCAAGCTCAGAAGACCAAAAATCGTATGTTCTCCCTCATATGCAGACTTTAGATCTAGGGCAAATGCAGCAGTGTGGTTGGACTTGGATCACATGATAAGGGGAGAGCACATTTGGGTGATATAGAAATAGGCAGAAAACCCAAAACATGAAAGTGTTTGATGTCCCCACTCCAGAGTAGCTAATACAGAAACCTTAAAGCGACAGAGGTTATCATGAGAAGGGGATCAGTAACCAGGGTAAAGATCAGTTAGAGATGAATCAACATGGGTCATAGCACGTGTACACGAAAGCAATGCTAGGAATATTTCTGTATAGCTATCCTCAACTCAACTAGCAAAACCACTGTCTTCCTTATTAGGTTTGTCTCTTTTCTTCAACAAAAATAGTGTTAAAGGCAGAACTGAGGGGAGAAGGGGGAAGAGGGTGGGGGAGGGGGGCAGGGGGGAGAAATGACCTAAACAATGTATGCACATGTGAATAAAAGAATTTTAAAAATTAAGAAAAAAGAGAAATCTGATTTCTAGACCTCTGTCATCAATGGTTACTAGAGTAATAGGAATAAAGAGAATAATTATAATCCTCAGTAATTAAACACTAAGTGCTGTGTGCTTTACTATGTGTTTAGGCTCTATAGCATCTCTGCAAGTAAATGATATTATTCCCCTTTTATGAATGAGAAGTATGAAACTTAGGGAGGCTAAGGGAGGCCTACCTGCCAAGCTCCTGATAACTGGGGCCCAAAGGCTCTGCCCAGCTTCTTTATCCCTCTGTGTTCTCAGTTCAACAGGTTAAGTCTTAACTCAGGCAAACATAAGTGAACCAAAGACTTCATTCCACTCATTCAATAATAAATAAAATAACCAGCAAGATGCCATATCAACATCCATTTGTGGAGATAAGATATTTGTTTACGAGAGAATAAGATCGCTGGGTGAGAAAAAGAATTAAACTATGTTTAGGGTTATCTGTTACACTAGATAAAATTATTTGCCCTCTACTAGAAAAAAGTTTCCATGTTGACATGAATCATCACAAATTCTGAAACCTTAAATCAAGAATAAACAGCTAACTGCTGGAAATAGTGGTTCATGCCTGTAATCCAAGCCACTCAGGAGGTGGAAATTGGAATGATTGCACTTCAAAGCCAGATTTATGAAACCCCATCTCAACTAATACTTGAGTGTGGTGGGACACACCTGTAATCTCAGCTGCCAGGGAAGCATAAATAAGAGGATTATGGTCCAGGCCAGCCTACACAAAAAGTTAAACCCTATCTGAAAAATAACTAAAGCAAAAAGGGCTGGGAGCATGTCTCATATGGTAAGAGCACCTGCCTAGTCAGTGCAAGTCCCCGAGTTCAAATCCCAGTACTGCAGGAGAAAATAAAAAAGAATAAACAGAGCTGGGGTGTAGCTCTGTTTACCTCCTCTCCAAAATAATAGACAGCAAGACTTAAAAAATCTAAACATTGATCTACCATATGATCCAGCAATACCACTCTTGGGGATATACCCAAAAGAATGTGACACAGGTTACTCCAGAGGCACCTGCACACCCATGTTTATTGCAGCACTATTCACAATAGCCAAGTTATGGAAACAGCCAAGATGCCCCACCACTGACGAATGGATCAAGAAAATGTGTTATCTATACACAATGGAATTTTATGCAGCCATGAAGAAGAACGGAATGTTATCATTCGCTGGTAAATGGATGGAATTGGAGAGCATCATTCTGAGTGAGGTTAGCCTGGCTCAAAAGACCAAAAATTGTATGTTCTCCCTCATATGTGGACATTAGATCAAGGGCAAACACAACAATGGGATTGGACTTTGAGCACATGATAAAAGCGAGAGCACACAAGGGAGGGGTGAGGATAGGTAAGACATCTAAAAAACTAGATAGCATTTGTTGCCCTCAATGCAGAGAAACTAAAGCAGATACCTTAAAAGCAACTGAGGCCAATAGAAGAAGGGGACCAGGAACTAGAGAAAAGGTCAGATCAAAAAGAATTAACCTAGAAGGTAACACACATGCACAGGAAATCAATGTGAGTCAACTCCCTGTATAGCTATCTTTATCTCAACCAGCAAAAACCCTTGTCCCTTCCTGTTATTGCTTATACTCTCTCTACAGCAAAATTAGAAATAAGGGCAAAATAGTTTCTGCCGGGTAGCGAGGGGTAAGGGGTGGTAAGGGAAGGTGCGGGGGGGAAAGGGGAGAAATGACCCAAACATTGTATGCACATATGAATAAAATAAAAATTAAAAAAATAATAATAATAGACAGCAAGTAGAAGTGTATCACCCTGGGTAATCTTGAGGTAGCCTTCATTCTCATATGCTATTAAAAGGACATGCCACCCTCCTTTTTTGCCTTATTTCCAGGTAGTTGATAATTTATCTTAACAGTTGTCGCTCTTAATTTAGAAAAATAAGACATATTTATTTATTCATTTCTAATTCTCTGAATCCTGTTGTCACACTTGCATGACAGTTCTACAAGAAACCTCTAATTATCTACTGCGATGGTCTACACTCCAGTCTATGAGGATGTATTTGGCAGGATTAACCCCTTGGCTGGAATACTAAAGGTCAGCATTGGAACTTTGCTACACCTACATGTTTACCCTTAATTTGAATGACAGTAAAAGAAGATTTTATATACTTTTTTTTTTTTCTTACAGTGCTGGGAATCAACCCAGAGTCTCACATATGAAAGGCAATTGTTCTACTACTGAGCTACAATCCCGGCCCTAAAATAAAATTTCCTACTGCTGCTAACAATTGCCATGTGTTCCCCAGGATTTCGTTACTGTGTCAAGTATTTTACGTGGATGATCTCAACTAATGCTTACTCAGTTCTCTGGTACTCTGATTACCTCAGTGTTCTTTTCAGGGTGCCATAATGATTTGCTTACTCTGAGTCACTTTGTTCAATGGATGCACCCTTATGTTTTTCACTTTTTCCTTAATGTATAAATCTAGTCTTAGTCCTTCTGAACATGTACTGTGTCTCATCTTTCTACATGTCAAGCTTCTAGAATGGTGCCATGCATATAGGAGGTACTCATTCTTCCATGGGCTTTGCCTTAGAGCTAGTGATCTAGTTAGCAAGTGCCTTCACCCACAGGAAGTGCACCCCGTTGGTCACCAGGGGGAGACACACAGCGCGGGAGTCTAAGCCCAGCTCCTCAAATCCCTCGTACCAGCCTCTATGCACTCCGCCCATCCAACCCACACTGTTTCAGGTAGGTGATAGTGATTACCATTCACTTTATGCCATTGCGGCTACCTAGCTCAGAGAGGAATCTTTTGCAAAGCATCTCATCCAAGACTGACCAAGCTGAGATGGAGATGATGAGCCGTTGTACTTTGGGTAAAACTTGTGAGTAAGCAGGGGAATTCCAAGATGGCGGCTAGAGGTAGGAAGCAGAAAGCGACCCTCCTATAGTGAAATCTTGGAGAGACGCTGGAGACACACTTTGCAGGCATAATCACCGAGAAAAGGCATAACTTTGACCCCTCCACATCTCCAGCCGGCGCAGAGAATCTCCACTTCACGTTAAACGGAGAACCGAGGAGGCCCCCGGGCCGCCAGTGGCCGGCGACCATACGGTTTGGGAAGACGCGGACCAGGTGAGCTTCGCGGTACCGCGGTTCCCCCACAGACAAGCCTGGCCAGAGCAGCATAGCCCCCTGGACAGACTGACCTCCACCCGGGGAAAAAAGAGAAACTGAGTACTAAGCAATAAGAACAGTTAAGACACGCTGGAAAGAGGGTGGGGCGCCCTGAGCGCTGAAGATTGGGGGAAGGGAATCCTTCCCGGGACTGTAAATAAATGAGCCGGGCGGGCCGGAGAGGCTCTGGCGGGAGCGGGGCGCGCAAGCAACCAGGAGCGGGGACGCTTGTGAGAGGAGGGAAGACCCACTTCCCACGTGAACTGTAAATAAACACGCAGGCCTGACAACGCGGGGCAGTGTCGCCTTTCCCAGTGCTTGGAAAGGGAAAAGCCTGTAGCAGAGGCCCCCTTCCCCTGCACAGGAGAACTCTGAGCAAACAAAGCCTGTGGGACCAGGTGAGTGCTAAGCTCACCCCAGAGATCTGCATAAATAACGCCGCCAGCTACAGGCTGAGAGCAGCAGGCAGGCAAGCCACAGTTGCAGATACCACTCTCAGAACTGCCTCCAGACGCTTTTTTTTTCTTTTTCTCCGTACCTTTGATGAGAGAACAACCGAATTACACCTGCAAGCCGAAAAACTTACTGAAACTGTATTGCATTTGAACTGGGGACACTTGGTGGGGCTTTTTTTTTTTTTTCTTCTGTGTGTGTGTGTGAGTGTAGTTTTGTTCTACTTTATGCATCCCCTTTGATGAGACAACTACAGAACAACATCTGAGGCACCAACTCCAGGACTGGAGATTGAGACGGACATCCAAATTATTAAGACTGAAATTGCATTGCATATAAACTTGGAAGTTTTTTGGATTTTTTGTTTTTTTTGTTTTTTTTAATTTTCTATTTTCCATTTTATTTTAATTCATTTTTATAAATAGATATTACTTTCATATACTTATTTTTTATTTTTTTATCTTTGATTTTCAATCCTCTCTCTGTCTCTCTAATGTCTGTTCAGCTTACTGTCGATTAGTACACTAACACTCCCTGTTTATACCTTTGAAACTCTCTTGTCTGATACCTTGTTCTGCTTTCTCCCTCTTGTCTGTATATTTGTTTTCCCCTTTTCTTTAACTTCTTGCTTTCCATCTCAGCTCACTCTTCCATTCTCAATATTACCATTGTTATTATTACAAGCTAGAAAATACTTAATTACACACAGTACAGGGACAGTAACAACACCAAGGACAATGACGGGAAGACAGAAAAAACAAGGAAACCAGTTTCCCCACAGCAAAAAATTAGTACAGGAACCAGAGGGGAATGAAGAGAACAGAAACTCAGATCCAGACTCCAACAAAATGAAGATAAACTATGCCAAAGGACCCAATGAAGCCCACAAGAATAATTTAAAAGAAGACATACTACAAGTACTCAATGAGAATTTTATAGAGATGATACTGGATAGGGTCAACCAAAATGTACAGGAGACACTCAAGAAATTCCAAGACAATAAAAATAGAGAATTTGAAAAAGCAAAAGAAGAAATAAAGGAAACCATAGAAGCACTGTATAAACACCAAAGTGAAAGAGAGAACACAATGAATAAATGGATAAATGAACTCAGGACAAAAATAGACAACAATAAAGAAGAAAACAGCCAGGATATGGACAACCTCAGAAAAAAGAACGAAACAGAACTGCAAAACAAAACGGAAGGCCAATCCAGCAGAATATAACAAACAGAAGACAGAATCTCAGAACTTGAAGATGAAATGGTAATTAAAGGAAAAACTGAAGAACTATTAATTAAACAACTCAAGACCTGTGAAAAGAAAATGCAAGAACTCACTGACTCCATCAAAAGACCAAACTTGAGAATCATGGGCATCGAAGAAGGAGAAGAGGTGCAAGCGAAGGGAATGCGTAATATATTCAACAAAATAATAACGGAAAATTTCCCAAATCTAGAGAAAGATATACCCATACAAATGCAAGAGGCCTCCAGGACACCAAACAGACCAGATCAAAATAGAAGTACTCCACGACATATCATATTTAAAACAACAAGTTCAGAAACTAAGGAAAGAATATTGAAGGCTGTAAGAGAGAAAAAACAAGTAACATACAAAGGTAAACCCATCAAAATCACAGCAGACTTCTCAACAGAAACATTAAAAGCAAGAAGAGCGTGGGGTGAGATCTTCCGGGCACTGAATGAAAATAACTTCAACCCCAGGATACTCTACCCAGCAAAGCTATCATTCAAAACAGATGGAGCAATAAAAGTCTTCCATGATAAGCAGAAACTAAAACAATATGTCACCACAAAGCCACCATTACAAAAGATTCTGCAAGGGATCCTGCACACAGAAAGTGACACCCAACTTAACCATGAAAAGGCAGGCAGCACCAAACCACAGGATAAGAAAAAGCAAGACAGTAGAGAGTAACATCAAGTTAGGTACACACAATCAAACCTTCAAACAACTAAGATAACTAAATGGCAGGAATCACCACATACCTATCAGTACTAACACTTAATGTTAATGGACTTAATTCACCCATCAAAAGACACCGTTTGACAAAATGGATTAAAAAAGAAGATCCAACAATTTGTTGCTTACAGGAGACTCATCTCACCGACAGAAATAAGCATATGCTTAGGATGAAAGGCTGGAAGAACATTTACCAAGCCAATGGCCCCCAAAAACAAGCAGGAGTAGCAATACTTATCTCTGACAAAGTAGACTTCAAACCTACATTGATCAAACGAGATAAAGAAGGACATTCCATACTAATAAAAGGGGAAATAGACCAAAAGGAAATAATAATCATCAATCTGTACGCACCCAATGTCAACGCACCCAATTTCATCAAACATACCCTGAAAGACCTAAAAGCATATATAAACGCCAACACAGTGGTTGTGGGAGACTTTAACACTCCATTATCATCAATAGATAGGTCATCCAAACAAAAACTCAATAAAGAAATCCAAGATCTAAAATATGCAATAGATCAAGTGGACCTAGTAGATGTCTACAGAACATTTCATCCAACCTCTACACAATATACATTCTTCTCAGCAGCCCATGGAACCTTCTCCAAAATAGATCATATCCTAGGGCACAAAGCAAGCCACAGCAAATATAAGAAAATAGAAATAATACCATGCATTCTATCTGACCACAATGCAGTAAAAGTAGAACTCAACAACAAAAGTAAAGACAAAAAACATGCAAACAGCTGGAAACTAAATAACTCATTACTTAATGAAGAATGGATCATCGATGCAATAAAAGAGGAAATTAAAAAGTTCCTAGAAGTCAATGAAAATGAAAACACAACCTACCGGAACCTATGGGACACAGCTAAGGCAGTCTTGAGAGGAAAGTTTATAGCCATGAGTGCATATATTAAAAAGATTGAAAGATCCCAAATCAATGACCTAATGATACATCTCAAACTCCTAGAAAAACAAGAACAAGCAAATCCCAAAACAAATAGAAGGAGAGAAATAATAAAAATAAGAGCTGAAATCAACGAAATAGAAACCAAAAAAACCATACAAAGAATTAATGAAACAAAAAGTTGGTTCTTTGAAAAAATAAACAAGATCGATAGACCCCTGGCAAACCTGACTAAAATGAGGAGAGAAAAAACCCAAATTAGTAGAATCAGGAATGCAAAAGGGGAGATAACAACAAACACCATGGAAGTCCAGGAAATCATCAGAGACTACTTTGAGAACCTATATTCAAATAAATTTGAAAATCTAAAAGAAATGGACAGATTTCTAGATACATATGATCATCCAAAACTGAACCAAGAGGAAATTAATCACCTGAATAGACCTATAACACAAAATGAAATTGAAGCAGCAATCAAGAGTCTCCCCAAAAAGAAAAGTCCAGGACCTGATGGATTCTCTGCTGAATTCTATCAGACCTTTAAAGAAGAACTGATACCAACCCTCCTTAAACTGTTCCATGAAATAGAAAGGGAAGGAAAACTGCCAAACACATTTTATGAAGCCACTATTACACTTATCCCAAAACCAGGCAAAGATACCTCCAAAAAGGAGAACTATAGGCCAATCTCCTTAATGAACATTGATGCAAAAATCCTCAACAAAATAATGGCAAATCGAATTCAGCAACACATCAAAAAGATTATTCACCACGACCAGGTAGGCTTCATCCCAGGGATGCAGGGGTGGTTCAACATACGAAAATCAATAAACGTAATAAACCACATTAACAGAAGCAAAGACAAAAACCACTTGATCATCTCAATAGATGCAGAAAAAGCCTTTGATAAGATCCAACATCATTTCATGATAAAAGCTCTAAGAAAACTAGGAATAGAAGGAAAGTTCCTCAACATTGTAAAAGCTATATATGACAGACCTACAGCCAGCATTATACTTAACGGAGAAAAATTAAAACCATTCCCTCTAAAATCAGGAACCAGACAAGGATGCCCACTATCTCCACTCCTATTCAACATAGTACTGGAATTCCTAGCCAGAGCAATTAGGCAAGAAGAAGGAATAAAAGGAATACAAATAGGTAAAGAAACTGTCAAAATATCCCTATTTGCAGACGACATGATCCTATACCTTAAAGACCCAAAAAACTCTACTCAGAAGCTTCTAGACATCATCAATAGCTATAGCAAGGTAGCAGGATATAAAATCAACATAGAAAAATCATTAGCATTTCTATACACTAACAATGAGCAAACGGAAAAAGAATGTATGAAAACAATTCCATTTACAATAGCCTCAAAAAAAATCAAATACCTAGGTGTAAACCTAACAAAAGATGTGAAAGACCTCTACAAGGAAAACTATACACTTCTGAAGAAAGAGATTGAGGAAGACTATAGAAAGTGGAGAGATCTCCCATGCTCATGGATTGGTAGAATCAACATAGTAAAAATGTCTATACTCCCAAAAGTAATCTACATGTTTAATGCAATTCCCATCAAAATTCCAATAACATTCACTAAAGAGATTGAAAAATCTACTGTTAAATTTATATGGAAACACAAGAGGCCACGAATAGCCAAGGCAATACTCAGTCAAAAGAACAATGCAGGAGGTATCACAATACCTGACTTCAAACTATATTACAAAGCAATAATAATAAAAACAGCATGGTACTGGCACAAAAACAGACATGAAGACCAGTGGAACAGAATAGAGGATCCAGATATGAAGCCACACAACTATAAGCAACTTATCTTTGACAAAGGAGCTAAAAATATACGATGGAGAAATAGCAGCCTCTTCAACAAAAACTGCTGGGAAAACTGGTTAGCAGTCTGCAAAAAACTGAAACTAGATCCATGTATATCACCCTATACCAAGATTAACTCAAAATGGATCAAGGATCTTAATATCAGACCCCAAACTCTTAAGTTGATACAAGAAAGAGTAGGAAATACTCTGGAGTTAGTAGGTATAGGTAAGAACTTTCTCAATGAAACCCCAGCAGCACAGCAACTAAGAGATAGCATAGATAAATGGGACCTCATAAAACTAAAAAGCTTCTGTTCATCAAAAGAAATGGTCTCTAAACTGAAGAGAACACCCACAGAGTGGGAGAAAATATTTGCCAACTATACATCAGACAAAGGACTGATAACCAGAATATACAGGGAACTTAAAAAACTAAATTCTCCCAAAACTAATGAACCAATAAAGAAATGGGCAGGTGAACTAAACAGAACTTTCTCAAAAGAAGAAATTCAAATGGCCAGAAAGCACATGAAAAAATGCTCACTATCTCTAGCAATAAAGGAAATGCAAATTAAAACCACACTAAGATTCCACCTCACCCCTGTTAGAATAGCCATCATCAGCAACACCACCAACAACAGGTGTTGGCGAGGATGCGGGGAAAAAGGAACCCTCTTACACTGTTGGTGGGAATGTAGACTAGTACAACCACTCTGGAAAAAAATTTGGAGGCTACTTAAAAAGCTGGACATCGATCTACCATTTGATCCAGCAATACCACTCTTGGGGATATACCCAAAAGACTGTTACTCCAGAGGCACCTGCACATCCATGTTTATTGCGGCACTATTCACAATAGCCAAGTTATGGAAACAGCCAAGATGCCCCAGCACTGACGAATGGATTAAGAAAATGTGGTATCTATACACAATGGAATTTTATGCAGCCATGAAGAAGAACGAAATGTTATCATTCGCTGGTAAATGGATGGAATTGGAGAACATCATTCTGAGTGAGGTTAGCCTGGCTCAAAAGACCAAAAATCGTATGTTCTCCCTCATATGTGGACATTAGATCAAGGGCAAACACAACAAGGGGATTGGACTATGAGCACATGATAAAAGCGAGAGCACACAAGGGAGGGGTGAGGATAGGTAAGACACCTAAAAAACTAGCTAGCATTTGTTGCCCTTAATGCAGAGAAACTAAAGCAGATACCTTAAAGCAACTGAGGCCAATAGGAAAAGGAGACCAGGAACTAGAGAAAAGGTTAGATCAAAAAGAATTAACCTAGAAGGTAACACCCACGCACAGGAAATCAATGTGAGTCAATGCCCTGTATAGCTATCCTTATCTCAACCAGCAAAACCCCTTGTTCCTTCCTATTATTGCTTATACTCTCTCTACAACAAAATTAGAGAGTAATTGGGTATTGAGGGGGGGAGCGGGAGGGGGTGGAGTGGGTGGTAAGGGAGGGGGTGGGGGAGGGGGGAGAAATAAACCAAGCCTTGTATGCACATATGAATAATAAAAGAAAAATGAAAAAAAAAAAAACTTGTGAGTAAAACTCTGTTAGGTTTGTCCTTACTGCCTGGGGTTGAAGAAGTGATGTTTTTCCTTTAGCATTTAATTTTAGGAACTGTAAATATAACTGTGTTTTACAGCTGTCACACAATCCTAAATCAAATCACTGTGGTAATAAAAGATAATTGGGTTAATATAAACTGC
Organism: Castor canadensis; assembly: GCF_047511655.1. Taxonomy (NCBI): domain Eukaryota; kingdom Metazoa; phylum Chordata; class Mammalia; order Rodentia; family Castoridae; genus Castor; species Castor canadensis. The sequence continues at coordinate 130,908,009 of NC_133389.1, read as the reverse complement.
CCTAAGGGGTTTTTGATTGAGGACTGAATATTATTTCATTTGAAATGAGGTCGGTGTTTAACTTTGCAAGTTAAATAATCTTGACTTAGTCTTGCAGGGATCCTGAGATAGACGAAGAGAAATTTCATTTTCATACAAGTGAGAGATAAACTGTGTCTTACAAGTATGTTCATTAGTTTGACAGTCCAATTTGAGGAAATTAATATCTCTATGTACAAAGAATCTTCCCCGTTGACGGATTGGTATTGGCCCTTTGTACAGTATTGTAAAATCTAAAGGAAAAGCCCTAATGATATCAGTTTATACCAATTGCTATAGGACAATAGCAATGCTTACGATACCAATTGGGCATTTTCTTATTTCAGAGGTTTTTGTTTTTTCTGGAAAATTCCTCATAAGAAACTGAAATTCAAGCTCCTGTTCATTCTTCAGCCATCACTGCTCAATCCTGTCATTTATGTGTATGATGGTCACCTGTGTTTTTCAACAAAAGATGACAAGGGGGGCCCCATGAGCCTCCTCTTGGCCCTTCCTGGGGACTGGGCAGGGAAGACAGAAGCTCCTTTGCAGAAATGTCTTAGAGAGAACTTCTTTACAAAAAAAAAAAAAAAAAACGCAGGGGGTGTGGAGGATACATGCAGGAGAAGGAGGCCCCCAGACAGCAGATGCCTTTAAGAGCTAGGAGTCACCGGAGGAAGTCAACACTGGGACCTACTAGCAAAGCCACTGCAGTGCACCAGAGGCACAGGTCTGACAGGGGCCTGAGTCTACCTGGTCCTCTGCAACACCATCCAGAAAAGGAAACCCAGAAGTGCCAGGAGGTGCTTTGAGGGGCAGGTCACTGGATTGGGGAACAGGTCAGTGGGATGGGGTCAGTTCTGATCAAGGTGTTTGGCCTCAGGAATTGGAAGTGGGGATAACTGGGCTGAGGGAGCTGTTTGGCATCTAAAATAGAAAGTCTGCATAGGGTGGGGGACGGGGGACAGAGGGGTGAGAAAAGTGACACAAATGTTTTAGAAATTGATGGGAAAAATGATTAAAGCTTAATAATTAGGGAGGACATCCAGAAGACTGAAATATTAAGTAAACTTCATTCAAACAAAATAAAAGTCCACTTATCTGATGGAAATCAGGAGAGGGAAAAATCGTTCTTAAAAAATTTATATTAAGTAGCTAGCTGGGCACGCTGAGCATGCCTGTAATCCCAGTACTTGGGAGGTGGAGGCAGGAGGATTGTAATTTTGAGGCCAGCTGGGCTACAGCAAGACCCTGTTTCAAAAAAATCAAAAAAGAAAAAAGAAAGTTCAAAAAGATCTAGCAATTATATCTATAGAAGCGACATTTAAAATCACAGAATATAAAAAAGTAGAAAATAGCAATATAAGAAATGATACACTCAATTCTCTGAACTATAAGAAATTGAGAGAAGCAGTTTTCATATCTAACAAAACTTATTTCAAGGTGGGAAGCATCAGAAAGGACAGAGAGTGATGGTGCATGCTTGTCATCCCAGCTACTAGGGAAGCAGAGATTTGGGAGGACTGAAGTTGAAGGCCAACCAGTTGAGAAAGTCAGCAAGACACATCTCAGCAAGTAAGCTGACCATGGTGGCTTGAGCCTGCAATCCCAGCTACTAGGACATGGGGAGGAGGATCACTGTTTGAGGCCAACTCTGGGCAAAAACTGGTGACCCTATCTAAAAAATAAGTAAAGCAAAAAGGTTTGGTGGGGAGGTGGCTCAAGTGGTAGAACTCCTGCCTAGCAAACATGAGGCCTTGAGTCAAACCCAAGTACCACAGGAAAAAAAAAAAGGACAAAGGACAAAGAGGGACATAAGAAACAGAATAACTGATCAAGAATATAAGATGATCACCAGTTGTGTATATGTAATAAAAAGCAACAACTGACAGTGGGAAGAAATAGGTGAATTTCATTTGAAGATTCAACACCAATTCTTAGAACTTCATCAAACAGTAAATGAAATTCATAATTAATAATATAAATGATTAATGACAATGTGTTCAAACTAATAGAAATGTGTAGAATTTTAGAGTTGACAAAGAATATATATCTTTTTTAGTTATGTGTAGAATGTTCACAAAAATTTATATGACCTAGGCCACAAAGAAAACCTCAGTAAATTTCAAAGACTCAACACCAGGCAAGCTGTGCCTTCTGACCATAACGGAACAGAAATCAACAGCAAGCTGAGATCTAAATTCCATTCTGTCTGGAAGAAAAAAAAAAAAATAGTAAAAGATAAGATTATAAGAAAAATCCCCAAATATTTATGGCTGAATGACATGAAAATACTGCATGTGAAACTTTGTGCAATACAAATAGACCTAAAGGAAAGTGGAAAGCCCTAAGTATATTCCATGGGAAACCCAAAGGAAATAAACTAAGGAACAGGAGGTTCCAAAAGGCTTATAAATATAGCAAAGAAAATAGAGAGGGAAATAGGAATAAGGACAAGAAGCATACGGACAACTAAATAAAGAAGACAAAAAATATTGGCTATTATTAAGGAAGCCAAAGACAATGCTGCTAGAGAAAACTCTGGCAGAATTTGTAAAGAAAAACTAACAAACCAATTCACCTAGGGAGAGACAAAGAAACAAAATGCATAATAAAAAAGAGGAAAATAATTCCAGATGTAGTCAATTTTAAGATACAAACCAATATCATGAACAATCATGCAGCAAAAACTTTCAAAACCTAGATGAAGATGACAAATACTCAAAATGTAAAAAATCCTCGGAACCCCAGAAATATGAACCAATGAGTAACTGCTAAAGAAATTGAAATGGGAATGAGAACCTCCAAAGGAGGAGGGGAAAAGCCCAGGCTTAAGTATTTTTAGAGATGAGTTCAAACTTCCAAAGAACAAATAAAATCCATCTTATATAAATTGCTTCACAAAATAGAAGAAATAAAAGCTATTCAACTACTCTTTTGTGGCTGTGTAACCTTAAAACCCAAACCAGATAAGGTGACATAAGCAGAGACAATTATGAGTAATTTCTTATGAACCCCGTGAGTCTAAAAATATGATAACCATGGACACTATACTGAAACTCATTGAAGAAAGACAAGTCCTCATCTTTTTCTTTTGTATCTGCATCACCTACAACAGTTTCTAACATCCTGTAAATATTCCAGAAATTTTGGAAAAAGCAAATTCCAAAGGAATAAGTTTCTGTTTAGCATGAATTTATTTAATAATCTTTAAGCTTCTCTGTAGTATGTAGAATAATGACCCCTCAAATATGTCTATGGTATAACCCATGCAATTTATGAAGATGTTAGGTATGGTCAAAGGGGGATTAAGGTTGTACATGGAATTAAGGTCTTAATCAGTTGGCTTTGAAAATGCAAAATGGGCCTGGAGGCATGGTTCAAGCAGAGTGCACCTGCGTAGCAAACATGAAGCCCTGAATTCAAACTCCAGTACCACTGAAATAAAATAAAATAGCTGAGTCCAGTGGCTTATGCCTGTAATCCTAGCAATTGAAGAGGCAAAGATTGGAAAGATGGCAGTTCAAAGTGAGTGTGGGTAAAAAGTTTGTGAGACCCCCATCTCAACCAATAAAAGCTGAGGAGTAGTGGCTCATGCCTGCCATCCTATCTAATCAGGAAGCATAAACAAGTAGATCATGGTTCAGACCAGCCCAGGAAAGAATGTGAGAGCCTATTCATAAAATACATAAAGAAGGAAGGGCTGCCACTGTGGCTCAGGTGGTACAACACTTGCCTGGCAAGGATAGGGCCCAGAGTTCAAACTCTAGTTCTGCAAAAACACAAAAAGCACACACATAAAATTATCCCAGCTTGTTCAAATGGGCCCTGTGTAGTCATGGGGGTCCTTAGAAGTGGAAGAGGTAGTAGAAAAAAGAGAACCAAAAAGGTAGAAGTATAAAAGACTTAGCTTAACATTGCTGGGTAGAGAAATGGGGCCATGAGCCAAAGAAAGTGGATCACCTCTAGAGCATGGAGACATTTTCTCCCCTAGAGACTTCAGAAAGGAACTGACCCTGGTGACACATTGATCTTAGCCCAGTGATCTGAATTGGGCCTCTGATGTACAGAGCAGTTAGATAAAACATTCACATTGGTTGAAGCACTAATTTTGTGCTAATTTGTTATATCAGCAGCAAAAAACGAGTACTGCCTTAATTGTCATTGCTTATATTTAAATTTTTAGGGTTTTTTAAAATCTGTAATTTTCTTCTTTTTTTCCAACCACATTCATACATACTTTAAAATTTTTGTTTTTCTTCACTACTGCCTATATTTATTTTCTTGTTGAATTATTTCTGCTTGTGATCTTGGGCAAATTATTTAATTCTTCTGAGCTTATAGTTTCTATAACTTGAGATTAATGTTTATTTTGTGTATTACATTTGCCAGATGCTTGCATGTTGTTGAAGCATTAGAGATAATGTCTTTAAAGCATTTGGTGCAGAGGTTTTCAATAAATCATTATTATTGTCATATAAATATTGAACATTCAATATTTATTGAGGACTGTGGCTTAGAAGATGGAAAGAGAAGAAAACCTACTTCTTGTCATTATAGCAGGTCCTAAGGTGTCTCCAGGAGAAATGTATAATCTTAATTTTTGAACACTTATCCAAGAATTACACTTTTTACTTCCTGATCAGACCATAAATGTAATTGTTTAATTTTTTTTTTGAGGTAGGGTTTCACTGTGTAACCCAGGCTGACTTTGAATTTATTTTGTATTCTCAAACTCACCATCCTCCTGCCTCCACCCCCCAAGTACCAAGATTACAGGTATAAGTCACCATGCCTGGCTTTTTAATTTTTTAACATACACCACAAAGTCACACAATATGAGGGGAACAAATGGCAGAATGACTTTGTCTTAGATAAGAGAGACAGAAAGTCGCCCTTAAAAGTAAGCCTCCAAGGAGCTTCTCACCCAGATAATGAAATACAGAGGTCTTTCTCCTAGATAAGGGAGTCAGGAAACATCTTTAAAACAAATATCCAGAGGGAGAGAAGCAGGCTCCTAAAGGAAAGCAACACAACGAGCTCACACCAAGATAGCAAAAGGGAGTTATAAGACATACATGGTGGGTCTCACCAAGACAGCAAGTGGCAGTCGTAACATGTAAGTGGTGGGCCTTGAGGCCTGAACGAACTGACAAGACCCTCCTGGAATGCTCAGTTCATAAGGATGGGAGTTGGCCAAATGGTAAGGGTCAGTGAGAAGTCAACGAGATGACATCCAATCGCAAATGTAGTTTCAAGGTAGAACAGAGGGAACCTAAGTCAGACAAATCCCTGTATTATCCGCTAGACTTCAGTCATTGTGTGGCTTAGCTCTTTCACTAAGTCCCAGCCATTATGGTGCTTTGCTATCCTCTCAATAAACTTTGTGCTTGCTTTACTCTTAACTCCTGGTCCTATTGTGGCAGGAAGACAGGGAGAGGGAAGAGAGATTAATGAGTGCTACAGTAAAACAAAGGCAAACCTGACACCAGAGAAGGGTCACTTTGCCCCAGAGGTCAAAACAGCCACTGAAATAACATGTGATTATGTACGAGACAAGCTGTCTTCCCCTGACCACCATTTCTGTAATCTGCTCTACATGGTATATAAGGAAAACCACCTTTGTTCTTGGTGCTCAGCTTTTGGACATGAGTCCACTGAGTAGCTGCTGGCTTGCTTAATAAATTTGCTTCCTGAAAGCTTTGGTGCCCTCTCTGTCTCTATTTGAGCCCTCCTGCAACATTGCTGGGGGCCTGCCCAGGATTTGGAGGGTGGTGTTTTCGCTCCTTGTCACCAGCTCAACATCCCCAGCCTGCCGGGAGGGCTGCCCCTGCCAGGTGCCACCAGACCACATTGATCTGGAGGAGGGAGCCTCTCTCCTGGTGAGCTGAGGAGGCAAGTTCCGGTTGCAAAAAGGAGCCTGGAAAGGCTCGGGGACCAACCTGGGAGCCCCACTCATCAGACTGGTAAAAACCTGGATTCAAATTCAGGCCTGCCTCAGGAGGCAGAAGGGGAGTTGATCAATTCTCAAAAGGCACCCAAGTAACGCCCTTTTGGTGGGTGAAACAGTGTCATTCAAGTTCAGGGAATGGAGTGGAAGTACTGTGCTGTGTAAGAGCATGTGAAAGTGTGAACCTGAGATGTAGCTTGGTTACTAAGTGAGTGTGGAGTCCTGACCCACGGGTCCATGGTGAGCTCATATGGTCTAGGGTGAGCCCTAACAGGCCTCTGGTCCAGGGCTTATACAGACTCACTATGGTCAAGAGACACCTAAAATCCCCAGGAGGGAAGCTGTCTGAAGATGGACAAAGCGAGTGGTGTTATTTGTTTTCCTCTGTGTGCTGGAGAGGAGGACCCCTTACCTTCTCTCCACAGCCCTCATTCCTTCCGTCTTTGTCTCTGTCTAGATGTCTGGCAAATGGGAGGAATCGAAGGAGGTCAGAGTAAGGACACCCCCTCTAGAACTTTAAGAGGTGATTTAATGGAGATTATGAAGTCAAACTGACTCCTGACAAGCTTAGGGCCTTCTGTGAAATAAACTGGCCTGCTTGGTGTAGGATGGCCATCAGAGGGGTCATTAGATAAGGTCATAGTCAACAGAGTTTTTAAAGTGGTTGTAAGGAAGCTTGAAACACCCAGATGTTTCCTTATATTGACTGCTGGCAGGATGCAGTCCTCAATTGGCCCACATGGCTAAAACTCCACCTAGAGAAAGCATGTAAGGTTATGGTAGCCAGGGTGGCAGCAGCTTTCAAATACAGGGGAAAATGTAAAAAGCCAGAAAAACCCATATTAATGGGGGACCCTGAGGAGTCCCCATTCCCCTATGTGCCTCTGTACAGATTAGAGAATTTCTAGGGGCTGCAGGTTTCTGCTGGATCTGGATCCCCAATTACTCTCTCTTGAAAGAACCCCTTTGTGAAGCCACAAAGTGGGGAGAATGGAAACCCATGGTATAGGGAGAGAAACAACAACAAAAAAGCCTTTAAAAAAAATTAACAGGGCACTTCCAAATGCCCCTTGCTCTGGGCCTGCCAGTTGTGATAAAGTGCTTCTTCCTATACGTACATGAGAGGCTGAGAACTGTAGGAGTCTTGACCCAGCAGCTAGGTTTCTGGTACTGGTGGCCTATTTATCAAAGCAACTTGATGCAGTTTCCCCAGGCTGGCCGCCCTGCCTGTGTGCCCTGGCAGCTTCTTCTGTCTTGGTTGCTGAAGCAGAAAAACTTACTTTGAGACAAAAACTCACAGTCCAAGTTCTCCACTCTGTTTGACTCTCATGAAATGTAAAGAAAATTGTTGGTTAACAAACTCCTGAATGGTCAGATATCAAAGCATGTTATGGAAAAACCTTTGCATCCAACTACAGGTTGTTAAGACTCTAAACCCAGCCACCCTATTATGGGTTAATTCAGGCCCACAGGAGCATGACTGTTTAGAGATTATGGATGAGGTGTTCTCCCATCGGCCAGGCTTGACCAACCAGCCCATTAGTTACCCGGATGTTGAGTATTTCACAGATGGCAACAGCTTTTACTGTAAAGACACACATTTTGCCAGATACACAGTAGTGACTCTGGATGCTGTCATTAAAAACATAACCACTGCCAGTTGGGACTTCTAACTCAGGAGAAAAAGTGTTAAATATGGACAAAAAAAATTCTAAAATTACTAAAAGCTGTATAAGCCCCTAAATGAGTAGCAGTCACGCACTGCTGAGGGCACCAGAAGGGAGAGACAACAGCTGTTTGGGGAAATCAAAAGGTTGATAGGAAAGCCATGTGAGCAGCCAGCCCTCACAGGAGGACAAACTTTGGCCTCACTGGCAGCTGCCTTGTTTCTGTGTCCCTTGGCTAAATGGGATCCATGGTATACTTCACAAGAACAGGCTTGGTTTGAGACTGAAGCAGAACATTTTCTGCTGGATGGATGGTGGAAGTTTACTGATGGCCACATTGCCATACCTGAGTCAAACAGTTCCATGAAGGAACTCACTCAGGAAAAATAGCTCTTGAGACCACCTTAGGCCAGCATTTTTATGTCCCCAAGCTCTCCAGCATAAGTAAGACAGTATATAAAAGGTACAGTCTGTGTGCCAGAAACAATCCCTGAAATTTGCCCCTTCTCAGGATGGATAAAAGCCTTCCCCAGTTGGACTGAGAAAGCCCAAAAAGTGGCCAGGTGCCTGTTAAAGAAAATCATCCCTCAATTCGAAATACCTGTATCTATTGGGTCAGACAATGGGCTGGTCTTTGTGGCCGAGATGGTACAGTTAATGGCTAAGAGATAAAAATAACTTAAAAGCTACACATGGCCTACCACCCCTAGAGTTCAGGAAAAATAAAATGTATAAACAGGACTCTAAAAATTACAATTTAAAAAAACTATGCCAGGAGACCCACCTACTAGGGGATCAATTACAGCCCATAGCCTTGCTCAGGATTAGGTCAAGCCCCACCAAACAGATGCGTCTCTCCCCTTTTGAAATGCTTTTTGGCGTCCACCCCCTTTAGTCAAGGGCCTGTGAGGGGACCTTAAGGAAATAGGTGACCTCACCCTGAGACAGCAGATACAGGCCCTTGATTTGACTCTCTCAAAAATCAATGATTGCGTAAGAGAGAGACTCCCTGTTAGCCTGATAACTCCCACGCACCCTTATAAATCAGGGGATGCTTTAGGTAAAGAAATGGAATGTTCAACCATAAAGCCCCACTGGAGGGGCCCTTTTGTTGTTGTTTTGTGCACCCCCACTGCAGTTAAAGTAGCAGAGATCATTCCTTGGATCCACCACAGCCAAGTGAAGCCAGCTTCCTTCGAATTGTGAGTGTATCTCTGACCCAGACTCACCATACAAGATCACCTTCAAAACACTAGCGCCCTTCCCCAGCAGGACCCTACTTCCCAGGAGACAACAAGAAACCATGGACAATGAGACATCAGCCCTGCTCTAGTCACTCTGGAAGCTGACTAGTCTATGCATGGCAGAAGCTTGAGGAGTCACCCATCTCACCTTTGAGGATGAGTCTGTTCTATGTATTCTTCTTGCTAATCTTGGTCAGCTCTCTACCTGGTAACCCCCAGGCTTTGGACTGTGACTCATGTATGCACACTACCCAAGCAGGGAGTGCTGTTACCAAAACTCTGGTTTTCCATACTTATTACTCTTATGCAGGCACCATTGTTGGGTCATGCACCCACAGCCATACCACCTACTCAGTGTGCTTTCATGATGGTCAGTACATCTGTTTTAATGTATCACCCTCAAGAGCAATGGCTAGAGGTCCAAAGCCTCACCAGAAGTGGAAGGCTCATTAACTGCACCCAGGTAAATGATCCCAACACTGTGTCCATGTACTTTGATGAGTGTGCTGCATTACCTAAAAACACCAGGCCTTAGGGCAGCTGTGGGGAGCTAGCCTGGGAAAGGACCTACAGGTTAAATGACAAGTATATATTCCCAAAAGATAACAGTGGGAGATCTGGCGTGTGTCCTATGAAAAACTCTACTGCCCTTATTGGACAACTTGGCTGAAAGGGGAGGCCCATATCATGGAACTGCCACTCTTTTACAAAAAGGAAAGCAACCCCTGACTGCACTCTTGGTGCCTGTAACCCTGTACATTTCACTATTTTCAACCTCAATGAAACAGGTTGGGAAGTTGGGGAAAAGTTTTACATTTTAATTTATAAAAAGGAAACAGACCCCAGTACTTTGCTGAATTTTCAAGTCATGGTGCTCACTCATGAGAACTCCTCCTATCAGGCCTTTCACTCCTTTTACGAGGAGATACAAAGTGAGTTTCCCTTCTTAGTTACAAACAAAAACCTGTTCCTCTCACTAGCTGAGTCCATAGCACAAACTCTGAATGTAACTTCATGTTATGTTGGTGGAGGAACAAAAATGAGAGACATTGGCCATGGGAGGCAAAAGAGCTAAACCAACGAGAACCCTTTAATGAAACCAATCCTCAGCCATGGGGAGAGCTTTGGCTCCTAAAAACCTCTTTTATTGGGAATTACTGTATGTCCTGTCTGAAAGTCCAGTTCTCCACCCCGGTACAGGACTTGATCTGCTTGGGACAAAAGTTTTACATTGACGCTACTCAGGGGACTCAGTGGTGGGGGACTCCCAATCACACAGAGCCCCAACCTCACCCGCTGGCTACAATAGCTTGGAATAATCTCAATCTGAGTAACTGCTGTTACTCAGTGATGAGGAAAAGGTAATTAAAGAGATTACCAACAAGATAAAGAGCTTGCCCATGTCCCTGTGCAGACCTGAAAGGGATAAAGTCCCAATGACATTTTGGGGGCTGGTTCTCAACCCTAGGTGGGTTCAAATCTTAATAGGGACAACTTTCCTTGTCTTAAGAGCAAGCCTGATATTACCCTGCCTCTGGTACTGTGGTCTTTATCCAGAGATGCTCTCTGACCCAGAAGTAGGTCCGAGCATCATATGGGGGAATGTGGCAGGAAGGCAGGGAAGGGAAAGAGAGATTAATGAGTGCTACAGTAAAACAAAGGAAAACCAGAGTTGGGGAATGTTACCTGGAGACCAGAGGAGGGTCACTTGGCCCCAGAGGTTGAAACAGCCAATGAACTAACATGTGATTATGTATGGGACAAGCTGTACCCCTCTCCCCCATTTCTGTAACCTGCTCTAAATGGTATATAAGGAAAGCCCCCTTTGTTCCCGGTGCTCAGCCTTTGGACATGAGTCTGCTGAATCTCTGCTGCCTTGCCTAATAAACTTAATAAGCTTCTGGAAAGCTTTGGTGCCCTCTCAGTCTCTGTCTGAGCCCTCTTGCAACACTAAGTCTTCAATTACCAACTTCACCAGAACACGAGCTCAGTCAACAATCTAGTTTCAACAAGACATGATACCTATTTGTCTTTGATAAGGCCAGTTAGTGGGTCCTTTGTAGGGGTGAAAAACATCCTACAACATGTGAAAATACATCTCTTTGCTAACAATCCAATCCTAGTTACTTGGTGAAAGAAGAGGTTTTCCCTGCAACTAGCCTTAAGAAAGAACTCTTTTCAAAGACAGGCAACCAGGAGCATTTATTCCAGAAACAATCATTGCAGTTTGGAATTTGATCCTAGGTTGTAACTATATACAATCCAGACATCACCTGTAGCCCTTTCATTTAAAAATTTGGGGCTATGCAAATTAAAAAAGATGAGCCGGGATCCATAACGTTTAGACTTTTGCAGACCCTAGATTTGGGGGTATTGGATATTACATTTGGTAGATCGTGTGGCTTTCATTTGGAAGGAAAGTCTGCTACTGCAATTGGCTATAGGCAAGGCTGTCAGCTATGCTTTCCCAGTTTATATTGAGTTTATATTGAGTTTATATTGAGTGCATGGAGAGAACGTTGGCTATATTTTAGGAGGCATTTGACATACAGGGGACTCTGCTAGACAGGAAGCCACTGCTGAGGCCCCATGCCAAAGGAAAAGCTTCTCAATTCAACTTCCCTTGAAGGGTAATAACTTGTAATGATCATTGGTCCCGCTGGGCCCCAGCTTGTAAGAGTCTTTCTTGATCAAAGTTACCCTCTTGGACAGGCTGTGGTTAAGTAGCTTTAATCTCTGTGTTCATAAAATTCTGTTATCCTGGTCTAAGAGATCAAATTGCCAGTATCTAGTTTTCTTATTTTACTTTTTTAAACACAAACATAAAATTGTGAAGACATTTTTGTTTTGAAGTACTTGGAGATTCACAGGAAATTGCAAAGATAGGGTTGAGAGGTCCCCTGAACCTTTCACCAGTGTTCCTCAATGGTTACATCTTACATTCAGTGCACTACTAAAACAAGGAAATTAGCGAGTGTACAACATGTATATAGATCTATGCAACTTTTCAATTAAAATTTTTAATTGTGGCAGAATGTATATAACATAAAATTTAGCATTTTAATTGTTTGTATTTCACTTCCTTTTCTTCTTTTATTGCAACATTGGGGATTGAATATCTTAATCCTTTTCAAGAGTACAGGTCAGTAGTGTTAAGTACATTCACAATGTTGTACAACTAATCTCCAGAATTCTTTTCTCTAGTAAAACTGCAGCTCTGTACCCACTAAACACTCTCTCTCCATTCTCTCCTTCTCTAGCCCCTGAAAACATCAGTCCACTTTCTGCCTCTGTGAATTTACTTTGGATACCTCATATTTACATATTTTAAATACCTCATAGAGGTGGATACATAGAATATTTATCTTTTGTGACTGACTTATTTCAAGGTTCTTCATGAACTTTGTCTTCAAGGTTCATTCATGTGGTAATATATCTAATTTCCCTCCTTTTTAAAGGAGGAATAATAGTTATATATATCATCTGTCAGTGGACACTTGGGTTACTTCAACCCTTTGGCTATTGTGAATAAGTTTATAAAAATATCTCCTCAAGACCATGATTCAATTCTTTTGGATTTTGTTATGGACTGAATTGGCTCCCCACAAAATCCAGAAGTTGAAGCCCAAATCTCAGTACCTCAGAATGTGACTGTATGTGGAGGAGGGTCTTTACAGAGGTAACTAAGTTAAAATGAGGCACTTAGGGTAGGTCCTAATACAATCTGAAAGACGTTCTTATAAGAAGTGGGAATTTGGACACATTGAAAGACATAAAGAACAGTGTTCACAGAGGGATGACCACATGAAGAGGCAGCAAGGGATCACCATCTGCAAATCAGGGGAGAGATGAGAGTGAAAACAAACATGCTGACCCCTTGACTTTGAACTTCTAGTCTCCAAATGTGCAAGAATAAATTTCTATTGTTTAAGTCACCCCCAATATGTGGTATTTTTATTATGGAAGTCTTAGTAAACTTATATAGGTATATACCCAGAAGTGAGATTGCTAGATTATTTGGCTTTCTATTTTAAGTTTTTGAGAAACTGTGGTACTCTTTTTTCCATAACTACATTTTACACTTCCACTGACAGTGTGCAAGAATTCCAGTTTTTACACATCCTTATTCTACACTTATGTTCTATTTTCTTGATGTAACTATTCTGATGGTTATGATGTTGTACCCTCACTGTGGCTTGGGTTTGCATTTCCCTAATGATAAGAGATGTTGAGCATCTTTTCATGGCCAAAAAAGGCCATTAGCACATCTTTGGAGAAATATCTAGTGAAGTCCTTGGATCATTTTTCAATCAGTTGTTTTTTTGTTATGGAAATGTGGACCTTCATCCTTTAAAAGTCCTCTTTTTAGTCCTAATCCCTGGACAAAACCAATGACTATAAGAAGTAGTTTTGGATTGGAGGAGTGGCTCAAATGGTGGAGTAATTGCCTACCAAGTGTGAGGTCCTGAGTTCAAGCCCCAGTTCCACCAACAACAGCAACAAAAAAAAAAAAAGTTAAATAAGAACTAGTTTTAAGACTTTAAAAAAAATTTTTTTAAAAATCCATCCATATTTCTATAGCCAATCAAATGGTCCCTTCAAGTCATTTCAAATTCTAGTTGCATTAGAGATAAGCTAAAAAATTTCCAAATACACTTGATGGGTGAAAATTTGTATATGTTCAAGAAAAATCAAAATGAAATTCTACTTTGTAGATCATGTTTTAATTTTTCTAACCAAGGAAAAAAGAGTATATAGGGAGAATTTGCTCCAAATCATAAGCATGTTATAAATTATGTGCTTGGAATTACTTATATATAGGTCTCTGAAAAATTGTAAAACGTGCTCTTTCTTATTATTTACTCTTCTTTTGCCTTGTAGTTGAAATGTCTTCAAATTATTCAGAGAAAAAAGTTTGATAATGTGTGACAGAACAACTTCTTTTGAAATGTTTAAGTGTTGAACTCAGTTTACATATACAGAAATCGCTTATATTTTAGTTGCTATATGAAGCTAGATGTTATTTGATTTTATAAGTTTTTGAACTTTTGAGAATTTCATTCATATGGTATATATTTGTTTCAATGGTTTAATACTTTGGAAATAGATTGTACAATATTTATTTTAAAGGAAAATTCACAGTAGTACATTATATGTAATCCCTGTTAATCCCAGAGTCTCACTGTTGTGTTCTGTATTCTCTGATGAAAGGATTGGGTTTGTACATGTAAACAGTTCAGTGACAGTCAAAATTAGAAAAGAAAAAGTTGCTCTTTCAATTTTTAGCTGATGGTGAAAATGCAGATTGCTTTCCCCCCAGAGGGGACTGTACTACTGAGTTGATTTTTATAAACCAGAATTTACCAGGATTTGATTCCCCTTCAGAATCCATTTTTTATTTTGTTAAGGACTGTTTATAATACATGGCATAGGTTCCCTCAAAATTTAGTTGAACTCCTTTTTCTTTTTTTTGGTGGTACTGGGATTTGAACTCAGGATCTCATGCTTGCTAGGCACATGCTCTAATGCTTGATCCACTCCGCCAGCCCTTTTTTGTGATGGGTTTTTTCAAGATAGGGTCTTGTGAACTATTTGCCCTGGCTGGCTTTGAATCACGATCCTCTTGATCTCTGCCTCCTGAGTAGTTAGGATTACAGGTGCCTGGGCTCAAACTCTTAATAGCAGTTGTTTTGCCAAATACTTTGAGGTTTATTTTACTTTACATTAATTCTAAATTCACATTTCTTTAATTGACAGCAAGTGCTGGTGAAGGTACCGAGAAAAGAGAACCCTTGTACTATTGATGGATGTAAGCTACGATGGTCATTACAGAAACCGTATGGAGGTTCCTCAAGTAATTAAAAATAGAATTATCATCACCATGAAACGCCTTTGTACAATTTATATGCTAATAAAATGTTTTTTAAATAAAAAAAAAGAAGTAGTTTTAAGGAACCTAATTTCAGAAAGAGAGGGATCTACAGGTATACAGTATAATTATATAATTGTCCACACCAAGACATTTTGGGGAAGGAAGCATGTACTAAAAATCATTACAATTTTATGTTTTTTGAAATATTTATTTATTGATCAACAAATTAATTTTTTATATTGGTAGTCTGATGAGACGTTCTATTCAATTTTCAAAGATAAAATTTTCTTTAAAAAATAGGTGAGTGTGGGAAGGGTAGTTTTGTGGGAGAGCCCTTACATAGCATCCACAAGGTCCTGGGTTCAATCTCTAGCTGCAAAAAAATTTCAAAAATATACAAATTGGGAAGTTTTGCTTCCAAAAGCATAATATGCATGTAACTAATGTAATATTAAAAAATTAAAAGCTTCTTCATATTTGTTGTCTAAACATTAAAAAATTCAGCAGAGTGGCTAGCAGAGTGGCTCAAGTGGTAGAGCACCTGTGGAGCAAGCACAAGGCCCTGAGATCAACCCACAGTACAGCAAAAAAAGAAAAATCCAGCAGATGATTTTTGCTACATATTTATGTACACTAATCAGTTTCTTTGATGTGTCTCTCTTCAATACTGTGTTACTGGCATTTTGTAAAGTGTATACTTTCCATTTTTTTTTTATTTTCTACATATTCCTATATCTCCCATATGTGCTCTCCCCTTGTCATGTTATCCAAGTCCAACCACATTGCTGAATTTGCCCTTGATCTAAAGTCCGCATATGAGGGAGAACATATGATTTTTGGTCTTCTGAGCCTGGCTGACCTCACTCAGAATGATGTTCTCCAGTTCCATCCATTTACCTGCAAATGATAAGATTTCCTTCTTCTTCATGGCTGAATAGAATTCCATTGTGTGTAAATACCACATTTTCTTGATCCATTCGTCAATAGTGGGACATCTTGGCTGTTTCCATAACTTGGCTATTGTGAATAGTGCCGCAATAAACATGGGTGTGCAGGTGCCTCTGGAGTAACCTGTGTTGCATTCCTTTGGGTATATCCCCAGGAGTGGGATTGCTGGATCATATGGCAGGTCTATGTTTAGATTTTTAAGAAGTCTCCAAATTTTTTTCCAGAGTGGTTGCACCAGCTTGCATTCCCACCAGCAGTGTATGAGGATTCCTTTTTCCCCACATCCTCACCAACACCTGTTGTTAGTGGTGTTTTTCATGATGGCTATTCTAACAGGGTGAGGTGGAATCTTAGTGTGGTTTTGATATGCATTTCCTTTATGGCCAGAGATGGTGAGCATTTTTTCATGTGTTTTTTGGCCATTTGAATTTCTTCTTTTGAAAATGTTCTATTTAGCTCAGTTGCCCATTTCTTAATTGGTTCATTGATTTTAGGAGAGTTTAGTTTCTTAAGTTCCCTGTATA
The DNA here is from genome assembly GCF_047511655.1 of Castor canadensis. Taxonomy (NCBI): domain Eukaryota; kingdom Metazoa; phylum Chordata; class Mammalia; order Rodentia; family Castoridae; genus Castor; species Castor canadensis. The sequence goes on along the minus strand of NC_133389.1, from coordinate 130,891,786 downwards.
TTCTGGTTATCAGTCCCTTGTCTGATGTATAGCTGTCAAATATTTTCTCCCACTCTGTGGGTGGTCTTATTATTTTTCAATTTTTTTTTCCTTAAAAGTGTCTGAAATAGTCTTTGAAGTTGCATTGTATAGTTAATAATTTTGGATTGTTGATACCTTCAATTGCTTCTTATCCACATACTATAATATTTTTATTAGCATACATTAATTGCATGAAGGAGTTTCATTGTGTTATTTCCACAGATACATACAATGTGCTTTATCCATTCTATTATTCTCCATTAATTCCTCCATTTCCTCCTTCTTTCCTCTTTTCAAACAGTATTTAGTGGGTTTCATTATGCTATCTTTGTGTGTGTGTGTGTGTGTGTGTGTGTGTGTGTGTGTGTGTGTGTGTGTGTAACATACTTCTGTTGTAGGCTTCTGTAGTCTCTAATCAGAAGATATCCAAATTCTTTGTGTCTGGCATGGAAACATCCAGGCAGGACACCTGGATGTAATAAAGGGAGGTCACAGGGAGGGAAGGCATCACAAGAAGCAATGGTGGCCCCATCTGGCCAGGTGGGAGGGAGAAGCAAGAAGCAGAGAGAGGGGTCTCTGTCTCAAGTCATATTTTAAACCGGTGTCGGGAAAGATTTGGGTGGTTCCGATGGGTTGGGCCAGGGCCAGCAGTTACTCTGCACATACAATTAAGCTAGCACATGTTTGTTTGTTTGCTTGTTTTAATCTGAGAGATAATGTAGGGCAGAATCACCCTAAGGGTTTTTGTCTTACAATTAACATCAAAGGATAACATTGGACTAAGATAAAGTGTTTAGCATGAAATGTGCTGAGAATAAGTTACATGGGGTCTGAGGAGTCCCATGGCATCTTTTCCTATTTCTAGTCTGTCTCACTTTGATCCTGCTCACTTCCCCAACACCCTCTCATTTCCCTGTCCCCTCCTGCTCATTCAACTCCAGAGAGTCCCCCTTTTACACTCAGGTACAATTAGTATTGATATTATCATTTCAGGTCTAGATTCTGTGTATGAGTGAAAACTCCAATGTTTGCCCTTCTGAGCTTGGCTTACCTTCCTCAACATGATGATCTCTAGTTCCATCCATTTCCTGCAAATGACTTAACTTTCTGTTTTTTTATGGCTGAAACATTGTATATATGTACCACATTCTCTTTATCCATCTGTCAGCTATTGGACACCTATGCTGATTCCACAGCTTAGAGCTTAGTTATTATGAACAGTGCTACAATAAACATGGGTGCGTAGGTATCTCTATTGTATGTTAACCTACATTCATTCTGATATATGCATAAGAGTGGTATATCAGAGTCATAAGATAGCTCTATTTTTAGTTTTTTGATGAACTTCCATACTCATTTCCATAGTGGTTACACTAATTTATATTCCCGCCAGCAGTGTATAAGGGTTCTTTTTTCCCCACATCCTTACCAGCATTTATTGTTGTTTTTTTTCTTAATGATAGCCATCCTGACTGGGGTGAGATGGAATTTCAGTGTCATTTTGATTTGAATCCCTTATGGCTAAGGATGGTGAACACTTTATTTATACTTCTTCTGACTATTGTTTGTTCAATTCGTTTGCCCATTTATTAACTGCTTTATGTATGCTTTAGGTGTTTAATTTTAAGAGTTCTTTGTATATTTTGGATATTAATTCTTTACCTGTTAAATAGCTGGCAAAGACTTTTCTCCCATTCAATAGATTGTCTCTGGATTCTGATAATTGTTTCTTTGATGTGCAGAAGCTTTTTAATTTGATGCAATCCCATTTGTCAATTTTTACTATTATTTCCTGGATAATTGAAGTTTTATCCAGAAAAGAGTGGCAAGGTGTATATCTTCAAGTGTTTTCCTGTAGTAGTTTTAGTTCCAGGTCTCACATTAAGAGCTTTGATCATTTTGAATTGATTTTTGTACAGGGTGGGAAAGAGGAGTCTAGTCTTTTGACTCCATGCTCCATCTGTGCCTGCCAGGTCTGTAATTTTGTGCCCATCAGGGCCTGCCTGTGAGTTTGTGAGATGCTGGTACAATCAAATCTACTGTGCCACCAGCCATGACTTCTTTGGCTCTTTTAAAGCTTTGTGTGAGAATAGCTGTTCAATATGGCGTATCCATGGGGAGAGATGCTGGGTAATATCATTCAGCTGCCATTTTGCCCCCTCTCCAAAACTACTATAATTTTTTTTATCCAAAAAGTTACTCTATCTAAAGGTCTGAGGTACTTGGTAAACTGGGGGCAAAACTGGCTAACAGAGGATGTTCTAAAACCTGATCTTTTTATGCTGCCAAATATGTAAAATTTCAGCCCAAATACTTTCATGAGTACTGTCCCTTTGTGCTAGTCAGAATGCCTCAGCAATAGTTTTGATAAGACAAAATGTGTCAAATAAGTTGTCTCTGTGATTACTTTGGCTATTTTGTCAATTTAGATTCTGTAAAACCCCTGGACATTCTTGATTTTATTCTACTTGAATAAATAATACAAAATTATCCAATTAAAAATAGGAACCCCATCAAAACACTCTTCTCTCAAGTTTAGTTATTCCAAAACTCAGATAATTTCAAGATTACATCTTTATTGATTGGGCCTTTTTTATTTGATTTCCTCAGCTCTTTTCTTAGCTTGATGAGATAAAATTTAGTGTCATCCTGTTTGGAAGTTTACTTTCACTACTTTCAATTCACTAAAAACTTCAAAAGCTGAAGTTTTGGCACTCTATTCATTGAATATTTACAGTAACAATTTCCAATTGATTTTGAACAAGATATAGCCAAAATTTAGAGGATTTGTTACCAAAAAAAGTTCAATGCCATTGTATGATACAAACAAAAAACCAGCAAAAGGTTTTGTACACATCAGACTTGCTACAAAATTTTTGCAATTTAGTTACTTATATTATGTATGTATAAACATTCTTTTCTTTTTTTTTTTTTGATGGCACTGGGGTTTGAACTCAGGGCCTCACTCTTGCTAGGCAGGTGCTCTTACCTCTTGAGCCACTCTGCTACTCCAATATTTATTAAATTTAACAACTACTTTTTATTGGCAAAATTTCTCAGCCTGACTTGCACACCCATGTTTATTGAAGCACTATTCACAATAGCCAAGTTATGAAAATAGCCAAGATGCTCCACTACTGATTAATGGATTAAGAAAATGTGGTATTTATACACAATGGAATTTTATGCAGCCAGGAAGAAGAATGAAATTTTATCATTCACAGGTAAATGGATGGAACTGGAGAACATCATTCTGAGTCAGGTTAGCCTGGCCCAAAAGACCAAAAATCATATGTTCTGCCTCATATGCAGACATTAGATCAAGGGCAAACACAACAAGGGGATTGGACTTTGATCACATGATAAAGAGAGAGCACACAAGGAAGGTATGAGGATAGGTAAGACACCTAAAAAACTAGATAGCATTTGTTGCCCTCAACGCAGAGAAACTAAAGCAGATACTTTAAAGCAACTGAGGCCAATAGGAGAAGGGGACCAGGAACTAGAGAAAAGGTTAGTTCAAGAAGAATTAATTTAGAATGTAACACATATGTACAGGAAAGCAATGCGAGTAAACCCCCTGAATAGCTATCCTTATCTCACCTAGCAAAAACCCTTGGTCCTTCCTATTATTGCTTATACTCCCTCTTCGACAAAATTAGAGATAAGGGCAAAATAGTTTCTGCCAGGTAGTGAGGAGTAAGGGAGGGTAAGGGAGGGAGTGGGGGGGTGGATAAGGGAGGGGCCGGTGGGGAGGAGAAATGACCCAATCATTGTATGCACATATGAATAAAATAAAAATTAAAAAAAAAAGAATTAGAGGGAAGGGGCAGAGTGGATGGTAAGGGAGGGGGTGGGGGCAGTGGGGAGAAATGACCCAAGCATTGTATGCACATATGAATAATAAAAAAATAAAAATTAAAAAAAAATAAATTAAAAAAAAAGAATTAACTTAGATGGTAACACACATGTACAGGAAATCAATGCGAGTCAACTCCCTGTATAGCTATCCTTATCTCAACTAACAAAATCCCTTGGTCCTTACTATTATTGCTTATAATCTCTCTTCAACAAAATTAGAGATAAGGGCAAAATAGTTTCTGCCTGGTAGTGAGAGGGTAAGGGGGAATAGGGAGAAGGTGGGTGGGGGTAAGGAAAGGGGGGAGAAATGACCCAAACATTGTATGCACATATGAATAAAAAAAAATTTCTCAGCCTGTTTGAATATAACTATGAATTATGCTTCTATCATGGATAATTCCTAAAATATTTCTCCTTGTGAGCTTTCATAATTTGCGGGGGGGTAGCGGAGGTGACTTTATTATTTATTTATTTTACCATTTTTACATTTACTTACATGTGTATTCATTATTTTGGTCACTCCAAAATAATGGACAAAACCTGTTCCTCCCTCTTGTTCTTGATTTTGTTGATGAGAAAAATAAGAGATAATAAGAAAAACATAGCGTTTTTGCTAGTTTTAGATAAAGATAGTGTTGTTACTGTGCATATGTATATTACAACCCATATTGATTCATCTCTACCAGACCTTTTCACTACTTTCTAGTCCCTTTCCCGTAGTGACCTCTGCCAGTTTAAGATTACTTTATTCACTCCTCTACAGTAAGCACATCAACCACATTCAACCACATTTTAGGTTTCCTTCCCCTTCCCTACTCCTCCCGTGTGCGGTCTCCTCTTAGTGTGTGACCCATGTCCAATAATATTACTTCATTTGTTTTAGGTCTATAATCTGCATACGAGGGAGAATGTGTGATTTTGGTCTTGTGAGCCTGGCTAACTTTGATTAAGATGATGTTCTCCAGTTCCATCCATTTACTTGCAAATGACAAAATTTCATTCTTCTTTGTGGGTGAATAAAATTCCATTGTGTATAAATACCACATTTTCTTAATCCATTCGTCAGTAGTGGGGCATCTTGGCTGTTTCCATAACTTGGCTATTGTGAATAGTGCCGCAATAAACATGGGTGTGCAGGTGCCTCTGGAGTAACCTGTGTCACAGTCTTTTGGGTACATCCCCAGGAGTGGGATTGCTGGATCATATGGCAGATCTATGTTTAGTTTTTAAAGAATCCTCCATATTGTTTTCCAAGGTGGCTGTACTAGTTTACATTCCCACCAGCAGTGTATAAGGGTTCCTTTTTCTCCACATCCTCGCCAACACCTGTTGTTGGAAGTGTTTTTGATGATAGCTATTCTAACAGGGGTGAGGTGGAATCTCAGTGTGGTTTTGATTTGCATTTCCTTTATGGCCAGGATGGTGAGCAGTTTTTCATGTGTTTTTGGCCATTTAGACTTCTTCCTTTGAAAATGTTCTGTTTAGTTCAGTTGCCCATTTCTTAATTGGTTCATTGATTTTAGGGAAGTTTAATTTTTTGAACTCCCTGTATATTCTGATTATCAGTCCTTTGTCTGATGTATAGCTGGCAAGTATTTTCTCCCACTCTGTGGGTGGTCTCTTTGGTTTAGAGACCACTTCTTTTGTTGTGCAGAAGCTTTTCAACTTCATGTAGTCCCATTTGTTAATCGCTTCTCTTAGTTGCTGGACTTCTTGAGTTCTACTGAGGAAGTCCTTGCCTATATCACTTTTCCCAGCAGCATTTGTTGAAGAGGCTGTCTTTTCTCCATTGTATATTTTTGGCGCCTTGTCAAAAATAAGGTGGGTATAGCTGTGTGGATTCATATTTGGGTCCTCTATTCTGTTCCACTGGTCTTCATATTTCTTTTGTGCCATGCTGTTTTTATTGCTATGGCTCTCTAGTGTAGTTTGAAGTCGCATATTGTGATACCTCCAGCGTTGCTCTTTTTGCTGAGTATTGCCTTGTCTACTCGCAGTCTTTTGTGTTTCCAAATGAACTTTTCAATAGATTTTTTTATTTCTGTGATGAATGTTACTGGGATTTTGATGGGAATTGTGTTAAACACGTAGATCACTTTTGGTAGTGTAGCTATTTTTACTACATTGATTCTGCCTATCCATGAGCATGGGAGATCTTTCCACCTTCTGCAGTCTTCTTTGATCTCTTTCTTCAGTGGTTTGTAGTTCTCCTTGTGGAGGTCATTTACATCCTTTGTTAAGTTTATTCCTAGGTATTTGATTTTTTTTGAGGTTATTGTAAATAGAATTGTTTTCCTAAGTGCTTTCTCAATTTGTTCATTGTTGTTGTATAGAAAAGCTACTGATTTTTGTAAATTGATTTTGTATCATACTACATTGTTGAAGCTGTTTATGGTGTCTAGGAGTTTTGGGGTGGAGTTTTAGTATCTTTAAGGTATAAGATCATGTCACCTGAGAATAGGGATAGTTCAACTATTTTTTTTTTTACCTATTTTTATTCCTTTTATTTCTTCTTCTTGCCTTATTGCTCTGGCTAATGATTCCAGGACGATGTTGAATAGGAAACTCTCCTTCCTGAGTTTAGGGAAAATGGTTTCAGTTTTTCCTAAGTATGATGTTGGCTATAGGTTTGTCATATATAGCCTTTATAATAATGTTGAGCTATATTCCTTCTATTCCTAGTTTCCTTAGAGCTTTTATCATGAAATGGAGTTGAATCTTATAGAAGGCTTTTTCTGTATCTATTCAGATGATCAAGTGGTTTTTGTCTTTGCTTCTATTAATGTTCTATATTACATTTATGGATTTGTGTATGTTGAACCATTCCTGCATCCTTGGGATAAAGCCAACTGGGTCATGGTGAATGATCTTTCTGGATTAGGTTTGCCATTATTTTATTGAGGATTTTTTGTATTAATGTTCATTAAAGAGATTGGCCTGTCGTTCTCCTTTTTGGATGTGTCCTTGTCTAATTTTGGGATGAGTGTAATACTGGCTTCATAGAATGAGTTATGAAGTGTTCCTTTCCTTTCTATGTCATGGGAAAGTTTAAGGAGTGTTGGTATTAATTCTTCTTTAAAGGTCTGGTAGAATTCAGCAGAGAATTTGTCAGGCCCTGGACTTTTCTTTTTTGGGAGAATCTTTATTGCTGCTTCAATTTCATGACATGTTATAGATCTGTTTAGGTGGTTAGTATCCTCGTGGTTCAGTTTTGGATGGTCAGAAGTATCTAGAAATTTGTCCATTTCTTCAAGATTTTCCAATTTATTGGAATATAGGTTCTCAAAGTAGTTTCTGATGATTCCCTGGATTTCCCTGGTGTTTGTTCTTATCTCCCCTTTTTCATTTCTGATTTTACTAATTTCAGTCTTTCCCCCCCCTCATTTTAGTCAGATTTATCAGGGGCTTGTTGATCTTGTTTATTTTTTCAAGAGCCAGCTTTTTGTCTCATTGATTCTTTGTATGGCTTTTTTGGTTGTTTTTTCATTAATTTTGGTCCATATTTCTCTCCTGCTTGTTTTGGATTTTGCTTGTTCTTATTTTTCTAGGAGTTTGAGATGTAGCATTAGGTTATTTGAGATCTTTCTGTCCTTCTAATATATGAACTCTTGACTTTCATTTTCATTAAATTCCAGGAAACTGTTGATTTCCTCTCTTATTTCTTCTATGACCCACTGGTCATTGAGCAATGTGTTATTCAACCTCCAACTGCTTGCATATTTTCTGCTATTGCTTTTATTGTTGAGTTCTAGTTTTATTGCATTGTGATCAGATAGAATTCAGGGGGTATTTCAACTTTCTCATATTTGTTGAGGCTTTCTTTGTGCCCTAAGATATGACCTATTTTGGAGAAAGTTCCATGGGATGCTGAGAAGAATGTATATTGTGCTATTGCCAGATGAAATATTCTGTAGACATTAATTAAATCCATTTGATCTATGGTGTCATTTAGGTCTAGGATTTCTTTGTTAATTTTTTGTCTGGATGACCTATCTATTGGTGATAAAGGGTTATTAAAGTCTCCCATTACCAGGGTGTTGGAGTCTACATGTTGGGTGCATTGACATTGGGTGCATATAGGTTGATAGTTGTTGTTTCCTTTTGATGTATTGCCTCTTTTATTAGTATGAAGTGTTCTTCTTTCTCTCATTTGACCAATGTAAGTTTGAAGTCTACTTTGTCTGATTTAAGTATTGCTACTCCTACCTGTTTTCAGGGGCCATTAGCTTCTAGCTAATCTTCTTCTAGCCTTTTACCCTAAGCCAGTGTTTATTTCTTCCTTTTTAATCCAGTTTGCCAGATGGTATCATTTGATGGGGGAGTTGAGTCCACTGACATTTATTGTTAATATTGATAGGTATGGGATAATTCCTGCCATTTAATTGTTTTTGTTGTTTAAGGATTTGATTGTGTGCAGCTGGTTCAAGGCTACTCTCTGATTACTTGTCTTTTCTTCTCCTGTGGTTTGATACTTCCTGAACTTTTGTGGTTTTGTTTGCTTTTATCTTCTGTGTGCAGAATTCCTTATGGAATCTTCTGTAGTGGTGACTTGGCATATATCGTTGATTTTCTGTTTATCATAGAAGACTTTTATTCCCCCATTAATTTTGAATGATAGTTTTGCTGGGTAGAGTATCAAAGGGCTGAAATTATTTTCATTCAGTGCCTGATATGCCTCACACCATGCCCTTCTTGCTTTTGAGCTTTCTGTTGAGAAATCTGCTGTTATTTTGAAGGGTTTACCTTTATACATTATTTGTTTTTTCTCTCTTACAGCCTTCAATATTCTTTCTCTGTTCTCCGTGCTTATTGTTTTAATGATAATATGCTGTAGAAAGGTTCTATTTTGGTCAAGTCTATTTGGTGTCCTGGAGGCTTCCTGAACCTGAATGGGCAAAACTTTCTCAAGATTTGGGAAGTTTTCTGTTATTATTTTACTAGATATAGTACATACCTTCTTTAGCTTGCACCTGTTCTTCTTCAATGCCCGTGATTCTCAGGTTTGGTCTTTTGATGGAGTCACTGAGTTCTTGCATATTCCTTTCACAGCTCTTGAGTTGTTTGACTAAGAGTTCTTCTGTTTTTTCTTTAATTTCTATTTTATCTTCAAGCTCTGAGATTCTGTCTTCTACTTGTTCTACTCTGCTGGAGTGGCCTTCTGCTGTGTTTTTTGTTTGACTAAAAGGACTTTTTATTTCCAGGATTTCTGTTTGGTTCTTTTTTCTGAGGTTTTCCATATCTTTGTTCAAGTCCCCTTTCATATTTTGTGTTGTCTTCTTTAATTCATATATCTCTTTTTTTATAGTGTCCTTTGTTTCACTTTGGTGTTTATTGAAGTCCTCTCTGAGTTCATTTATTAGTTTTTGTGTCTTCTCATGTTCTTTGGTTTTGGTGTCTTGAAATTTCTTGAATGCATCTTGTGCTTTCTGGTTTTCCATGTCTAGTATCTTCTCCATGAGTTTCTCAGTGATTTCTTGCATGATTTCCTCTTTGAGAGTTTTTTTTTGTGGTCATCACTGGGCTCACTAGTGACATTTATCATTGTTTTGTTCTGGTCAGGAACTTGGTATCCATTTTCTTTATTTCACTCTGAGTCTTGTATTGAATTATTTTTTCAAGGGATGTAATTTCCATCCCTTGTTTTTCTGCCCATCACCATACTTGGTGCTGTGCAACTATGTTTTTGATAGGCTAGTTTTAATTGTCTGTTTTTTTTCCCTTGATTTAATTTTTTGTGTTGAGATTGACTTGGTTGTTAGCTAGGCTGATGTGCTCTTTCTGACCCTGGCCTGGAAGGTATAAGTTAACAATAACAAATTCACAGTTTCAATGCCAGATGAGAAAACCCCTTGGTGACATTTATAAACAGTGGAATTAAGAGGGGTAATGGTTTTTAGGCTAGAGATAGAAACTTGGGTAATTGGTAAAGGTGGCACTAAAAGAGGGGTTGGAGAAAGGCAGGGTGGGGGAAGAGGTATGGAGGCTGCTGGGTTTTGTGGCCCTTATGTGTTGTAGTGAAGGGTGCTTGTGTCAGGGATTGCAGGGGCTGGAGGTGTGTATAGTTGGTACAGTAGGCCTATCAGTGGGTGGTGAGTATGTAGGAGGGAGGGGTAGTGTGGTGACAGGTTGGGAAGGATAGGAGGGGGAGGGAAAGACAGGGGGAGAGAGTAGATGAGAAGGGTCAGAAAGAGTAGTTAGGAGGGAGAACAATGGATTACAGTAAAAGGGGGGAAGTGAAGGGGGTAAGAATAGAAATGACAAAATAGCAATGATAAGTTAATAATTTTTAAAACCCCACAAGGTACAGCAATAGCAAAAAGTTCTGTCTGCTTGGTTAAAGTTCTGGAGTTATTCCTTATGAGTCCAGTCCTGGTATTGGTGCTTGGTATTCTGGGCTTTGTTGGGAAGGGTGCTGCCCTTCTTGTTGGACAGCTTTGGGAGAGACAGCTGGACAGTTTTTTCTTTTTCTCCTCTTTTCTTGGTCTTATGGGCCATTTGTTACAAGTGGGAGCTCTGATATGGTCTCATCAGGTGACTGGTTTGTGAGTAGTATTTGGTTCCTTCTGTATACAGGGCAGGTTGCAATTGGGGCCTGAGGTAATTCATTGCCAGTTCATGTAAGGTGTTCAGAGCTGGCTGTTGTTGCTTTCACCAGGCAGCAGCTGCACTGCCCCACAGCTGCAACTCTGTCCGGTCAGCACCTCTCCCAGCAAGGTGGGGCAATTCAGTTTTGAGTGCCACCTGCAGTCCCAGAGACTAGCTCAGGGATCCACCACTGGCTCTGCTTTGGGAGGTTGACTTGTCACCCTACCCCCACTCTCAGCCGTTGTGCCTTGCTTCACCTCTGCTCAATAGTTAAGCGCCTCTGGGAGGTTGGCTTATTGCCCCATCCCTGCCCTCAGCCTTTGTTCATTTTCCCACTTTCATTCACTGAAAGTTAGGCTTCTTTCCTGGGGCAGGTTCAGCATTCCACCCCACCCCCACTGTCAGTGTTAGATTGCAGTTCACTGTTTACGCTTTTCAGTTTTGTTGGGGTGGGGGGAATCAGTCTGCCCAGGGGACATGCTGGATTATGTTCTTGGGGGTTGGGTAGGGGAGTTGTGCATGGTGTGTGTTGTTCACCTGCTCATCCTGCAGGTTTACCCAAGCAGCTTTGGAACTGGCCAGTGGGGGAGAAATGGTGTGCTGCTTTTCTCAAGGGAGACACTTCCTGGGCAGCAGGGCATAGGGAAGCTTTCAAACAGGATGTCACAGAGTTTGATTCTGATTGATGCTCTGTCTTCTGCTTATTGAGAGAGAAAAAACAAAACAAAACAGGGGGCTTTTTTCCCAGGGCAGACATGCCCTGTTGGCTTTGTTGCCCTGGGATTTTCCTGGCTGTTAGGTGCAATTAAAAGCTGTTTTAAGGGTCAGTCCTTGAATTTTATGTGCACCTAATGTGATGGTGGTTATTATTTTGGCTAGAAGCAATCAGAATTACCCAAGTGTAGCTCTCGTGTCTCAAGGTGGTTTCTGGAGTCACAGAGCTCAGGAATTCTGATACCCTACCCTAACCACCGTCTTGGATCTTATTAAGAACATTATTTTCACCAAAAAACTGCACCCACCAATATTTGCATTTTTACTGCAAAGTAGAACTTTCTTTTGTGTGTATGTGTGTTGTACTGGGGTTTGAACTCAGGCCCTCATGCTTGCTAGGCAGGTGCTCTTATCACTTGAGCCACTCACTCCACCAGCTGAGAACTTTCAAACTGAAATTAGAGTAACATTCACAAAGTAATGTTAGATATTTCACTTTTGACATAATTAACTTCTAAAAATTTTACTTTGGCTCCATGAATTGGGCAAGAAAAAATTCACTTCTGGAATTCCTTCAATGTATGTTCTATTTAAAGTATTTCATGCCCCTGGTATAAAATTGATGTTATTTAACTATCATATTATCTGCTGATGGAAACAGCAGACTAATAGCTATTGGTTCATGTGCACGAAGAAAATTTGGACCAAAAAGTAAGTAGAAACAATTTAGAAGTAGAGACATGCTTCACAGAGTACTATGAAAATACACCTTCTGCAGTTGGAATGTATTAAATCGTTGTTAGGCATGATGTTCTTTTTTTAAAAAAAATTTTACCTTTGTTCACATGTGTATACATTGTTTGGGCCACATGCGCCCTGCCCCACTTCTAGGCAGAACCTGTTCCCCCTTCTTGTTCTCCGATTTTGTTGAAGAGAAATCATAAGAGATAATAAGAAAGACATAGCATTTTTGCTAGTTTGAGATAAAAATAGCTATATAGAGGGATTCCTAGTGTTGCTTCCATGCACGTGTGTATTACAACCTACATTGATTTATCTCTACCAGAACTCTTCACTACTTCCTAGTCCCCTTCCCATAGTGGCCTATGCATGATGTTCTTAAAATAACAACACACTTTTGAAACCCATTCTGATGCTTCTTCAGAAGATATTGATACTGGTTTTGAGTTCACAGGGTTCTTGTCCAGGATCACTTGAAGAATGACAAGCCTGAACAACAGGTGAATGGCAAGCCAGAAGAAAGTCATTGAAATAAAGAAAGACAAAGCACCTGCACAAGTGGGACTCAGAAAGACTGAGTCTTGGCAACCATCTGGTTTTCTCAGTCTAGAACTTTCCCACTCCCCTTCCTATCTTTGAGTTTCTGTCAAATGCAAGTGATGGAGGTCAATTCTCTTGCAGTAGGCAGCTCTAAATCAATAGCCTCTCTTCTCATTTGTGTGGTCTTCATTTATTTCTACTTATTGACTTTGTGATGGATGAAATAAACAATAGCAGATGGTAAAAGCTGACAGACATTCTGGGCAAATTACATATTTTATATTAGTCAAAAAAGAAATTTAGTACTGAATTTTTTAATGACATGTATACTTTTAAAAGCTGTCATGATAAATGTTTTTAAAAATGATCAAAGAAGAAATTGAACTAAACAAACAGTTGCTGACTTTTATCATTGCTCTAGAACTACTAGGGCAAGAATGAGCAGATGAGGAGAGCAAGATAGCTCTCCATATTTACTACCTCCTCCACTAAGATGAGTCAAAGTAACAGGTGTATAGCTGCATTTTTGGGTAAGTATTGGAGAAGAACACTGGGGAAAAACAGATACTTGTGAGATTCAGAGACCAGGGTAAAAGACAGAGTTATAGCAAAATTTATCAGCAAAGATTCTAGTAATTACTGATATCACAAAGTTTCACAACCCTCACAGGCTTACATCCTAACTAGATAAGTAACCCAAAATCCACATTTCACATCATCTCCCAGGACACTGCAAGCCAGGAGCCATCTTGAGAAAGGAGATATTGTCTAAATCTGGATTGCTCTAGGCATCAGAAATTCCTATATATTTCCTTTTTTGGGACTCCACTGATATTCCACTAAACTTGGTCAGTAGGTAGCAACCTTGGCTTGGCTTGGCTTGGTTCAGTAAAGTGACTCTAACTCAAAACAGCACCATAGGAGTGTTGGAGCAGGGAGGAAAAGAGAGGGCACCACCTGCAAGAACTGGGAGAGGGGGAACTTGCCCTCTGAGACTAGGGACATAACCAGTCCCATGTGGATTAACACTGGTGCCAGGAAGTTAATCATCAGAAGCTCCTGCCACTCCTCACCCCAGCACTGCCTGGGCACCTAATCTGAACACTAACCTGGCAGGAAAAGAACCCTGGTCCCACTGCTGCCCTGCCAACAGGGGCATGCAGGGTAGTAGTGAGCACAGCAGTGGTTCCATTCTACCATGGCGCCCATGACCTTTTTTAGATCTGGGAGAAATTTACCAGGCACCCGAGTTCTTCTCTTTCTCCTTTTCTTTCCCACAAGTACCTCAGCTGAGAGGAGTTTTACCTAGCTTTCACCATGACCCATCCTTGCTCAATTCCTTGCCAGGCACTCATGGCTGGTGTGGGGCTGAGGTCCCACTCCTCAGGCTGCAAGCACACAGTAGCAGACTAGAAGAACATGACAGCTACTGCTTCTACCACTCCTGTGGGGCCCACCATCAACTGCTCCTTCGCCTTGTCTGATCACGCACTGCTCACAGGACTGGGTGTGAGCCACTCAGGGTGCCTGTGATTCCTGCTCCAGCCTCTTACATTGCTGTGCTTGGGTCTGCACCACTGTCTGCTCAGAGGACCCTAAAAGCCCAAGATGCAAAAGCAAAACTTGAACAAATGGGGTTATACCAAATTAAAAAGCTTCTGCACAGCAAAACAATCCACACAAAAGAGATAACCTGCAGAATGGGAGAAAATCTTTGTCAGCTGTTTATCTGACAGAGGGTTAATATGAAGGCTACATAAAGAATTTGAAAAACCTTAACAATGATTCAATTAAATTTATTCCAATTAATGTAATCCAAATAAAAATAGGCAAATGATCTAAATAGACACTTGTCAAAAGAAGAAATACAAGTGGCCAATAAATAATGAAAAAATACTCAAGTATCATTAACTATCAGGGAAATACAAATCAAAACTATAGTGAGCTATATCTCACCCCAGTTAGAATGGCTATTATATATGTTAAAAAAAAAAAACCTGGTGTGGTGGTACACATCTATAATCCCAGCACTCTGGAAGTTGAGGCAGGTAGATCATGAGTTTGAGGCCAGGCTGGACTACAAAGTGAGACCCTACAAACAAATCCCCTAAGCCAACAAATAACAAGTGCTGGTAAAGATGTGGAGAAAAAAGAATTTTTATATTGTTGATGGCACTATGGAAAGCAGTATGGAGTTTCCTCAAAAACCAAACATAGAACTACATCCTTGTGTACATACCCAAAGGAAATGAACCCACATACACATTTTTTATTCCCACAGGATTGACAATAGCCAAAATATGGAATCAGCCTAGGTATCCATCAACAGATGCATGGCTACGGAAAATATAGTATACATACACAATGGAATATTGTTCAGCCACAAAGAAAAATAAATTCTGTCATTTGCAGGAAAATGAATGAAACTGGAGGGCATCATGTTAAGCAACAAACAAAAAACTGGAAAGACAATTATCACACATTCTCTCTCATATGTGGAAACTTAAAAAGTAGGGTAGTGATTTCCAGGAACGTGGAAGGGTTTGAGGAAGGTGTTGGGAATGGAAGAAATGTGGATGGATATGATCAATGCATACTGTATGGATATATGAAAACATCACAGCAAATCTCATGAATTCATATAATTAATATGTGTTAATAAAGAGAGAGTAAGCAGACCCTATACACCCTCAGGCAGGATCGCTCAGCCTCTATCTAGTATGTAACTTTACACATTTTCATCAGGCCTGCTTCATGCAATGTGCAAGCCAAGTCAAAGGCCATAGCACCATGAACAGTTATGCCCTGTAACTGGCAAACACATTAGCATTAGTTGCTTCTCCCAGCAGCACAGGAAGAAGCTAACTGTTTCTTGCTCCTAAGTCTGAGCACAGTTTGTTTATCAGCAAGCCTCCTGCCTGCTATCCTTGAAAGGGAGGGATTTAGTTGTATTGAACCTGGCAAGGATCTGGGAAAGACAGACAGGTTCTTATTAAGGTTTTCACTAGTTGTTTTCTCAGTTTTTAATCATGTGTTAAGTGAGAATCTTGTACATTGTACATACTTACTTGGTACTCTTGAAACCATGGTGCTAAGCTGGAAATATAAAGTAGAACCCTAATAAATCCATGCCTTATTTCAACTCAAATATTGGTAAAAAAGATTTATTAAAAATGAAAGCCTCAAAGACAAATCCTGTTTCCAGCAGAATTCTGAGATGATCAGCATAAACCAGTACCCAACTGGATCAACCTGTGTGTATGATCACATATCTGGAAGTGATGGTTAGGGTCCCAATGGGAAATCTGCACTATTGTCATAGTTCAAAGATATTCTAGAATGCTCCACCTGCTCCCTGGGTGTCAGTGTGGGTTCCTAGGGGCCTATAAATGATATGGACCAGGAGAGCACCCCAGGAGATCACACCTGTTATTTCCCACCTAAAAAAAATAATTGGATGTGAGAGCACACATGTGTGTGTATGCATGTATGTATCCTCATAAGGGCTTTGAATAACTATAGTTTCAAATGGCATGGAAGACTGGAGAGAACAGATATAAAAATAAATGAGGTTAGGTAAACCCCTGTATCCCTGATTTGAGTTGGGGAAAATCAGCATGAACTTGTAATGTATATTATCATTTAAAAAATATTACCCAACTTTCAACAGTTCCAAAGGCTAGGAATAATGCCATTCCAATAGCAATTAATACTCTTATGTGGCCAGATTTTGGTCTCTCCATGGCTTTTTTTTCATTCCAGGAAATACGACTCTTTGGGGAAGTGGCAAATTCAGGTATGGGACAGGAAATGGTCACGTGTAAGAAGTCAAGCAAGAAAGCAAGGAAGCTATCTAGACTATTGGGGGGAGGGTGAAGAGGCTCAGGAGCCAATGTGAAGAGACTTCTGCTGGTCAAAGAGGAGACAATTTGAGCATAATGAAATAATAACTTCAATGAATCAAAACACATCTAAATGGATTAAAACACATTTAAAGTATCACTCCTATGTGTTAATTAAATGGTTGATGAGGGGCAATTTGTCTTTGAGTAAGTATTCCACTAATGAATAAAAGTGAATGACAAAATATCACTATTTGCAACACCTAGTGAATTAGTAGATGTAGCCAGTTATCATTATCATATCAACATCTTTTTCACTTCTGCATTTGCTCTGGGCTAACTTGATTCCTACTGCTTTGTGAATACTGCTGTAGGCTGAATAATGGAATCAATGATGTCCTCATCCTAAACCCACAATGTGCGACTGTACCTTCCACAGCAAGAGGAACTTTATACAAGTTATCAGATTCAGAATTTTGAGATGCAGAGATTATCCTGGATAATGGAGGCAGGGCCTAAATTTAACCACAAGTGTTTTTTATTGAAGGGAGGAAGGGGAGATTCAGCTACAGTAGAAGGCAATGTGCAGACAGAAGCAGAGATTGGAGTGATGGGGCCACAGGTGTGGAAAGCAGGCAGCCATGAGAAGCTGAAAGAGGCAAAGAACAGCTCTCCCTAGGGCTTCCAAAAGAAACCAGCCCTGCCAACACCTTGGTTTTAGCCAGGTCAGACTCCTTTTGGAGTTGCAGCCTTCAGAACTGTAATCAAATAAGTATCTGTTGTTTCAAACTTTTACATTTGTGGTATTTTGTAATAGCACCAATAGAAAAATAATACAACTATAGACCTAGGTTGAGAGCGTAACTGTAACTTGCAAAAGTGAACTTCAGGGTGTAAGTCATTCGTGAGTTAGCAGTTTTACAAATTTCCCCTATTGTCTAGAAAAAATTTTTGAGGGTTTTTCCTTTATGGCTCCCCAAATCTTCTGAGGAAGTAGTATAATGTAAGATGGTACTTTGGAGGTAGGCAGGCCTAGGTTCAAATTCTGGCTTCTGTTGAATTTGTCATATTTAAATTGTTAAAATAAAGTTAACATAGGATTTGTTTCAGATGCTAAGAATTAAAAATAAAGCTCCTGGTCTGGGATGTAGCTCAGGATAGATCACTTGCTTAGCACTTTTGAGGCCCTGGGTTCAATCCTCAAGTTGCACCCACACACAAACCAAAACAAAAAAAGCATAAATTAATACTTAAGGGGTTCTAACATAGTATTAGCTGTCTTGGTTCATTTTGTGCTGCTATAAAACATTAAGTACCCTGTGCCAGGCAAGTGCTCTACCATTGAGCTACTCAGCCCCAACACTGGGTAATGTATTTATTTTATTGGGTGGGGGTACATTGTAGCATTTGCAAAGGTTCTTACAAAGTGTCAAATATATCATACTTGAATTCACCTCTCCACTGCTCTCTTTCATCCTCTCCACACCCCCCCATTCCTGGAACAGTTTCAACAGGTATCATTTTTGCATTTACATACATGTTGTATACATTATTTACACTGCATTCATCCTTCTATCCCTTTCCCCACCACCTCCCCCTCCCACCAGTGCCAACCTCCTCTCCCCCCCCCCCCGGGGGTAGAACCTGTTCTGCCCTCCTGTTCTTAGATTTTGTAGAAGGAAAAAAAACATAAAAGATAAAAAGAGAAACATGACATTTTTGCTAGTTTGAGATAAAGATAGCTACACAGGGAATTTCCTTGTGTTGTTTCCATGCATATATGTATTACAACCCCAAATGGTTCATCTCTAAAGACTAGGTAATTTAAGGAAATTTATTTTTCATAGTTCCGGAGGCTGAGAAGCCCAAGAGCAGGGCACCAACACCAGTACCTGATGAGGCTCTCAATGCTGGGTTGTAACATGGCAAAGGTAAGTGACCTCATGAGAGAAAGACACAGAGAGGGTCAACTTGCTTTAATAACAACCCATTCCTCCATGATAAAAACATCAATCCATTCATGATCTAATCAATTCCTAAAGGCCCCACCTCTTACTGTTGTTACAATGGCAATTACATTTCAGTATGAGTTTGGAGAGGCATTCAAACCACAGCACTAGCCTTGGACACTCTCATCATGATCAGCTAAACTGTGGAAAAACAGTTCATTTATTTCAATGAATAAAATTAAAAGCTTCAAATGTTCTATTAAATATGATCACCCAGGTTGGGTAAAAATGTGAAGAATTTAGAAAATGGTTTTGAACTCCTAGCACTGATACTACAAACCTGGAGTTGGTTGACTACAAAAGCTTCCTTCCACCCTCCTGTTTAATCAAGCCACAACCAACCCTGTACAGATGTCTACTTAGGTCCTGGTACCACTTGGAAGTAAATGTACAAAATCTAAAGACCAGGCAGACATATGCCAGGGAAATGTCATATGTCCAGAACTGTAGGGAAGTCAATGCAGAGACTTCCCCTGTCACGTCCCTTTACTCTGTATTTGAGGAAGAATGCCTTCAGGACACTTTGGAGAATTGACCTGCAGAGATTTCACAAAATGGCTGGAACATTTGACAGAAGAAGTATTAATTACACAAATTTAGAGGTATTTTATTCTACCTGAGAAAAATAGAATAGAGAAAGAATAATTGAGAGAATTTTGAAATACAATTTAAAAGGTGTGATGCTTAAAAATAATTCAATATGTGCTAATAAAAATGGGAAAAATATCTTAATTCATAAAAATATAATAATGACAATAAAGTACTGTGATGGTATACAGAAATTTCTGAGAGATGTGGCAGAGAAGTAAGCATTTAGGGAGAACCTTGGTAAAGAATGGTTGAATGTGAGGTGGTATGATTTTGAGAGAAAAATTCTTATTTTCACATTTCTTTTCTAATATTCTACAGATAATACCTGAATTTGAAAGGTGATTTAAAAAGTGATGGACAATTTCTGGAGTCATTGGGAAATGCAGGTGCCATCATTTTTAGCTTAGATTACGTGTTCTGTGGATAACTTATTTGCTTAGGGAGTTGAGAGCTTCCTGAGATTTATTTTTATAGTTTTCATTTTTTCCTTCCACATTTAAGAAACCCATCAAACCCAAATCTGTTAGCTGAACCTTTACAGAAAAGGAGACTGGCTTTTAGGCAAACAGCTGTCTGCATTGTACAGCTGCTAGGCCAACCCGCTGCCAGACAGGCCTCTGTAGTTCTGAGTCAGGCCAACCTACATCCTGTAATAATCAGCCCTAGTCATTTGGGGCTTTCCCTATGAGCAGACGAACAGTTGTCACAAATTTAATTGTGTTTATCCTAGTGTCATTCAATTTTGAGCCCAGTGAGCTAAACCTACACTAAAAACCACTACTATAAATCAACAATAGTTCAACGTAAGTGGGCTTCGTGCACGTGTTAGAGGTCAGTTTTTTGGCATGATTTGTAATTGGACAAAGGAACTGACTTACTTTAACCATGATTGTATAATCACAAACTATGCAAAGTAAGTTTCGTCCACTGTGTCTTTCTGTTATTTGCTTTCATTTTGCTTCCCAGTTACTTTATCATTACAGCAAGGTGAGGAGACATTTGTCATTTCAAGTTCTTGTTTCCTCTTTCTAAGCTGAGAACTTTGGGTGCATTCCAAGAAAAGGACACAAGGAATACTTGTTTTGTATATTCTAGTCACCCACATCAAAGCCTCTGCTCCATGTAACCCTAGGAACTTATTCCTAAGAAGAGACATCACAAGATCCTCACATTCTGTGATTGGACAACATCAGGATGAGGCTTTTGAAAGTCCCAGGGCACATGTGTTATCATTTCCTGGTGGGACTGAAATAGCTTGAGTAGAAACTGACTCAGTGAATCAAAGGGTCGGTAGGTTGCTTTACTGGACGCTTTCTGAACGTTTCTTCTTCCATCTCTTTTTGAAGAAATTAGTGGCTTGAGTCAAGGTTGATAAGAAATCTACTTTTAATACACATACAGACTAAAATCAGGGTATATTGCTGCTGTTTTATTAGAAGTAATAGGAAATATTCCCCCATGAAACCTCATTTTCAAAGGGAAAGTATAAACTAATCCCTAGGGCTTCCTTAAGAGTCCAGGATTGAAAAAGAAACCTTATCTGAGTGATTTTGTTTCCCACAATCATCATAGACATGGGAAGCTGAAGTCAGCTTTGTAAGTCTTTTAATATAAAGAAGTTCAAAATTGAGGGAAAAATCTAATGGCCGAGTGTCAGATTTGAAAACAGTTGCTATACAATAAAAGTCCTGAAAAATGTAGTCAGAATAAGCACTCAATCACTTTTATAGTGTATCTGAAGTCTCTTGCTGGAGACAAAATTATTTCATAAACTTAGTCATTGTAGCAAACTCAGTAATTTTATGGAAAAGTGATCAGAACATAATGATACATAAAACCAAATCTCTTTACACAATTTATTTAAAATTTATTGAATTTCCTGTGCTGTTACAAATGTAACATTCTCATATGCGACATTCATAGAGGAGGCACTGTTTTTATTTTGAGATGGTACAGATTAGACATTTTTTTCCTATGAATTACCCTTCATTAGGAAATTTAACTACATGCTTTTTTTTTTTCGTGGAAAGTTGCTTGGCATTCTATTCATAAGATAGAATTTTTCTATCATAAGATGACCATATGCAAACTAACAGTTCATGATCTCTGTCTTTATCCCTTCAATTATAAGCAGAGTAATTTCATATTGGAGTCTTCTTCAAACAGAAATTTTAAAAACTTATCATTTTTAGGGAAGAAGCTGACCTGTGTAGTGAACATGCTGATAAAAAGTGCTGTGAATTTGTCAGTCAGGAACTTGAGTGGGTTTTGTGCAAAGATTTCCTTTTGGGGTCTCCTTACCAGCCAGAACCCAGTCAATCAACAGAACATTCCCTTCAGAGACATAGCCCAGACCTACAAGCGAGCAAGGGGAGGCCAGGGATGGATCTGTGTAAACTTCTGGTTTCTTGCTGGTTAGACTGCTTCAGGAATACATTTCTATGTTTTCTGGCATAACACCAATCTCATTTTTTAGGTTTCAGAGTTCTGTTTTCCCAATTCTTTCTCTTTATTATAGCACTGGCATTGGGACAGAATTTTAAAAAGTGACAAAGTGGCAAAGTGAGTCACAAGTCACTGAGCTCTTCTGTGTGTGCTTCAGATCAAACCTAGGGTCTGTGCATGCCAGGCAAGTGAGTGCTCTACCCCTGAGCTAGCTGTGTCCCCAGCCCTCCTTTTTTCTCACTAACACTTGGGTGTCACTATAAAGGAAGGCTGAGTTGAGGTTGAGGCAGGGACAGTGGGGGGTGGGGGAGAAGGAGTACACTGTTTTACTTCCCATCTACCTCAAAATTCCCTGGGGACAGAGGGTACCTGTTAGAAGGTACATTCTTGGTTCAGGTCCTAGATCTACTCAGAGTATTTAGAGGGAAACTTAGGAATCACTGCAAACAAACATCCACAATGATCCCTGTTCTACTTGGAGGATATACTGTTCCTTCCTAGATTTGCTATCTCATTCATACATTCTTGCCTTTTCTCTTCATCAGCTAAATAATGCTAATTATGCTGGATTTGGTTACTCTGGAAAGTTTTCTGCCTCCCAGTAATAGGGTTTGAGGCTCAAGAGTAATAGGAAGGAATAAGCTTCCTATTGCCCACAGGCAAGTTCACTGGGCTTCAACACTTCCTTTCCAAGGCCTTTCTAAAATCAGGTTTATTTAATTTTGTTTCTAGAAGAGGAGTGAGGGTGTTAGAAGAGATAGCAAGGTAGTCTTCTTGAGCAATGGATTTCAAATATTTGTGACCAAGTAGGGTGACTAGAAAACAATGATGTCCTGTACATTTGAAGAAGGTAGGAGAAAGGGTTTTGAAAGTTTTCACTATGAAGAAATGATCAATGTTTAAGGAGACAGATATGCTGAACCTGGCTTAAACATTACAAAATGTATGCATGGTACCCCATTAATCTGTACAATTCCTATGTTATGTATAACTATAAAAAAATTTAATTTAAAAAATGTTTGTAATATAAAAGCAAGGCTGGGGGAGCAGGTAGTAAAGTAACTTAACACAGCTACTTCCCTGACTATCTCAAGAATATACACCAATTTCATGGCTTTGTCAGTGCTTCTTTCTTACACACCAAGAAAAATGCTACCCAGGGCTTCGTTAGCACCCTAAGCCATTCAGTGTTAGGAGTGTTTTGGACTCCCAAAGCACGAAAAACAATTAATTTACATGGCCATTTTGATATGAAAAATAATTTTCTAAGAAAATCTGTAGTTTTTACTGGGCTACCACAACTAGAATGTAACAGGATCCTCTTTCTCTTATAACATGTTACTATTTGATGGTCCATATGGGGATACTGACATGGGAGGTGTTGGCAGGCATGCTTTTAGCTGTCTGCACAAAGCCTTCCAGGAAAATCCCGTAAGTGGAAGACAATATGCAGACTTTTAAAAGTAAAAAAATGCTGGGCTTGGTGGTGCACTTCTGTATTCTAGCTACTCCAGAGGGGGAGATCTGAAGGATCCTGGTTGGAGGGCAACCCAGGCAAAAAGTTAGTAAGACCCCATATTAGTAAAAAAGCCTGGTGTGGTGACATGCACCTGTGATTCCAGCTACTTGGGAGGCTATAGGTAGGGGGATTACACCCAGGCCTGCTCTGGCAAAAACAATGATGCCCTACCTAAAAATTAACTAAAGCAAGAAGGGGTGTGGGTGTAGCTCAAAGGATAGAGCACCAGCCTAGCAAGAGTGAGACCGGGTTCACACTTCAGTACAAAATAAGATTTTTTTTTTTTAAGTAGATGAATGATTGCCTCAGGGTGGGGAAATATTACACAGGGGCTGGGGAAACTTTTGAGGGTGATGGTGTCAATGGTAAAATACGTGAAGTTTATTAGGTCACTAATACCTTAAGCTTAAAAAAAAAAAAAAAACCTTAGTAATCACTTAAATTCCTAACGAACAAACTGGATGAGAACCATTAGAGGGAGTGGTACCTAAGAGGAAAGAAGTAGCAGTTTGGGCATTATTCCCTCTTTAATAGTATAGAGTTCAGCTGCCTGCCCTAGTAAACAAAAGGGTTAGAAGAAACAGGTGGAAACGAAATAGCATTGTATCTTGTTTTATAAAATTTCTCTCTACAACTAATATTTAAAAGAAATGCATAGGCTAGAAACAAAATTTGCAGAAAACAAGAACACTTTTGTTTTGCATTTTTTCCTACCAATATGGAAGTATCAAAGTAACAACTAACTATACGGGTAATTTTTAATTCAGGAACAATTAATAGTGTTCAACGGGACATTTAGTGGTTTCCAATACCGATTCCAAAATTATGCACAAATACTGTATATTTCACAAACACTTAATGACAGTGCATAAGAACAGATATGTATGTGTACATCCTTTACTATGCTAGGACCAGAAGGTTGGAGACAACAAGGTAAGTCAGTGTTTTGGAAACAAAAGGCTGGATGTGACAGGTTAAGTTGTGTTTCCAACTTGAGCCACCTGCAAGCTGACTTAATCATGAAGCCCTCTTTGCTTAAGATCTTGGGCAGGCTGGTTAATCACAGCAATTTTTAAATAATTAATTCTTTAGATCTCAGTTTGAAAGAATTAATGGTAAGTCTGTCTCACACAATTTGCCCTTTTCTCTAAAAGCAGAGGCTGCAAAAAAAGATCTTACAACTCTGTAGGTGTACACTCTTAAAATTATGTATTGAAATTAAGGTTCTGTTTAAGAGAAAGACTCATGCAATGTGCAGTTTAAAAGTATTTTTACAAAATAAATTCAATTAAGTTAGAGGCTCTCGTGCTGGTTTGATATGTAATACTTTCAATAACTGGAAAACAAAAAACCCCAATGCTTTAAATCTTAATTCCACTGGCACATATTTTCCATATTTCCCCCAAAAGAACATTTCTAAAGCACAAAATAGATTCATAATGGTTTAATTAGATACATTTTGTATATCCTGAACATAATGGCTCTCTTAGAAATAAACTAATACTTTGTACACAAACTTTATTTACTGTGCCACATTCATAATACACTGAGCCAAGTGCAAACATTTATTATGCCCTCTGCTGTGTGTGGAGCTCTGCTCCCACAAACACTTCCTTACCTAGGATAACAGAGAACACGATTAGACAGGATGGATAATTAAAATCCACAAAATAACAAGGTACTTTAGATTATAAACGTTTCTCCAGCCACAGCTGTAACCAGTATTAAGCAAAACACTTCAGTCAGGTTTACCTCCCTAACCATGAGAGGGCCCATGGTTCCTTGGGACAGGATCTAATGATTGAATAGAGGAGTTGCTGAGAGGCATGGGGCCAGAATAATCAAGAGTAGCAAAAGGTTTGGAAATTATCAACTTGGCATCCTTCGTATTGAAAATCTTTTGGTTTCTCTTATCCAGAAAATTAGATTTGGTCCCCCACCTCCAAATATAATTAATATATACCATTAAAAGGTATCTTTAGTGAGATTTATTTTTTTATAATTGCCTGGAAATTAAAGGGAAGGTATTTTAAAGTAACCCATGAAAAATTATAATTAAAAACAATAAAATAAAGCAAAACTGGAGCGTAAATTTGTACCTTGAGTAGCAGCATCCAAAAATCAATATAGTTTGTAGTGGGTCTATGGAAGTGTCTGTGTGTGCCATTGACCTCTTCAGTCTAGCTCAGTCCTGTGTCATTGCCACTTATTACTGCTTTCCTTAATGACCATCCTAACCAGAGGAAGGAGAGTGCAAATAAATACAAGGACACATGAAGTCCTCCTCTACCCTACCATTTTAAGGAAAAACAACAAAACAAAAATGTGCTCCTAAAATAAAAAGGTTTATATAAAATTCTAAGGGATACTCAGGTTTTTAATCAAGAGAATAAGATAATATTCTATCTTTTTGCTGGTTAGTTTCCAAAACCCAAATATTAGGTAGATGAAAATTCCAACAGGGTAAGTCTCATAATTTCTATAACCACGTGTCAATAAAAAGTGACATAGAAGAGGGGTGTCACAGGAGTGTTTGATGGGGGAATTAGTGAATCAGATGTTATAGAATTAATCCTAAATTTAACTGTTCACTTGAGTGGGAATAATTAGGGTACTTGAATCCTAAAAGATAGTCTAACATAAGATACTATAAAATGTAATTTAAATTAATTTGACATTTTTCTCATTCTCATCTTGAAATCCTATCAGTTTCAGGTTGGCTCTGACCAGCATTCACCACTTGATTTGTATTTTGAACTTATGTAGTCAAGGTTCTATTATTTTTCCTTTTTCATGATTTATCACCCAAATGCTAGGTACAGTGGTTGCTTCCCCAAGGGTCCTGAGTTCTCTTCCAGCTTTGATACATCCCATCTTTCAGTCATCTGATACCTTACCTTTCTACTTTTCTGCTTGCAGTACTTTATGTCACAGGATTCTTTTCTTATATTTAAGCTACTCTGAGACTGTTCAGGGAAATGCTAGTAAGTACAGGCTAGAACCACTTTAAATAGTATTTTAAGCTTTATCAAAGGAGAACAGACTTCTGTGAGGAAGTCATTAGGATTCTGATTAAATTCTAATTAACATTAAATACATGTATCTTGAGGATAAAAGGTGTCAAGAAGAATGAACAGAAAAATAACAGATGGCAAGGGGAAGATTTTACAACCATAGGACAAGCTGTCTACAGACTCCAAACTGGAGTTCAAGTTGCTAGAAAGGATGGGAAGGGTGTTCAAGTGGAATTTTCAGATCCGGTGATGGATTAGGGAATTTATTTCAGAATGAAATTCCATTCTAACTAATGAGAACTATACATGTAGTATATGGACTTGGATAAAAGGAGGAATTAGTTTTGGTATAACTAAAATATTGCTCCATCTAGTGGAAATTTTGGAGTTTTGCCTTATGTTCTCATCAGCAGCTCTTTGTTTGTTGGTTAATTAGTCATTATTAGGAATGCTTTGGTGAGGAGAAATAACACTGAAGTCAACACCTCATAACAAAATATAAAAATGTCAGTAACCTTGTTATCAGACTTAAAATAATACTTAAATTCTGATGGTAAGAATCTAAGAATAAAAATCCAAGAAGAAAATATACGTAATTTTATAATTCACTAAGAAAATCTCTAGAGAATTTTTTTTTAAACCCACAGGAATTTATATAGTCATCTACGTGCAGAAACTTAGGAATACCAATGCAAGTTTCCTACAAAAGCTTCTGTATATTAGTGGAGGAAAAACAAATCCTCAAGTATACAAAACACATTTCTGCCTGCCACCCTTCCTTTTGGGATGGATAAATTCTTTCACCTAAATTTGGTATCTCAGAGTGCTCCTAGCAAGGTAAATGCTTAATATGTACTCATGTATCATATGGAACTACGTGATAAAAATAAGAAATACGATTTTGCATAGGATTCATTTAAACAATGCAAATAAGCTACTAGCATTCTTGTTTCTTTTCTCAGTGGAATTTGAAGTGTTAATGGGGTGAGATGTGTGTTACATTGTGCTTCACTTAAAAACAGTGACTGTTCTTACACTACCGATCCCACACAGAAATTCCATATGTTTTTTGTTATTTTCTTCTGTAGTTTTAACACCGATGACAAATGTCCAAATCAAACACAGATTTTACCAAACAATGGGGCACACTGTGAGGTGAGATGGAAGAGGGATGGTTTATTATCTGATGCAGGACAGGAACTTAACGAGCAATCTGAATACAGAGATCTACTTCACACATTTGTCCTTCTTGCCCTTCAGATATACCATGTAGTAACTGACTTATCAAAGTAAAGCACACGTTGTTCACATATTTAATCCATTTATGTTACTTGAATCATTGTTCTGATCGAGAAAGTGAATCATGCCATGATTCAAAAGATCTGTCCTTCACATAAACCTATGAGCACAAATTTAAAAAATGGTTTATTGTACATCTTTGCATTTCTTAAGGCATGAACAATGGCATACAGATGGAACAGGTTCTGGGAAGCATCACGCTTGTTTTGACGAGGCCAGCACAAGCACACCACATCAAAAACACTTGAAGTCTGAACCAACTGACTGCTGTGCCCCACGAGCTCCTGTAGTACGGGGATGGTGCCTCTAGACAACGGACCAAACATGTGGTTTTTATGTTGTTTTTAAATCTTCATCAGCTTTAAGCACCAGTTATAGCTTATTTTTCTTTACAAATGCTTCAGACTTTGGATTTTATCTTCTGTTCCTTTTCTTCTGCTTTCCAAAGAGGGTATGGATTTGTTTTTTAAGGAAAATGGTTGCAGCAAAACAGAAAGGACTCAAAAGTGTTTAGGGGCCTTGTCTAATGCACTTTTGAAAATCCATTATAAAGATGAGTAGAAAAGCAAATGGTAGGTTTTCAGTCGACCCAGAAACCACACATAGCTATAAGAAACATAATTGTGCATAGTTATTTATTCATTCAGAGTGTGATATGTTGGCTAGCTCTACATTTCCAGTTTACCAAAGAACAGGGCTGTCTACTTTGCTAAACCCAGGGTCCTTTCGAAGCTCCCAATAGGTGTCATTAGAAACCCAGGCTTCTCTTTGATTTGCATCGATAACTTTTCTGTGAAAATATAAAAATCAACATTAGCTACAAATCATATCAAGGTCAACTGATAATTGGACCCTGTCCTGTAGATTAGACATTTATATATAAGCAGTACTTTGCAAGCCATCTGGTAGCCTATCTACCAACAATTGACAATCTGACTATTTTTGACCAGGAATAAATTGGTTTTTGTGTTAAATGTTTGAAATGAAAGCAGGTGGGAGGATTGAGGATAGGAACAAATTACCTCCTGGAAGGGACAGGAAGCAAAGAGCCTCAAACACAGCATGTATAAATACTCTCAACAGGAGCTTCTAGCCTCAGACCCACAAGAACAGTTTCTACTTTACTTTCAGGGAAAAGCATGAAGCATCAGTGACTTTAACAGCCTCTGCAGGGCCCAAGTCTACAGGGCGCCTGTTAGACAAGTGAATCGTGAGGCTGCATTTCTGCTCCACGTGGCCAGGGGATCTAAAGTAGCTGAGGCTACCCTGAGCTTTTCTGTCCAGGCTCTAAAGGGCAACAGATAGATCTGGAAACTATGGACTCATCTATGTGATGTATAAATAATCCTGAAAAAATAATCCTGTAGTAATCACCTATGCACATACCCTAGAGAGACCAAATCTGAGTAGACGTAAGCTCTGTGTGACAGAAATTAAGTCCTAATGAAGTCATGATGACCCAGCCCCTGGGTGAGGAGTTAAAACAAGTTTTTAACCATTCTAAAGGGAACTGCTGATGGACAAAACCTTTGGTGTGAGACCCTCACTTTCTTTTAATGTCCATAAAAAGAAAAGACATACAGAGAAGAATTTATCTTTATGGTTACTAACTTTTTGTAAGTGTAAAATCTGACTCAATATTTTTTACTGCCAAAAGTAAAGTTACAAAAATTGATTTAGTTTTTCTAAACTATATTATCCTCACTTTCTTTTCATCTCAAGTTTCTTATGGATTGTAGCAACCATTTGCAAAATGTGAATTTGTTATGGGAATGAGCTGACTTACTTAAAAAATTTTGGTATATGTTCAAGGTTGTTTTCTTCCATGTATCGTCTTCGAGATCTCTGGAGTTCCTCTACTCTTTGCTTCTCTGCTGCTGCAGCTTCTAAATTTCCTTCTTCCAAAAATCTGATCAGAAAGCAGTTAATATTTTAATATGTTGCCCTCTTTTTAGAAAAAAGTCATTTGCATAAAATTATACTCTGGTTGCAGTGAATATAATACCAAGCAGTGACACTCTGGCAATTCATATACTTTATGAGCATGTAGACTGAATTATTGCATTCAGAAAAATAACAATAGGATGGAGAGGGGAGTGGTTTGGTCTTGAAGACTTTGCTGTGCG
Organism: Castor canadensis; assembly: GCF_047511655.1. Classification (NCBI taxonomy): domain Eukaryota; kingdom Metazoa; phylum Chordata; class Mammalia; order Rodentia; family Castoridae; genus Castor; species Castor canadensis. The sequence continues at coordinate 130,862,479 of NC_133389.1, read as the reverse complement.
CTCTAGCATACTAGAAGCTGAGATTTTCAGAGCCCATGGTGAGAACAACATGAAGTCGCAAGTTGTGCTCCTTTTCCATAGTACCAAAAAGCACTTGTTAAAGGCTATGGAAAAGAGAATGGCAACTGGTTGTTTTCCATCTATTTTAAGAACAGAATGAGAGGCAAGGAGTTTTCCTGTTTTGTTGGGGAGAAGAGTGATGAAAAAAGAAGGTAACAGGGAAAGTCAGAAAAGGACATGGAATAAGAAATGAAATTCAGAAAAGAAATACTGAAATAAAACTGAGAAGGAAAAAAAAAAGCAGACCCAACAGTGATTTGCAAATATTTACATTTCAAAATGAGACCAAAAAACCCAAGATATACTATGACACACATTGTACAGAGTTAACCGATAAAATCTGAATGTCAAACTGTGAGATGCATGTTCAGAGTAGGGGGAAATAAAAGAGTATTACATTTGGTAGTAGAACACACTGAGTACCAGTAGACTAGAAGAACATAAACTTGTAGAACATTCTATATCAGGAACATTTTGACAGAAAACAGTTAAAGTCACAAATATGTGGGAAAGAGAAAACTGATCTTGGATAGAATTTGGATGGCATGCAGAGTTTTTGGGAATAGTAAAATGAATTCTGTAATAGTAGACATCATGATTATTATATAAGTAATTATAAAAAGTAAGAATCAGAAGGCATGAAAGATACTGCATTTTTAGTAGAATCTCACACCCTGTGGGACCCAAATCATGTTGGACAAACTCTGGATTTTCACTCAAAGCATTTCTGCATGCTCTGTAACCTACCCTCTTACTTGTCAAGTTAAAAGATACTTGATGTTACATGGTAATAGACATAAAAAGGTGAAAAACATTGGGTGAGGAGCAATTCTTTATTTAGTAGAGGGTTAATGAATTTGTAGACCTTTAGTAAATTTTGGAGGGGAGGAACTTTGTTAAAACACAGCCATGTTACTGTTCATTGGAACTTTACATTGAGGTAAGTTTTTGCTATGATCATCCTACAAATACTACTTGATTGGAAGCAGAAATTTTCTGGGTGAAATATTGCTGGGTGAATAGGGAATGAAGGAATGACTGAATAAATAAACAAATGACAGTGGTGAACATAAGTCTCAATGGCCTCTAACCCCCATGCTGTGATCTGGGCTATATCAGAAATACCGTTGCCATCCTTACCTTTGATCTGGTCTGAATCGGGCATCTGTTGGTGGAAGGAGATCTTTTAGTACTGGATCTAACTCATTGAGTTCAATGGCAAATCTTGTGAAGCCATAATAGAGTTCATAATTGGTTGGCATGGAACCTGGAAAGACACCAGTGAACCACTGTGAGAGATGAAAGACTTATAAAAAGAAGCAGCCAACTGATTCTGGTGTCTAATTAGTACACATGCTTGTGCCAAATCTATAGTCATAAACACTAGATTATGAATTTTTCCCAATGAATTAGATTGTTTACATTTTCCTAGCAGGAAACTTTATGTTGAAGATCCTAACTCATAAATAAAGATATTAATAAAATCCAGTCTTTAGAATAAAACTTTGTTCTATAGTAGTAGTCTTTAATGGCTAAACTACCTAATTTTTCTCTCACATATTCAATTGGGAAACTAAATGCCAGGGTAGTTAATTACAAACATTAAAATTTCACCAGAAACACTTGTTATTTACTTCCTTTTAGAAATGAAAAAAGATGCAGATATAAATTAACATTTAGTGGCTTTTTCCTTTCTTTCTCCTCCCTCTTCCTCCCTCCCTCCCTCCCTCCCTCCCTCCCTCCCTTCCCTTTCTTTTTCTTTCTTTCTTTCAGATGGGATTCTCTCTTTTTGCTCAGGCTGGTGTTAAACTTTCAGACTAAAGTGATCCTCCTGCCTCAGTGTCCCAAGTGCTGGGACTACAGGTGTGTCCCATCACATCTGGCAATACAGATACTAGATGCACAGTCTCTCATGTGTAGGTAAGTGCTCTACCACTGGTTTACACCTCAGTCCCTTCTTGGCACTTCTAACTAAACTCACAGGCAGGATTCCTTGTGGCTTTGCTCATTATTGATACAGTCCAAACTCCCAAAACAAGCCTCATCAGGTCATACTCATCATAATCAGTACTCCAGAAGTAGTTACTAATAAGTAAGCTAACCAGTCTATTAGCAGAAAATTTAAATAGTCATTGAAGCCTCCTGGAAAACCAATAACTAATTTTAAAGTAAAATTAATTGACAAATTCCACTAAAAATAAATCCTGTGGTGACTGTTCCATTTATACTTGATATCCAACTATATGTTAACATATTATCAGGACTCTGTTGATATCTTTTTTAGATGTCAACATATTGCAGCTTTTTGCTACTCAAGTGAAAACATCACTTATTGTGGTGAGTTATTGAATTTGTGGATTATAGATGTTTGCAAGCTTCCCTTTGTTTTATCAAAATAGAGAATAAATAACATGGGTGAGGATTTCAATGATTTAAACTTTAGCAAAGAGAGTTAAAGGTATGCTTAATTTTTGAAGAGTATGTATTAATTACATGTAGAGTGATTTCACATGTCAGAGTGTAACATGTCAGAGATTTTGCCTAATTTTTTATCATCATGCATCAAATTGGCTTTTACATCTAATGTACATGCTAAGTGTACATGTAACTCTAACTGCTGTAAGCATGTACATTTTTGATGTCACTGTTAAAGTGAACACAAGGCAAAATGCATGGGCTGACATGACATTCCCTTCCCTTTTGCTGTTTCCTTTGGCGTCCCTTTTCCTGAGGCAGGACATCTAGCTGGTCTCACCTGGTCTCCAGATGCATTTTGCAGAGGGGGCCACACCACAATAGAGTCCTTCGTGCCACTTCCCAAACAGCCGGTGCACCACCTTCCCCTCCTGGTCCATCACGGCCCCCTGTACTTCATTCACGTTGGAGTTCCAGTAATTCACCTGGAGAACCAAACCCCAGCCACGTTAGTGAAACACCAAGCTCAATAACGTCCATGTGGAAATTCTTCTTTACCTTGAAGTCCCTCATTCAAGTCATTTTCAGAAATCTAAAAAATTTTTTACATATTATGGAAGGTTGGTTTTCTAAGTATTAGTTAGGCTTTTTTTTTTTTTTTTTTGAGGTAAAGCTTCAAACTCCTGATCCTCTGGCCTCAGCTTCCAGAGTGCTGAGATTAATTTTGAGGCTAGATGAACTTTTAAGAAATGGATGATCCTGAGCTGGGAACATGGCTGAAGCATGAGCAAGGCCTTGGGTCCAATCCTGAGTACTGAAAAGAAAAAAAAAGATACTCCCTACTCCATGCTATTAGCATAGGAGCAAGGCACAGAGAGGCTCAGTTTCTATCCTATAAACACAGTATTAGGTTTACAGGTTTATTTATTGGCTAGTAATTTTTTTCTCAGATCTTCTTGTTTTGAATTTTCCCTTTGTTCATGGATTTTTTAATAAACTTCAATTGGTCATGTTACACAAATAGTTGATGGAATCTGTAACATACCTACACAGACATGGAGGTGATGGTGTATGTTCTATTTCAGACCAAAGTCACTACGTGAAAATACTGTTCTATGGCTTTTCCTTTTTCTATAGTACTGGGGATTGAATTCAGGGTCTTGTGCTTATAAGGAAAGTGTTCTACCACTGAAACCATGCCTCCACTCCCTTTGCTTTTAGTCTGGTTTTCAGACAGTGTCTCCCATTTTTGCCAAGGCTGGCCTTGACCATGATCCTCTGACCTCTGACTACTGAGTAGTTAGGATTACAGTTGTGCCTTACCATGCTCAGTGCTATGTAGGCATTTCTAGGCCAAACATGTTTTCTTGTTAATATGGGTAATATTTTGTTGAACTTATTTGGATTACAGTGGTGGTGAGAATGAATAAGCTTGTAGTGACTGGAAGCTATCATCTTCATGGCTGCTTTGTTCCAAGTATTTTCAGAAAATGACAATTGCATTATAATCATCTCCCTAAAATAAGATCACTTGAATATACTATGTTGTAATCAAGAAGGAATAGAAACAGAAATAGAAACCCTGGTATAGACAAGAAGTGCTTTCTGGAATTTTACTTATTGAACTACTGATTGGCTATTTAAACAGAAGATTCTTTAGAAAGAATTTTTTTTCTATTCATAGATGGTATCTTTTTTGACTTCTACATGTTCAGAAGCTTTCACACCTTAGCAATTCCTTAAGCTGCTTCTGCTTTCTTATCTAAAATGTCCTTAAGACCAATGATACAGGACAGATCCACTTGTTTCTATTTAAGATGACGTTCAATTTCTTCCTTAGGAAGCATTCTGTACTATTTTTCCCTTTTTGCTTTATGATATTATTTACCTTGACAAATGTGAGTTTGCAAATGCAAATGCTGCTTTTGGTATTTCTAATGGTTATTTCTCCGTAATGCTCTATCCATCTTCTCCCACTAAGGATGTTGTGTATGCATGTGGTGACTTTATTCCACACATAGTAATCCCCATACCTAGTGAAGGAGATAACACTGATTAAAAACAATGAAGACCACAAGTATATTAATGTTTCTACTAATGAGAATATTCTTTGAGCAAAACTTCCCTTCCTCTCATTTCACTCTTTTCTTGAAAGTTTCTGTATAGTCATAAATATTTATGACATGATTCATTCATTTAAGACTCTATGGGCCTAGAGCTACAAAGTTGAACAGGGCCTATTCTGGTTGCTCTGTGGCCAACAGTATGATGGGGTAAGATGGATATGTAAACAAATACTCAAAGTCAAGTATGATGAGGGTCATAAGAGACAAACGAAAAAAGTATTATAGGGACACAGAAGGAAAAACCCTTAGTCCTTAATTCTGTCCGGAATATGGGGTAAGGATCAAGGAAGATGTCCCAGAGGAGGGTTCAATCTAAGTTTTGATGGTGACAGGGAGGGCACTATGTGCTGGAGGAAAGCACCTACAAGTCACAGGGGCCAAAAGAACACAATATGTGTGGGGACCTATGAGTGGTGTGCTCTGGATGAGTGGCTGTGACGGGAGGCAGGGAAGGCCTTCAATAACCTACCAGTCTAGATTTATTGGCAGGCAATGGGCTGTCATGGAGGGATTTGAGAGGAGGAAGAGGGTTAATAGGGTATGTATTTAAGAACGATATTCTGAGAACACTGTTTCATACTCCCAGTTAAGGTCAAAGATGGGAAAAATTCTTTGGGAAAAAGACTGACAGGCATCTCTAACATGGCACAAATTCAACACAAATTCTGGAGAGTAAGCTTACAGAATTTCTGCCAAGGAATGGAATGATATAGTTTCAAACTACATTTAAGTTTGCTTATTATGTATATTTTCAAATAAACTTATTTCAAAATAAAATAAATGTTTCTAAGATTTTAATTAGTATGATGTAGGTACTATAGATACCAGGGAAAAATTTTTTCCTAATGAATTTTCAAATACTGAGTTTATCTCCCTCTCCTCACCTCACTTCGTATCTAATCCATCAGCAAATTCTGTCATTCAAATAGCCCAAAACAGGACCTACCAACCAACCAACCAACAAACAAACAAAAAAAATCAAGCCCTTGGCCTCAGTGAAAATATCATTTTACAAAGATTTATAAGTTATACCTTCTAAAACACAACCAGAAAAGGAATCCATCATTCAGTTTTGATAAAATTACTTAGAAATTTAAAATAGGATGTGGATCTAAGATAGATTCAAAAGAGCAATTATAACTTGTATAGAAAAGAAATGTATAAAAAGAGAGACTTTTCCATACAATGCAAACTAGCATTGTGATGGGGACGTGGCAGGTACCTGGTTTTGACTGATGAATGATGTGAAGAGATAAAAGAGAAATCTTGGTACATTTGCTGAATTTCTCATTTAATTTCATAGGGATTTATATTTGAAATCGTGGTGAAGGTAACAGAAGCTTTGAACATACTGGGAATCTTGGACCTTTGTTATCTTCTACTCTAAAATGCTCATTTTTGATTTAGAAAAGCAGTCAAGAGGCTGGAAGGGAGAAGAGAGTAACCTACTTTGGAAGCATGACATTCAATGTTCCAACAGGCAGGATTTCCATCGACTTTCCCCAGAACTTGTTTTTCCATCTGATATCTAAATGACATAGGCAGAGGACAAAAACATATACTCCATACCTAATCATTTGTTCTGCAAAAACTAATTTTGGTGTTATAATTTAAAAAAACATTTCTGTATTACAATTAGTTTTATCCTGCAGATTTAACACAAAGGCCTGAAGATGGCCCAAGGTAAAAATATTAATTGTAACCCCCCCTAAAAAAAACTCCACGAAACTACTGTCTGTTTCTCCATAATCAAGCTCCATATCTGCTTTCAACTAACAAAACTAAGAGAAGCCTGGAAAATACATATGTATGTATAAATATGTAGAGAGAGAAGAGAGAAAGGAAGAGAGAGAATAAGGAGGAGGAGAGGAACAGGAAGAAATGATGATGAGGAGGAGGACAGGAGAAGAAAAGAGAGGAAAGAGATTAGAGAAAGGGGGGAGAGTATGCGTGTGTATTCACATATACATATAAACATAGACTCCATAGTGCTTTAATGTTCAGGCAGTAACAAATGCTAAATGTTAACTAAGTGGTAAAAATAGTTACCATATATATCAAGTCTGATGTATATGCAAAAGTAATTGCAGTATGGCAATTTATACACGCATTTTTCCCTCCTGCATGGAACAGTAATATATAACTTGGGAGAACAGTAAAAAATGAAATCTCTAAATACAGATATGGAAGATTTATGAGAAAGTGGTATTAACTTAATGAACACATTCTCACACTGGTTGTTAAGATACAGCCAGAGGCCCACCACTTTATCACACACAGCTTTATGCTCTGATCTGGAGACTCTTATTTTCTTACATATTTGTAACATCCACCTAGTTTCATTTCAATGAACCAAGGGATCTTAGTTCTATCTCCACAAACTTCTTGATTCTTGATTATAATCAAGTAGTGATTTATTGTCTTGTTTTGCAATAAAGTACACTTACAAGCACTCTGTCATTTTGTGTGTTTCAGGTAAAGAAAATGCTCATGAGTAGAGTCATTCTCTGAGCAATGAAGCACTCTTCCAAACATGGAAGAGCTAGTTACACTTAATGGTCAAGTTCACATACATATTCTTTTCTTTTTAAAGAGATTTCAAAACTTTATTTGAGGCAAGTTTGTAATATTTGGATAGAATAATGAGCATTAGTAAGTAGAGACTTCATTACAAATTCCAGAGCCCTAGTGAATTAACAGAGCATATGTCACTACAGTATTTACATAGTCTTCTCTTGGTATTTGTGGGGAATTGGTTTTTGGACACTGGCAGATGCCAACATCTACAGATACTGAAGTCCCTTATATAAAACGCAAAGTATTTGCATATAATCTATGCACATCTTCCTACACACTGTAAATCATCTCCAGATTTCTTATGATACTCAGTACAATGCAAATAATTGTGATACTGTATTTCTTAGGGAATAAAGATAAGAAAAAAGCTGTACATGTTCAGTACAGATGGACTCATTTTCTCAAATATTTTCCATCTGCAGATATAGAACCCATGGATGTGGTGGGCTGACTGTACATCTGAACAGACTTTGACCACAGAAGATGTGCCACAGAGTTTTCCTTCATGATGAAAATCTCCTTCACCCCAAGAAGCAAGAAGGTTGCAGATTTCACCTCCACATTACAGATGCTGACAAAGTACAATGAGGGAAGGTGATGGTGCCAAGCTGGCAGTTAGCATGGAGCTCTGCTTTTCTTCTAATTTGTCTCCTAGATAAGCAATCACATTTCCAAGATGATACACTTTTGTTTTGTTTAGTGATACTGGGGTTTAAACTCAGGGCCTCACATTTGCTAGGCATACACTTCACCATTGAGCCACACCCCCAGCCCAAGATGACACAATTTTATATTAAACCAGGATATTTAATTTCTCAAACTGAATTCCATACCAATTACCAACCCTTCTCTGAGTTTCAAAGATAGAAATCTAAACTGAGTAAATGTACCTTCAGAAGTCATTAGTTTTTCCATAGGCACACAAATTTGACTACAAATTACTACTGAAATACAAACCTTGCCAAAACACAAAATTCTTTGATTCACAGTGGCAGGCAGAAATGGGTGGATGATGGCTAACCTGGTAATTAAACACAAAAAAGAAGGCAATTGGCAGCAGTGTTAAAACTTCCACAAAAAATGCTTTTTTTTTTATAATGTAAAATGGTCACCTCCAGCTGAAACTATAATTCATCCATTTAGTGATAGCTGTGAATTTTATTCTCAAAATGTACAAGTAAATCATCATTGGCAGGACAAGGTTGCAGATAAGCTAAGTGAGTTTTCTGTTAACTGCTGTCACAACCCATCCCAAATGGACAGTTATCAAAAGGGCATTTCATCACCAAACTGCCTTTGGAGTCTGCCTGTATAGGAACCTCACTTACTTGTTCTGAGAAAAATCGGAATCCCTTGTCTTCTCTAATGCATTCGTAAGTCTCCCCAAGGACTGGGTTGAATGGCTTACTTCCTGCTCTGAAATACGTAGAGCAATACCCTGAAACTGCAAATGCAGCAACGAGAACCTGTGAAGACATGCAAGAAAGGAACGTAAGACAGGAGAGACTACTTCCAGATCTGTTTGCCTCTACACCTCTAGATTTTACATATCCCATGTTGATGGGTGTTGATTTCATGCCATTTGCTTTTCAGTTATTTGCACAAACTCTTCATCAGTGTGTATGGGGAAAAATAAGTAAAAATGAAGTTAATACACATCCTTATATCCTGTACTTTCACAGATGTTGTTTTATGATACTGTTGATGCTCTGTCATTCTCTTTTCCTTTCCCTTTCCCTGAGTTCCATAGAGTAGTTCCACTGTTACAAACATGTTCTACATATGCATTAGTATATGATCATGCTTGTTTTTGTGTGTATGTTTATCTTTGGATCTATCTTCCACATGAGAGAAAACATGCAGCCTTTGTCTTTCTGTTCCTGGCTTACTTCACTTAACATGATGTCCTCCAACTAAATCCATTTACCTTCAAGCCACATGTCATTATTCCTTATGGCTGAGTAATACTCCATTGTGTATATATACCACACTTTCTTGATCCATTCATCAGTTGTTTCCATAGCTTGGCTGTTATGAATAGTGCTGTGATGAACACTGGTGTGCAGGTGTCTCTATTGTATCCTGTCTTACGTTCCTTTGGGTAGATGTCCAGGAGCGGTATCACTGGATCATACGGCAGTTTCACCTTTGACTTTTTGAGGATTCTCCATACTGCTTTCCATAGTAAATACATTGAGAATCCCCTCTGAACATCAACTTAAATATTAATAATGAAAGACAGGAATGTAAAATAGGTATAGTGTGTGTGGGGGGGGTACTACTCGGAGGGGGAAGGATGAATGAAGGAGATTAAAGTAAGGGAATAGGTGGATGGACTTCATATACTTATGTGAAATAGAACAAAGAAACCTCTTGCAATTGCTTTAAGTGGAGAGAGAGGGGGTTAAAGGGGAGAGACAATGGGGGTGATCTAACCAATGTACAACCACCCCCTGTATAATGAATATATCCTAATTGAAAAATTTTATAATAAAAAATGAGGTTAAACTACTCCTATGAGAACCATCAGGTCACTAATGACAAGTGCTCTTCATTCATGTGTCCACCCAATTTTGTGAGAAGCACAGAGCTCAAAGGTCCTGAAATCTAGTTTATAGGTTATGCCATGTGCACAGTCTTAGTCCTGTGTGCGGGGAGGAGGGTGTGGCTGCTAGGTAGGACAAGTTTTCCACAATCATGTGGAGTAAAGAGCAAAGTACCAACAGCAAGTTATGTTTTTACAACTAAGCTCCTGCACAAATAGGCATTCAGAAAAAGCTGATAAAGCAATGCCCAACATGCTTTCAACCTACGAAGAGCATATCACTGCATCCTAGCTTTAGAAATATTCTAGGCCACGCAAAAACCACATCATGTAGATCTTCCAGTAAGGCTACCTAGAACTTTTTAGGCCTAGTCAACTATACAAATGGACCAATTCTTTGCTTACTTGCACAGGGAGAATGGCATGAACAAATACTATGTGTCACCACAATGGCTTGTAGCTTAGCTCAGGTCCTGCCCTGCCCCTTACCATGCGCTCATATGGATCATCAGTCTCTGAAGCCTTGTCCAGGAGCTCACTGTACTCGATCTCCTCACAGAGATGCTGCAGGGTGTTGAGCGGCTCGTTGAGCTCCACAGGCATCGAGACTTTTGACAGGTCTTTACCAATGTTGTTCCTCAGGATATTCCACAGGTTAATGTTACTGGTGTCAGGGCAAGGCGCAGGCAGACATGTGCGCCGGCCATTCCGGAAGGCACCTCCCGTAAGCTCCCCATTCAGGACTGGGAGAGAGAGAATCATAGTGAAAGATTCTTCGCCTTTCTGATTTCATATGATCAGACAGGAAAATAGCTCTTTCAAACAATTCTGATTGGGATCCATTTCCTTTCATTATACTATCTCAAGAATAAATGGACTTATTTCTGTACAAGGTTGCCAACAAATGCACAAAACATAGGTTTTAAACATAAGGTGTTGAATATATTCCAATATTATTCAAGAAAAGACAAATCAAATAAAATATATATTTAATAAGAAGGATTCAAACTTTGAATATGAATGAGAGGCAAACTTTCCCACTGAGCCACATACCTAACAGATTTTGCAACCATTTATCTCAACAGATAAAATAAAATTTATGGAACGATCAGCTGAAAAAAGAACCATTAGTGAGGGGGAGAGGGAAATGCTGTAATTTGGCATGTAGACAGAACAACCTGGAATTTCAAATGATGCATACTTTGCCGAGAAACACTGTCTGCTACACTGGTGTTGTCTTCAGAAATGTTATCACTCACGTCACTGATGTAAGACTCATCATCTGATGCCTGAGGAGGGGAAGAACACAGAAGGAATCAGAGTTCTTATGATTCTTGTCTTGAAAGCTCAGATAAACAAATGATTAAAATTAACAAAATACTGCTCAAGTGAGAAGCAGCAGTGATAGTGGTAAATGTTTTTGGTACATGTGCAATGAATACTTGAGGGTCTTCCTGACTTGAGAGTCAGGATACAGGATGCCAGAAAGAAGCCTTGTGTTTATGTAGCACCTTGTACTACTTATAGTGGGAGGGGGAGAAGACCAGTACACAACCAGAAATATTTTAGGAGAATGTAGTAAGAATGTACATAAAAGAAGACCTATGACTCCACCTAGAGGACTCAGGAGAGGCTGTCCAGAGAAAGGCGTACCTGAATTGTGTGTTTAGGAGTGAAAAGGAATTGCCCAGTCCTGACAAGGGAGAGAAGCATAGAAAGAAGGGAGAGTGTACAAAGGTAAGGACCATGAGAGAAACATCCATCCTAGGAATGCTAGGAAGTTGAGAGTAACATGACAAAAGGTGGGAAGGACAAGAAGAGGGCATGACAGTGATGAGCTTTTCATACCAACATAAAGGGTTCACATATAATACCACAGGTTATTAAACAACAGCAAAAATGCTAGAGAATGCTAGATTCAGATTTAGTTCTCAGGAAGACATTTGGAGGATTTTCTTAGGAGGGCTAGGTGATTAGATACTGCACAGACCCTGGTAAGAAACACTGACAGCCTAGAACCAGATAGATGCAGTGAGGATGCAGAGAACAAGAATTAAGTCCCTCGCCATATATCTGAAGGAATGTAGGTCCGCATATTATAGAGATACCTCACATCCACGCTTATACCATCAATAGTCACAATAGCCAAGTTACGGAGTCAGCCTAGATGCCCACTGACTGGTGAATGGATAAAGAAAATGTGATATGTATATATGATATGTATCATGCATATGTAATATTATATAGTTGGATAGATATCTATACACAATATTACATATACACACAATGGAGCATTATTCATCCATAAGGAACAAAATTATTCCATTTGCAGGCAAATGGATAGAACTGGGTATTATCATGTTACGCAAAATAAGCCACACTCAGAAAGACGATTATCACATGTGTTCTCTCATTTGTGGAATCTGGTCCTAAAACATGACATGAATGTAGAGGGTAAATTCTTGGGAGGAGCCAGTGGGACCAGGGAGGACAAAAGGAGAGGGTGAAAGGACAATGAATATGATCAAAGCACTTTATTCACATGTATGAAAACAGAGTACAAACCCATTATAAATTGTAAAAAAACAAGGGGGAAGATTAAGAACGAGTAATAGAGAGGATGACTTTGATCAAAATATACTATATGCCTGCACGGAAATTTTGCAATGAAACACCTATATGCAATTAATATATGTGAATAAAAAAGAATTAAGCACTCTATGTGAAAAACATGGAACTAAAATGAAAACAAAATTAGCATAAAAATAAAATTAAGAAACAATGTACCCACTAAGAGCAAATAAAAAGGAGGTCAGCTTCCATACTGTTTAATAGTGTTCTGAATACATTTCCATTATATTGGATATAGTTTTTCATCTTTATTTGGAAAGGCATATTCCACTATACATTTATAATGTAAGGAAATTTAACCAGCATTTAGGTGGTTTCCAATTTTTTACCATTATAGGCAATAGTTGGAGAGACATCTTTGTAAATATATTTTTGTGAATCTGCCTGGAGATTTTGTTAAAATTTATTCTGAGATCAAATGGGTCACTTATTGACTTCAGTCATATATTCCCAAACTGCTCTCCTGAAAAAATTGTATTAACTTGTTCTTGCCAGTAGTACATGGAAACATCTATCTACATCTACTTAAATATTATACTTAATCTTTTTTTAATGTATACCTACTATACATACAAATCTCCTAAACATTTGACTTTCATCTTTTGTGAATTTGTTTTCTTATCTTTCACACAATTTTCTGTTGTCATATATATTGTATTTTTTCCTATCTCACAATTTATTTTTCAAGTTTGTTTGTACCAGAGTGTTTTTTCAATTTAAGTTTTAAATTTGTATGTAATAAAAACAAGTAGTCTTTACCTTTAAGATTTTTGGATTTATTCCTAATGTTTTAAATTCAGGATCAAAAAGAATTCATCTATTTAGAGTAGAGTGGTGTACTGGCAGAATGACTACATGCATGGACAATTAATGGGAGTTTTGCTTTAGTGCACAGAGTGAGTCTATAAAAGTGGAAAATTGAGAATAAATTTTTTTCTGATTCATATTCCCCCCTACACCTGGTTCCCATGCTTCACATAGACTGCAACAGATCTGAAAGATAAACCACCAGGCTCAGAAATGCTAACTTCTTTAGCTTGATAGAGAAAAAAAAAAGATAAATCAAATTGTTCTACTCAATTTCTCTGAAAATAGCTAATCACAATTATATGAGGAGACAACTGCCTACTTCAATCGAATTCATATTGCATGCATGTATATTGTTTGAATATTTGTTATGAAAAAAACTTACATTTATCCCACAAAAACCAGTAAGTCTACTCCTCTTCAATTTTTGCTATCTCCCAAACTAATATATCATAGAGATGACCCAATATCAATATTGTTAAAGAGTTCTGCAATGACAGTGGGCCCAAGTAAGACCTGTGCATATTATCTGTGTTGTGTACTAACTGAGTCTGGGTTATCTTGCTGTGGTCCTGTACATAGACCAAGGCTCTGCTGTAGCATACGTTTTTTTTTTTTTTTCTCCCCATGGTCAAGAAATCCTGGAGCCAAACACTCAGTATATAGAGTTCAGGAAGTATTTTTTTTCTAAGTGGCATGCAAGTTTAAGAGTAGAGACAAGGCAAGTAGATCATTCTGGAAATAATAAGACCATTTTTAAAAGAAGCTGAGGGTTCTTTTAAGTAAAGTACATTGCTGGACACCACACAAGTAGGGTTTTTCCCTAGTCATAAAAAATGTTAATGTAAGACAGCTAATGCCCAGGTACTTTTCAGAATAATCATGTCTTACTGTGCTAGACACTCTCCTTCCTTTGTTCAATTAGCAAATATTTACTGAATTCCTGCTCTGAGTTCACCAGACTGTTTTATTGCTGGAGAAACAGTGGTGAAGACTCTGCCTTCACAGAACTTACACTGTAGTGGGGGGAGACATAAAACAAACAAGTGAAATGTATGAAATATATATTATTAAGAAATACAGCTTGTGATTACATATTGTGTAAATTCAGGACATAAGGAATGGCAAAGCAGTTTAGCTATTTCCAGTGTGGGTTATAAGAGAGACTCATTTTCCTTGACACAAAGTGTCTTCAGTGGATGAACAACTCCAGGAACCACTGGAAGGCTCAAGAATAACAGAGTAATGTAAGGTTGCACCTGAGAGCAGGGATTAGATTATAAGGGTCTTTGTGTGATAGCTAAGTAGTTAGACTGTTATCCTAAGAATACTGGGGAATAGAGAAACAACCAGATTTACCTTTTAGGACTATTAATCAGGTTATTTGGTAGAAAATGGATAGGGGAGGATAAGAAAAGTGGCAGGAAAACCACTTATGGGACTGATCCAGTAATTTAGGTACAGAGAAGATGGGGGATTACTGGATTGTAGTAGTGGCAGTGCACTGCAGGAAGATTATGGATATGTGAATATTGGAATAGTAGAAGTTGCAAGATCTGATGAGTGGATTGATATGGGTGTTAGTAAGAAAAAAGCAGCGAGGAAAACACCCAAGAATCTGATGTGCACACTTGGGTAGAAGAGCCTAAGAATAAATTAGGGGCATGGATGGGGTGTTTTTATTTCTTGGAGGTGGTTGGTGCTTGATGGGTTTTTTTGGACATGATGAATTAGACATACTGTTAGTACCAAAGTAGCAATATTTAGCAGGTAACTGGTTATGCAGATTCCGAGTTGACTCTCTCTCTCCAGATGTACTCTGTCCTTGAGTTTTAGACTTGATTAACCAAGTGCCTAACATCCCTGAGAGGTCTGATAAACTCATGATTGCTCAAAGTGAACATATTATCTTCATGTTTCATTCTACTTTCTCATCCCTCCCTCTGCCACTAGATTCATTCTTCCCCCTGGAGATGGCACACTATCTTGCTTGCACTAATACAATAATCTGCTCTACATCTTCTTCATTTGTGTATCCATAGTGTCTAGAGAAAGTGATACCTGGATACCCAGGTGATATGTACCAAGAACTTAGAAATAGGGAAATAAGGGTGTTCTCAGAGAAAGCCTATAAAGATATTCAGGTGATGGGTCAGAGCTTAGATAATATGCAGCCAAGGTTGACTGTAACATAGTTGAAGAAGGATAGAGAACTGTATACCAATGGGGGCTCAGGAAAGTCAAAATTTAAAAAAATCTGCTACTAGGGAGGCTGAGGCAGGAGGATATTAAGTTTGGGGACAGCCTGGGTCACATAATGAGACTCTGTGTCAAAAGCAAATTCTGCTAGCGTGTCTCCAGCATGGTAGTCATTGGGAGTGAGGACAGAAGTACCTGTCCAGGTGGTAAAGTATCTCTATAAAGGGGAGGGAGCATAGAACTAAAACATCCTGACTCTCTCAGCCTGAACTAACTCACTTCTGCTCCCATTCACTGCTCACCAAGCAACCTCCAGACTACAATTAGGTATGCCATGTAGATTTGCCTACAGAGAAAGAGGCACTAATATCCAGCATGATTATTCTGCACATTGGATAATATGAATTACCATTACAATAATTAAACTAGCCCTCTGGCTTATAAATGTAATTTCTGTGAACTTGTCAATGCATGCCTGGGATCTGAGAGGCAGGTGCATGCCTTGGTATGGGAACAAATTCAGCACCTGCTGCAAGGATTCTATTTTACATTTCTCCCATTAAAAAAGTGATGTGTGTTCTTTTTTTTTCTATTTTCCATGTTATTTTTGTTCCAAAAGTCACTCATAATTGCAAACATCTAAAAACAAGTACTACTAATTGTCAGACTGTTTCCTCCCCATCTATTTTCTACACATATAATAACAACATTTAGCAACTAATTCATTTTTTAAATAAAAATACAGTGCATATTTGCAATCCTAAATGACAAAATTTCTAACTGGTTATGTGGGAGTTTTGGTTCCTTCTTCTATGCAAAAAATCAAGGCAACAAGAAAACAAAACAAATGAATCAAAGCATAGCTGAGTAAATTTTAGTAGTAGAACTAATTTCTACAACTTTATCTCTACTTTACATGATCTTGCCAAGCTCATGAAAATGAACAGTAACCCAATGTAGTAGCCAATGGTTAACCTCCAAAAACCATAATTTTCCAACTAGATACATACAAGCTATTGTCCTAAGCACAGACTCGAATCACTACCAAGATACATGATATGTATGTGTCTGCCTATATGTATGAAATGGTGATTTTCTATTTCTCCCGTTTTTCTACATTTATTGCCCAGTCCGCCCCCTAAAAAGAACTCTGCCGTCAACTATTTGGTTACTCTGAAATTTGAACTGCAGAACAAAGTCAGAACATATGTTTGATTCTTTCCCTTTATTCATCAAATTTAAGAGTAGTAAGTTGAAGCCTAGAAGTGTTGTCAAGTGTTCAGTAAATGGGAACTCAGATGGTTTTCATGCTTTTGGCTCTGCTACAATTTGTGTATCTTATTATCACACAAACAAACACAACAACCCGAAGTTCCATAGTCTTCTTTTTTTTAAACCCTAACTTCTAGTCCCCAGCCTGTTCAGGAATCTTACCTCATTCTCTGATGAACTTGCAGACAGAAGCACCTCTTGGGCATCAAAGAACTCAGACACAGACTCTGACATGGAGAGGCGGCTCTCATTGGCTACTTGTTGTGACAAGGGAAGGCTGACATGGATTTGGTCACCATCCTACAGAAAAGAGAAGTAGATGGTTTAATTGTGTGGTCCCCCCTCCTTGCCCACCACCCCTGGTTAGAATAACCATTTCCTCAAACTGGATTTCTAGAGAAATTCACATTCACATCTTAAAAGACTGGTTATAAGTCATTTTCAGCTGCTACTATATAAGATTCCTTCTAAGTCTAAAGGACTCCAAAACACAGAGTTGAAAGATGTTGGTACTATGACTTGATTTTAAATCTATGCTCAATCGATAGTAAATGAAGTTTAACAGGTGAAGTCTCTCTGTTAATAATCTGAATTGACTGTATAGACAAGTTCATTCTCTTATGCCTAGGCTTGTCATTTCTAGTTATATTCTAACCAGTATACTATACTTCAAGAAGTATTCATAAAACAAAACAAAAAAAAGTATTCATAGACATTACTAGAGACATGTTAAGAAAATGATGTCTAAGAGCAATTTTTGAGACTGAGTATACAAAAGTCAATTTCCAATTACATCACGACTTTTAAACACTGATACATGACTATGTTATTAAACCTTATTTCAAATAAAAATTGTGTTTTTATTCACTAAGTGATAAATAATTGTTTTTAAGGAATTACATATCAAGAATTACATTCTAATCACAAAATACACAAGAATATGTAACATACCCAATTTAAGATTATTAAATAAGTTCCAAATGATAAATTTTAAAAATACTTTTAGATTATGGGCAGTTAACTGAATATAAATGTCATTGGAGATCAAGTGATCCCCGGAGGTGAATGGAGACAGGGTGGACAATTTAACTCAGAGATAAGCCGCCTTGTAACAGTATTTCCTAAGCAGCTCAATGGTAGAACTCTCACAGGCATCACTGTGTATAAAGTTCTAATAGTACTGTTAAAAAGTATAAGTTCTCATGGTCACAAAATAATAACTTCACAAAGGGTTAGGAACAGAATTACATGCTTAAGTTTAGCCCAAATGCTGACTATTCTATTTTCCTACCATTTCTTCAACCTGAAAAGTGGAATAATCAGCACCCAACTTAGAGAGCTGGAAGTACCAAATGCAAAGCATTTAGCACCTCAACGCAGTAAGCATTCACTTGATACCTATGAGCTATTAATTAGTTTTATCATCATCAATAGGAGCTGTAGCAGCACAATTAGTATTGTCTTAGCAAGATTAGGTGAGTTTTCTTCTTAGATAGCTCTTTCCAAACCTACTTTAAGAAAATTTTTATGCAGCAATTTCTCAGCTAAATTTTTTCATGTCATTGGCCATTTAATGATAATGAACATTTTAAATGAAGAATGGAGTCACACATAGAAAATTAATAACCTGGAGTAAATATATAAATTATGCCAGGCACCAGTGGTTACACCTGTAAATCTAGCTACTTGGGAGGCTGAGATTGGGAGGATTAAGTTTCAAGGTCAGCCCAGGCAAACAGTTCATGAGACCACATCTCCAAAACAGCCAGAACGAAATGGATGGAGGTTGCTCAAGAGGTAGAGCACATACTTTGCAAGCAGGAAGCCCTGAGTTCCAAACCCCAGTCCCACCAAAAAAAATTTAAATATTTAGTGGCAGCAGGTGAATAGAGGAATAAATAAAATAGAAAATAATCACCAAGAATAAATGATGTCAAACTCATATACGTTTTTACTCCAAAGAACACTGAGCTGTCAATAACACAAATGTTTATGGAAGGGATTTTATTACAGTGAAAGAACTATATAAAAATACACAAAAATGCACTAAATTTAGATGCTATAAAATAGGTAGTCTACATCCATTAAAATGAGTCTTACCTCATCTGGGCTAGGAATAATATTTACACTGACAACCTGATCACAAATAATAGACTCTGAATGTATTCTGTTCAGTCGGCTCCTTAGTTCAGCATTCTGGTTGAGTGCCTTAAAATAACAAAAATTCAAGCTGTAACTGCAAATTAACAAGCAAACAACAGACAGAATACTACACAGGTACAACTGAGACAACAAAGTCTGAGATACTGTTAGCTCTAAGTTTTAGAATCATTGTGAGCTATATCCTATCAGAAAGTAGGAAACAAATGGCTTAGAATTAAAGTATTAATTTTTTGCAATGTAAGATATTACTTAGTAGGTTAGTGAGCTGAAAGAATTAATGGGCTTCATAAAAATGACACATGGAATTTTCTCTCCTTTTGAGTCAGGCCCATTCCATACAAGCCCAATCTACCACCACATATGTATTACCTTTTGCAGCTTGGGATGAAAACTACTGATTTTTTTGTTTTGTTTTTCTAAAGTTTGGGAGTCATTTCAAAGCCAGGTAGTTATCTTAAAAATTACTTGGAAATGGAATAAATAATGAACTTTCTTTAGTACATAGAATTGTATTTTAGTTTGGTTAAAGAAAAGAAAGAGCTTTATTTGTATTTTCTAGGAGTACATAATACACATGACAGTGGAGCAGAACTAACTTGAGTGTAGACCAAAAGATGCCTTCACCAAATAGTGTAAACATTGACAACCATAATAAAGAATGTAACACCAATAGTAAGCCAGCTCAAAGTTAGCTACACCATGCTACTTTCCACACAGCATACATTAGTGTCAGTAAAACACCACTAACTGCACTTATTACAAGAATTGAACAGGTTTACGTAAGTATGACCTCCCTACAGAGCCCCAGCAGACAAAAGCACAGTGAGCCCTCTAGGGATGCACAGCACATTAATGTATAAGAATATGTTCCATTTCCACCCTCCTTGCCTCCCTCTCTTCCTTCTTTTTTTTTTTTTGAGATAGGGTCTCAATGTGTAGCCCACAGTGAGCCTCAAACTCACTGTGAAGCAGAAACATTCTTGACTTTTCCCCTTGCAGTGCTAGGGACTGAACCCAGAGCCTTGCACATATTAGGCAAGTGCTCTATCACTGAACTACATCCTCAGCCCAAAATGTCCATTTCTGATGCAGATGTAGCTTGAGGCTTGATGTAATTCCACCGAGCTTAGGTTGTGCAGCAACTGCATTTACTTATAAGAACTGTACAATGTAATACCATAATAATAACTGTTCCTATTAAAACAGTCAGGGTAAACACAAAGAGCAAAACTACCCTTGTACTAAGCAGGGAATACTCCTTGAACATGCAGCAAAAACTGCTTTCCTCTCTCTAGCCTGGTGCCTACCGTTTCCTTCCCTTCAACTCAGGTTTTGCTTTTTGAGGATGGTAATGTTCACCTGCAGCTTTTGGCTTTTGTTTAAAGTCTTTCGAATCAGTTTGTAAAACATGTCAAACACCACATGTTCTGGTGTGTCAGGTATTGATGGATTAAAGGTGGATATGGATCCAACAGTCATTATGTTTGGGGATAAGAGGAACTATGTCCCTGGTTATCTGGGAAACCAGGGATGTTTCAGAAAAAAAGTGATTGGGTTCTTAGTAAAAAACCATGTGGCTCAAAGGAAGACTCCTAGTATCTATTCATTCTGCACAAGTGCTAAGGAACATTTTTCTTGGAGTAAAATCTTAAATACTCAGAATTTGGGAAAAACAAAACTATGTTAATCTTATTCTTTGTGACTACTATAGACATGCTTGTTTGTTCTTTCATTATTATTATTTTTTGCCCATAAGTATGCTAAATTATCTTAAGTCGTTGGAATATTTAGAACCTGGCTTGCCTATTTTTCCACTGTGTAAGTGGAAGGCCTCATGGTAAATTGATGGGTTTAATGGCAGAATCACAGACTTGACCTGAGGTTTTTATAAAAACCTTAACTAATGGTTCTACCAAAGTGACCACATCTTCTGTGGTCTGGAGCAATCTTAATGAAACAACCCACAAAATCTCAAGGGCAAGAGTAAGTAATGCTGTTTTTCAAGGTGGAAATTTTAAAAACCAGTTTTCCACTTATAATGAAAGTCGTAAAATTGTTTGCTCTGGATATTTAAAAACATTAAATTCTCATTTAAGCTTTCACCTTATCCAGTGAATATGATCCTGCCTACAGGTATGTGTGAAGAGCAAACAAGATAGCTTCTAACCATTAATATAAATAGGAAATGAAATAAACATTTTTTAAATCTGAAAATTACTGTTCCTTTTTCTTGAATGTAGTGTTAAAATAAAAAATCCTGGCCTGGGAGTCAAAAGATGAGGTTTTCTTGATTTCAAGTCTAAGAAGTCGTGATCAAGATACCTAGCCCTTGCCAGGCCAAAATTTATTTCCTCCCTCTCTTCCACTCTCTCTCCTTCCCATTTTGAGATGGTCAGCTCCTAGGCTGGCTTAGAACTCAATCCATCTGCAACAACCTGGGATTACAGACATATGCCGTGGTGTACAGCCACGTGTCTCAATTTCTTTAGGTTAAAAAATAAGGCAGTTGTACTGATAACCTTAAAGTCCATTTCAATTTTTTAAATTTTGTTTTTGAATTCACATGCTAATAATATGAGGGGATTTATTGTGGTAATTCTATATATGTGTACAGTGTACTCTGAACAAGTTCATCCCTCCATTATATTTCCATTTTTCCTCTCTCCTCCCCCACCCTTTTCAAACAGTGTTTGGTGGGTTTCATTATGCTGTCTTCATACTTATTTATGAAGAATTTATATATGAAAATATTTACATATTTATATAAAAAACATACTTCACCCATCAACATCCTTTCCTTCTTCCTGTCTCAAACTTAATAGAAATGCCATCAGAATCTTGAATAGTGTGTCCTGGTTATCACTATGATGAACAACTACATCCAAGGATAATGCAAAAATAATTCAGGTTTTGGGGATTTTCTGGTGCTTATAATATGGTTAGCAGGAGTTTTCTGTAGTTCCAGGGTCTGGTATTGGGCTTTCTAATAGGAAAATAATAAAGATATATGACATTATATGTAAAGTTTATTTTGACATTCTCTGGGATGGTCTAGAGAAAGATTTTTGTTACCTATGTCCTTAACTAATTCTTTTGTTGTTGAAACCTTTTTCCTCTCCTCAGCTGGGTAACAAACGGGTAGGAGGGAGGGTAAAAGAAATAAATCTTGGTTAAAGTATTGTTATACAGATGAAGAATAATAGGACTTTTTATTGTTTAATTATTTTTACATTTTAATTTTTTTTAAACTTGAAAAGTAATTTTTAAAAATTATTGATAATCCTTAAAAGCATATGTCATAGTTTAACACTATTATTGTCAAAATATTAATATTTTTCCCAAAAAAGGCTTAGTTCTATTTTTTAAGTATATGACAATGCAGTTTGCTAGTTCTTATTTTACTAATTTTCAGAGTTGCAACAAATGTAGAAGACTTAATCCTGCTACTATTTCAAACAGATGTTACACATGGAGTTCAACATTAAACATTTAAAAGGAATAATCTTATGATAATATATATGCAGTGGTAGGAAAAAGATGTTATTACATGGCACAAAAATGCATGGAAATAAACAACTCCAACTCTGGCAACCTCAGTGGTAGGAAGTGTAAGCAATGGCTGAGCATGCAACAGCTCATTTCTGCACATCTTCTGTGGCTGGCTCCTCCTTTTTCCTTGATCATACATACTGTTTTTGAAGTATGTTATAGCCCAGTGCCATGAGTTTTGTGGTATAGCATTCTCCAGTAGTAGTGCTCAGGATCACATTTAGTATTTCCCTTCCTGGAACTCAACAATTTTCTCCTTTAAGATATCATGGAGATTAGGGAACACTGAAGAATCCAGGCATGATAAGGGAAATGACACGGTTAGTGATAATTAACATGAAAGAGGCCAGAAGATGCCAGAAACAACGTAAGGAATATCCCCAAGGAAAGTGAACAGTGGCAAAGCAGGGGAAAAGGAGGCAGTTCAACAGCTACTGGTGCCAGCCAATGAGCAAGAAAAGCTACCAAGACCTGTCAATAACCGCATTGCTCTTTTGTGGCATATGAGACCAAAGTCTAACTAGGAGAAAGTACTGTAGCTAGGAACTGTGTCTATAGTCTTCATAAGCAGGTTTCATATATAATCTCATTACTTAATGAACTTGGACTTCACTAAAAACTCTTCAAAGTATGCTCATTCCCCATGCCTTGTCCCCTCACATACACATCTGAGTCTAAAACATCCAAGAAACATCCAATTCCTTCTCAAGCTATAAAAGAGACTACTATTTCAAAGATCTGGGCCAAAATCAATTACCTAAATCCCTACTTCTTTACCTATTAACCCTGGTAAGCACTGGGTAAGAATTTACCTTAGACTGGATAGGACACTGGCATAAGTATTTTAATAATTGGAAATATGGGTTCTGGTAAAGAAACATGGCTACCTCACAGCTGGAGAAGGATTTGAAACACATGGCAAGACTGAATCATCATAAAAGCAAACCCTTTAGATAACAGTAAAGCTAGTTCAAAAGAAGTGAGAAAATTAATATAGAAAATGTCAAAACTGGAAAAAATTCTGAGCATCTCTTAATGATCACCTTGATTTTTCAATTAACTATTATATTTAGAAAATGAAAAAAGTAGAAAAATACTTTAAAAAATTAATACTTTACTATACAATTATATATATTGTTTGGGGCCTATTTCTTTCTAGCTTATTTTCCTAAGTATTTTTTCATACTGCTTACTGGGTATATAGCTTACACCCAATAGCTACCCTTTAATCTTTGTATATAAGCTTTTATGTAAAAAACTCTTCATAAATATGATTCTGATAGTTGCATATTAAGCAATGACTTCCTATTATTGGCAACTTGTGTGGTAACTGATTTGTACAAGAATAAATAATGCTGCCATGAACACTTGTGTGCATAATTGTTTTCTATATTCAGCATTACTTCCTTAGACTAGTTTTACTAGTGTGGACCTTCAGGACAATGGGTAAAAACTTGATAAATCTTTTTTGATATTGCCAAATTACGTCAATGATGACAACAACTTAAACTTGGTAGATGGCTAAGAAAAGATGTGAAGGATTCTATGAAGAATATCTTTATAGACAACAAATTTGACCTAGAGAACTATGGAGTTCAGAAACAAATGAATGCACTTGGAACTTTTATCTCATCAAAGACTATTTTGGGTATGTGGAGTGTTATGGGCAAGAAGGATGACAGATACTACAATTGGGGTTTTAAATTATGCTACAGTATGTCTTAAACCATTTTTGCTAAAATAAGCATACATACCATGTTTCACCAGTTAATTACTGTTACTCTGGCAGTAATTTTTTTCTTCCTCATTAATGCACAAAATAATGATGTATCTAACAACTGGTGGCATGTTGATTTAATGAAATACAGTAGTTCTAGCTGGAGGTGATGGGTCACATTCTGGTTGTTCACATTTATAAAGATTCAATTTGTACTATATTCAGCATGAGCACAAATTTAGGGGCCAAAAATCAAACTAGTAACAGTGGACAGAGCATAATATACTGAAAATAGACTCAAGGAAACCTGAATCTTTCGTTATGGTAATAGGGAGTGCCAAGATACCTTGGCCTTATTCTATGGCACTGAATTTTTCGTGTTCAGGGTATACATAAAACAGGACATGAAATTATAGCTGATATGAAATAAGGTCATCATATAGAATGTCCTGTTCTATAAACTTAAGGCCAATATTTAGGTTTTCTCAGGTATGAGAGTTAATGTAAGTCTCATGGGGTAAAAATAACAGAATTATGTTGTGTTTGTATACATATAGATCAGGGAAATACTACTTTAGAAGAGGAATTCATTTGACTACCTAGCCTTTCAAGCTGTTACTCTCTCAAGGCAGGTAACAATTTATGCTGAGCAGATAGAGAAGAATGCTAATTTTGTGTATTTTACATGCTATATGCCTGCAAAAAGAATGATGGAATTTTCTAAGTTGATATATTACTTAGAAGCCACATTGAAAAGTGGCATTTTAATCATCATATAAATCAAATAGGACTATACCAAACAAAATATAAGTTTTTAAAATGTTAGATTATTTAAGTTATTTAAAAACCATCTCTCTCCTTCCTTTCCTCTCTAGAGAGAGCTGGTCATGAGGATGATATCTGGGGGCCTTAAGGTACCTAAAGGTGTCTTTAAGTTACCTAAAACCACACTATAATGTGAAGTTGGACTAATATGAACATATACTCAGAGCACTGAGAACAACTGTCTCAGTGTTATTCCAACTACTTAGTACTTGTTCCATCTTAAGTGCTGTATTAAAGCAAGGTTGGCCAACCAGGATAGCTACATCAGTTAATTGTTTCCCACCTCCAGTATCTCCTTATCTGCTAGCTCCTTTTCTGATGATGTAAACATGCTGAGATGATTGCCAAGTTCAAGGTTGACATTCCAACCATAGATTAGTTGCTACTAAATTGGATGCTGTTAAACCTTTTCTTCCCTGAGACCATCATTTAATATCAATGGTCATCAATCCCAAATTCTTTGACTACTTCCTCTGGGTCTCCATCAAAGGATCCTCTTTCTTAGCATATTTAAAAAATATTAATGTTCTTTATAATAGCACCAGCATCACAGAACTTTTATTGTATGTGAAAACACAATTTACCAACATCTATAACTCCACTGAGATCCTGCAGTTGCCACATCTTTCTGTCTCCTGAGCTCTACATCTTTAGGTCCAATTGGCTGCTGAATGTCCCATAGACACCTCAATCTCTGTAAAATCATTCATCATAAACCAAATGACAAACCAAATGAATGAGCAAATTAATATTTGTTTTTAAAATCTTTTCCTAGTCATTTCTAGTTTTACCTGAAGCCCAAATCTAGATCTCCAGACCATTCTTAGTTTTACTATGAAGCAAATAAAAGCAAGCAAGGGGCAAGCGAGAGGCATCACTAAGCTTCTATTATTAAATACACTTTAAGGAAACACTGCAACATTTAAGGGGCTAAAAGTATATTTTATGTGTTTATAAGATGATATTTACATGGTTATTTGACTATTATTTTGTTCTTTCTGATTCATGATATTTTCAGAATAATGATTAGGAAGATCAATTGATGTCAACTGAGAGTTCAGTGGATACACAAAATGAGAAGCGTCCAGGAAGAACGTGTGAAGAGTTCTTAGGAACAAAGCCCTCTGCAAGCCGGCAGATACTGTGGTTATGCCTATGCTCTTGAGGCTCCTGATTTAGCACTGCAAGCAGTGTATGCATCTCAGCTGACAGTGTTTCATGGTGAGTCAGGAAGTGTGGCCCAGATAGTGGCACTCCATAACATGAAACTTACCACTAAAAATACACTGACAGTTAAGGTACATAAAACACAGTGATACGGTTTACATCTAAGTTTTAGGAACGGAGGGAAACTACTCAAGCAGGATCTGATCCACATGGAAGACCACTTACCCAGGATTTGCTGGCTCCTTCACTCTGATCCAAGGCACCAGGAAGTGAACAATATTTTATATAAACACCAAGTTTGCACATAAAATCACATAACAATATCAAATTCTCAAAGGAATTAAAATAAGTGCATTCAAGGATTAATTGAAGAAAATATTTACTTCAGAGGAAGTGCTGAGTGCAGAAAGGCATAAACATAAGCATAGTTTTAAAGGATATGTATCAGAAACCTTGACTTTGAGCTACATAGGGATTCGATTAGCATCTGATTAGTAAGATCAACTATATGATACATATTAAAATACAGAATTCTAGCTTCAGGGAGCATTAACTTAGGTAGGAAGGAAATCCCATGAGTTCAAATCAGAAGAGAAATGGAGTTACAGTAATTAGTAATTTCCAACAGATTGAAATTTAAGTGGAAAGGCTATTATGTGTGGAAGATCTAGCAGATTTTCTTATATTTACCATTGGATCGAATACATTCTGGAACATACGTTGTTAGATGGGTAAATCACATACAAATACCTGGCTACCTTATAAATGACTAAAGACATTAAGTATTCAAGTAGCCAAAATAAAAACTAAATGTGTGCAAGCAAGTGTGGATAATTTTTACTCTTACCTTGACATTTCTGGGGAAGAAGATAGTAAAATTCAATAGTGACACTGCAGTGTCTCGGGAGAATTTCAGAGGAATATTCCATACCCAGGGCTGTTAGACCCCATCCCCATCTTTGCCTGTCATGCACGTGAAAACAAACACTCTCCTTTACCTGAGACAGTGACTGCCGGAGCCGGGCCATCTGCGTGCTATGGCCTTTATTGCGATCCTGCTCAGAAACCATCTGCTTCAGCTTTTCTTTCTCTATAGCGATGCTATTGAATGCAGATTTCAAAAGAGAGTGCACTGGATGGGAAGAAAAGGGAGAAACAAGTATTAAAAGTATCTAGAAAGAATATACAAAATGATAACTTATAAGGACATTAACTCATATCTAGACATTTTTCTGAAAAGGCTGTGCTATAGTCTAATTAAAAATCAGCCTATCAAAATTTTCACATTCAAAACAAATATGGAAATTATTATTGATATGGATGAAAAGTTTAGTATTTCATAGCAGGCAAGCCAACAATGGTTTGGAAGAAGCATACAAAATATCAGTGTCAATTCTAAACATCGATACTTAGGAATCAATTTCTAATCCCTAGGAGAAAAAAGAAATGTTTCACTTGTCATATTTGATGATAAAATTTTGAGCAGTTCTGCCTAGCCTAAAGTGTCATTGCAAATAATTTAGTTTTTTAAATTTAATTATTGATAAAATTATTTTCCTAGAGAGTATTATCTCCCCAGCACCACCCCGGCCAGGACAATTTTATGAATCCTATCAGCATAAAACAGGCAGCTAATCTAAAAGCGCTGACTAGCTCACTTGAAGGTAGGAAATGACTTGGCCTTAAGACCATCACTTGTACTGCTTTTCAGCCAGAAACGTCTTAGTGTCAAAAGTGCTTCAGTTTAAAAGCAACAATAAGAATAACACCTCTCTCTCCATTTCCTCCATATCTAACAATTCATGTTGGTAAAAATCTGAGGCAGTCTTTCCCTTTGAACTTTGAAGGTTTTTTCAATTCTTATTTTATTGTATTTTTGGTGGTACTGTGATGTGAACTCAAGAGTCTCATGCTTGCTAGGTAGGTGCTCTACCACTTGAGCTATTCTGCCAGAATTTTTTTACATTGGGTATTTCCAAGATAGGGTCTCTTGAACTATTTGCCCCGCCTAGCTTTGAACTACAGTCCTCCTGATCTCTGAGTAGCTAGGATTACAGATATGAGCTACGGGCACCTAGATGGCCACTAGGTAGCGCCTAGCTATTCTTTTTACAGTAACAGAGTTTCTGTAACATGCAAAAATCTCTTAAAATAGTTATTTCCTTACTTGAAAAAGGTTATTTTTAAAAGTGAAAATTTTTAGCAAATCTACAAAATACAGTGGATTGAACTGAAAAGAGAAATGACCAGGTCCCAAAGGATTTATAATCCAATAATTTATGTACTACATTCTATCTGCAATTTAAAGATAATAAGTTGATAGAATGCATTAACCCTGTTGTAGTAACAAAAGCAGACTCCGCACTCATTTTAAAACTCAGAATGCTTTCCAAAGAGTTCACTCAACAGTCATGGAAAAGCCCTTCCCCTCCTTTTTTTGGTACTATAGAGGATGCGTATGTCTGTTTGAAAAGAAAACACATAATTTCAACAAAGGCTTTAAAACTCTGTTGAAACTTGGATTTCCTGAAAATCCAAGGACTGCAACCAAATACACAAAGTTTTCCTGAGGCTGCCTTCAAATTAATCCATCTCCCTTTAACAGCTGTGCTATGCTCATATACTCAACTCACACATTTGTTGTCTCATTCTATCTGCTGCCACCCATTCTAGGAATAAAAGTCACTGCCTGTGGATCAATGCTATCATACGAACAAAGTATTACTGCTCTAGTCTAATAACATGATTATCATCCAGTTATAATACAATGAAAATGCATTTGCTAGGAAGTAAAGAGAGTTGGCATCTAAACTGAGAAATCTATAGGTAAAATTACTAACTGTTAAAGGGTTATTGAATTAAAGTGATATCTGATAATCCCTCAAATACCTGATACCTGAAATTTAAGGAGTATCAAAGTAAGAAGAGTTAATTTTGGAAGCCAAGGCTCTTGTTAAATATCACAGCATATCTTTGTTGATGGTTTGAGAATATAAATTTTTGTTGAGTTCGAAATTCCGAGAGACATCCTCAGCATTCATCCCTTCTTTTCCTGAGCTAACATCCTTTTGAGTATTTGTGGGAAATTCCATTCAAGACACATTTTCAAGAATATTTTAAACCTTATTACCAGCAGCCCCAGAGGAAATAAATGATTACTTTGCAAAAAGGTGTAAGTGACTGAAGACAACACGATGTGTGTATCTCTCAGGAGATTTAAAAAGACAACTTCTGAGAAGGTACAATCTTAAGTCAAAAGAACAACACCACCAGCTGGAAATTAAATACCACAGGAAGTAAGGTGCCTGTTAATCTGGGACCCAAGACTTATTTGTTAAACAAAGATAGGCCTGCTCAGTCTACACACATCCTACTATAAAGCTTCTTATTTATTATACCTCACCTCTCTCTAGCTCAAGACAACAATTAAACTCACACAACAAGCTTTACTGGAAATTTAACATAAAAAACAGACTCAAGGGTTTGGTTGATTTCCTATCACCTCAAATCTGAATTGGCCTATGACCTGTAGAATCTGACTTTGACCCGTAGAATTCACTCCAAGTGACAATGCGCCAGTTCTAGAGCTGGCCTTGAAGAGGCCACTCCACTTCCAAGTGTCTTGGAGCCCTACACTATCATGGGCAGAAAGAAAGGCATGTGGGCAGTCCTCCAGCAGTCCTGGCAATGTGCCAGGCACATAAAGGAAGCCACATTGGGTCTTTGAACCCAGCCTAGTCTCCAACTGAATTTCACTGACTGAACCTAGTCAATAAGACATGGTGCAAAAGGCAGCTCTCACCTGAGCCCTGCCTTAATTACTCACCAATCAATTGTAAAGTACAATAAATGAATGCTGTTTAAATCAGACAGAATCTAATTTTTCTTTACTAAGTATAATCAATAAATACGTATTAAAAGACAACTAGAAGACACAGAAAAAAAGATGGCGAATGGTAGTATCTTTTTGAACTTGCCTACGACAACCTTTTTGTCTGTCTTCCTCTCCTCATTCCTGATGGCACATTATCCAGTCCACACTGAAACCTGTGATGTGTGTTCTCCCAACAAGCAGGCACTCATGTCCTGCTGCATTTGGTGAACAGAATTCCAACCAACATATAAAACCATTTAATCTTTCTGCCATTATTACCTAGACAAAGATAAAAGAATAAATCTTTTATCAACAACTCTCTCATTGAAGATACCTTCTTTAAAGGGCACAGTATATCTGTTACCTTTCTGTGCAATTAGACAAAATTCTTCTTGCAGCTTTGTATAATCTGTTGAACTTTCCAGTGGGTCAGTGAGGTGGCTAGGGGGAGTCTGAA
Source organism: Castor canadensis (assembly GCF_047511655.1). Classification (NCBI taxonomy): domain Eukaryota; kingdom Metazoa; phylum Chordata; class Mammalia; order Rodentia; family Castoridae; genus Castor; species Castor canadensis. The sequence goes on along the minus strand of NC_133389.1, from coordinate 130,832,095 downwards.
ATTCAATATCTGCACAGAGATTGGGGTTGGAGGAATGCAGGCGAACTGGTGACATGGTGGCACTGAAGGGAACCTGAAAGGACATGATACAAATTAGTCAAGAACAATTGTGCCCGGTTCTACCTTCTCCCACACACAGAAAAGATCCCTCTTATGGTTTAAAATAATAGACTCCTCTCTGATGACACACTCGGAGACACTCAGTACTCATTTATTTTGCAGGTAGTTGGGCTGGGGAGAGGGAAATCAGCTCATTTCCCAGAGCTGATTTAGAACTGCCAGGACAGTGTTTCTTGGTTATAAAGAAAGATAACTGCACAATGACAGGAAAAAGGCATAATCTCAGATTAAACTTTACACCTGTACCTAAAAAGTAACTGGTAGAAAACTGCAGTGTGCACTGGGAGATAGCTAACCTTCTCTTACAAAATCAAAGTATAATTTATGCTCATTTCTCTCTGAGCCTAGAGCAGGATCTTACTAAATATGTAACTTCTGGAGAAGCACACAGAGAAAGATTCTCTTGCTCCATAACCATGAGGGGAAACAAAAATCAAGTTTAACAGAAAATATAATCATGACTTAAAGAGACTTACAGTTGGTTTTTGAAATAGATTTATTAAAATATATATTAGTAAGTGGAACATATTATGTAAATCACTATAGTTTACCTTTGCATGTCACATACAACTCTGTTATATATATGAACATGGCTTGTGAACTGGCCAGCAGTGAAAAACATCAAATAGAAAAAGTTGTATCACTATAGATTTTCCCAAATGGCTAGAGGTGCCTACTTATGAAGGCTAGCTCTGGACTAGGTTTGTGCTAGGTAAAGGCTAAACACCTTTACATTCCCTTCAAGAAGGTTGTACCTGCATACAAATGCTGTTGGGTATCCAATCTTTGGAAATGGAAACACCAAAGCCTCACAATAAAGTCTCTAATTTTCCTTAGGAAGCATGCTCTGGACTCCACCAAAGCTGAGATGTGCCTATCTGAAATGATAATGCCTGCTCCCTACATAACAGGAAACATGCTGGAGGGAGAAGGAACCAATATCTTGTCTGATGTGTGACTACATGTCAGAAACACTTCATTTTTAAATTTTTTGTTTTTTTGAATTATACTTCCTAGCAGACTTGGTGAGTGAGTTATGGCAGGGGAAAAAGTGTATACTTTCTCTGAGGAGATGAATGAGAAGGAGAGAACCAAAAATTCTGGCCTGAAAGGCAATAAAAGGGCAGTTGGGACTAAGCTGAGAGCCCTTCTGATGTAGTTCTGTCCAGGCAGGGAGTTATTTCAAAAGATATCCAAGGCTTACTTACTGAAGAAGGAAGTGGGCATGAAGCTTTCTCCCTAAATTCAGCTAAGCCATGCATGTTAACATCTGTTCTCCAAAGCATTTGGTATCACCAGACCTCATCCTCTGTGGGGAACTGGGTTACACTGGGCTGAAGATGTCAACAGCTAGTTTATCTTAACAGGCTCAAACTTCTGTAGGTTCCAGATTTGAAATACAGAAGTGTCAAATAAACCATTCGTGAAAATAGAGTACTGGAATCCTATTTAGGTTACTTTTATGATAACAATGGCTGAGGTACTTCTGGGATACCTAGAAAGGAATGGGACTTATATGGAAGAATGTTTGAAGATAGACAAAAGAAATTTAACTGTGGTAATGCTAAATCTGGGAAGAGCAGTCAGTTCAGATCCCTGGGAGGGACACAGAATTTGTAGAAAGGTAGAAATGAGGTCATGGGGTGAGACTCTAAGATAAAGCATGGGTAGATCAGAGAGTTTTCAGATTTAAGGATATGGCTTCTTGATAAAAGGAAGTAGAGGAACATGAAGAGAAAGAAGCAGGGCACAGTGATATACAGCTATAATCCCAGCTGCTCTAGAGGTGGACAACAGGAGGACCGTGGCTCAAGGCCAGCCCAGGCAAAAAGTTAGCAAGATCCTATCACAACAAATAAGCTGGGCAGTGGTGGTGTGCACCTGTGAGTCCAGCTACACAGGAAGTATAGGTAGGAGGATTGTGATCAGAGGCTCACTCTGAGCAAAACCATGAGATCCTATCTAAAAAATAACTAAAGCAGAAGGGCTGGAGGTGTGGCTCAAGTGACAAAACACATGCCTCGCAAACACAAGACTCTGAGTTCAAACCCCAGTACTGCCAAAATAAAAAGAAAGGAAAGGAAGAGAAAAGGAAAGGTATATGAAAAGAAAGAAAAAGGAATATGGGTGTTTGGTGAGGAAGACATAATGTGCTTAGGATTATGGAAAAGGTTTTATGTGCCCCCAGGAGCCTTCAACACTCTAAGAACTCATCCACTCAGGAGTCTTTTCTGAGTAGGTGGGGAGGAACTCAGGAGAACTGAGGCAGTGGTTGCAATAGGGGCCATTATGTAGCAAAAACTCCAGACAGTTCAATGAGCACCTACACTTGTCCCTGAGATAATGGCCTCCCTATTAAATATTGGAGTCAGTTGCTAAGAAGAAATACGTAAGTTACAAATTTATATTTTGAACATAATGGAACTTTAAATTGGTTATTAAAACAGTAAAAGTGGCTTTATATATATCCTATAGGGGAAGAGACTCGAAATTCTCCATTCAAACAACAATCAGTTCCTTGGGAAATTGAAAACTAATTTTTATATTCGCCTGACTGAAAATGTTTACACTGATACCTTTTTTGTTGTTGTTGTTAAAAGAACTGGATTGAATGGGTCATTTTTAACTGAGGAATTCATGAAATGAAACTGTGAATACAAATTGGGATGTATTAATCTAATTAACTGAATATCTCTTAAGCCTGGAGACTTGTTTACTCAGTTTTTTATTCATCAATTTGGGTATTATAGGATTTAAATTTTTAAATGGTACCTAGCTTCTCTGTTAGTGATATTTGGAGTGGAAGCTGCCAACAGCTCTCTGTGTTTATACCTGAGAACCCTCAATGCTGGATTTGAGACTTTCTACTCTGCTTGGGAAAGAAATCCAAGACTTCCTTGAAGTCCTACGATTGAGAGGGAGCCTGATCCTGGAATATTATGTTACCAATAATGTCAGTTTGGAATGGGGATGTTGGGAGATTTTCTTAATACCTGTCGCTAAAAAAGTCAAAAAGAGAAGGGAATTGCCTATGGTTCTGCTGGTTCTGAAATTTAGAAACAGTAAAAGTGAAAAAAAGCATATACAGTGGGTCTCAAACAAATGCTAATCTTAAAGGACTTATTGAGTCAGTGTGAAAAATCCCTGCTCCTGCCGTTCTACGTTATGTGTGCAGGGATGCTTATGGAATACTGGTTACTTTGGGAACCTCAGTGTTCCTCTTGGGGAGATGCGTGTAGCTCCCTATTTCCCAACTCCTGTTCTGTGGTCTGGTGATGGTACGGGTTGGTCATTCTGAGTGATAGTGTTAAGGGTCAGCAAGAATAAATTTTGAAAACATCTCCTCAGTACATTTTTCTTTGGTGCAACTGCAGTTGGTCCAGACACCTGAGTTAGGTGAGGAAAACAAGATGAACAGAAATTATTTGGAAGTTCTAGGTAAAAGGCACCTATGAGGATAGGACAGGCTCAAAATGTGATGGGTAACTTCAGTGTTGGGAAGGAAAAGGACTGAGAATTAAGAGGAACCACTGCACTAGAAGAAATAGGGGGCTGAGTCAAGCAGTGTTAATACTTTGCTATGGAGTCAAAACTAGAGGGTTTAGAGTAGCCATTCCCCCTACTTATTCCTGAAAACATTATTAAATGGTACCAGTAGCTTTTCAAATTAGATGCATCTAAGTTATTTTTATAACTTCTGTGGTCACAGCTATGTTGGAATGTGGGCATTAATGTTTTCTTTTTTTAAAAGCTTTTTCTCTTTTCCCCTAATTAAAAAAATACAAACCCATTCTATTCAAATAGTTGCTAATCCTTGTTTTATTGTATTTGCTGTATGTATCTGCAATTTGAAAAATGAATATAGGAGAAATACAATCACTTCCCTGCATGTATCTCAGAAGCACATTATTTGAAGAAGCATTAGTATTTTCATAAAATGATATGCCCTTTCTATTCAGACTTGGAAGCTGTTCTTTCTCTAATGGGCATTTGTATTTCTTCATTTTATAAATAAAAATTAAAGATTTAACTGATTACACAGATGTCTATTTTCAGAATGTGCTGTCGCCTCAGTGTTCACCTGTATTTGAATACACACATCAGATATACACTCACCATGAAAGCAACTTCAGTAATTCATCTGTTCAAATGTTTACCAAAATTTAAGAGTCAGGTTGCTAATAATTCCCAAGTTTTTGGTTATTTTAATAGTCAAAAGCAATTCTGTTCTTGAATTCAAGAAAACATTTAGATATAAAGCCAGAATTAATTATTAGCCATAAAGTAGAAAGCCAATAATTCTTGCACCAGTAGATATTCTCCTATAATGCAACCAAAACTTTTTCATAAATTTTTTTTTTTTTTAGCTATTCTAGTCTTGAAATAGATCCCACTTTCAATAAGACCAAGACTTGTTAATTCAGGAAATATGCAGTATACAAAAGACTGACAGTCACAATTGGTATGAACTCAGGAATCTGTACTTTAGAAAACTCACAGGATCTCATGATTAAGTAAATATTATGACTTGCTTTTATCTAGCAAACGATTCCTGTGTTCAGATACTCTATCTCATTTTCTGTATGGAATCCACTATTCTTGGCCTTATCTATCTCAATATAGCTCTATTTTCTTTATTTCTCATTTATTTCCATTAGGGAAAAACCTCTAGATATGAATTAAACACTATCTAACTCTGTTTTTTTTTCCATTTCCACACTGTATTTTCTGATTTTCATGTCAATATTCTTTCTAGAAAACAATTTTTCCTTGCTAAATGTAATTTGGGTAGCCATGTAGAGATGACATCAAAATTCACCTTTTCTTACCCTCTCATTTCTTTCTCACATCCTTTTCAAATAGTCACATTGCTACAAAAAAAAGCACAATTTATGTCTGTAGTAACATGACTTCTCTTAGAAAAACAGAAATCAGTTAGCAGAAATTCTAATATCAGTATGGCAAAAATAAACATCATCTAAGAAAATTTCCCCACCACAGGGCACTATACTCATATTTGTAAACTTGAGTTTCAATCGTTTCTTATACTGACGGAAGAAGTAACGAGTTGGATTATGTAATAGTTCTCTATTGCAAAGACAAATACCCGAGTTCAACTCCTGCCATGCAAACACAGCCAGAAAACATGCGAAAGCTATGCTGACATGAGTGGGCTAGAGTTGATACTCGTGTGTGAACACGAGTGGCACCATCAGAGCAGGGGGATTACCCTTGTACAGTTTCTCATTCTTATTAAATTTCCACTTGAGATTGAAATCCACTCACTGTTGTAGCCACTGCTGCTGCTAGCCTCTGCCGACGCCGAGTTGTGCTCAATTGGCCCTTCGCAGGTGGCCCTTCCTGACAGTGAATGGGAGAAGAGAAGGGGGTAAAAACATGGGATGGGAGAGAGAAAGGGTGGGATGTGGGAGGATGAAAGATAATCAGACAAGGGAGAGGGAGAATTTTTCATCTGAAGTTGACTTTTCTTCAAAAAAATTTAGTGTTTGTGCCAAGAGAAACGCTCATTATTCTCATTATGAATCACTCAAACACTGTAAGTCCATTTGCTGAGTATAAACTCTATCCCAAAAGGAGAGTTAGGAATTGATGAATGACTTATGATTCTAAGGCAAGATGTGCACACCACTTTTTTTCATGTGATGTCATGTTATATGAAGTCAAAGGCCATTCAATAAATGGTAACAAAGAAAAAGTAAGTCCAGGAAAAACTGATCAAATAATATGCAAGGGCTAAAATGAGCAGGTTGTAATGAGACCCTACTGTGGGGCCAGGTAGAATTTTATTTTTTATTGGGTGATTAAAAAAAATGTAAGGAGAAAGGTTCCAGGATTCTTTAAGTCCCCACTTAAACTCCTACCAAAAAGTTTCCTGGCTGGGACTAAACATTAAAATTAGTGATAGAATCTTCAAGTTGAAGAATTTTCCAAGGAGGAAGCCAACCCCCAAAAGACAGGGAAATAAAACCCAAAGGTTCTTCAGCATATGAGGAAAATGCCAATAAAATCAGCTATGGAAAGCTGAAAGTATAGGTTTCATTTAGTGACATGCACTTATACATAAACCAGCAGTAGAATGTTAGAGCTTTCTTTCAGTTTTCCCTTTTTCTGGTGGATGGAATTAAGGAATATTCCTTCTACCCACCCAACACACCTGATGAGTCCTGAGTTGTCAACATTGTAAATAATAATTGCATTTCCCATTAACTGAGTTATACTTTCTTAGAATACCCTAACAGTTAAGATTGAAAGAACAGTACAACTGCTTTCATCTGTTTTGAATATCAGAAAAATATTTAAAATTCTTTTTATCTCCAATTCTCTTTAAAAATTTCCAAAATACATTTGTATTTTTCTTCCATTTTCATAAATTTTCTGCATATACATATGCATTTCAGACACACACACACACACATATATATGTATCATCTGTTTTCCTTTTATATACAAAACCCTGTTATACTTAATGTACTAAACATAAGTCAAAAAATTTTTAGCCTTTGGTGTAATTTCTGGATGTGCAAAATTTAGGGTAGCTACTTGTGAATGATACAATTTATCTGCTACTAGGTGCTTCCTACTACTCCTCATCTCTCCAACATCTGGAGATACAGTATTCAATCCATGGTATTAATAACATAGGAAATCTAGCAGTTCTTTCTTCTACAACACACCTTTAAAATCATTACCTTCTTGCCCTCTTCTACTTTATTGAAAACACAGTCAAATGGTTACTGCATAATGATATTGAGATTTTTATCAGAACCAAAATACCCTTGTAGTTTGGGAGGCGGGAGGTCTATTTTCTAAAAGATAATCCCTACACAACTTTTGCAGACAAATGTTGACTTCATGGATTACACACTGGATTTATGAGGCAAATTCCCCAATTGCATCTAACAAATATGGCCATACAGGTCTAGACTTAGCCTTCATATTCAAATCCGGTGGATAATCTCACTTCCCAAGAATAAGCAACCAAGCATCCAGAATAACACATTTTTCATTTTCACTTTCCTCAGGTCAATTTTTTAAATTATCTATAATTATTTCAAAATGACAGTGACTATAGAATGTTGAATGAAAAGCTCAGTGACATGACACCAATAACAACAACAGCAGTAATCACCACCACCACCACCACCACCACACAATATAAGTTCCATCACAAGTGGCTTAATGATTTAAGCGATTCACACAACAGAGGGGATGGAAAAGGAGTTGTCACAGTTGGAGAGCCTCTCAAGCTGGCTGTAACAGTGATCATCAGGAAAGTCAGATGATACTGAACCAAAACAAATGCTTGGCATCAACAGATGGAATTCCCACAGTCAAAAAAGCTTCCTTTTCTCACAAAAAAACCTTGTAAAACCTGTTTTGCACTATGCCTTTAAAAATAACTGAGTACATTGAAAAATTGAGTCTTTAAAACCTGTTGACCCAGTTAGGAAATAAACAATTTGCTTTTTGTAATCTGAACTTTCATAAATGTTTGTCTATTCCTTTTTTTCATTCTAGTCTGTCGTTTAAAAAAAATAGAATAAATGAAGTCTTTTTTAAATTTCCTTTATTCATATGTGCATACAATGATTGGGTCATTACTCCAAATGAAAAGTCTTTTTTTTTTTTTTTAATTTATATGTAGAAGAGCTCTAGAAAGAAGACATGAGATAGGTTGGTCATAACCTACAGTATCAAATTGCTGTGTCTCTAGAGCATGGGAATTTACATTTTGAAATGACAACTGGTTTTGTTAAATAAAGCCCTCTTAAAATTTCATGGTTGGAAAAATACTTGTTTAATAAAGATGCATTTTTACTCATTGAAAAAAAAAAAAAAAAAAGCATTTCAAGTAGGAAAAACTGGACATTACATTAGGGCATGGTAGGAGTATGTTAAATCCACAAGAGTGAAAATGAATGCTGTGTCTTTCTAGGCAAGATACTGTTGAGTGAAGATATCCATGTGGGCCACAACCACTGATAGATGAACTTGTGGTTCCCCGGCAGGTGTGGATGTAAGAAATTTCCTAGTCATTGAGAATGAGCATTTTGAGCAAGCAAAAAGGTCCAAGGATGGTACCAAAGTCCACAGCATTTCAGCCTATGGTATCTTTTGTTTAAGTGCAAGTGGAAGTGGACTTTTTCTAGGAGTTACTAATAGATTTCTGCCACCCAAAATTTATTTGTTTCTACTAAAGTTGAACTACACCTGTCCATTTTGAAAAGGCAAAGTTTTCTCTGAATATGGATGGCATTATTTTAATTCTGCTAAAAAATAGCTAAACAAGAATTACAAGAGTCACTTCTGTTATTCTTTGGCAAAATAAAAATGAAGCAAAATAGCATAAATAACAAATTTAAAAGCAAGTTGTGACCGAAGTATAAATGGACAATGTTTTCCTGCTTTTTGAAAATTTCTTCTGATGACTCAAAAAAAATCTTCATAATTTCTTTGCACATTTAAAAGCACAACCTGTGTCTAGGAAGCATAGTTACATATGCATTGTTTCCTACAGAAAAAAATGGAGAAATGTAGGTTTGTGGTGGGCTTTTCTAGCCACAGCAGGCAGCCAGGGGCATTGCATCACACTTGCTGAGAGCCAGTAGTTCACACAAGACTACAGATATAGATGGGAATCTGTCCAGTGGTATGTCTCATAAAAAAAGACTGAAATTAAATCTATTTACAAATGTGTATGTTCTTATGACGCTAGCTTTCTTCAATCATTTTAAAGGATTTTTTTATTTATAAAAATGGTTTTTTTCTGACTATGAGAATCAGATTCACCAAGCTTTAAAAAAAAAGCCTAGACAATCAGAAGCTCAAAACAAATGAAATGGCCAAAGGCAATTTTTAGGTAATTTTCTTGTGAAATTATTTGGCATATTTGTCCCTACAGTGCTAATTTTATGAACAGAAGGAAAAACATACAAAAACATACGGAACAAAAGAATACACAAAACTGTATTCATAGGATATAGATGTTATAAATAAAAATGGATATTTAGTGCTTATGAAAATTTATTTTTAAACACATCAAATTAGCAAGCAAAGTAACAGTTATTTACACATGTGTTATTTACACGTTTAGGATAGAATACAAGGAATGTTATTAAAGTAGTTAGAATTAGAAGAGGATTATTCTGTTAATCAGAAAAAACTGAGGAATTCTGAAAAGCAGTTCTTTTTACCTTTATGTTAAAATATAAACTTTTGTAGCTTAATTTTAAGAAAAGCCAAATCATAAGTCAAATTTTGACTATGCAGTAAAAGAATCATTATAATATACAGCTAAGATTAGGCTAGTAGAGATTTGAATTTAAGGATTTGAAAGTAATAAGATTTACAACACAGAAGGTTTTAGTCATTTATCATATTTTGTATCACTGCAATGCAATAACCTAACAGAATCTTACTTTAAAATTTTAGAACTACTTATTTCAAATGAAAAAATTATTTCAAATAAATTTCAAGTAAATTTATCATGCACCATTAAGTACAGATTTTAAAGTGCTTTTTTACAGGACAAATACTACCTATGTTTGTAGAAATATAGAATTTTAGAGTTGAAAGGGAATTTAGGGTTCCTTAAACTAACTCCATCACTTTACCCAGGAACAAATGGAAGTCCAGAAAATTGAAGAGAAGTGCATAAGAATACATAGCCAGAGAATTATCGATTATACTAGAACCCAAGTTTGTTGATTTCTTAATATATGGCTTTCTTTTTTTCTTTATAGATAAAAATTTGGACAAAACTCACACATAAAAGGCTTTTTTAACATCTAGTATATATAAATGAGCTTACAGGCTTTCTAGTTTAGATTTTTAAGGGTGACTTTTTGTTAAAATAAGTTTTAATGGTTCCAAGACTATAATTGAGAATGAAAATGCTACTCTGAAGCCATATTATATAATTTTAACCTTTCTTTCAAATTCTTTTCATTTATGCCCAAGTAAAATAAATACGATTTTCTACTATTTTGGATAATACAACTGTTTGAAAAGCGCTGACTTTAAAGTAGCTAAGTTATTCTCTCAATTTAACACCTAAGCTATTCTCTCAATCTAACACCTATGAACTAATATATAAGGACCAACACTTTAAAGTAAATGAAAACATAAAGGAAGGAGAAGTAAAAGCTGTACCTGCAGTTGTATTTTTGTATCTTTGCTGACACTTTTTGTTCTCCAGCGTCTTGTGACCCGCTTGTCTTTCTTTGAAATATCTACACAGTTAGCCTACATTATACAAATAGTTAAAAGCAACAAAGAATTATTAAATTCACACAGATGATACACACACAGACAAAGAGCACAGCAAGTTAGTGAAGAATCATGTTAGAATCTCAAAGCTAACCAGCTGGACAGAAGTCATCACATTGAAAGCAGAGACTTTTACAATTCAGTTGTAAAAGGTATTTTTCTGATATGAGAAATAAAAAGAATTAGAGACTACATCTTTTCTACCTGAAAAGATTATCATAATTCTGAAGTCTATACCTTCAAAGACATGATCTAATGCAACAGAAATATGGAGAATGATTTAGATGTATGCTTGCATAACAGTCTGTACTGTGTTTAAATGTTAAACTTTTTTTTAAAAAGTCATTTTACTTAACACAATGACACCAAGATTCAAAAATATTAAGAATAAGTCTAGAATATAAACTGTCTTTATTATGCTTATGTCCCTTTAAGCATCAGCTTTCTATCCATAGAATGATCAATAGATTACATGTTTACATCTTAAGTTTTTACCAGGGGCAGACATATGTTTACCTGCATATCAGTGAAGTTAGGTGCTGACTGAGTTCTCTGAAGTATCTCCAAATTTTGCAGGAGTTTGCTAAGTTCCACCAGGTTTGATTGGCAATGTGCAAGATCTATTAAAAATCAGAAATAAAAATGTTAGAATTGGGCAAGGATGTCATGTGATGACTGTAATAAAAAAGGACCTAGTAATCCACATTATGCAAATATGATTAGGCAGATCCAGGTTTATAGGATGGTGGTATTAGCAAGGGAAACAAAGCAGACCACTCTCTGGTTTGTAACTGTAAAACAATTGATTAGATGATTTCAAAGCCCATTCTTACTAATTAATGGCTCTTAGCATGGATGTCATAAAAATCCCAGTCAAATTGTGTGTGATTACTTTCCTGCCCTCATGGCTTTTGTAACATGGGAAATACACTCAAGGGAACTTCTGCAGTTTGTAAGTTATATTTTTAAGGTCCTATCTGTTTCTCTAAAATAGTTTACAAGGTGGTTGTATGGAATTTGGGTGGAATCAAAGTAAGGTTCACAAAAACAGAATGGAATACAAAATCAGTTAAAATATTTATAATTTAGCTCACTAACAATGTTGCGATGAATGATTTCTTTAACATCTGAGACATTGCATTAACTAATTTAACATTTTATCTTCACGGAAAAAGTATGTTCCAAGAGCCAAAAAGTTTCCCTATGTATTTAAGGTCTGGACTAGTATAAGCCAGACCGAGGAATTGCCAGGTACTTTAAGTATCAGAACTATACATCAGATATACAATGGGTTTATAAGGGATCTTTCGAAACACAACCAATGAAATACGCAAGAAGCATTCTTACTTTTGAAATGCAACTAATCTCAATATTAGGCACTCTCTATGGCAAACTATCAATATAGGTTTTTTTAAAAAATGCTATAGGATATTAGAAAAGGGAGGGCAACTGTTGTTTTGGGGCATAAGAATAGACATAAGAGAGTGGACATTTTTCTGGGCAGGGAGATTGATGGAAAGATTTCAGCAAAACAGAAAGGTAGGGAAGAATAGAGAGGGCACTTCAGGTTGGGAGGAGCAACCTGCCCAAAGGCATGCAGGGAGTGATATACAAATATGTTCATGCAATAGCAGCTTGGTTGAGTCTACGGAAGGCAAGGTTGAAAGGGTATCTAGGGCCAGAATCCTGGCTTGCTAAATGCTAAACGCTAGGCTAAGCAGTTTGGACAAATGCCCCAGAGCCAATGGAGAATAACTGAAGGGTTTTTGCATAAAAGCTATTTTAAGAACTAACAGTCTTGAGGGAACACTATACAATGGACAAAGAATTGGCTTTAGGGTTAGTTAAATGTGGGTTGGCTGGTAGTTGCCTCCCTCAGGGCAACTAGATAACCGTGGGTAAATTTCTGAACCTTTATGCATTTTACTTTCCTCAGCTACAAAGTGGGGATAACAGCAATAACTGTGTCTCAAGACTGAATGTGACAGAATAATTCTAAGTGCTGACATGCACACAGGTTCAAGAGTAGTAATTTCCCATGAGCCTCTGAGAGGAATGAAGCCCCAGAGAAGAGACTGAGATGGATAAACCAGTCAGGAGGCTGTGTGACCACCATGGCCTAAGTCAGAAGTACAGGAGTATAATTCAAAAAAAAGGTAGATCAGAGGGAAGGGTGAGGGGGTGCTTTCAAAGAAATAACAGGACTGTCTCTGTTGGATGAAAAGGGATGAGGGCTTGCAGGGGTGGTTATGACAGCAGTACTGACAGAGACAGGAAGTCTGGGTGCTGTTCCGACCCTCAGCAAAGATCCAACTGAAACAACAGCAAGACAAGTTCAAACCTGTGCTCTGTAGTCAGTACGCCCAAGTTTGAACCCAAGCTCTACTTTACTTGCCATGGGAAGTGGGTCAAGGGAAGAACTTCTCTGTACCTAAGTTTCCCAGGAGAGGCTCAAGAATCACTGCTGTGGAAACCTGCCAGAGTTCTTGGAGAGTGAAGTCAGCCTGAAGCTACCACACCGTAGGAGTGTTTGGTGAGTATATCCAAGGAAAATCTTTTAATGGAATGGCAGCTGGATATGATTATGAACATAAAATTCCTCTTAATATATCCTAGTTTCACAGAGAGATTAAGTTTGGGAAGTGGGTGTCTTAAGGCTGGTAAAAATGCTGCAGACTTTGGATGCACATACTAGTGGGTGAAACACATTTTCTTTTTTTGATTGGGAGGCTGACACAGATTGGCAAATTTTAATTTTTTTCAAAGTAAGAACATCAAATAGTTACCTAACATCTACTTTTATTATAATCCTATAAAAGAAAAACTATAAAAAATATTAATCCTGACAATCATCTCAAAATGATTTAATAAATAATCCACTGAGTTCTATAAAATACTCTCTACATTGCCCTTGTTCTTCTTAGCTTTGGAGATGAGATAAAAACTGTCTCAGAGTGGAAGTGGCCTGTGGATCAAGTTTGGGTTAATGTGCTCTGGCTGATCACAAGGAAGAAGGTGAGAGATTAAGTGACTCAGAGATGGCAGAATATTCAGAATATTTAAAAACTGATCCATAGTGAAACATCACCAACAGGGAAAGATGCAGCACATTGGAATTGTGCTGTTTATCTCTATGTCATCAGGAAACACACACTTGTTCGTAAATAAGACAGCAGCAGAGAAGGCAGCTGGGCAAGGGACCTAGAGAGGAGGGCATAGCAGAGTCCAGGAGTATGGGTGGAGGGCTTTCCAGGGTTGAGGGTGGAGGGTGAAGGAAGCCAGAGGGAACTGGTAAAGAGATCAGGAGGGAAGGCTGAAACAGGTAGAGGTCTAGATAAGGACAAAACTCAGATTCATGTGTTGTGAGGGTGCAGAAAAACTAGCAGATAATAAGCCCAGGTCATGGAATGGAGAACAATAGACTTAAAAAAGAAATGTATGATACAAGTCTAAGATGGGGACCATCTGCGGGCGGGGGACGACCCATGGGAGCAGGGAGGGTGAAAGGAAAGGGTGATGGAGTATGTGTAAATATAACTGAAGTACTTCACATGCATGTATGAACATACAATAATGAAACCCATTAAAATTGTTTAAAAAGTGGGGGAAGGGTGCAAGAAAGATGAAAAGTACATTATCTGCACATATGGACATATCACAGTGAACCACTTTTGGACAATTAACACACTAATAAAAATAAGAAAAGAAAAAACAATGGCAATGTATTTATATTGTGCGTTCTGGTTTAGTTTGGCTTTGGTCTCAGGCTTCTTCTGATACATGGGCAAGAACTAACCTTCTGCACACCTGTCCATTTCTTCTGAGTCCTGCAGCCAGGCTGCCACTTTGCTTTGGCCAGTCGTGCAGGTCGCAGGGAGGCTATTGCTACATGGCAAAGGGGACTGCCATGGAAAGCTGTTTGGCTGCACCTACAACAAATAAAACAGAGATGAAGCATATGGTTACTTTGTTAGAAAGTACAGGTATCCTCAAAGTGACACTAAAGAGAATGGAATAAAGGATGCATTCAAATATGGAAAAAGTATCTTGGGCAAAATTCATAAACAATAACAGTACCCTTACTAAGTTGCCAGTTCCATCATTCAATGAAGGAGATAATGTTCCAAGTATTTTGAGTCTCATACTCACAAGGACCTGCCAGCTCAAATTTGTAATCATTTTAAACTTAATTTTAAATTGTTCAGTTATATTTGACAGTATCCTTATTGTGATACACCTAACTCATGATTTAAGGCCTTCCTTTCCAAAAGATCTCTGTGCCTGTGGTCATCTTCAGCTCTGGTCAGCCATATGATTCCCAAATCCATTATATACCAGCAAGCAGCCTTGCAATACTTTGAATATACACCAAAAATTACATTAAAAGGCAATCTTGCCAAATCATTCTATATAGCTGATAGAATTTCCATTAAAAGGATTTTATGTGAATTAAAGTTGTATGAAATATGTAGATAGTAGGATGAGTGCAATAAAAATTCAGTGAACTAAACAGAAACTTATGTTCCAAGAAGCCAAAATAACTTTAAAATTCCATATTTGACTTTAATATTCAATTACCACTGATTTTGTCTCTTCTAAATCATTATGAAGTGAATGACGAACACACTTAGCAAACCCAGACTTATTTATTACCCACAGAGGGCCACTAATCAATCAACATTTGGGAGTCTCATAATTTGATAAGTAGAAGGCAAGCAAAGTGATAAAGAGCTCTTTTCAGTTCCTTTTGCCTTTTCATAAATGTAATGGAAATCTTTCCTTGAGTGAGATCTTACAAGTATGTCATTTGCAACTAGAGAAATAGATATTTTTGAAAACCAGAATTGAAGAGCTTTCTTGTTCCAGGGCAAACAGTGGGGAGGACTGGTTTCAGTTCACCATTCTCAGATATCACCCAAGTTATTTGATAAGTAAGACAAGGGATAAAAATAATGCATCTTTTATCAATACTTGGTACCAGATGTATAGGCAGTAGCCGGAAAAAACAAAGAATTAAAAATTCATTCATTTCTACAGATCCATTTGGGATACATTTTTCATTTAATTTGGACTAATGCTAGGATTTGTTTTATCCTGTGGGGAGAACACAGGTGGCCCACAGAAACTTGTATTCTATCTTGGGAATCTGTAAGTTCCCAAATTTCTAGTCCTCCAACTTCCTAGTATTTGAGAACTGGTTGGCATTAGGGTTACCCCAGCCCTAAGAACAAAGTAATTAAAAAGTCCATAGCAAGACGGCAACCAAGGTTTGAGAGCCTTGTGAAATATAATTAATGAGTTACAATGAAAATTATTTAAGTAATTTCCACTGAAATGACAAAAACTGAATACAGTAATGTTGCACTAAATCTGGTTTAGTTAGTCTTGCTGTTTCTTAATGAGGTTTCCCAGTGCTTTTCAAAAGAAACACGGACCTAGTTATTACATCACTTCTGTGGAAGAAAACAGAAAGCAGAATCTCTGCTGAAATGTTCTCAAACCCAATCCTGCAGGAGCTCTCTGTCCTTAACTTCAGGTGCCAAGTGTGAAGCTGGACTACCCCTTGCCAATGCCACGTGGCCAGGTTGCAGGGACCTTAATTACTAAATCAAAGTAACATCGGCTTTTAAACAGGAAATACCTCTAGCTTTTTCGCAACATAGAAAATGTACTTTTACTTCAGCTCAAAGAACAACTTCAGCCTCCCTTGCCTGGCACCTGTTATAATGAAAAGGGTAGTGGTTTTGAAACCAGAAATGTGGAGACCAGTTCTAAAATGGCATAGCCATTACTGATTGCCTCTGATCTTTGGCTATATGAAAGATGGAGATGAGTGAATGCCAAATGCTTCACACAGTACCTGGTCAATGGAACAGACTACTGGTTATATGATTTGTTATATTCTCCAGCTTACTAGCATTGACTTCATGAGAGTATTTACCAGCTTTTCTCTGAGTCATGGATATATTATTGCTCAAGGTGGGAAAGCAAGTTTCATTTTCAGAACTGTGTAGTCATTTTATTACCAACTAAAAAGGTACCTGATTTCTAGATGTTGATGAGATAAATGCTTGCTTTACTTCCCACTATTTCTGCAAAGCCACATTAAATAGAATGTAGTCCTATTTAATAGGAAAAATAATGATAATGTTTTTGCTGATCCTCACTTCTGACTGCACTTGTAATTAACTTTGATGCCAATGTCACTGTTGTCTTCTGAGTGTCAGTTTATAAACCTCTTTCTGGTATTTTCAAATGAGATATGTTGATGTTTTTGCGTAATTTTCTAAGCAATTTCCAGGGTGATTTTTTTTATGACCAAAGTCCTACCTTTCCATCCACAACAGAAACATTAGCAGCTGGGGAAGACTCAGCTGTAGAGGTTGCAGGAAATATGTGAAAACTAGCATCTCTTGGCGATCTCACAATTTCATTCTGACGGTATAACCGGTGATGGCGCAGTTTGGAGACCCAAGCATCAAACCAGTCCTGGGATTTTACCTGAAACACGATCATGAGGAGAAGGTAACTGGGAAACCAATCTCCTGTCTACACGGTTGCAGGCAAATTATTTCCCTGCTAATGTCAGAGAAGCTGTTGAAAAGCAATTTCACCTTCAAATGATAGATGTGCTCTTCAGTGTCAAGGTCTATCCTCCGAGCTTTCTTTTTAATTGACATGACTGACAGTCCGACATCTATGCTCCCATGGACCTTCCCTTTTTGAATCTGAAATCAAAAGAAGTGTAAGTAGGTTGGAAGGTCATATGGTCTGATGTGTTTCTATAATGAACTGAAGTGAGCTCAAGGTAATTTTTAACTTATTTATGGGAAGTGGATTATAACACATCTTTAATAAAGAGAAAATGACTAAAGTTTTGAGGTTAAGATTCTTAAACCAAGGATAGTTGAAATTGCTATGACTTCACACCAATTTCAATATGTGATACTATCCATCTTATTCTTATTTTTGGCATAACCAATAATGCCAATTCTTCATAATTCTAGACCGCACAGCCTATGTCCCCTTAAAAAGACAACTTCAATGGTTCCTAAAATAACTGTAGTCAATTTTGACCTATGACTCACAACATCCATGAATAGTCATCTGGAAGACATCTGCTAGTGCAGAATTGGGGAGCTGGGACCAGAGAGTAGGGACCAGCTAGCTCCTCATGGATGCCACCTCCTGATTAAGGATATAGCCGTTTCAATGGCAAGAGATGGGGACAAAACTGAAATCTGAGACCTTGGTTATTTCTATATTTCCTATACCACAATAAGGAGAGAACTTACCAGTTTTGCATGCAAACTACTACTTTATATATTAAATGAAAATAGTTTGGAACAATATTAGTTAGAATCTCCAAATAAAAGGATGCATGAAATAGAAATGAAGTCCAAAAGACAGCTTTTAAAAGGACATGGACAACAATTAAGATTGCTTTAAATCTCAAAAAGCACATAAAGCAGAGTTACAAAAAAAAAAAAAAAGATTATTTGTGTCTTCTCTCCAAAAGAGAAAGGGTGATTTTATTAATGTGTCAGTTTTAGGTTGAAACTTCTGTTTTTAACAGCTAAATGAAATCTTCATGCACTAGTTTGAGATTTTATGCTATCTTGAATATAAGCGTAAAATACACCTTCTCTGGAACATGCAGGCTTGGTAGCTCATCAAATATCACAGGTATAGACATGCACTATACCTGGTAAACACTGGTAACTAGGGCACAGTGCTTTGTACAATTACAGTGTTTACTCACTTCAAGGAGAATTCTAAAGCAATCTTTGCAACATGTCCTGTGTGCTACTTACATCAAGTGGTGCCTTTGAATACTTTAACATTCCATTATCCAGGACAAAAAAACGCTGCAAGAACCAAACACCCCTAGTTACTGCCTGTAGTTTGAATTACACAAAACATTTACAAAAGTCAGTCTAAAGTTGCTTGGAATTTAGTAATTAATACATTTGGTCATTTTAACGTATGAACACAAGTGCACCTGGCCACGGTCAGTAACATTAAATGGTAAGGAGATTAGAGCTCTAGAGTTTGTGCTACAAGGACTATACTATTTTTTTTTTTTAAACAGATAACCCAATAGAGACGGGGTCTTTTCACCATAGTTTATCTTAACAAGGGGGAATCTCAGGGCCTACAGTTAAAACTTTCGGAAGGAACCACATTGAGATGTTCATTAGAAAAAAATGAAAATAACCTGGATAAGATGATCATGGCAATTCTGTGAATTCTACAAAATTCTACTGGGAACTTTTCACCCTGGAGGTAACTCCTAAATTTCCCCTGAATACTATGGATACTTTCTAAAAAATGTTTATGCCCCATTACACAAGCCAGAAGATTAGATTCATTAACAAGTTACCTAGAAAGTTTAAGCAGCCTTAGTAATATAAGCCTTAGCTTATATTTTCCAATTATTCCACTTGCATTTGCTATTTGTAAAAGAGATAAAAAGTTATTTCCAAATTACACTAAGGGTAAAATGGGGCAGGGGAGAGACTCTCTGCTGTTCATTTCCCTTTTGTGGCCAGTTCACAAAAGAAAAAATAGCTCCAGGACCCAATCACATCACGGGCGGTCCCCTCCTCTAGTTCTGTAGCTATAGGGAGTACTCCCTCTCTGTGAGATTACTCTGCTGGAAAGTTCTTATGTTACTGAAGAACTCTTAGTTGCTGAGGTTGTAGGCAATCAGCTGGGGGGAGGGGACACCCTGCCTAGAACTCACAAAATGCCACTGTAATTCCTTTTTTTCAAATTCTGGGGGACAACAAGGAAATAAGTACCAGAAGAAAGAATCTCCATATTGAAAAACAATCAATTATTCAATTGCCTGTAACCTGGGCAGTCAAATGGGCTGATGCTTGAATCTATATATGGTGGTATTAGAGATCACGAGAAGAGGCAATTTCGAGGGAACCCCACCTATTATTTATGCAGCAATATGTTCAAAGGCATTGTCCAGAAAGTTGAGGAACCACAGCCAGTTTTGCTGAATCGTGAACTGAGTGCTAAAGCTAGCACTTTGCTAAAAAAATGTATTTTTTTGACCTCTTTTTGCTAAAAATTTCTATCTATCAAAGAATTTTAGCCCGGATAACTTACAGGATGTCGCAGCAAAGAGCTTAGCAAGGCCACTGACTGAAGAAAATGCAAAGTCAGAATGAAAGGCAAAAGTGGTCCTAGAAAGGATCATCGGCTGGCCAAAATTCAAGAAAGAACGGTGGAGGGAGATCCCTGGGATTGGTATAGTATTGCAGGTTCCAGAGAGACAGTTTCTATTTTTTTTTTATTATTCATATGTGCATACAATGCTTGAGTCATTTCTTCCCCCTCCCTCCATCCCCTGCCTTACCACCTACCCTGTCCCCTACTTCTCCCTCCCCACTCCCTCGATACCCCGGCAGAAACTATTTTGCCCTTATCTCTAATTTTGTTGAAGAGAGAGTATAAGCAATAATAGGAAGGAACAAGGATTTTTGCTAGTTGAGATAAGGAGACAGTTTCTAAAAGGGAAAGGGCTACTACTTACAGCCCCATTGACCTGTTTTCATTCCACCTTCGGGGACAGGGAATTGAGGCAATGTTTCCCAACTGGTCATTCTTAAGTCTTTTCCTTAAACTGAATAAAATGTTTCTTCAAGGAAGTTAGAATTCATAACCTCCCTGTTTGGAGGCAGCGAGCAGCCACCACCCAGTCGTTCAGGGTGACAGACCCATCTGTTTTGAGACTCATCAGAAGAGGTGGTATGTAGATGAACTTGCTTTTGCATTAATGCTGAAGACCACAATAAACTGTCTACCACAGGGCTTATAGTGAACATGGAAGAGAACTGCCTCCTTCTTAGCACCACAGAATTATTTTTGGAGACAGGATCTCATAAACTCATGCACTCAAATGACCCTCCTGCCTCTACCTTACAAGTAGTTGGGACCACAGGCATGTCCCAACATGTCCAGTGAGGGCCACAGTATTCCTGCTAGTCAGGTAATTATAACAGTGCAGCAAAAAACATGTTCTCCCTAATTAAAACCAGGAGATAAAAAAGGATGTTGGGAGGGGAGCGAAGAATAGACTGTTTTAAGTGGCAATAAACAAACTTCTAGAACCAGTAATTTTTCAAATTTAGTTTGTACTGGTAACAGCAACTGTAGGAATTTATCCCAAGGAATTAAAGAGTATTCTATTATAAAGATATCCATCATAACATCTAACAGTAATAAAAATTAGACAAGTCCTAAATATCATCAATAAGAAACTGGTTTAATAACGGGAAATAAAAATCTATACAGTTGATATATGCTTGCATTTAAAAATATTCTATATTTAAAAAAAATTTTATGAGAACACAGCCATACTAATTTCAGTGAAAAAGTAGGTTAGACAGTAATATGTATAATTTGCATTTCAATATCATATAAAATATTTTTTCCTTCCATATGAATATTCCAGATTCAAGTAGATCTGAGATTGTAACTCATATGGTTAAAATAAGGCCTTAAAATTAGTTTTATACAAATAACAGCCTTGGCTCCCCATCTAATAATATCAAGTAAGATCCTCCCTGAGAAGATGATCTGAACTTGAATCTGATAAAAACGTTACCTTGTGCCAGCCTTTTAAAGGCCATTTTCTTTTCTTCAGCATAAATCCCTCATGTTTGTCTGGTTTCTGGACATTAGTTTGGCCTATTTTTAGCCCTTCTATAATTTCCCAGCTGTCAGCTTCCTGAGAAAAGAAAAACAAACCACATATTTTTCTGTGGTTAATGACACACTTAAAGCAAATTCTTAAGTAGAAGTTGCTTTTGAAGCAGCACTCGACCTGCAGAAGTATGAATGACATTCTGGAGCAAATTGTAACATCAAATGCAGCTATGCACTTTTAACTGAATTAAAACGAATTTCTCAGATAGATCTGGAGGCATTCGGGGTCCATCAGAGATTCACTGGGGCCACTTTGTCTACTTGGGGTGGAAAAGAGTTTTGATTACTTGTCTTCAGAATGCTTAAAACCATTTTTGCCCCCTGGGAGTTAATTTCTGAGCACCGAGGAACTTTAAAGTTTTAAAATAAGACTTTTGATGACAAATGTTCAATTAGTGTACAGATCGGCTTTTTATGTAGAAATAGGAAGCCTGCAGCACCCTAATGTGGCTCATAACCTGCTACTGATACAGAAAAACAGTGCTGTGGTTGCTTACTCTTGATATAGCAGCTCAAAGTGTGCATGAAATGCCTCCCTCGCCAAATATACACTAAGAAGTCCAGGCTTTCCAAGATACATTCCCCCTTGGGAGCCTGTGGAAAGAGAATTAGGCCGCAAGGCAAGAATCTGCATTCTAGAGCTGGGGATAACTCACTGATAGAGCATGTGGGAGGCCCTGAGTTCAATCTCCAGCAACAAAAATTAAAACAAAATAAAACCTAAAAAACAAAAGAACTGTGATTCTAGAGTCTACAATCCCATCCTGTTAAAAACTGAGTAAATCACATTTACTCTTTTATAAGACATGCTTTACTTATCTATTAACTTAGTTCTTTTTTGGAGGGGATAGTATTGAGGGTTGGACTCAGGGCCTTGTACTTGCTAGGCAGCCATGCTACCACTTGAGCCATTCTATCAGCCCTTTTTGTGGTTATTTTGGAGATAGGGTTTCCCTTTATGCCTGGGCTGCCTAAACTATGATCTTCCTATTTATGTTTCCTGGCATACTTGAGACGACAGGTGTGTGCAAATGTGTCCACTTGAGATGGGGTCTTATGAACTTTTTGCCTAAGCAAAAAGCTCCCAAACAGAAGCAGCAGCTCCCAAAGCTGCAACAGGCTTCTCACATCCCTGGACCAACTGCTCAATCCTGCCCACAGCTCAGGGCAACAGAATCTCTCAATACAATATAATCTGCTCTGCTGCCTTAGCTTTGGAAGGTTGGCTGCACCATCCACAGATCAGGGCAGCTCCTTTGCACCATGCCCCATCCCAAACTGATTGTGAAATTGCCTTCCTTAAAGATTTTTTTTTTTTCTATCAGAAACCATTCTTAGACCTCAGAATGAAAGGCTCAATAGGATCAGCTAATGGAGTTCACTTCAGAAGAGATGGATTTGTTGGCCCAAGTAAGCCAGTGGCAACTGCCTAAAAGCTGCTGATGGACTATGAGGGGAAAGGTACCATAATTAGCTACTGATGTAGCCATGGGATAGGAAGGGGAAGGGGCTGAGTGTTTACCACCCTTTCTTCTCTCCTCTGGTTTCTCTGGCATTCCAGAAGCTGCTTGCCCTATGGCCAAGTCTAATCTATGTTAAATTTAAATATGAGTAAATAGGGTGATACTTTCACACAAAGTTATGTTTCTAGGAGATATAAACTCAGTAAGGCTAGAAGATGCTTCTGATTTCTCAAAAGTCCCAGAGGCACCAGGCCTTTGTCCTACCTAAGCCCAACTCCACAACTACCTAATCACCACCCAGGAAAAACAACATGAGATTACTGTCATTTCTTCATCTTCTTAGTCATTGCTGAAGAATGATCAATATACCTTATAAAAACTCACCTACTGGTGTTCATTTAGCGATGTTATGAGCTGTTAAGGATTGGTAATGATGCAAGAAGTAGTTTCTGCTTGAAAAGAGTTCTATCTGAAACTCTTATTGATCTGGTCAAAAGTGTTACTTAAATACAGTTGAACTTTTAAAAACTGGAAAAAAGTTTCTGAGGAGGCAATTTCAAGGTGTACAGACTATCATGTTTTTTGGAAAATACAAGTACAGATGGCATCATCACGTTATTCAAAGTACCAAGTATAATATTTTGGCATCCACTTTCTTAATACTGGGGTGCAATTCAACAAGTAAGCACTACTTATGAATAATATAAAAATAATAAAAAAAAGAAGTTCTTACAAAAGTCCAGAATCTTTGGCTTTCTGTTCTTATCAGGAAAATAGATAACTACTCAATTCAAGAAACTAAAAGAACAAGTCCCCCAATAAGTATAAATGTATTCACCTGACCTTTCTGTTAGAAAGATGTCAGCTGTATCTGAAGGTATTTCTACTTTTAGTGACTGCATCCATGGATAGTATCTTTAGAACAGCATTTTTTATTTGTGACTATCTAATACTGTGTGTGTGTGTGTGTGTATAGCAATGAAGAATACTCCATAACTTGTGAACATGGAAACATTTAATATTAATAATAATATTAATATTTCTTTTAATTAAACTCAGAATGTAATAAAATATCTTTGTGGGGCTATGGGTATTAGGGTGTTTTTCTTCTTTGGAAGTTTAGCTGGGAGGGGGGAAGGGATAAAGGAAGAGACAAAAGGTTAAATATATTTCTTAAGCATAAATGCTACAGCTCTGAACAAGCAATTCCAGTTTGTCTGAAGCAATATTCCTAAGCCTAGCAAAAGAAATAGAAAAGAATGTTAATATAGTTCTTAAAATTAAATAAGCTGTCAAACTGACAAAGAGGCAAAAGAGAAAACCAGAGCAAACAATGTTCCACCTATTTCAATTATAAATGCCAATAAATAAAGTATGCAAGAAATGAAACAACCCATCTTAGTACCAGATAGAATCTTCTGTGTTCTATTTTATATTACACTGAAATGTCCTCCTCCTAGTAGACTATGTCTACCATAAGAAAATGAAAGTAACTTTCTAAAAGTTGAAGATTTTTTTTGAAATTTCAATTCTCCTTTTCTGCTTAAAAGTTTCCAATTCTCCTAGATCTACTTGAATCAAGAAACAGAGACAAAAGTCCTGATATGATAATTAGTACTTGAATTAAGTCAGATATACAAACATTTTTGGCACTATAGAAGTTTTCTAAAAATACTTTTAATCTAGTAACAATTAATAAAAGCAAAAAGCAATCTAACAACAGACTGAGTCTGTTTATTTGAAAAAGCACACATTTCCTTTCTCCAGGTCTACTGTATATGTGTGTATGATTGTGTGTGTAGGGGTTGGGGGGTGGTAGGATGGGATGCATATAAAAATGCTGTAAGAATTGAAGGATCAAACCAAAAAAAAAAACCTGAACAAATCTTGAGTCAGGACAATGTGTGCCTCAAAGTTCTACTACCAAACAAGTGCTCAGGAAGCCTGACTTCTTTTAAAGGGCTGAGAGACAGCAAGGTGCTATGATACCTGGATTGGCACGCCCTCTGATTTCATGAAGCCCCAAGATTTGTTCTGAACCTACCAATACAAAAACACAAGGTTCATTTGTCCTATAGCAAGATCCAAATGGGCAACAACATGGAAAAGTAACGGGTAGGGGATACCTTGGTGTCATTCTGTCAGGACAGTGGACCCACACCCCGAACTGCTGTGAGCAGGGCTAGTATGAGGAATTAATGTTTGACTAAGTTGAGACTTTTATGCCTGGGAAATCATGCTGTAATTATAAGTAAAATAAGAATATGAGTATCCACTTGAACAAACTGAGGACTGACTGAGAGAATGCATGTTCTAATTCAGGGTCTGGCACAAAATAAGTGCTCAGTAAATGTTAGCTACCTTTTCCACCACTCCATGTTTATTTATTCTCTTTCTTTGCACTAACTACAAGAGAGAATGGATATTTCAAAGAGATACACCTGTTATATTTAACATTCTCTACTTGTTGTTCAAATGGAAGCCAGTCAATTTTTATTCCTCTCTAAATTATTTTTACTGTTTAGTAGCTCTCCCTTTCTGTGGCTTTAGGAGTCTACTATCTAATAAGCTTTGTAGCTTGTAATGTCTTCAAACTATAAAGAGGTACAAGTGTACATTTTCCATAGTACTAGGGTAGTAACATGTTCTTTTCTTAAAAGATTATGTTTAATACAGGAACAGTAAAATGGAAGGATCAGCTATACATATTTAGAAGCTAACCATCTTTGGAAATAAAGTACTATTTTTAGACGTGAACTCAAAATCTGCATGCATTCTATTTTCAGAGTTTCTCAGTAAGGGAGCCAGACCATTGAACTTCGATGGAGATGAGTAGGATGACTTTTACATTTTAGACATAAATGACTTTAGATGTTTGCCCAGTCTGAGGAAGAACAGGTTGAAGGGGAAGGAAATCTAGTTTCTATGAAACAGAAAAGGTGTTAATAATCTGTAGTGTTCTCCCCGGAGCTCACAGGTAAGGAAGGCCAGATGTGAGAAGGAGAACAGAGCCTGGAACATGTGACAGCCCTTGGTTTAGGTTCTCTTTGATCTGGTTGGTCATGCACAGAGGGGAAGCATCTGTTGTAGAGTTGGGAAAATCTAAGTTTGAATTCCTGCTCTGATACTTCCCATTTTTTAATTGACTTTGGGCAAGTTATTTTCAATTTCCACACTTCTAAAATGTAATACATATTTACATTGTATGGAACTGTTTAAAAGAAATATATTAAATGGGATAACATATTTAAGCACTTAGCATAGTGCTTGGTATGCAATAATGGTATTATTGATATTATTATCACTAGACCCAATGATATTTTTTCCACAAGCTCGGCAGAAAAATATTTATCTCTCTTACAATGAATAATGGTTTCTCTTTTCTTCTTCCCTGAAAATACAGAGAATTTTATGTCTTTGTGTGTAATCTGCAAATCCAAGAAAAATAACCTTTCAACTACTTTCTCCTTATACAAAACAGAAAAATTCTTTGTACTGGAAGCAGAAAGAAGTAGAAGAGATGCCCTACAGTCAGCATCATAGCTACCTTAAGACAGTCAAGAGTAAAAGTTATTCACAAATCATTTGTTCTCAGAGCAGGCGTTGTGCCATCTGAGAAAGCAACCACATTTTGTCACTGACCTTGGAAAGGGGAACCGGCTCTGGTTCTAACAATTGCCGACTTACAGAGGGCTCCGTGCTAGAGGAAGCAGTCCTCTCCAGTATATGAATACTCTGCAAATGAATAGAAATATAGCTCAGAGTTAGATCATCCATTCCACATATCAGTGGGCATGGGGGTGAGCTCACACAGATCATGGCACAAACAATAAGCTATGTTAAGAATGGCAAGTGCCTTAGAGGCCAAAGTCAACAGTAGCAGCCAGGAAATGTGTCAGTACAGGATTCTGCTTTCTCTTCTTTTGGATTTATTGCTGAGTTTCTGCTGCAATGCTAGTTCAAATCCTAGAGAAGGAGTCAGAGTTAGTTTCTCTGGAAAAACCTTGGGACACAGAAAAACAATTAAGTGTATCTGACACTTTTACAATTTTATGATAATGGCACATCTACTCCTTGGACTCATTAGCCTAACATAGAAATATTTGCACATTTCTCCAATAGAAAATGGCAACAAAGTTATGGAAACAGCCAAGATGCCCCACTACTGACAAATGGATCAAGAAAATGTGGTATCTATATACAATGGAATTTTATGCAGCCATGAAGAAGAAAGAAATGTTATCATTTGCTGGTAAATGGATGGAATTGGACAGCATCATTCTGAGTGAGGTTAGCCTGGCCCAAAAGACCAAAAATTATATGTTCTCCCTCATATGCGGACATTAGATCAAGGGCAAACACAACAAGGGGATTGGACTTTGAGCACATGATAAAAGCTTTAGCACACAAGGGAGGTGTGAGGATAGGTAAGACACCTAAAAAATTAGTTAGCATTTGTTACCCTCAACGCAGAGAAACTAAAGCAGATACCTTAAAAGCAACTGAGGCCAATAGGAGAAGGGGACCAGGAACTAGAGAAAAGGTTAGATCAAAAAGAATTAACCTAGAAGGTAACACACATGCACAGGAAAGTAATGTGAGTCAACTCCCTGTATAGCTGTCTTTATCTCAACTAGCAAAAACCCTTGTTCCTTCCTGTTACTGCTTATATTCTCTCTTCAACAAAATTAGAGATAAGGGCAAAATAGTTTCTGCTGGGTATTGAGGGGGTGGGGGGGGAGAGGGAGGGGGTGGAGTGGGTGGTAAGGGAGGGGGTAGGGGCAGGGGGGAGAAATGACCCAAGCATTGTATGCACATATGAATAATAAAACAATAAAAAAAAGAATCATCTGCAAGATGAAAAAAAAAAAAAGAAGCATATGCCTCACTGACCTAGCAATTCTATAACTAAGACTTCACCCTAAGGAAATAATCAGATAAATATGCAAAGAGTACGAACAGATATAGTTACTGAAGTATTATTTATTAGAGTAAAAATAGCTAACACATAGGAGAATAGTATAGACTTAAAAGAAAATACTTACATGGCAATGTGGATCCATCTTCACAGTTATGTGCGTATGTAGAATAAGACGATGCTATGCATATAATAAAAACTTACTAGAGAATAGTAGATAGCTTGACAAAGGTGGCGGTGGCAGGATTACAAGTGATCTATAATTTTTCTTAATAGTTTTCTGATTAAAACTGTTCTTTGCAATGAATAGATAATAACTGTATTTGAAAAACATTAAGCATTTTCTCAGGAGAAGGGATAAAGTGAACAGCACCAGAGAAGTAACTCC
The DNA here is from genome assembly GCF_047511655.1 of Castor canadensis. NCBI lineage: Eukaryota > Metazoa > Chordata > Mammalia > Rodentia > Castoridae > Castor > Castor canadensis. The sequence goes on along the minus strand of NC_133389.1, from coordinate 130,804,191 downwards.
AGGGAGCTAATATATAGACATAGACTGAAAATAGAATGTAACATTTCCACTTTGGTAATAACATCTCACTGTTTTTTTCTTTTAAGGAGGGATTTTTTTCAGTCTTCACTGTTTTAATCAATAGGATTTTTTTTTAACTTGAGGACTCTATTTTTGGTATCCCACTAGAAAACTTATTAGATTAATGTTTGTTTTTCATGAAGAAAAGTACACTTTGACCTGAGTCAAATTATTCTAATTTCTTTGTAAAATTTCAAACTATTGGTTATTTCTATTACCTGGAAAACAAGGAGAGGCTGGTCACAGATTTAAAAAATCCTACCTGAGTACACTTTTTAAAGTCATATATTAGAAAGAAATAATCAATGTGAAAGATACAGGAATTGGTCCTATTTCTCCAATTCAGGACAATTAGATGCTGAGACCAGGGATTAGCAGGAATTCCTAATCTGACAAACCCAGTGTCCAAAGACTACATAAGCATTGATACTCTCCTCTCTCCATTTCCAGATTTACTTGACTTATCACAGAAAAATTATAAATGTGGCCTAGTGTTCATTGTGCCAATGTCTTTCATGGGAGAGTCAGAAGCAAAGTGATAAACTGGTAGTGTATTCAGGTCTTTGTTAGACATCATGGGACATGCTTGCTCATGTTGATATTTGGCATAGGATCCTTACATCAGATAAATTGGAAATTTAGATTTACTGGGAGATCATATAATTACAAATTATAGTGAGACTCAATTACTGAAATAAAGATTTTATTATCTTCTTTTGGGTAATGATCTTTTTTTCTTACACTCTTTCTTTTTGATTTTTTAAAATAGCAAAAGTAATATATACTTACTGGAACAATTCAAATGCAATATAGAAATGTAAAAATGAAAAGTCAAAGTTCCTCGCCTACTGATCTTTACCCTCCTACCTGCTAGCTTCCAAGTGGTGGTTTTCAAAGGGAGTTCATGAGCACTGGCAATCACAAGACCCTTTCAGGGTCTGTGAGGTGAAACAAATTTCCATAATAGTATCAATATGTTATTTGCCTTTTAATGCTTATTTTCTCATTAGCATACTGTGGTGTTTTCTGGAGAATACCTAATATATAATGCAATATTCAGCACAGAAGCAGATGTGAGAATCCAGCTGTCTTCTATTAAGCCAAACACCAGAGATATTTACAGAAATGTAAAACAATATAATTCTCACTGAAATTTGTTTTGGAAATACAGTATTTTAAAATAAAATACGTAACTTAGGTAAGCACGTCATAGTTCTATTGCTAATTTGAAAAAATAAACATTTAAAATTTTATTCATTTAAATTTCTAATATACAGACAGATCTTTAGTCTTCAGTAACATTTATGAGTACAAAGGGTTCCTGAGACCAGAAAATTTGAAAATTGGTATTTTACAGGAGCAACTATTAAAACTTTGTGTTTATTATTAAAATAGAGTATTCTGATATGTATGTAAGTTACTCTCTTTCTCATAATGGTTCTTTTAAGGGAAAACATTTAATTTTATTTTTTTTCTTTATTTTTTTTCCATTTTTCTTTTATTATTCATATGTGCATACAAGGATTGGTTCATTTCTCCCCCCTGCCCCCACCCCCTCCCTTACCACCCACTCCACCCCCTCCCTCTCCCCCCCCCAATACCCAGCAGAAACTATTTTGCCCTTATTTCTAATTTTGTTGTAGAGAGCGTATAAGCAATAATAGGAAGGAACAAGGGGTTTTGCTGGTTGAGATAAGGATAGCTATACAGGGCATTGACTCACATTGATTTCCTGTGCATGGGTGTTACCTTCTAGGTTAATTCTTTTTGATCTAACCTTTTCTCTAGTACCTGTTCCCCTTTTCCTATTGGCCTCAGTTGCTTTAAGGTATCTGCTTTAGTTTCTCTGCGTTAAGGGCAACAAATGCTAGCTAGTTTTTTAGGTGTCTTACCTATCCTCACCCCTCCCTTGTGTGCTCTCGCTTTTATCATGTGCTCATAGTCCAATCCCCTTGTTGTGTTTGCCCTTGATCTAATGTCCACATATGAGGGAGAACATACGATTTTTGGTCTTTTGAGCCAGGCTAACCTCACTCAGAATGATGTTCTCCAATTCCATCCATTTACCAGCGAATGATAACATTTCGTTCTTCTTCATGGCTGCATAAAATTCCATTGTGTATAGATACCACATTTTCTTAATCCATTCGTCAGTGCTGGGGCATCTTGGCTGTTTCCATAACTTGGCTATTGTGAATAGTGCCGCAATAAACATGGATGCGCAGGTGCCTCTGGAGTAACAGTCTTTTGGGTATATCCCCAAGAGTGGTATTGCTGGATCAAATGGTAGATCGATGTCCAGCTTTTTAAGTAGCCTCCAAATTTTTTTCCAGAGTGGTTGTACTAGTCTACATTCCCACCAACAGTGTAAGAGGGTTCCTTTTTCCCCGCATCCTTGCCAACACCTGTTGGTGGTGGTGTTGCTGATGATGGCTATTCTAACAGGGGTGAGGTGGAATCTTAGCGTGGTTTTAATTTGCATTTCCTTTATTGCTAGAGATGGTGAGCATTTTTTCATGTGTTTTCTGGCCATTTGAATTTCTTCTTTTGAGAAAGTTCTGTTTACTTCACGTGCCCATTTCTTTATTGGTTCATTAGTTTTGGGAGAATTTAGTTTTTAAGTTCCCTGTATATTCTGGTTATCAGTCCTTTGTCTGATGTATAGTTGGCAAATATTTTCTCCCACTCTGTGGGTGTTCTCTTCAGTTTAGAGACCATTTCTTTTGATGAACAGAAGCTTTTTAGTTTTATGAGGTCCCATTTATCTATGCTATCTCTTAGTTGCTGTGCTGCTGGGGTTTCATTGAGAAAGTTCTTACCTATACCTACTAACTCCAGAGTATTTCCTACTCTTTCTTGTATCAACTTAAGAGTTTGGGGTCTGATATTAAGATCCTTGATCCATTTTGAGTTAATCTTGGTATAGGGTGATATACATGGATCTAGTTTCAGTTTTTTGCAGACTGCTAACCAGTTTTCCCAGCAGTTTTTGTTGAAGAGGCTGCTATTTCTCCATCGTATATTTTTAGCTCCTTTGTCAAAGATAAGTTGCTTATAGTTGTGTGGCTTCATATCAGGATCGTCTATTCTGTTCCACTGGTCTTCATGTCTGTTTTTGTGCCAGTACCATGCTGTTTTTATTGTTATTGCTTTGTAATATAGTTTGAAGTCAGGTATTGTGACACCTCCTGCATTGTTCTTTTGACTGAGTATTGCCTTGGCTATTCGTGGCCTCTTGTGTTTCCATATAAATTTAACAGTAGATTTTTCAATCTCTTTAATGAATGTCATTGGAATTTTGATGGGAATTGCATTAAACATGTAGATTACTTTTGGGATTATCGACATTTTTACTATGTTGATTCTACCAATCCATGAGCATGGGAGATCTCTCCACTTTCTATAGTCTTCCTCAATCTCTTTCTTCAGAAGTGTATAGTTTTCCTTGTAGAGGTCTTTCACATCTTTTGTTAGGTTTACACCTAGGTATTTGATTTTTTTTGAGGCTGTTGTAAATGGAATTGTTTTCATATATTCTTTTCCAGTTTGTTCATTATTAGTGTATAGAAATGCTAATGATTTTTCTATGTTGATTTTATATCCTGCTACCTTGCTATAGCTATTGATGATGTCTAGAAGCTTCTGAGTAGAGTTTTTTGGGTCTTTAAGGTATAGGATCATGTCGTCTGCAAATAGGGATATTTTGACAGTTTCTTTACCTATTTGTATTCCTTTTATTCCTTCTTCTTGCCTAATTGCTCTGGCTAGGAATTCCAGTACTATGTTGAATAGGAGTGGAGATAGTGGGCATCCTTGTCTGGTTCCTGATTTTAGAGGGAATGGTTTTAATTTTTCTCCGTTAAGTATAATGCTGGCTGTAGGTTTGTCATATATAGCTTTTATAATGTTGAGGTACTTTCCTTCTATTCCTAGTTTTCTTAGAGCTTTTATCATGAAATGATGTTGGATCTTATCAAAGGCTTTTTCTGCATCTATTGAGATGATCAAGTGGTTTTTGTCTTTGCTTCTGTTAATGTGGTTTATTACATTTATTTATTTTCGTATGTTGAACCACCCCTGCATCCCTGGGATGAAGCCTACCTGGTCGTGGTGAATAATCTTTTTGATGTGTTGCTGAATTCGGTTTGCCATTATTTTGTTGAGGATTTTTGCATCGATGTTCATTAAGGAGATTGGCCTATAGTTCTCCTTTTTGGAGGTGTCTTTGCCTGGTTTTGGGATAAGTGTAATACAGGCTTCATAAAATGTGTTTGGCAAGGGAAAACATTTTAAAAACCAAAAAACAATACATTTCTAAATTTCCTTAAATCTTGTTAATACACTGTCAGCTAAGTAAGAGATCTGATCACTGATCAGCCGAGACTCTCTTGACACACAGCAAAAGCCTATATAAGAAGGACAAAAACTTTGTCTCGTGCATTGGCCATCTAGCTCTCTCAGCAAGATTCCCTAATGCAAATTCTACGAAGATAAAAAAAAAAAAGGGAAAGCATTTTTGTAAAAATGAGGTGATTTTTTTCTAGAAAAAGAAACACGAGCAGTGAAGATACACAGGTGTCACTGTATTGCAAGATATAAAATGGTTCTCCAATCAATAAATACTTTATAATTTGAGATAATTCCCTACAAGAAAAAGTTCCCCAAATATCATTTTTAAATATTAAGATTTAGAAGTCAAATAATTCAGTAGCAAGTTCCTTCACTAGCTAATAGAACACTGACAAAAAATGCAATCCAAGTAAATAGAATAAATCAGAAGACCAGAAATTACCAGTGAAATGTGTCATACATTCAATTAATCAGAAAATCATTACTAGACACCTACATGGTGCCAGACACAGATTCCAAGGCAAAAGAGAACGGCTCCTGTGTGTGATGTTTGTGTCCTCAGGAGAGGTCTTATCATACAAAATATCAAATAATGCTGAACCCATTTTTGTAAACCATGCATATGCCCTGGCTACTGCTTTTGCTTCCTTTAGTTTTTTTCAGTCAGGTACCTTTGGTTTGACTTTAAGGACTCTCCTCTGCCCCATACTTTCATGTGAATGGGCAATAAAACACACCTATATCACCATCTCACCTCCCTTTCCCCAAAAACACATGGTCAGAAAAGTAAATATGAAAACAAACTTAACTTTAGCAACTATGTAGATATTAAATGAAGGATTAACTTAAGCAATTTGGCCAGGAAAAATAAATTAACCCCCCTCATTTCTAAATCAAGACATAGACATAGAGATCAATTTGGTGTATTTAAAACAAGTTTTGTATCTATAGGTACCAGGGGATTCTTAAAATGTTGCCAGAATTTGGTGTATCACAAGGATTAACAACCACATGAAACAAGACAGACATCTGTAAAAAAACCTCCCTCAGTACCTGGCCCAGGCAACACAATATTAGTTTTCTTCTCCACCTAACTTTACAAAATAATTTATACTATGAAAGAAAAGGAAGAGGTTCATTCATTTTGAATATGGTATAATAAGTACATATTAAAACTGAATGAAAAATTTAAACTACATTTTGTTGCTTTGCCAAGACATAATCATAAAAATATTTATTGAAACATATTAAGTAAATGAGTATTTTTATTACTGCAGATGTGTGTATTATGTACATATTTATATATCTCACTGAAAAAGCACAATTTATAAAACTACCAACTGATACCAATTATTATAATTGTTAACTAATTAAAATAAGCTATTTCATTTAATCTCCAGTAGGATAACAAAGAAGTCAATAACTCTTCTACAAATTTATCATTCTTGTATTTGCATATTATTAGAACCTAATCACCATTATCCTATAATTTAAGAACTCAATCCAACTCTTAATTGGTTTCAAACTCACAGTGTTTTTAAACTTAAAAACATATCTCTGAGCTGGGCCCTGTTAGCTCATGCCTATAAAAGGCTGGAGATTGGGAGGATAATGGTTCAAGGCCAGCCCAGGCAAGTAGTTCACAAAACCTCATCTCCAAAAATAATCAGACCAGCATGGACTGGAGATGCAGTTCAAGTGGTAGAGTGCCTGCTTTGCAAGCTCAAAGCTCTGAGTTTAAACTCCAGTCCGACAAAAATAGAGCGTATCTCTGAAGTTATATAATCACATATCTATCCATTCATTATTTTAAATGAAAGCTCTAAGTACCTGAAGACTATCCTTTTAATATCAACCGCTGTAAAAATGAGTTTTAAGTTACCATACCCAGTCTCAGACTCTAGTTAGATTGGGTGCTCCTTGGAGTTAGGACCAGCTGATCTTCTTTTCGGGACTCCATGTCTACCCCAAGCATCGCCCTCTATCCCACACAACTCACACCATGTGTGAGGCCCTGGGTTTGATCATCAGCACCTCAAAAGGGAAAACATTTTGAACTTTTCAGTTATAGAGAACAGACCATCATTTAACACATTAGCCTGAAAACTACCTTCCAGCTTTATATTTGAATTATAAAACTCACAGCTCTAATAGGACAGAACTTTTTAAAACATTTAACTTGCAAATTGTTAGATGTAAAGCTATGACTGGTCAATGGGAAACACATCAAATTTGATTTTGCAATACTGACAGTTACAAAATTAGTTATTTTCATATTATTTCATTTAAGATCATAATTTGTGCTATAATGTCTTTGTGCTTTTCTTCACAAGATGGCTATTTTCACATTCTTTCATGGTGACTTGGAAACACATGCCACTATTCTGAAGGTGTTATATGTTACATAAGTAAGCTAAATAAAGGGTTATATAAACTTATTAATTTTTTAAAATTGAGTTTTCTCTCAAATTCTAAAATTACAACCTAATTTCCAGGTCAGTTTTTGTAAGGCACTTAGAACACAGAGATGGAGAATCACGCATCCTGTGGTCCCCCTGCTGAGAGGGAACTGATGTATACTGAGCTCAATTCAGGAGGCTAGAACACATTTGCCGGCAGCGATTCTGCTAGGCAAAAGTATGTTCTCTGTGTTAGCAAAGTAGCGTTCTCTGTGTTAGCAAAGTAGCGTTCACTGTCTTAATACCTCTTGGACAGCAAGAGGAAATCTAACATGACTGTAATCTAGTTTCCTCTGTACAAAGACAAGACGTGGTATACAGACAGATAATGAAACCCTTACTAAAAGCCAAATGGTTCAGTGTAACTCATGCAGAGGAGCATGACTCCAGATGATCTGCTGAGCAGGGCTTCATGTCATTTACCTTCATTTCATTTGAAAGATATAAAGCAATTGCTGGAAATAGTGTGCTATAAACTTCAGTATAGACTCACTTTTCAGACAAGTTTAAGACCGTAGTAAAGACAACTAGACCATTGCTGCCCAAATGTTAACTTCACTGAAATTGTCCGTCTATCTTATGATCTAAGCTGCTTTTGTATTCACAAATTATACAAAATGTCTTCAAAAGAAAAGCATACAAAATAACTTAGAGACTTATAAAGCATTTTCTTTATGTTTCTGGCTATTAGGCTTGTCTCTCTTCTAATTACAGCTAATTTCAGTAACACTAAGAACTGTCGTAGGGTAGTGCTGCTTCTGCTGGCAGTGTATTGAGTACTTTCAGTAACCCCATCTCTATGCTCTACATGACTTATTTTGTTATATCTCCACAAGAAGCCTTCAGTAATTACTGTTAAACTTATTTTACGGCTGATTGAACAATAAGGCACAGAAAGGCTAAGAGGAGCAGAGTCAGTAAGTGCTGGCTGGGATGTAAATCAAGATTTCGTTCTGCAGTCAAGTTTTAAGTTGAAGTAATGCCTCAACTGAAGTGAAAGCTAATGTTCAATGACAAAAGCTACAGCAATTTCAAATAGCACCAGCCCTCAACACTAACAGAGCATACCACATGGCTTCCTCCACCACAGTATCCTGTAAATACAGAGGGGTAGAAATGAGTAAAATGAAAAAGAAAAGATTACAGACTTCTTAAATAGCATGCAACTTCAGGGCTAACTGAACTACCTCAAGTTAACGTTCATGGTCTAATTTTCGAGAATGAAGAGTGAATCAGCTGGCTTTCACTTTGGGGATGCAGTGCATGATGTAGAGAAAAGAATGTGAGGTTTGCGGTCACACAGACTGTCTACCACCCTCATTTTAATTACCATGTGACCTAGGCAAATCACTAACTTCTATCTGCCTCAATGTCCTCTATCTGTAAAACAGGATGATCTCTACCTTACAAAACACTACCAGTCCACAGAGTTGGCACTCAGAGGCTAGTACATGATAGGCATTCAATGGACAGTAGCTACCATCCAGCTGTAATCACTACAAATGACAGAAATAAATGTTTAGAAGCCTTACATATTCAAATTGCAACAGAAGTGTCTGCAAATTCTCTGCAGGAGCCCTTTCGAAGTGACGAATTCATCCTCACATGACCATCATGTCACCAGTCAACCCAGTAGTCACAACCAGTGCCACCTCAGGACTGAACAACAGAGTGTACTGCGAAACCTGTTGCTGGGAGTGGAAGTAGATGCCCTAGACATTTGCAGTGGAAACCAATAGCAATGGTGGCAACGCAGACTCTGTGTCCACCCAAATGCCTGCTGTGTAAGACAGGCACAGGCTGGCCTGCTGCCATTTTAATAATTTCCTTTAAGGATTTTTTAATTTGTGATAGCATAAAATATTAAAGTCACCAAAGCCAAAAGGCCATGACTGAGGAAGAAGCAATCCTACTACTCTACTGTTATAATTATCTGGCCTTCACTGAAAGATAATAGCAGGGCATTCATAGTAAGCTTCCATAAAAATCTCTGCTAACTGAAAGTAGAACACTTAAGAAACAGTGGCCAGAAAAAGCCCACATGGTGCACCTGGGAAAACCTAACGGGGAAAAAATGTCACCACAGTCTTTGCTCTTCCTGCAGTGACATGGGAGGGACACTATGAATTAACGGCTATCAACAACACTCATCTGCTCTGTTTCTGGGAACCCTTCATTGTAAGAAACGCCATCTGCTAGCTGAGAAATAGTTCTGTGATCTCTACTATGAAGTGACAAGAGGCATAGGCATAAATAGTGTTTTAATCCTTATGGCTGCCTTTAGGTAGAAATAGAAACAGAACTTACTGGTGAACTCAGCTGCTCCCCTGTCCTAACACTCAGCAGCGGAACAAAATCACTGGTAACCATAGCAATTGGAGTAAAAGTGCTCATTACAGCAATTACAAACAAATGGCAAATAACATGGACAAGTACTAGGCTACTTCACAAGCAAAAGCTCTAGAACAAGAAGATTTCATTCAAAACAGAGAAGTCCCTTACGACTTGACAAGAACACTGAAGTTAATTTGTAATTTTCTACAAGGCTTTCACAATTACCCCGAACACAAAAAGAGTTTCAGCATAACACTCTCATGATTTTGCTAACAATATAAGCAAACAATTACAATAACAACAATAAAGTACCTCTCAACATTTATTACATATATCTGAGCCAGAATGGGACTATTTTGACCACCCTTGTAAACTCAAGAGCATGTGTATCCATGATACGTCTATACACACTTGTGATCATTTGCGGAAAGAAAGAATGAGTAAGTATTTGCTGTACTATGAACAGTGTCTCGGTTCCTGCGCTGGCATGATTAAATGACCAGGAGATTAAATCCAGGTAATAAAGAGGGCGGAGGTGACCCAGCTTATGCCTCAGCACTTCGGGAACAGGAGGACTGCCACAGTCCTGTTTTATGCTCCTGTTTTAGCTGGAATGACAAGCAAGTACCACCATGCCCAGCTATTGCTTTACATGGGGTCTTGCAAACTTTTTGCCTGAGGTGGCCTCAAACTGCGACCCTTCCAATCTCAGCCACCCAGGTAGCTAGGATTATAAGCGTAAGCCCAGAGGAAATTCCAAGATGGTGGCTAGAGGTAGGAAGCAGAAAGCGACCCTCCTATAGTGAAATCTTGGAGAGACGCTGGAGACACACTTTGCAGGCATAATCACCAAGAAAAGGCATAACTTTGACTCCTCATCTCCAGCTGGCGCAGAGAATCTGCACTTCACGTTAAACGGAGAACCGAGGAGGGCCCCGGGGCCGCCAGTGGCCGGCACCCATATGGCTTGGGAAGACGCGGACCAGGTGAGCTTCGCGGTACCGCGGTAGCCCCACAGACAAGCCTGGGCCAGAGCAGCATAGCCCCCTGGACAGACTGACCTCCACCAGGGAAAAAAAGAGAAACTGAGTACTAAGCAGTAAGAACAGTTAAGACACGCTGGAAAGAGGGTGGGGCGCCCTGAGCGCTGAAGATTGGGGGCAGGGAATCCTTCCCGGGACTGTAAATAAACGAGCCGGGCGGCCGAAGAGGCTCTGGTGGGAGCGGGGCGCGCCAGCAACCAGGAGCAGGGACGCTTGTGAGAGGAGGGAAGACCCACTTCCCACGTGAACTGTAAATAAACACGCAGGCCTGACAATGCGGGGCAGTGTCACCTTTCCCAGTGCAGGGAAAGGGGAAAGCCTGTAGCAGAGGCCCCCGCACAGAAGAACTCTGAGCAAACAAAGCCTGTGGGACCAGGTGAGTGCTAAGCTCACCCCAGAGATCTGCATAAATAACGCCGCCAGCTACAGGCTGAGAGCAGCAGGCAGGCAAGCCACAGTTGCAGATACCACTCTCAGAACTGCCTCCAGACGCTTTTTTTTCTTTTTCTCCCTACCTTTGATGAGAGAACAACCGAATTACACCTGCAAGCTGAAAAACTTACTGAAACTGTATTGCATTTGAACTGGGGACACTTGGTGGGGCTTTTTTTTTTTTTTTTCCTTCTCTGTGTGTGTGTGAGTGTAGTTTTGTTCTACTTTATGCATCCCCTTTGATGAGACAACTACAGAACAACATCTGAGGCACCAACTCCAGGACTGGAGATTGAGACGGACAACCAAATTATTAAGACTGAAACTGCACTGCATATAAACTTGGAAGCTTTTTGGTTTTTTTTTGTTTTGTTTTGTTTTGTTTTTAATTTTCTATTTTCCATTTTATTTTAATTCATTTTTATAAATAGATATTACTTTCATATACTTATTTTATTTTTTTATCTTTGATTTTCAATCCTCTCTCTGTCTCTCTAATGTCTGTTCAGCTTACTGTCGATTAGTACACTAACACTCCCTGTTTATACCTTTGAAACTCTCTTGTCTGATACCTTGTTCTGCTTTCTCCCTCTTGTCTGTATATTTGTTTTCCCCTTTTCTTTAACTTCTTGCTTTCCATCTCAGCTCACTCTTCCATTCTAAATATTACCATTGTTATTATTACAAGCTAGAAAATACTTAATTACACACAGTACAGGGACAGTAACAACACCAAGGACAATGACGGGAAGACAGAAAAAACAGGGAAACCAGTTTCCCCACAGCAAAAAATTAGTACAGGAACCAGAGGGGAATGAAGAGAACAGAAACTCAGAGCCAGACTCCAACAAAATGAAGATAAACTATGCCAAAGGACCCAATGAAGCCCACAAGAATAATTTAAAAGAAGACATACTACAAGTACTCAATGAGAATTTTATAGAGATGATACTGGATAGGGTCAACCAAAATGTACAGGAGACACTCAAGAAATTCCAAGACAATAAAAATAGAGAATTTGAAAAAGCAAAAGAAGAAATAAAGGAAACCATAGAAGCACTGTATAAACACCAAAGTGAAAGAGAGAACACAATGAATAAATGGATAAATGAACTCAGGACAAAAATAGACAACAATAAAGAAGAAAACAGCCAGGATATGGACAACCTCAGAAAAAAGAACGAAACAGAACTGCAAAACAAAACGGAAGGCCAATCCAGCAGAATATAACAAACAGAAGACAGAATCTCAGAACTTGAAGATGAAATGGTAATTAAAGGAAAAACTGAAGAACTATTAATTAAACAACTCAAGACCTGTGAAAAGAAAATGCAAGAACTCACTGACTCCATCAAAAGACCAAACTTGAGAATCATGGGCATCGAAGAAGGAGAAGAGGTGCAAGCGAAGGGAATGCGTAATATATTCAACAAAATAATAACGGAAAATTTCCCAAATCTAGAGAAAGATATACCCATACAAATGCAAGAGGCCTCCAGGACACCAAACAGACCAGATCAAAATAGAAGTACTCCACGACATATCATATTTAAAACAACAAGTTCAGAAACTAAGGAAAGAATATTGAAGGCTGTAAGAGAGAAAAAACAAGTAACATACAAAGGTAAACCCATCAAAAATCACAGCAGACTTCTCAACAGACACATTAAAAGCAAGAAGAGCGTGGGGTGAGATCTTCCGGGCACTGAATGAAAATAACTTCAACCCCAGGATACTCTACCCAGCAAAGCTATCATTCAAAACAGATGGAGCAATAAAAGTCTTCCATGATAAGCAGAAACTAAAACAATATGTGACCACAAAGCCACCATTACAAAAGATTCTGCAAGGGATCCTGCACACAGAAAGTGACACCCAACTTAACCATGAAAAGGCAGGCAGCACCAAACCACAGGATAAGAAAAAGCAAGACAGTAGAGAGTAACATCAAGTTAGGTATACACAATCAAACCTTCAAACAACTAAGATAACTAAATGGCAGGAATCACCACATACCTATCAGTACTAACACTTAATGTTAATGGACTTAATTCACCCATCAAAAGACACCGTTTGACAAAATGGATTAAAAAAGAAGATCCAACAATTTGTTGCTTACATGAGACTCATCTCACCGACAGAAATAAGAATATGCTTAGGATGAAAGGCTGGAAGAAGATTTACCAAGCCAATGGCCCCCAAAAACAAGCAGGAGTAGCAATACTTATCTCTGACAAAGTAGACTTCAAACCTACATTGATCAAACGAGATAAAGAAGGACATTCCATACTAATAAAAGGGGAAATAGACCAAAAGGAAATAATAATCATCAATCTGTACGCACCCAATGTCAACGCACCCAATTTCATCAAACAAACCCTGAAAGACCTAAAAGCATATATAAACGCCAACACAGTGGTTGTGGGAGACTTTAACACTCCATTATCATCAATAGATAGGTCATCCAAACAATAACTCAATAAAGAAATCCAAGATCTAAAATATGCAATAGATCAAGTGGACCTAGTAGATGCCTACAGTACATTTCATCCAACCTCTACACAATATACATTCTTCTCAGCAGCCCATGGAACCTTCTCCAAAATAGATCATATCCTAGGGCACAAAGCAAGCCTCAGCAAATATAAGAAAATAGAAATAATACCGTGCATACTATCTGAACACAATGCAGTAAAAGTAGAACTCAACAACAAAAGTAAAGACAAAAAACATGCAAACAGCTGGAAACTAAATAACTCATTACTTAATGAAGAATGGATCCTCGATGCAATAAAAGAGGAAATTAAAAAGTTCCTGGAAGTCAATGAAAATGAAAACACAACCTACCGGAACCTATGGGACACAGCTAAGGCAGTCTTGAGAGGAAAGTTTATAGCCATGAGTGCATATATTAAAAAGATTGAAAGATCCCAAATCAATGACCTAATGATACATCTCAAACTCCTAGAAAAACAAGAACAAGCAAATTCCAAAACAAATAGAAGGAGAGAAATAATAAAAATAAGAGCTGAAATCAACGAAATAGAAACCAAAAAAACCATACAAAGAATTAATGAAACAAAAAGTTGGTTCTTTGAAAAAATAAACAAGATCGATAGACCCCTGGCAAACCTGACTAAAACGAGGAGAAAAAAAACCCAAATTAGTAGAATTAGGAATGCAAAAGGGGAGATAACAACAAGCACCATGGAAGTCCAGGAAATCATCAGAGACTACTTTGAGAACCTATATTCAAATAAATTTGAAAATCTAAAAGAAATGGACAGATTTCTAGATACATATGATCATCCAAAACTGAACCAAGAGGAAATTAATCACCTGAATAGACCTATAACACAAAATGAAATTGAAGCAGCAATCAAGAGTCTCCCCAAAAAGAAAAGTCCAGGACCTGATGGATTCTCTGCTGAATTCTATCAGACCTTTAAAGAAGAACTGATACCAACCCTCCTTAAACTGTTCCACGAAATAGAAAGGGAAGGAAAACTGCCAAACACATTTTATGAAGCCAGTATTACACTTATTCCAAAACCAGGCAAAGACACCTCCAAAAAGGAGAACTATAGGCCAATCTCCTTAATGAACATCGATGCAAAAATCCTCAGAAAAATAATGGCAAACCGAATTCAGCAACACATCAAAAAGATTATTCACCACGACCAGGTAGGCTCATCCCAGGGATGCAGGGTGGTTCAACATACGAAAATCAATAAACGTAATAAACCACATTAACAGAAGCAAAGACAAAAACCACTTGATCATCTCAATAGATGCAGAAAACGCCTTTGATAAGATCCAACATCATTTCATGATAAAAGCTCTAAGAAAACTAGGAATAGAAGGAAAGTTCCTCAACATTATAAAAGCTATATATGACAAACCTACAGCCAGCATTATACTTAACGGAGAAAAATTAAAACCATTCCCTCTAAAATCAGGAACCAGACAAGGATGCCCACTATCTCCACTCCTATTCAACATAGTACTGGAATTCCTAGCCAGAGCAATTAGGCAAGAAGAAGGAATAAAAGGAATACAAATAGGTAAAGAAACTGTCAAAATATCCCTATTTGCAGACGACATGATCCTATACCTTAAAGACCCAAAAAACTCTACTCAGAAGCTTCTAGACATCATCAATAGCTATAGCAAGGTAGCAGGATATAAAATCAACATAGAAAAATCATTAGCATTTCTATACACTAACAATGAGCAAACGGAAAAAGAATGTATGAAAACAATTCCATTTACAATAGCCTCAAAAAAAATCAAATACCTAGGTGTAAACCTAACAAAAGATGTGAAAGACCTCTACAAGGAAAACTATACACTTCTGAAGAAAGAGATTGAGGAAGACTATAGAAAGTGGAGAGATCTCCCATGCTCATGGATTGGTAGAATCAACATAGTAAAAATGTTGATACTCCCCAAAGTAATCTACATGTTTAATGCAATTCCCATCAAAATTCCAATGACATTCATTAAAGAGATTGAAAAATCTACTGTGAAATTTATATGGAAACACAAGAGGCCACGAATAGCCAAGGCAATACTCAGTCAAAAGAACAATGCAGGAGGTGTCACAATACCTGACTTCAAACTATATTACAAAGCAATAACAATAAAAACAGCATGGTACTGGCACAAAAACAGACATGAAGACCAGTGGAACAGAATAGAGGATCCAGATATGAAGCCACACAACTATGAGCAACTTATCTTTGACAAAGGAGCTAAAAATATACGATGGAGAAATAGCAGCCTCTTCAACAAAAACTGCTGGGAAAACTGGTTAGCAGTCTGCAAAAAACTGAAACTAGATCCATGTATATCACCCTATACCAAGATTAACTCAAAATGGATCAAGGATCTTAATATCAGACCCCAAACTCTTAAGTTGATACAAGAAAGAGTAGGAAATACTCTGGAGTTAGTAGGTATAGGTAAGAACTTTCTCAATGAAACCCCAGCAGCACAGCAACTAAGAGATAGCATAGATAAATGGGACCTCATAAAACTAAAAAGCTTCTGTTCATCAAAAGAAATGGTCTCTAAACTGAAGAGAACACCCACAGAGTGGGAGAAAATATTTGCCAACTATACACCAGACAAAGGACTGATAACCAGAATATACAGGGAACTTAAAAAACTAAATTCTCCCAAAACTAATGAACCAATAAAGAAATGGGCACGTGAACTAAACAGAACTTTCTCAAAAGAAGAAATTCAAATGGCCAAAAAACACATGAAAAAATGCTCACCATCTCTAGCAATAAAGGAAATGCAAATTAAAACCACACTAAGATTCCACCTCACCCCTGTTAGAATAGCTATCATCAGCAACACCACCAACAACAGGTGTTGGCGAGGATGCGGGGAAAAAGGAACCCTCTTACACTGTTGGTGGGAATGTAGACTAGTACAACCACTCTGGAAAAAAATTTGGAGGCTACTTAAAAAGCTGGACATCGATCTACCATTTGATCCAGCAATACCACTCTTGGGGATATACCCAAAAGACTGTTACTCCAGAGGCACCTGCACATCCATGTTTATTGCAGCACTATTCACAATAGCCAAGTTATGGAAACAGCCAAGATGCCCCAGCACTGACGAATGGATTAAGAAAATGTGGTATCTATACACAATGGAATTTTATGCAGCCATGAAGAAGAACAAAATGTTATCATTCACTGGTAAATGGATGGAATTGGAGAACATCATTCTGAGTGAGGTTAGCCTGGCTCAAAAGACCAAAAATCGTATGTTCTCCCTCATATGTGGACATTAGATCAAGGGCAAACACAACAAGGGGATTGGACTATGAGCACATGATAAAAGCGAGAGCACACAAGGGAGGGGTGAGGATAGGTAAGACACCTAAAAAACTAGCTAGCATTTGTTGCCCTTAATGCAGAGAAACTAAAGCAGATACCTTAAAGCAACTGAGGCCAATAGGAAAAGGGGACCAGGAACTAGAGAAAAGGTTAGATCAAAAAGAATTAACCTAGAAGGTAACACCCACGCACAGGAAATTAATGTGAGTCAATGCCCTGTATAGCTATCCTTATCTCAACCAGCAAAACCCCTTGTTCCTTCCTATTATTGCTTATACTCTCTCTACAACAAAATTAGAGATAAGGGCAAAATAGTTTCTGCTGGGTATTGGGGGGGGGGAGCGGGAGGGGGTGGAGTGGGTGGTAAGGGAGGGGGTGGGGGCAGGGGGGAGAAATGAACCAATCCTTGTATGCACATATGAATAATAAAAGAAAAATGAAAATTAATTAATTAATTAATTAATTTAAAAAAAAAAAAAAAAAAAGCATAAGCCCAGAACCTGGCTCACACTCAATTCTTAAGAAAATTAGAAGTATACTATTTTTCAATTTAATAGTCTTTTTTTAGCAATACATAATTTTCCCACAGTATTAAATATTCTTCAAAAACATTTTGAACAGCTGTGTAATATTTCACTGCATAGTTATGACAGCTTATTTAAATACTTCCTTATTGTTGAACACCATATTGTTTCTAATTTTTAACTTCTATAAAAATACTTCAATGAACATTTTTACACAGTTATCTCCTTAGAACACATTTTTTGTGGTACTGAGATGTGAACTCTGGGCCTCCCGCTTTCTAGGCAGGTGCTCTACTACTACAGCCATTCTACCAGCCCTGTTTTGGGTTTGTTTTTTTGTTGTTGTTCTTTTTTGGTGTGTGTATGTTGGGTATTTTTCAAGCCATGGTCTTGTAAACTATTTGCCCGGGGCTGGCTTTGAACAGTGATCTTCCTGATCTCTGCTAGGATTGTGGGCAGGAAGCCACCCATGCATGGCTAGAACACATTCTTTTAGAAGCTGAGTCACTAGTCCTCTAATGTGACCTAGACTTTGGATACATATTACCTCCTCTCTGAAAAAGCAAAATCAATTAACATCTTAGCAGTAATGCATGAAGCTTCCATCTCTTCAAAGTTTCACCATTACAAATACAAATGTAAATATAAATCTCACTATTATAAATATTACAAAATCACTTCTTAGGATTCAAGGTAGAAAAGTCTGGCACTTGAAATATAAACTATACACTATGTCTGGGGGTTTCCTTTACCATTCTGAGAGTATTTAACCTATAGCCTAGGGGAATTACAGTGGATACTGGGCAGAGGGAGGTAAAATTTTCTATTTGTACCAGTTGAAAACCAAATAAAGCAGTTTTACAGACTTAGGGTCCTTTGGGATTCTCTTTTTATAGTCCTAATGAAACACCTAAAAATGAATTTTGTAAGAGAAATGATTTCCAAGCCCCAGTGAAGAACAGACTCCTGGGGATACTTCATTAATGACAGATTCCCAGGCCTTTTCAATAGAGTGAGAGATCCTCTGGGGTTCATTAATGGATTATACTGTGGCTCCATCCATTTGGCGTTATGCTCAAGAGTATAACAGGCAGTGTTAATCTTGCATCTGACAGATGAATTTGTGGCTGTAAAATGCTATCTAAAACCACCTATCTCAGGGTAAGAGAGAACCTGTAATGGGAAAATGGATAAAGGCAAGCCTAGAGGGTCAAAGGGCTCTGGCAAGCACACCCAGGGACCACAGCAACAGACACTTACACTGAGTTCTGAATCATTTGTGGGTAATGAGTGTCTGAGTGCCAGGTGGCAAATTTCTTTCCAGTGGTCTCAATTTCAGTACATTTCACAGGCTGATCACACACTGTAAACACCACGCAACAGTGACTGAGATCTCCAAATGGCAGGGGACAGCAAGAAAGCTGTGGGGCTGCTCATTGCTTTTAATGAAAAAAGCTAATAGCAGTTTTCAATAAACAAATGATCAAAACTTCTCACAACAAAAGCAGTATGTGTAGTAAAGGTACAAACAATGCATAAAAGCATAGATAACATAAAATTCACCTATGATACCAGTACTCCATGATAACTATGAGCATTTTGGTCTATGTACCATTTGGTTACAGTTTCCCACACCAGTGAGGATGTGGAAATCATCCTCAGATGAAAAAATGAGAAGGTTAATATATAACTCAGAAGTGACTGACAAGTGCTGCCTTATAAAGTTCCCTTATCAGAATGCAGAAGGCCCTTCTCTTGGACATTCAGCTTGACAAACTTTACCATAGATCAAATAGTGGATTGTGCAGAATGGGAGCTCCAGAAACAGAAGTCAGCAAACCCTGTCTTCTCTGCTCATTAGCTGTGGGCATGATATTTCACCACTCTTGCCATAGATTAGTTCTCTGAAGAAAGCACTGATGGTGTCAGCCTTCCATAGTGAGAGCTCATGAAATATTAGCTGTTGCTGGTGGTGTTCAGAAGAGTTAATTCTGTAGGACAGATAGAGGCAACTCAAGAATTCAGCACCAAGAGAGATAATCTGCCAGCTTTAGTGAAGACACTGCAGCTTTCCAGATCAACTTAGTATTTCTCTGAGAGACATGCAGCTGGGTTCCAAGGTCAGTGTGCAAATCTGTAGATCCACTGGAACTCTACAGATGGCTAAGAATTCAAGCTATATTGCTCCTCACTGATAAGGACTGAAGGTGATTTAAATGGGAGGTTAGGTATCAAATCAGGTATACCTGCACTTTTTTCTCTAAAAATTAGAGCACTTGTTACAAATTTGAGATAGCATTGTATTTTACACAATTCCAGACAGAAATAGGCTTTTTATTCAAAGTAGCAATTTGGTAATTTCATTTAACAAACTTCACTTCACGCGTGTGGTGTGTGTGTGTGTGTGTGTGTGTGTGTATGTGTGTGTGTGTGTGTGTGTGTGTGTATGCTTGCTAGGTAGGCATTCTACCAGTTGAGCCATGCCTTTTCTCTCTGCTCATTTATTTATTTGGCAGCAGTTAGGTTTGAACTCAGGGCCTCACACCTGCTAGGCAGGTGCTCTACGACTTGAGCCACTCTGCCAGCTCTTTTGATGTTGGATATTCTCAAGATAGGGTCTCCTGAATGATTTTCCCAGGTTGGCATCAAACCATGATTCTCCCGATCTCTGCCTCCCGAGTAGCTAGGATTAGGTGTGAGTCATGGTGCCCACCTTGCTCTGCTTATTTTTGAGATAGGGTGTTGCTTTTTTCCTCTCTGTGCTGGACCTGGAACCATGATCCTCCTATTTTATGCTTCCCACCATAGTTGGCATGACAAGTATGCACCAACCACCATGTGCCCAGCTTTTTCTATAGACAGAGTCTTGTGAACTTTCTTTGTCACAGCTGGCCAGGAAACAGGATCCTCCCAATCTCAGTCTCCCATGTAGAGGAAGATATTTTTTATCAGATTGTTTGTCCAAAAACAAAACTTGTTATGGAAACCTTGTACATACAGGAGAGACACTGATGAGGTACCTTTTTGGTTTTTTACTTTGTGGTTTTCTAGGCGCCTTTTCACATATAATGAAAGTTGCATATATAGCAGCTGCTGCTGTCAGACTAGGTGGTCATGCCACCAGTCTGGGTATATCAGCACATGGTCTTGCTGAATCACTGCTCAGGATGGCCTTCACATGTCATCAGTTGGTCTTAACTGAATGGGCCACTGTTTGTAGTGAAATGTATTGCTCCTGATAATACATAGGAAAATATTTGCATATCCATGTAATTAAAATCATCAACTGTTTAATTGATGATACTGCATACAGACTTTGCAAAAACTGGCAAGAAGATTAAATACCAGCCTATTTTGATTTATTTATAATTCCTTCCTAATTTGTGATCTTTGAGCTTTAGCAAACTTCCTATCATTGTAAGGAATAGCTGGTATTTTCTTCTTCAATTTTTCATTAAACAAAAAAGACTGACCCACTCAAGGACTGACAAGATGTAGCTGGTGGAGCTGTAACAATTCACTCATGGTAGGTGCCATCATCTGGGAATTATGTATTCAGGTATCTGTGTTCTTAGAGCCATGGTGTCTGATTTTCTGATATGTGTTGATAGTAATACAAATAAAAATAAATCACTGGCTCCAAATAGGGGCTTTGCTTTAAAAAATGCACAGTCTTGGGCCAGGTGATCAAGTGGCAGAGTGCCTGCCTAGCAAGTACGAGGCCTTGAGTTCAAACCCCAGTACTCTAAAATTGCAGATTCTTGGGCCTGATCTCAAAACTACTTAAATGATGTTTATAAGGTAGTCTGTCATGAATAATTTTTTAAAATCTCTAAAATATGTAAACAAAATAATTATGAACACAAAAGTTAGTGCATCACAAACTTAGTAAGAGTACTAAATAAAGTTATCATAAAGTACTATGATTTGACTCAGAAACAAGAACCCCGAAGAGATAACTCCCACAAATATTCTTAACATCTATGTAAAATGTGCCAAAGTCTTTGTCGGTAGCATTTCCTTCACTTACCTCAGCTGTTTATTCCACCTTACATCTACTCTCGGGGGCAGTTGGAAGAGTCTGTGCTCTCTCAGCTCTGCTCCCCTCTGTTACGTTGGGACTATACTCTTCCCTCCCAAAATCCATTTGTGTGAGACTCAGAATTCTCAGCTATGCCACTTTCCTTGCTGTCATAATTACTTCTCTATCTAGGCCAATGGACCCTTGTTCACAATCTTCCTTCCATCCCAACTTCTCATTCAGTTATTCATTAAATACACTCTGGGCATACCATAATATGCACGACATTGTGCAAAGTGTGAGGGATATATTTCTAAACAAATCAACTCCTGTTTTCAAGAAGCTTACATTTCAGTGGCAGGGAACAGATGAAGGGAATATAGATACAAACTTACAAAAACCAGCTAAGAGGACAGTGAGAAATTAGGACATGCAGGGAAGGGAAGAGCAAGTTCCCCAGAGAGGGTACATTTGAAAACTGAGTCAAGTGGGCAAGCAAGCTGGGAGTGACTGGAGGAAAACCTAGCAAGGCTGAGAGAACCAAATACATAAAGGCCTTAAGGTGGGAACATGTTTGGCACATCTGAGGAACATGCTAGAGAGAACCAAGTGAAGGGGAATGTGGAAGGAGATGGGATTCGGCAGCAATAGATTATAAATGGCCTCATAGACAAAGGTCAGCAAATCAGTATTATTTGGTGACAGATGGAAGTTACCAGTGGGCTTGATGCAGAAGAGAAGTTCAATCTGACTTAGGTTTTGAAGGGGAACACTGACTGCTTTGTAAACAATGACTTGTATGTTGAATGACAGTAGAAGTACAGAGAACACATAGAAAACCAGGGCAAACATTCAGGTGAGAGATGAGAACAGGATGGAGGGTGAGAAGGTGACAAGCAGTGGGTACCTCCTGAAAGTAAAACCAATGGGGTCTGATGATGGTTTGGAAGCAGGGTATGAGAGAAAGAAAGGAAAAAGGGATGATTTCTGAATTTTTGACATATCAAATGAAAGGATACAGTTGTTATTTCCTGAGAGGGAAACTGGTAAGGACCAATTCCAGAGGAAAACTAAGAGTTCAGTTATGGACATGTTCAGTTTAGGATGCCTTGTTCACATTCAAATGGAGATCTCTCTGGGTAAGTTAAATATTACTGAGACAGATCTACTGACATCCGGGATCAAGGTTCACAAATTCAAATGCTTCCAAGAGCCAGGAAGTCAATAAAATAAGTATTGAAATCATTATGACAGGTGAGGACTGTGACTTCTCAGAAAGTAAATGCCCCATCTAAACTGGAAGTCAGCACTGAGTCCAGTCCAGTGTTGCCTCCATGTTCCTAGGTCTTCCAAATTTTAATCTGGAGTTTTAACAGCCAATATTAGGCAAAAAGGTTTCATAATCTACTAAAATCTAGCAGTGTTGAATTGAGTAAAAGTCTTATTTCAGTACTTATCAGTGTCCTTAATTGATTAATGCATACTACAAAAGAGATTTTGTTTAGCATTTTTTGTTAGCTTACTTGGCAGGAGAACTCTCTTTTCATACACCTCAAGGTACAAGCCTTCGCACTGACTTTGGGGAATAGTGCTGGCTTGTGACTAAGTCCTGGATGTCTGATCAACTGATTTGTTACCTCTTTAAAGTTATATGACATATGTATTTAGTGTAGCTTACGAGTCACAGATGATCATACATTCAGAGGCAATTTTTATTAGGTGTTCTAACATCTAGTATGGGACTTGAGTGAAACATAATTAGAACAATTACTGAAGTCACTTAACTTGCTAAATACCAAGTGGACTCTTATTCAACATAGTCTTGGAATTCCTAGCTAGAGCAATAAGACAGGTAGAAGAAATAAAAGGAATACAAATTGGACAGGAAGTAGTCAAACTATCCCTATCTGTAGATGACTTGATCTTATTCCTAAAAAAAACTCCACCAAAAAGCTCCTAGATGCAATAAACAGTTTCAGCAAAGTTGCAGGGTACAAAATCAATTTACAAAAATTAGTAGCCTTATACTACCAAAAGCAATCTACATGTTTAATGCAATTCCCATCAAAATCCCAATGACATTCATCACAGAGATTGAAAAATCTACCCTAAAGTTCATTTGGAAACACAAGAGACCATGAATAGCCAAGGCAATACTCAGCAAAAAGAGCAATGCTGGAGGTATCACAATACCTGACTTCAAACTATATTACAAAGCAGTAGCAATAAAAACAGCATGGTACTGACACAAAAACAGACATGAAGACCAGTGGAACAGAACAGAGGACTCAGATATGAATCCACACAACTATACCCACATTATTTTTGACAAAGGTGCTAAAAATATACGATGGAGAAAAGACAGCCTCTTCAACAAATGTTGTTGGGAAAAGTGTTATCTATCTGCAAAAAACTGAAACGAGATCCATGTTTATCACCCTGTACTAGTATCAACTCAAAATGGGTCAAGGACCTTAGTATCAGACCCGAAACTCTGAAGTTGATACAGGAAAGATCAGGAAACACTCTGGAAGTAATAGGTACAGGCAAGGACTTCCTCAATAGAACCCCAGCAGCTCAGCAACTAAGAGAAAGTATAGACAAATGGGACTTTATAAAGCTAAAAAGCTTCTGTACAACTAAAGAAACAGTCTCTAAACTGAAGAGACCACCCACAGAGTGGGAGAAAACATTCACCAGCTATACATTAGACAAAGGACTGATAACCAGAATATACAGGGAACTCAAAAAACTAAACCCTCCCAAAATCAATGAACCAATAAAGAAATGGGCAACTGAACTAAACAGAACTTTCTCAAAAGAAGAAATTCAAATGACCAAAAAACACATGAAAAAATGCTCACCATCTCTAGCCATAAAGGAAATGCAAATTAAAACCACACTAAGATTCCACCTCACCCCTGTTAGAATAGCCATCATCAAAAACACCACTAACAACAGGTGTTGGCGAGGATGTGGGGAAAAAGGAACTCTCATACACTGCTGGTGGGAATGTAAACTAGTACAACCACTCTGGAAAAAAATTTGGAGGCTTCTTAAAATCTAAACAGAGATCTGCCATATGATCCAGCAATCCCACTCCTGGGGATATACCCAAAGGAATGTGACACAGGTTACTCCAGAGGCACCTGCACACCCATGTTTATTGCGGCACTATTCACAATAGCCAAGTGATGGAAACAGCCAAGATGCCCCACCACTGACGAATGGATTAAGAAAATGTGGTATTTATACACAATGGAATTCTATTCAGCCATGAAGAAGAATGAAATGTTATCATTTGCAAGTAAATGAAAGGAACTGGAGAACTTCATTCTAAGTGAGGTTAGCCAGGCTCAGAAGACCAAAAATCGTACGTTCTCCCTCATTTGCAGACTTTAGATCAAGGGCAAATACAGCAATGTGGTTGGACTTGGATCACATGATTGGGGGAGAGTGCATATGGGAGGTAGAGGGAAAGGTAGAAAACCCAAAACATGAAAGTATTTGATGTCTCCACTGCAGAGGAACTAATACAGAAACCTTAAAGTGACAGAGGTCAATATGAGAAGGAGATCAGGAACTAGTGAAAAGGTCAGTTAGAGATGAATCAACTTGGACTGTAACACATTTATACATGGAAGCAATGCTAGGAATCTCTCTGTATAACTATCCTTAACTCAACTAGCAAAAACCCCTGGTCCTCCTTATTAATGTTTATACTCTCTCTTAAACAAAATTGAGATAAGGGCAAAACAGTTTCTGCCTGGAAGCCAGGGGGTGGGGGAGAGAAGGAGGGGGTGACGGGAAAGGGGGGGAGGGGGAGTAATGACCCAATCATTGTATGCACATATGAATGAAGGAAACAAAACAAACAAACAAAAAGAAACCACACATTCGAACTCCAGTACCACAAAAAAAAAAAAAAAAACTACAGAAGATGGAAAGGTCTCCCATGCTCATGGATTGGTAGAATCAATATTGTGAAAATGGCTAAATTATCAACAGTAATTTATATGTTCAATGTAACGTCCATCAAAATTCCAATGACATTCTTCACAGAGATTGAAACAATCAATCGTAAAGTTCATCTAGAAGCACAAAAGACCATGAACAGCCAAGACAATACTGAGCAAAAAGAGCAATGCTGGAGGTATCACAATACCTAACTTCAAACTATACTACAGAGCCATAGCAATGAAAACAGAAAGGTATTGGCACAAAAACAGATATGAAGACCAGTGGAATAGAAGACACAGATATGAATCCACACAGGTATGACCACCTGATTTTTGACAAAGGTGCCAAAAATATAGCCTCATCAACAAATTTGCTGAAGGGAATGAGTAAAGGGTTTGAGTAGCCAGTGATTGCATCATATAAACTGGGTCTTGAAACCTGGAGAGGTGCAGGTGGTGAGGAGGGTGGGAATTCCATGCATGAAATACAAGGCAGAGATAGACTAGGGAGATTTAGGAACATGAGCAGACATACCTGTAAGACATGCGCCATGAGACTGTGCTAGATCATGGATACCAAGTAAGGAAATCTGACTTTAATTTTGTAGGAAACAGGAAGTCTTTGAAGGATATTGAACAAGAATCTGCCATATTCAGGGAATTTACAGTGGTGAAGTTATGAGGCAGATGGTGAGGCAAGAGCATGCTGTGTGACACTGGGAAGAGGTGATGGGAATCTGGGCTGGGGATCTGACAATGGGAATAGAAGGCAATGATATTACTGAAGAAGAAATGGCCAGGAGGACTTAACCTACAGAATATAAGAGAAGCAAAGAAAAAGGACATGGCATTGACTTCAAGTCCCTGAAAGAACTGTTATTCTAAGGGCAAACTGGTTTATATGTATTGTTTTAAGGCACAGTGATACACATAAGCAGAAATGCTCATTCATTTCTTTAGTAATTTGAAACTAGAACTTGAGAAGGACCAGAAAAAAGATATAATTAAAATGCTATTGTACCTTGGCTATGTTGTAGATCCTTTACCTATATGATTAAGAGAAAAACAAAGTTGATTTTATAATTTGGAACTATCTGCATTTCTCAAGAGAATGGATAGGGTTCAATGACGAAAAATTTATCATACTTTTTCTATGTCCTTTCACCATGAAAATAGTTATCACACAAATATATAAAAAGTAGTAAATCATATCACACTACATCACTGGATCACACAAGATTTCTGACTTCCCTAAGTTCATTCTAAGTTTTAGGCAGTAATTGAGACAAGGGAGAAAATGAAACAGAACTGTAATTGTTCTAATTTAAATTAATTTCCCCCTTGAGGGGGATGGATGACAAAACAGGAGTCAGGAAGGAACCACAGGAGAAAGTATTTGGGAGAACTTTCACCTGCTGAGATAAATAGGAATGAAAGTAAATTCTCACCCAAAAAATAATAATCATTTGCACAGTGTCTCCTGTCTAGAATTTATGATCAATTTACAGACATGCTACTCTCATTCCTATCATCAAACTTTCCACTCACAAGCCAGTTAGGAGTTCACATTCTACCTTCACACCCCCTCTGCAGACCAGCGTCTCAGTTTTCCCTACTGTTTTGCATGCTGGCCAGGAGCTCAGGTGCAACAGGCAGATCAACAAGGCATGACAGATGTTTTTTCAGCAGTCATCAGTCTTTTCTATTTGCCACAAGTCTCCAGGGAGAGCTGGGTCAATCCCTTCCTTCTTTCCAGAGGCTAGGAAGGTCATGTTGCTTAAAATTCATCTCTCAATTTAAATACCCAGAGCAAGAGAAAAATGCAGAAGCCATAACAAGAAAGAACAGAGGGGTAGGAAAAGGGCAGACTAGATTTGCAAAGTTAGGAAGCATCTTAGCATGCAGCAGATATTTAACATACAAGTGTTCTCATTCATGGTACTCTGAGTTTCTTAGACTCTAAAAATTCACTGCAATAAGTACTATAACTATAGTATTGTAATGTTAATGCAATGCTAATAAATCTGTGTAATCATGGATTTACTTAGTGGCAGAACTGATTCTAAGTCACAGAATATAAGTGACCTTTTTGAACTTGCTAACAAAGGACGCCAATATCAAAATTTCCACAAGATCCCACAGTGGAAATATTTATGTCAGGACGTTTAAAAGATATAGACATAAGGAATCATTGATTCTTATGCATTCCCCTGGAATTTCTTGCTAGAAACAGGAGGGGGAGTGGAGGAAAATTGAGATAAAAGTGAGTGCTTTCCCACTATCTTAAAGAATGGTTTCACATCTGAACTGGCTGTTTCAAGAACAACAGATACTCTGGAAAAAAATTTGGAGGCTTCTTAAAAATCTAAACGTAGACCTGCCATAAGATCCAGCAATCCCACTCCTGGGGATATACCCAAAGGACTGTGACACAGGTTACTCCAGAGGCTCCTGCACACCCATGTTTATTGCAGCACTATTGACAATAGCCAGGTTATGTAAACAGCCAAGATGCCCCACTACTGATGAATGGATTAAGAAAATGTGGTATTTATACACAATGAAATTTTACTCAGCCATGAAAAAGAATGAAATGTTATCATTCACAAGTAAATGGATGGAACTGGAGAACATCATTCTGAGCAAGGTCAGCCAGGCTCAGAAGACCAAAAATCTTATGTTCTCCCTCATATGTGGACTTAAGATCTAGGGCAAATACAGCAAGGGAATTAGACTTTGGTCACATGATAAGACAACAACACACAAGGGAGTTATGAGGATAGGTAAGAAACCCAAAAAAACATATGATAGCATTTGATGTCCTCAATGCAAAGGAACTAATGCAGAGACTTTAAAGTGACAGAGGCCAATAGGAGAAGGGGACCAGGAACTAGAGAATAGGTTAGTTCGAGTAGCATCAACTTAGAATATAACACATACGTACATGAAAGCAATGCGAGGAATCTCCCTGTACAGCTATCCTTATCTCAAGTAGACAAAATACCCTTGGTCCTTCTTATTATTGTTTATATGTTCTCTTTAACAAAATTAGAGATAAGGGCAAAACAGTTTCTGCCTGAAAGCAAGGGAGTAGGGGGGGAAGCGGGAGGGGGCAGGGAGTAAAAGGGAAGGAGTGGGGGAAGGAGGGAGAAATGACCCAAACATTGTATGCACATATGAATAAAAGAAATTAAAAAAAAAGAATCACAGATACAATGGACTGCTAATAACTGATGCACAGACTTCTAGAAATTAGGCATTTATGAACATATAAATCGTGGGCTGGAAATGGAGAGAAGTGAGGGAATATTGCAAGAAATCCTCTAACTGAAATCTGCTCAAATGGAAAGCTCTCATAAAAAATAACAACCTACTGTGAATTTCTAGTTAGACAACTGAAATACTATCACAAGACAATAATAAAATGTAAAACAGTTATTCTCCAATCTGTGCCAGCTGAAACACCAGTGTTTTGACAATGAAGAGTATTCATATCATCAATCCCCATACAACCCTAGCAGGAGAACAGTCACTAAAATAGGACTGAAGTAACTCTAAACAAAAATAGCTTACAGAATTGGCAAATGGGACAATGGCTGTTTTCCATTATAATTTGGTAGCAACAGTTTACTTCCTCTGTTGTATTTTAAAATTATTGAATTCTCACAGTTCATAATTCCCTGATACCACAATTTTATTTGCATCCTAATTCCTGAATGCAACTGTTACCAGATTCCACAGAATACCATTGGCTGAGGCATAGTAGATTTAAAGATAGCCTTTTAGAAAGAAGTCCTTTAAGGGTTCAGATATCCTTTTCCATCTTTATGAAAGAGAGGAAGAGCAGAATACTCAAGGTCAGATGCTGGATTCTCCTCTGGGTATGGACAGTAAGGAGAAGACCCTAGAACACCCCCTTGGACCCTGTCTCCTTCTTGTGATCTGTATTCTTAAAAGGACCCCAAATAAAAGAAAACCAAGATTAACGGCTTCATGACATCAGGTGCAGCTACAGAAAATGAATTTTCCTGTGGCATTTTCCAGAGAAAACTTCAGAATAAGTTGTCAATCCCATCCTGTGCTAATGGTACTGTATTTGCATAAAATTGAAATGCACTTTATACTCTTCTCTTACCTGCCTACTGTCCCTCTGAGAGGACGTTGAAGAGGAGGCACTTCTATGGGTTGGAGTGGATGTTTTATGAGCAGGAGATATGCCCTTCTCTTCTGAACTCATTGCTGCAGTTAGAGTCTAG
Source organism: Castor canadensis (assembly GCF_047511655.1). Lineage (NCBI taxonomy): Eukaryota > Metazoa > Chordata > Mammalia > Rodentia > Castoridae > Castor > Castor canadensis. Next base: position 130,774,895 of record NC_133389.1, on the reverse strand, counting down.
CTATGCACATTTGAGACCATCCCAATCTTCTCTTAGACTCACAGGTGAGGAAGCAGATGGTTTTTCAGCTTCATTCCATTTCATGAATCAGGTTATAGTAGGAAAAAGCAGGCAAACATTGAAGTGTCCAAACAACCTAAAAGCAAAACAAAGAGGTTTCATGTAAGTAATTAAAAATAAATTAAAATCTCTATATTTAGGAAAAAGTTAATTTGTGCTAGTAAGAAGAACTCTGACACAAAGGGAAATGCTTCTTCCTTCAGATTTTAAGTTAGAGGATAAAAGCATCAATATATTTCTTTGTCAACAAGGAAAATGGGAAGAAACCATATGCTCAAATCCTATTCTTCCCTTATGTTCTCTACATTTTAAGGTAGCTTGATTTTTATAATCTGGATTCTAATGCCAAAGTATATCAGCTTCTTCCCCAATAATTTGCACTTCCTGCACCCAATGGATTATAAAAGTTCAGTCCATGCTTGTCATTAATATAGTCCATCTATGTCATATATGTGATGGTTAAATCAAACACAAAGCGGTTATAAAAGGGTTAATTCGTTATGTGCACTCTGTGATCCAGTACTGCAAAAGATCAGGGAATATCCTTGCTACAGTTTGGAAGTTGAATGTCTCCCAAAGACCCATGTCTTAAAGGTCTGATCTTCAGGTTGGTACTCTTAGGAACAAGAACTACCTCTACAGAATGAGACTATAGGAAGTCCTTAGGTCATTAGGAGTGGGCTCTTCAAAAGGATTGTGGGACCCTGGTCCCTTCCTTGTTCTCTTTTGCTTCCTGGCCATAAAATGAGCTGTGTGCTCTGCCATGTGCTCCCTGTCATTGCATCTGATACCTTCAGCCAAGTCCTAAAAGATGGTGATGAGCCAGGAAGAAAAGAAACACCCCCTCTCCTTCCTAAAAAAAACACCTGTTTGTGCCAAAATCTTTGTACTGAAACATAGTCCTCCCACTGGCAATAAAAAAAACTATAAAACCCAACATCTAATCTGACTCAGAGGACCACTGGTTTCTGGGTCCCGCTGCATGTCCCCCCATGCGGCCTTTTCTTTCTCTTCTCTACAAATAAAACTTCTCTGACCTCTGCTGCTCAAGTCTGCCTTTGATTTCCATCTAAGCATGGAACAAGGACCCTCACCACCCCAAAATCCCAGCGTATCAATTTGAATAATCTTTAAAGATCATTTTAACCAATTACCAGTCAAGTGTTTGATCACCTGTTCTATTTTAAAATGCATTATAAGAGTACATTTAAATTCTGCTAGAAGGTTGGACCTACTTATTCTTTATTCCTAGAGTGTAGGAATTATTGTGACATAAAAAAATACTTATTTCATTTCTATCAAAGAGCATTTTCAGAAATTGCCTAAACAAGGTTCTAAACCTAAGACCGTAATTTTAAAGTCAATACCAACATAATTACTATACTCAATGAGAAAAGTACAGTGACTGAAAATAACAGCAATATGAGAGCTGAATGCCTCATTTTTCTGTCTCAGTCTTCCCTTTTATCAGTAGGTGTACTATAAGTATTGCTAAGTGCTGTAACATTTGCATTTACATGATTGACATAAAATTCAGATTTATGATACATGGACCTCATTTTTTAAAGCAAAAAGTGGTAGGGAAAACTTTCAGGACTTGCTGCTCACTAGGCCTCATAAATTATGTGTCCAGAAAAACATGTGAAACTGAGGACTATTTAGCATTGGCTACGTAGTGATGCAATCACAAGGAAGTCCCAAACCCCAGGGGCTTACAAAGGATATTTATTACCTGCCAATTTACAGACCCATATCCTAGGCTTACATAGAAGAGCAGTCCTCCCTACCCCTCTGCCCATGAGAGGGAGGGAAAAGAGCCCCTATGGCGAACCATAGGGACAGTTCTTAAAGCTTTTGCTTGTAAGTGGCACATGTCACCTCCACCCATATTTATCGGCCAAAGCAAGTTATATGGTCCAGATGAGATCGGTGATGCATGAAATAACTCCTACCAGTGCGACTGGCAGTAGACACTGGGGAAGAATAACATAATTCACTATATAAACAACAGGAAAAGATTAAAAATTCAGATGAAAATGTTTGACTTGACTAGTTTTATCACTCAAAGATAATCCTTGTTAACATTTTTGGTTCTACTTTAACCAAGGTCAGAGAATATCAATAGCACTATCTGTAATATGCCTTTTCAATTAGTATAACACTAACAGCTTTTTTAATGACAAAGAACTTCAACCCCAGTCTTAGCCAGTACAGATCAAGCTACTATACAAATATTCAGTAGATCTAAGCATTCTTACACTGGGACATGTAAATTGTATTCAGTGTATCTTGAAACAGTAAGATTTATCACAAAAGAATACGTACTAGCTACATACTCAATTTTAAGCCTTATAAAAAAGACTGTTCAATACTTTTTTGCTTTTTTTTATATGCTTTCTTTTTGTTTACAAGTATTAATGAAGTTTTGTCTATTTGTCATGTGTAGTTTTTCTGTATCATTTTGTATTACATGTCCCTGCAGTAAGCTCATACTGAGATTTTTTTTTTTTAATATCTAACTTTAGAGGCTTTTTCCAATTTTCACTTAGTGTTATAAGTAATAGCTGGCCTTATTCCTGCTGTATGATTTTACACATTCTGATTTTTTTTTTTTCCCTTTAATACTTAATGGCTTTTCCTTTACAATCTGCCTAGGCAATATACTGACTTTTACTTTGTTTTAGTTGACTTTTATGTTTGTCAATAATTTTAAAAATATGATTTCTGTTTTCAAGTCTTATCTCTTTTTCCCTTTAAGTTTTTCCAAATCATTCTGGAACCTACAGCTAGTGACAACTGAAAGTAAAATGGGATCTTTGATGTCTTCCTGTGTAATATAATCCCCATTCTCCTCCACCCTACCACCATCAGAATGCTCTCCTGCCAGCCTTATCTCTATCTTGGTGATTCTATCAAAGGGTTTTGAGAATATCACTTGGATTCTACAGTAGTAGAAAGTTGCTGGTACTACTTTTTCTGGTGGAGGCCAACTAGGATCTCAAGGTGCATGGACAAACTGTACGGAAAGCAAAGTCAGTAAGATTAAAAGCAGGTTTCTTTTCTGCAAGTGAAGCTAAGGTTTGCCATAATCAAAACCTGGCCAGGTTTTTCTCAGTTTGAGATATAACCTTCATAAACATATGGTTTAGTTTTGAACACAGACTTCAAGTTAGTTTTTGGGTTACTGATAGTTTATCTTTTTTCAGTCTTTGTGTAACTATTTACAGAGAATTTGGGGGGACTATATTACAGATCCTAGACACAAGCCACTTGAGTCAGGACATTTCTATCAATTGATTGTATCAATGCAGATGTCATTCTTGTGCTGAGGGTTGGAGTAAACTAGTTTTCCATCAAGATCACTGCCAAAGCAATGAAGGCTTATAGTCATTATATTGTTATGACATACTACTGTTCTTCCTTAAGGAGAAAAGATAATGAATCTTTTTTTTTTTTCCCTCCTAAGGTCATTAATACAAAGGTAAGAAAAAAAGCAAACCAAGGTTGATTTTTTGTTTTTTGAGACAGGATCTGCTCGTAGCTCAGGCTGGCCTTAAGCTCTCTATCTTCCTGTGTCAGTCTCTTAGTGCTAGGATTACACCCATGTATCATCATGCTCCTCTAAGGACTGATTTTAAGAAGGTAAGCCAGTGACTTTAGGAAAGATGGCAGTATGATATGTGGTAGTTATTTTCCTAGAAAATGGCTGAAAAACCAAGGATGATAAGGACTTTCAAAAAAAAGAGAGAGATTATTATTACTTATATTAAGAAACAGTGATTTCTACATGCCACAAAATTTAATGAGTATGTGCTAAAATCACTTAATTCAGGACACAACCATGACATGGAAAACCTAACTTCCCTTCTAAAGATAGTGAAGCAGTGTTAGAGGGAAAAAGTCTGGCAAGCTCGACTAGTTTCCCCAAATTGGAGAGGTAAGAGGCATGAGACACAGGCAAAGTGCTTGCCACAGGTCAAGCTTTCTGAGCCACTGAAGCACATCCTTCCTGGCATAGTGAGTACCCAGCCCTGTCTTGCTCTTTACTGTTTTCTTCAGTCTTAGCTTCCTATGAACAATATGGATACATCCCAGCATATCTCCAAAATATAAAATCTTCCCCATCCAAGGCTAGCCTCTGGTACAGTTGCTTACAAAACCAAGGAGGGAAAAGTACACAATGGCTCAGGTTCCCTGATAGTACTGACCAAGTCTCCATTCCTCCCCACACTCCTTAGGCATAAGTAAGTAAATAACAAATATCACCTCCTTTATCACCCAGCCCTCCAGGGTGAATTTTCAGAGGAGGATTTGAGTGTGAAGTGTAATTGGTACAAATAATCTTTTGGCAAAGAGCAGACCTCACACAAAGAAAAGAAAATTAAAATTTAAAAAGTATATTAAACATCTATGAAAATTCATTCCCCAAAAGAGAGAAAATTTTTATGTGCAAAAGTTAAAGAGCACCTTTAGAATCAGGGGAAGGTAGCTTTAAAGCATAAGTGATTAATACTTTCACAAAACTTAAAGAAGAAACCGATTAAGAGATGACAAGTTTGGGTGTGATGGGAACTGGCCTACTTAAGAAGTTAAGGAAACAAATAACACCAGAATTGAAATCTACTAACTAAAATCTTACTAATGAAGCACAGGATGGTTCTGCATGGAAAAAGTTAGTGATAAGAAAGTTAAAATCGAGAAAACCATCTTGCAAGCACAAAAAAGAGCAGGAAACAGTTTAAAGCGTAAAAAAGAAAAGTTAAGAGCTATGATAACTAACTGAATCTACAGATCATAACAGTCCTGGACAGGAACTAAAAAAGAAAAAGAAATATTCAAAAGGAGTCCTGAACATGGAATTCAATGTGGAAATTAAAAGGATCACATATAAATTATATGAATAAATATATATAGCAGGCTGATAAGAATTTTGAGTTCTACTTTATGTCTCTTTAAAATACAGGACCAGAGAAGAGGTTTGTAAGGGTAGAAAAGAAGGTGGACATATTCTCTGGAAGGCAGATAAGTCTCTTGTCGCTCTCTCTCTCTCTTACACATCTCACTACACACACACCTCACTGAATGAACACACACACACACACACACACACACACACACAGCATGAAGAAGATAGGGTTAGAAAGCCATCAAGTAACATCCAAGTTGTATGATTTTTAGAACTACAGTAAAAAGGCAACATGAATCATATGTGCAAAAATCACTTCTTGTAGATGAACTCATGCCAAAGGGCTGATTTTACCCACCAAGTAGAAAGAATTCCTTACTAGAGAAAAGGTTAGATAAAAAAGAATTAAACTAGAAGGTAACACACATGCACAGGAAATTAATGTGAGTCAACTCCCTGTATAGCTATCCTTATCTCAACCAGCAAAAACCCTTGTCCCTTCCTATTATTGCTTATACTCTCTCTTCAACAAAATTAGAAATAAGGGTAAAATAGTTTCTGCTGGGTATTGAGGGGGTGGGGGGAGAGGGAGGGGGTGGAGTGGGTGGTAAGGGAGGGGGTGGGGGCAGGTGGGAGAAATGACCCAAGCCTTGTATGCACATATGAATAATAAAACAATAAAAAAATAAAATAAAGAATTCCTCATTGTACTTTATACATTTTATCATAGCTACAGTGAAATCCTTGTATTGAAAAGTTTTCACTTTCCTTATTTTATGTTGTCTCTATAATCAGTCTAAATTTTCTTCAATGACTTTAGAATTCATTTTACTCATTTATTTGTAACTCTTCATATAGAAACCTCCAAAAATCAGATTGCATCAGTCATTTTCTAATAATACACTAATCTCTGTGAAATTACAATGTGATAACATCTTTATTTGAAAGCTGTCGTTTGAGCTGAAGTACTACTCTCTAATTAGGACATCTGCCCTTAAATTTAATAATTACACATTCTTTTCGATCTACTTTGAATGTTCTGCTTGTGTGAAATTTGTATTCTAGGAATATGGCCCACACTCTCCACTTGTGTTAGCTTTTGTTGGTTCTTGGACATTCTGCATTGAATTGTTCTCAGGACTGAGTCTTCAAAGCATTGTCAGAAAGAGATTAAGGAATGCTTCCTTATCCTGAATATCAAACTACCTCTGATACTGTTTCCCTAGGCAATCCTTCTCTGGACATCTGTTAATTTTATAATTAACAAAAAATAAATGGCCTTTCAAACAATTCTCAATGAGTAAAAAAACATCACGTGAGAAATGTTACTTGAGGTCAGAGTTCTAAAAAAAAAAAGAATGCCACCTCCTTCCAATAGCTCTCTCTATCATCTAGCATTAACGGGTTCCGCGCATCCACCAGACTGACGTGCTGCCACCCCTCTCCCAGATCACTTGCTGTCCATTCGTAGGAATGGCTCCCGTTAGCCACTGTGTATAAATGAGGAAATAACTGGGGCTTAGGAAGTTTATTAAATAGAGTCCTTGGTTTGGTTTCCCAACTGATTTGACGTTAAATCCCAAACCACAAATTCTTTCATCATTCTTTACCCTAAATTTACCAATAAATAGATGAGCAAACTAAGCAATAAAGCAAGTTTTCTAGAACATAGTACATTACTAAAGGCACAGGATCCAAATTTATAGAGGTTCTGAACCTATGACTTATGAATGATTTCAGCATGTTCTTCAAACCCTAGAAATAATATGAAAAGTGGTGGGTATATGTGCATTTTGTTTTCCCTAGGAGCGATTCAGTAGCTCACATCAGATTATCAAAGTTCTAAAAAAAAAACACAAAGGAGAGCCTTGGGAGTTTACGTTACTAAAAGGGTTCCTATCAGTACAGGTTTAAAAAAATCACTGGGCACACACAGAGGCTGTGTAACATTGAAAGTAATGAGATCACAGCACATTTGATCTTGATCTTGATGGGAGCATGTGCCAGGGGTACTCTTCACAAGGCCACCTTGATATCTCACTTGATAATTATTTTACCAGCACTAACTTTCCAAAATTCACTTCTTCACTCATCACTTGGTTTCTGACCTTTGCTGACACGTCAAAAAAGGAAGACTGGCTAATGTTACAATTTATATTTTAACAAGAAAAATAATAATATTGTGAAATATGGTCCTGATGACTGCTAACAGTCATTGTCATCGGCAGAGTACAAAAAGGAAACAAATTTGGTTTTCACCTCCACTTTGTAAACTTAATTCATAAATCCATGTCAAGTTTGTACCAAGTGACTCTGAATATCACATGTCCGGTTCTGTGGAGGAATATCCTGTCAAAACAACCATATTCTGCATGGAATTGAGGTATGCTATGAGCTGGCTTTAGTTAAAAATGTTCCTAAACTAACCCTGTACAGTGCTTTGAGAATAGAAAATGGTGTAGCTGCTGGAGGGAAAAATGTACAGCAATTTTTCAAAATACTAAAAATAAGGCTGAGTGCCTGTAATAAGGCTCATGCCTGTAATCCCAGCTACTTGGGAAGCAGAGCCCAGAAGGATCAAGGTTTGAGGCCAATCTGAACAAAAAGTTAGGAGACCCCAATCTCAACAAATAAGCTGACTGTGGTGACTTGGGCTGTGATCTCAGTTATGCAGAAGGCACAGGGTATAAGGATCAGTCTGAGGCAAAAAGTAGAGACCCAAGAAATGCTAAAGCAAAAAGGACTGCAGACATGGCTCAAGTGATAGAACACCTACCTAGTAAGCAAGAGATCCTGAGTTCAAACCCCAGTAGTGTAATATGTATATACATACCTAAGTATATAGATAGATAGATAGATAGATAGATAGATAGATAGATAGATAGAATTGCTATGTGATGGAGCAATTCCACTGCTAGGTTTATACCCAAAAGAAACTGAAGGCAGGGGCTATAACACATGTTGTACACCCACATCAAGACAGTATTGTTCACATTAGCCAAAATGTGGAAACAATGTAAGTATCCATCAATACATGAATGGACAAAGAGTGTGGCATATTAATATAATACAGAATGCTAAATAAAATTTAGCCATAAAAAGAAAGGAAATTATGCCAGGTGCAGTGATTCATGCCTATAATCCCAGCACTCAGAAGACTGATACAAGATATTCATGAGTTCAACACCAGCCTGGGCTACATAATGAGACCCTGTCTCAAACAAACAAATAAGACAATAAGACAATAAATAAATAATAAAGGAAGGAAATTATGACATATGTGACAACATGAATGAACCTTGAAGACAGTACACTAAATGAAATAAGCCAGACACAAAAGGACAAATACTGTATGATTCCATTTGTGTGAAGTACCTAGAGTAGCCAGAAAGTATACAGAAAGTAGAATGGAGGTTTACCAGGGTCTGTGTGGAGGAGGAAACAGAGAGCTAGTACATAGTGGATCCAGAGTTTTGGTCTAGAAGATGAAGAAGTTCTGGAGATGGATGGTGAAAGTAAATGTACTTAATGACAGAATCATCCACTAAAAATGGCACTAATGGTAAATGTTATGCTACATGTGCTTTTATTGCAACAAAAATATTCCTGAACTATTAGCTATCATGACTTTTATAATATGCCTTTATACTGTTTTGCAGTCAGTTTACATCTTTATGCAAACTCCCCTCACCTAGCAGAACTGGCTCTCTAATCTGTATTACTTTCTTACTTCCATGTCATATGGTACTGAAGATGCCCTGCACTGTTTATTTGACTTGACTCAGGGACATCCTTGAAGGAGAGGACTGTATCCCTTTGTCATTGTAGTCATATGTCATTAGCTACAGAACCCACTCAGAATGTTTACTGGGCTTATCACTTTAGTTAGACTTCAGTTCCTCCATTATACCCATAAGTATAGCTGGCTGTGCTCACGGACTGCCTGTAGATAACCGTCCTGTGATTTTACTTTATTTGCTTGAAAATAATCCAAAAAAATTCAAATAATTTGTGATTGCAGTTTCTTATCTGTTCAGAAGTCACTAGAAATAAAGACTGTACAAAGTTCAATATTCCCAAGAGAACACTCCTTGGTTGTCCTAAAAAAGACACACCAGGCTGCTAATGGTACTCTAAGGGCCTGCTGCTTTATTAGGCTCTGTTCCCTGGTGCCGAGTTATGCATTAGAAATAAATATTCTTTCAAACTCAGCTGATAGGTGGGCCTCCCCACACAGAATTATGGCACCTGCCACCTACTAATTTACTAGCCATCGTCTACCCCAATTGCAGACATTTCAATGTCAGAACTTTGAGAACCTGCCATCACTCTAGAGCCTGCACATATTAGGGTACCAAAACTCTGCTTTTGTTAGACATCTAGCATGAGTGTTGGCTTCAATTATTGCTCCTTCACTGTTACAGGAAGGAGGAACAACTGGCTTAACAGAGGATCTGCTGCCAAGTGCTGGGTTCTTCAGCCTTGTGAGCTTGTTTAATTGGAGTTTGGTAATCTTAGAACATATCTAGTGGAATCCCTTGCTCTGGCTCAGAAACTGACTGTGTGCATCTCTGGAGCTCAGGCTTACAGATATCTGCCTTGGGCACTAGAAATGGGCCATGTGAGAATATTCAAGCCACTAAACATTTACCAGCACACCACTGTGTATAACTTGTGATTTTTTTTTTTTTTTACATACACACATACACAACCTCAGCCTGGTACCAGTGGTTCATGCCTGTAATCCTAGATCCTTGTGAGGCAGAGATGGGGAGGATCACAGTTTGAGGTAAGCCTAAGCAAAAATTTCATGAGATTCCATCTCAACAAATAGCTGGGTGTGGTGGTGGTGCACACATGTCATCTCAAGCTATTCAGGAGACTGAGATCGGGAAGATTGTGGTTCCAGCCTGGGCAAAAACCTAGTCCCTAGCTCCAAAATAACCAGAGAGAAAAGGAATGGAAACTCTGCCTATCAAGCATGAAACCCTGAATTCAAACTCTAGTACTGCAAAAAAAAAAAAAAAAAGAGAAAAAGAAAAGAGAGAGAGAGAGAAGAAAAACAGAAGAAAAATCTTGTGGACATTGAAACTAATCTCAACTCTGTTACTGCCTAGTTGAAACCTCAGGCAATTTACTTCATCTCTCTGCTCCAGTTTCTTCATCTATAAAACAGGGATAACTTTGTTTCAGGAAGTTTTGAGAAACAAATGAAATAATCTGTGCAAAATGCTTACTATTGTTATACACACTGTTCTAAGCCCATCCCCTAGGTTGCTAGGTGAGGGGATTCAGCCTTGAGGACACACTACATATTTTTTAGCATGAGCTTCCCCCACAAACAGGTTCAGGAAACCCTATCTCAACCAATAAGCTGGATGACACACACCTGTCATCCAGCTATGTGGAAGGCATAGGCAGTCCAAGGCCGCCCTGAGCAAAAAAGCAAGACCCTATGCAAAAAATAACTAAAGCAAAGAGGGCTAGAGGTATAGAGTATCTGCTTAGCAAACACAAGGCCCTGAGTTCCAACCCTAGAACTAAAAATAAAATTCCAACTTTGAGAATGATTTGCTCTATGATGATTTTTGCTAATTTTCCATCAAAGCATAATCAGTATTGGAAGATACACACAATTTTTGAAAAACCCACAAAAATAGAAACTAAGGTACAGGTTTAAATATATATTGTGTGGCATATCCTAGCCCACACATCAATACAAGATAAGAGAATGATCGAACACCACTCTTACTAAGATTATTTTAATGTGAAAAATACTTAACATACTGACACAAAGTGAGGGTAAGGGGATCCTGAGGGTTTGGCAACCTATACTTGAGATCCAGAAAGGGTATCCTTCCTGTGATAAGCTACAGTTCATAAAGTAATAAACTTCAAAAGGCCAAACTCCAGCCTTCCTTTTCAAATCCCAAGCTTTGGAAATGCCATTGCTAAGTGCCTACCAGGAAGGTTCTGAGATGCTCCCTGGACCAACATGTCACCTATAAAGTTACGTGAAATGCAAGTTCTTGAGTTCATCCATACTCATGAATCCAAAATTCTGAGAATGGTACCCCACAATGTGTGTTTTAACAAGCCTGCCATCAAGCAGCAAGAGTATTGGGGGTGCCAACTGGAATCTATTTAGACCTAATACCAGGGATTAGTCACATAATATTAGACAGTTATTCCCAAGTCATAGACCTAAAGTCTCAAAAATAAAGGAATTAGTAAGATTTTTTTCTTCAGAAATTAAAAAAGTTTTGGAATAAAACTTTAAGTTATAATTAAAGCACTTAGCATTTCATATTTATATATTCATAAATGGTTTTTATACTGTAAAATTATTCCTAAAAACCATAGAGAGCCTATGGAAAACAATTTTAATACAAATATAATACGCTTATGAATAAAGACAAAAATAAAGCAAAAAATGTCTATCATGAATAACAGGATTTCTGCTGTCTACTAATCCCTGCAGTTGCAAAAACTCTTGGATCCCAAATTCAGAAATTAAGAGAGATAACTTAGCCACTGTCTTTGACTAGAATGGGAGGGGAGTCTATAAACATTCTATGTAAAGGGCCAGACAAAATATTTTAGGCTCTGGGAACCATGTAGCTACTCAGTAAATATGCCAATTGTATTGGAAAAGCAGCCATAGATAATCTACAAAGAAGTAAGCATGGTGTATTCCAATAAAACTTTATTTACAAAACAGGGAACAAGCCATATTTGGCCTGTGGTCTTTAGTTTGCTGACCCCTTAACTAGACCATGAATCATGGGGATGCATTCTTGGGACCAGATGCTGGAAACTGCTTTCACAGTCCATAGATTACCAAACAGCTTCCCAGGTCTGGCAGATCTGCAAGAAGGCTGGTAAGTCATTTATGCTAGAGATCTTAAATTTAATTGTTTTCACCAAGTTCAGATTTCTCTATTATCTCCCCTAACATGTGAATGAAGATATTTTATGCTTAGAAGTACACAAATCAAAAAATCTAAGACAAAGTACAAAGCCTTCTTTTATTAATAGTAAAACTTTTATCTATGATGTTAGTTTTATTAATGCTCATTAGAAAAAGATTTGCTAAATTCTAGCTGAAGGACAAAACCCCAAATAGTCCAAGAGTATTTCAGGAAAATGCATAAATAAAGAAATAAAGAAAGAAAAAAATGGATCTTGAAAATTGAGAGTAAGATTTTTTTCAGTAGTGGGGCATCTTGGCTATTTCCATAACTTGGCTATTGTGAATAGTACTGCAATAAATATGGATGTCCAGGTGCCTCTGGAGTAATATGAATGTGATTTTAAAAGAACAGAACTTGAAAATACTACAATCTCTTCTCCAAAAGCTGTTAATTCACAAAATATCATCCTACATAGGACATCTGTTCTAAACAACATTAAGTACAGTTAGTTGTTATTAGCATTAACAGTAGCCTTTGGGCTAGGTGTGATGGTATACATATATAATCCCAGCACTGGGGAATTGGAGGCAGAAGGTTACTGAGTTCAAGGCCTGCCTGAACCACATAGTGAGACCCCCGTCTCAAAAAAATAAAAATTATTTTAAAAATAGAGTAATAAAATAGCTTACAAATTTCTTAAAAACATTCTAGAGTAGTTTAATTTTGCCTTTTGAAAAACTTTTTTCTAATCAATATTTGACTAGTTTCAAAAAATCTGGCAATCATATTGTATTATTGTCCCAATTACTTTCCTTCTGCTTTTGAAGTAAAATTTGAGGATATGCCTCTTTAAAACTTTTTTTCCTCCTAAAGATATATTTACTCTCTTCTCAATTACATTCAAAAACTTGGTAGAACCTATTATTATATGCAACCATGTTCATAGAATAAACCAATGCATTTATTCCAGGTATGAGAGACCTAATGAAACACTAGAAAAAAAACAGTTGAAACATAAACTCAATCAGAAAATCTAGGACATGACATCAATTTGGACATGATGAATGTTGACAACTGTTTGTTTTTCTGAAGACTGCATTATTATTTGCTGTTGAATAAAATACTCAAAAGGATAAAGACAAAAACAGACTAAGAACTTGTACTGTCTTGGATCCTGAAGATGTCCTCCTATTTTTCCCATAAGTTTCATAATTTTACATTTAAATCTGTAACCTACTATTAGTTTATTTTGTATAAAGTTTAACTCAAGGCTCACTGCTTTGTCTATGAATGTTTAATTGCTCAAACACCATTTGTTGAAAAGACTATCCACCTTTCATTGAATTACTTTTGCACCTTTGTCAAAAAGTACTTGAGCATTAAAAAAGGAAATAAAGAATGAAATTATATCATTTACAGGAAAATGGGAACTGGAAATTATCATGTTAAGCTAAGCTCAGAAAAAAAATTTCACATTTTCACTCATATTCAGAATTTAGACCTAAAAATATGAAATGATTGCTAAAGAGGGACTGTTTGAGAGAGGAAGGAGCGGGAGAAGAGAAGGTGATGGGGGGGAGGTGAATATTGTAGAAGTACATTGCATGTATGTATGAAAACAGCACAATGAAACCCTCAAAACCTGTTAAAGTGAGTGTAGTTAAGAAAGAACAAAACAGATGGGGTGAGTATGATCAGAGCACATTATATGTTGTAAATATCATCATGATTTCCAAGGGATTTCCCTTTGTACGATTAATTAATGCTAATAAAATTTTTTTAAGGAAAAAAGATGAACTTTGTAATTTTTGTTAGGTTGCCGACATTTAAATGTTAAAATGAAGCATTTAAGAAAGTCAGAACCTGTCTAGCCTGGAAATGAGCAATTGGAGAAAAGTCTAGCATGTAAGAATATTCAAGTAATGGGTTCTCAACACCCACAATTTTCCCAGCAGCTGTTCCTGTGTAAGTATGGCTTCTTTGTCCTTGCAAATCTAAGCACACAGTACTTGATTTAGTATACACTTTAGCATTTCTTCAGTGTTTTTCTTCTAAATGTTTTATTTTGGCATAACTTTAAATTTGCAGGAAAATTTCAAAGATACTATAGAGAGTTCCCATGTACCCATCACCTAGGACACTCCAGTTTTCACCAGCTTTTTCAGAAGCTGATAAAACAAGATTTTTAAAAAAATTTTTATTGTTTTATTATTCATATGTGCATACAAAGCTTGGGTCATTTCTCCCCCCTTCCCCCACCCCCTCCCTTACCACCCACTCTGCCCCCTCCCTCTCCCACCCACCCCCTGGATACCTGGCAGAAACTATTTTGCCCTTATCTCTAATTTTGTTGTAGAGAGAGTATAAGCAATAATAGGAAGGAACAAGGGTTTTTGCTGGTTGAGATAAGGATAGCTATACAGGGAGTTGACTCACATTAATTTCCTGTGCATGTGTGTTACCTTCTAGGTTAATTCTTTTTGATCTAACCTTTTCTCTAGTTCCTGGTCTCTTTCTCCTATTGGCCTCAGTTGCTTTTAAGGTATCTGCTTTAGTTTCTCTGCGTTGAGGCAACAAATGCTAGCTAATTTTTTAGGTGTCTTACCTATCCTCACCCCTCCCTTGTGTGCTCTCGCTTTTATCATGTGCTCGAAGTCCAATACCCTTGCTGTGTTTGCCCTTGATCTAATGTCCGCATATGAGGGAGAACATACGATTTTTGGTCTTTTGGGCCAGGCTAAACTCACTCAGAATGATGTTCTCCAATTCCATCCATTCACCAGAGAATGATAACATTTCGTTCTTCTTCATGGCTGCATAAAACTCCACTGTGTATAAATACCACATTTTCTTAATCCATTCGTCAGTAGTGGGGCATCTTAGCTGTTTCCATCACTTGGCTATTGTGAATTGTCCTGCAATAAACATGGGTGTGCAGGTGCCTCTGGAGTAACCTGTGTCACAGTCTTTTGGGTATATCCCCAAGAGTGGTATTGCTGGATCAAATGGTAGATCAATGTTTAGCTTTTTAAGGAGCCTCCAAATTTTTTTCCAGAGTGGTTGTACTAGTTTATACTCCCACCAACAGGGACAAGAGATTTTAACCTTAAGGTTTATCTATTCAGTTTATCTATCAGTTGAAAACTAAAAAGACATTTGGAAATAAATTCAAATGGCAAATCTATATTATGCAAACTCCATAGTATCTTCAAATTTACTATTCTATTACTGAAAATTTAGTCAGGAAATCACCATTTAGCACCCAGCTCAAGTGTCACCTCAGAATATGTACAGCACCCTGTCCCTTTGGAGCACAATTTTCTTTTTTTTTTTTTATTATTCATATGTGCATACAAGGCTTGGGTCATTTCTCCCCCTTGCCCCCACCCCCTCCCTTACCACCCACTCCACCCCCTCCCTCTCCCTCCTACCCCCTCAATACCCAGCAGAAACTATTTTGCCCTTATTTCTAATTTTGTTGAAGAGAGAGTATAAGCCATAATAGGAAGGAACAAGGGTTTTTGCTGGTTGAGATAAGGATAGCTATACAGGGAGTTGACTCACATTAATTTCCTGTGCGTGTGTGTTACCTTCTAGGTTAATTCTTTTTGATCTAAACTTTTCTCTAGTTCCTGGTCCCCTTTTCCTATTGGCCTCAGTTGCTTTTAAGGTATCTGCTTTAGTTTCTCTGCATTAAGGGCAACAAATGCTAACTAATTTTTTACTTGCCTTACCTATCCTCATCCCTCCCTTGTGTGCTAAAGCTTTTATCATGTGGAGCACAATATTCTTTTCATTTTCTTCACAACACTTGTCATTTGTGCTCTGGCTTATTGTCTACCCCTAGAGACCTCACTTCTTGTTCCTGCTCTCCTGTTATAAACCCAGGATGCAGAATAGTGCCTGGTGGACACTAAGTATGTACTGAATAGTCTTTGCTGGAAACATAAATGAATAAATGAGTGCTTACATAAATGAGTAAATGTTTTCTATAGTGGGAATGATGTAAGACATAATAAATGATATATCTGTTTAGATGACTGTTAGTCCTAAAATTTCAGACCTTTAAATGTCTACCACTAGCCATACACAGTTGAATTTTGGGGAGTCTGTGTGTTAGCCCGTCATCTTTATAGTCAGTTCTTACAGGAACAATGTTTAGAATTATTATTTTGAAAGGTTTTAGCTTTGAAACCTTTCAAAGCAGATCAGTGTTGTTGGTTCACTGCCACAATATTTCCTGGCATTATTCTTTTGATTGGCAAAGTCAATGAAGTAAAATTTAAATTATCCTCAAAGCTAGGCTAATTTAAATATGAATCATTCTTCCATACATAAAGGCATATTTGAAAAAAATTCACAAATATTTTACTCCAAGGGTTTGGGAATGAGACATTGTGAGAACACAGGCTAAAAGTTTAAAAGTCAGTAAGGGGAATGATGCATCATCTCCTTCCTCCTTTCTGTTGCCCATCTCTGTGATTCAGTTTCAAGGAAATTACCTTAATGGAGGGAAATGGAAGGAGAGAAGGATGAATGGATAGATGGAAGGGAGGGAAAAAGATTCAGAGGGAGGGAAAGACTACCTGTTCCCATATTTTCTATGAACCATTATATCCTCCCACAATCAAATAGTATAAAATGTGTACAGAAATCAAAGCACTTGACCAACCAAAAGAAAACAAAATCACTCCAGGGTAAGCACCATAAATATACATTTATCAACTGAAAACAGGAGGATAAATATGCTGGAGCACTTTCCGGCTCTCTGCTTCATTTTGACTGTGAATCTTTCTTTTCTTTCTGGACCTGCACCATGATGAAGGAGGTGGGAGCATACACTAATAAATGCACTCAATGAGGCACAAACTGATCCACCATCCAGACAGCACACTAATCATACTGTCACTCCCGGAACATCTCCTGCTTATGATGTAATGAGCTGCAAATAACTCAAATTATCTGGCAAACTACAGATTGAACAGACTGACTCTCACTGCTATGAAATATGTCAATACTAATACTAAAAACAGATTTAAAGGAAAAATTCATCTTCTGACTTCACACACAAATCTTAAAGGACCAAAAAAAAAAAACGATAAAAGGTAAATGGTCAAAGGTTTAGAAAATCTTATAGTTAACTCCTTTCTCTACATAAGGAACCAGGGTTCCTAGGAATAGTGAGTATGAAATGCCCAAGAGAAGTATGGGGCAACCTGTTATTGTATCGTAAAGCAGGATCAAAGAAACTCATAGAACAAGAAGAGTGCTTCTGGCATATTCTGTGTCTTGGTCTGGAACTGGTTACATACGATCCTATTCATTATGTCACAATTCACTGTGTTTCAACATGATAGGCTCTCTTTACTAAATGCACATGGCAAGCCAACTTGCAGAGGTTCCCAAAGAACAAAGAAGGGTTTATCTGAACATGGAAACCAACAACAAAAACTGCAATTAATTAAAACATAACAAATATTAAAAACCCATGAATTTATAATGATATTCATGAAAAAGGGAACTTTCCCTAAAAATGCAAAGATACAACATTTATCACCTTTTGAAGAAACAGATGCACCAATTCTGAAATTGTCAGTCATAAGGGAAATAATAAGCGCTTCCCTTCTGTCACCAGATACTAGTTGGTGAGGGAATTTCTTCATGAAGGAATTCCAGCAAATAAATACTAGGGCAGGAAGAGGATAAATCTTCTTTCACTGTTCCATTTTTATACACATATATAAAGTACATTGACCATATTCATCCTCCTCAACCCTCTCTGTTTACCCTCCCCCCTCCCAGTGGGATAAAATCTTTAGATTAAAAAAACTGATGGGGGCATTTCACAACAAACGATCACAGTGTCCTCCCTGAGTCTGCTGTTAAATCATAGCACCTCTTAAAGTAAGGCAGTCAAACCAAGGAAGCAGAACTTATGCCAAAATGTTAAATCTGAATCCAATCTAGTTTCTGGGTCTAACTTCCAAGTTCTAAAAAATTCAGACAATAAAAGAAAAAGGTACCAACAATTAACCAAACCCAGTATGTGGAACATTCTCTTGACCAAGTAGTTTAGTATCTGCAACAAATGAATGACTTGAGAAAAGGGGGAATATTCTAGATAAGAGACTAAAGAGAATCAATAACCAAATGAAATGTGGTTCAACTATAAAGAGCCAGATTTGAGATAAGGGAATATTTAATAAGTGGTAGATGATACCAAAGGATGGTTCTTCCTATTTGTAGGAGCAATAGGACATTATGGTTTTGTAGGAAATTTGCATATCAATAGATGCATACTGGGCATTGGGGTATATCTCACTGGTACACCACTTGCCTAGCACAACTAAGGCCGTGGGTCTGCACTGAAAAATCAAATGAACAAAAACAAGAAAAGCAAGATGCATACTGAAGAATAGTAGATATGTCATGATGTCTACTTCTAGCAATTCTAATAATTTCAGAATGAACAGAAAGGAATAGATGAATCTGATGTGTAAATTAAGGAGGTTCACTATACTATTCTCTTTACTTTTGCATAACTTTGAAATATTTCTAAGAGAAAGATATTTTTTATTTTTATTTTATTTTATTCATACGTGCATACAATGTTTGGGTCATTTCTCCCCCATTCCCTGTGCCCTTCCCTTAGCCCCTCCACCTCCTCCCTCTCCCCCTCAACCCCCTTGCTTCCAGGCAGAAACTATTTTGTCCTTATCTCTAATTTTGTTGAAGAGGGAGTATAAGCAACAATAGGAAAGAACAAGGGTTTTTGCTGGTTGATATAAGGATAGCTATACAGGGAGTTGACCTGCATTGCTTTCCTGTACATGTGTGTTACCTTCTAAATTAATTCTTCTCAAACTAACCTTTTCTCTAGTTCCTGGTCCCCTTCTCCTATTGGCCTCAGTCGCTTTAAAGTATCTGTATTAGGAGAAAGATATTTTTTTAAAAAATGGAGAAAAGGGGGCTGGTGGAGTGGCTCAAGTAGTAAGTGCCTCATAAGTGTGAAGCTGAGTTCAAACCACAGTCTTGCCAAAAAAAAATAGGGGAAAAAGGGGCTGGGGGCATGGCTCAAGTAGTAGAGTGCTTGCCTAGCAATCATGAGGCCTTGAGTTCAATCCCCAGTATTACCAAAAATAAATAAACAAATAAATAAATAAAATTGAAAAAAATATAAAAATAGAAAACAAAATCAAATCAAAATAAAAATAAATCAAAACTTTCCTTTTCCTTACTACTTACAACATGAAATTTTTGACACTAACAGTACACTACATTTTTTTCACTTAGTTACTTCTACAGCTGCACTTTACTGGACATAAACTTAATGTAATATTTATTTTTGAAGTCAGTCTAAATCTTTCAGCTGTTTTTGCAACTCAACTACTGGAGTACGAAAGATGGGGATGGGCAGAGATGGCCTAGGCACAGCCTTTTTCACTGCACAAAGATGTTTTCCTCATCCCTTCTTCCCATTATTTTCCCAAAGGGGAATCTTGAGGTCTTTTCACTTCCCTTTTATGGAGAAGGGCTGCCTGCCAGCCTGCTACCTCCCCCTTAGTCCTTCAGATTTAGGTGCAGTTTGAGCAGAAGAGACCCCCCCTCCCACCTGAGGGAAAGCCAAGGATGGGATGACAGAGGGCAGGAAAACACCAGCAGTGCCACTTCTTGTTTGATCTTCTCTCCATTCTCATGACCCAAGGAACAGGCAAGTCTCAGGACTCTCAAAACAGATAGAAGTAACAGACCTCAGCTTTCTTACCAGTCCTATATATTCTTTTTCCTCTTGCAGTTTTTGCCTAACCATGTTATATTTGCTGACTAGTTAACTGATTTACTGTTTCCCTTTTTTAACAAACATTTCAAACTGTTTTATATGTAAATAATGGCTCTTAAGCTATCTTTATGGTTTTTCATTTTCTCAACCTGGTTATCATTTCTTCAGGGAATTAAGACAAATAGAATGTGGAGCTGATAATAGGAACTTTAAGAACTAGAGATAAAGGAGCATTCTAAAAGCATTTCTGAGTATAATGCATATAAACACTAAATTCTATGACAAAAAAATAAACAAGCAGATTTCATTTAAAAATATGGAGTCAATCACCTGAATTTCCCCTTAAAAAGAAGAGTTTAATTGGTTTCTCATACAGTCAATCACTACTCAGCCACATGTGGAAAAACAGTTCCAAGTATTTTATTTCCATGAATTTAAACTTGAGAGTCAAAAGATCACATGCACATTTCATCTTTGCATGGGGTCAAGTATCAAGAGACCCTAGACACTACTGACCTAAGAGATTCCATGAGACAGAGCAAAGTAACGTAGGCAGAAGGAAACTAAGCCATCCAAAAGAAAAATCTAATCTACCTTGCCACCTTTCTTGTTTCCTTCAATGTTTAAAAATGGACAAATGGACACTCTAAAGCCAGGTGCTGTGGTCACAGCACTTGAGAGGGTAAGGCAGGAAGATTTTGAATAATAGGCAGCCAGGGTTACATAGTGAGATCCTGTCTCAAAAGGAAAGGACACTCTGAGGCCTAAAATTTGTTTTAGAAATAGGCATTCCTAATGGAAGTATAAATGGGTTATTGGGAAGTTTCTGTAAATCAAGTGTGTTAGTAAAATGCGCAGGTGACTCACACCTGTAATCCTAGCTACTCAGGAGGCAGAGATCAGGAGGATGGTGGTTCAAACCCAGACCCAGGCAAATAGTTACCAAGACTCTATCTCGAAAAAACCCATCACAAAAAAGGGCTGATGGAGTGGCTCAAGGTGTAGGCACTGAGTTCAAACCCCAATACCACAGAAAACAAAAACAAAACAAAACAAAAATACCCAACACACTGTGTTGGGAGCATGTAGTTTCTCACACTTGAGTTGTTCTGCTAGTACAGAAGTACTATGCCCATAAAGACCCTATAATTTGAAAAGCTTCAACAGCTAAAGCACTGTATTACTAAATAAAAGTTTGGCTCAATATCAAATTAATAGGAACATTACTGAACGAATTTTAATTGACAACGAGATACAGTGGCCAGAGACGGGAAAAGAAGTCTTGTGATTAACTACACTCCACTAGAAGGCACCTCTAACTCTGACGGCAATGACTCCCGATGCTGAAAGTACCGCACAGGTAGATGTACAGCAGATGCTCACTGAACCACCTGGTATCTGGAGGTGAGGGGAAGAAAATGGACTTTGAATCCCTAGAGGTGTCATTCAAAAAGTCACTTCAATGAATCAGTTTCATCTCCCTGGGACCAAACGGTCAGATTGCCCAACAGAACCCTTAGGTCATGAAATAACAGACTGAGATGATAACCTCAATATCCGGAAAAAACAATTCAGACTATATCACTGTGCCAAACAGATTGCCTAATTAAGACCAACAGGTCATTTTATTTTGAAAAGTCTTCCTTCTTCATGGGCAAGCAGGGCAATTCTAGAATATTACTATTCTCAAAAATCATACATTTTATATAAAAAAAAAAAAGCTAAAATAATGTCAGAGAATAAAGACTAACGGAGTATTATGTTAATGTACTTTGAAGTGACTTCATGGAAGGAGAGGAAAAGAACTGATGGAGCTCTTAAAGTCAAAAGCCTTCAGGTAGGTACCAGGCACATGCCATCAATCTGTAAGACTGTTGGGTTAAATATTTAGGGAGCGCTTACTGCAGTCCCTGGGATAGTAACAAGCTCAGGTTTTTAACCTTCTAAGAAAAGCAAGCTATCTGATTTTCTATGTAAAGTTCCCAGATTTTCAAAAGTTGGAAATAAATTTTTTTTTTATTTTTACAGATTAAAAAATTATGATCTAAAATTTGGCCTGTGTGCTACCAGTCTGCAAATAAAATGTAGCTTTAAATAATGCAGATATAAACATAAAGCTTATCATATGATAATGATTATGCTACATTATTATTGATCCTTTGTTTCCATGTTAAAAAAAAAAAAAAAAGGACAGGAGTGGTATCAGAATTAATGGAGCATTTTTCCCCCAAATTTCATAGCATAATGTTTTACATGTTTAATTTTTATTAATTACAATATGTAATTACACATATCTGGATTGTCATTACCACTACACCATCCCCAGTCTGTGCCTGGGAAGGATGTGCTGCTTGAAAACATCCCCGAGAAAAGCAATGCCACATCCTTCCATCTGAGACCACTGACTTGGAGAAATCAGAAAGCTTCAGGTACCTGGGAGGAGAGAGGGGTACAAGTTGTGAAGACCAAACTTACTGGGCCTTTCAGAACTTACTGAAGTAGTTCTGAAAATAATACATGCAAAAATCAAAGATGATGAGTAGCCCATGGTTAAGTACTTTATGTATTATACTCATTGTTTCAGTCTCATGGGCAAAGAGAAAAGAATCAATTGCCAGTTTATTTGAATGATTACAAAACCAGATGCATTTTTTTAAAAATGTGTTTATGTATGTCCATGTGGGTTTGTCTGCATGTATGTATATAAACAAACTAGGAGGACATTTCAGCCAGTTTTAGGTTTAGGTTTGCAAGCTCATTAATTGTATTGTCTTATTTCTACATAATGCTATAATACACATAGGAAATATTAATTTTCTACTTCCTATTTAAAAAAACAGAACTTTTTACTGACATGAGTAAACATAACTAGGATTATGACACATTATTTTAAGCTCTGAAATGCAAATAAAAGATATAAAGAAACACCTTCCTGTGATTTAGTAATATGTCACTAATTTTTTGCTATTTAGCACTGCCTAATCTAATCCTGCTTTTGGTTATAAGATTTCATTCTTGGAACCCACCTTTTACCTATAAGTCAAACTCTTCTAGGCTGGCTGTACAGCCAGAGGTATTGCTTCCCACTGGCTTATCCTCAGATCCTTGTAGTTTTTCTCCTTTGAATATGGTCATCTGTCTCTTGACAAGACAGGATTAGCTGGGTAAATTACAGATGGCTCCTTTATTTCCTTCTTTTGTTGTTTTCCCAGCAAGGGGTGAAACCTGAAAAAGAGAGAAAGGAGTCATATAATACCTCTCCACAGAAATTTCATAAGTCTCTTAAGAAGACTGGCTATGGCCAATCAGAAATTCCTCCCAATGTATTTTTGGAAGAGAAAGCTCATACAGGAAGGTTTCTCAACTTTTTAGTTCCTTAGCTCAATCTTATATAATTGTAAAGTCCTCAGTAATCAGTAACATTACTGATTCATAATTACATTTTACCCAGAGTTTGGAATAAAAACCTCTCAAATGATACAGCAAATATTTTCTAAGAGAGGACAAAATACATTTTCTAGAATCAAGGTTAGCCCTTCAAATAAATGTAAATCTCAAGTAGGGTTTTTTGATGTAGTTAGTAGGAAGTGGTCTCATCACACATTCACAGAGGGCTCTGATAAAGACCCATGAATAATATCTAATTTACCTTATGAAAGTCAAGTTGTTGCCAAACTCCTAAAGCAATCACCTAGTAGAGAGAACTAGCTATATACTATCGAAGAACAAAGTTTTCAACTTGACATAATTTCCCAGAAAGGAAAGAAACAGTATGAAAAAATAAATATGTTCACTTTAAGGAAAACAAAAAAAAGCTGACAAGCAACCCAAAGTAGACTCAATACTAGTTGCTCTCTGATCCTGAAACATGACAGCAGATTTTCCTTCAAGCCACAAACCTCTCTAAGCAAACTCACTGATTCACAAGACGACTTTAAAAATTACTTCTCACATTTCACCTTTTCAAGTGCCCCCCTTTCTTCCCCCACATACCCAGAAAGATTATGATGTACTGAAATAGGAAAAGATGTATGTCTACCCAACCATCAGATGTCCTGATTACTCTTTCTGCCAATAAGTATTTCTCCTCAATTCCTAACTTTTATATTTAAAAAAATTTATTTTGTCGTGAGACAATTCCATGTATTTTATAGATCTAAATAAACTCTAATTGTTGATTATGGTGATCACAAGGAACTGAAGTTAGTGTCCATCAAGATTATTTTTGTATGTTCAGTATTATATCTTTTTATTTTTTGCACACAGGACTCAGTCTGTGCCCTTTAATCTCATATAGTTATGATGGAGCATAAAAGGTCTGCTAAAGAAACTCCCCTTGCCACCTTTTCCTTGTATTTTTTTTCCAATGATGGACTCTGCTAAGCTTTGGGAAAGGAGAAGACACTGAAAACTGAAGAAGAAAAAGTATGGTAGAGCCCCTGTGCTATCCTGTAGCTCTCTTTGCCCACTCCCACTCCATTCTTCTTTCCTAGTCTTTCTTTATGAAGTCTTACCATCTGAAAATGGCAATAGAAGGTAAAGCAGAACACAGGATCCTGGGGTAGAATTAAGGTTTCCTCTCCTTCCCTCTGTTTCCTGCACTAACAAACAGCACAAGGGAGAGAGACAGCTGCCAACACCTAAGGAATGTTCTTCTTTCTCATCATATCACAAGCCATGTGCATCCTCACAGCCTATGTAAACTATATCTGGGCCCCAGTTGCACGTTTCCACTTCTCTTCGTTCTTCCCCCTCAGTGTTTGCCAATACATTCTTCAGAATCTAGTCCCAAACCATTCTTAACTCCTTCCTTGATCTTCTCAGCTAGAAAAGAGGCTGCTGGAAATTTGTGTCAATTCTCCTCATGTGAGATTGTCCTTGTTTAACAATTACTTGTGCTTATAACTCTGTATCTTGTACCAGGTCAGTACACTATGAGAAGCAGGGACCAGATTTTAGATTCCTGCACACAGTACTTGTGAGAGTAAAAAAGGGAAATTTAAAGGTGTCAATTCAGAAGATTCCAAGATGGTGGCTAGAGGTAGGAGGCAAAAAGCGAGCCTCCTATAGTGAAATCTTGGAGAGACGCTGGAGACACACTTTGCAGGCATAATCACCAAGAAAAGGCATAACTTTGACTCCTCCACATCTCCAGCCAGTGCAGAGAATCTCCACCTCATGCTAAACGTAGAAACGAGGAGGGCCCCTGGGGCTGCCAGTGGCCGGCACCCATATGGCTTGGGAAGACGCGGACCAGGTGAGCTTCGCAGTACCGCGGTAGCCCCACAGACAAGCCTGGGCCAGAGCAGCATAGCCCCCTGGACAGACTGACCTCCACCCGGGAAAAAAGAGAAACTGAGTACTAAGCAATAAGAACAGTTAAGACACGCTGGAAAGAGGGTGGGGCGCCCTGAGCGCTGAAGATTGGGGGAAGGGAATCCTTCCCAGGACTGTAAATAAACGAGCCGGGCAGGCCGGAGAGCCTCTGGCGGGAGCGGGGCGTGCCCAGCAACCAGGAGCAGGGACGCTTGTGAGAGGAGGGAAGACCCACTTCCCACGTGAACTGTAAACAAACATGGCGGCCGGCAGGAGCAGCAGCACCGCCCAGTAAGCAGGAGCAGGAAAGCTTCTGAAAGTGGCAGTGGGAGGAAAACTGCATAGGAGAAGGGGGAAGACCCACCTCCCACATGAACTGTAAATAAACACGCAGGCCTGACAATGCGGGGGCAGTGTCACCTTTCCCAGTGCTTGGAAAGGGGAAAGCCTGTAGCAGAGGTTCTGCACAGGAGAACTCTGAGTAAACAAATCACCCCAGAGATCTGCATGAATAATGCCACCAGCAACAGCAGGCTGACAGCAGCGAGCAGGCAAGCCACAGCCGCAGATACCATTCTCAGAACTGTCTCCAGATGCTTTTTTTTTTTTCTCCCTACCTTTCATGAGAGAACAACCGAATTACACCTGCAAGCCGAAAAACTTACTGAAACTGTATTGCATTTGAACTGGGGACACTTGGTGGGGCTTTTTGTGTGTGTGTGAGTGTGTGTGTGTGTGTGTGTGTGTGTGTGTGTGTGTGTGTGTGTAGTTTTGTTCTACTTTATGCATCCCCTTTGATGAGACAACTACAGAACAACATCTGAGGCACCAACTCCAGGACTGGAGATTGAGACGGACAATCAAATTATTAAGACTGAAACTGCATTGCATATAAACTTGGAAGCTTTTTGGTTTTTTTTTTTTTTTTAATTTTCTATTTTCCATTTTATTTTAATTCATTTTTATATATAGATATAACTTTCATTTACTTATTTTTCTTATCTTTGATTTTCAATCCTCTCTCTGTTTCTCCAATGTCTGTTCAGCTTACTGTCGATTAGTACACTAACACTCCCTGTTTATACCTTTGAAACTCTCTTGTCTGATACCTTGTTCTGCTTTCTCCCTCTTGTCTGTATATTTGTTTTCCCCTTTTCTTTAACTTTTTGCTTTCCATCTCAGCTCACCCTTCCATTCTAAATATTACCATTGTTATTATTACAAGCTAGAAAATACTTAATTGCACACAGTACAGGGACAGTAACAACACCAAGGCCAATGACGGGAAGACAGAAAAAACAGGGAAACCAGTTTCCCCACAGCAAAAAATTAGTACAGGAACCGGAGGGGAATGAAGAGAACAGAAACTCAGATCCAGACTCCCAACAAAATGAAGATAAACTATGCCAAAGGACCCAATGAAGCCCACAAAAATAATTTAAAAGAAGACATACTACAGATACTCAATGAGAATTTTGTACAGATGATACTGGATAGGGTCAACCAAAATGTACAGGAGACACTCAAGAAATTCCAAGACAATAAAAATAGAGAATTTGAAAAAGCAAAAGAAGAAATAAAGGAAACCATAGAAGCACTGTATAAACACCAAAGTGAAAGAGAGAACACAATGAATAAACGGATAAATGAACTCAGGACAAAAATAGACAACATTAAAGAAGAAAACTGCCAGGATATGGAAAACCTCAGAAAAAAGAACGAAACAGAACTGCAAAACAAAACGGAAGGCCAATCCAGCAGAATACAACAAACAAGACAGAATCTCAGAACTTGAAGATGAAATGGTAATTAAAGGAAAAACCGAAGAATCATTAATTAAACAACTCAAGACCTGTGAAAAGAAAATGCAAGAACTCACTGACTCCATCAAAAGACCAAACTTGAGAATCATGGGCATCGAAGAAGGAGAAGAGGTGCAAGCGAAGGGAATGTGTAATATATTCAACAAAATAATAACAGAAAATTTCCCAAATCTAGAGAAAGATATTCCCATACAAATCCAAGAGGCCTCCAGGACACCAAACAGACCAGATCAAAATAGAACTACTCCACGACATATCATATTTAAAACAACAAGTTCAGAAACTAAGGAAAGAATATTGAAGGCTGTAAGAGAGAAAAAACAAGTAACATACAAAGGTAAACCCATCAAAATAACAGCAGACTTCTCAACAGAAACATTAAAAGCAAGAAGAGCGTGGGGTGAGATCTTCCAGGCACTGAATGAAAATAACTTCAACCCCAGGATACTCTACCCAGCAAAGCTATCATTCAAAATAGATGGAGCAATAAAAGTCTTCCATGATAAGCAGAAACTAAAACAATATGTGACCACAAAGCCACCATTACAAAAGATTCTGCAAGGGATCCTGCACACAGAAAGTGACACCCAACTTAACCATGAAAAGGCAGGCAGCACCAAACCACAGGATAAGAAAAAGCAAGACAGTAGAGAGTAGCATCAAGTTAGGTACACACAATCAAACCTTCAAAAAACTAAGACAACTAAATGGCAGGAATCATCACATGCCTATCAGTACTAATGCTTAATGTTAATGGACTTAATTCACCCATCAAAAGACACCGTTTGACAAAATGGATTAAAAAAGAAGATCCAACAATTTGTTGCTTACAGGAGACTCATCTCACCGACAGAAATAAGCATATGCTTAGGATGAAAGGCTGGAAGAACATTTACCAAGCCAATGGCCCCCGAAAACAGGCAAGAGTAGCAATACTTATCTCTGACAAAGTAGACTTCAAACCGACATTGATCAAACGAGATAAAGAAGGACATTCCATACTAATAAAAGGGGAAATAGACCAAAAGGAAATAATAATCATCAATCTGTATGCACCCAATGTCAACGCACCCAATTTCATCAAGCATACCCTGAAAGACCTAAAAGCATATATAAACGCCAACACAGTGGTTCTGGGAGACTTTAACACCCCATTATCATCAATAGATAGGTCATAGAAACAATAACTCAATAAAGAAATCCAAGATCTAAAATATGCGATAGATCAAGTGGACCTAGTAGATGTCTACAGAACATTTCATCCAACCTCTAC
This sequence comes from Castor canadensis, assembly GCF_047511655.1. Classification (NCBI taxonomy): domain Eukaryota; kingdom Metazoa; phylum Chordata; class Mammalia; order Rodentia; family Castoridae; genus Castor; species Castor canadensis. Next base: position 130,746,823 of record NC_133389.1, on the reverse strand, counting down.
ACAATATACGTTCTTCTCAGCAGCCCATGGAACCTTCTCCAAAATAGATCATATCCTAGGGCACAAAGCAAGCCTCAGCAAATATAAGAAAATAGAAATAATACCGTGCATACTATCTGAACACAATGCAGTAAAAGTAGAACTCAACAACAAAAGTAAAGACAAAAAACATGCAAACAGCTGGAAACTAAATAACTCATTACTTAATGAAGAGTGGATCATCGATGCAATAAAAGAGGAAATTAAAAAGTTCCTGGAAGTCAATGAAAATGAAAACACAACCTACCGGAACCTGTGGGACACAGCTAAGGCAGTCTTGAGAGGAAAATTTATAGCCATGAGTGCATATATTAAAAAGACTGAAAGATCACAAATCAATGACCTAATGATACATCTCAAACTCCTAGAAAAACAAGAACAAGCAAATCCCAAAACAAATAGAAGGAGAGAAAGAATAAAAATAAGAGCTGAAATCAACGAAATAGAAACCAAAAAACCATACAAAGAATTAATGAAACAAAAAGTTGGTTCTTTGAAAAAATAAACAAGATCGATAGACCCCGGGCAAACTTGACTAAAATGAGGAGAGAAAAAACCCAAATTAGTAGAATCAGGAATGCAAAAGGGGAGATAACGACAAACACCATCGAAGTCCAGGAAATCATCAGAGACTACTTTGAGAACCTATATTCAAATAAATTTGAAAATCTAAAAGAAATGGACAGATTTCTAGATACATATGATCATCCAAAACTGAACCAAGAGGAAATTAATCACCTGAATAGACCTATAACACAAAATGAAATTGAAGCAGCAATCAAGAGTCTCCCCAAAAAGAAAAGTCCAGGACCTGATGGATTCTCTGCTGAATTCTATCAGACCTTTAAAGAAGAACTGATACCAACCCTCCTTAAACTGTACCACGAAATAGAAAGGGAAGGAAAACTGCCAAACACATTTTATGAAGCCAGTATTACACTTATCCCAAAACCAGGCAAAGACACCTCCAAAAAGGAGAACTATAGGCCAATCTCCTTAATGAACACTGATGCAAAAATTCTCAGAAAAATAATGGCAAACCGAATTCAGCAACACATCAAAAAGATTATTCACCACGACCAAGTAGGCTTCATCCCAAGGATGCAGGGGTGGTTAAACATAAGAAAATCAATAAACGTAATAAACCACATTAACAGAAGCAGAGACAAAAACCACTTGATCATCTCAATAGATGCAGAAAAAGCCTTTGATAAGATCCAACATCATTTCATGATAAAAGCTCTAAGAAAACCAGGAATAGAAGGAAAGTTCCTCAACATTATAAAAGCTATATATGACATACCTACAGCCAGCATTATACTTAACGGAGAAAAATTAAAACCATTCCCTCTAAAATCAGGAACCAGACAAGGATGCCCACTATCTCCACTCCTATTCAACATAGTACTGGAATTCCTAGCCAGAGCAATTAGGCAAGAAGAAGGAATAAAAGGAATACAAATAGGTAAAGAAACTGTCAAAATATCCCTGTTTGCAGATGACATGATCCTATATCTTAAAAACCCAAAAAACTCTACTCAGAAGCTTCTAGACATCATCAATAGCTATAGCAAGGTAGCAGGATATAAAATCAACATAGAAAAATCATTAGCATTTCTATACACTAACAATGAGCAAACGGAAAAAGAATGTATGAAAACAATTCCATTTACAATAGCCTCAAACAAAATCAAATATCTAGGTGTAAACCTAACAAAAGATGTGAGAGACCTCTACAAGGAACACTATACACTTCTGAAGAAAGAGATTGAGGAAGACTATAGAAAGTGGAGAGATCTCCCATGCTCATGGATTGGTAGAATCAACATAGTAAAAATGTCGATACTCCCAAAAGTAATCTACATGTTTAATGCAGTTCCCATCAAAATTCCAGTGACATTCATTAAAGAGATTGAAAAATCTACTGTGAAATTTATATGGAAACACAAGAGGCCACGAATAGCCAAGGCAATACTCAGTCAAAAGAACAATGCAGGAGGTGTCACAATACCTGACTTCAAACTATATTACAAAGCAATAACAATAAAAACAGCATGGTACTGGCACAAAAACAGACATGAAGACCAGTGGAACAGAATAGAGGACCCAGATATGAAGCCACACAACTATAAGCAACTTATCTTTGACAAAGGAGCTAAAAATATACGATGGAGAAATAGCAGCCTCTTCAACAAAAACTGCTGGGAAAACTGGTTAGCAGTCTGCAAAAAACTGAAACTAGATCCATGTATATCACCCTATACCAAGATTAACTCAAAATGGATCAAGGATCTTAATATCAGACCCCAAACTCTTAAGTTGATACAAGAAAGAGTAGGAAATACTCTGGAGTTAGTAGGTATAGGTAAGAACTTTCTCAATGAAACCCCAGCAGCACAGCAACTAAGAGATAGCATAGATAAATGGGACCTCATAAAACTAAAAAGCTTCTGTTCATCAAAAGAAATGGTCTCTAAACTGAAGAGAACACCCACAGAGTGGGAGAAAATATTTGCCAACTATACACCAGACAAAGGACTGATAACCAGAATATACAGGGAACTTAAAAAACTAAATTCTCCCAAAACTAATGAACCAATAAAGAAATGGGCACGTGAACTAAACAGAACTTTCTCAAAAGAAGAAATTCAAATGGCCAGAAAACACATGAAAAAATGCTCACCATCTCTAGCAATAAAGGAAATGCAAATTAAAACCACGCTAAGATTCCACCTCACCCCTATTAGAATAGCCATCATCAGCAACACCACCAACGACAGGTGTTGGCGAGGATGCGGGGAAAAAGGAACCCTCTTACACTGTTGGTGGGAATGTAGACTAGTACAACCACTCTGGAAAAAAATTTGGAGGCTACTTAAAAAGGTAGACATCGATCTACCATTTGATCCAGCAATACCACTCTTGGGGATATACCCAAAAGACTGTTACTCCAGAGGCACCTGCACATCCATGTTTATTGCGGCACTATTCACAATAGCCAAGTTATGGAAACAGCCAAGATGCCCCAGCACTGACGAATGGATTAAGAAAATGTGGTATCTATACACAATGGAATTTTATGCAGCCATGAAGAAGAACAAAATGTTATCATTCGCTGGTAAATGGATGGAATTGGAGAACATCATTCTGAGTGAGGTTAGCCTGGCCCAAAAGACCAAAAATCGTATGTTCTCCCTCATATGTGGACATTAGATCAAGGGCAAACACAACAAGGGGACTGGACTATGAGCACATGATAAAAGTGAGAGCACACAAGGGAGGGGTGAGGATAGGTAAGACACCTAAAAAACTAGCTAGCATTTGTTGCCCTCAATGCAGAGAAACTAAAGCAGATACCTTAAAGCAACTGAGGCCAATAGGAAAAGGGGAACAGGTACTAGAGAAAAGGTTAGATCAAAAAGAATTAACCTAGAAGGTAACACCCACGCACAGGAAATCAATGTGAGTCAATGCCCTGTATAGCTATCCTTATCTCAACCAGCAAAAACCCTTGTTCCTTCCTATTATTGCTTATACTCTCTCTACAACAAAATTAGAAATAAGGGCAAAATAGTTTCTGCTGGGTATGGGGGCGGAAAGGGAAGGGGGGACTGTGAGGTAAGGGAGGGGGTGGGGGCAGGGGGGAGAAATGAACCAAGCCTTGTATGCACATATGAATAATAAAAGAAAAATGGAAAAAAAAATAATGGTTTCAATTCATGTGTGCCTTGTAAGGAACTAATCTATTATAGTCCATTTTGCTACTAAGAGCACAAAAGTGTACACTGTCATACACGGTGTATGCAATGAGTTTTGGCCTGTTCTGAAACTATAATCATTGTTCATGTGGACACAATATACTATCTTCAAAAAGACAACCATCAAGGTAAAGTTTAGTGCTGTCTATTACCATCAAGGGACTGAGCACTCCGGGTTACAAATTACTATTATCATACATTAATGTTACAATATGAATACATGATTACTACATGGTTTAATTAATACACTATCAATACATGGTTCAGACACCAATCACCTACGATAGTTACTCAAATCAGGAGTATCAGGAATATATGTCTTGGGCTGGGGTCATGGCTCAAGTAGTAGAGTACCTGCATAGCAAGCATGAGGCCCTGAGTTCAAAGCCCAGTTCTATCAAAAATGTCTTAATTCACCTTCAAAAATTTTATTACACAGGTTAGATGGTCATTTACTTTCCAAATTTCCGGGTGACAAATACATTGTTTTATTCAAAAACCAAGGAGTTCACCAAGTGGCAAGTCAACTTTATTTTAATTAAAAAACTACATAGGGGCTGGGTATGTTGGCTCACACTTGCAATCCTAGGGAGGACTGAAGTTCAAGATCAGCCTGGACAAAAAGTTCATGAGCCTACCTTTCAACCAGTAGCCAGACCTAGTGGCACATGCCTATCATCACAGATACATGGGAAGTGTAAATGGAAAGATCTTGGTCCACGGAAATAACTAAAGCAAAAAGGGCTGGGAGCCTGGTTCGAGTGGTAGAGTGCCTGTCTAGCAAGTGCAAGGCCCTGATTTCAAGCCCCCCAGGAGAGGGAAGGAGAGGGAGAGAAGAAGGGAGGGAGGGAGAGGGGGAAGAGAAGGAGGAAGGAAGGAAGGAAGGAAAGACAGAAGGGAGGAAGGAGGGAGGGAGGAGGGAGGAAAGGAGGGAGGGAGGAAGAAAGAGAGAGAAACAAACTACACAGGGTCCTGTTTTACCATGAACACAAACTGGGTTCAGGGCAGAAAGCCAAAGGTAATAATCTTACAAAGTTCAGACCTAATTACTCCTGTGACAGCACATGTTCAAGATAAATTCTTAAGGCACTAGTTAAGAAATTCACTTAGTGAATGAAGAGATTGATTCTTTTTAAAAGCAAAACCAAAACTGATGCTACATATTTTCTTTTTATCAACATACTGACAAAAAGAATCATGTTCTAATTCAATGATACTCTCTGCAAAGCAAAAAAGATTACAGCCCTCTGCCTAAGTCATTAATAAATTGGAAGTGATAAAGGTTGGAAAGATTGATTCAAACAAAGTCTTCCATACCAAGCAATAGTCAAGTAGGAGTCTGGAAAATCTCATTCAGGAGAGATTAGTGATTTGGCAACAGTGCCTTCCGAATGGCTCATTCAGGAAGCAAATGATCTATTATCTTTGTAGCAGAATTTCCTAAGTCCTGTGACTAATCTTCCCACAGCCTGAATTTTGCCCACTATACACCATGTTCTTGTCTACTGTACTTTCCCACACACTCCTCTTCTTATTCATGAACAGAGAGCATGCCGAATTCTATCAAAGACTAGACTGCAGCATGTGGTTACTAAATGTATAAAATGCAAAATGGAGACAAGATAAAGCAAGTCCCATTGCTCTGTAAAATAATAAGTTCCTTAAAGCAGCAAGGACAACCAGAAGAGTATTTACACGAAGTCAACTTCACAAGAAAAATAATGAGACACTTTAGTCTATTTTCTGTTCATATGTGGCTCGTGATTTTACTTAAATGCTCAAATCATTTCCATAAAGAAGGATTATTTCAATTTAAGATTAAATACCCTGTATTGCTTTTCCAGTAAACAGAAGCCCAAGACATACTGCAAAGCCTTTCTTCACTATCATGCTTATTTTGCTTATGTCACCACTATATAAACTGCTGAAAAAAAACATTGTTTTGCTTTTTTTCACTGGTAGCAGTGTTTTTTGGTTTTGTTTGTTTGTTTGGCAGTACTAGGGTTTGAACTCAGGACCTTGCACTTCCTAGGCAGGTACTCTACCACTTAAGCTATGCCCACAACCATTTTTTTCTTTAGTTTACTTTTTAGATACAGCCTCATATTTTTGCTTGATGATGGCCTTGAACCATGATTCTCCTACCTCAGTCTCCTGTGTAGCTGATAATACAGACCTGCACAACCATGCTTGACCAGGCAGCAGTGTTTCAATAAGAAGCTTATTTTTTTTCTTCCTACATGTGACAATCCCAAGTACACTGAGAGTTTCTACAATGTATCTAAATTCCTAGAGAATACACTTCAGGGCTACAACAAAATTAATTTATGGAAACAGGTAAGTGGGGTAACTTTCTGAAGATGAAAAATACAAACTCCAGTCACTTTGACTTAAGGACTACTGTGGCTTTCTTGAAATGTATCTAGTCTCATTAGAACTACTATGTATCACAGAAGTTAAGCTTCATTCACCAGCTGAAGTAACATCAGAATTTTCACATATGCCATTAAAAACTGATTGATTGATATACTCAGTATTACCTCAAATGTGTAGTTATTACATATAAATATCAAAAACAGAGAATAAAGATGATCTAGAAATGTAACAAACAAGTTTCCTTCCATTGAGAGCGTAGCCACAGGAAACAGGAAAAGTCAGGTGAATAGTGTTTTTTAAGTTACAAAAGCAGAGTGTTCTGGAATGTGAATTCTAGCTTGGAATCTGTGGGCTGGGAGGGAAGCAGAGCAGAGAAAGTTGCTCAAAAAAGGAGGCATTTGAAAGCTATGTAAAGTTGGTCAGGAAATGGGCAAGCAGGGATGAATCAAAGACATTTCAAACAGCTAAAAGGTGAATGTTAATCAAGGAAGTGGAAGGGGTAGCCTCTAGGTCCAGTATTCAAAGCTTGAAAGTCCAAAAAAGAAGAGATGCCAGAGACAAGGTCCAGAACCATGCAGAAGGTCTTAAATGATTGCAAAAAATACATTTCACTGTGTGAGCTATTCAAAATGGAAGTCACCTGTTCCATTTTAGGGAGGCAAACCCAGCAGGGAATAAACTGGAGGAAGAGGCAAAAGAGCCTCAGACAACCACATTAGCAACCCAGAATGAAGGTGGTAGCTACCTGGAAGAGTGGGCATTGGGAGAGGCAAGCAAAGAGCTTACATTGACAAGGCAGACTGAATCTGTACAGCCTCACAGACTGCTTGTTTCATCAAACTAATCAAGGGGAAACAGAACACAGTTAGGTAAAATAAGAGACAGTTGCTCCTTAGATCCACTGGACCATTGATTTCAGGACCCCCTCAGATACCAAAATTCAAGGATGTTCACGTCCTTTGTATAAAGTAAATAGCATAGTGTTATTTGCATGAAACCTACGCAATCCTCTTGTATACTTTAAAAACCATGTCCAAACCACTCTGGAAAAAAATTTGGGGCTACTTAAAAAGCTAAACATTGATCTACCATTTGATCCAACAAGACTGTGACACAGATTACTCCAGAGGCACCTGCACATCCATGTTTATTGCGGCACTATTCACAATAGCCAAGTGATGGAAACAGCCAAGATGTCCCACCACTGACAAGTGGATTAAGAAAATGTGGTATCTGTACACAATGGAATTTTATGCAGCCATGAAGAAGAACGAAATGTTATCATTCGCTGGTAAATGGATAGAATTGGAGAACATCATTCTGAGTGAGGTTAGCCTGGCCTAAAAGACCAAAAATCTTATGTTCTCCCTCATATGTGGACATTAGATCAAGGGCAAACACAACAAGGGGATTGGACTATGAGCACATGATAAAAGCGAGAGCATACAAGGGAGGGGTGAGGATAGGTAAGACACCTAAAAAATTAGTTAGCATTTGTTGCCCTCAACGCAGAGAAACTAAAGCAGATACCTTAAAAGCAACTGAGGCCAATAGGAGAAGGGGACCAGAAACTAGAGAAAAGGTTAGATCAAAAAGAATTAACCTAGAAGGTAACACACATGCACAGGAAATTAATGTGAGTCAACTCCCTGTATAGCTATCCTTATCTCAACTAGCAAAAACCCTTGTTCCTTCCTATTATTGCTTATACTCTCTCTTCAACAAAATTAGAAGGGCAAAATAGTTTCTGCCGGGTATCGAGGGGGTGGGGGGTAGAGGGAGGGAATGGGGTGAGTGGTAAGGGAGGGGGTGGGGGTAGGGGGGAGAAATAACCCAAGCATAGTATGCACATATGAATAATAATAAAAAAAAACTCATGTCCAGATGACTTTTAATACCTAATACAATGTAAATGCTATGTAAACAGTGGTTTTGCTATATTATTTATGGGATAATGGTAAGAAGAAAGGTCTGTCCGTGTTAGTATAATTTTTTTCCTTTGGTCCTTGGCTGCTTGAATCTGCAGACACAGAACCCAAAGGTATGGTGAGCTGACTATATAAACCAAGCTAGTATTCTTTAAATGATTTACTGAATACAAAACATATTTTTCTCAATCTATTATATTTCTAGAATCTAGTCAATTTTCCAGATTTTTTGTTTGCATCTATCCTAGCTCATATCAATGTACATTTCTCTGACTGCGAGTAGTGTTTCTCCAAAGGCCAGCCACAGGAAGGACCTGGCACCTAGTAAGCATCCCAATGAGTGTTTTCTCACAAATTAATAGTTTTGTTAATTTTGACAACAATTCAGATGACTGATCACACAGTTTAGCATTCTGGTTATAGAGTTATTAAATGGAGACTACGATTTCACTATTCCCTTGACAACTTGTGGTCTTTTATTTGTTTGGTTGGTTTTCATTGGTAGTACTGAGGTTTAAACACAGGGCCTTGTGCTTGCTATACAGGTGCTCTACCACTTAAGCCACTCCACCAGCCCTACAGCTTCTGTTTAATATTCAAGAATAAGTATTACAGAAACCACTCAGCAATTCTATTTTTCATCCGATTGAAATTTTATTTTAAAAAAATCAGAGAATTCCATTAACTCTAAAGCACTATAAGCATACTTGCGACATATCCTAATCTTCTAAGGTAGTGTGCTCTAAAGCTAGTCAGCAAATGTTCTCTGTAAAGGTCTAGATCAGTAAACATCTTAGGTTGTTTGAACCACACAGACTGGTACTTGATACAGCTATTCAACTTACTGTTGTAGCAAGAAAGCAGCCATAGATAATATGTACATGAATGAGCTTGGCTGCATTCCAGTAAACTTTATTTACAAAATGTGACTGAACAAGATGGGCATGATGGTACATGCCTATAATCCCAGCACTCAGTAGGTTGAGGCAGGAGGATCATGAGTTTGAGTCCAGCATGGGCTACACAGTGAAACCATGTCTCCAAAAACAAAACAAAATAAAAATGTGGCTGAACTGTAGTTTTCCGACCACTGTCTAATAAAGAGCTGTGTCAACTTAGGGTGATTTTAATGTTCTTCACTCCACAACTCTGATGAAGTAAGAAAAAATTTATTCTGAAAAAAATGGGCTCCAAAGAAATTTTCAAAATGAAGAGGTTCTGAGGAAGGGATGTATTCTAGAAGACAAAAGAAGTTTTAAGACACTTTAAAAGAGAATGTAGTATTTGGTGATGTTCAGATCATTATAAGGACAGGGTAATATATATTCCATGTGGCAAAATGAAAAGCCTGACTCACGAGATCAAGTCATGCCAACCAATGCCCAAATACTCATTAACTGAGGGAAACCTTCAGTGAACGCTTAACCTATTACATAAAAATATGCTTAAGAAATGCATGAATCTTAAGTAATTCCTTTGTGTGAGAGAAAGCCAGGGAATTTCAAAATCTATGAAAGTCTCAGATCACATTGCCTTCACGAATATCAGTGCGCATCCTGTATTTACTTGATGTAGCAGGGGATATGCACGGAATATGGTTACCAAAGCTTTACCAACCTACACTGAAGTCTATAGAAGAGCAATGGTCAAAGCCATCTTAACTACATCTGCACAATGATGCTACCACTCACTATTGCAAATGACTTCTCCTCTCTGAGCCTCAGATTCCTCATCTATAAAATGTTGCTCTTTTGTGGAATTGTGTGAAGATTAAGCAAATTAATGTGTGTGAAGAGGTCAGATCAGGCCTGGCACAGAGGAAGTGCTCGAATGTGATGCTGCAGCTCCCCTGACTCTTTCCCCACATCAGATTTATTGTGTTCCCTTCCTTTGCCCTTTTCTTCTCCTTCTAGTCTCCCTGTGGGTGGCCTTGTCTATCCATCCTCAAACTATGGTTACTTTTGCATTACTATTTGTTACTTTTTTCCCCGTAATTCTCTCCTCCAAGACATCTTTCATTGTCATCAGTGATATAGCTCTTTCATATCTGATTGTCTTATCCTCTTGTTCAGTAGTTCTCTATTGCCTGGGTAAAGGGTATAGAGGAACTTCAGAAACCCTGGGAATCCTCTGAAATTGCATATAAAAATATGTCTGCTATGGTTTGAATGTTTGCCCCTCCAAAACTCATGTCAAAATTTAATTGCATTGTGATGGCACTGGGAGGTGGGACTTTTAAGCAGCATCTTGGTCATCATGAGTGGACTAATGCTGTCATTGCATGTATGGTTTGTTCCCTATAGCTCCACCCCCAGCCCCACCCTGTGGCTTTTCTCTCTCTGACCTTCTGCTATATGCTGCCTTCTGCCATGTTATGCTGTAGCAAGAAGGCCATGCCAGATGCCAGCACCTTCATCTTGAACTTTCAGCCTCAGAACTGTGAGCCAGTAAATTTCTGATTATAAATGATCCAGTCTGCAGTATTCTGTTATAGCAGCACAAAGTGGACTAAGACACTGTTAGAAGGCAACAATTTTTAAACTGCTCAGCAGGGTACAGTCTATAATCTTACACTACATCTTGGTCACACTCCAATGTTCTAAACACACTGCCTATTTTAGATAAAGTGAACAGCATGCTTTCCTCCAAACACTCACATTGAAGGCCACTTGCCCTCTCCAAGCTTCTCTGTGTACTGTGCTGTTCTTTCTGTTACAATGCTCTTCTCTGCCTGCTGAATACTTGAGAACTCTTTCAGTCTCAGCTCAAATCTCAAATGTCACCTCTGGGAGGTTCCGCCCAAGAGTACAATGGTGCATGAAAAACAAAATGGATGCTAAATGGATTTCTGGTGTCTGTGCATTTTAACATCAGTATGAAATTTCTTAAATTCAAAGTTTCACGCTATATACAATAAATAGTAATGAATATTTATGTTTACTTAATTAAATCTAGGAACATCCTTACTGATGTCTCTGTATTTCAATGAGATCGGGTAAAGAGCCTAGAGCCTAATTGCTAGGTTCAAATCCTGGCTCAGCCAATTACCAGTAATGTGGTCCTGGGCAAGTTATACAGCTTCTCAGTTTCTTGACCTTAAAGATGGAGTAGTACCTACCTGTTAGGATTATTCTAACAGTATCTACCTGCAAGGTTTGAATTAGTTCATCTGTAAATCACTTAAAATTATGTAAGTGTTTGTTAATATTATAATTATTCACTGAAAGCAGGACTAAAGGGATCATCACAATGAACTGACTTTATTTGCATAAGCCTCAAGCTTTAGTCAACTGAGTTATTTAGCTAGAGAATTCTAACAAAGATGGCCCTTTTCACTAATATTTTTATCAATGAAAAATGTTTCAAGTTTATCTGATAAGATCCCTCTAATAGCCTTCAATAGATAAAAATATCAACTCAGAATATTTCACACTACAGGGACCCCAACACAATTCCTTTGAGTAGAGAAAAGCCAAGCTGCTCTTCCTTGAGCAGCAAATCAATGGCCTCCTATGCATAATCTGAAGGGAAAACACTGAGAAGCAAACCAGGAAGAAAGATAATGGATTTACCTCAGCTTCCAAACAGACTGGCATCTTGTTTGCAGAGAAACAGAGTAGTAGGCATTAGTAACACCCACCAGATTAAAAAAAAAAGTCTGTCAAATGTAGAGCCTAACATCATGAAACCTAAGAAGAAAGCAAAACAAGTGCATGGTAAACCTTGTAGCTGACTTTCATTTAAGTGGTTGGGTCCCATAAGGTACTAGTGGCCTCTGTCAAAAAATTTTTAGCTTTAAAAGAGCCATTTTAGCCCAGACCTTAAATACTGTGTAAATGGTGTTGTTTGTTACCCAGCATATTGCCAAAAACCAATTATTCTTTATTAATGGCATAGTAATTCAAATTTAGGTTAATATTGGAACGAGAGAGAGAGAGAGAGAGAGAGAGAGAGAGAGAGAGAGGAATGCTCAATTTCTTAGCCTAATATTGGAGGTCCTCCATTACACAACCCCAACCCCAGCTAACTTTCCAACTTTTTCTTCCAAAGTACACTTCTTAAAATCTTCAACCAAACGGAGTTTCTTGCAACTCCCCAATCATACCCACTCTTTGCCTACCTGAGCTGTGTTTCCTCTAACTAGAACAGTTTTCCCTTTGCATTTCCAAAGTCTAAATCCCATCTCATCCTTCCTTTCATACCATGGGTATGACCCCATTCCTCATGGCCCTGTGGAAATCATTCTCCAGGTTCTTAACTTTTATAATCCTTGCTCAGTAATCCTTGGACTTTTCTCAGTCTGTCTTGATCGAGGTTGACACATGTATCTTCTCTTTTCAAGACTGGATTGTTCTTTGAGGTTAGCGTCTACAGCTGTTCTATCTTTGCGTGTCCACCTGTAACTTGGGCACACTTGCACATGGTAGGTGCTCATACTTTTTGCTGAAGTGTGCAAGAAAAATGTCAAATTCTGGTAAGGCTCATGGTGACTGATCACTTAAATCAAATGGATGAGCAAAAGAACCTCTAAACTTACACTGTCTGATAGTACTTGGGCAGAAGTTCACAAGTCCCAATGTGTCAGTTGGCACTAACTGAAGTGCTTATTGGATGGTAAAGTGGAGGCTGACTTCACTCTTATGTGAAGCTTCAGGGCTGTGCAGATCAGTGTGTTCTTTTAAGACCACTGGCCAGCTGCCCACTGTCTCAGTCTTATGTTCACAGATGATATTTCACTGCCTACTCAGTTCACAAACTGTTACATAAATGAGGTTTTATATGCACTCTCAGACATAAGTAGTATTCCTAAGCCCCAAATCATTCTGGAGGAGACAACCTAAGACCCAAACCCAGATGAAAGAGCACTTTTACAGGGATGTCTTGACTCAGGTGTACAAATAGGAAATTTTCTGTTGGATGATCTCTCTGGTACGGCTTTCCTATCAACAGCATCTGGAACATTCAGTCTCTGATACCGTGCTCTGGTATTGCTTGGATTACTGGAACAGCAACTGAATCCTGGTAGCAGCAGACTCTGTGTTTTAAGTGACTGAGTCTTCAAAACAACTATCATATGCATTCTTTAAAGTATAAGTATGTCTATCACATGCAAACTGAGAAAAAAATTAGTTAAGAAGTTACAAGTCAGGTAAACAATCCTAGTGGCACTGCCATAAACTATGCAATGTTTCGAAATTATACAACAGAACTTAAAGAAGTCTAAAATTTGTATAATATGTGTCAATTTGCATATAAGCTTTAGTTGAATAATCCTGGTCAAATTTCTTTCTGAGTCTCTTCTACCTCTTAGATAACTTAAATGGAATTATTTCAAACTATCCTATTTCATAGGCTTACTATATCTAGATTTCCATTTGGTTTCCACAGTGACTTGTTTGCTCATTAGACCACAACAAAATTTAACAACTAAATCAGACATATTAGCATTCTATGAAAGCTTCCTGCATTCAGATGGATAGCACTGGCAGTAAAATTTATTAGAATAAATTTTTAAATGCTGCAAAGTAAACAATGTCATCCATTACAATCAAAGCTGTCCTTCTAGAAATTTAATTTGGTGTCATAAAATGATTTTTTTAAGTGGATGGGGCAAACAGGGAAGCCTATGTTATTACACAGCAGCAATTTCCTGGAAACTGAGACTCTGGGGCATAAGTGAAGTCTGCAGCACTATGGACTGAGCACCTCAGTCTTGGAGTTAAACAGCCATGGTTCAAATTACAATGTTAATGCCTTTTAGTTATGAAACTCAGGGTAGGTTATTCTGTCTAGCTGATCCTCAAGCCTCGCACTGCACAGGGATTTAGGCTAATAGTTCAAGCTGCTTTAGAGATTACAGATACAGTCATGTGCCACTGAATGTTTTGGTCAAGGACAGATTTCCTATCTGATGGTGGTTGCATAAGATTACAATGGAGCTGAAAAATTCCCATGGTTTAAGGCCACCATAGCCCAGTAACGTCTGGTCACGGCAAGGCCACAGTGCAATGCGTCCCATGTCTGTGGTGATGCTAGTGTAAACAAACCTACCTTTCTGCCAGTCATATGACAGAACAGCTTGTAATTATAGACAGTCCATATACTTGATGATGACAGTAAATGACTTTACTGGTTAATGAATTTATTACACCATACTTTTTATTATTATTTCAGAGTACATTCCTGTTTATAAAAAGTTTACTGTAAAACAGGATGTTAAGTTGGCAGAAACCTCATACCTCTCATGTTTACTACATCTCTTGATTGCATCATTTTTCTCTAAAAATACTGAATATAAAGAGAAGACCGTTTATTTAGCTCACAGACCTAGAAATTCAAATGGCACTGGCTTCTGCTTGGCTCTAGTGAAGGCATCATGGTGGACAACACCACAGTAGTAGGAACACACACAAGATCAAAAGATCATATTGCCAGAAATAAAGCTGGGGGCAGGAAGAGAAGGGGGACAGACTCACTTCTTTGACAACAATCCTCTCAAAGTAATTAGGAGACCCCCATAAGAATTCCCTTAATTCCTTCTAAGGGCAGTGCCTTAGAAAGGACCCAACCGACTCACTCAAAGCTCCTCTTCGTAAAGATTGTACCACCTTGTACATTGCCACAGTGTGGACCAAGTTTCCAACAAATGAACCCTTGGAAGACGTACTCAAACCATACCCAAACCATAGCACTGTGCTTCTTCTCTCTTCTTACGTCTCCTTATCCATAACCTAGAGCCAGTAATAGTGCCTACTCATAGGGCTGTAATGAGGATTTAAGAACAGTACCTAGGACTTAGGAAGTACCCAATCTTAGCAAAGACCAGACACTTAATTAGGTTTGTAGGATGAATGGCATCATGAATCTGGCAAGCAACAAAGCTGGGAGCTTTGGTCTCTTTAAGAATCAGAAATCAATAACTGGCTGCCAGCAGACTTTACCCCTCTATCTGCCTTCCTAATCTACAGTTCCACCTCAGGATGCACTCAAATACTCCAGAACTGCCCGAATGCCTACATTGTCCCTGTCCCTGAGAATATAGCTTACTATATAATATAACAAGGCTTTGGGAAGAGGGGCAGGGTTGAGAATTTAGAAATATAAGCAAATATGGGAAAATCTTATTCCCTTCCTCATTTGGGTTATAGTGACCAAGGTCTTAAGACATTCAGAATGAATTCTATGGACAAAACAGTTTAGAATTCTGTATTCAAATTCTTATGTTGCTAGTGGGAACACAAATTGGGATGACCAGTTCAGAAAAACATTTGGCAAAATCTTCTCACGCTATCATCCAGCAATTCCACATCTGGATATATATATATATCCAAGAAAAGTGAATGCAAAGTAAGAATGTTTACAGCAGCTTTATTCATAATTCTCCCAAACTTGAATTAACCCAAACATCGACTAGGAACAGAATATGGAGGAGCTTCCAGGTTGGTGAACACAAGGAAGTGCTGGCAGGGTGGCACTCCTGGAGAAGGCATGAAGCCCCATCCTAACTGTAGTCATACCTTGCCCAGTGTATCTATTCCATCTGGCTATTCCTGTCTTTATCCTTTATAATACACTAATGAATGACATTAAAGAAGAATTAAACAAAGGGAGAACTGTACCATGGTCTGCTGATAGTGGCACATAAAAAAAACAAGAGCTACACAGAGCAATAAGGACCAAATTTAAAAACACATGTTCAGTGAAAGTATGAGTTGTAAACTGAGCTTGAGTGAAGACACAATTATGTGGGAGCACTGGAGGCCATCTTAGGACAATGATGAAAAGTCTCAAGATGGATGTCAACATGCTAAGGGTGATGGTGGAGAAAAATGGACAGAGATGTCCCTTGTTGTTGGCTGTGAGCCACTGTACTAGTACAGGTGTGGACCTGCATCAATCATCACGGGTATGAGAATGACTAGATATCCTTATTTTTGCAAAAGAAATGAGTACAATATTAAGGAAATACTGGAATGATCACACATTGAAATGAAATAAAGAAGAATGAACTATTGATTAGGCAATAGCAAGCAGTATCATAATTATACAACTGTATAATTCCCTTTATGTGAAATTTAAAGACAGGCCAAATTAATGTGTGATGACAGTAGAAGAATGGCAGTTACTGTTGGGGAGTACAGACTGGGATGAGCGTAAGAGAGCCTTCTAGTGTGCTAGAAATGTCTAGATCTTCATCTGGAGGTAGTTCTCTGCATTGATATAAATATAAAAAACTGGATGCATACTTATATAAATTATTTCTTTTAGAATATCTAAACAAGTAAAAACACTGTATTTACTTAAAAACCTTTAGTGGTCCCCAGACTTTAATCCTTCCTCACTCCCTCCTGTCCTCTCTTCCTCTCTTCCTCCCTTCCTCTCTTCCTTCCTCTCTTCCTCCTTCCCTCCTCCCTCCTTCCAATGTTTACTCAATGCCTACCACTACGCTAAGCATTGTAAGCACACCACGCATAGTCCTCATCCTTAAAGAGTTTGGATGCTAGTGGAGAAAAATCACTTCAACTGGTAGCACTATTCACTCAGCAATAATAAATCACATACCTCCTTCTGACACCACATCTGTTCTCATCTTCAATTATTTGACATTGTGTATGTTGATTAAATTGACAGCTATTTTCAACTTGAAATGTAAATTCCTTGGTGGTGTTTCAAATCTTTCCTATGCCCTTAATACTCAGGCACACTGACATACAGTACCCAGCAAGCATTCATCAATTTATTTAACCTATCCCATCACACTGCTTTTCTAAGCCAACATTCTCTTCTCCTGTTTACACTTTTCTCTGCCCTCTAAAGCCTGCAGATCTACAAAGACACTACATGTCTTATACTTACATATACTATACTGAGCAGTAGAGCACAGGATATAACTTTTATTATGTCAAGATTTCTTTCATTAACCATTTCATCCAATAATAAGATTTTTAAATCTGGGGGAAGTGAAGTAGGGAAAGTAAAGAGTTATAGACATATGTCTTTGGGAAGAAAATACTAAACTTTGCAACACAAGGCAAAACCAAAATAGCCATACCTGTCTGGCTATATGTATATCAACATGCCCAGGAAATATCCTTGAGAATGACCTAGAGAATGCCATTCTTATCCATCTCCCAGTATCAATTTTTTAAAGTGTGGCTTTTCTAAAGGCCACTAATGAGGAAACTATCTGACTGTGCCAGGAAAAAACCTGGGGGCCTCAATATCAAGTACTTACCAACAGCTACAATTATTCTCACAACTAGGGGCAAGTTGAAAGAACTGGAAATTGCTTTAGGTTCATAATTTTCTCCTTTGTTCTGATTTCATACAGCAGGTCTCACTTGATTCCTTAGGCCACTTGTTACCACCTGGCGTCACAAGACCTTGAGGGCTGCACTCTAACTCCTCGGCCTCTCACTGTTCACGTTCCTGCTGACTTGAAGCACTGGAGTGGCTGCACACCATCTGCTCCTCCAAGAGCCAGGCACACCTTACAGAGGGAACAGCCCATTGACTATAAGCCCTGGGGCTTGTGCAACAGGGAATCCTGATGACAGAATTGTTTCTGTTTGGCTCTTTCACTGATATTCAAAGGCAGGATCCTAGGTGCTACAAAACTTTACTTTCTAGCCTCCTCTGGGATTTCTGCCCACTATATCTTACCCTGGGGACAATCATTGAAGGTCATGTTCCAAGTTGGTACAGATAAGTAAAGGCTGCATGGTTAGTGTTATCCCATGAAAAATCAGAAATTCATATATGGGGCCATGACAGTTCACTGGACTCAATGTGGTCCTCTCAGTGTCCCAAATAAGCCCTACAAATCTCAGTGTGATCTGCTCCTGCTTCCCTCATCCCATACCACAGCATTCTTCCTCTTAATTCATTAAGCACATTCTGTTTCCTGTGCCCAGAAAGCACTTCCTTCCCTTTCCTTATCATCTGGTTAATCCCAGTTCAGCCCAACTGTCAGTTCCCCAAGGGAGTGCTCTCTGACCCTATAGGCTGGGCCAGATCTCTCTGTAACCTTGTCTCATAGCATCTGCCTTTTATTTTAGCATTTATCAGTTGCAATTAGAAATTTCTGCAATTTTTCAGGCATATGGTTTACATGCTAGTCTTAGCTTCTCAAGGATACAGGGTGCTCAATAAGTATCTGTAGAACAAGGTAAGGGAGGAAGGGAGAAAGGAGAGAGGGAAGGGGGAATAAGCCAGAAAGGAAATGAAACAGCAAGACTTAAGAATGTAGCTCACGATTTTCAGATTTAGTCCAATGGTGTAGGAAGCTCACAGCACTACGAAAAGGCTGCCACACCCCCAAGAACTGGCCTATATTTTTTGATGAAAGCTATCATAAAAAAGTGAATAACATCTACTATGACTAAGGGACAATTATTCAATCCTGAAACTGGTACTAGAAAATAGCATAAAAAGTGTCCTGTGCAAACTTTTAGGGTTGTGTTTAGTCACCTCATAGAAATACATATAAATTTTTAATGGCAACAATTATTAGTTCAAAACTCTAAAACATGTAAAATATTAAGAAATCACTGCCACACTAAGAGTTTTCTTTTATTTTTCTCATTCCCTGTGAGTTATATTCCAATGATTCCCAACATAAGGGTTTAGGGAACCGTTAGAACTTACACAGTTATTGCAAAGGGTCCAAAAATATACACATAGAGTAAGTATTATTACCACTGGAAGACCATGAAATTTTATATGTTGAAAAAGGTCTTCAACCTCCAAATAGTTCAAAGCCATGCAGGTTGGAAACTGTTTCCATCATGTTGACAGAAAAAGCCCCCTTGCAAAATGGGCCGTCATCACTACTCTACCTGAGCTGAAATTTCCAGCCTCAGGAGGGAACTCCTGGGATATGCAAGGTGCTGTGGTGCCTGATTTATTGCTCACAGTAATATGGTCGGTATTCATGAATGAACATTTGGGAATTGCTAAAGGGTATGTTAGTGAGATGAACAATTTGGAAGCTTCAAATCAAGTAATTTCAATGGACTTAATCGACTCTTTTTTCATGTTTATGAATTTTACTTTTCCTTAGATAATTTCCAGAACTGAAAGATCTTACTGGACATAGGAACTAGCATTCACCAAGGAAGTTAGGGTAGTGTCCCCATGTCACAACCCAGTTGTGAATCACAATGAAGGGGCTCCACAGTGAACAGCTTCCTGAACACGATGTTCACCCATCACAGTTCTCTCCTTTGTCGGAAATGTGAGCAGAGGATGAAAAAAGGCAAAACAGGAGAGGCTTCAAGAATCCTGAGACAAATTCAAACTTAGCATTAGATCAAGGGCAAACACAACAAGGGTATTGGATTTCGAGCACATGATAAAAGCGAAAGCACACAAGGAAGGGGTGAGGATAGGTAAGACACCTAAAAAACTAGCTAGCATTTGCTGCCCTTAACGCAGAGAAACTAAAGCAGATACCTTAAAAGCAACTGAGGCCAATAGGAGAAGGGGAATAGGAACTAGAGAAAAGGTGAGATCAAAAAGAATTAACCTAGAAGGTAACACACGCACAGGAAATCAATGTGAGTCAACTCCCTGTATAGCTATCCTTATCTCAACCAGCAAAAACCCTTGTTCCTTCCTATTACTGCTTATACTCTCTCTTCAACAAAATTAGAGATAAGGGCAGAATAGTTTCTGCCTGGTAGCGAGGGGTAAGGGGGGGTAGAGGGAGGGGGTGGAGTGGGTGGTAAGGGAGGGGGCGGGGGGACGGGGGAGAAATGACCCAAGCATTGTATGCACATATGAATAATAAAACAGTAAGAAAATAAAAAATGAATAAAATAAAATGACCTTAATTCAAGAACAAAAAAAAAACAAGGCTGCTAGATGCTTGTCAAGTTCCCTCCAGCTCTGACAGTCTACTCTATGTCCTTCTGTCCAATATTATATTATATTATATTACATTATAATATAATATAATATATTATATTAACACTGTTTTGGAAGAAATCTATAATGGAACTAATTTTCATTTCAGAACAAATGAGATCCAGTTTAAGAATTTTTTTAATTAAATCTAATATTTCATCCATTTTCATTGTAAATTTGGAACAACACCATCAAAAGATTGAGTCTAGAGCTACTGACAAGGATTAATGGAGTTCCAGGGCCTGGGTAAGGAGTAGTAGATGGAACTTAGGACACACTTTCCTCACCTCCTAACTTTCAACCCTACTTGATTCCTTGCCCCTCCCCCATTTTCCCCAAATTACTAATTTCAAGTACGCATTTAAAGAGGTCCCACATACACCCATGTCCTCTAATTTTCACGCCTAGGACAGTGAACACAACTGTCTATGCCGTAACACCCTACCTGCAATCAGAGATTCAGAAACCCAAGCCCTCTCATTTCTCTCCCTCCCTTTAACCCACTGGATTTCAGCACCTTAAAGACGGAGGCTATGAAGTTATTTTCTGTTGAAATACTAAACGGAATCAAGTCTTGCCACACTGCATTTCAATGATGTCGATTTCAAAATATTAACATTCTCTCTTTAAAACTGAATATTAGGTTAAATGATACTTCAGGTATCTTTTATTTTGACTTATAAAATACTGCATTTGGAGATAGATTCTGAATAATAATAATAAACTTTTGCTAACATTTTGACACTATCCTAAAAAGCCAACAAATTTTAATTTTTCCACTATCAAAAACAATTCTTTTTTATAGTATATATTGTGGAAAGTTTACAACTCAAAATAGTTGAATATATTTAACATATTTACTTCATTTCTGTAGAATTTCAGTTTGGAAATTGACTGGCACTTTTTAACCAATATGGGAAGAGTTTTTCAATCATATCCAAAAACAAATTCAACTCTCCCAATAAAGTAAGCAAAATAATTCAAGTCTATACCTCAAATTATAACACACATACTGTAATATTTTGCCTAAGATATGAACTGTGTGCTGAACACAAATTCCCTACCCTGTTTAATACAGAATACCAGTCAAAATGTCTCTCCTTAAAAAAACGATAACAGCAACATTAAAGTTTGAGACCAGGAAAAATCGGCAAAAAAATGATGACAAAGAGCTCACATGACTACAAAGGAAAACCAGAAACTCTGTGGGCATGAGGGAATTGTAGCCAATTAATTTTGTCTCGTATCACAGACTGAATACATTTCTAGGGATAAAATCTTTTCTTTAAGAAAATGTTCAATGTGAGAAAATAGTTAAAGAAGCATCAGCCAAAGTTGAAATTTGCACAATGCAAAATTCTCCATTTACACTGCTGCAGTCTGTTCCTGATCTCTTCACTTCACATAAATCACTTCATATCAAGTCCTGCAGCCATATTTCTATACTATGAGAGCCAGTGAGTAATATCTGTGTTTCACCTTCCTGAACCCCTTCTGTACTCAGACATATTCAAACATAGTTTTGTGAAAGGGCAAAGAAACTAGGCAGAAAAATAGATCATATCATATTTTGAGGCCTTTTTGCACGTTTTGTGATTTTATAATTATATTCTTTATTCCTGCTACACTTTTCTAGTTAATCATTCTTTAGTTAGTTCTCTTATGATTTTCTTCTTTAACTGTTCGATTGAATTATAATGTTCCTGAAGAATAAGGTGATAAGTAATTCTTAGGTACACAGGGTGATATTTTGCATACGTACACAACTAGATAATTACCACCTAGGTCAAGGCATTAAACATTAGCCTCCCAATCAAGAATTTCTCAAAAAGTCACCATTCTAACACCAGATTAGTTCTTCCCACTTTTAAACTTCATCTAGATAAGCATCAGTCTTTAACCTGAAATTTGTTCATATCCATCCACAGAGAAATGAAGAATTATATTGGTTTCAAGAAAAGCAGGATTTGGGGAATGGAAAAAAAGAGGTATAGATAGTTAAGTTAAAAAGGTAGATGCATTTAAGTAAAAAAACAAAAAACTTAATATTCAGTTTGATTTGGGAGCATCAGCATGAATGAATGAAATAGTTTATTTAAAGGTGAAATTTCCTAACTTAATCCTCCAAAAAGGCCTAGAAATAAATTAGAATCACCACCCCTACTGCCCAAATTGTTCCTTGCAATACCATTTCCATCAAAAGGAACAAGAGCTCCTTTAAAGTCAACGCCAGGAGTGGGGACAAAAAGTACAGTGAGACTGGAGCATCTTGTCTATCAAAACTAGTAGGACTATGTTATGAAATAAGTAGAAAGATGCTGGATAGAAAGACATACATATGTATTTATATACATATACATACACATACAGCTTTATGAGTCAATTAGAAGAGGCTCATCTTGCTAAAAATGGGATGGTTTTATCATCAAAAGAATAACAAGTGCAAATGGGATAAAACAATGAAATCCATTTACATTATCCACATCATTATTATCACGTGGAGTGAAACCTGATAGATTGATCAACAGATACATAGGTGATAAAAGGATGGCAGGAAATTGATAATTACAGCAGCTAAGAGGCAGAAAACTGTGATTCCGTACATTATTGAAGTCCATAAGTTTATGATGATCTTTCAAAAAAACATCACTGGTCAACTTTGTAGGAGGCCAGTCAATTGACTCATTTTGAAATGGCAAATACAGGAAAAGAATCAAGCATTTATCCTGACTGTCAATTATACATCATACTTCTGGATAGTTGAGGCCTTGATGCAGAACAATCATTCTTTATATAAACATTGCAACTAAAAACTGAAGACAAATGCTACAATTAGAAGATTACCATTTTGCATCTTCTAACAAATAAATGGGATCTTGGCAATGATCACCAGGTCCTGTTAGGATTACGAGAAGCCAGTCACATCCTCCAGAAGTTTCATACAGGGAAACAGACCATCTAGTTCTGACTCAATGCAAACAGCAAAGGTAGTGAAGTAAAAGTCAAATTTACCTCTTGGGCTCTCCTTTCCAGTTAGTTAAAGAAACTATGAGGAACTCAGTAATGTCAATGTATAAACTTCCTTTGGGAAAGAAATGCTGCCTGTCAAAGGAGCCAGAGGCATCTATAAATTGGTTCATTGTTGGGTTCAGTGCTTTGCTTATGAGTATTTCAGGTATAAATTCTTAAATATGTCTTCCCTAAAAGCTAAACATAAGGGTAATTCTGCCTAAAATAGGGATAATTGAGTTAAAGAATTCAAACAAAATTCCCTACAGAAGAAAAACACATTTGGATCTAATTCTACTGTTGAGTCCTCACTGATTTCTTTTAAATTACATGAAATTAAATTAAATGCAAGCTCTGCATACAGTAATTTAAGCACTATTTTGATCATTTCTCTTCTATTTAATTAGCAAAACTAAACCATTTAAGTAATCCCATTAAAGGCTTTCTGGATCTTAGTACTGGATCAGTACTTGATCTTAAAAAAGTCAGCACTATCTCCAAAGGAATATGACCAAGAAGACAACTCCAAAAATATATAAGCAGGTGCATTAGGTGAAATCACTGGGCCAGGAGGGTGGTGATCCTTCCCTTTCAAGGAAACAAATCAGCTAGCTGCGGGCAAATTATTCCGTGTATGGCATTGCCTTCACCACGAACATTCCAAACAAAATCAGTTGCCACTGGACAGAACGATGGATCTTCCACAAAGAAAATTGCTAATCTCTGTACTTGAGCTCAAGCAATGATGAGCCTGTTTTCTCCATCATGCAGGAAACTATCTTCTGTAGCTATGAGATGGGGATGGGGATATAACTCCAGACTAAGCAAACGGCACTAACTTTGGATCAAAAGACTAGAACTTCATACACACGATGTTGAATAAAAGCAGCCAGACACAAAAGAGTATATACTATTTATATGAAGTGCATGAACAAGCAAAGCTAGTCTTACAAACAAACAAACAAACAAAAAACCAGGGTAGAAAGCTGAGGGAGAAAAGCCATTGAGGGACTCTTATGGAGAGACAGAACTATAATAACAGAGTACAGGTCACACAGGTGACCAATTTGTCAAAATTGTACAGCCAAGATTAGGACTTTTCAATGTGTGTAAACTGCTTTGGAAACTATTTTTAAATTTGCCATTGTTATGATCATGTGACATAAGAGTTAATGAATACATAGATGAAACAAGGAAGGCAGAGCATTGATAACTGTGGCTGCAAGTGGTGGGTAACTGGGATTCACTATATAATTCTGTTACTGTGTACATATTTGAAATTTTCAAACAAATGGAAATGGGCTGCCCTGGTATGCTGTTGTTGGTCCAAGTTTCAAAGTGAGTAAGCATGCCAGAGCAATGTATGAAATAAGGTCATTCTAGCTCAAAACTATACTTATGAGAAGATCCTTGCATAAATCTTTTTGCATTAATGTCACCCTCAAATAATAGACTGTGCACCAGTGCCTACTTGCAGGGCTTCAATAGCTCTTAAGATCCAGTTTTGGGGAGCTTGTTCCTTTTATCTCAGATCTGGGTTGAAGCCCCTCAGTCTGCTGTGAAATGACCTGGAGAACTGCTCCTTCTTGCTCTCTCAGATGCTCCATCTTCTCTTTTCCACATGACTTCCCTAAGAAGCACCAGGTCAACCTACCAACTGCTGGGTTTTAGAAGTTGCCTGAGGAAGACCATCTGAGCTGTTATTTATAAAATTATTCAATAAAACCATGCTTGAAATTGCCCACTTCTTGCTCCTTTGTTGAGATAGAGGAGATTACAGAACACCACAGTGAAAGAACTGGGTAAACCAAGATGTTCAGCTAAAACCGTCACTCTAGCCATCACCCTGTTAACAAACCCAAACCTTCACAATCTAACTCCACAAATTCCAAAGCTATGTTCTAAGTTAGATTATCTCTAAGTCTCACATCTCCATCATGGAAGGACTCTTTTCTCTAAGATGCTATGCTGCTTTCTCTAAGTATTTAACAATTTGCTTTTTTCT
This sequence comes from Castor canadensis, assembly GCF_047511655.1. Classification (NCBI taxonomy): domain Eukaryota; kingdom Metazoa; phylum Chordata; class Mammalia; order Rodentia; family Castoridae; genus Castor; species Castor canadensis. The sequence continues at coordinate 130,721,801 of NC_133389.1, read as the reverse complement.
TCAAATTTATCACACAGTTGTACAGCTTTTTTACCATCAAAGAGGAAAGCTTGCCTGGGAGCCCATGAAACACATTACCACCCTTGTGGTTACCAAGTCAAGAGAGGAGACATTCAAGAGGAGAAGAGCTTCTAAACTGTTTATCCCAGACTCTAATTTCATCCAGCTATAGAAGAAGAAAAATCACAGACATCAAGGTCAAACCACAGATGACGTGAACACCAAGATTTGAATGGATTCCAAGAACTTTGAACCAAATTATTTCTTCCAAGGTCATTTTAAACTCTAAAGTTCTACCATTTATAAAGAAACAGTGAAACCTAGGAGAACTGAGGGGTTGATTGAGAACAGGAAGTTGAAATGGAAACTCCACAGGATTCTGAAATAAATCATTCCTCTGTCATTCCCCTCACGCAAATCACTTCACTTTATCAATTTGTTCCCAACATTCCTTTAAACCTTGGCCCTGATGTCACACTGTGATAGAAAGGAAATCAAGGTGAGAGGATGGGAAATTGGTAAGAATTGAAAACAACCGTTGAAGTAGCCAACCACCGAACCAAGGAAGCAAACCCCTTAGGAGTCTCAGCTATGGAGGGAAATTGTATTGATTTCAGAGAATCATCTCCTTGAGAACATTTGTCTCAGAAAGCACCAGTGACCAAGCATCACAAAACAGCAAACCCCAAGGCTCTTTACAATCACTTAAAGGCACTGTTTAAAAATAAGAACACCTCACTCTGGCATTTTTAATAAGCTCTCAGGGAGTGCTATGACTTGGAGAGCAGTGTATTCTAATAGTCACTACTGCTTAGTCTTTCTCAATTTTCATCTTGTATGCCTCCAGCAGTGTTAACAAATAAAATACAAGACATCCAGTTAAATCTGAATGTCCAATAAATAAAGTCATTTTTTAGCATAAGCATGTCTCAAAATTTTTATTTAATACTAAACATTGATATTAAAAATGTTGTTGAAGTCTGAAAGAGTGGCTCAAGTGGTACAACACCTGCCAAGCAAGCTTGAGGCCCTGAGTTCAAACCCTAGTACCGCCAATAAAAATAAAAATAAAAATGTTGTTGTATAGCTGAAATTCAAATTTAATTTGATGCCTTATATTTTTATTTTCTAAATATGAAAACTTGATGCCCCACCCCCACTACGACTACAATGATGGATAAAATCAATGGGCACATAAAGAACATACTATATCTACTTGTGACTTGTTGGCCCTGAATTTATCACTTCAGAATATATAGCATGTGGATAATATGCAAACTATATGAATGAGTATGATGATATTATGGGAATAGCCTCCATTTTCCCAACTGTAAGATGGAAATACCTGGACCAGATCTAAAATGTTGTTAAACCACTGAAATAATTTACCTACATCAAATTTAGTCATTCAATCTGAAATGGCATATCTCCTAAAAGAAGCTTCCTCACAAAAGAAAATGACCACCAACACATTCATTTCTCCTTATGCCTCAAAAGCAATTCCTGAAAACTGTCTTCTCACAATTCATTAATAATGATAACCTCTAGTCTCATATGGCTTGAATATCTGCCATCTTCTATAGATCCTGTCTAGTCCAATCTGTCAAAAATGTTCAGGAGCTGTGGAGAATTCATTGTCCCTAGCCTGGTCACACCAGGGTCAGGACTACATGTAGTGATCCCTGGCATGTCACTTGCCAAAAGGTTGTGTTATTTGAGCAGAAGATCCAAAATAATTCTAAGATGAGGTTGTGCCATGAGTGCTTAGCTCATCAAGCCAAGAAGAAAGGAAGAGCAGACATCTAATTCAAGCTGACCAAAGACAGCTGAGAAGCATTAGCACTGATTATTAAGAGTAGGTAGGATTTACGTCTCTATGCCTCTTTGATTCTATTCAAGTTGCCTCAATAGCCCCATCTTGTTATCTTTGATATAGATGCCATCTAAAGTAACTGTATTTGTTTAACAAAGACTACTGAAATCCTCTCTAAAATCTGACTTTAGGCTCAACCACAGGAGAAGAAAAGTCTCCTACATTTTTTGGTTTTACCCAAAATCATCATCTCTGCTTTCAATGTTTTGGTTGGGGCAATTATGACAATTATGTTAGCAAACTAGGGCCCTTAGGCCAAATCTAACCCTCTTTTTATTCATAATAAAATTTTACAGGAATATAGTGGACACATTTATTTATGTGTTCTCTAAGGCTGCTTTTGCACCATAATGGCAGAGTTGAGTACATGGCAAGAAAAACTGTGGTCAATGAATCCCCAAATATTTACAGTCTGGTCCTTTAAAGAGAAAGTGTGTGAACCTGCTCCAAAGTACTAATAATAACCCTATTTTAAAGAGGTGAAATGCAGGAGAAATGAATTCAAGGCTTTTGGTAAGAATTTAAAAAATGGATGATGACTACCAATCCAAGAATTAGCAGCCTACTACCAGCCCATGCAATCTCTAAGTGACCAGAGAGCATTTTCAGTGTGATGACTCATATATCCAAGTGTTGTTTGAAAAGGACACTGCTCCTTACTCTCAGATACTAAGAATCCAAATAATAAATACACATGCATGGAAATAAGATAAATGACATTTCTGCCTAGAAGCCCAGGTTTTCAAAAGGCAAAATTACACAATGACAAGCACACACATAGGATGGCTGCTGCCACTATTATTTGTAGTCTGACAAAGGAAATGCAGAAGAGTAGCAATAAAGAAATTGTCTCCATTTGGTGCCAGTGCCTACGAGGAACTGTCACTGTTGCAGGGACTGAGAATTTAAATCAACATTAGCTCTTATGTGGTTTCCTTGCTTTAGGCAGGAAGAGTGTGTGATCAGAAAGAACAGCTGCCCTCAAAACTGAAACTACGAGTGGGTCAGAAAATATTCCCAGCGCCGGTGCCTTACAGAAGAGATTAGAAGGTCAGAATCACAGATTCTAGTTTTGCAGAGGCTCTTAGTCAGTCTGCTTCCTCTACAGCAATCAAACATGAAGGGCCCCCTCCCCACCAGAAGTTCCTTTCTTTTCCTATGGAAAGTCCTTGCAAACAGAAATGGCACACTCACACTTAATGACATTCATGCCACAGACTATTAAACACAGATATTCCTCCTGTTGAAAGGAGCAAGAAGAAAAAAAATGCCATAGTAACTGTTGCTAAGTTTAACTTTACAATATTGACAGAGTAGAGATGGTTTACCAAATAAAAACTTTAGGGTCTAATTCAATCCTTCAACCCTATTAGGGATCACAATAGTTCTCCTACAGAGAAAGAGCAGAGATCTGGCTCTTTCTACCCTCCTTTGATTCTTACTCCTCCAGTCTGCATTACCTTCCACTCCCTAATCCCACCCTTATCTTGTTGGGCTAAAGGTGGGTTGCATACCTGAATGCCTTAGGCTGCTGCTAGACAAGCACACAGAATCAAATATACATCCACTCTCCCTGAAATGGGGAAGGTGCAACCAGACCTCAATGTTTATACTTTTTTTTAAATTCAAATATTTGATAAATGTCTATAATGTACTTGGAGTTAAGGTTCAAGGGTGAATACAGTAGGCGTGACCCTAGCCTTCTGAGGTCAATGACAGGGTAGGGAGAGGCAGACATCAATTTTTCTTAAATCCCACCAATGAGTCTAAGATTATAAAATGTGTTCAGTGCTATGAAGGCGAAGAGCAGGAGTTTGTGAGAATATAAAGCGTCCTAATTTATATCACAGGATCTGAGAAAGCTTCTCTGCCATGGAAATGACATTTAAAATGTAACCAGAAGGAGGAGGAGTTACTCAGGTGAAGATGAGAGCTGAGAAGTATTTCAGGCAAAGGAACAGGTGGTAGAGAAGCCCTAAGGGAAAGTATGACCTCGTCAATCCAGGAAGGCAAGAGTCAGGATAGGAAGAAAAACAGCAGCCTTCCCAGGGAGAGTAGAGATTTTTATTTCATTCTAAGCACAATGGGAAGTCGCTGGGAGTCTTTGAACAGAGGAGTGAAAAATGAGATCTACATTTTTAATAGACGACTTATGTGAGGGCAGACCTGAAGGGCAGAAGCAGAAACATGAAGCAGGAATTGCTGAGGCAGGAGATGATGGTGATCAGGTTTGAGATGGTTGTAATCAGCATGGAGAACTGTGGCATTATCCAAAATGCTTACATGAGATGTGGAAACATGAGGAAGGAGGAGATTCCAAGGTGTCTCCCAATTTTCTATAGCTGCTAGGTAGACAGGATACCATTTACCAAGGAAACACTTAGAGTGAAAGTTCATGAATATCCTCACATGAGTATCTGAAGAACCAAAAAAAAAAAAAACAAAACTTAGAATCAAAAATGTAAAAAATAATGACAGAAGTGAATAACAAAAAGTTAGAGCTGCAATGAATTGGTTGAGTACAACAAAAAAAGAAAAAAGGCCATTTCTTCTTCAGTGTAAGCTGCCCAAGAGAAAACAGACTTGAATTATCACTTACAAAAATATAGAAGAAAGAAGGAAAACAACAAAAACAGGAGCCAGTAAAGAGCTTGAGGTATCTGGGAATGGTGAGACCTACACACTTGGGAGATACAATTAACAAGTGACACTGGAACAAAATTCAGTCATTTGACAAATATTTTTGAGCATCAACTCTCTACAGGGTGCAGTTGCCAGTGATTGTAAAGTGAACTAGCTCTCTCCTGATAAGGAAGACAAGGCAGGGAACCAGGGACCTTTGATCAGTGATAGAATCAAACTAAATTAAAAAGAAGGTAACCATAGATGTGGAATGGAGACTATTTCAAGAATGGGACATGACTGAAAGGGAAGATAGTTAGAAGGCCACAATAAATAATTCTAAGATAAAAGCATCAAGATTTCCTGATGACCCCAAATAAAGAAGACACCAAGGCTTTACTGTGGAAAAACTGGAGAATGACTTTGTCAATAGATGGGAGAGAATTTCAGCTTCATTTTGGGGATAGTGCAATATACTATATAGTTCTCTCTCAGGAGAGAGTACAAAAGGGAGACCTTGAGAGTGGTCACCTTTTTGATTGTAGAGGAAACTATCAGACATAAAGAGATGGCCTGTGAATATGCAGTTCTCCTGCCAGGTCATGGAACAACTCTGGGAGCATCAATATTTAAGGGGTAGGAATGAAGAAAAAGCACTTCCAGGCAAAAGAGAAGGTGCCCAGAAGCCATGAAATAAGACACTCTCGAAATGGCGGCTGAGACACTGCACAGAATAGAAGGGCTGAGAAATGGGAACTCAGATGCCACTGGTCATCTGGCTAATAAGCAGTTTCCAGTTGAGAAGTGAGTGGCATCCACAGAGGAGAAACAGTGAATGCTCTCACAGTGGAAGAAAGAAAGGACTTAGTTCTTTAAAATGGTGACATGAAAGGGAAGTGGGAGTGGAGGGACAGGAGAGAGCCAATGGTAAGGTCAGGACTGAAGAAAAGGTAAAAGAGAATGTAGTGATAGGCCAGGGTCTGGAGGAATAAAGGTGATATCCTATTAGAAAAATAACTAAAGCAAAAAGGCCTGGGGGCAGCTCAAGTGGTAGAGCATCTACCTAGCAAGAACATTCAAACCCTGGTATTGAAAAAACAAAACAAAACAAACCAACAAAAACTATGTTCCAAGAACAGTCAGACACTGCGTCTAAAGAAAGCATCTAAAGAAAATTGACTACTGCCTCTCAGCTGATTGGGGAGACCAGCACTCCCCAAACTGTGTTCAGGTAGTTGAAACCCACTAACAATGGAAGACACATGAGTTCTGTTGAATCATCACGTAAGAGGTCACTGCAGTCAACGCATTGCATCCTCTCACATTTGCATCACTGTCACCCCTGAAACAGAGCCAACTCTGCAAAAGCACATCTTAAAATGGCTGCCTCAGCCTCTCCCACCATTCAGTCAAAATCGTTTCACTGTAGTGATAATCTGTAACTTAGCACATTATTGGGGGGAAATAATGCATGTGGAGAAAATATTTTTTCACTCTCAAAGCAGCAAATTATTTTTGCTATTCTACACAGTACAGTGAGGCTCACACATTTTAGGCAACCTAGATAAATTTTTTTCCATTTGAGGCAAGTCTCAGTAGTGATTTAAAATTAAATTGTTAACCAAGTGTCAGGAACCATGAAATAAGCATAAGTGGTAGTCCCACTCTGACTAGCAAATACCAGGGTGCTTGAAATCATATGAAACTGTAAAAGCACATGGTAGTAACACTATCTATTCAAGCCTTCTCATCAAGAAAGCCACCTACCACCTTTAACAACCACAAGCAAGGGAAAAACATTAGGAATGCAATGTTTTCATTCTCTTTTTATAAAAGACATTCATTTACTCATTCATACAAACACATATTAAGCAGTGCTAGGAACTGAGGATATGGGATAAACCAAACAGACTTGTCCTTGACCTCATGGACTTATGGTCTAATGAGAAAAACAAGCTATGCAGATGATCACAAGTATTAAATGCCAGAAGCAAAAAAAACAGGGTACTCTGAGTGGGAAGTGCTTCTCAAAGGAAGCAGCGTTTTTAAGCTAAGACTGAAGGGCAAGGGACAGTGGAGTTTGTGAGGAGTGTATGTGAGGGAGGAGGGCTGGAATGAGGTGGTAGTCATAAACATGAGACAAGTAATTTGGAGGATTTGGGTTACATTTTTTTTTTTTAAAGTGCAGTAGGGAGCAGTGCAAGACTAAACAGGGCAGAGACAGGATCAGATTTGTGTTCCAAAAAGCATGAATGGAGAACAAAAAAGAAGGAAGTATGGCAATGGAGATGGGGGGAGAAGATGGTATATATTTTGGAAATGAATGGACAAGACTGTTTCCCATGAGGAGTGTGTGAAAGAGTGTGCACCAAAGATGACCCTGGGTTCCAGTTGGAGCAACTGACTGAATGGAGGTGCTGCATACAAAGACAGGAGCAGCAGGAGGCACAGATTTAGTTGGCAAGTAGAGGATCAAAAGATTGGTTTTGTAGAAAAAGTTAAAAAGCCTTTGAGACCTTTTGAGGTACAAGTGGTGGGATTAAGTGTAAAAGAAATGTGATATGTACCATTTTGCTCTTAGAACCTGTAGTAGTTTAAGGCTGTCTTGCCACCTTGGGAGGAGTTACCCAACAGTGTCACTCGCTTCTGGACACAGTCTACTCCCGTGTCAACGAGCCAGACAACAGGATGGGAATACAGGTCCTCCCTAGGAACGCTGAGCAGCGCTTGTTCTCAATGACAGCAAATTACATTCTGAGAAAGTAGAGGCGTCTGCTAGAAGCCAACCATACAGGGTTACAGCTTTTATAAACTTTATAATACATTATAAATTATATAATGTAATTATGTAAAAGATTTCATGTATCTTACAAATGCTATAATTATACAAATGTTATCAAAAATTATATTATGAATAGAATTTTAATGTATGTTGTAAAAACACATTTTATATAAAAAATGCAAGTACATTTTGTAAAGGCTTCCCTCACTTCGGTGACAGGGCTAGGACCCAGCACCTTGTGCATGCTAAGCTGCGTTCTAACACTGAGTTATTCTCCATGCCCCATTTTCTAAGGTATTTTGTGTATTGTTTCAAAGTTGTCTTGTAAAAATCTGTCCTGTACAGATTTTTCAAGATAGGCCCTAGATGATTAAGTGAGTTCATCTACCATTTCTTTGATAAAAACTTAGAACATACGACCAGCTAGTAGCATTTTGGAAATTACCAGTACAGGGTACAAAATCACTGCATCAACCATTGATTTGTCTGCAGGTCATAAAGGACTCCAAATCTGATACCTGGGTTGATTTTGTTTTGTTTTTAAATCAAATTGCCACAATTCTTTGCTAATTGGAAAATTCCACCAATTTAAATGAGAACAAGCCCTGCAGAAGCAGACCCACCACGCTTGACTTACTTAACACCAGCATGACTGCCAAATAAAAAGATGGCGTCATCCATATCTGCTGACTCATGGAGAAAAGGAGGAAATAAAAGGAGGAGAGAGAGAAGCCAAGAGAGATGTGGGAACTGTGACTACGTTTTGCTGGAAAGTAGGCTGCTGAGCTAGGCAACTGCATAAAAATGTTACTGGTAGCCCGTGAAGAAAGAAAAAGATGTACTTTGTGAGCCTAAATCAGAGGAGACAAATATTTATTAGGTGAGCAAAGGCAGAGTGTTAGCTGGGAGAGCCTGAGAACAAATGTTCATTTTTCCGAGTATATATACTTGAAAACATAATTTCTCAATCATACTCTCTCAGATTATATTTTTAAATAATCTTTAGAGCCACTTTGTCCAAGGCAATTACTTAAACTTGTTACAACTTAAAACATTTGTTTAAAGTCTAAAAATAAAACTTTTTAAGTGGTCAAGACAAGTATATGGGAGCATAATTACTAGAGTAAAAAAGTATTTCTTTGTTATTTGTACTTAATTGTCTTACCTATAAATGTCTACCATCAACATGAATATGTGAAGAGTATCAATAGTATATCTAATATATTAAATTTAAAAAATAAATAATAAATGCACAAAATTAAAATGAATTAAGTATTTAATTATAAGCTATGCCCATTTTCATAGGACTAATCCCCTAAAAAAGGTAACAACAAAGAATGTTTGCAGTTCATTGTCATAAAAACATTTATCTAATAATTATCTTCTGAGTACTATCATGCACAAGAAAATGTGAAACACAATGGGAAAGGCAATCAGCTACTGGGCCAAAATTACGACAGTCTGAGCAGGAATGATAAACAGGCCACACCAAGGGGAGGTCACTAATGGGAGAGGGAGGGTAAAAGAAGGAAGCAAAGAAGGTGAATATGGCTGGTGTACTTTCTATACAAGAATACAGAATTTTTAAACCTGTTGAAATCACCATAAGAAGGGGACTTAAGGTAGAGAGGAGAAAAATAGGGGGATGAACTAATTCAGGATATAAAACATATATACATGGAAATGTCATAATGAAACTCTCTGTATAGCTATCATAAACAAACAAAATGTCTTTTTTCAAAAACAGAGGATGGGAAGGTAAAATAGGTCTTGTCTGGGGGCTGCTGCCGATGGAAGTGGGGAGGGTATAAGGAAAGGGTGTAGGGCAAGTATGGTAGAAGTATCCTGTACTCAAGTACGAAAATGGAAAAATGAGACCTGTTGAAACTATTCCAAGAATGGGGCTGGGGAGAAGGAGAATGATGAAGGGGGTGAATTTAACTAAGATATATTGTAAGCACTTTTGTAAATATCACAATGTACCCCCAGTACAACAATAATATGACAATAACTGGCTTTAAGGGCGCAAGTCAGGTAGGCACATTCGCATTGTTATGTAACCATCACTACATCCTTCATCTTCCCAAACTGAAACTCTGTAGCCATTAAAGAATCACTCCCTATTCTCCCAGCCTCTGGCAACCACCGTTCTACCTGAGTATTATGATTTAATAAGTGTAGCTAACTATATACTTCTTCTATTTGAACCTAAGGTATCTTTACAACTAAGACATTAAAATTAACTTTATAACAAAGTATTAAATCCAGATTTTTAAAAATGAAGCACATAAAATCATTTACAACAGAGGCTAGGGATGTAGCTCAGCAGTACAGCATGCCTAGCAGTAGGTTGAATCCCCTGCACCACACACACACACACACACACACACACACACACACAGACACACACACATATAACATCTTAAAACAAAACGGTTTGACTATTAAGAATTTTAATATTATGATATGATTATAAAATGGGAACTACTTGTGGGGGGGGGAACCAATGGGTGCAAGGGAGGGAAAGGAAACGGTGATGGGAGGGTGAATATTATAGAAGTACATTTTATATATGTATGAAAACAAACATGAGACCCACAAAAAATGTTAGAAAGGATGAGGGAGTTGGGAGTTAAGAAAGAATGAGATAAATGGGGTGAATCTGATCAAATTACATTACATGCATGTTGTAAATATCACAATGAAACACCACTGCAAAATTAACAAATGCTAACAAAAATTTTAAATATTCGTTTCATCATTCTCCATTTTTGTCAAATTCCTATTTTGTATGTTTTATAATACTATTGTACATGTATAAATTTATTAATAAATATTTTGGATATAACAGGTTCAAAAACTTTTTACTGATATGCTGTGCAACCAAACACATCTAGAGAACCACTGATACAACGGGAATCAATGAAAGTAGGGATGGTGATAAAAGTATGTTGAGTATTTTGAGACATACTGAGCTTAATTGCCATGTGGACATCTCCAAAAGACAAAAAAGACATGCAAGCCCAGAGCTCAGCTGAGAGATAAGACAGAAGGCGGGATGAGAAATGTGAAAGATGGAGACAGTAGAGTCCTATACAGAGGAGACAGCTCACATCTGGAAAATAAGCAAAACAGGAAGAGAGGAGGTGACCCAAAAGAATACATAAGATGGATACCACAAAATGAAGCCACAGTGGCAAACAATGCCAAAAACAGAAGAAGCTTAGAAAAGGCCACTCACTATATTTGGCTGCCAGGCCACTTTGGTCCTCTGGGAGCATTTCTGAATGATGGGTAGTGTCAGAGCCTAAATGAGGATTGACTGGTGAGGTGGAGAGTGAGTGTTCCAGAGGGAAAGTTGATGATGGGAATGAAAGAAGATGGTGCAGGATGAATGGCTTAGTTTGCAAGAAGGATTCCTAAAGCAGTGGTTCTAAAAAACAGGTAATGCGATTTAGAGACAATTTTGGACCCCACAGCTCCAGTGTGCTACTGGCATCTAGCAGTAGAGACCAGGGTTGCTACTGATTATCCTGCAATGCACAGGACAGCCGCTGCAACAAAGAACGGTCTACTCCTGAATTTCAACAGTGCCAAGGGGAAGCCCTGCTTTAAGGATCAGAGAGATCTGAGCATCTTCATGTGGTGAGAAGTTACCATGCTTAAGTTACAAGAAAAAAAGGATGTAAGCAACAAATTAGCATCTCACATAATAGGAATGTATATGATTAACCAGAAAGAGCTGGATGAGCACTGGAAACCAGAAGACTTTTCAAAATGTTTGAAACAACAGGACTCAAAGCTGAGACAATAAGAAATTAGAGAAGCAGGAATTTAAAACAAGAAAATTTAAGGAATTCATATCTGATATCCTTGATCTTATTAGAAAGGTAAGCAGCAAGAATTCTACAAAAATGTGGGGATGGAAGTAAGGTCATTGGAGAGGAAAACACTTGCAACAGCCCTTTATGGAGGTAGAATCAACCTCAGGGGCATAAATGAATTACTAACCCCAGCTGGGAAGGCACAGCAGGGACAAAAATTCCAACTCAGTGTTCTGAATATCTTCATTTAAAAGGTTATTTATTCCTAGAGTAAGACAGAAGAATGACATTAGGGTTTTCTCAAGGTCAGTATTGGCAGTACAGCTGAGTTGGCTTACTTGAGGTCCAAACTAAGGCCAGGAAACTGAAATTGGAATGGAGAAGACAGGAAGGAAGCTGAGGGCCACCTTGGTTGGGTGAAAGGGAAAATGAAAGGGAGTGTTAGAAGGCTATGGTCAAAGCTGTATCAAATCTTAGAAAATAAACTGTTTCAAATTATGATGAGAGCCAAGACAAAGTCATGCCTATAAATGTCTACAGAAAATTCTGACATCCAAGGGGAACAGAGAAGACTCAAACATTCTGGATTATACCATGTTTGGAAATTCCCACCAGCATCAGTCTTTGAAACGCTCTTACTTATCAATGTCTCTGTTTAGGTAAGCCAATTACACTGTTCCTAGATCCCCATGTACCTCCTATACACACTCTGGTGGCATGGCCATCTGAATTTAGTGTCTGGGTCATGAAGCATCCCTCTCACCCAGGCCAGCAGACACACACAGAAGTCAAACTCTCAGCCATCAAACTCTCCTGAAAGGGCTCCAGGTGCAAAAGGACATGATGAGAGAGCAGCACATGATATCCACTGTTACAAGATGGCCATCACTACCTTCAGTGACTGCTGTTCTAGGACCACCACCACAGAAATAAGCAAAATCCAACTTTATAGCCAAGGCAAAACCAGCTTTCCTTTCTTGCCATGGGAATGCTACTTGACTAAGCTATATAAAAACACAACAACATTAAACACTCTTCACTAAGTTTAGAACTTTTTCAATATCAAGATAAACACATATCTATTTTGTCATCATTTTAGCTACTGCCTTTTAGCACAAGGCCTATTGTAGCATATCCTTCCATCTGAAAGAAAAAAAATTAACTTTTAAAGGATTGTTGCAGCTGGAAACATAGACTGAATAGAACTAATTATTTAGGAAAGCATACACCCCAAATGAGAACTTAACCTTAAAAAAAGTCAAGTATGGTTGTACATGCCTATAATCCCATCAGTTGGAAGGTGGATGTAGGAAGGATGAGTTACAGGCCAGCCTGGGCTACATAGTGAGATCTGTCTCAAAAACAAAACCAGAAGGAGGAGGAGGAGTGTGGAGAAAGAAGATGAGGGAAAAAAAAAAGAAAAGAAAAAAAAATAAGGAAAGCTTGAGGTATGGCTCAAGTGGTAGACAGCCTGACTACCAAGTGTGAGGCTCTCAGTTCAAGCCCCAGTACTCCCCTGCCCCATTCCCCCAAAAAAGGAAAAAGAAAAGAGCCCATGAAAGGGATGAAAAGACCAGGGGAAAATGTTATTTCAGTTATGCCTATTTAAATGCCTGTTTAAATCTCCTGGCTTTGATTTTGCACTATTGTTATGACATTGTGCTCAAATGACAATGTTACCTTTGGGAGAGATTGAGTAAAGGGTACACAGCACCTTCCTGTGCATTTTTGGACAATTTCCTACAAATCCATAGTTCTTTCAAAACAGAAAGTTTTTAAACACACACATGTTAGTCATTTACTGGCCAATTATACTACAGACTGAATAAGCTTTATTCTAAAGGGCTGAAGTCCAAAAAAGGTTGGCAATTCACAACCCACAAAATCTTTAAAACGGCTTACCTGAATTGGACTTTCTCTCCACCTCTATCTTAATCCAGATGCAAGTGCCAAAGTTGTTGTCATTACTATTACTATTTCACTTCCAAAGTAGTATTGTGACAGGTACCATAAAAATTGAATAAATGATACGACTTCAGACATACACGGTAGTGAACTTTAAGAGTTATTATGAAAATGCTTCTATTTTTCTCCTATTAATGTAATACAGAGTGAACATTCTTAAGGCTGTATGATTAGTATTGTTAAGAAACTGAATAAAGTAAGTTACTCTGCTTTTTAGAGAAAAGAAAAAAACTGCCACTAGAGAACTATTACTGTCTCAATTCATAAAACGTGCCAGCAAGAGTATTCTCGGTATCTCTACAACTGTACGTACTGTGAAGAGTAAGATTAGTGATAATTGCTAGTACTTGTAAAAGAACAGCCATGTGCCAGGTATTGTGCTAATCATTTCCTAAGTGGATAAGCTTAATACTCACAGCAACCCATGAGGCAGGTACTTTAGAAAAGATGTGAACAGTGAGGTTAGATAGCTTATGCCCACACTCAGGCTCTGACTTCGACATCCCAAGAGGATGAGGAATGCTCTGAAAATGCAAGAGAAATTAAGGGCACTGGCTTCTGATAAGGTTTTTATCAAATCTGACACTAAACTTTTCAACAACTAACTAAAGTAATAAAATGCACACTATTTCCAGTAACTACAGATGAACCAGCACTGAAAACAAAACTACCAAAAATAAAGGAGTCTTCTGCTCAGCCAACTAAGAAGTCTCACCAAATTCAGAGAAAGCAGCCATAATAAAAATAAGGCCAAGGAAAACTCATGAATATAGCCACAAGTTTTAAGACAATAAAGCCATTTTACAGGAAGTAGAAATTCATCATTGGGAGGTTGTGGTTATCTGAATTCTAATTTCACTTTTACTGTGTATTTCATTTCTAAAACCAACGCAAGGATTTTTTTAAGTATTTTTTCATTTTTTTTTAAATATATTCAAACACTGAGGAAGTTCCTTTTTCCATTTCTATACTCAGAATACTGAACATGTTTCAGCTGTTTTGAATTGTAAAGAGTGGAAAATAATAATTTACAGTTCCCAACATTATGAAAATGAATATATTCCAGGTAGTACAGGATAGATTGCTTCTGTTTAGGCACTAGGAAATATCTTTATGCAACTATTTGATACCCAATGTTAGTTGCAATTACAAATTATAGGAGAGTTAAACCCCAGGTGCTCTGAGTCCTTCTGAAGGGTTTCCCACAGGCAGCAGTTAAGAGGGCTTCACAAGAACACATTCTGTTCCTCCCTCCACTCCACAGAATAGAAAGGCACTAAGGAGGGGAACTGCTGGGTGCTGCTTTTACTGTTACTATAGAACAGTACTAGGCTGTTGGGTAACCTCAATGTTCTGGTAATAGAGAATGACACATCACGCGACTGCAAGACAGTAGACAGAAGATGTAAAATGTAGTGTTATTAAAACCCCAAGAGCAAGGAGGGAGATCACTCAGTTTCCTCCTCCATAAAGGAGTAACAGTAGCAGCTAATAATTGTTCAGTGGACCATGACAAATGTACCACTAACCTTTTGATTTAGCCATCACAACTACTTTGAGATGGGTGCTATTGTTCCATTTTACATATGAGGAAACTGAGTCTCGAGCAGGTTTAATAACTTGTCCAGTACCTAATTCAGTAGGTAGGACTGAAGTTAAGATTCAAATCCAAGCACTTTGAATCCAAAGTCTGTAGGACTGTACCTCAACACAATAAAGGGCATATATGGGAAACCCACAACTATAATCATTCTGAATGAGGAACAGCTAAGGACCACAAATTGAAACAAGGCAGGATGCCCTCATTTACCACCTCTATTCAACATAATACTTTGCTGTGGTTTAGATCTCATTTGAGTGTGTCCTCCAAAGGTTCTTTTGGTGGAATCTTGATCCAGTTTAATGCTACTGAAGAGGTCAACTATTGGAATCAGTTAATGGAACCTCAGTTCACCAGTTAGCAAGAAAAATTTATCATAAAAATGTGAGATCTGTTTGGTTTCTGGATTCCTATCTTACCATAAGCAGGTAGCTCTTTGACATAACACCTTCATTTACTTCAGATATAAGCCCAATAGTGTGATGGCTGGATCATATTATAGTTCCGATTTTAATTTTTAGGGGTATTTCCATATAGTTTCCCATCATGGTCATATTAGTTTACATTTTTAAAAACAGTGTGTAAGGCTTCTATTTTTCTATATCCTTGAAACAGTTATTTTTTTTTCCTTTTGAAAATAGTCCCAGTAATGTGTGAAGTAGTGACTCGTTGCTATTTTAGTTTCCACTTCCCTGTAATTAACAATGTTGAGCATTATTTTTACTTGACAATTTACATTTTTTTCTTAGAGAAAAGTCTATTCATGTCCTTTGCCCATATTTTCCATTGGTTCATTTGTTTGTTTTTTTATTATTCATTTATTCACATGTACATACATTGTTTGGGTCATTTCTCCCTCCTGCCCACTGTCTTCATTGATTCTGAGTGTTACTTTTTAAAATTTTTATTGTTTACGTACATATTTGAATAATACGTATTATCTTTGTATGTCAGAGTGAGAGAGTCAGAGGGAGAGAGAGACTGCAAGGTTTTTGTGATGGAAATGATAAGTATTTTGAACTTTGAATTTTAAATATCATCTGTTGCTTCTCACTGCAAAGACCCTTTTCTCTTTCCAATTGATTTTTGTGCCTTTTTACTGTGATACTAGAAATATTATGTGACATTTTCTAAGAATAAATGAATTAAAACATAAAAAAATTGATGCTCAACGCCTCTTGGCTTAGTGATTTCCAAGCTTGTTTTTTCCTTGAATTTAAGGTACTTCTTTTAAAGTACAGTAAATTACTGATAAGTTAATTTTAAGGTTATATATCTTTAGGTAGTCCCAGGTTACCTTATACTAGATTCCAAAATAGGCAACCAGTAAAATATGGTAAATGTGTAAGAACAATTCATGAGAAATCTAATAGAAGAAAGCTACACTATTATTTTATTTATGAAGTAAGAACAGATACTGTTTTACCTAGTTTAAGGATTTCTGAGCAGCAAAACATCTGTGTCTAATTCCTAAGGCATAGAACCATGTAAGTAGCCCTAAGATGAATGTCAAAGACATGGAAATTTAAACAAGGATTAATTAATTTGCCTATTAGGTTTACAGAGATTAAAAAGGCTGCTGCAGTTTGTGAAGATGTGGGGAATGGGCTGCACATGCACTGTTGTGTGTGGAAATGTACACAGATGTTTGCTATGGTGCTAACTATAAAACCCACAGCAGAAGCCACTGACAGGAATTCATTAACCTACAGTAGCTTGTTAACAATGCCAACTCATATATAACGATATGCAAGGTATTTGTTACTCCAAGTCATAGGGAAAACCAGACTGCAAAACAGCACAAAAGCACAATCCATTCATTTTTAATGTTTTTGGTGTAAGTAGGTAAACATAATAAAGTGTTAAGGGTTACTCTCTCTGTTGGGACAGTCAAACTTGTCCTCTTACCACACATAATGCAGCACACACAACCTTCTTTGCTTTAAGGTGAGTGATCAGAGACTGATTTGGTGACTCAAATCCCTCAAGGCACATTTCAAGTGACACATTTCCTAGCACTTTTAAGCCTTACTTAGATGGTATAAGCATCCATATTTCATGTATTTGACTTTTCCAAAGAACCTGTTACATTTGATCAGCACTACCATGCTCACTCTTTACCAAATTTTAGACTGCTTCCCAAACATGCCCCATGGATACTAGCTCCATATTTAGTGGGAACATCCTGGTTATAAAAGCAGTGGTCAGTGAAACTGATTTTATGGCTAATTAAATGCTCTTTATACAACCATTTAGGATATATCATCCCTTACCTGACAGGTCTCTGATGGTGACCATGTTTTTCTAGAACAATCTTGAGAAAACAGCTAAACAATCTTAAGGTCCTGAAATCTGGCAATGCCATCATTATTGAATGACTACATTTTATTATGGGCTGGATGTACAAGTTTCAATGCAGTAAAATTTGCACAACTCACTTTGAGACCTGCAAAAGCAGGTCTTTGGGCAATTCTGGATATTTCAGGAATGAAGCACAGCTAGCTTGCTTGCTTTTTCTTTCTCTTTTTCTTCTTTTCTTTTCTCTTCTCTTTTCCTCTCTCTCTCTCTCTCTCTCTCTCTCTCTCTCTCTCTCTCTCTCTCTCTCTCCCTCTCTCCCTCCCTCCCCACTCCCTCTCTCTTTCTCCCTCCTCCCTCTCTCTCTCCTTCCCCCCCCTTTCTTTCTTTTTAATGTAATGGGCATGGGACTGAGAGTCCACAGGCAGAGAGTGGTCAGCTCAATGTTATCCATAGACAGACTTTCATCCAAGGCTACACAATGCCTTTCTGCACATTGGAGCAGCTGAAATCCTCCTACCAGCCATAGTAAATGTCCTGGTATAAATGCATATATGTTTAAACACACATACACATACAACTGACAACTGACTTTACACTCACTTCAAATCTGTAATGGTTCTAATTCATGGAAGTAACAAAGAAAATATGTCCTATGATTCTGAATGATGTAATGCTGATTCCAGAAGAGATCACTCATGATTCACTCAGCCTACAGTGGAGACTACAGGAAGAAAACAATGTCAGTTCCACAAAGCACAGGCAAACATATTACACACAGAAGTCTGTTTCAGCAAAGAAAACATTTTATTGTATCCTTTGCAGGATCTCCACTGTTCTTCTTCCCTCCCCAGATATTTGTGGGCTACAGGATTTTTTCTAAGCAAAACTTTTTTACCTGGTGTCCTTCTGTTCACTCTGAACTATGATGTTTTCTTATGCACAAAACATTCTTTTATTTGTTATTTTGATTTCTACCATTTGTTTCAACACAACCCTCTCCTCCTTCCTGCTTCTCCTCTATTCCCTGCCTTTATTCTCACTGTTCCATTCCGAGTTCATCTTTAGATCACAGTATAATCTCCCCTCCCCCCACATTAGCAAAGTATCCTAAAATGCACAAATGCACTTCCGCTGCCACTCTGAGGGCAGGGTTCCTCCATTCAGATGTGGTGTTCCCACTGGGACTTGGGTTATCCTTGGGGCATTTGACTAGAAGCAAGTGAGGTTGCCCAGGCAACCATTCCACATTGTCCTAAAATGCCTGGTAAGTGTGTTTTCCAAAGCCGATGTGAAGGTCACACTAGCCAGCCCTGTGACAGTTAAAGGCAAAGTGTCTG
Source organism: Castor canadensis (assembly GCF_047511655.1). Classification (NCBI taxonomy): domain Eukaryota; kingdom Metazoa; phylum Chordata; class Mammalia; order Rodentia; family Castoridae; genus Castor; species Castor canadensis. The sequence continues at coordinate 130,703,500 of NC_133389.1, read as the reverse complement.
TGCAGTCAGCCAAGAGTTCCGAGGACATCCATCAAGATGAGCTCAATAACATTTGCATAATCATAAAATCATCAGATTCCCAAGGCCATAAGGACCCAGCAAAAGAACAATTTTAAAGAGCCAGAGATACAGATTTGAGAATGAATAACAATAGGTGAGTATGCTAAAACCATTACAAACACCACCTTAAAAACCAACCAGATGGAATCCAATCACTTAGCTGACGAGAACACATGGGCTACTCAGTTTTGTGAGATGATTTAGGAGCAGTTCGACCCGGAGGCAATAAACTGAAGAGACTGGAAAAAGTCATAATGGGCCCTTTTATTTTTTAAAAACTAATTTCCTTAGATTCGAAGTGTATAAAGTGCTACTCTAAATGGCAAGACCCAATAATGAATATATCCATACCACTAAATTAATGTTATATTTGATCAACTCTCGATCAAAAATCAAATCCTGTGGGGAAAATACCAACAAGGCAGAGAAGAACCCATATTTCTAATACTTCAAGTGCCCTCACAAAACAATATGCTGAAAGAAGAATATACAAAAAATGTAAAAAAGAATAAAAACTACCTGATTTACCACAAAATCCAAGTGGCCAACACAATACAGAAAAAAAATGCTTGGTCAGAATAACAAAGATGCAGATTTAAACAACATGTAACTGCTTTTCATACAACAGATTGATAAAAAATCAGAATATACTTTGGGAGAGCAACCTGATAGCAAGTCTCACAAGCTTTCAACACATGCAATGCTAGCAAGTTATCTTAAGCATGCAGTTGAGCAAGAACACAACCGTGTGTACAAAGATGCTTATTATAGCAAAAACAAGGATGCAATCTATGTGTCCAGCAAATTGTTGCAGCCATTCTAAACAATGATAAACAGTCACCAACATGGAAATTCTGGGGAGGGGAGGTATTTATAAAAGAAAAACAAAGAAAAAAGAAAAAAACGCAGCACGCATAGCTTAGCATGACTCCATTTTTGTATAAAAAAATACGCATATATGTACTTCGTACATATATTATATATTATACTTACTTATATAATATATAGTATATCTACATATACTTACATAATATATAGTATAGTTATATACTAGTATATGTACATATATAATATACAGTGATGTTTTTAGGATTATAAATCTTAGGGAGGACATCTGGGTATTTAACACAAAACAATATCTATTTCTGGATAATGGAATCATGGGTGATTTTTATTTCTTGTAAGAGGGCCTACCTTAATTTTTTTCTGTCATGAACAAATGCTACTTCCTACATATTTACATTTCAAATGTTAAAAGAACTTGTAGTTAATTTTCATGCACACTAAGACCATTTTACTTTTTCAGCAAACTTTTGCTTTAGGCCAAGATTATAAAATCCCTCTGCAATATCTGAATCCCTATGAGTCAGAGTATAGGAGTTTTAAGGACATCTATTCATTTTAAGCAGATGAATGGATAAGGGATTAAAATAACATCACCAGTGTCAATTCCTGGAAGACAGGCTGATGGCTGGAAAAGCTGCAGCATGGTGCTGCTTCCTGACATGATCACAGAATCAGAAGTTCCTGAGAGTTCGATGAGAACACACTGCAAACAAACCATCACTGTTTGCAGCCTCCATGAAGTTGACTCTTTAGCAGATAGATGGTCTCCCTCCTTTCTCTTCATTCCCAATGCATAATATAGAAAAGGAGAACAAAATTTTTACAATATAGTTGAGAACACAGGATCTGAGAGCATGCACACTTTGGAATATAGCACTCCATGGTGGTTTGCCACAGGGGAAGCAATTTAATTGCTGTGCCAGTGAGAGGTCACTTGACAGTACAGATTTGAACTCAGGAAAGCAAAGCCATTCATTAATATTTGTTTTATCAGGTAAAGTATCTAAAATTTGCTACTTTTGTTATCACTGGTGGCTATAGGGCTGTTTGAGTAAGTTACCTTGAGTATCACCCATCAACCATAGCTATATCTTTGCAAATTCAAACCATATCTCCTAAGAATAGATTGTATTTGGCTGATGAGCAGTGCCAACTTCTATCCTCATCTGAACTGAAAATCAACTGAAATCATTGTGGGGATGTTTAAGGTTTACTACTTGGGAAAGACCAGTGGGAAATATATGAGACATACACACAGCCAACCAAGGTTTAGGATCAAATCATTACTCTTAGAATTTAACTTACATTTCCAATAAATCATGCTCATAGCTTCATCTACCTTTGTTGGATGCTTTCATTCTTTTCACTCAATAGACACAATTCCCTATTTAAAGAGCCATATTTTTACTTTATAATGGATTCCTTCAAGTAACATTGGGATGTAGTATTAGATGCTTATTATTGATGTTTCCTAGTGAGTGATATTTCTACTCCAATATTAATTCTTTATTCTTATTTGGGTTTACATTTATTTCTTTGTTCTCCTCTCCTCTTCTGTTCTTCCTACCTTCCTTGTTCCCTCCTTCCCTCCCCTGCTGTCTGTATTTGCTAAGTGGCCATCTTCAAACTGCACACAACAGGCTTTCCAGAGATGGTTTCGCAGTAGTTTTGATTTACATGCTATATAAATAGCCAAGCCCCCAAATGGAAAGAAACAAAGAAGTTCTGTACCACAGACTCCTGAGCTAAGCTCATCATAAATGCTGCATTCTGGGACAGACTCTGTCTTAATGGACACTGTCCAGTTCTCCCATGGGGGCAATTTTTTTTTCAGATGTTTTCACTGCTCGGCCACTCTCCAGCAACATTCTGAACATCCTGTTACTGCCTTCTCCCAGGCGGTGTCTCAGCAACATCCAAAAATTCCAAAATTGACAGGAAAAATCCCTTCAGGAGATAATCCTAATGCCAGAGACATAAGCAGAACCACAAGTGACACGGTATGTCTGTGTCTACATCTTGACTAGTGGCATTTCCACAGCATTATACTGCATTTCTGCATTCTTCTCTGTAAAACTGAACATGGACGTGTACCTAAGAGATATATAAACAAAATAGTTCAAATTCCAATTAGAAGTCTGCTCATTTTTTTATAGACTGGAGATACACTTCCAATTAACCCAAGGTGGCCAATTAACACAACAGAATTTGGTTTCTTAAAGCCTCAGCCAAACCAGAGTTTACTTCCCAGCATTATGTTCTGTGTGTGCCCCAGGTTGCATAGGCAAAGAAGCAGCTAGCATATTGAGACCCATGTGGGAACACAGACAACCTCATGACAGCTTGCTCAATAGCACAACCTCATCCTCTGTCAATCTCTCCAACCTCCTTCCTAGGCACCCAAAATCTCCAACCTCTTAGAATCCACTATGTTCTCCTGTTTTGTAACATCCAGACCACTATTTAATAGGATGTCCTGAAACTAGTCACCTTGAAATAGTATACCTTGGGTATCAGTGGGGTGATGGTGGGTGTGGTCATTAAACCTATCCATCATGGTAGAATTTGTTGCCCACAGTTCAGCATACTGATGACAACATGCCACAATATCACTAATTGCTCCTGACATGTGAGGTTTACCACTGGAACCTCTGAAAATGAAATGGGTCTTGGATTTAACAGCATGTAATTAGTTCCTGTGACATTCTAAAAGGACTATCTTGCTAGAAAGGGGTCCAATGGGATGACTTTCAGCAGCAACACACACTGACTATAATTATTTTCCAAAGAACCACCCTTCAGAGGCCAACATATCATTCAGCATCCCTCCCCCACAACACTGGTGTAAAAAGCAACACAAGATTCACCCACCCCAAGTTCTTTCTTACTGATACTAAATTACTTAAATGCCTCTTAGCCCCTAAGGTACTCACTATAGAACCCAACTATTGAGGAACTAATACCCTTGGGCCATGCATGTAGCAGGACTGAAGCACTGTAAGTATTGATATTCACCTTGGGATACGGAAACTTGGCTTTGCCACTTACCAATTTTGATTTGGGGTAAGCTGTTGGACTTGTGTGCTTCCATTTCCTATTCTATAAAATGAGGTTAAGAGCATGTACTCCAAAATGCTGTTGAGGATTAAATGTGAATTCAGATAATGCAACTAACACAGATCGTGAGCCACAGTAAGCATTCAGACAGCAGTATCTAGTCACAAAACTTCATTTGTTACAAATTGCCAATTGTTAATTATAATTCTAATCTGAAAATCTAATTCAGACTGGCCTTCCTCTTAAATAAAGACAAATTGGAAAAGTAGCATTACATCTAGAATCATTTCTTCCCTGCAGTGCTGGAGATTGAACCCAGGGCTCCATGTATGCTAGGCAAGTGCTCTATCACTAAGCTACATCCCCAGTCCTCAGGAATCTTTGAGGCTACAACAAAAAGAATCACATCAAAGAGTGTGGGTAGGGAAATGAAGCTGTAGGATGGAGACAGCAAGTCAGAGTCTGAAATAATACAAAGACAAAAACAAGGAATTATGAGGGGGGAATGGTGACATACACCTGTAATCTCAAAACTCAGGAGGCTGAGACAGGAGGATTTTAAGTTTAAGGCCAGCCTAGGCTACAAAGCAAGACCCTATCTTAAAACAACCCCCTCCCCAAAGAATTTTGTATCAGAAGTGAAAATTAGGTCTGATAAAAAAGAAGGAGCAAAAAGAAGAGAGGAATGAAAAGTCAGTAAAAGAGGAAACTTGAAAGAAAAGCATAAAGAGAGATACCAGGTGGTGAGGAGATAGTTAAGAGACAGTGAGACAAATTGGAAACAAAGTGAAAAGCTCTATTCATTACCAAGCCAGAATGCTTCTATCAACACTATGAAGGGCTGGGTGCCAGTGGGTATGTCTGCAATCCTAGCTACTCAGAAGACAGAGATCAGGAGGATCAACATTCCAAGCCAGACCAGGCAAATAGTTTGCAAGAACCTATCTCGAAAAAAACCACCACAAAAATGGGGCTGGCAGAATGGTTCAAACAGTAAGAGTGACTGCATAGCGAAGCGCTGAGTTCAAACCCCATACTGCCACAAAACAAACAAACAAACAAAAATACATATATATATAGGGATTACAAACAAGACCACAGGTCCACACACAGCATTCTGTCAATAATCACGTACATTTCTACAATGTTCTCTTTTAAAAAATGTCTACACATTTGTCCCATTCTGCCTTGAGAAAGGCTCAATTAAGACAGGCCTAGGATCCTGGATAAGCTATTCCAATCCACGAATGCCACTTAGCCTGTCCCAACAGTGGATCTAATCCAAGATTTTAGGATCAAATCCAAGATCATGCATTGCATTTAGTCATCAAATGTTACAAGTCTCCTTCAACCCACAGCAATTCCTTAGTCCCTCCCTTTCTCTTTCATCCTTGACAATTCTGAAGAGTTAGAATGTTTATTCTCAAAAACAACAATCTGTGAGTTACTTTGGGTCCTTCTGACATTTTCTCGTGACTAGACTCAGGCCATGTATTCCTGGCAAGAAGACCAAAAATGCTGTGCTCTTAAGAGGCACACTTAAGATGCTCACCTGAATCACCTGGACAAGAAATGTGTCTGCCAGTTTTCACCCCTATAAAGTCACAATTTTCCTCTTTCATTAATAAGCACTTTGCAGAGAAACACTACAAAACTATGCCAGTTCCTTGTTCTTCGATCCCCACCCTCCATTAACTGACAACGCCTGCTGTCAACCATCACTATGATATGTGCCAAATGGCGATATTTCTGTTTTCTACACTCCTTCTGCATTTATTTGCTGGCATTCTGAACTAATAAAGGAAGAGTTTTTCCTTTCCCACCCCATATACTTATCAGTATAGACTCAATGGATCCTATTTAATGGTTTATAATCTCTATCAATTTTTTATTGGTTCCATTTTCCCCAGATTTGAATTTGGTCAGTGAGAGCCTCTTACACTTAATTTTTTTGTTTTTAAGGCAGGGGTTCTCTATGTGACCCAAGCTGGCCTTGAACTCACTGCATAGCCCAGGCTGGCCCTGAACTCAAGGTCCTCCTGCCTCTTCCTCCTCCTCCTGAGTTCCGGGATTTATAGGCACACACCATTACATCTGTCTTGCACTTGCCATTTTGAAAGGCAGATTTCGTGAAAATGATTTCATGTACCAAGAAGTATATTCTAGGCCAGAAAACTGCTTTCTTAACTTTGGAAATTATAAGACAACAGAGAAAAAATTTTCATAAATATAAGACTTTTTTCTTTCTCACTGACGTTCATCTTTAGTTACAACCACACATTCTAGAAGCAACTATTGAGTAAAATTTAAAGTGGCATTCTATATAGTCCTTTATAAAATGATAGAAGACCTAAAACAGAATCTTCAACACCAACTACCTTCCTCAAACTTTCCCTTTGGCTTGAGATCCTCCTTAGGTGATCTCACCCCAGCTTGAAGTACTACTTGCCTCTCAATCAGTATAGGAAATAGTGAGTTATACGCAGACCCAGAACATATCCTCAGAAAGTAGCAACTGTTCCCCTCTGTCCTGTTTACCAGCCTCAAACTAAACATTCACTCCTCTTATACCACCATTTCTATTACTCATCACAGTCCCCATCTTTCAACCTCACAGTCACCTTCAAATTTTTCTCCCTCATTCAGTCAAAAAACTGTTAGTGCTAGAATCCAGCCCTTTTTCTTCAACATTACTGCATAGTGTTATTTTAGACGCCTGCCATGAATATACTCTCTCCGTCCCTCACTTCGTCCTCCATACCAGATTCCTCTTCTACATAACAGAAACATGGCACAGACCACCAAAGAGGGCTTCTTCTCTGCCCATGGAAGAAAGCTGGACCCTCCTAAGCTTATGGTTCATGGTTCTTCATACTCGGGCTCATAGTCTAAACTCCAACCCCAGTGAACTCTGGCCTGTAGTTATTTGTTACTTTTTCTCTACCTAAATGTCTACAATCCCTTAAGATTCAGGGTGGTATTCTGTCATCTTGTGACTCTAAATTGCCCAGCTCTGAGCTCAGTAAAATGTTTGCTGTTCTAACAATCAAAAGGCACTCATGGAAGACACAGTGGTATACTCGTTAGAAGCCCTATACATAAGAGAGTCAATTTTCTTAGAATCTTCTTACTGATTCACTTTGAATTAGTCAAACATTTGTTGTAGGTAGTGCAGTAATAGGCTATCTGGTGTACTTAAGCAGGATAGGCAAAAATAACTTTAACACAGACATTATTTCCATAACTAGTAAGAATTCCACTTAATAAAGCATTTGTTTACCATTTGCAATGCCAGAAGTACCAAGGTTTTAGAGTTTTTTGTATTGTTTTATTTTTGGTTAATTGTTAGCTCTGCTTTCAAACTGGTGCTCTGCATTGAAAGCTTATTTAATGATCTGTTTTATGTGTCAGCATGGCTACCGGCTACAGTCTCTAGTTATTCAATCAAACAATAACCAAGGTGTTGCTGTGAGAGTATTTAGTAGATATGATTGAAGTCCATTATCAGTTGATGTTAAAGAAGTTAACATATGAAATCTGGGAAGGCTTGGTTCAATCCACTGCAAGGTCTTATGAGCTGAGCTACAAAGTCCTTAAGGAAGAATTTCCACCTGTGAACAGTAGCCCACCCTCTGCCCAAAAATCCCAGCCTGCCCAAGGAGCTCCCTCAATCACAATGTTAGTCAGCTTTCTGTTGTTGTGACAAATACCTTAGAAATAATTTACAAGGAGGAAAGATTTATTTTGGCTTATAGTTTCAGTCCATGGTCAGCTGGATCCATTACTTTTAGAGCCTAGAACACCAGATACCCCATCACAGAGGAAAGGAGGAAAGCTGTTCACTTCATGAAAGTGAGGAAACAGAGGGACAGGAAGGAGCAGGGATAAGATATATCTCTCCAAGGCACTATCCCACCCCAGTGACTACTTCTTCCACTAGGCCCAACCTCCCAACAATACATCATACTATGAATCCATAAGGGATTAATCCATTGATTCGGACAGAGCCCTCATGGCCCAATCACCTCTCAATGATTAAATCCACCAACTAGGGATCAAGACACCAATATGTAAGCTTTTTTGGGGGAGTAAACACACTTCATACCCAAACCATAATAATCACATAAGCTGATTCCTGCATTGAACCTTTTATCTGCTATTGGTTCTGTTTCTCTAGTGGAGCCCTCACTGATAAGGTCCACTTCCAGAATGAAAGTGGAAAGAATATGCAACAGCTGAACAGTTACCGAAATCTAAATAAGGCCTTCACAGAATTGCTTCATTATGGAGTGAGAAGCATTCAAGTTCCTAGAACATCAGATACCCCATCTTCAAACATAAGTAGAAATACACATAACATATGCCACGGCTTCTGTCCAACCACATTCATTATACATTCAGTTGGCAAATGTTTGTTATGAAAGGCACTGGGGAGAGAATGGTGAGCCAGACAGGCATGATCCCTGGTCTCAGGGAGTTTACAAGCTAGTAGGAGAATCAGGCAGAAAACTAGTAATTATACAAATACTCAATTATAATTATAATGAGTGCTAGAAAATACAGGATGCTGTTGGCATATTTAGTAGGGGAATCTAACCAACTGGATAAGGCTTTTGGAAATATCCCTGAGGAATAATACTGAAGCTAACACTAGAAGGGAAAATAAGACAGTAGACAGGCAGAGCATAAAAGGAAGAGCATCCCAAACACATGGAACCATAAATGCAAAGATGTTAATCAGGGAAGGTCCAGATAAATCCAAACACCTAAAAAATGGCCAGTCTGGGCTGTTGCAGATTAGGGATGGAGAACATTTATGATCAAATATCCACAAAAGTAAAAAATATTGAACTTTAACCAACAGCAGTAGGGAATCATTTTGTGTGTGCACGTGTGCACACACACAGGTAGTGACATGATTAGACTTCTGCTTGAATACTTTTCTAGCAGCGGTCTATAGTTTGGAAGCAGGCTAAGTGGATATGAGGAACCTAGTTACAAGGCTTTCCCTGCAATCCAGGAAGGAGACAGTAGGGGCATGGACCAAGGCCAGGGAATAGAGAGAAGCAGTTAGCAGTAGGATGAACAGAATATGTAGTGTGTTAGATGGTCTCCCAAGTTGAGGAGCAATGGCAGGGTGGAGAGGGGCTACTGTGAGACATCACAGTTCTGTATTGGGCAGGCACACATTTGTGGTCATGTATGATAACTGCATGGAACTATGAATATGGAATGCAGAGGAGGGCTGGTCATGATAAATTTGGGATATGCTGGCAAATCACAAAAAAAAAAAAGACTAGAAAAAGACCCAGGACAGAGCCCTGGGAACACTGGCATTTTGAGTGAACAGAAGAGCTTCCAAAAGAGCTGAAGAGGAGCAATCCAAAGAACCCATCTTCATATAATGCACACTCATTTACACAAAACACTTCTCCACTAGTTTTTTTAGTTAAACTTCCATGAAAACTTTTCCACTGAAAAAGAAATAACCAAGTATAAGGTTGCAAATTGGGGAAAACTCAATTTAAAGAGATGTCAATAATTTCCAGCTAAGGTCTTTTGTATAGTGGATACCACCTCACTGATTACTGTGTGCCATAGTTATTTAGTCTTTGGGCCAAACTGTACTTTCTCAAGTCACTTCTTATTGACACACTAATGGTTTGGCTCTTTATGTATAATTAGTTCAGGCAATTAGTTGTAAGTCTCACATTAGAACACATTTCTTTAGTCTTTTGAAAATCACCAGGTGTCGCATTATTCCGAGAGCCTCACTTGAAAGAAAACACTAAACCTATAAGAAGTACTAATTTAAGAAGAGTGCTCTGGCCCCCAAAGAATCACACAAATTAGTGCAGGCTCAATGACTAAAAGAACTTGAGCCCCAGGAAAGGACATATTTAGATTAAAATTGCACTTTTTCAGACAAGCACCCCTTCTTGCCTTCATCCTCTCTGTTAGTACATGTGCTACATCAGGGAAAGCTCTACCATGTGCTGAGGTTCAGAGGGCAATCTGTAAGGCAGCCTTGTTGTAACTGATAAAAATAGGCTCAGCAGAGGCCCCACAGAGCGAGCAGTCACAACGGCATCATGCACAAGTGGGAGCCTAATGAATGTTTGATGATGACATTTTTCCCCCCTTGCATGCTGTTGCAAGGCAGCCCCCAACCTACCAGTGGGACCTGTGCCAAAATTTTGGTTTTTCAAATTTATTACCTGGAACCTGAAACATATTTTCCCTTAAAAAAATGTGTTGTAAATGGTGGAGTCCTGTCCATGTGCTAAGCCACAAAAGTCTAATTTTGTTCCCATTTGCTATTTATAACAATGCTTTTATAAGAAAACACACTGAGTTATAATTTAGTGCCCTAAGAATGTATTTTTCTCAGCAGCAGCCCCAGAATGGACAACACTCCTCCTAGCAGCAGGCAAGGTTCCTGCAGCTCAAGCTGGCAATCTGGGCAGAGGGAAATGGTAGAGCATCAGTTAGGAACAGTGGCTGGTGGTTGCCACCTGAGAGATCCAAACCCAAAGATGGGGATACAGGCAATACTTCAGAATAGGGTTAAGGCAAAGACGCAAGCCCTGCCAGGGCTTTAGGGATACAGGGGATTGGAAAATCTATACCAAGAAGCAACAGGCTGTGGTCAGGAAATAAGCAGTAAGTGCTGGAAGGAAATGTGTTCTGGCAGGAGCCCTTAGGGGCCAGTGGTTCTGGGATTAAGACAACCAGGTTCAAAACCTCCTTGACTTCATAACTTGGTCTGTTCATGGGGTCATGCCCTATTTGGGCTTAGCAGCCAGTGTGACAGTTAATCATTTTTTTTCATTGTTTTTTTTTTTTTTGTAGTACTGGGGATAGAACCCAGAGCCTCACACTTGCTATGCAATGTTCTACTACTTGAGCTAACCTCCTGCCCTGATGACTAATCTTGGTTGTCAACTTGATTGGATTGCAGATACCTAAAAGAACAGTAAGGCATTCCTCTGAGTACGTCTGTGAGGGCGTTTCCAGAGACGATCTGATCATGAGGGCACTCACGTGGGTTAATCCACTGACAGATTCAAAATCTGAATAGGCTATTAGGAGGTGGTGGAACTGTGGAAGGTGGAGCCTGGTTAGAGGAAATAAGTCCCTGGAGTGGAGTGGCACGGTGTCCTTAAGGGATGCATCTTGCCCTGACCCCTTCCTATTATGGCAAGCTCTGCTTCCTGGCTGCCACGATTTAAACAGCTCTGTCCCACCTCCTACCACCACCATGATGTTCTGCCTCCCTAGAGGCCCAGAACCAAAAGAGCCACTCAGAAACCTTAAGCCAAAATAAATCTCTCCTCCCTTAAGTGGTTCCCTTCAGGTATTTGCTGGTATTTGCTCAGAGCAATGAGAAAGGCTTACTATAATGAACATAGGTAGCCTCCTCGATCACATAAACCAATTATTGAATTAAATCTTTTATCTTTTGTCAGTTGTGCTTTTTTAGAACAACTTTCAGAATCATCAAATAAGAATATACTAATTTGTTCTAATTGCAGAGGAAGGTCAGTTTGAAAGTCTTTGCTCACTTCAAATTTTATTTACCAGCCTTTATTTTTAATAGTTTTTCAGAGTAATACAACAGTAATATGGAGAGAGATAAAAGAGAATGAGACTAGGACTGGTGGAGTGGCTCAAGTGGTATTTCACCTGCCTAGCAAATGCAAGGTCCTGAGTTCAAACCCAGTACCGCAAAAAAAAAGAAAAATTTTTTTAAAAAGAGACTTTATGTCTTCAAAAGTCTTTTAAGTTATTTAGTAGAGAAGGAAAACAGCAACCAGGCCTGTAGCATTTAGGCAGAAGCTTGGGTGATTGTTATCTGTGGAATCTTCCCAGCTCAATAGGAAAAACCTCAAGAAATTACTGTTTTAGTGCGGGGTGGACTTCCTCCTGGGGCTGCCTCTGTCCATGAGCCCTCAGTATAGAAGTTCCATTTGGGTTCCTGAAGCTTACCTATCAACTTGTGGAGGACTCACATTTATACAGAAGCAAATAACTAAGGATCACTAGGTATCAGGGAAAACTTCAACATGAAAGACAAACAAGGAGGGAGGGAGAGAAAAAAAAAAAAGGGAGGAAGGCTGGACACAGAAAGACAAAGATATGAACTAAAGAAAGTATATCCAACACAGGGAAGAGGTGGAAGGGATCCCTGGTTCCTGCTAAAGGGAGAACTCAGGTGACAGAAGTTCACAGAGCACAGAAGGCAATCCACCCAGAGAAGCCCAAGCTCTCAAGTTATGAAGCAATAGCTTTAGAGTAACTTTATAGCAGGCTGCTTTAATGTGTACTTAACTGACGGAGATATTCTTAAAATGTAGCCGGTGGTTGTGAGGACTTAAGCTTTTTGCATATCTAACTGACTCCTGAGTGATTACAAAGTTGCTGGTGCCAAGAACCATAATTTGAGTCTTATGGATATGACAACTAATGAGGTTAAATTCATGATGAGAACATACAAAAACAAGTAAACCACAATTAAAAAAAAAAAAAAGAGGGCTAGGGGTATAGCTCAATGGTAGAGTACTTGCCTTCTAAGCACTACAAAACAAAACAAAACAAAAAAAAAAAAAAGAGAAAGACCATCATTGACTTAAAGGGAAGCAAATACTTTTGCAGCTGAAGAAAAGAAATCATGGTTACTGTATGGTTCAGCTCTGAAGAAAGCTGACATAGTCCATGTAATATGAATGCAGAATGCTGACTGATATGGTTTGAATGTCCCACCGAAACTCATATTAAATTTAATCCCCACTGTGAGATAGCAAGCAGTGGAATCAGGTGGGGCCTTTAAGAGAGGGCTTTGCCCTGGCAAATTGGTAAGACCATTCAGAAACTAATGGATTAATGGGCTATCTGCACAGTGGGTCTGCTAACAGCCAATTCAGATTGTACTTGCTCCCGGGAGTCCTCACCACCCCCTGCACCTTAGGCCTCAGTCTCCAGAACAGTGAGTTGAATAAACACTCTTCATGTATTATCCAGTCTGTGTTCCCAGTCTGTGTTACTCAGTTACAACAACAGAAAATAAACTAAGACACTGATCTAACCAAAAATACAACTATGCTGAAATGGAAAAGGACAGGAAAGGTAAGCTTAATGTGGCGGTAGGGAAGAGGCACTAGGAAATAAAGTCAATTGTAAAGTTTCATAGTAAAAAACTAATAAGCCTGATAATCCATTTACTACGAGGCAGTTATCTACGTTCATGGAGCCTCAGTTTCTTTACAGATGAGATTATAAAGCAGGTACAATAGTTACTGGTCTCGTAGAGTTACTATGGTTTTTTTAAATGGAATGTCACTTGTAGGAAAATGGATGGAACTGGAGATCGTCATGCTAAGCCAAGATAAGCCAAGGTCAAAGGGCCAAATATCAAGTTCTCCTTCAACTGTGGATCCTACACCTAAAATTATGATTATGATAGCAATACTAGGATATGAATGTATATGTGGGGCTTTCTGGGGGAATCATTAGGAGGAAGAGGAAAAAGGAAAGGATGCTGAGGGGTGAAGAGGATGGAGGCAGGCTTCATACATACAGACGAAGACAGCATAATGAAACCCACCAAACAGTTTGAAAAAGGGCAGAAGAGGGTGGGAGGGGAGCGGAATATAATGGAGGGGTGAACTTGTTCAAAGTATGCTGCATGTATGGAATTATCACAATGAAATCCCCTTGTATTATTAACATACAATAAATCAAAAATAAAACTTTTAAATTTTACAAAGAAACCAAAAATGTAACAAATGTAAAACTTAATTATTAAATGTAAAAAGTACTTAGAACAAAGTCTGTGCAATTTTAATAGTGTAATAACAGTTTTCTAAATGGTTTAAGACTAAGCTATGAATAATAGTGAAAAACTATTGGTTGGCACTTCATTTCTAATGAAGCTACTAATCTTCACATTTGCACACATCTTCTCTAAACTCAATTTCCATAATTTAGTTCATATTTGCATATTATCAAATAGCTGAGAAGGAAAAAAATACTTTCAATATTAGCTCAAAGTCATTAGCTCTTGAACTTTCTCAAACCAGTTACAGTGTAACTTCAAGATGGTCTCTGGTACAGGTGCTATCTTCCCTCAAGATTCTTTCAAAATACTCCTTTTACCTCAGTCTCTCCCTCCCTCCCAGGAATTCTATCTCTAGCTCAGCATGCCTGGGGTTCATGTAGGTGACTTTCTTGCTTTCTTACCACATCCAGATGTTCACAGGCAGCTCCTGGTGGCAGGTGTATTCACGGCTGGGAAAACCAACTGTGGCTGAAGAGTGCACCTCCTCCCAAAACATATGTTCACTTCCTAATCCCCTGCATTTGAGGATGTCACCTTATATTGCCAGAGAGAATACTGCTATATAAAGCAAAAAATATGTTAAGGATACTGAGAGGAAGCACTTATCCTGTATTATCCAGGTGGGCTCTCAATGTGAATGCATGTATCCTTATTACAGAGTGGCAGACAGTGTTTTGACACAGACAGAAAAGGAAACTGAACACACAGGAAAAGGAGATGTGAAGAGGAGGGAGGTTTTGAGTTATGTGGCCACAAGCCACAGAATGCCAAGGAATGCCAGCAATCACAAGAAACTGGAAGAAACCAGGAATGAATTCTTAGTGGCCCTACCATTGCTCTGATTTCAGCCTAGTGAAACCCATGTTGGATTTGTGGTCTTTGGAACTATGGAAAAATAAATCTGCATTGTTTTAAGCCACCAACTTTGTGGTATCTTGTTACAGCAATCATAGTAAATTACTATACCACTCTGCCAGCACTCACAGATGTACACACATACTTAGAACCACAACTGTAAGCAGGGACCCATTGGTCATACCACTTTCTCATTGGAAAAAAAAAAAAAAGAGAAATTCTTTGGTATGTGGTTCAATAGGAATCAAACTTTCTATCCCTTTCTTCATCTTGAAAAACAAATGATGGGCAAAACTATTATGAAGTACATAGGTTATGCTACCATGGCCTCAAAGGTTTTGATTTTCACATGCAGCTTGTAGATTCAGTCTCATTACTTAATTATTCATGACCACACAATATCAAGTGATACCTGTGTTCTTCCTTTCCTTCATGTTGACATAATCAATAGCTTTTTAGCCATATAAGAACTCAAGAAGGTTCTTTTTGGTTTCATTCTATCTACTAGAAAATACTTTCATCTTCATACAAGACAAACATCAGATGCTGACTTTCTCAAAATAGAAAATAAGATAAATCCTAATTGTATTGGCTTCAAATCTTAGATTAATTAAATAATTATTGGAAAATTTAGATGTATAACCTGATTAACCAGCATGTTGAGTATGCCTGAATAGTTGAAGTTTACATAATAACTCAATTGCAACTAGGCTTTAACAGTTGGAAATGCAACTTTAAAAGATGGCAGAATAATACTTCTTTCCCCAGCCTTTGATACTTTCAAAGCCAAGAGCCAAATGCTTCTAAAGTGTGACAAATAGTCACTCAAATTAAACCGATCAAACCATTAGCTGTGCTGCTTAGTGGCATAATTCTCTTAAGAGGATTAGACAAACAATTCTGGAAATACAGAAATCCATCATGTTTGTTAGTGAATTGGTATTTCAATAAATGACTATATATAACTTCTCATTTGTGAAGTCACTGACTTAAAGGTGATATATGTACTATATGTATATAGATATATATATCTATATACCTATATACATATGTATATATATGCATACATTCGTTTACAGATTATGTAAGTGTGTATATAAATATATATTTATGTATATATATAGCATATACATATATATTATCTGGAAACATCTGTTCACCCTTTTCTGCTTTTTTTGCTTTCTGCACAGTATTTTTGATGAAAAGAAAGTTAAATATGTCTAATTTGTCCGCTTTTTTCCTTTACAATGAGCATATGTCCTTTGTAGGAAGTACTTGTTTATTCTTTTTTTTTTAGTTCTGTAGTTTTACCTCTCTCAGGCCTACAACCTATCTGGAACTATTATTAGAAACCAAAGACATACTGGAAGATTGGGAAAATTTCTCAGTTTCTTTCTCCCACATCACTTTTCACTGTCATCATCTAGAACTTCAAGCCACTCTGTTCCTTTAAGGCCCTTACAGCCATGAAGTGGTCATGGCTGAGTGAGTGTGCCTCACTCGGCTGTATCTGCACATTGCTGAGAAACTCCCCATTTCATCTGGGCTCTCATTGGGGAGCTATCTTGCTCATTCACTGCATGGGCTAAGTTAATTACTATACACACCCCTGGCCCAACCTCCACTTCACTCTTCTGCCTCCTCACTTTCAGTGAATCTCTGGGGACTTCTGCTTCTGGCCAAGATGAAGTAACAAGAACCAAATTTACCTTCAAAGAGACCAAACAGTGGGCAAAATATACAAAGAAACAGTTTTCCAAATACTATAAGGCAACAAAAAACACTGAACCTTGAGAAATGAAAAAGGAGTAAGATGAGTCCTAAGAAAGACTTCAAGCTTACTACTGCCTAGAAAGTTTCCAACCATTGCACAGACCCAGGCAGAGACCAGCAGACTAACTGAATCCAGATTCTAGGAAAAGCAAGGCAAGCTGCAGTTTGAAGGAAAGAAGAAGCTTCACAGAGCAAGATTTCCATAGACCTGCTGATTCTCCTCAGAAATTCAGCTGAGTCCTGTTCATGGGTATAAGGAAAGTTAAGGGGGCTGGAGAAGTTAGAAGCACCAGAAAGGAGCAGAGATTCTAGCACAGTGCCTGCACTTACAGAATCAAGAGTAGTCTGCTTTCGCCTGTTAGACTGGAACACCTCCTGGTTTAGGGGACATTCAGTAACGTACACAGAAGGGTCTTGCCCAGTTCTGGGAAATAATCCTCAACTGCATACTGTCTGGTCCCAACTAACAAATCTTAAACTAAGACCTAAAAGAACTGAACTATTTCCAAGTAAATTGTCTGCATCCACAGAACAAAGCTCAAGAATATTTAAAGGAATGCAAAAATATCTAGTTCCTATCAAGGTAAAATTCACAATATTTAGCATTTACTCAAAAATTACCAGGCACACAAAGAAGCAGCAATATATGACTCTCAATAAGGAGATCCTAGTCTAGAACTGACACAAATATTAAAATTAGCAGACAAGGATATTAAACCAGTTTTAATTGTATTCTGTAATGTTCAAAAAGTTAAGCAGAGACATGGAAGATAATTTGAGTCTGGCGCCTTAGACCACTCGGCCATCCTGACAATCTTGGAAGATAATTTGAAAGACCCAAGTACCACTTCTAGAGATGAAAACTACAAGGTCGAGATGAAAAATATAATGTTATATTTTTCATAAATACTATTATGGAATTAGAATTTTAGGTAATACCAAAGAAAAGACTGCTAAACCTGAAGACATAAAACAGAAATTACTGGAAGTGAAAGAGCAAGAAAAGAGAATTTTAAAAAATGAACAGAGCATCACTGAACTATGAGACAACTTCAAGGAACCTAATATATAAGAAAATCGAGTCCCTCAATGCAGAGAAGAATGAAGAAGGAATAGAAAAAATAAACAACAAAAATTCTAAAGAAATGGCAAAAAATGGTCAAACTCTTAAAAACTAAAACTTCACATATCCCAGAAGCTCAATGAACCCCAATGGCACAAGAGACATGAAGAAAGGCACATCTAGGCACAGCATAATAGAACTGTCATCACCAATGATAAAAAAAAAAAAGTCTTAAAGCAGCCAGAGAAAAAGACAATATGAACAAAGATAAGGACACCAGATTTCTCACTGGAAACAATGCAAACAGAAAACAGTACCTTTAAAGTATTAATACAGTCTACCCAGAATTTTATGCCCAGTGAAAACACCTTTTAAAACCTAAGCAAAATGAATATATTTTTACACACAAAAGCTGAAATAATTCATTCGCAACAGACACAAGAAAGGTTAAAAGGAGTCCTTCAAACAGAAAGAAATTTATTCCAGATGGAAGTATGAATCTGTAAAAAGGAATGAAGAACACCATAAATGGTTAATACATGGGTAAATATGCAAGATTTTTAAATTAATCTTTAAATCTCTTTAAAAGGCAACTGTTCAAACAAAAGTAGTGGCAATATAATGTGGTATTTATTACCCAAGGAAAGTTAAACAGATGACAATGATAGCACAAAGGTCAGGAGAAGAGAAACGAATGTATCTATTAGAAGGTGCTAATGCTATAAACACTAAGAATACCATTGGCCTCTGTGGTATTTTTCTTAAATCTGTCTATATATTTGAAATCAATTCTAACATGTAGCACACACCAGTTGAGGATGGTTTCATAGGCAGGCCTGAGATGGTCAGTACAAGCGATGAGTCTAGCATCGGCTTGGACACCTCACTCAACTCTCAGAACCTCCTTTTCCTCATCTACAAAGTGATGAAGGTGGACTAGATGACTTCCAGGATTCTTTCTGTGATTTGGTTAATGCTGGAAAGGCTAATGTGACTGTTAAATCTTAGGTATTGACAGCTGGGGATGAAGCTCAGAGCTACAGCACTGAGAGACACATACAAAGGGAGATAGAGAGAGATGTCAATCACATTAGGCATCTGCTTGTCACAAAGTAGTTTCAAAGAAACCCCCAAAGAACCATTATTTTGAAAGACGGCCATTCTTTCCCTCACAATTTGTCATTCTGAGCTGATTTTCTGAAAATCAGCTGTCTATCAATTCCCAACATTGTTCACCAGTATTTTCTTTAGACAGAGTACTAACCATATTTCATAACTACCTTCAAGTCAGAAAGGTGGATTAATCTTAATTCTCAACAAAATATTAACATGTATCTGTAGAGCATATAGTTTTAGGACTGTTTTTCCGGAATTCATCAAGCATTTCTGGAACTCCTGAAGAGACGCCCTCCATTTTAGAAAGAAAATTCCAAAGAATTATGGAAAATAGTAAAAACTTATCAAATAATACCCCTGAACACTACACCACCATCAAAATGAAAACACCAATTTCCTATTGCTAATACGTAATACCTATGCCAGCAGAGAAGGAAGAAAGTTACATCATGATTGGTGGATAGTTTTCAAAAGTGTCTGAAGAAAACAGAACCTTACTTATATTTAACTCCTAAGTTATTGATTTGTAGAAAAATGTCAAATGGCCTTTTTAAAGCAAAAAGAAGTAACTAATTAGTTCTAACACCTCCAATTTAAAGAAATGTATTTAACCTTTGCCAACTTTATTGCTGCCTCTGAAAAATGTAATTTCTAAACCTTGTCATTTTACATTTGGCAAGTGCACAAAGAATAATTAGATATTCTTCTCAAAGGATTTTTAAAATACATTCTTATGGAGAGAAGCAGAAATAATTGTCAGTTAGCTACCCTTATAGCAGACATTTTGAGACTACAAGTATAGCACTGCTTCTTCTGCATGTGTTTTCCATTAAAAAGAGGGGACAGGCTTCAAGTTTTTTCTTCAGCATTTCCAAAGACTACAGTGTAAATACAAACCTATAATTAGCACATCTAATGGAAAATGATATACAGGGTAATTTTATATGAATCATTAAGAATAATTATACACTTAAAAATACTTATGGAATGCCTACTATGTACAAGGAAATGTGATGTGGGAGTTAAAAAAGATGAAGAGGTAGAGCTTTCTAGTTCTATGAAAAGCCCCTTAATAGCATTAGTTTTGAGGATTTAACAAATGGAAACAAAACAAAACCCTCCTAATTGTTATCAGTTCCCCATGACATCTGAATAGTCCTCACAAGCAGGTGAAAGTTGAAGATTCAGTAAGAGCCAGGGAACCACAGGATTTAGTCCCAAACCTAGGCAATAAAATCAGTCTGGAAAAACACTTAGCAATAAATACTCAAGCATCCCCGAAGGAGCAAATTGAGAGACATACTAAGTGCACGGGAAGGTAATGGCTTGGGTTTGGGGAAAACAGAAAAGAGGAGGGAAATGAATGTGAACTTTTAATTGTTTAAAGCAGAATTTCAACAGTAAAATAAAACATCAACATGCTGCCCTTGGATAGTCACACAGGGAAGCTCTTATGTGATTTAAGGAAACTGAGTTTTATGTTAATGTTTCTTTTATGCAGCAATAGGGATTGCTAATTTTGGTCCCACTTTACTACCTACCACCCAGTATTTATACACTGAACATAATGAAGGCTGAGTGAGCATCCAAAGGACATATGCTCTATCCCATTTCCTCTCGATATAAAAAATTTACAAACTGTCATTATGTTGTACTCACTAAATACCAACAATGTACTGCTAAACGACAATTGAGTCAAACAAAGGTGAACTTGAAGAAAATTTTCTATTTGTATATTTATCCATTACCTGAAAAACTGAGACCCAATTAAATTCTCCATGGAGAATACTCTTTGAGAGTATTACTTCTGTAACAATGACTCTTTAATACTACTGGCAACATTGGCCAAGTGTTTATATGGACCAGAGGAGCCCACAACACAACACAACCCCCAGAATCAAGTTCTAATAGTGTTCTCATGCTACAGATAAGGAAACACCTGGGGCAAGTTACCTAACCTCTTTTTCTCATCCTGAAAACTGAATTGAAAGTAGTAACTAAACAATAGCATTACTGCAAGAATTAAATGAATAAATACTTGGAAAGCATTTGGAGCAATACCTGATACATAAACTGTTCACAGATCAGGAATTACTGTTGTGGCTACATCTTTACACCTCATAGGACATTCTTTTTATGAAGCCCTCTCACACATTCCGAGGAGTAAAAAATGATTTTTTAAAATGTCTGAAGGGTTAGGCTATTAGGAGATACCTAACAAAGGCCTTAAACTGTTCATCTCCCTTAATCTAGCAATTCTAAGGAAAAATCAGAGTTGTACACAAACCATTCATTGGGTTATTTGTCATACCAAAAACACCAAATGTCCAACTAGAACTAAACAGAACATAGCACATTCATAAAACAGTACATTCTACAACTTTTTTAAATTGCATTTATGCCAGACGTGGTGGTACATGCCTGTAATCTCACCTACTTGGGAAGCATAGATAGGAGGATCATGCCTGAGGCTCGCCCTGGGCAAAGCCCTTTTTACTGAAGCGTAAAACAGGCTGAGGGCATAGTGCAGGCATAGTGCCTGTCTAGCAATTGTGAGGCCCCAAGTTCAAACCTAGTGCTGCCAAATAAATGAGTAAGTAAGTAAATAAATAAAATTATGTCTACTATGGAAACAGTGAAAAGATTAGCAGTTGATGGGCTAGAGGTAAAGGTATGAACAATGAGAGAACAGATTTTGGGGCAATGAAACTACTATGCATGATACCACAATGGATGGTACATGTTATTATACATCTGCACATGTCAATAAAAGGTACAATAGCAAGAGTAAATTCTAATATAAACCATGGACTTTGGATGATGACGTGTCACTGACTGTAAGAAATGTGCCACTATGATGCAGGATGGTGGTGGTGAAGGCTAGGAGGAGCAGGGGAGGAAAGAATCTACCAACTGTTCAATTCTGCTGTGAAACTAAAACTGCTTTAAAAATAAAGTCTCTTTTAAAATTAAGATTAAGACAGTAACACATGGCACAGGAAATACTCATGATACACTGTTGAGTGAAAGAAAGCGATCTGTAAAGAACTGAAGGATATACTCAAATGTCGAAAGTTAGCTTCTAGAAGTAGTAGTGTAAGTCATTTGAAAATATATTTTTCTGGGGCTGGAAGTGTAGCTCAAGTGATAGAGTGCTTGCCTAGAAAATGTGAGGCGCTTCAATACCTGAAGTACTGTTAAAAAAAAAAAATATATATATATATATATATATATATATATATATATATATATACGTATATACACGTGTATACTCTTCTGTATTTCTAAAAATACTTTTTACAATGAACTTGTATCACGTTGAAAATTAGGAGGGTGGGAGTATAATTCAGTGGTACAACACACGCTCAGCCTACATGAGGCCTCGGGTTCAATCACCAGCACCAAAAAGGAAAAACAAGAAAAAAAGCACAGCTGGGTGTGGTGGCACATACCTATCCCAGCACTTGGGAGGCTGAGACAGGAGGACCAAAAGTTCAAAACCAGCCTCTCTGTGAGACCCTATCTCAAAAACAAACAAGCAAAAAAAGTGCTGGGGAATCTGGCTCACTGGTAGAGCACTTGCCTAGCATGGACAAGGCTCTGGCAAAAAAAAAAAAAATTCAGGGGACAGTTTTAGAACTTTCTTTTAAATGTTACCCAGTTTTCAAATCAAAGTTGTTTTTTAAAGGCACATAAAGTATGTATGAAAGTATGAATGAATTGACATTCTAACATCTCCACAAATCCCAAAAAATCGTACCAGTTACTTAAAATCCATTCATTCATTCACTGGTTCCACAAATATTTACAAAATGTGTACTAGATCCTGAGAACAGAGCAGTCACTCACCTAGACATTAACACTCATAGAGAGGAATGACAATAAACAAATACACAAGGCAGGAAGGCGGTGTTCTCCACTGCACTCAGGTGACAGGCATACCTTGCTGAAGCATGGGATAAGGTCTCTCTGCTACTTAGTTGACCCAGGAAAAGGTGGAGACCCATCAAGAGGGAGGAGGATGGGGGGTGGGGCCACTGCATCTAAATTGCTTTGGTGAATGAAACTACACAACGCCTAGTCAGAAAACAGGTTAAAATGACTATTTTCTAAAACTGATTATAAGCCAGACTTCGAAGTCAGTTTGGTCTCAAATCCAATTTAGCCAGAGATGGATTGTGAACTGGTCACCTCCTCTGAACTTGGCCTTCATATCTGTAAAATGGAAGGAACAATGCCTGCTTGCAAGAACAACCACAAGACTCTAAACCAGAAGGTAGGTAATCAGGTCAAATGCCTGGCAAACAAAATGCTAACTTATTGGTAACTAGTCTCAAAAATGCAATTTCAGGAGTTTAAAAAAAAAGAAGACAACTCCTGGAGATTTCCCTATACTAGCATGTATTGCTTAATGATAGGAATACACTCTGAGAAACGTGTCATTAGCAAATTCTACTGCTGCATGAACTTCACGGGATATATGTACACAAACCTAGGTGCTTTAGGTCAACTGCTCGTGCTTTAGGTCAATTCAGATCAAACCCAGGCATACCACTGAGCTACATCCCAGCCCTTGGTTTTTTGAGATAGGGTCTCATGACACAGAATGGTTTATGTCCTAGAGTCTGGAGTGCTAGTGTCCAAAGAGAAGAAATTCTACATCCCAGCTCCAGCAGAAGATACATAAACACCCTTTCTCAGTTTGGTTCCCTCTAACCCTGGCCTGATAGGATGGGCTCATTCACCTTAATAGGGATCTTCTCTACCAAGTCCACTCAAACTCATTATTTCTCTTCCTAGAAAGTCTTTCCTTTGTTCACCTAAGGACATGATTCTCAGTCTTTTGCCTATTACTCTAACACTTCTTTCTCTCCTTCAGATTACTCCTCTTGTTCTCCCTGTTCCCAGAAAACGTCACCAGTTCCTAAGTTTCTATCCCTGGCCCTCTTAGCTGCAAAACCTCCTTGGATGCTTCCCAGCCTCTAGAGGTACTCACAGTACTAAGTCACATTCTTGGTGCAACACCTACCTTGCTAGACTTTTCTGTTAATATTAAATAACATCTTATCCTCCCCATAGGATTGGCAGGTTCTTCAGAACAGGATCAACAGCTTAATCGTCTTTCTCCCTTAAGCGCTAACAATCCCCTGAACATCATCACTACTATCAGTAACTAAATGCGTAAGCATATAAAATGCCTTTAACAGGCTATTAGCATTAGAACACAGCCTCGGAAATATTGTTGACAGTTTCCTTTTGCACTCAAATTAGCTTTTGATTTGTAATAAAGGATGAGAGACACTATATTTCCAGTTTACATAAGTATTCTAATTAATAAATATTAATGTATCTAATTTTCAATTAGCCTGATTAAAATAACATCTAGCATTTATATAGAAGTATGTGCACCATCTAAGAAACATACAGGCAAAAAAGAAACAATGTACACATGTACACAAGTGGAAAAATGGGACCTGTTGAAACTATCCCAGGAATGGAGGGAAGAAGGGAGAAAGGAAAATGATGGAGGGGTAAATTCACCTATGAGATATTGTAAAAACTTTTGTAAATGTCACACTGTACCCCCAGTACAGCCATAATTAAAAAAATAGAAAAATTAAATTAAAAAAAGAAACATATAAGAAACCAGTTTGCTATATTCTCCCAACAACCCCATCTGATAGGTACTATTCCATTTCCCATCTTACAAATGAGGTAACTAGGGCTGGCGGAGTGGCTCATGTGGTAGAGTGCCTGCCTAGCAAGCAAGAGGCCCTGAGTTCAAACCCAGTACCACCAAAAAATTTTAAAAAGGGAACCACTGAGGAACTAAAGCAGAGAGGGTTCAATGACTCACTGAGGGTCATGCAGCTAAACAAAGCTAGCACTTAAACCAAGCAGCCCTGGCTCCAGAAGGTTGAAACCCAAAGCCTTACCTAATAGCCACTCACTACAAAAATCTAATTTTACATTAACATTTTGAACACATCTATGGAACTCTTTAGACAAGCTTGTTATTTATAAGTAATATTTTCTGTAACAGTCTATAACACACTGAACACGCCCAATTATGTCTATCATACATACATACATATATGTATATAAACTAACACTCAGGATACAGTACACATAAACAATGTGCTAATGAATATTTCATAATGTCAATATTGCATTAAGGGTTATAAGTTACCTTATCCTACTTCTAAGTGCTAAAAAGGTGTTAACAATTTAACATGAAATCCTCCTAACAATCCTGGGCAATAATATTTCTACACATTTAAAAAAATATTTTAAAAACTAAATAATTTTAAAAGCTAAATAAATTAAATATATATACAATATAAATACACTAATGCTATTTAGTGCCAACTGTCACCGAGACAACCACAATAATATTGTAATCTTGCTGAAAATCACAATATATGATCTTGGGTTTCAAGGCTATTGTTAGCCTTAACTTCCTACCACTAGAAAACCTTACTGTCATAAGGCGTTCTTAATTCTCACATGCTGTTATACTTAAAGTTTTAGGTTAATACACCTAAGTACAGTGACAGAAAATTCCACTATTAAAATGCAAAGTTCACTTTCACTGAATAGCAGAACTCTTAAAATGTGGCTAGCTACTACTGGTAGGACTGATTTCTCAGTGAATTTTTAAAGAAAAACAGTTCCTGTTTTTGGCAGACAAAAGTAAGTGTAATCAAAATTGTTCAAGAATAAAATCCTGTGGATTTCAACCATAAAAATAACTTGCCCAAAGCAAACTTTTTTTCATACTTTTTCTTCCCTCCCCTCTCCTCCCCTTCCCTTTTCTTTTTTCCCTTTTTTTTTTTCAGACAGGGTCTCACTATATAGTCCAGACTAGCTTCAAATTCAAGGTCCTCTTGCCTCTGCTACCCCAGTGCTGGGATTATAGGCACATGCCACCACACAGGCATTTCTGTACTTTTTAAGGGTACAAAACTTAATGAATATCTTAGATGCCAACAAGCTCATTGCCCTGGCTTGCACTTTTCTGTTCCCTCTGCTAGGAAGGGAAGTGCAACCCAAGAAGTCCACTATTACAGGTTGAATTATGTCCCCCAAATGATATGTGGAAGTCCTAATCCTCAGAATGTGACCTTATTTGAAAACAGGGTTGTTGCAGAGGTAATTAGTTAAAATGAGGCCATTCTGGAGTAGGGTATACCCTTAATCTGTTATGACTGATGTCTGTATATGAAGAGAGACACAAGGGAGACAATTACGTGAAGGAGGCATTGACTTGAGTTATGATACCATAAGATACCAGAAGAAGCAAGGAAGGATCCACCTTGACTAAATTTCTAGACTACAGAACTATGAATGAATACATTTCTGTTGTTTTATAGATACCTAACTTGTGTCTGGGTGCGTACTTTGTTATGGCAGCCCTCACTAGCAAATATACCCACCAACTCTTCTGACTTCAGAGCACAGTCTAGCACATAACAGTTGCTCAAGAAATACCTTGTCAATTAAAGGAATGACATTAAGAAGGATGACAGGATTAAAGAATGCCAAAATAATTCATATCCAATGTTCTAAGTAAGTATAATCCTTTCTGTAATCTAGTAACAAGGTCAAATCCCAGATTTATCCAGTAACAAGGGAGATTCTGTGCCATTCTAACTCTCTGGACCTATCTGGAAGATTAACCTTGGAACTAAAGAAAAATAGCCTCAGTAAAGAGAGAGGCAAGAAGCACTCTTCACTCTCTCCTTCAAAGACGTGTCTGAAATATAGCTACTTTTTGTCCGAACGTTTTTCATGTGTCAGAAGAGAAGACGCTTTGTGGGGAAGAGCAGCATGAACAGGTATCGGGGCCTAACAGCTACTGCACACACAAAAACAAAAGACTTTCAAGAAAGACAAGTCACTTAAAAGTCAAAGAAAAATTCTGGGATTATTAGGTAAAGGAACAAGGCCCAAAGTAATCTATTATGGGCAGGTGTGATAATGGGCATTCTTTTTTCCTTTTTTGGGGGGGAGGAGGGAGCAGTACTGGGGTTTTGTACTTTCTAGGCAGGCACTTTACTGCTACAGCCCTTTTTGCTCTAATTAGTTTGGAGACTGGGCTCCTCTGTTTGCACAGGCCAGCTTGTTCTGTGATTCTATTTTATATTTCCCGTCCTTGACAGGTGAAAGTTACCACACTCAGCTTTTTTTTCCACTGAAATGAGGTTTTGCAAACTTTTTTGCCCTGGCTGGTCTGGAACCGCAATCCTCCCAATCTCAGCCTCCCTTGTAGCTTGGGATGACAGACTTGTGCCACTGCACCCAGCTGTTGGTTAACATGAGATATTACAAGCTTTTTGCCTGGGCTGACCTTAAAGTGCAAACCTCCTGATCTCAGCCTCTCATGAGTCACTGATGCTGGCATAACAATGAGCATTCTTAAGTCTGACCATTTTTGCATCACTGCTTGAAAGCTCACGGTGTTGAGGCCTCTATGAACATTTTGGGGGAGGGAGAGCAGTAGTAGGATTTGAACTCATGGCTTCATGCCTGACTAGGCAAGCACACTAACACTTAAGCCACGCCCACCCTCCAGTCCTTTTTGCTTTAGTTATTTCTCAGAAAGGGCCTCGGGTTTTTGACTGGGGCCAGTCTCAGACTATGATTCTCCGACCTATGCCTCCCAAGTAGCTGGGATTACAGATGTGTACACCATGACTAGCTCTGTGAACAATTTCTTAAAGTGAAATATACAAATCAATCATTTTTAAAACTATTTAAAATCAAAGGAAGGAAGGATTGTGTCAGTTATGGGTAATACTTCTTTCCTAAAATATGGCAGAAAAATGAAGAGCAGGGATGTGGGTATTGCACAAACACCAGAAGAGCACAGAAGACACAAAGAAACAGTAAGGTCCTCCTAATAAAAGAGCTCCCTGCTTAGAAAGACAAAACGGACAAACGGACAATGACTCCACGTAAGGAAGACAGGAGGCCGGGAGCTGTAGGGGACAGCAGCAACACCCACAGGTTTCTGAAGAATGAGACAAGAGTAGGCTAGAAGTAAACATACACACGGACCTGGGTATCAATGGCAGAGAGCAAGGAAAAGCAGCCAGGCAGACAGAAGGAAGGACAGCACCCTCAGAAGCAACCTGAGACGGACTGGTCTTGGTGAGTGATGCCTATTAATTTCCAGAGAACCATAATGTTGAAAAATGACTGAGTGTAATGAAATCATAGTTTGTATTTGGTTTCCCATCATTTCTAATTTCTGTAGCACCTCAGGAGGAGTTCAGCACCACATCAGTTATCACTGAGTAAGAATATAGAAAAAAAATGTAGTTCTTTAGGTTTTCTGGGTTTTGGATCCTAGGTGAGCGGGAATTTAATGTAAAGATTAATAACTTTCTATCTATGTAGGACTTAAGAGTACTGCTGTTTTCTGCTCATTTGTCAGATGAGGAAACAGGCTCTGAAAGGTTACTTGGTAAGTGGGGAAGCTAGGAAGAACTTGGGTATACATGATCCCCTCTTCAGGGCTCTTCCTGTCAAATATATGTGGTTTCTCTAAGGGAACAGAGTTACAAAAAAAGTTAAAACATGCCAGGCTCTGGTGGCATTATGCCTGTAACCCTAACTACTCAAGAGGCAGAGACCAGGAGGGTCAAGGTTCAAAGCCAGCCCACACAAATAGTTTGCAAGACCCTATCTCGAAAAAAAAAAAAAAAAAAAACACTTCACAAAAAAGGGCTGGTGGGATGGCTCAAGGGGTAGGCCCTGAATTCAAGCCCCAGTACCACAAAAAAAAAAAAAAAAGAAAGAAAAAAATAGTTAAAACATGAAGGATATTTTCACAGAGGGATGTACTGAAAAAAGTTGAACCTGTGGCAAGGAGAAAGAGGCAGTTTTGCCCAGTGACATGTTCCATGTATTTAACACATGCTACTGGATTTCTTGAAGAACTATAGTTACATGTTCATTCATGTAAGATTAAACCTGCTCTCAAAATTCCATTAGGAATTAGATATCCTAGTTAAGGACTACATGCATTCTGAAATTTCCATGGTCCTGGAAAGGAACAGGAAGGTCTTTCAGATTCTTCCACATGTCTTCTGCAAAGCCAGACCTTCAAAGGTCATTGCAATGTCTTCTGTGATGTGAGCTTTTCTGGCCTTTCCCATTCACCTCTACATCCTTTGCTCTTCAAATCACTCTGCTTTCACACCTAACACTTCCCATAGCATGCTGCTACAAGCCGATGACTATTCCTTCTGCATTCCAAATAAACTTGTTTGAAAAAGAACATCACAAAAAATCAGAACTTCTACAGAAGAGGTATGCATATTATTTCCTCAATTCTGCATCAGTATATATAAAGTGATCTCATACTTTTTAACAGCTACCTAATTTGTTTCTGCTCCTAATTTAATAGCCAGTCTCCTATCGATGAATATTTAGTTCTTTTTAAAGGCTTTGTCATTAAACAATGCTGCACTAAATACCTTTGTGCAAATTCATTCTTCCAAGTATATCTATAGAGAAATCCCTTAGGATTCCTGGGTGAGAGGTAGGTAAATTTTATTTGGATAGATATTGCCAAATTGTTATCCATAGATATAGTATCACTTTGTTCCCTTACCGACAATGCATGAGCTCAATGGCTTCCCTAAGGTATTAGAAAAAATGATTTTTTCTCAGTCTGTTAAGTAATTTAGAAGTGTAGTTCTCTCAGCACGAGAGGAACATTATTTTGTATTTATAAGTGCAATCTGTAATTCATTTTTTGTGAACTGTTTCCTCATTTCCTTTGCACTTTCTATTAGGTTATCTGTCATTTTTTTGTTCTTGATACAGAGGAGCTCTTTGTTTATTAGAGATGCTGCAAGGAGTGTGGTGATGTTTATCTTCTGTCTATCATACACATGATCTTTTCTCAAATGGAGTTTAGCAAGTTTTTATTCTATATCTTCTGCATTCTTTAAAATGTTTAAAACTTTTTTTAATGTAGAGACAGGTACCTTCCCAAATATCTGAGCTCCATAAGCTTTCAGATTTACACTCTCATTTCCTCTGTTGGGTCTTTCTGAAACAAGACTGAGTGACAGGCTAGGATACAACTCCCACCCACTTCCTTTTTCCTGATTTACATGGATTTTGCTGTCATTCTTCCTTGTGCTCTTCATGGACTTTTACACCAACCCTACATTTTCTTGGTGTACCTTGCAGATTATATCCTCTTCATAGTTTTGCCACAATTTGAAACTTATTTAGATCAAAAAGAATTTCATTAATGTCTTCTCATAATCAACATGCCATTCAAAGTGTGCTACTTTTTCTATTCTAGGGAACTATCTGCCAAAAACCGTTGAGATGTGCTGTCTGACTGGGTGAGAATATGCAAAAGCTTGTCTAGCTGCTACAGATAAGCATAAAGCAAAAATATGACCACAATTTAAAATAAAGTTAGACTTTCAGCTTTATCTCCAGAAAATTTTTATAACAAAATTTTGCAACAAAAGATTTTGCAACAAAATTTCTTTTTTTTTTTTTTTTTTTTTTGCAGTACTGTGGCCTGAACTCAGGGCTACACCTTGAGCCACTCCACCAGCTCTTTTTTGTGATGGGTATTTTTGAAATAGGGTCTTTCGAACTATTTGCCTGGGCTGGCTTTGAATTTTGATCCTCCTGATCTCTGCCCCCTGAGTAGCTAGGATTACAGGGTAATAAAAAAATTTATTTATTTTAATGCTTTTTTCCATACTTTATTCTTCCAATGTTAACAGCTGATAAGTTTGCTCCTTGTGGCAATAATGTATTATGTATAAAAAAAAATCAAGGTAGCTTCTTTAAGTACATAATAAGGAGCTGGGATATTATGCTTGCCTAGCAAGCCCTAGATTTATCCCCAGCACCACAAAAATAAATAAATAAATAAAACAGGCTCTAGTTTAGGACATATGAAGGAACATTACTGCTAGAAATTGAGGCCAGGTTTATTTTAGGTTTGACTTTTGAAAAAAAGACTAAAAATATACTGCTATTGCTCTTCCATACTCTTTTAAAAGGTGGCTAGTCTGTCTCAAGAGCTGTAGTGAGAAATGTCTTGATAAGATGCAAGATAAAAAGCGAAAGTTAATGTTCTAGTTCTGACCCAATTCCCTCTGCACCTGGATTTCCCTTATATTAACACATAGAGAGAGAATGGCAAAGGAAAAAAGAGAAGAACCTAACCCAAGATAATTTTTCTCTACTCTTTCCTGTCTACTGAATTAAAAGACAAAGCTACAGGTATCAAATACACTCACACACACTCATACTCACTACAGTCACACACAAACTCTCTCACACACAACTCACACTTTCACACACTCGCATTCACACACAATCTCTTTCTCGCTCTCTCTCTCTCTCTCTCTCACACACACACACACACACACACACAAGACTTCACTTCTAAGCCAACCAGTCAAAAGGAAGAATGACAGAGAGAAGATTAAAATTCCACTGGAGATGTTGCTGCTGGTTTTCTCATTCACCTATCCTCAATTCCTTAATTTAGGAAAGAATTCACCACCAACAGAAGTAAGCTATTCACACACTTCTTTTAGCTATAACTGCACAAAGTGCTGGGTCTCATTAGGCAAGTCTCTGGGCCTCTGTTTTCTCACTTGGAAAATAGAAGACGTTGGAATAGATAATTTTTAAAAACCCCTTTCAGACTTAACATCTTAAGGAATCAAATTAAAAATCATTTAAGCATCAAGTCATCACACCATTATCAGTACTTCTAGTGTCTGGGTATTTGCTTGAACAGAAAAAGATAGTCCATCATTGTGAAAGAAGATATTTTGTGCATCAGTCATGAAGTTTTTGTATTCAATCTCATATACAGAGAAACCTATTCAAATGACAATCTTCTGACATTTTATTTAAATGTTATTTATTTAAACTTGTTTTTACTTACATTTATTCACTTGAACTTACTTTAAGCTTAGTAGTTAAATGTCATATGTAATGCTCTCGCTAATTGAGTTATCCCTTAAATTGTCCTGGATGATAAGCTTCTTGGTTTTGTGTTCCTTTCCTAGCTCTACCTTTTGTCAGCTTCCTATAGATTTTCTGGGACACTGGCCCTGTCAAATGAAATTCCCTGGATTAATCCACCAAACTGTGACCAGAAGAAATCACTGGGGGCTGGCAGAGTGGCTCAGGTGGTAGAGCATTTACCTAGCAGGCATGAGGCCCTGGGTTCAAATCCCAGTACTGAAAAAAAATTAATTTAAAAAAATAAATAAAATCACTGCACTTTTCTGCTCCCTATAATTTACCTCCTCATTAACATAAACCTTATAATTTACAGATATGTTACATTTAGATTATGACTTATTTTAATATCAAAGCAATACTCATACACAAAGGAAGTGAACACAAACTCACAAGAGGATGGGTTCATCTAACCCTTCAGAACTTAGAACTTCCTCTCATCATGACTCAGTATACTCAATTCTCTATAAAACTTAAACTTGAATCTTTAAGTAGCCATTTATTTCTGCCTATTTTCTACTTTTCCCTTTAAAAATCAACTCAACACTAAGTTCTATTCTGTTCCTAACAACGCTGAATTCCCTCATTCAACTACCCCTTCCCTAATCTGTCTTGCTCCTTTTGATAACATTTAAATGTTTTCATGACAAGAGGACTAATCTTGACCATAAAACCTTCTGTGCTTCACAACAAACAAAATAGAACTACATTTAAAATAACTTCTTTACAAGGACTGCATATATTTTTCTATAACAGTCTAAACATAAATCTAGAAAAAGTTGGGGGTACAAAAGAAAAAATAGATACTGCATATAAACTCTAAACTCAAAGCCAGATCTTCCCACACACTTGCACACATATTCAATAGTGATTTCTTATCCGAAAATTATAGTTTAGGTCAACCTTTCAGGAAAGACATGTTTATGATCCAGCACTTAAATCTGATACCTGGCACACAGCAGATGTTCAATAAACACTGGCTCTATGAGGAAGAAAGGCACTTGATGTGCTGTGTCACCTTCACATGACACCCACAGCCACTGGCCACTTCACTGTGAAAGTGATCAGCCTTGGTTTGGTAATCGAAAAAATAGATGCAGAACTACTTCCCAAGTTCACGAAAAGTCAGAACCTCGCTAGAACAGCAGACTACCAATTTCAGTAACTGAGATGTACTTCATGCTCACCCTAAATTTAGTTATTACTAAAATTAACTTTAGTTCATTGTCTTAACCAAAGCTACTAAATCCATTCTGGATTTCAAATAATTAAATACAGCCATTTAGGGAACCTGAGGAATGCACAGTTGAAGACAGAGATGTGGACACAGCCCTGACTAACACAGGCTACAGACTCCTACTGTTGTGCACTTTTTGGTAACTTCTGACTTTATTCATAAACAAGCTTTGTTCCTTTGGGGGGGGGGTCAGTCTTTTTTTTTTAATCAAAATGCTGCCACATTAATAGCAGTTAACTATTTAACTGCTATTAAAATTGTCAGTAAGATGCTCTGGGGATTGCTATGCCAGGAGAAGGCAACTGAGGACTACATTTTGTCAGAGACAACTATACAGCCACCACTGTAACAACTGATGTTAAATCAGTGAGAAAATACAGTTAGAGATAGCAAAGATTATCAAGAAGCATAAGCAAAATCAGGAAAAAAATTTTAGAATATGAGAAAATGCTAAAAACCTATCACAAAATTTATGAAATAAATAAGCCATCTAAAATGATAATCAGTCATTATATGTCAGAATACCCTTAGGACAGCATAGACAATCCTTTATTTTAATGAAAGAAACTTAATGGGTTGTAAATGCTCTATCTCTTTCAAGGAAGTATAGAGAGAATTTGCATGCACATGGCATTGCTTGGCAACATTTGATGGGAAACAGTGTGAAACAAAGTTTACCCCAAAAGGTTCTAGTCCCTCAGTCCTATCTTGTTTCCTGCATCCATGTGAGGTGACTATTAATAGCCTCATTTCAGACGTGCAATAACTTAGGATCGAAGGATCCCCATCCTCCCAATCAACAACCCAATAAACTGTACTGATCCAACACTTCCGATTTAATCCCAGCATTCTTTCAACTGTGTGCCTATCTCACTGTCAATGCCGACACATCTTAGCACTTATTTCTTGTTTTCTTTACATCAGTAAAGAAATAATACAAGTTTTATTGTAGTATTGTCTCTCGAAGACTTTTCCATACTCATTCAGATAGCTCAGTAGAGGATCACATTCTTCAATGTGAGGGTCCTAACTGCTCACCAGAGCTCCAAGCCCAGGTGTTCAAACATGAGTTTGGTAGCTATTAGCTCCATACTTCACATGTGCAAACCACATTAAAAGCTCCTGCTGCAGTTTCCCTAGTTCTTTTGATTACAGTTCAACATCTTTGACTCTTTCCTCCTCCTCTTATCTAGGATCATAAACCCTTGGATTTTCCTCCAGTGTGTTTTAAAACCCACTCTTTCATTTTCATTTTCTCCAAGCTTAAGAATTTGCATCTCAACCAAGCAGCTTTCTAACTAGGGGCTCTGCGGTGAATCTCTCCTCCTACCCTCAATCCATCAGTTCCGCAGACTTCTAATGCTGTTGGAAAATTTCCCAATTCTCTTCCACTTCTGTTCATATCATTTACTCAGTATGAAATAGCCTTCCTCTTCTCAGCATGGCAACTTCCTGCTCATCCTTCCTGCAAATCTCCTTCATGAACCCTTGGCAACTCATGCATACACACAGGAACTGCTTCTCGTCCTTCACCTGACATCTTGTTAGTATTCTCCTGCAGAAGCTTGCTGTCCTGTGACACTTTTTTTTTTAGAACTTTAAAAATATCATCTGGTCCATGTATTATCCTCTTTTTCTTTTTTTAATATAATGACCACCTATGAACTCACTGCCAAACCCAATTAGATCATTACTGATCACATATCCACCTATGTGCTCCTCTCTAAGCTGCGGTCTTCCAAAAAACAATTAACATCCTAAATGTTATAGTCATCATTTTCTTGCTTAAAAAAATGTGCACTTCCACACATACATGTATGCAAAATAAATGCTTGTTTGTGTTTGGTCATTTGTGTTTGCTTGCTTACCTGGCTTATATAAATCAGTAAAACTATCCTGGACAATAAAATGATAATACCTAGTAAGTTGGATAGTCACACAACTCTACAAACCAGTAATTCTATTCCTTGGTATTTACCCAAGAGAAATACTTGTAAGAAACATGAACGATCAAAGCAACACTGCAAATTTTTAAATTAAAACAAATAGCCATTGGCAAAATAGAAAAACATATTATGTTATAGGACACACAGTAGAATACTGTACAGCAGTGAGAGTCAATGAACTACAGCCACAGATGACATGAATAACTCTTACTGGCAATACTGAGTGACAGAAAAAAAAAGCACCAGAAGTGAATAGAATTTTTTTCCAAGATATAAAATAGCATTACAATTATTAATGTTTGCAGTAAAAAAATTTTAAAACGTCTCTCTCTCTTGAGGATTTATACCTTATCTTTTCAAAGGAAGACTACAAACCCACATGGTCAGGAACACCTTTTATTCTTATTTCTATCTCTCACAGTGCCTAGACTAGTGTCTGAACAGAGTGGGTTCTCAATAAGTGGTTATTGATGGGACAATCACCAAAAGCTAATTGACCAAGGCATTTTAATAAAACTGAAATCTCCCTAGCCCAATGGTTTCAAGAGTAAAGTCATGTGAAACTTATATCTGCTTATAATTTTACCCAATTCTGTATCTGCAGTACTACTACAGACCTCCAACCATAAACATTTCACCTTGGAAGAACTTTATCCTTCTTGTTGGTATAAAGTTAATATAAGGTTAAGTCAACGTAGGGATAAGAAAACACAAATTATGTGACACTGCAAAAGGCAAAAATCCGACAGAACAACATCAGACTAAAGCCAAGAGACATCTGACAAATCATAACTGGAAACTGCAATGTCCCCAGATGGGCATCATCTGAAGGTATAAGTAAGTTATCCATCACGACTGAAAATATAAGCAAAACCAGAAAAAAAGCAAAGGTTTTACATTTCAAAATATTTTGTTTTTATCTTGAGAAATTTTTTAGGGGAAACTATATTAAAACTAGCTGAGAAAAATAACAGGAAACACACTGCACCAATCAGGGCTTTCTTTATAACCCTATGAGGGCTGTGTCACAATTCTCTGTAGGTGACTATAGCTGAGTTACACAGCAGTTTCCCTTCGACCTTGGGAACTCTGCTTAGTCCGAGTTACTGCGAGGTCTTCTGTTTCATTTATTATTAGTCTTTGTATCTGCAATGCTGTAACAGTAGATAGGAATATCAACACTGAACTTGCAGTACCCAAAACTGTACAAAAGCTTCCAAAAAGCAACGTGCGGGGATGGAAGGAGGAGAAAAAAAAAAAAAGCAAACTAAACAGGAAGGAAGCATAGCTTAATAGTTTCAACATGGGAAATTTCTTCTTCATTTTCTCTTTGAAGACATTTACTAATCAGCGCTGTGATATATAACACGAAAATTTTAAATTTAAGAAAAAACATGCTAGAAAAATTATTTTGTTATTTAAGGGGAAATCACAATGGAATATAATACACAATTTGCTAAATCTCGCCCAGTGATTTAAAAATGGAAATACTCATAAAGAAAAAGGCTTACGGGACTTTGCGTCCGGAGAAATAATCTGGCAATCCAGTGAATTCACTTAGTTTCCTGCCACCTGCTTCATGCCCATTATGTAATGCTTCCCCAGCTTTAGGTCTCTAGTTTAAGCAACCGTTCAAGTGTGTCACAAAATCGGTATCTAGTCATAACTTTCAAAAGCAGCTTAAAACGTGGCTTGCGGATGTGTCTATATCCAGGCAAGGCTTTTTAAAAATCTGCTGTTGTCATTAGTTCTTCCCAGCTTCCTCCCCGGCCAGGTTTCCCACCCCCTCCTCCCCCCAGCATCCCCGGCGACTCGATCTGCGGGCAGCTCGGGCTCGGTGCAGGGGAAGCACGTCTCGACTGCAATGCAAACCCTGTCCCGATCTGAACCGGGGAGGCAGAGCGGGGCCGGCGGCTGCAGGAGGGCTGCAGGGGCGCCAGCAGGGGGTGGACAGGGTGCCAGGCGAGGGCAGTCCGCAGTGCACGCGCACAACAAAACCCAATGCACAACTTGCCCAGCCGTTTCTCCCGGCTCCCCGGATTCCCTGAAAGGTGCGGCGTAGGCGTCAGCTTGCGCGGGCGCGCCGATTCGCTTCTCCGCTGACAATTACATCAGTCCTTCCCCCGGTCCCGGCTTCAATCCCCAGCCAGCCCAGGGGTGGGGACGCGGGGACCCGGGCGGCGCGGGGGAATGCGGGCGCCAGTGCCAGGCGGTCGAAATTCCCCTGTAACCAAGGGGAAGGATGGCGGCGAGCGGGGGCCGTGACCCAGACGCCCCCTCCCACGCTGGCCACGCGAGGAACTGACAGGGTCTCCGGGGTCTGCCTGGCTGGGAGGGGTGGGGGAGGTCCGGGGGAACGGCGACGCCTTGGGGCCCCGGAGCTGCGGCTGCCCACCCGCGCGTCTCTCTGGGTCCTCGGCCCTCCGGACACGCACAATGCCCCCGGGCCGCAGGGTGGGCACTGGGGTGTCTGCCCCAGGCACCGGCTCCGCAGCGAGGACGCCTACCTGGAGAGCGGCGCGGGGCTCCTGCAGCGGCCGCAGCGCGAGGCGGGAGGCGGCCCCGGCAGACCGCCAAGCGCGCGGGCTGACGGAGTGGCAGAGGCTCGGGCGCCGCCTGCGCGCGGAGCCGCGGTCCCCGGCACCGACAGCGGCCGCGGCAGCGCTGCGCCTCCAGTGGTCCTCCGCGCCGCAGCCCCTCCTCTCCCACGGGCGGGGCGCGCTGGCGGGGCGGCGCTCCGGGCTCCCCGCCCCCGGCTCCCGCGCGCCGGCCCCGCTGGAGCGGGGCCACCCGCCGCGGGCTGCCGCTCCCGCCTCGCTGAGCGCTCCTCCCTACGCCGCCTGCTGCGCGCCCACCGGCGTCCTTCGTCCCCTTGGCGCGCGCGGGGCCCCCCAGCCTGGACTCGCCCAGGGCCGGGCCTCGGTGGGAATTCCTGGTGTCCGGAGATCACCCACGGTGGAGACCCAGACATGGCCAGGGCCATAGAGGTGCCCTGTGCGTCCGGTCCAGCGGAGGCAGGCTGGCCGGGCTAGAAAGGATGGCTCCAAATGACTCCCGCGCTCGGGCTTCGGATCACAGCAGCTAGGAGCACTGCAGGAGAGTGATTCATATGGGAACCGCAGCCAGGCCACCTTCCCGTGGCGCTGCCAAGCCCCTGTCCTGTGACGCCCTTCGAAGGCCGTCCTTCCTACACTGTGTGCCTGCTCCCTGTCCCTGACTGTCATCGGGGACAAGAACTTCCCTAGCCCTGAGAAACACTTGAATTATATGAAAGGGAGGCTCCCAGCAACCTCAGTCCCATCTCAGTACACCTGGCCCAGTCCTTTAACCCTTCCACACTTAATGTCTTCCTGGCCTGTGTCCAAGAGAAGATTGATCTGAAGGCAAATTGATAGGAGGGACGGGGGTGATTTAAATATTTGCTCAGAAGGTTCGTCTATGAAGGGATGACTGAGGAAATGTCAACATGCCAAGACATTTCTGTGAGCATCTTCATGGGGAACAATCCAGAGAACATGGACTGGGCCTAGAAGGTAGTTACAGAACAGTGCTGGGGTACTTTGTAGGCTCTGTAGGATATCAGAGGAAAGGAGTGCCTTTAAAAATTAAAGATACTGCTCCCTACTGAGACAAATATGACAGCATTTCACTGTTCTCTGTGCTGATAAAAATCCTGGTGTGCTATGTAGCCCAGTCACAGGCCACATGTACTCTCCTACATGCGATTTATCTTGACTCTCTACTCTCATCCTTTTGGATTAATTTCTTCCACCTTGACTAGTAACATTCTCTTTTCAAGTCACCCAGTGACAAAGTAACAGATGCGGGACCCTGTGACACATGGCAGTCCCACCTTCACCCCTCCCCTGTGAAGACAGTCTCCTCAAGGGAGCCCTTATGCTGCTGACCTTCACTTGGTCATAGCTACCTTCCATCTGGGTTCCAATGACAAAAACACTACTGAAACAGTTTTCACACCAACGCACATACACACATGCACACACCCATATATATACCTACAAAGTGTAAAAGATGAGAGGGAGCACACACAGTCTTTAAACATAATGAAGTTCTCAAAAATTTTTTGAACCCTCTTAGCAGAATTATAAACTATGGGGGAAAAGGAGGGCATACCATAAACCCAAATCTCATTTTTTGTTGTAAGAATGTCTGTACACTTTTTCCTCTGTTCAGAGTATCTGCATCTGTGTGTGTGTTATTGTGTTAAAAAAAAAAAGGTTTATAGATCAGAAGGAATGTCTCCTACCTGTCTCATTGACAAATGGTCAAATAAGATTTAATGGCACTACATCTATCTGGGGGAAATGAGTGGATTAAAGAAAGCTGTAAGTACAGAGTTGTATACCAAGGCAGTTTCTCCACTCTGTATCACAATATTTTGAAAACTCATAGACTGGAATAGATACATAAATATGAGTAACAGGCTTTTCATTGCTTTGTGAGCTATGGCAGGGATATTGCTCAGCAAAGTGCCAGAAAGCCATGATTTCATTATGTGTATATTCTTGCTAAGAGTTTAAATCACAAGTCATATGATGTTGGCTGAAAGGATCTCTGCTATCCCGATCCATTCCTTTTATTTGTCTCAGAAATACTTGTTTCTTTTTTTGGTGAAGAAAGAAAATACATAGTCTTTTTTTGGTGAAGCAAGATGATGATGTTCTTAAATACCCAGTACTATTACGCATAAACGAGCCAAGCCTCACATGAATCATTCTCCACTATCAACTCGTCCAATGCACATTTTATTTTCAATGTATTTTTCCCCCCTGAAACTGGAGTTTGAACTCAGGGTCTTGCACTTGTTAGGCAAGTTCTCTACTCTACCCCTTGAGCCATGCCTACAGCCCACATTGTAGTTTTTTAATGGGCACTATTTTGGCTGAGTTTGCTAGGAAAGCTGAAGTGTTAATGATTTGCTAATGCTTCATTGAAAGATGCAACCCCAGGGCATCAGGAGTGGGGAAAGGGGAAGTGAGATGGGGAAGAATGGGAAGCAAATATACGATATGTTGCCAACCTAGTCTAGGCTTCATGAACCTGAAAAGACACAACCCGGTGCTTGGCCATGCTAAGGAATAATCATCAAAAGGAGGCCAAAGAAGAAATTTACCAATAAGCTACCGCCCATATCCTGTCTCCCACTGGTTGAAATTTACTCTACCGGTGGTTAGTTCTCCCTCCTTCAAGGTTGTATCTGACCCTTTGGGCGGCTACTAAAGAAAGAAATTCTATGCGCTATAACCCAAGTACGATACTTGTGCTGGGTTGTTCTTTAGGCAACTTAGTTATACTAGGAACCATGACTCCCCAGCTCCCCTTTTATGTGTGCTTACACGTCTATATTTGTCCAATTGGGCAAAACTGAAGTTGCCTAATATTTGGAGGCAAAAATGACACAGCAGCCCTTACATTCTGAAAGTCATCCTTGGTTCTAAGTGGCAAAAAGACAGTTCCATAACCCTGCCGGTTTGGATTCCTCTGCCAGTGTCGAGGCTGGTCCCTGATCCTTTTCACAGTCTTCATCTCCTCCCCCAAATGTGAATACTAATTTCGAAGAAAAAATTCCTTACTCAACATACTCACTGTGGATCTGCTCCCCTAGTGGAATTCTGTCTCCCCAGGGCCTTAAGCCTGAGCTGCTTTACTCTTGTGCTGGGGCAGTCACAGGAAGCAGGTGAGGCAGGACAAGTAGCACAGAGGCCTGCAGCAATACTCTATACAAGCAGAAAAACTACCCATAGTTTGGCATTGTATTTGTTCATTGAGAAGATTCAGCTTTGAAAATATTTTAATATTACTAAATTAACCTATTTTGGTGAATCACTCTCTATCAAAACGAACAATTGCTTATTCTATCTTTGTTGAGACACCCTGGTTTTGTTAACGGCGCTGGTACAGTCTGTGATCAGAAGATCCTGTATTTTGTGCTCCAAATGGAAAAATCCAAGCAGACCACATGGATGGGGTGAGGTAGGATAGCTTTATTGAGAAAAGGGGCCCGTTCTGCAAGTGAAGAAAGAGAAGAAGAAGAAGAAGGGGGCATGGTGGATGCAAGTGGAGTCTGCTGACAGAAAGAGAGCACTTTTCTTTTTCAGGTCCCTTTAAAACCTACACTACCCCATAGGAGG
The DNA here is from genome assembly GCF_047511655.1 of Castor canadensis. Lineage (NCBI taxonomy): Eukaryota > Metazoa > Chordata > Mammalia > Rodentia > Castoridae > Castor > Castor canadensis. The sequence goes on along the minus strand of NC_133389.1, from coordinate 130,662,531 downwards.
GTAGGCCCAGGAGGTTCTCAACCAATAATGAGTGAATGGTAAGGGGCATGGGCGGTTCCCAGCAGGTGAGGGAGGTCTGGCCCATCCCCAGGCATCCTACATGAGCCCCAAACTTTTCCTACTTCTAGCCTGCCTCAGTTTCTTGAATGGAAAACAATAAATCAAACATCACTTGGAAAATTCTGATCACTACCTTCCCCTGAATATGGAAGCATTGTCTTTGAGTTTCCCACTTTGATACAAATTTAAACATGAGGATGAATACTCCCTTTGTAATCTTTTTATAAAGTAAATTTTAAGACAAATTTAGCACTTTTACAATATCAAAGGAACACAGTGAGTAATTCAAAAGGCCAAGTCTTTGGAACAATGAGGGTTGCAGTGTTCCCTTGTGCTTCTAAGTGTGAGGGGTCTTGATCTAGCCTTACTTACCATTTGTCTGCCAGATTTGATGATGTCTTTGCATATTTGCATAATTTTTTCCAGTATATGCAGTGCTCCCTAAAAATCTCATATATTGTTGAAACTTTTCTTCCCAAGAAGAGTGCCATCAAGAACTCCTCAGTAAGAATCTGGCAAGTTCAGAAGTCTAAACTTCATTTTCTGAACTTTCTCCATGTGGTCCTACAGCCTTCATTCCCACACTCTTGTCATCTGCCAAGACAAGCTGATCCAGTTCCACTTCAGAGTGAACCCTTCTTGCAGAATGCTTTATCAGAGTGCATAAGCAGAGAGAGAAGTGAGATTTTTTATTTCAGCTTACAGGAAACAGGTTAGCCTATTGGGAGGGAGTGGCTACTGGTTTATTCATTTAATTCAATAAATTTTTTTATTCATATGTGCATACATTCTTTGAGCCATTTCTCCCCCTTGTCCCCCTTCCCCCCCCGCCCCCCCTCCCCCCCTCCCCCCTCCCCCCCACCATCCTGGCTTCCAGGCAGAATATGTTCTGCCTGCTTCAATTTTGTTGAAGAGAAGACATAAGCAATAAGAAAGACATAGAGTTTTTGCTAGTTGAGATCCAGTTAAGATAAGGATAGCTATACAGAGAGATTCCTAGCATTGCTTCCATGCACAGGTGTATTACAACCTGAATTGATTCATCTCTACCTAACCTCTTTACTACTTCCCGGTCACCTTCCCATAGTGACCTTTGTCATTTTAAGGTTACTGTATTAGCTCCTCTATAGTGAACATATCAAATACCTCCAAGTTTTGGGTTTCCTACCTTTCTCTATTCCCCATGTATGTGTCCTCCCCTTAAAGTGTGACCCATGTCCAATAATATTACTGCAATAAATGCTTTTTGAGTGCCTGGAATTAATTAGGTAGTATCTAAGCTTTTGAGATATTAAGAGTAAGCAAAGCAGCAACCTTTGTCTTCATGAAGCTCACATTTCACAGAATGAGACAATGAACAATAGACCCAACAGAGGAGTAAATCACACAGTGTATTAGAAATCTGTGAATCATACGGGAACAAGTTGAGCATGTTAAGAGAAATAGAGCAGGATTGCAAAGTTGCACTATTAAATAAAGAAATCACCTGACCTTCACTGAGGAGGGGACACTAGAGCAAAGACTTGAGGGAGTTAGTCATGAACATATATGGGAACAATAGGCACTGTGGCTCATGCCTGCAATCCTAGCTACTTGGGAGGCAGAGATCAGGAGGATCATGGTTTGAAGCCAGCCTGGGCATATGGTTCATGAGGCCCCATCTGGAAAATACCCAACACAAAACAAGGCTGGCAGAGTGGCTCAAGTGGTAGAGTGCCTGGCTAGGAAGTGTGAGACCCTGAGTTCAAACACCAGCCCTACCAAAAAAAGAGAAAGATATTCCCATTCCATTAACAAGACCAGCCATTGCAAAACCAAAGCCTGTGGGCTGAGCATGCATGGTGTTCCAAGAAGGGCAACAATCAGACTGCCTGGGACACAGGGAGCAAGGGAGTAAAGCAGTGGGGCCAGATCATAAAGGGCTTGTAGGGCAGTATAAGAACTTTGAGTGTCACAGGATTCACAGAGAAGAGTGAACTTATTTGACTAATGTTTTAGAAAAGCCATTCTGGCTGCTCTGTGTTGAAAATAGACTCTGGACAAGTAAGTACCAGATGGGGAGGTGGCTGTTCCCTTCAGCCCAGTTATTGGTAAAGGACGTAGAGGGCCAAGTGGTGGAGTAGCTATGGTAGGGAGAGGTAGAATGCAGCTTCAGCATGCTTTTTGTTTTGTTTTGAGACAAGGTCTTGCTAGGCAGTCCAGGTTGGCCTGGAACTCAAGATCCTCCTGCCTCAGTCTTATAAGTGTGTTCTACCACATCCATCAAGAACCCAATATCTTTTTTTGACAGTACTAGGGTTTGAACTCAGGGCCTTGAGCTTGCTAGGAAGGCTCTATACCACTTGAGCCACACTACCAGGGGAACTCAACATTCTTGTTAGATAAGAATACCAAAGGAGATGAAGGTTCTCTACAGATACATTAGTGTAGCAATAGATGTTGCTTACCTGAGGCAAATCATACCTTCTACCAGCACTTTGGAAGGATTATTTCCTCTATATTTATTTCCAGATAATGCATCTTAGAGACAATGAATCAGAGTGAGAAAGTCTCTTTTCAATTCTCTTTCATTTCGGTAGGTTGACCTAAAGGATTATGGCCATTTGGTGCTCAAGTTTGTAATACCTCTTTAACACCAGCATATCTCCCATTTAATAAACAAGCAGATCCTAGGCTTAAGTCATTGATAATAACAAGATGTTTCCAGAATTTAATAAAATTTTTTGTTGGCTTTCACAGCATCAATTTTTATGGTTATTTTCTACTTGCAGATTGTGATATGGTTGTAATGTAAAGTTTATTTTTAGAATGAAGAAAACCATTAAGAGCCACTGGACCCACTGGGCCATGAAAATCCACACACATACAAACCACAGTCCATACACAGAATCACCATCTCAAGCACAACTGGACCATGCTTTTTCAAACATATATAGACATAGGCATTGTTTTTGTTTTGTTTTGTTTTTGTGGGACTGAGGTTTGAACTCAGGACTTCACATTAGCAAAACAGGCACTCTACTACTTGAACTACACCTCCAGTCCATTTTTCTCTGGTTATTTTGGAGATGGAGTCTTGCAAACTACTTGCCCTGGCTGGGCTTGCACCACGATACTCCTGATCTCAGCCTCCCAAGTAGCTAGGATTACAGGCATGAGCCATAGGTGCTGGCATTCTTTTTATTAGTAAGATACAACGTTTAATTAATAAGATACAACTCATTTAAAAATATGACTAAGCTGTCAGTAGATTTGGATTATAAAACTTATTACTTTTATGAATGGGTTCACAGGTGTTTTTATTTCTTTATTTTTAATATCATGAGCCTTTACATTGAAAGCGGTTGGGAGACACTGAATTCAATAATGCTCAAATGTATTATACTGCCATGTGTAGTGCTTCATGCTCATAATCCTAGCACTCAGGAGGCTGAGGCAGGAAAATCTCAAGTAAGTCCAGCGTGAGATCCTGTCTCCAAAACCAAACAAAAGAAAACCCAACAACAAACAGCAGAACAAAAAAAAAAAAAAAAGAAGGAAGGAAGAAAAGAAAGAAAGAAAGAAAGAGAGAGAAAGAGAGGCAGGATTCCAAGATGGCAGCTAGAGGGAGGAAGCAGAAAGCTTCCTAAAGTAAAATCTTGGAGAGACACTGCAGATACACTTTACAGGAAAAAACACTGAGAAGAGGCAAAACTTTGACTCCTCCAGACTCCCAGCCCGCGTGTAACATTCCCACTTCACGTTAAATGGAGAAACCAGAGGGCTCCCACGCTGCCAAATGCCAGCACCCAGACCATGGGGGAAGATGCAGAGCACAAGGTGAACTAAGCTGCACACGGTACTCCCACAGACAACCCTGGGCCAGATCAGCATAGCCCCCTGGACAGACCGACCCTCACCAGGGAAAAAAGAGAAACTGAGTAATAAGCAATAACAAAAAAGACACATAGCAAACAGGGCAGAGTGCCCTGAGTGCCGAAGGGGGGGGAGGGGAATCCCTCACAACAAGCCGGCAAGAAAGTAGAGAGTAACATTGATTCAGCTGCAAACAACCAAACCCTTAAACAACAGACACTAAATGACGGGAATCACCACATACCTATCAGTACTAACACTTAATGTTAATGAACTTAATTCCCCCATCAAAAGGCACTGTTTGATGAAATGGATTAAAAAGGAAGATCCAACAATTTGTTGCTTACAGGATCCATCTCACAGACAGAAATAAGCATAGGCTTAGGATGAAAGGCTGGAAGAAGATTTACCAAGCCCCTGAAAACAGGCAGGAGTAGCAATACTTATCTCTGACAAAGTAGACTTCAAACGTACATTGATCAAATGAAATAAAGAAGGACATTCCAAACTAATAAAACAGGAAATAGACTAAAGGGAAATAACAATTATCAACCTATATGCACCCTATGTCAATGCACCCAATTTCATCAAACATACCCTGAAGGACCTAAAAGCATATATTAACTCCAACACAGTGGTCATGGGAGAATTTAACACCCCATTATCATCAATAGAAAGGTCATCCAAGCAAAACATCAATAAAGAAATCCAAGATCTAAAATATACAATAGATCAAATGGACCTACTTGATGTCTACAGAACATTTCATCCAACTTCTACACAATATATATTCTTCTCAGCACCCCATGGAACCTTCTCCAAAATAGATCATATCCTAGGGTACAAAGCAAGCCTCAGCAAATATAAGAAAATAGAAATTATACCATGCAACCTATCTGATCACAATGCAATAAAACTAGAAGTCAACAACAAAAGTAAAGACAAAAAACATGCAAACAGGTAGAAACTGAATAACTCATTGCTTAATGAACAATGGGTCATTGATGAAATACAAGAGGAAATTAAAAAGTTCCTGGAAGTCAATGAAAATGAAAACACAACCTACCAGAACCTATGGGACACAGCAAAGGCAGTCCTGAGAGGAAAGTTTATAGCCATGAGTGCATATATTAAAAAGACTGAAAGATCTCAAATCAATGACTTAATGATACATCTCAAACTCCTAGAAAAACAAGAACAAGCAAATCCCAAAACAAATAGAAGGAGAGAAATAATAAAAATAAGAGCTGAAATCAACAAAATAGAAACCAAAAAAACCATACAAAGAATTAATGAAACAAAAAGTTGGTTCTTTGAAAAAATAAACAAGATCGACAGACCCCTGGCAAACCTGATTAAAATGAGGAGAGAAAAAACCCAAATTAGTAGAATCAGGAACGCAAAAGGGGAGATAACAACAAACACCATGGAAGTCCAGGAAATCATCAGAGACTACTTTGAGAACCTATATTCAAATAAATTTGAAAATCTTAAAGAAATGGACAGATTTCTAGATACATATGATCATCCAAAACTGAACCAAGAGGAAATTAATCACCTGAATAGATCTATAACACAAAATGAAATTGAAGCAGCAATCAAGAGTATCCCCAAAAAGAAAAGTCCAGGACCTGATGGATTCTCTGCTGAATTCTATCAGACCTTTAAAGAAGAACTGACACCAACCCTCCTTAAACCGTTCCACGAAATAGAAATGGAAGGAAAACTGCCTAACACATTTTATGATGCCAGTATTACACTTATCCTAAAACCAGGCAAAGACACCTCCAAAAAGGAGAACTATAGGCCAATCTCCTTAATGAACATTGATGCAAAAATCCTCAATAAAATAATGGCAAATCAAATTCTACAACACATCAAAAAGACCATTCACCACAACCAAGTAGGCTTCATACCAGGAATGCAGGGGTGGTTCAACATATGAAAATCAATAAACGTAATAAACCACATTAACAGAAGCAAAGACAAAAACCACTTGATCATCTCAATAGATGCAGAAAAAGCCTTTGATAAGATCCAACATCATTTCATGATCAAAGCTCTAAGAAAACTAGGAATAGAAGGAAAGTACCTCAACATTATAAAAGTTATATAGTGCAAAACTATAGCCAGCATTATACTTAATGGAGAAAAATTGAAACCATTCCCTCTAAAATCAGGAACCAGACAAGGATGCCCACTATCTCCACTCCTATTCAACATAGTACTGGAATTCCTAGCCAGAGCAATTAGGCAAGAAGAAGGAATAAAAGGAATACAAATAGGTAAAGAAACTGTCAAAATATCCCTATTTGCAGATGACATGATCCTATACCTTAAAGACCCAAAAAACTCTACTCAAAAGCTTCTAGACACCATCAATAGCTATAGCAAGGTAGCAGGATATAAAATCAACATAGAAAAATCATTAGCATTTCTATACACTAATAATGAACAAACTGAGAATGAATATATGAAAACAATTCCATTTACAATAGTCTCAAAAAAAATCAAATACCTAGGTGGAAACCTAACAAAGGATGTGAATGACCTGTACAAGGAAAACTATACACTTCTGAAGAAAGAGATTGAGGATGACTATAGAAAGTGGAGAGATCTCCCATGCTCATGGATTGGTAGAATTAACATAGTAAAAATGTCTACACTCCCAAAAGTAATCTACATGTTTAATGAAATTCCCAACAAAATTCCGATGACATTCATTAAAGAGATTGAAAAATCTACCATTAAATTTATATGGAAACACAAGAGGCCACAAATAGCCAAGGCAATACTCAGTCAAAAGAACAATGCTGGAGGTATCACAATACCCGACTTCAAACTATATTCTGAAGCAATAACAATAAAAACAGCATGGTACTGGCACAAAAACAGACATGAAGACCAGTGGAACAGAATAGAAGACCCAGATATGAACCCACACAACTATAACCAACTTGTCTTTGACAAAGGAGCTATAAATATACGATGGAGAAAAGACAGCCTCTTCAACAAAAACTGCTGGGAAAACTGGTTAGCAGTCTGCAAAAAACTGAAACTAGATCCATGTATATCACCCTATACCAAGATTAACTCAAAATGGATCAAGGATCTTAATATCAGACCCCAAACTCTAAAGTTAGTACAGGAAAGAGTAGGAAATACTCTGGAATTAATAGGTGTAGGCAAGAACTTTCTCAATGGAACCCCAGTAGCACAGCAACTAAGAGATAGCATAGATAAATGGGACTTCATAAAACTAAAAAGCTTCTGCTCATCAAAAGAAATGGTCTCTAAACTGAAGAGAACACCCACAGAGTGGGGAAAATATTTGCCAGCTACACATCAGACAAAGGACTGATAACCAGAATATATAAGGAACTTAAAAAACTAAATTCTCCCAAAACTAATGAACCAATAAAGAAATGGGCAAGTGAACTAAACAGAACTTTCTCAAAAGAAGAAATTCAAATGGCCAAAAAACACATGAAAAAATGCTCACCATCTCTAGCAATAAAGGAGATGCAAATTAAAACCATACTAAGATTCCACCTCACCCCTGTTAGAATAACCATCATTACCAACACCACTAACAACAGGTGTTGGTGAGGATGTGGGGAAAAAAGAACCCTCTTACAATGCTGGTGGGAATGTAAACTAGTGCAATCACTCTGGAAAAAAATTTGGAGGCTACTTAAAAATCTAAACATTGATCTACCATATGATCCAGCAATTCCACTCTTGGGGATATACCCAAAAGAATGTGACACAGGTTACTCCAGAGGCACCTGCACACCCACCCATGTTTACTGCAGGACAATTCACAATAGCCAAGTGATGAAAATAGCCAAGATGCCCCACCACTGACGAATGGATTAAGAAAATGTGGTGTTTATACACAATGGAATTTTATGCAGCCATGAAAAAGAACGAAATGTTATCATTTGCTGGTAAATGGATGAAATTGGAGAACATCATTCTGAGTAAGGTTAGCCTGGACCAAAAGACCAAAAATCGTATTTTCTCTCTCATATGTGGACATTAGATCAAGGGCAAACACAACAAGGGGATTGGACTTTGATCACATGATAAAAGCAAGAGCACACAGGGGAGGTATGAGCATAGGTAAGACACCTAAAAAACTACATAGCATTTGTTGCCCTCAACGCAGAGAAACTAAAGCAGATACTTTAAAGCAACTGAGGCCAATAGGAGAAGGGGACCAGGAACTAGAGAAAAGTTTAGTTCGAGAAGAATTAATTTATAAGGTAACACACATGTACAGGAAATCAATGCGTGTCAACTCCCTGTATAGCTATCCTTATCTCAACTAGCAAAAACCCTTGTTCCTTCCTATTATTGCTTATACTCTCTCTTCAACAAAAGTAGAGATAAGGGCAAAATAGTGTCTGCCGGGTAGCGAGGGGTAAGGGAGTGTAAGGGGGGGAGGTAAAACAGGGGGTGGGGGAAGGGGGGAGAAATGACCCAAAGATTGTATGCACATATGAATAAATTAAAAATTTAAAAAGAAAGAAAGAAAGAAAAGCATTATATTGCCATTGGCTAATACTCTCAAAGCTAGTGTCAAAATGTCTTAAGATTATACCATAACATCAAAGTAGCTCAGGAAATGTATGTATGCCTTGCTTGATAAACATATAGAAAAAAAGAGGTGATGTACTGGTGTTAGGTATATAGATAAACACCAAAAGCAGCAGCATTATCAGCATTATGTATTGTAACACAAATTACATATGGCATTATTTGGATAACAACAATTCAGATTAATTTCTTGCTTCATCATGCAGCCACTTTGTAAATACACAGGTAAGATTTTGTGTAAGATTTTGACATAAGAAAGAGCTGAGGCCCTGAGATGTTGTGACTTGCCCTGGTCATACTGATTATTGGTAGTTCAAGAACTCTTTTTCTCAGCCTCCAATACTTTCTTGTTCTCTTCACTAGGCAAGAGTGCGCTGGAGACCTGGACAGGAATATGAAAAGAGGCCCATCTACCACATGCATAAATACTCACAGCTATAAGTCAAAAAGCTCTTCAATAAAATATGTTCCTACCTCCTTCCTTGACAACTGTGTCTTTGTAATGACCTGGCAACACTTGAGAGTTTTCAGACTTCTTATGGTTCTACGAGATGACTTGGAAGTGCAGGAGGACATGTGGTCCTGGCTCCAACTTGAGCCCTATGCCTCACTCTCCCCATTTCCAGCTTGAGTTCATCCTGGGCAGGATGCTTACATATGAGGCCATTCTAGCCTCCACATCAAAGCTCCGCCTACACTGTTCTCAAATGCTGCCTCTGGCAACAGGATCCCTGGTCTCTAGTTCTATAGATCTAGTCCAATCACTATGAATATCCAAATGGTGTTCCTTAAATTAATTGAAAAAGGTATTCCTAAAACCCATATGGAATCAAAAAAACCATGAATAGTCAAAGTGATCCCGAGCATGAAGAGCAAAAAGCTAAAGATACACTTCCTGGTTTCAAAACACATTACAAAGCTACAGTAATCAAAATAGCATGGTACTGGCATAAACACACACATGTACACCAATGAAACAAAATAGAGAGTCAGAAATAAACCCATATATGTCAACTCATCTTTTACAAGGATGTCAAGCATACACAATGGCAAAAGGATAGTGCCTTTTTATAAACGGTGTTGGGAAAACTGGATGGCCACATACGGAAGAAATTGTACCTTATCTTATGTTACATACAAAAATCAGCACAAAATGGGTTAAGGACTTAAATGTAAGAATATTAGAAGAACCATAAAACCACTAGAAAAAAATATAGGAAAAAAAACTTCCTTACATTGGTCTGGCAATGATATTTTAGGGGGGGCAGAGAGTAGATGTGACACCAAAAGTCAATAAAAGCCAAAAAGATATGTGGAACTACATCAAACTGAAGAGCCTCCACAATGCAAAGAAAATGCCAAACAGAATACAAATACAAAGCATGGAATAGGATAAAAAATATGTGACCCCCCCAGAGGGGGTTAAATCCAAAATACATAAGGAATTTACAGAACTCAGCAGCAAAAACAAAACAACATATTTGAAAAATAAGCAAAGGACCTGAATGCACATTCTTTAAAAGAAGGTATACATATGGCGAACAGGTAAATCAAAAGTGCTCAACGTTCCTAGTCACCAGGGAAATCAAGCAACATCACAGTGAGATATATCCTCACACCTGCCAGAATGGCTATTATCAAAGAAAACAAGTGTTAGCAAGAATGTGGAGAAAAGGTAACACTTACACACTGTTGGTGGGGATGTAAATTGGTACAGCATTTAAGTAACACAGAGTGGAAATTCCTTAAAAAATTAAAAGTAAAACTACCTTAAGACCTAGCAATCCCACATTTCAGTATATATCCAAAGTAAATGAAATCAGGTCCTTGAGTGACAGTTTGCACTCCCATGTCTACTTCACTGGGATTCACGATAGCCCACGATAGCCAAGACCTAAATGTCTCCTGGCAGATGAGTGGATAAAAAAAAAGATAAATACATACGATGTACTATTACTCCTCATTAAAAAGAAGAAAATTCTGCCATTTGTGGTAACTTGGATGAACCCAGGAAACATTATGCTTCACAAAACAAGCCAGCTGCAGAAAGACAACTGCTTCATGATCTCCCCTTTGTGTGCAGAAGCACAGCATAGCATGTTGGTTGCCAGGGGTTGAATGGGGAAATGCTGGCCCAGGGATACAAAATTGCAGTCATGTAAGATGGATAAATTCTGAAGCTTTGATGCATAATAATGTGAGTAAAATGAACTATGTTGTAGACATGAAGCTTGATAAAAAGGTAGATAAGTGTTCCTAACAACATGCATAAACACACAGAGACAAGAAAAAAGTGGTAACTATTGGAGGTGATAGATATGTTAATTAGTTTGATGGTGGTGATTATTTCACAGTACTTTCTATCAAATCATACATTTTAATTATGTATAATTTATATTTGTCACAAAAAACAAAACTAAAGTTGTAAAGCTGGATGTGGTGGTGGATGCTTGTAATCCCAGCACTCATGAGACTGAGGCAGGATGAGCTCAGGACAGCCTGGGCTTCATAGGGATACCCTGATTCAAAATAAATAAATGAATAAAGTTGCTGAACTTCAAAGGTAAAAGGAATCATCAAAAAAGATAAAGTAATTTATCTTAGGAAAAAGTAAAGCTGGCTTCATTTCTGTAGCAATGTTTAATTCTTGATAATCTTAAAAAACATGGCTTCCAAAGATGTTATCAATTGTTGCTTAAGTGTAAGAGCGTAAAACAAAGTTTTGAGCATGGCTGTTTTTCCCTTACGTCTTATTGTATGATACTTTCAGATGACAAAACATAGGCCAAACCAAAAATAATTGAAGAAATTGTCACAGAAATGTCAAGGAGCAAGGAGTATATCTATCTAAGAGTAAAACACTATGGGGAAACAAAACAAAATGTAAATTTTGTATTCCAGACTAGGTAAAAATAAGTTAACAAGAGTTATGAGAAGAAAGGGGAAAAGACAATGTAAACATGCTGATTTTCTCATCTTTAATAGCTAGAAGTCAGTGGATAAGTATAATATAAAATTGTGTGGTTGAGAAGTAGAGCGAAAAAGAAGAAATATATTAATTTAATTAGTGCTTTGGTGGGAAAACAGTAGAAATGCCTGAAAAACAGAGGAATGGAACCTTATGTAAAATTACAATTACAGAGACAACAACTAGATCAGAAGAAATACAACATGGCAGGTGGGGATGGGGGAAGGGGAAGAACTACGTACTAGTGGTATATTTTTAAAAATATAAAGCAAAATATAAAATTACAAGAGTAGCATGAAAATTGAGATCAAATATATCTGTCAAATCAGATGGATTAAACTTATCCACCATTAAAAGATAAGTCCATTTCAATTGCATCACAAAGCAAAACCAAAGTCAGTGCTGAATTCAAGAGGCACCTAAAACAAAGTACTTCCGTAACATTGAGAACAAAAGGGTGGGTCAAACTCAACTAGGCATATGCTAACAAAAAGAAAACAAGATTGTCATCTTCTACGAAATCAAGTTGGATTCAGGCTGGAAACTATTAAATTAAAAACGAAGGGATCTTTATAATGTTCCAGGGTACAATTTTCACTAGGAAAAGATGAATAATTTATATCTACACATCTAATAAAATAGCATTAAAATTCATAAGGCAATAATAGCAGGTGATGAAATAAGAAATAGAATCACATTAGTGTGTAGAAGACTAATCACTTCAGCCTATAATAGGTCATAAAAATAAAGAATAGGTAAAATTAAAATATACCTTTGTTCCAAAATATATTATTTATTCTTAAAACAGAGAATATACAAGAAATTTGTGAAGAGGGACAATTATTAAGCCATAAAGAAAAACTTCAAAAAGACAAGCTTGACAACTCTGATTACAATGCAGTTAGAGTAGAAATGGACAGCAAAACTAATTATACAAAACCTCTACAACTACTCCATGGAAATATGAAAAGTAGAAATTCTCTTAATTCTTCGGTGATGGATGAAATTCAATCAAAACTTACAGACTACACAAGAAATAGCAAAAATGAAAAACTATAATAGAACCAATGAGATAATAAGTCCATACTCTGGAGTAACATTATAGTTATAAAATACTTCTATCAATAAAAATGAAAGAATAAAAAGATATGAATTAATAAATTAGAAAATAAGCCACCAATTAATCTAAGGGAATGAGAAAAAATAATTAATGGAAATAAATCAGAAGTTGATCATTTAGAAATATTCTTTCAAAAGCAAAGAATAAAATTAATAAATATATACAAAATGCTATTTGTAAAGAAAAATATAACAACAAAATACAAATAGTTAAAGTGACCATAACACAAAAATGAGAAAATCACAACTATACAAAATGAGAAATAAGAAGGAAAATAATCACTTATGCGGAAGAAATCAAAAGAATCATAAGAATATCTACTCTTGTCATAGATAACTTCATGATCTATGAAAATAAAGTCAGAAACAGGGATGAATAGATGAGTGGATCTTGAAAAGAAGTTATATTATCTGTTTTACCAATAAGGTCTAGCTTGTTTTTTATATTATAACTAAGTAAATATAATTTGCCAAACTATATTTCTGTGACTCCAGAAGACAGAGAAATTCCAAAATGGAGCAATTAAAGAAGAAAAAATAAAGCAGTTCTCTTCCCTTTCCCTTGACAAAAATGCACCAGACCCAGAAATTTCATAGAGGACCAGATAATTCCAATGTTATTTAAAGTGTTTCAGGTATACAGAAGGAAAGGGAACTCTATATATTATTACATGATATCCAACAGCTGCATTAAAAACCCACAGGGCTGGGGGTGTAGTTCAGTGGTATATCAGGCATGTGTGAGACCCAGGTTTTGATCCCTAGCACTGCAAAAAAAGAAAAAGAAAAAATATTCAAACCAATCTCATTTATGATTGTAGATACAAAATTCCTAAGCAAACAAACAAAAAACTACAAGTAGATTTCAATAGCACAGTAAAATTATAGTATATCAGGCCAAAACAGGTTTATTTAAAAAATGTAAATTTGATACTAGGAAAGCTCAAATAGATCTAAGAAGAAAATCATAAAAATCATAACACAATTTCTATATGTGCCAAAAGGCATTTGTTAACATTCTATATTTACTATTGATTTAAGAAAATAAACTTCCTAATGAAATAGGATTAGAAGAAAACTTACTGGTGTGATAAGATACAGTTACCTAAACCCTAAAACTAGAATTATGCTAAATAGATAAATACTGGAGACATTCTCATTAAAGTTAGGAATAAGTCAAGGATTTTCTAGAGGACTAACACTGATGGTTACTTACCATCAATCTAGAGACACTAGCTAATGTAATTAGAGAAAAACAGAGATAAGAGGTGGTACAATGATAATTTGCAGATGATATGACTATATATTTGGAAACCCCAAAAAAGTGACTATTACAAACAATAAGAGAATACAATAAAATTACTAGTTTTGAAATTACTAGATAGCAATGAACTTTCCCTCCCTAAACCAAGCAGCTTGCCAAAGGAATGGAGATACACTGTTGGCATGGGCAGATGGGGCCCACCACACCCAAGGTTAGCAGTGAGGCAAACACCACTCAAAACAGCATGGGACAGATTCCCCAAAGGAAAATCCAAGATCTGCTTTACAGGGAAAAAGAGAAATGGATGCTGGATAGAAAATAGACAAAAGGCCACTAAACCAAAGAAGGATTAGACATTCTAGTTCTTCTTAACATCAGGAGTTACTACTAATCTAATCTTGTAACAGATAGTACCAGTGTTTACTAAGCAAAGGTGTTGAAGAGAGGAAGCTAGCAAGGACAGCATTTTTCTAGTAATATTTAAATATTTAAATGTCTCAAATCCTAATAAATTGTAACATACTGTGTTACTTGTTCCGTCTTCCTGTCTTTTGTCCCCTTTGTTTATTTTTGCTTTTGGAACATTAAATTCTCCAGATGAGCTTTCTAACAGGAGGAAATCAGTTCAACAGGGCATCTGTGTATTAAGGGCTTCTGTATATGCTGTTACATAAAGAAGGATTAGCTGCGCATGGTAGCACATGCCTGTAATTCCAGTGCTCCAGGGGTAGAGGCCAGAGGATTGTGAGTTTGAGGTTAGCCACACACACACACACACACACACACACGCACTTGCGTGTGCACACGCGCACACACATACACCCCCCATGTGTTTATTGTAGGTTATCAGATCCCAAATGCTTTGCTCATTAACAGGGTATTCATATATTTCAATTACACTCATTCCCCTTAGAAGACTTAAAATAATCCTTTTGTCTTGTTATTCCCATGCAGACGAGTTTTACAATAGCAATAGTTATGTTGTAGTGACTATGTTTTTATGACCTTCAAATACAAAAATTTCACAATTGTCTTTAGAAGTATATTTTAAGACACGTTACTCTGGGTGTTGGAGAGCTGTCCTGGAATTTCTTCTTCAGAACAGGTTGTTCTTCACTGCATTAAAATTTGGTATCTTTTAAAATTAGATAGGCAGTAGAATTTATGACCCACCACAACCTTGACTGAATGAAAGTGATAGAGCAGTTGGGGGATAACAGCACCACTGATGTGTGGGAAGAACATGGTAGCATGTTTGAAGGATTCCATTATGACATTTGTACCAAGTATTAACTGAATTTGGGATAAGAATTTTACAACTTCTATTAAACATTTTGAAAGAATAAAAAGACCAAAAGAAATTACACACTTAGAGTTAGAATTCAGGACAGAGACAGGAGGATTGAAGTTCAACGCCAGCCAGACAAAAGTTAGCAGAGCCCTGTTTCAAAAACAGCCGGGCAAGGTGGCAAAGGTCTGTAGACCCAGCTACCTGGGAGGTGGAGGTAGGAGGATCATGCTTCACGGCCAGCTGGGGCCAGGTTAGAGCAAGACCCTATCTGAAAAACAAACTAAAAGCAAAACTAAGGAGGTGGCTAACATGGTGGAGCACTTGCCTAGCCCTAACTAGGTTCAATCCCCAACATCAAAAAAAAAAAAAAAAAAGAGTAAGAATTAAGGAAAATGAAATAAATATACTAAATATTAAATACCAAATGTTCCAACAATTTATAAAAGCATTTAATGTAACTCATTTGTATTTAAGTGATGTAAACTTAAATTACAAATAAGCAATTTCATAGAAAACATGCATTTATATTATATATTTATACTGTAGCTAATGCATGTGCCAATTTGATCAATTAAAATGATTATACTATTTCAAATTACATACGATAGAACATATTAATACCATCCAGTCTCATACGAAGTAAATACTTTATTGTTTTGCTTATTTTTTTTTGAGACAGGGTCACCCTAAGTAAACTGGGTTGGCCTCAGACTTGCTATTAGGATGTAGAGTAAAAATGTTTCTTTCCTGGTGCCAAGCTTCCAGCTCTCCTCCCTAGAGGAAACAGTTGCCAGTTTCTTGTGTCTTTCCAGAGATTTTCAATATGCAAACAAGCTAATGTGTCAGTAGAAATGTAGTAAACAGTATCTCTAAATACATGTTCTATACTGGGCTTTTTTGTTTATTGTAGGATTGAACCCAGGGCACATGCTCTACCACTGAGCTACACTTGCAGCCTCTATACTGAGATTTTTTTTTTATTGAAAAATTCCTCTGGGAGAGTATTCATATTGATACCTATGTATCATAATTCCTTTGTAGTATTTGCATTGTATTCCATTGAAGGTTTGCACCATAATTTATTCAATCTGTTATTGTATTAGTCAGGATTCCTTAGCGAATAGTACCAACAGAACATGTGTATATACAGAGATTTATTTTAAGGAATTGTTTCATGCAATCATGGAAATTAGCAAGTCCAAAATCTGCAGGGTAGGCTGACAGGCTGGAAACCCAGGGCAGAGCCAATATCGCAGCGCAAGTCTGAAGGCCGTGTGCTGCAATAAGCCATCTTCTTGCTTAGACGAGGTTAGTCTTTGTTCTATTCATGTTTTTAAATTTTTATTAGCATAAATTAATTGTATGAAGGGGTTTCTCTGTGATATTTACAACTTGTATATACTGTACTTTGATCAAATTCACCCCATCTGTTACTCTTTCTTAACCCCTCTTTGTCTCCCCTCCTTTTTAATAGTTTTTGGAGGGTTTCATTGTGCTATTTTCACATCTATCTATCTATCTAGATATGTATATAACTATATGTATATACTTATATATGCACATAAGTATATCGCATACTTCTATAATATTCACCCTGTCACACTCTCCTTGTCCTTCCTCCCACTCTCTGGTCCCCCCAGTCCCCTCTTTACAATCATGTCATGTTATTATTTTATTTTAGGTCTAAATTCCCATATGAGTTTGGCTTATCTTGCTTAATATATAATGAACTCCATTTCCATTCATTTTGCTACAAATGACATAATTGTGTTTTTGCTATGGCTGAATAATACCACTGTATATAAGTACCACATTTTCTTTTTAAAACATTTTTATTAGCATATATTAGTTGTACAGGGGGGTTTATTTGACATTTACATACAATGTACCTTAATTATATTCAGCCCTCTATTATTCATCCTCAGTCCCCTTCCCCCTTCTTGGAACAATTTCAACAGGTTTTGTGTTCTGTTTTCATAGCATACAAAGTAAATCCACTTTATAGTACATCCACTATATTCACCCTCCTTCACCTTCTCCCTTTACCTGATCCCTCCCCCTAGTACTCTCCCCCCTCCCCCAGATAGTACCTGTTTTACCATCTTACCCTTCATACTTTTAAGCATATATTGATTGTTAAATGGGGTTTTGGAAGGGTATTTCACAATATATTATCACATTTTCTTTATTCAATCATTGGTCATTGGGCACCTGGGCTGGTTATATATGTTGGCTCTTATAGCGGTACTATAAGCATGAGTGTGCAAATCTCTCTCTTGTATGTTGATTTACATTCCTTCAGATGGATGCCCAAGAATGATAATAGCAGGCTCATGTGGAAACTCTATTTTTAGTTTTTTTGAAGAACCTCCATACTGATTTCCATACTGGCTAATTTATATTCCCAACAACAGTATGAAAGTGTTCCTCCCACCCACCATCCTTTCCAGCATTTGTTGTTTTTTTGATGATAGCCATTCTGCCTGGGGTGAGACAGAATCTTAGTGTCTTTTGTTTTATTTTGTTTTTTAAACTGGACTTGGGTTTGAGCTCTGAGCTTCATTGCAAAGCAAGTGCTCTACCACTCACACCTCCAGTCCATTTTGCTCTGGTTATTCTGGAGATAGAGTCTCTCAAACTCTTTGTCCAGGCTGGCCTCAAACTGCAATCTTCCCAATCTCAGCCTCCCATGTAGCTAGGCTTAGAGGAGTGAGCTACTGGCACTTGGCTTCTCAGTGTTATTTTGTGGAGGGGGCACTGTTTTCTTGCTCCCTCCTTTGTTAGAGCAAACTTTTTCTCTCACTCCTGGTTATTACCAAACCTAACTGGGCTTAACTGGGGGCAACTGGAGATTCAGAAAAGACACAGGATAGACAGACAGAAAGTGGGGTCAGGTGTGTTGGGCACTTCGGTGCAGACACCCAACCCTAATTGCTTCTTTTCTCTATCTTTATTTTTTTTTTTGATATGTTCATAGTTTTTTAAATTTTTTTATTGTGCTGGGGGTATATTGTGACATTTACAAAAGTTCTTACAATATATCATAGTTGAATTCACCCCTCTGTCATTCTCCTCCCCCCCATTCCTGGAATAGTTTCAACAGGTCTCATTTTTCCATTTACATACATGAGTACAGTATTTCCATCATATTCACCTTCCTATCCCCTTTCCTTATTTCCTGCCCCCTCTCACTGGTACCAGCTCTCCAGACAGTATCTGTTCTGCCCTCCTGTTCTCTGATTTTGTAAAATATAATGACATTTTTGTTTGCTTAAGATAGCTATACAGGGAGTTTCCTTGTGACATTTCCATGTATATATGTATTATAACCAGAATTGGTTTATCTCCTCTATTTTTCTCCTTTCTATCTTAGTCCCCTTCTTACTGTGATTTCAAAAGGTTTAAAAATTCTATACTAATTCTTGTACAGGAAGTACATCAACCATATTCACTTTCTTTACCTCCCTTTCTAGTGTGTGACCTCCCCTCAAAATGACCTGTTTTTCATAATATTTCTTGTATTTGTATTAGGTCTATAATCCACATATGAGAAAAATATGCAGCCTTTGGCCTTCTGAACCTGGCTAACTTCACTTAAGATGATATTCTCCAGTTCCATACATTTACCTGCAAACATCAAAATTTCATTCTTCTTTATGGCTGAATAACATTGTATTGTACATAAATAGCACATTTTCTTAATCCATTCATCAGTAGCAGGGCATCTTGTCTGTTTCTGTAGCTTAGCTATTGTGAATAATGCTGCAATAAACATGGGTGTTCAGGTGCCTTTATTGTAACCTGATTTACAGTCCTTCAGATATATCCTTAGGATTGGAATTGCTGGATCATATGGCAGTTGCATTTTTAGTTTTTTTTTTGAGGAGCCTCCATAGTGGTTGTTCTAATTTACATTCCCACTAGCAGTGTATGAGGGTCCCTTTTTCCCTATATCCTTGCCAACATTTGTTGTTGCTTGTGTTCTTGGTGGTATCCATTCTAACAAGAGTTAGGTGAAATTTTAAGTGATTTTGATTTGCTTTTCCTTTATGGCCAGAGATGTTGAGAATTTCTTTGTGTGTTTTTTGGCCATTTGGACTTCTTCCCTTAAAAAATCTCTGTTTACTTCATTGGCCCATTTCTTCATTAGGTCATTGATTTTTTTTTAATTTTTTTTTCATTTTTCTTTTGTTATTCATATGTGCATACAAGGCTTGGTTCATTTCTCCCCCCTGCCCCCACCCCCTCCCTTACCACCCACTCCGCCCCCCTCCCTCTCCCCCCCAATACCCAGCAGAAACTATTTTGCCCTTATTTCTAATTTTGCTGTAGAGAGAGTATAAGCAATAATAGGAAGGAACAAGGGTTTTTGCTGGTTGAGATAAGGATAGTTATACAGGGCATCGACTCACATTGATTTCCTGTGCGTGGGTGTTACCTTCTAGGTTAATTCTTTTTGATTTAACCTTTTTCTAGTACCTGTTCCCCTTTTCCTATTGGCCTCAGTTGCTTTAAGGTATCTGCTTTAGTTTCTCTGCGTTAAGGGCAACAAATGCTAGCTAGTTTTTTAGGTGTCTTACCTATCCTCACCCCTTACTTGTGTGCTCTTGCTTTTATCATGTGCTCACAGTCCAATCCCCTTGTTGTGTTTGCCCTTGATCTAATGTCCACATATGAGGGAGAACATACGATTTTTGGTCTTTTGGGCCAGGCTAACCTCACTCAGAATGATGTTCTCCAATTCCATCCATTTACCAGCGAATGATAACATTTCATTCTTCTTCATGGCTGCATAGAATTTCATTGTGTATAGATACCACATTTTCTTAATCCATTCGTCAGTGGTGGGGCATCTTGGCTGTTTCCATAACTTGGCTATTGTGAATACATGGGTGTGTAAGGCCTTACTCCTTGCAGTTCTTTAAAACCTTGCTTCTAAAGTCTTCTTTAAAACCTTGCTTAAAACCTTTCCTTAGACTGGCACTGTCCCATGTTTGCTCTTAGTTTATCTTTAGCTTAATCACTCTTAAAGTCTTTTGCCCCCAGGCTTACAGGTTTTCTTTGGCATTCTCTCTTTATCTTTCCTAAAGCCTCGGTGCTCAGACTAGCAAAGTCTAGGTCCTCTATCTTGCACTGTCCCATGTTCTCTTTGGCTTTTCTTTTAGCTTAGCTTTCTAAAGCCAACATATAACATTCTTTCTTTGGCTTTCTTTTTCTAAGGCCTATGTTAAAGTTCTTGGTGCAGACTTCCTACCAACCCCTCTTTAGCCATTCTTTTCCCTTTGGTAATTCTTTTCCCTTCTAAAAGCTTCCTACATCAAAAAGCTTAAGGCAAAAGAACCAAGCCAAAGCCCAAAAAGCCCTCCAGAGAAAAAGCCAAATGCGAAAAGCAAAAAGCGTCAAGTCTGCCTTCAGGGACCTTTTATAAACAGTGGCAAACAGGGTGGAGCAGAGGCTCTCAGGGTGGGGCGTGACATTGTATCAGGAGAAACCTGCATTCCTGCTTCTCTGAATGAAGGCTTAGGAGACACAGCTGTTCTGCTTTTTCTGTTTGTGGCCGGGGCTGTGCCTATCTCTGCCTACAGAAGAAAGCAATTAAGCTGCATCTCACCTTGCTTATGTCCAGTTTTCATAGGCTTTTCATAACCCGCTCTCCACAATTTTGATTTGCATTCCCTTTATGGCTAAGGATGCTGAACATTTCTTTGTGTATTTATTAGCATGATAAACCTGGGGATGCTATTCTAAGTGAAATATGTCAGCCACAAAAAACCCCCAAAATAAATAATACATGATTACACTTATATGCTGTATCTAAAATAGTCAAAGTCATGGGATAAAAACAGAATGGTGGTTGTCAATGCCAGGTTGGAAAGAAAAATGGAAATTTGCTCTTCAATAGGGATAAAGTTTCAGTTATATAAGATATGTAAGTTCTAGAGTCTGCCTATCAATGTCTGCTGTGTTATAGTGTGCCCAGAGTTAACAATACTGTGTTGTAGACTTAAAACTTTATTAATAATCCTGACACTTGGGAGGCTGAGACAGGAGGATCACAAGTTTGAGGCCACTCTGAACTACACAGTAAGACCTTGTTTCAAAAAAAAAAAAAAACAAACCTGTTTTAATAGGGTAGATCTCAGCCAGATATGGTGTTTCATGCCTATAATCCTGGCTACTTTAGAGATGGAGGCAACAGAATCATAATTTTTGAGGCCAGCCCTGGCAAAGTTAGAGACCCTATCTCAAATGCAAAAAAAATATAAACAAAAGGGCTGGGGTGTGGCTTAAGTGGTAGAGTGATTGCCTAGCATTTGCAAGGCCCTGGGTTTAATTATGCTTGCAAAAGAACAACAACAAAAAACACCCAAAACAATCCCTCCCTGATAGAGGGAAGATTTCATGTTAAATATTCTTAATATGATAAAGTGAAAATAAAATAATAAAGTAAAACTAGTGAATGACTGGATCTGGAGGGGAGTTGTTGGGCTCCCCCTCGCATTCTCTTACCTTTCTGGCTTTGAAGATCAGTAAAGACTCTTCATTAACAGTCACATTGAAGAAAGACCAAGTGTGGACCGAGTTCAGATTCCTTTGCTATCTCTCTCTAGTTACTTACCTTGTTGTATTCAGTGGATACTCAGAGCACAGACGGTCCCAACAGCTGCATGATCCAACAGCTGCATGATGTCGCTTCTGCTCTTCTGGTTCTCTAGAATTCAGCCCCCCACACACCATGGTCTCTGATGCTCTTCTCTCTCAGTGATATGTGATCCACAATGAAAAGGAAAAGTAATAAGCAACTATCTTTCTTTTCCTTCCTCCTTTCTTCCCTTCCTTTTCTTCTTCCCACATTTTCCTTTCTTTTTTGTCCTTTTCTTTTTTCCTTTCATTCAACTCATTTACTGAGGGCCTTCATAAGCGGATCATGGGTTGAGTCCTGGATGGATAACATGTTCCAGGATGGATGATAGCATGCAAGTCAGTTCCTGAGGAACTGATGGTTTCAAAAATAAAAAGGTAATCACTTCTCAATGCTTTATTTTTATTACTTGCTTTTTGTAGTATTTTATTCTATTAACAAAATTTGTTTTTAAATATAGAAATATAAGTGATAAACATAATGAACATATTTTCAACAAGAAAAATGCATAAAGCTCACCCTATCACTAATCAATCCTTGTATTACATATTATTTCACATATATCGATCCAGTTTCTCCAGTTTCACCTGTGATTAACTTAGTATTATATGTAAAGCATATGAATGAAATGTATGATGTCAATGATCACTTTTTATTTGTTTATAACTAAATAACAAATGGCAACCACTACAGCATTTCTCATCCTTGTTCCTTTAACTGGGGAAGCACTATTATATTGAAATGCTGTCCTATAGTTTAATGTATTACTCATGTAAAATCTCATGCTAGTTTTTCCTAATATTTATAGGTACAGTTCTTCACAAAACTTCAATCAAAGTGACCCAGAGTAGAAGACAGACATTAAAAAATCCAAGTTTATTCTCTTATCCCATTGTGGATACTTTGTGAGATAATGACATGAGTACTTTAGTGACATACAAGTTAATTTAAATTAATCATTATCACCATTTCATGACTTTGAAAATCTGGGGTTTCAGAGTCAGGGATTAAATTTTTATCAAAAGAAAGAATTTTAAAGAAGTTTGTTTCTGATCTGTAGGGAAGTGTTAATTAAGTTAAAATTATATTAGCAGTGAACAAGATAATGGAAATATTGTTATCATGAAATTAAAGTTGATTTCATTCTGTTTTAAGGAAGTAAAATATATTAGTATATTATATTTAATACAACCTTTATATGGCAATAGCAATAGATGAGTCTCTATTTAATAATAAACTATATAATTTGGATTTCTACCATGGGAATTTTTAACTCGTCCCACTTAAAAAGTCTAATTTTCTTAATTATAAAAGGTCTATTAATCAGAAAATGTACTTTTCTGTTCATAGAAACCGATGGTATGCAATATTTGACTTTCTCAGAGAAGACAGAGTTGAAAGGACGTGAATGGGTATAAACATATGAATTTTGAAAATGTTACAGGTAAAGACACAAATTCTAGTTAAAAACTCTTCCTGCCTTTGCTCTGAATGGGAGATGCCATCCAGGCACAGATATAACCCCATTGCCCAAAGGATTTGAATACAACTCAAGAAAGGTTAATTATATCACACTCTCTTGACTGCTGTAATTGGTCCAAGGGGTGCATGTATGATTATTCTATGCCAATCCACGTACTTCCAAAGTATTTTCCAAATTGGGACTAGGAAGAAGCACTTCCTTGTCTGTTTATTAATCTGTGAGGATGACTTTGGATCTATCAAAGGCTATGTTTCCAGTCTTCTGTCTTTTAGAGAGCAGACCCCAAATCATAAAGCTAAAAATCACAGAGAAGCAGATCTGAGATATGGAGGGAGAAGAAATTTAAATGATCACCTCGTACTCATTAGGATAGCAACTATTAAAAAAAATAGAAAATAACACATATTGTCAAGCATATGGGGAAATTGGAACCCTGTATACAGTTGGTGGGAATGTAAAATGGTGCAGC
Organism: Castor canadensis; assembly: GCF_047511655.1. Taxonomy (NCBI): domain Eukaryota; kingdom Metazoa; phylum Chordata; class Mammalia; order Rodentia; family Castoridae; genus Castor; species Castor canadensis. The sequence continues at coordinate 130,638,777 of NC_133389.1, read as the reverse complement.
TGCTGTAGGGAAAATTACAGCTATTTCTCAAAAATTAAAAATTTGTGGAAATTGGTTGGACAACAATGTGAATATCCTCATCACCAGTGAACTGCACATTTAAAAATGGTTGAGATAGGCAGTTTTATATTTGTATTTTACCACAATTAAAACATTTAAAAGACAAAGTAAAACAAATTCTTAAGATCATCAGAAGAATATTGTGGTAAGAAAATGTATCAAATGTAAATGTAACACCAGAAGTAAAAACCATAAGCCAGATGTGATGGTGAATGTCTGTAATCCCAGTGTTTGAAAGGCTGAGGCAGAGGATCCTGAGTTCCAGGATAGCCTAGCCTACATAAGTGAGACCCTGTCACACATACAAAAGAAAGGAAAGACATAACAGAAAATGTCTACGTATATAAATAATCTGTTAATGTTGATTATTTGTTGGTCTTCATGCCACGTGTACTTTAAAAAAAAACTCGTTTACACATTATTTTTCTATAATGGACATTATTGGTTTACATAATAAAGAAATATAATAACAACCTTTTTTGATGGTGGGACTGGGGTTTGAACTTGGGACTTCACACTTGCAATGCAGGTGTTCTACAGCTTGAGCCACACCTCCAGTTCATTTTATTATGGTTATTTTGAAGATGGGGTCTCGGAAATTATTTGCCCTGGCTGGCCTTGAACCACGATCCTCCCAATCTCAGTCTCTCATGTAGCTAGTATTATAGAAATGAGGCACTGGCAAATAATTTTTAATTAGAAAAAATAGAATACTGCATATTTTCATTTTGTCATTCACAAGATTGTGAAAAATTATATAATTCAATTAGATAATTCAAAATTATATAATTCAAACAGGTACTTTTTTTTTTTAAGATAGGGTCTTGCTTATGTAGCCCAGGCTGGTGTTGAAATCCTTCTGCTTCAGCCTCTAGAGTGCTGGGATTACAGGTGTGCACCACCATGCCTATCTTGAAACATGTAATCTAATATACTGCTATGGGAGTATAATCTGATACAATGTTTTTGAAAGGCAATTAAGTCAAATGTACAAATTAATGTATAAATTAATTTGTAGTTGTCTTCCTCTCCCATCCAAGTGCTAACCAGGCCTGACCCTGCTTAGCTTCTGAGATCAGATGAGGAGGGGCGTGTTCAGGGTGGCATGGCCATAAATGTGTGTCATTCTCTTTATCTGAATGGATCAATTTTAATAAGTGGAGTTTTAGGAGATTACAGGGTATGAAAATGCCTGTGATGGGCTCATAACATACATTCATACAGAAAGAATTTAAGTGAGAGCTAAGAAAAGGATTAGAACAAAAAAAAAGCAGTGATTATGGAAATAAAGTGGAAACTGTAGACAAGGTTTCAATGCAGTGGGGTATAAAATACATGCCTTGGGATCACTTCATAATCTGTTTCTATTCACCAGTAGGGACCATAATGTCTCATTTACACACTGATCTTTATTAGTAGAAAAGTCACTTTGTTTCACTGAGGTGGCTTTTTCCCTTTCATATCTGTCAAAGACCTTTATCAGAAGAGACCCAGCCACCCATGAGTCTTTGACACTTTCTTTAAACTAATGGGAAAAATAAAATCAGAAATCATTAATATAAGACAAAAATTTCTATCAATCATTAGTTGTTGGCTCCTTAAGAATTGTCCTAAATATAAAAATACATCTGATAACACTAACCATGTTAGCACAAACCAGTAATCCCAGCTACTCGGAAAGTGTAGGTAGGAGGATCAAGACTCAAGCCTGGCAAAAGCACAACACCCTGTCTAAAACGAACTATAGCAGAAAGGGCTGGGGAGTGGCTCAAGTGGTAGAGCACTTGCCCCCCTGAGTTCAGTCTCCAGTACTGAAAAAAAGAAAAAAGATCCATATGACACTAGTTAGTCATTACATGAATCTCATTGAAGTGAGAATGATTCCAATAACCCCAATTCTTTTTTTAAAAAAAGATCTTAGCTTTATTTTTGATTCTAAAATCAGGTAATGCTTTATCACATAAAATAGAATGAGTATCCAATTTTTAAATAGAAATATAGCATTTAAAACAGAAGAGTCAAGATTAATTCATATTTTAAACTACAACAAAGTTTTACACAACAGATTTCTAAGATCAGTTAAATTTCTAAGATTAGTTAAATTTATGTCCTGATGATAGAAAATACATAGGACACCACACTACTTACCATGGTGGAGCCATTGTCACTTTGGCATCTTGCAAAAAAAAAAAAAAAAAAAAAAAAAGGGCACACATGGACATGGAAAATAATGGTTAAAAGGCCAACTTTAAAAATAGAAAAGACACAATTAGGGAAAAAGAAACCAACAAGCACAATGCTTATCTATTTAGACAAGACCTGAAGTATTAAGTTGGAACATTTAAATATTTTATTTCAATAGAAGAAAAATGGAAATAAGTGTGCTTGTTTTATAATACTGAAAATATATTACATTTAAATAACTTAAACAGATAGCATATTACATTTGTCATTTTTATAACTGGAAAAAAATTTTTAGAAAAATATCCTAATTAAGCAGATTAAATCTCACTTCCCTAAAGATAGTTTTCTTAACCAAAAACAGTGATTTGTATTGCCCATTATTGCTAAAAATAGATGTTAGCAAATAGAGCTAATTTACATCATTACAAATTAATTCTCATTCTGTTTCTGCAAAAAATGATTTAATCTGCTAATGCCTGGAGTAAAGGATATATAGCAATTTTTCAACTTGGAGTCCTTCCAAAGGCTAGCTTTTTCTAACCTTTCTCCAAGGATTTATTATAAGAGACCTTCCATTGATGTATAAATATGGAAGATGACTGCCTACATGGATGATTCAGTAGAGTACCAAAAGCATCTATTTTACTAATACCAACAGATTATTTTCCTTCCACCATTCTCTGGAAGTGTTTTAAGCAGAAAAAGCCTAAAAAACAATTTCTTCCTACTGCAAACTCTTCAAAGAGAATGATGCATTAAGTCCTGTTATGTACTGAACCTTTGTGTTCTCTACAAAATGCCTATGTTAAAATGCTAAGCCCCTATGCAATGGAAGAAGGAAGTGGTATCAGGGACGCGCGTGTGTGTGTGTGTGTGTGTGTGTGTGTGTGTGTGTGTGTGTGTGTGTGTTAATTAGATCAAGAGGCTGGAGTACTCATGAATGGGATTAGTGCCTTTATCAGAAAAGGCATGAGAACTTTCTCTTTATTCTTTACTAAGTGAGGATAACAAAGAGAGGATGACACTCTAAAAGAAGGAAGTAAGTCCTAACTAGATGCCAGATCTGCTGACACCTGCATCTTGGACTTTCCCAGGCAGGCTATGAGAAATAAAAATCTGTTGTTTAGGCAATTGGGTTATTTTAATGTCACAGCAGCTGGAATTGACTAAGACAAGGCCTAACACCTCAGTAAGAATGTGTTACTCTTTTGAGAAAGGAAGAGCCATATATTGAGAATACACAGGACACAGGGATCAGGAGACTGGGATTGAAATAGGGAAAAAATAGCAAAGGGAAGGTGGCGGCAAGGCCAAATGTTTCCTCCATCTTGCCTTCACCAGATAGACTCTGTCTCCACTTCTGCTTTTTTTCCCCCCACAGTCCCTCAGTTTCTACATCTTCCCATTTCATGTTAGTTGATCGAGAAACAAAATGGATCAGGCAAAAGGAAGGTTATAAAAGTATAATGTGATAAATTCTGTAGCCTTCTTTTATAGCCAAAAAGTTGAAAAATAATGACCCTTCTTGGGTCCAGAGAGAAATTGGTGGGGAGATGGCACCAGTCTGCTTCACAGACTCTGAGGTGGAGATTAGCAGGCAGGAGGTTCAGTATTCTCAATGAAAGCCTCAGCCATCTGGAGCATTCTGAAGATGGGATCATCCTTCAAAGATGCCTTGAATTAAGGCAAGAGAGCTGGAACTTTATACTTCTCCATTGACCACAGATTAGGATGTAGACCCACCCAACCCCCATGCCCCCAGGAAGGGACTGTGACCTTAGGAAATAAATACTCTTACTGAGCAATCCCTGAGGGACTGCCAGCTGAGGATCTCTTGTTCATAGTGCCCCCAGTGGTGGGGGGTCCTGGAGGGAAATCTGGGCAGTGCAAGACAGTGACCACTGCAGGCAGAAAATCAATACCTCTTGCATGCTTTGTGTATGTGGTCACTTTACAAACATTTGTTTATAATAGAGGAAAATACTTCTTCTGTCTTTCAAACTGTTCCCCCTTCCCAGCAGAAGGGTACAGCACTTGCCTAGCACACACACATAGAAGTTATTTAGGATTAGAGGATTGCCATGCCTGTAATCCCAACCTCTTGGGAAGTGGAGGCAGGAGAATTTGCATAGTTAGACTCCGTTTCAAAACAGAATAATGTTAATCATCTAACTGTGAAAGCAAAAAGATTATGATTTTCTTAAGAAAAGAACTACTTGGGCAGTGGTACACAACCATAATCCCAGCACTTGGGAGGCTGAGGCAGAAGGATGGCAAATTTGAGGTCAGCCTGGGCAACTTGTGAGACAGTGTCTCAAAATTAAAAGGCCTGGGTATGTATTTCAATGGCAGTGTTGGCCTAGCATGTATGAGGCCCTGGGTTCCAGTCCCAGTATCACAAGTAAAAAAACCCAATATGGCAAAAGACTATTACTATCAGTCCTTTAGAAATGTGCAATATATTTGCAGAAGATCTACTGGATCTTAAATTGCAATTGTGCTGAAATCTGGTGATGGTTCTATTATTGCTTATTAGCTTTCTTACATACTTTGTTAAATTCAAAATATTTTATTCTAGGAGGGTTGCATCTTTCAAACTCAAAATAAAAGTAGTTGTTAAGCTGTTAAACTTACTGAGCATGAACACTAGTAAAAATAAGAAAAGCCTGAAGCCCCTTGAAAGGTAAGAAAATGGGTTATAGGCTATGGGTGATCTTGAATAATGAATTAAGTAGAAAAAAATATTCAAGAATTCCCACTTGTTCCTATTCAGGTATAGTTTGTAGAAAACTCATGATAACATTGGTAACAGGTTTATTGTTGTTATAGTGTTTACATTTTAAAAACATACTGAAATGATTTGAAATGTAATGTGAGAGGTTTTTTTTGTTTTTTTCCCTGAGATGAATAGGTGGGGGTATACTCCAGAGTTAAGTAAGTTTTTTTTTTGTAAAAAGCTTGATAAATAATTTAGACTTCTCAGGTCATACAGTCCCAGTTGCAACCACTCAGCCTACTAATGTAGCAGGAAAGCAGGCATGGAAACAGCTTGGCTGTGTTCCAGCAAAGATTTATAAAAGCAGGCAACAGGCTGGATATGGCCTGTGGGTTATGGCTTCCCAACCTTTGTTATAAATAAAGCAAGATTTACAATGATTAATAATTATGAAAGCTTAAGGCTAGAGATGGCTGAAAATGCAGCTCAGTGGTACAGCACTTGCCTAGCACATGGGAGGTTCTGTGATGGGTACATAGAATACAGAGGTTATTATATTATTCAGTATACTTATTGTATATTTGAAGTTTTCCAAAACAAAATTTCTAAAATAAAAAGTCAGCAAACAAGGAAGAGATAAAATTTGAGTAAGGGATCACTAGGCTGTGATCATTAATAGTCAGTGCATACATTTTAATAATTTACATTAATGATCTGATTTGCTGCCTATTTTCCTTTTATATAATCTGCCTAATTATTTTTTAAAATGCACTGAGTTGGAATATTTGTGTCTATCCTTCAAGAAGTGTTTTTTTTGCTGGATGTTGTGGTACACACCTATTAATCACAGCACTTGGGAGGCTGATGTAGTAGGATTGTGAGTTCAAAGCCAGCCTGGACTACAAAATGAGGCTCTGTCTCAAAAAACAAAAAGAAACTGCTTTTTTTTTTTTTTTGGTAATGAACTGAATTTAGGGATATGTAAGTGCCAAGAGATGTTAAAACATTTTTTAAAAGCCATTCACAGGAAATAAACATCTTTCATACAAGATTACAGGACTGAGTCACAAGAACTGTTGACAGTTCATGTATTGTGGTGCTTTAAACCAATGGCCACAAGATCTTGGGTTTTTTTCTTTTTTTTTAGTGGCATTGGGACTTGAACTCAGGGCTTCATCTTTGCTAGGCAGGAGCTCTGCTGCTTGAGCCAATTTTTTTTTTTTTTAAGGACACACCTGTCCTTAAAAAGGTAAACTTGTCTGTGAACCAGGCATAGTAAGTGCAGTAAAGATAATGGGCCTGCTGAAATCTGGTGGAGCAGTAGAGGTGATTGCAAGTTCATATCCTTTTGTGGGGGAGGGGCAGAGAATAAAACTAGGGGCTGGGCCAGGGATCCTGCTATCTCCCATCCCTTTCATGAGGAAACTGCAAACAGCTGTTGCTGCTATCACTCGGCAGTATGGGAAGCTGCAAGATTCAGGAGGTGGGTGTACAGAGCAACCCTGGGGCCAGTATCCCACGCTACCCCCACATGTGGAGAGTGGGATAAATGGCTGGCCCAAATTCTCCTGACCTCCCTGTGCTCATACTCTTTACCTCTGACATTGTTCCCACAAAACATGGTTTACATTTTGCCCTTGACTTTGAGCCATGCTTTGCCAATGGAACGTACAGATGTGATGAAAGCAAAGGCTTGAGCTTATCTAAACGGATTTTGCTCCCTGGTGTTTGGCCACCACAATGAGACCTTTCCCCAGGGCAGCTGCTGCTCTGGGTACCTGATTATACACCTTGCAGAGAGACTCACCTCCCCACCCTCTCTGTGGCTGATGATGCCCTATGTGTGGTGGTCCAGCTATGTCCTGGTTCTGTCATCCCCATCTGCCCTTTCTCTCATTGCTCCAGGCACACTGCTTCCTCCCTCTTGAACTCTCACCTCAGCACCTTTGCACTGGCACATCCTTCTGTTCTCTGCCCTGCTGTGTCCTTCTCATCACTCGTAAGTCAGCACAATTGTCTGAGAGGTCAGGGTGCCCTGGGCCCCATAAAGAACACGTGGGGCAGAACTGCCTTAACTGGCTTGTAGGCCCATGATGCTTCAGTAATTGGAGCCTAAAGCTGCCCTAGCTGACCTGCAGGTCCAAGAGAGAGAGAGTTAAAAGCTTATTAACAGGAGTGAAAGATTATAGGCCACTGATATCTTGCCACTTTTATGCATCAGTATCAAGTTGATATAGAAGTTACCACCCAATACTGGATGCTGTAACCAATACCTGAAGTGTATGGTATTAGTTCAGGCAGCAGGTGATGGATGGTGAGGAAACTATTGTAGAAACAAGAAAAAATGGCAGCCTGTATTTGTAAAACTGTTGCCTGTGGTAAAACGAAAGTAGGATAATGTTTAGGTATATGTTGAAGGTATGAACTGTTTGCTTTTACTTCTATTTAACAAGATATTATAATAGAGAAAAATCCCACCAACTTGCAAGCAGAATTTAGAGGTACTTAGGCCAGAATTTGCTTAGTTGGAAAATAAAACTCTTCATCTCCATCCAGTCAGTGTCTCAATTTCAGCCTGGGAGAAAGTAGCAAATTAAGGGCTTGGTTCCAACATCCTTTAAGACCTCTGAAAGAATTAAGGTGGTGCTTGGTGGATCTTCTCAGCTGGACAAACGGGTTTCCAAAATTCCAAAGGAGAGGATCCCCTCAGAAGCCCAAGTGGTAACTTCTTATAATAAAACCTGGAAGTACAGGGATGCCTCAAAAGAATTGTGGGTTTGGTTTTTGCCTGAAAACAAATACGCAGAAGAGAGATGTACTGGCAAACACAATACCAGCTGGGATTGTTTGAGATACACAGAGACTTCTGATCAATAGTTTTTTATAGTCAGGAAGTAGCTGAGAAAGTTTCTTAGCATCAGGAGGGTGTATTCTCTAGGTCTCTCTTTCTTGGTTTTATAACAAGGAAGGTGTTATAAATGTAAGGAACTTCTGGAGATAAAAATACTGAATAACTTTAGACTTCTACAAAAATTTTAGATATACAGGTAGAAATTTAAGGGTGGCCACTAAGGAAGAGGAATTTAATTTATAACTCCCAAATATGGAGAATATAAAGTATGTGGGTGGAGGGGGTAGTTACAGGAAAACTCACCCATCTGGCAGAAGACCAGATCTAAGGAAATAATTATAAATAATGACAAACAAAACACATAAGATAAAATAGTAAAAAATAAATACAAATGTCATAAACACTATCAATGTAAACGGACTAAGTTGATGTTTTATGTTGGACAGTATCAGATTCAATGAAGAAAAAAAATTCAGTTATGTGTTGCTAACATGAGAGAAATCCAGAGTAAAATGTCGCAGAAAGTTTGAAGATATGCTACACAGTGTTCATCTGGAAGTGGAGAGAAGCTTTCATCTGCCTTAGTCTTCTCCAATAATTATAAATTCTGAGAAACATATGAAAATAGCCCAAGTATTCAAAGGCACTGGAGAATGACCAGAAGCAGGCAGATACTGGGGGGGGAGGGGTAAACATTAAAGAAAGGAATCACACTGGGTGAGATACATGTCTATAAAACTTTTGTGAGTGCAGGGATGCTAGAACTCAAACAGCAAAAAGGGCATTACTGGTTTGAGGCATCCTTGGACAGAGTTTGGGGCTGCCCAAGCAATTTGAAAGTGAGGAAGAAGCCATCAGAATGGGCAGAGCCACAAAACAGGGAGTCTCAGAATCTACGATAAACCTCAAAGTTTTGGCTGACTGGCTGTGCATGTGCAGGGGAGTCAAGGAGTAGTGGTAGTGAAGGCTGAAAACTCTCACAGAAATTTCAGCTGCTGTCTTCTGCAAAGGAAATTGTCAGGAATGTGGGTCCAGACAAGTTAACTGCCTGCTAGAACAAAAATGCACCCTGTTCAAGAAGGTAATAGAATTCAAAGTCTACAATTTATTCCCAATGTATTGTATATGATAAACCATTACCAAACATGTCAATGTTTATAGCAGCTTTATTCCCCAAACTGGAAACCCAAATATAGATCAACAGAAGAATGGAAACAAATTGAGAGTTACTCTTACAACAGACTATTACTCAGCCATGAAAAGTAAGGAAGTACTGATACCATACAATGGCATGAATGAATCTCACAGATCTTATACATAGATTGAAGAGTATATATTGCATGATTCCATGTATGCAATGCTTAGAAAAGGCAAAAAGGCAAGAGGGAACTTGCTGCTGCATTGAAAAGGATCTATATCTTGAAGGGATGTGGTTGTCAAGAACTGTGAAAGGTCTGAGATTTTACCCTACTTGCACCATAACAAGTTAGCCTGCCACCTTCTCATGGCTGCTGGCAGAAGACACAAAACTCCTGTGTGAGAGACAAAGGACTTGAGTATCCACAGCACAATAAGCAGAATAGGCTTCAGGCTGGCAGGCTCCTCCTGTACTCAGTCTTAGGGAACCTAACTCTTTCATAAAAGGTAGTAACTAGGCTTTGTCCCAGGAGACACTGGGCAGTCAGCCAACCTGCCTTCTGTTCCAGAGGGAGGCACTATCTTTCAAGGCTCTTCGCTACATAAGTATCCTCTCTCCTTGCAAGACAACTGAAACAAACCCACAAAACAGTCTCCAATAAAGGGTTACATTGTGTGTACTTGTTAAGATTTTCTGAAACTTACAATTAAGGTTTGTGCACTGCATCGTAAGACTTGTCTCCAAAACATAACAAAACCCCATCAAAACATATAAAAGGAGAACTGGTGTTGACATATTAAGGATGGTAGTAAAAGGGGAATTTCTTTTGGTGATTCCTTTAAAACTGACAGGTCTGGGAGGAGCTAGCCTGTCTTACTCAAGTGGTATCTGAGCCCCATACACTATTTCTTCAAACTACATCATAATTATATTAAGCCACATCAAGGCAAGGAAGCAATGTGTTTTTCTTCATACTACTGTGCCCTTGGCACCCTGTACATAGATGCTCAGTATTTTATTTGTTGAATAAATTTGTACAACCAAGGTACAAGTGGTTTGATGCCACAGCCACTGAGCCATCCTTCTCATCCTGCTATCTGTAATCCTCTTTCTCTCCCTTCCTCCCAGATACACTTTTCTCACCTTTTCCTCCATCTCACTCTTTCAAGAAGTCATACAATAAACCAAGCCTTGTATGCACATATGAATAAAAAAAGAAAAATGAAAAAAAAAAAAAGTCATACAATGAAATAAAATTATCTATTACATGCTCTATTTATAAGGTTAAGATTTTAATTTTTCCTTCTTAAAAAAAAAAAGAACTGTAAATTAAACAGTGTGTGAATTTAAGTGAGGCCATGAGTCATATTTCCTGAGTGTGACTCCCAGCTCTGCTACTTACTTGCTTTGTGCCCTAGAAGAAGCAATTTTTCTGTGCTTCACAGAATAATTTCATACAACTTTAGTTGGTGAAATAGGAAGAATTTTTACAGTGCTTACAAGAGTAGTGATATAGGAAGAGTAACAACTGTTATGGATTATTTAAAAATCATTGAGATTTGTATGTGGACTGCGAATCTGGCTCTAATAGAACTGCATAAAACAAAAACATAAAATTTAAATAAAAATTAGAATTTAAAAAATGGGTCTAGTAAGACCTCAGATCAAAAAATTAGCATTTAAACAACAGAGAATATAAAGAATGCAGACTATTTATAGGATCTCTGCATTAGGAGACATATATAGGAATCCTGTATATTGTAGTCCAAGTGGATAAAAATTTATTTTGTGCCTATTATTTGTGAAGTGTACAGCAGAGGTTGAAAAGGTTACAGAAATAAAACATTGGCTTTGCTCACAAAACACAATCTAGTAAGGGAAACAGTGCTCTTTTAAGTTTAAAAAGTTATACATGTTCTCCCAGGAGAAAAAGACAATAGTGAAAAACAAAATAACCATGTGGCTTCTTTTTAAACTCATTCTAGCCTAAAAAAATTATAAACCACACTATATGTAATTTGGTGTCCTGCTTCCTTTCACTAAATAGTAGGCATTATTCTAACACTATCTCTTAGTTTTGGAAGGACTTTTTATTGCATAATATTTAACTAGGGTCGTATGTAGCAGTTTCTGTAATCTCCATTATAGTCACTGATAGTGTAGTGGTAAACAGAGTGAACACTGATTAAGATTGCCTGTATTTGAAATCCACCTCTCCATTTGCTGGCTGTGTGACTGTGCACAAGTCACTTCATCTCTACTTCAGCTCCTTGCTTATAAAACAGTACTTACAAGCTGGGGCTGTAGTTCAGTGGGAGAGCACCTGCCTAGCACGTGCAAGGCCCTGGGTTCAATTCCTCAGCACCATGAAAATTAAAGGTAGTACTTACCTCACAGGGTTTTGTTTTGTATGTTAAACTAGCCTGTGCCTGACAAAGAAATGGTAAAGGCTCAATAAATTTAACTATCCTTCTAAGAAGCAGTTTTAGACATTGTAGTTGCCTCAGCAAAATTCCTACAGTACCTTCCTCACTATGTAGCAGCCATGTAGGTGGAAGAGGGTTAGATGCTGCTTCACTTAAGCAAATAAAATTAATCCCATTCCTCCAGCTGATGACTACAAACCACGCATCATCTAATCAACGTGATCACAGAATGGGCAAGTAACCACTCTGGGAAAACAAACCTCACTATGATACTACTAAGATATGTGGGGTTTTTTGGTGGTACTGGGGATTGAACTCAGGAATTCATGTTTGCTAGGCAGGCACTCCACCACTTGAGCCATGGCTCCAGCCCAAGATATGTGTTTTATTAACAGTTTTCTCCTAATCAAGACTGCTCTTTCATCAAAGGATAAAAACTACTTGACAACAGTGAATTTCTCTTTAAACGTATGATTTATACCTTCTAACAATTTAGATTTTTTTACATCCATAGTCGTAGGTGAAATAAGAATCTATAGCTTTGATTTTAATTACCTTTTTAAAAGTTTTGGTATCAGGGAAACAATCGCACAAAACAAAATGTATATATTCACCGTGTCCACAGGAAAAAATGTGGATATACCAAAGAAATCATGTGCTTCTAAAAACTCTGAAAGAATGATAGTGATGAGAGTTCATCTGAGATGACACAATTCCTTACTACGCGAATTTTTTCTTTGGTTATGGATGTGTTTGGATTTTCAAACTCTTGAGTGCATTTTCTAAGCTTGTGTATGGAGCATTTCATAATAAATGTTTAAATTAGATGACTGAGGATAGAATTTACATTAAAAAATCTCCTCTAGTTTTTCATTACCTTTAGTATGTAATTTTGATTAAAAAAACGTGCATTTGCCATGGTGCCTATTTTCTGTTTTCAAATTGATTTCAAATTAGTCTTATATTTACTGTTACTTTTGTTTCTTTTCATTGGTGGTACTGGGGTTTGAACTCAGGGCCTCATCTTGCTAGGCAGATGCTCTACCCCTTGAGCCATTCTGCTAGCCCCTACTTTTGTTTCTTTTAAAATTTTTATTGTTTAAAATTTTTTCTATAATTCTTTTTTTGGTTTATTCATTTATTCATATGTGCATACATTGTTTGGGCCATCTCTCCCTACTTTTGTTTCTTAAATTGCATTTTTTTATTCATCCATATTTTTTCCTTCCTTTTAATGGCTATGAATCTACTTTTCAGCATAGCTTTAATCCTCTACTTTTCCGCCATCTTGCTTTCATTCTGTTTTACTGAATTACTGTTTTTGATAAATAGCTGTTCAGCAGAGGGTTTTAAAATTAGTTTTCAGGTGATTGTGATTAAAAAGTTTGTTTTTATTGCCTTGGGGTCAAAAAACAAGCCTTGTGCAACTTCTGTCCTTTAAAATGTACTGCAGGAGCTAGGCATGTGGTGCATACCTAAATCCCAGCACTTGGGAGGCAGAAGCAGGAGGATTCCAAGTTTCCAAGTTTGAGGCTAGCCTGGGATACATAGTGAGTTCCTGTCTCAAAAAAGCACCACAGGGGAATTGCCAGGTTCCATTCCTTTAAGTTCTTCTGCAGTGTGTTCAGATGCTAAGGTACTGTCTGGCAGGTGGACACCAAATGTCAGGTCTACTTCATTCCGCCAACGAGGCCTATCGGAACCAAGCTTAGGCTAGGAGAGGGTGAAAGATGTCATTGTAGTAAGAACAAAGTACAGAGACTGGAAAGAACATATTTGAGATGTGATATTTTTCATTGCTTGATTTTTTTTTCTTTTTCTTTTTTTTTTGTGATATTAGGGTTTGAGCTTAGGGTTTACATCTTACTAGGCAAGGCAAACACTGTTATCAATTGAGTCATACTCCCAGCCCTTTTTGCTTAATTTTTCAGATACAGTCTTTTTTTTTTTTTTTTTTTTTTTTAGGCAAGCACTTTACTTACTAGAGCCATGCCTCCAACAAGGGTCTCCTGGCTTTTGCCTGGGACAGCCTATGCTTCTCCTGTTGCTGGGATTATAGGCATGAGCCACCATACTTGCTTGTTGTTTGAATTTTTATCCTGCCATAAATATTCCAAATTAACTGGTGTGCAGAAGCTAAAAGCTCCTTCTGGATCTCCCCATGCTGTCATTTTCATTCAACATTGCTATCTGATTGATTTGTAAACTATTCCATTTGGGAAAAAGCTGTATGTTTTTTTACATATCAATTTTGTTTTCCCCCTTCCCCATTTTTGGAGGATAATTTCTCACCTCTATTTGATTTGTGTTGTGATAGCTCACAGAACATGTTAAGGTCTCCATCACAATCCCTCCACTATTTTAAAGGCCTTTATATTTCTGTATTTCAATCCTACATTATTCTGCATATAAGTATTAAGGTCTGTTGTCTTTACTAACTGTAATTTTATTAGTGAATACAATCTTATTATTTAGCCTTTTGCTTTCTCCCTTAAATTGCACTATGAGATACTTTATGTGTTAAGTGTGCATGACAGAAAGAAATCATTCCATTTTAAGAATTCAAAAATTTAAAGTTTTGTCTTAAATGTTTTTCTTTTTTCTTCTGACTTGTTATGTATACATTTTCATTTTTGTATTCAAGAATTTGAATGAGACATTCTATTATTGTTATTAACCACCTTAGCTTTCAAAAGATACTTAATATTAAATTACCAAAGTAAAAAAAACAGAGTAAGTTTTCATTTTCCTTACAAAAATATAAGGATTTTACCCCTTACCTCAGCCTTTCCTCCCCAAAGAAGAAACTGCCATTCCCTCCCCCCCTCTTCTTTAGCTTATTCTGGAGTTATAAACCCCATTTAAAAATGTTGGAATAAATCTAGGAGTGGTGGTACACACCTATGATCTCAGCACTCAGGTGCCTGAGGTAGGAGTATCATGAAAGCCAGCATGGGCTACATAATGAGACCCTGTCTTAAAAAACCTGCAAAAAAACACAACTCCCCCAGAAAACAAACAAAAACTTTAAACAGATAAACTATAGAATACAGTTCAAAAAACTGTTACAAAATCATCACCGTCTTGGTCAAGAAAGACAAAATTACTAGCATTGTAGTTAGCCCCCTTTGTAGCCTTTCCCCGTTTATTTTTGCCTGTTACTGAATTCTGTAAGTGGAAATCACTTGGCACATTTTCTTTTGTTGGTTGATTTCTTTTGCTTATTATGCTAGTGAGAGTTATTTAAAGTGTTACATGTAATAAAAGTTTATATCCTTGCTAGAGAGTATTCCATTCATTCATGCATTCTGTAGATGGATGCTGGAATCATTTCTAAGTTGAGGCTATTACAATTAATGCTAAAAACACTGGGGGGGGGCGGTTGTTTGTTCTTTTCTTTTTTTCTTTCTTCTTTTTTAAAAAAAGACAAAGAGTTTCAAACTCAAGATCCTCCTGCTTCAGTCTCCTGAGTCTGGGATTGCAGACACATACCACTACCTGCAGCTCTAACAGCATTCTTCTATGCCTTTTGGTAACTGTAAGTACACATCTCTGTTGGATATATGCATATACATGGAACTGCAGAGTTGAGGGTGTATGTGTGTTCAACTTTAACAGATATTGGCCAACATTTTCCAAAGTGATTGAGCTAATTTACAATCCCACTAGTAGTTATTATTGTAACTACTCACAGACACTTAACTATTGTCAGTCTTTTATGATTTGCTATTCATCCCAATATAAAGATAACATATTATAATTTTAATGTGTGTTTCCTTGATGACTATATGGATGAATGTTTATTAGAACTTTAATTTTTTAAAAACTTATACTTAACTGTCAAAGTAAGATAATGATTAGTTTCTTTACAAAAGATAGGGAATTTACCCAATTATATCTTTTGCCTTATGTGAATGCTGGTTCAATTATCTTGCCTATTTAGGTACTTATTTCTCAGTGAGTTTAGATTTGTCTAGGCCAATTTCAGGGGAATTGTCAGATTTTTAGGATTGCTTTTAGATCCTTCACTGTCCACTCCAGTGCTGATGTAATATCCTAAAGTGGTCAGAAATGTCAGACCCATCTGACTCCCCCAGGAAACCCTAGGAGGTCCATTAGATGTAGAGTAGAAGAGGGCCAGGAACTTCTGTCCTGTAAGTTCAAAGTTCTCAGGATAAAGAAGCTGGAAAGGATACACTGTAAGTATTCTAAATCAGCTGAT
The DNA here is from genome assembly GCF_047511655.1 of Castor canadensis. NCBI lineage: Eukaryota > Metazoa > Chordata > Mammalia > Rodentia > Castoridae > Castor > Castor canadensis. The sequence continues at coordinate 130,623,180 of NC_133389.1, read as the reverse complement.
ATGCAGAAGCTAAGAGGTCTTTCTGCAGCAATTATACTGCCTTTGTCACTCCGCATTACTCTTCTGGTCACACTTGGATCTTTTATGACCCCCTTCTTAGCGAATGCCAGCTGTGATTCTCCTGGTTCAGAAAAATCCCCAAGATAATACAGCTTCAGGGCAACTAATTAAGAATATAGAATGAAGCCTATTCTGATGGAACTCTCAACAGCTGTCTCAAATTACTAGTAGAGTCTTCTCATATACACATTACATACATACATATAATACTTTGTAACATAAAGCTGTCATCTTAAAAAAACAGCTATCATCTTGCTTTACTGTCAAGTTGCTTCAATATGGACTTTTTGAGTTAGCCACTTTAAAAAAAACTCATCCCTCAATGCTTTATTTAGTAAAACTTCCTTCTAGCTTCCACTATTCTTAACTAAGTTTCTATGATGGATGAGGATTTTTTTTCCTATGTGATGTTTTCATTGGTTATTTTTGTGGATCACTGGAAAAGGAGGGAGGGCTGAGGGTGTTTGTATTTACACTACTAAATATTACCTTCGTTTCTTTTTAAGTGAAAAAACAGGTCCAAAAAGGCAATGTGGGTCCCACCTATGAAACTAGTTCTTGGGGAACTGAAGGTAAACTATGAAAAGATCTAGATGCCATGTAAATTTCCTATGCTATAAACAACTGAAAGCTATTAAGTAGAAACAGGGCTTTGCAGACACATTGCTAATCTTTCAGGAGGATGTAAAGATCTACTTCTATTTTTTTTTGTGAAATACTTCTTTTGAATTGCTACAGTAAAATAAGACTAGACTGGGTGAAAGATAAAATATATCCCAATACCTGGTATAGGATCCTTATGTCATATGATTCCCAGATTTATGGTAAAAATTGTAAGAGATAAGCAGTGTTAGGAATTCTGGTAAAAGAATTAAGCCAAGATGATACCTAATGTTATATGGACACCTGGTAGGAGTTTGTGATGACACAGAAAAGGTAGTAGCTGTAATTTCTGCTAGTATATTTTTTTTCTTTTTGCCATTGTTGGTTCAGTCTTACTATTAAAGCAGGTCACTTGTCTAGTGCTCAGCATCTGTTGCAAATTCTTCCTAAAGTAGGTCACATTGACAAGAAATTGTGATCTTCTCCACCTTCCTGATAATGTCACACTGGCACTAACATTCTTCAGTTACTAAAGTACTAATGTGAAAAAAGGAAGTCTTTTGTGAAAATGGGTCAATAATATTAAAAATGCAAAAACTATCTCCTAGGGCCAAAATTTAACACAACAGACAGGGGTTTTGTATATAAAGAGAGGGAAAAATTATGTATTTTTATATATTGCATCTTCCAACACAACAAACAAGTTTTGTTGATAGAGGAAAAAAATTATGTATTTATATATATATATATGTATATATACATATATATATAAAAAATCTTCCAGTAAATAAGTAGCTGACTTTTAATTCTTCTTACAGCATTAAAAACCAACCACAACAAACATACATACCTAAAAACTGTGGGCTAATGAATGCTATGACCTATGTACTGCTAAAGCTGGAAAATGCCATTAATATACGCTTAAGAAAATCAGCTAGTTGCAACATTATCTAGTCACAAATGGAGGAAAATTCAAACAATGCAGGCTCAAAGGAGTATTGTGAGTAAGCACTTTGGTTATCATACTGTGCTCAATATTTTTTTTTCCCCAATTTTTGTGGAAAACAGTACTTACCTTATCACAGTTTATAAATTTTGTATCTTAAACTAAAAAAAATTTTCCAAAAATATCCTTCTGATGTTCCTTCTACTAATTTCACAGGGGTGTGGTTCAACAGCAGTTTTTATGGGTGCCTCAGTGGTTGCAACCTTGGCCAACTTCCAGGTTAACTAGCTCATGTGGACTTTGATATTGGGATATAGGCTTCAATCATTTATGACAATCACATAACTCCCTTTATCTGTGATAACCACTCAGTTGGTTTTTCAGTTTTTCAAAGTGCTGAAAAGTACTCAAAGTGTAGCTGCATTTTCCCCTGAGGAATGACTTGTCCTCAGGGGAAAATGCAGCTGATTGTACTTCTTCAGCTCAAAGAATGGCTACTATAATGAATGAACTAAAATTTCAGATTTTACCTAAACATTTCTATTTCATTGTCTAACAATACCATACCTTAGGTTCCCAGGATCCATGTGCTCTTGAGTTACTGTTTCTAGAAAAAGAAACAATGCAATCCATTTATTAGAATTCAGATACTAAAATGGAACTTATCTAATAAGGATGACCTCTGTCTTCACTTTTACTAAAATTATATGTAAAAATAACTGCTAAGATTTGTAATAGAGCTTAACATCCATATATGGAAGATATACCTCTGGATGAGACTGCTTGTATTTTTCAGTTTCCTAATGCAATTCATAATTTCCAATATTAAATTGGGGAAAAAGTAGGTACTTGATCTTAAAAAATGTCCAAGGTAGAAACATTTGTCAACAACTTTTCAGTGTCTTACAACAGTCCAATGTACAGTCCAACACTGGAATCTCTTTAGATCAGCAGATTGCAAAGAATGCCAATGCCCACTCTATCAGAATCACCTAGGGAGATTGGTGAAAAATCTATATCTAACCTAAAGATTTGTATTTTAAACAAATAGCCAAAATGATTATTTTTTGGGGGAGAGGGGTGGTTACTAGGGTTTTAACTCAGGGCCTTGCACTTGCTAGGCAGATGCTCCACTTGAGCCACACACTAGTCCATAAAGCCAAGATGATTCCTAATGGACATTAAAGTTTAAGAACCATTGCTTCAGGCAACACAAACCCCATCACTTTAGGCTCAGTGCCTTAAATAACATTGAAATGCTGCACCTCACTATTTTTTAGTGACAATGTTTACCACCACCTAGTGGCAAAAATCACTTACTTCTATTTTTTAATGGCTTCATTAATACTGAGTAGGATCCCAATAAAACTACAACAGAACAAAATTCAGAGAATGCTAAACTTTTAGAGTAATATCTTGGTGGGTCTTTTTGTTGTTGTTTTATTCTTTTGGTGGTACTGGGGTTAGACCCCTATCGCTTGAACCATATCCCCAGCCCTCTTGCTTGGTATTTTTATTAACTTTTTATTCAAAGTGAGAGAAAACCCATGGAACTAATACCAAACATTTTCTAAACATATTTGAGCATGGAAATTTCTTTCTGGTATATTAAGAAACACAGTTTGCTCTAGAACCAACAAATTTGATAGCTGATTTTAGCACCTGTTATCTACCATACAAGACCTGAGTTCACAAGTTTACAAGAAAATTTTGATTAGGCTTTATCTTAAATGTCATTTATTATTTCCACATATTTGAAACAGGTTTATTGATAATTATTGTCTACTATTTTAATTTTTTTAAAAAAGTAGTATCTAACGAAAACTCACTACATTAGCAGTTTTAGTAACTGGTATGTGTTAAGAATACAAATACACGGATTTTTATACTAACTTGTATCTGAGAAGTAAACATTTAGGTGAAGACATAGCATTAGATTATTTCTTAGGTTCTAGAATTTCCTTATTTTAAGAAAGATACAACATTCTCGTTTTTAAAAATAAAGTTTTGGGGATCAACTGTAAGAGACAGGAAGGGGAGACTAAGGCTAAATGATTGAGAGGGTTAAAATGAAGTGCACACTAAAGCCAAAGTAAGCATTGATTAAGGAGATGTGTCACTGGGAAAGAAAACAACTTCATAGGTAGAGTATTATAAAAGTCTCTTCAGAATTTATAGGAAGGACTCAAGGAAATAAACCTGTATCAGGCACCCTATTGGCAGCACAACTGTTTGATGGAACTGACTATCTGACTTTAAATGCAGAAGAAACTAGGATCAATGAATCCAAACATAAAATCTGGAGGGTAGGAAAGTATATAAAGCTACCATGTGAGAGATTCACCTTCTGCATGGCTCAGTGAAAAGTATAAAGGCTGATAGATGAAAACTGTAGAAAATTAGATTTTTATCTCAATTACAAAGATTAAGCAAAGGTGCAATCAGACTCAAGGAGGAGGAAGCGAGTTCCATTTCTATAACTTAAAATATTATTTTTACCTGGTTAAAGATTAACCACCTAGACAAGAATATATTTTTGAGGGAATTCAAGTATTTCTTGAGTGGTAGAGCTAGATAACCTGCAAAGCACAATTTAATTCCAATCTGTGAAAACTGAACTATGTGTGCAGTAAATGAGTTTGGGAGGAATAAATCTAACAATTGGTAATGAATTCTCAATTATCCTCACTAATGTTTTTCATTTCTAAAGAAAGCATTTGATTTCTCATTAAAATATGCCTTCTGCCTCATAGAAAAATAGCTGCTCCAATTTTTGTTCAACTTAGTTTTGCCTGGGAAAATAAGACTGGAAGTTTTCTTATCTAAATTTATTAAAATTACTGATTCAAAAAAGGACCTTAATTTTTTAATGAAGAAATGTTCAAGCATGAGATACTCCAATATGTTCACTGAATTTAGTACTTCATTATTTTTAGTTTAACTCAGGACATGAAAGGAATAATGAAGAGATAACTAAGTGATGTTTTAACAATTACATATCACTTATAATATCTTTCTTAAGGTGCCACGTTCTTCATTGAGATACATCTTTTTTGATATATTATCATTTATCGAAGAGCTCAGAAAATCCTTTTCCTTGAATTTTCAAAATGACTATCTCCTAGCATAGTCTGTTTTGAAAATTGCTTACATGTCACATTTTTGGAGTAGCCACTATAGTTCTATATTTATAAAGGGAAAAATGTATATCACCTCAAAGCCCCTGACATTTATTTAAATATACTGTCAAGAATAACTTTTAGTTTTTCATCACTATTGCTTTATAATCTTAAAAGATCTTTACAAAATTACCAACGCATTTTGATATAACTAAAAATATACAGCATAAAACCTAGTGATATCTTTTGGCTCTTGTCTTTATAGTAACTGCAGGCAGTTAATCTGCATGTGTAAATTGGGGAGCAATTACCATATTTTATTGAATCTAAGATGCAAATGATTCAAAGAAGTACTTTTACTTTATGTTTCATTATGAAAGAGGTTATCAAGTTCACTATGACACACAACTGATACCAAGATAGTTTCACTTTCACAGGTATTAACATGAAAAAATATGCATCTCAAAATCAATGAAATATGTCAGTCAAATTCTAAACACTGTCTTAAACTTTTTCATTCTCATCTCACATAAATAAGTCATGATTTAGGTAAGCAAAGAAAACTTTATTTCTGCTATACATAACAACATATTGCTCTAAGAAAACTTTATTTCTGCTACATTTAACAACATGTTGCTCCGAGAAACAACTATTATACTAGTTTTAGTATTAAGGTATGGACTCAAAAATACATGTCAGCGATCCCTGATTCCCAGACAAAACAATGTTGTGCAGACTATCAGATATATGGGAAAAAAAAAAAGCTGTCAACTGTCCACAAGGAGTGCGTCCAGTCACATTTTCAGTCAGTCAGCTGAGGATTATGTCATTATTTAGTCTTTGTTCTGTAGAAAGAACACAACACAAGTATGAAAATCATCACCTGAAAGGAAACAGCTATTGTATTGCATTCCTAAGTGTTAGGAATTGTTCTTTTATTTCAACATAACCAATCTTATCTGTTTAATCATAGATGCCCCCAAATAAACAGAACCAAACTTACTCAGAAGGATGATGCAAGCAGGTACTGAATTTCTAGAGGGAAAATGCTGTGAATTAATATAAAATCAGATGCACTAAAATACTAAAATTTCTATTTTCCTCAAATAGAAAGAGAAATACATTATGCACATTAGATTCGTGTCAAATAGAACTCAACTACTTTCAACATTACTGTCTTAGGCCAGTTTTTTTTTTCTTACTTCCTATGTGTGGCTCACTTATTCCTTAGAGCATATATGAGTTATGTTTGGGTTCTCTTGAAACCAAACAAAGTGCACCTTCTACACCAAAGAAACTTTGTCATAGGACATAAAATTTAGGAAAGTCTACCATTATATTTTATTGAATCTTAAAATAACATTATTTATTATTTACTGAGAAAGGGTCTCATTTGCCCAGGCTGGCCTTGAACTCTTGGGTCAAGCCATCTTCTTACTACAGCTTCCTAAACAGCTGTGACTACAGGTGCATGGCACCACATCTGGGCAACATATATTTTGTAATGCATACAAAGGAAGAAAATTTCACTACAGAATCTATCTTTGCCTTGAATACATTAACAGTTTAATAAAGGGAAAATGACAGATTTATATTTTTGTGACTAGTCATGCCAAAAAACATGCAATTCCTTTAATGCAGGTGGGAAGCTGGATGAACTCCCATCACTTTTAAGGGGAAAGACACGGTATCATAAAGCATAGTTCTCAAAGTACCAGCTGGCCAGGAAGTAGTATTGTGCCATTAAACTTTTAGTTTCTTATCATTTGGATGTCATTATATTGGAAGAGATGACATCTCAAAGGAGTCACAGAAGCCATAAATGCAAGAGCTTTAGCTTCATTTGCAAAGCTTTTCTTTGATTTTATGAGGAAGTTTGTGGTCTTACTGCCTCTTAAAAACCCTATGAAAAACCTGGGCCTCAGGGAAGTGAAAAGACCTACCCAATTATAAGAAATATCACAGCTCAAATTCTAACTCAGATCTTCTGATTTTAAGTCCAATGTTCTCTCTTTCTCTCATTTTCAGACAAGGTCTCCTGTATAGACCAAGCTGGCCTTAGTCTCACAATCCTCCTAAGTGCTGAGAACATAGATCAATATTCTCTTTAAAATGTAAATAATCATTAAAAAAAAAACTCAATCAGAGTAATTTCTGTATTTTTCCATATTAGGGAGTGAGTATTATTGTCTTTTTTAAAGACAAAGATTCACTGAACAGAAGCAATTATTAACTATATTGAAATATTCACAGACAGGAATAAACACAATTTTTGCAAGCTGTTTTAGAGATAGCTTGTCCAAGCACACTTCAGTTTCTAGCAGTTTATTCATAAACAGGAAAAACTGCTTGTTAATCCTTTTTCACTGGCAATTTAATATTTCTTGGGTTAAATTGCTAACACTGTATGGCATAACAATAGTGGGCTTTGTCATTAAAAAAAAACATTTTAGAGGTAGGATTATTTCTATAATTGGCCCAGTGGGCATTTCCTATCACCAGCTGCCTTTTATGAAGGAAGAATTTATCACCTGACTTGCTCTGTGAGAGGAAGTCTGCAGCAGCCAGGATGGAGATGAATCATTCTGATATTTGCTAACTCACATTACTGGTCAGAAAGAAAACCTTAAGGGAGAGGAGAGAAACGGTTTCAAGCCAGTAACTGCAAGCTGGATTCATCTGCCCTGTAGTAGACTTGGGAGACTGATGTGTGTGAGAAAGAGGAAACCCAGCTTTCCAGAAACTCAGAATTCACTTACAGAATAAAAAAGTCTAACATGAAACAATGCTTCTCCAAACCATAGAGATATAACCTGTCACATATGGCTGCATGTACCAGATTTATAATGAACAAGATATTTTCAGTAAATGGGCAGGGCTTTTAAAAATTGCATATATGCACATAAAAATATTTTCTGAGTGTGTATTTTTAAATTTATAAACTCAAAACAATAGGTCCAGAAAAAACAATAATATTTAGTTCCATAAGATCCAAAAAAGATGTATTTGATACTGCTTTTGAGACATTTTATTAGTGAGAAGTCAAAACATTATTTATAAAGACTGTTAAAAATTTTCTCAGTACATAATTTAAGACACCAATTCTTTAAGCTAAAAGTCCTCTGAAGGATTTCAATGTTATGGAAGCACATAGAGTCCAAGATACTCACAAATAAAAAAAATTATTTAATTTTCTAAATTGAAATCTGATTTTATTTTATAAAAGAGTAAAAACACTCTTCTAGTAAATGTCAAAAACATTTTTAAGTTTAAATAGTTTAGGTTTAAAAAATACATTGTAAAAAAACTTGGCTTTATCAGCAGTTTTAAGTCAAAGTGCTTTTAACTAGCTTCTACATCCCTAAAAAAAGAGAAGTCCATAATTAAAGTACTTGTCTATATTCCTCTTGCTATGCTAGTTAGCTAATATGTTTTAAAATTCAGGTTAAGAAGTACTTACCTAAGAATCAGTAGGTGCGTTGCCGTTTGTTAGACTCTTCTCTTGGGGACTCGGCCAGCATAACTTTAAGTCTGACCCCATTGAGAATCTTGCCATGTAAAGTGGCAATGGCATCATTAGCGCTTATTCTATCTGCATACTTGGCATACCCCACATTTTTTCCTGACACAAGGTAAACTTCGATCAGGTTACCAAAACGACTGAAACAAAGTAAAAACATCAACTGAAATAGATAAACCCTGCTGCTCACTTCTATAATGTGGTATTCCATCTTGACTCTTTTTTCATCCTTCTCTCTATATCCAACATTGAATTCATGCCAATGTTACTCCATACACATCTGCTTCTCCACTGATTTCTCTTCATTCTCTTTCACGTCACCTTCCTCATTCAGATTATCTTTCCCTTAGATTATTCCAGTAACTTCTTTACCAGCCTCCTTGCCCTCTCGCTTGCCCCTTTCCAATCCACTCTCCATCCTGTCTTCTGAGAGATCTTTCTAAAACAAAATATGATCACTTAGCCCCTAAAAATCCCCTCAGCAGTTCCCCGCTGCTCTCAAGGTAAGGACAAACTGCTTAAATAGCTTTTGGGCATGGTCTTTGGCCTCGTTAGCTTCGTATTCCCTCATAATCTCTCAAAGTCCATTTTTTAGTAATCTTCTTTCACATTCTTTTTGGAAGGAAAAGCTATCTGTATCCCCAGCTTTATCCTGTGCCAAAATTATTTCTATCTTATTTCTTTCAAGAAGCTTTCTCAGAGTTTCTATGTATATCATACATTCTTTATAGCAGCACCAATCTCACTCATTAGGTTGCAATTTCTCATTGTCTGTTTCCTCATTACATTAGTTCTAAGAGGTTCAGGACTACAATGTTTTTTGGTCTTTTTTTTTTTTAAATATAATATAATGTTTTGTTTACCAATATCTCTAGCACTTAGTATAGTGCTTGCATGACACAGAGGAGTGGCTTAAGATTAAAACTAATGGATCAGTTAAATAAAGGGCAAAATGCTGGAATCATGTGCCTAATGTTTTGTGCAGATCTTTCACAAGCTTCCTATCTATCTGCTTAATTCACTAACAGTTTTTTTGGTGATACTGGGATTGAACTAAGAGACTCATGCTTGCTAGGCAGGTGCTCTACCACTTGAATAACACTGCCAGCCCTTTTTCCAGTGGTTATCTTTGAGATAGGGTCTTGCTTTATGCCTGGGCTGGCCTGGACCATAATCTTCCCTTGCAATCTCTGCCTCCCAAGTAGTTTGTTAGAGGCTTGAGCTACCATGTGCCCAGCTTGACTAACATTTTTGTAAAGCAAACAGGAAAATGACAAAAAGATAAAACTAATGTAAAGGTGTTATATTAAAAATACAAACACGGCAAGATCCTTCCCTGCTTTACACTTATTATGTACTCTTAAATAATCTCCCCTACAATAAAGTATTGTACACTCAATGTGATTACTTACTTCTCAGGATCCAACAGAGCACTGACAAAATGGAAGATGTTTAGTAAATACTGTGCAGCTGAACTACAACTATGAAGGAAAACATATGCAAGAAGAATTCTATTGGACAGGTCTACACAGATGCACCTTCAATCAAGAGACAAACATGTTGTTCATGTTATGTATGCAGGTTTTCAAAACATGCTTTATACTTGTTTTAAGTCTTCAAAACAAAATAACAATGTATTCTGTGTAGAGCCTTAAGATGTGTGACTGGCAAAGAAGAAAAGGAAATGATCATAAGTGAAAATGATTCAAGTAGGGAGTCTTTAAATCCACAGAACAAATCATCTCCTATAGGTATTGGATATTGGATTGAGGAAGTTTCAAGATTGTAAGAATGCTGAAGTTACTGTTTAAATAAATCACACCTTAAAAATGTAACTTTGTAGAAAAGAAGTCTTACCAGAATATGTCCTCTAATATGTCTAAAGGTAAAGGATGAGGATTGAACACGATAAAAAGTCTTTCTTTCACAGGAGTTTCAGGAGGGGCTTTTTTTTTGCATGATGGAAGTATAACATCTGTCTGGATTTGAGGCAACTGCGATCCAGAACCTCCTCCAAATTGCTGCCCAAGAGTTAAGAACAAAAGCAGAAAAAGAGAACCTGTAATTCAGGAATATTTAACTAAGAGCTAAAAATTGTGTATCATGGCATCTATGTGTTCCTCTACTACAGCTATGAAAATTTTCTTACTTAAGTCAAAATAAAGATCATATTTATTTATACTGTTGACTATATTATAGTGGTTAAATTCTTACTGCTTACCAGAAATTGCTGCTGATTTGGGTTATTCCACACCATTGATGCAAGCTGTGCAGCTACCATCTGTGTTGCCATTTTTCTAAGGAGACTGGAGACAATAACTAATAATTTACAGAAAACTAGAGATGTTCAGCCTCTTAACAGTAATTTGTTTTGTGTGACTTCCTCACCTGAGAAGTCAACTGTTTTCTATTTCATTCTTCAAGTCACCATCATGTACACCCAAAGCTTGGCTTTGACACTCCTGAAATGGTACTTACTCTGTTGCATTGCTCCCATCATCGATGAAGGAAACACCTATTCGATTCCCTGGAGGGTACTGAAATCCATGCAGCTTATACTTTGCATAAATAGCTGAGGCTACATTAAAATACTGAACCACTCCATGACCTAAAATAGATAATATATGTAAATGAAAAAGAAAGCAGAGTAAATTAGGAAGGCCTATGTTACAGTGTAGCTCAAAGGTAAACAATATAGGACCCTGATTCGCATACAACTGGTAAATACAGAATCAAATGTATCAGAAAACAAAGTCCAGTTAAACATGTGTGCAATGCTGTATTCCTACAAAGGGAAACATAAATCAGATTTTGGTATGTAGCCCAGGCTAGCCTCAAACTCATGATCCTCCTGCTTCAGCTTCCTGGGTACTGGGATGAGAGGCATGTATAACCATGCTCAGCTTGGCTTTTTTTATATCATATCAATATACCTAAGAACCTAAATTTTTATTCTTTGAAATTTATTTTTTTATTCTTTGAAATTAAAATTTTTTTTTGTATCCCACCTGGTAGGAAATAAAATGATAAGTGATATATGAAAAGGATATATACTCAGCTAGCTGTAGCAGTAGAGAGAGAAAAAAGTAGTATGAAAAACTAAAAGGTAGAGGGTCTCAGATCAGAAGTCACCAATTTCAAATTCCTTTGAAAAGAATTCAGTTACAGGGAAAGATTTCATTTCAAGAGGGTGATGTTGAAAGGAGGAACCATTTTATACTAGAGTTCATAAATGGAGAGCCAGGAGTTTGTGACACAACCAAAAGATTTTCACAATATACCCACTTTGGGGAAAAAACCACTATTATGATTTCATGTTCTTCTCTAAGCCCAAGCATCCAATGTTATAATGAAATTAAAACACAGAAATCAAATGACCATATGAAATAAATTCAAATAGAATTCTAACTATAGGATGACATATCTATGAATCAAAAGGTGATCCAAGCCAGGCCCTGGCGGCTCACGCCTCGAATCCTAGCTACTCAGGAAGCAGAGATCAGGAGGATCATGGTCTGAAGCCAGCCTGGGCAAATAGTTTGTGAGACCCTATCTTGAAAAAAACCTTCACAAAAAAGGATTGGTGGAGTGGCTCAAGGTGTAGGCCCTATGTTCAAACCCCAGTACCTCAAAAAGAAAAAAAAAAACATGATCCAATGATGTACATTTGTCAGACTTGTCAGACATAGCCACATAGGAAAATAATAAAGAAGATAGAAGAACAAATACATTTCAACATACAGATAAATCATAGGGGGGAGGGGGATACAAAACAAATGAAATTGCAAGTACATATAACAAATGTGCATAAAATATGTATGCCTAGGAGTCTTAGAACAAAGAATACAAGCATAAAATTGGGTAAAGTTGGAGATGGCTCAAAGTAAGTTCAGGCAGAAAGATGTGCTTAATAAAAACCAAAAGCTCAACACACAAAGAGGGGTTAAGCTAACACTAGATAACAGGTCTATAATAAATTAACTAGTTAACAAGTTCAAATATTAGAGCCTTGCTTCTACTGAGAATTAGGATAAGGACAGACTAGGGCATGAAGATGCTTGAAATGATGGGAGAGAATTTCATTTGGGGTTATCAAGTTTAAGAAAATGAGACTAAGGGATGGTTTCTAAGGAGAAACGTTGAGAGTTTTAATCAAACAGTACAGAGACTCTAGCCACTGTTGTACAACTAGAAATAGAGACTGCTCTATTTTGGGGAGATGAAATATTTTTTATAAAATGGATGACTTTGTATAAAGGAGATAGACCCCCAGGAATTTGTTTATTAATGTTTCATTGGATTTTAAAACATAATGAAGAGAAGGAAAACTAAAACTACTGTCACATAAACAGTATCTGACATAAAAACTGTCATTGGAGAAAAGCCTTTTTAACAAAACACATTTTAACAAAATACCTAAAAACAACATGGACATTGTCTTACCATAATTTGAGTAAGGATCACGTTGAACTTCACAATACTCTAGTCCTGGTATTATATCAAAAATGCTGAAAAGCTGCTCTTCAGTGAAGGGAACTCTTGATACAACTGACAGGCGTTTGGAGATAGCTTCCTGGCCTCTGCTATCATTCTTGTCAAAACTTGAAAATTCAGATTGTTGTTCTCCAACAAAATAAAAAAAAGTAAATCTTTAAATTTCTATACCTTCAAAAATTCATGAACATTTCACGTACTAGAAAATAAAAAGTTCACTGTACCAAAGAAAGGTACCATATTTTGTGGTGTGCTTTCATTCATCAGCATTACCAAAAGGGACCAATGACAAGAAAATAGACAAATCTCCCTATCCTCCTACTTCCCATGCAGAAATATAAGCAGAGATGTGTAGTTTAATCCCACAGGAGTAAGTTTAGTCAGTAAAAATGAAAAATATGGGCAAGTATTGTACCTCAAATTTTATGCTCTTAACACCCACAGACCTTACTTTCATCACTCATTTCCCCTTTTTCCAGCTTCTATAACTCTGATTTTAAAGCTGCAGTAGTTTTGAGAAAAAAAATTAGGACTCACACTGAGGGTATATCTGAATACAACTTTTATACTTTTTGGTCAGCTACATAAAGGCAGAAGTTCACTCAAAAATGACACCAACACAGTTTAACATGTAGATAATGCACATCCAACCTAAGAAAGCTATAATTGGGAATAAGTTAAAATAGGTGTGGGAATAAGTTAAAATAGGTGTTAAGTATTCAGGACATTAGAAGATATAATCAACTTTTTAGTTAAACAAAAATAAAAACTACATTTAAGATTTTTATTCACTAGGTGAGATTTATAGATTGTTGATGAAAGTACAGTTTAAAAACTCAAATTAGACTGCATATACTACACACACTATTTAAGTAAAGATAGTCCACTTACCAAATGGAAACAGATTTACTCTAGGTTCATGTCCCAAACCCTCTTGCCTCATATTACCATAATAATCTTGATCTGAGGACTCAGATGCTTTATTTTTAGGTTCAGCCAAGATAGCCCTAAAACCTGAAGGGGAAAAAAAAAAAACAAAGAATCCATGAATTTCAAACTTCATAGCAAACTTAACAGACCTGTAAGTATACATCATTGCTAGTGCCTAATTTAGCTTTATAAATATAATCATACAAAGCAAAATCTATACAATGGCCATCTCCACCAGATGCCAAATTGCTTTCTGAAATACGGCAACTATTGCAGATACCATTGTTTATTCACCCAGGCTTCTCAACATCAAAATCCTAATGGGTGTCTTTGTATTTAACCTGTCAGCAAAATTCTTCTTTTGAAATATTCTTAGAATATGTTATCTTTCATTCTAACTTCTCTGCCTGTTTTAAATTTAGGTTCTCTTCAATCAATTATAATATCCATTTTACTAGACTTGTTTCTGGACCAAGGGTTCTTTTTTTTTTTGCAGGGCTAAAATTCCCAAATTTATTCATCTTTCATGTCATATGTGGTTTTTCTTTTTTAAATTGTTTTATTATTCATATGTGCATACAAGGCTTGGGTTATTTCTCCCCCCTGCCCCCACCCCCTCCCTTACCACCCACTCTGCCCCCTCCCTCTCCCCCCACCCCCTCAATACCCAGCAGAAACTATTTTGCCCTTATCTCTAATTTTGTTGAAGAAAGAGTATAAGCAATAATAGGAAGGAACAAGTGTTCCTGGTTGAGATAAGGATAGCTATACAGGGAGCTGACTCACATTAATTTCCTGCGCGTGTGTGTTACCTTCTAGGTTAATTCTTTTTGATCTAACCTTTTCTCTAGTTCCTGGTCCCCTTTTCCTATTGGCCTCAGTTCCTTTTAAGGTATCTGCTTTAGTTTCTCTGTGTTAAGGGCAACAAATGCTAGCTAATTTTTTAGGTGTCTTACCTATTCTCACCCCTCCCTTGTGTGCTCTCGCTTTTATCATGTGCTCAAAGTCCAATCTCCTTGTTGTGTTTGCCCTTGATCTAATGTCCACATATGAGAGAGAACATACGATTTTTGTGGACCAAGGGTTCTTAACTAGGGGTCCAAGGATGAGCTTCAAAAAGCTGGGAGGTTCCACCAACAAAATGCTCATGCATATGTGTATGTGGTGTGGTCCTACTGCAAGGGTTCATAGCTTTCATGATGCTACTCAGTGGCTTCAAATACGACAAAAAGAGCCAGTCTGAATTCTTTCTTGGGAAATACTGTAGTTAGATTAACTGCTTTATTATTTCTAAGCAATCTACAAGAAAATTCTAAATTGGACTGAGCTTGAACTCTTTATAACCTCCCAAATATGGTTCCAATAAAACTAGTTAAACTTTGTCTCAAAATTTCTCAGCAGGAATAGACAGTTGCTTTCATAACATGAAGGATGAAATATGTTTTATTTTTGGCTCTATGGCTCTGCTAATACTGCTTCTGCCTTATCTATGACAAACGCAAGTCCTACTTCCTCTGTAGAAGTTCCCATGCTTACTCAAAGAACTTTCTTTTCACCATTGACCACTGTCCATATACAAATATCTTTTAATTTGTTGAATTCTTATAGAAACTACTATAAATAACAGTAACTTTGGCAGAAATCTCATTTTTTTTTTGAGACAGTCTTGCTATGTAGTTCAGTCTGGCCTCAAACTTATGATCTTCCTACCTCAGTCACCCAAGTGCTGGGATTACAGTTATGCACCACTATGCCTGGCAAAGAATTAGCAATGTCTGCTTGTTTCTCAGTTCTGGATAGAATTCAGGTCTCAGTAGCCAAGCACTCTACCACTGAGCTTCACCCCCAGCTAAAGATCTCGATACATATTGAAGGCCTAGGCTGGAGGTGTGGCTCAAGTGGTATACCGATCTTCCTAGCAAGCACAGGGTCCTTAGTTCAAACTCTAGTACATATATATATATATATATATATACATATATATATATGACCTATTACTGTGCTGCATATTTGGGGTGATAGAAGAAAGACAAGACATTTTGCTTTTAAAAGAAACCTTAAAAAAATTCTTCTATTATTCTTTATTTTTTGCCTATTAGATCCTGGCTAATATAGATATAAAATCCATAAATGCCAAGAATGCCATCTTTTTCATTTATATCCCTCTACTTAGCATCTTGATGAGTATACCATAGGCTCTTAATTAAGGCTAGCTAAATGAGAAATTTAGAAGAATCTAAGAAGAAAATTTTGGTGTGAAACTTAGAGGTGTCTAAGAATTCTATTGATTAACAGTAATTCTTTCCTGAGGTATAGATTTTCTTAATATCCTAAACCCAGCAATTTATTCATCTTATTTCTAAAAGTCAATGTAATTAGAAATATGATGACAACAAATATTCTTCTTGACTTCTTTAAAATTCTTATTCTTTATTATACATACTAGTTACAGCAGGAGATCCAATTATCGTCACTTTAGTTTGAAATTAACCCTGTCTATAGTTAATTGCTTATAATAGTAAATCTTATAAATCTTATCCTTAATATATATGCTTATTAGTATATTAAATTCTCTTTAGGGTTTAAGTCAAATATGAGTGTATATAAAGAACAAGATCTGCCGGGTGTGGTGGGGCACAACTGTAATACCAATACTTCAGAGGTGGAAGCAGGAGGATTGCAAGTTTGAGGCCAGATTCAAGTTCTCACTACACAGTGAGACCCTGTCTCAAAATAAACAGACAAAAAAGATTTAAAAACCCAGAAAGGGTAAATCAAAGTTTTAATGCTTTAAATTCTAAAATATTATTAAAAAGTCAAAATCCTATCCAAATAATAACTAAAGTATCCATCACACTTGCTATCGTATTTCTCTCCAAGACAGTACCTCAATGAATGCTTAACCTTAATTCCACAATTAAGTATCTATGATCTTATCCTTGGATCATACATACTTAAACATCTACTGCTAAGATTAAATTAGCAGTTTTCATTACCAGCAAAAACCAGAGGTAGATTCAATCATTTGGAATAATCAGCTATTCTACGTTTTGCAGGAAGTTATACTACAGAGCACAAGTACACACTCAAGGGGTGAGTGTGAGCTTCTCAAGAGAGAGGCAGAAAACCAGAATTTAAAAAAGCCTTTTACAATGTTAAAAGCCACATTCTTACTTCTATCACAGTTTTCTATTGCTTGGGCAGCTTGTGATGGTTTTAAATATCTTACGTATCCCAAACCTTTACTTTCTCCAGTGACTTTATTCTTAATAATGCTGCAATACTCGATATCTCCATACACCTATAAGAGTAAAAAGAAATGATTTAGGGGACTCAAAATTAAGAATTCAGCAGGCTATTTCAGAACTAACTTAAAATTTATGATTGTCTGTGCCTCTTGCATGCAAATAAAGAAATTCTTCAAGTATGTATAGAATTTCATACTGTTTGTTTCACAGACAAGGAAGCTAGGCCTGAGAGAAACCAAGTTAACTTCCTAAGTCACAGAGGAACTAAGTCCTGGAGAGAAAGAACTTGTAAATGGTCTCCATAGCTCTAGCAATGGTTAAGGGCTGGGCTCTGAAACTGGACGGTCTAGATTCAAATCCTGACTCAGTCACTTACTAATTAGGCAGTTTACTATCTGCTCTGTGCCTGTCTCTTTATCTGTTGAAGGGGCAAACAGCAGTACCTACTGCTTTCTTTTATGCAGTAAGGGTAAGGATCAACTCAGAGCCTCATACTTGCTCACAACTTGAGCCTGCCCCCAGTCCTCACAGGACTGTTTTATGTTTTAAATGAATTAATCTATGCTAAGTGCTTAGATGGAGCCTGGGAAATACTGAACACTCATCTTTAGCTGCAATTGTTTATCTGTTTTCTAATAGGAACATAAATGATTGGGTATTCTTTTGAAAGAGAACAACTCAAAATACAGCTCCAAAACACAATAGTTCACTCAGAACATGAATACTCTGTGAGAAATATGCAGTAATTAATTTTTTTTGACGGTACTGGGGTTTGAACTCAGGACTTCCCGTTTGCTAGGCTGATGCTCTACTACTTGAACCACTCAGTCAGATCAACATTTTTCCCCCTTTATTCATTTATTCATATGTGCAAACATTGTTTGGGCCATTTCTCCCCACTGCCCCCTGCCCCCTCCTTGTCCCCCTCCAACCCCTCGCTTCCAGGCAGAACCTCTTCTGCCCTCTTCTCCAATTTTGTTGAAGAGTAGACATAAGCAATAACAAGAAAGACATAGCATTTTTGCTAGTTGAGATAAGGATAGCTATACAGAGAGATTTCTAGCATTGCTTCCATGCAAATGTATATTACAACCCAAACTGATTCATCTCTACCAGACCTCTCACTACTTCCTGGTCACCTTCCCAAATTGACCTCTGTTGGTTTTTTTTTTTTTTGCCAGTAATTTTTTTTTATTCATATGTGCATACAATGTTTGGGTCATTTCTCCCCCCTTCCCCACCACCTCTTTTACCCTCCACAGCCCCCTCCTTCTCCCCCCTCACCCCCTCTCTACCTGGCAGAAACTGTTTTACCCTTATCTCTAATTTTGTTGAAGAGAAAGTATAAGCAATAATAGGAAGGACCAAGGGTTTTTCTAGTTGAGATAAGGGTAGCTATACAGGGAGTTGACTCACATTAATTTCCTATGCATGTGTGTTACCTTCTAGGTTAATTCTTCTTGATCTAACCTTTTCTCTACTTCCTGGACCCCTTCTCCTATTGGCCTCAGTTGCTTTAAAGTATCTGCTTTAGCTTCTCTGCGTTGAGGGCAACAAATGCTATCTAGTTTTTTAGGTGTCTCACCTATCCTCATACCTCCCTTGTGTGCTTTTGCTTTATCATGTGATCAAAGTCCAATCCCCTTGTGTTTGCCCTTGATCTAATGTCCGCATATGAGGGAGAACATATGATTTTTGGTCTTCTGGGCCAGGCTAACCTCACTCAGAATGATGTTCTCCAATTCCATCCATTTACCAGCGAATGATAACATTTCGTTCTTCTTCTTGGCTGAGTTAAATTCCATTGTGTATAAATACCACATTTTCTTAATCCATTCGTCAGTAGTGGGGCATCTTGGCTGTTTCCATAACTTGGCTATTGTGAATAGTGCTGCAATAAACATGGGTGTGCAGGTGCCTCTGGAGTAACCAATGTCACATTCTTTTGGGTATATCCCCAAGAGTGATATTGCTGGATCATATGGTAAATCAATGTTTAGATTTTTAAGTAGCCTCCAAATTTTTTTCCAGAGTGGTTGCACTAGTTTACATTCCCACCAGCAGTGTAAGAAGGTTCCTTCT
The DNA here is from genome assembly GCF_047511655.1 of Castor canadensis. Classification (NCBI taxonomy): domain Eukaryota; kingdom Metazoa; phylum Chordata; class Mammalia; order Rodentia; family Castoridae; genus Castor; species Castor canadensis. The sequence continues at coordinate 130,604,178 of NC_133389.1, read as the reverse complement.
CCCCCCCCACCCCGCATCCTTGCCAACACCTGTTGTTCGTAGTGTTGCTAATGATGGCTATTCTAACAGGGGTGAGGTGGAATCTTAGTGTGGTTTTAATTTGCATTTCCTTTATTGCTAGAGATGGTGAGCATTTTTTCATGTGTTTTTTGGCCATTTGAATTTCTTCTTTTGAGAAAGTTCTGTTTAGTTCACTTGCCCATTTCTTTATTGGTTCATTAGTTTTGGGAGAATTTAGTTTTTTAAGTTCCCTGTATATTCTGGTTATTAGTCCTTTGTCTGATGTGTAGCTGGCAAATATTTTCTCCCACTCTGTGGGTGGTCTCTGCAGTTTAGAGACCATTTCTTTTGTTGAGCAGAAGCTTTTTAGTTTTATGAAGTCCCATTTATCTGTGCTATCTCTTAGTTGCTGTGCTGCTGGGGTTCCATTGAGAAAGTTCTTGCCTGTACTTATTAATTCCAGAGTATTTCCTACTCTTTCCTATACCAACTTTAGAGATTGGGATCTGATATTAAGATCCTTGATCCATTTTGAGTTAATCTTGGTATAGGGTGATATACATGGATCTAGTTTCAGTTTTTTGCAGACTGCTAACCAGTTTTCCCAGCAGTTTTTGTTGAAGAGGCTGTCTTTTCTCCATTGTATATTTTTAGCGCCTTTGTCAAAGACAAGTTGGTTATAGTTGTGTGGGTTCATATCTGGGTCTTCTATTCTGTTCCACTGGTCTTCATGTCTGTTTTTGTGCCAGTACCATGCTGTTTTTATTGTTATTGCTTTGTAATATAGTTTGAAGTCGGGTATTGTGATACCTCCAGCATTGTTCTTTTTTTTTTTCTCTAATTTTATTTTATTTTATTTATTTATTTTTTGGGGGATGATATGTCCTTTATTTTTTTTTTTTATTATTCATATGTGCATACAAGGCTTGGGTCATTTCTCCCCACTGCCCCCACCTCCTCCCTTACCACCCACTCAGCCCTCTCCCTCTCCCCCCCCACCCCCTCAATACCCAGCAGAAACTATTTTGTCCTTATTTCTAATTTTGTTGTAGATAGAGTATAAGCTATAATAGGAAGGAACAAGGGTTTTTGCTGGTTGAGATAAGGATAGCTATACAGGGCATTGACTCACATTGATTTCCTGTGCGTGGGTGTTACCTTCTAGGTTAATTCTTTTTGATCTAACCTTTTCTCTAGTTCCTGGTCTCCTTTTCCTATTGGCCTCAGTTGCTTTTAAGGTATCTGCTTTAGTTTCTCTGCATTAAGGGCAACAAATGCTAGCTAGTTTTTTAGGTGTCTTACCTATCCTCACCCCTCCCTTGTGTGCTCTCACTTTTATCATGTGCTCAAAGTCAATCCCCTTGTTGTGTTTGCCCTTGATCTAATGTCCACATATGAGGGAGAACATAATTTTTGGTCTTTTGGGCCAGGCTAACCTCACTCAGAATGATGCTCTCCAATTCCATCCATTTACCAGCGAATGATAACATTTCGTTCTTCTTCATGGCTGCATAAAATTCCATTGTGTATAGATACCACATTTTCTTAATCCATTCGTCAGTGGTGGGGCATCTTGGCTGTTTCCATAACTTGGCTATTGTGAATAGTGCCGCAATAAACATGGGTGTGCCGGTGCCTCTGGAGTAACCTGTGTCACAGTCTTTTGGGTATATCCCCAAGAGTGGTATTGCTGGATCAAATGGTAGATCAATAGCTAGCTTTTTAAGTAGCCTCCAAATTTTTTCCCAGAGTGGTTGTACTAGTCTACATTCCCACCAGCAGTGTACGAGGGTTCCTTTTTCCCCCACATCCTTGCCAACACCTGTTGTTAGTGGTGTTACTAATGATAGCTATTCTAACAGGAGTGAGGTGGAATCTTAGCGTGGTTTTAATTTGCATTTCCTTTATTGCTAGAGATGGTGAGCATTTTTTCATGTGTTTTCTGGCCATTTGAATTTCTTCTTTTGAGAAAGTTCTGTTTAGTTCACTTGCCCATTTCTTTATTGGTTCATTAGTTTTGGGAGAATTTAATTTTTTAAGTTCCCTATATATTCTGGTTATCTGTCCTTTGTCTGATGTATAGTTGGCAAATATTTTCTCCCACTCTGTGGGTGTTTTCTTCAGTTTAGAGACCATTTATTTTGATGAGCAGAAGCTTTTTAGCTTTATGAAGTCCCATTTATCTGTGCTATCTCTTAGTTGCTGTGCTGCTGGGGTTTCGTTGAGAAAGTTCTTACCTATACCTACTAATTCCAGAGTATTTCCTACTCTTTCCTGTATCAACTTTAGAGTTTGTGGTCTGATAGTAAGATCCTTGATAGCATTGTTCTTTTGACTGAGTATTGCGTTGGCTATTCGTGGCCTCTTGTGTTTCCATATAAATTTAACGGTAGATTTTTCAATCTCTTTAATGAATGTCATTGGAATTTTGATGGGAATTGCATTAAACATGTAGATTACTTTTGGGAGTGTAGACAGTTTTACTATGTTGATTCTACCAATCCATGAGCATGGGAGATCTCTCCACTTTCTATAGTCTTCCTCAATCTCTTTCTTCAGAAGTTTATAGTTTTCCTTGTAGAGGTCGTTCACATCCTTTGTTAGGTTTCCACCTAGGTATTTGATTTTTTTTTGAGGCTATTGTAAATGGAATTGTTGTCATATATTCTTTCTGTTTGTTCATTATTAGTGCATAGAAATGCTAATGATTTTTCTATGTTGATTTTATATCCTGCTACTTTGCTATAGCTATTGATGGTGTCTAGGAGCTTTTGAGTAGAGTTTTTTGGGTCTTTAAGGTATAGGATCATGTCTTCTGCAAACAGGTATATTTTGACAGTTTCTTTACCTATTTGCATTCCTTTTATTCCTTCTTCTTGCCTAATTGCTCTGGTTAGGAATTCCAGTACTATGTTGAATAGGAGTGGAGATAGTGGGCATCCTTGTCTAGTTCCTGATTTTGACGTCTGTCGTTTTAAAGTTACTACATTAGCACCTCTGCAGTGGGCACATCAAACACTTTTAAGTTTTGGGTTTCCTAATTTTCCCTATTCCTCCTGTATGTGTCCTCCCCTTAGCGTGTGACCCATGTCTATTAATATTACTGCTTTTATTTTAGGTCTAAAGTCCGCGTATGAGGGAGAACATATGATTTTTGGCCTTCTGAGCCTGGTTAACTTCACTTAAGATGATGTTCTCCAGTTCCATCCATTTACTTGCGAATGACAAGATTTCATTCTTCTTCATGGCTGAGTAAAAGTCCATTGTGTATAAATACCACATTTTCTTAATATATTTGTCAGTAGTGGGGCATCCTGGCTGTTTCCATAACTTGGCTATTGTGAATAGTGCTGAAATAAACATGGGTGTGCAGGTGCCTCTGGAGTAACCTGAGTCACATTTCTTTGGGTATATCCCCAGGAGTGGGATTGCTGGATCATATGGGAGATCTATGTTTAGTTTTTAAAGAAGCCTCTGTATTGTTTTCCAGAGTGGTTGTACTAGCTTGCATTCCCACCAGCAGTGTATGAGGGTTCTGTTTTCCCCAGATCCTTGCCAATGCATGTTGTTGGTGGTATTTTTGATGGTGGCTATTCTGACAGGGATGAGGTGGAATCCTGGTATAGTTTTGATTTGCATTTCCTTTATGGCTAGAAATGGTGAACATTTTTTCATGTTTTTTGGTCATTTGAATTTCTTCTTTTGAAAAAGTTCTGTTTAGTTCACGTGCCCATTTCTTTATTGGCTCATTGATTTTGGAGGAGTTTAGTTTTCAACATTTGTTTTTAATGTTGTAAGAATTCTGGGGTATAAATTCTTGATATTTATTATTTTCTAGAACTTTCGTTAACCAATTAGTAACTTAATTACAATACATTTAGACAAAAATGTCTTATTTATTCACTTAGAAAAAGATAAAAAGTTATTAATATGGAAGGCAAAATGTTTTTTCCTTAGTATTGGAGGAAGTATGGGATGTAAATTTTGGGCATTTGTTCTTTTTGAAGTATTTTAATCAGATCTTAATTGGGGTAGGGTAGAGGGCATTTGAAAATTACTTTTATTTGGTCAGGTTCAGTGGCTTATACCTATAATCCCAGCTACTTTGTAGGCAGAAATGAGGAAGATCTCAGTTTGAGGCCAGTCTGGGAAATATAAATAAGCAAGGCCCCCAGCTCAACCAATAAGCTGGATGTGGTGGTAAGTGCTTGTCATCCTACTTATGCACAAGGCAAAACCAGGAGGGTCACAGTCTGGCCAGCCCAAAATGCAAGACCCTGTGAGGAGAGACTATATTCTGCTCCCTGGGGGATAGTTCCCCATGGAAAAGTAACTTCTCCATTAGGTTGAAAGCGCCCTGATTCTTTCTGTATAGTACCATTCAACATTTTCCCTTCCTTCCCATCTTTGGCCATGGAGGCTGAGGTATTCAGTTTAAATACTTCAAAGCACTGACTTAGGAACTATTGAAGAGTACAGTCTGTTCAGAGAATTTCAGAGTCTGGAAATGGAGATGGAGCTATTTTGTGTAATGATAGAGTCCAAGAAAATCCTTAGACAAGAAGGCTAAGAACTGAGACAAATGCTAAGATGTTATTGTTTTAAGATTGGCAATGTATTGTTATCTCTAAAATTCTACCTTTATAACATGGGAATATAATGGCTATCTTGGTCAGATGTAACTTGGGTTCAAGAAAATCAGACAAACTTGCATTAATAAAAAGAAAACACACTATTAAGAAAAAAAAAGTCAATGCTAAAAAGGATTTAAAGTTATTTTCTAATTTCATTTACTATGATCTATAGTTCAGAACTGTAGTTTTCTTTCTTAAATATAACTCCTTCGGAGACCCAATTTTGAAACGAAAATTCTTCAAAGAATAAATCTTTCTGTGTATAAGTAAAATGTCAACATATCACAGGCCCATTATAAACAACAGCTAATACAGCTCACATACTCTCTATGAGAAGCAATTAAATGAGTGATAAGGGAGTGCTCTACAATGTTAAAGACCAAGAGCAGGCTGTGGGCTCAGAGTGGGTTTAAATCTTGCCTCTACCACCTAATAGTTGTGTAAATTTACTTAAAATTCTCTGGACTTTGCACTTCATTTTTCTGAATCTATATTTTTACGATAACTTGGACAGGCAGCCCCTATTACTCTTTTTTAGTTTTCAATAACTGTACAATATTTAAGGGTTGAGTTATGACATATACTAGTTGATTAGAAAACTTAAGTACCTTAAATTTTTCCCGTAGATCTTCTTCTGTATAGGACTTTGGTATCATAACAAAGATTCTTGTAAGTTCTTCATCTTCAACATCTCGGTGACTTCCAGATGATCTGGACTGAGCAATGAAAACCTAAGACACAGAGGGGTGAATATGATCAAAGTACATCGTATACATGTATGAAAATGTCATAAACCCATTCTTCTGTACAACGAAAAGAATGACCTCAAAAATAAAAAGAAAACCTAAGAAACACAAAAACCCCCAAATAATGTCAACTCTAACTTTTCCTATTCCTTAAGTATACCTAATTTATGATTGCATTTATGCAATTCATGTTAGACCAAAATGTAATGTGATGGGGTCTTATAAAATTTTTTTCAAAGATAATTGTTATTTATCTAACACCCACCTGAATTGTGTTTTTTCCCAAATGCATATTTGACTAGCAAGAGCAGATCACACATGGAACTTAAGAAGAATGTGTAACTTGCAGTTGTAAGACACAGTGCTCAGTAAGTGTCCATTATACACTTGATGGTTGTTAAAATATTACCTATCTTTATTTTCTTTGTGTACTTGTTCTATCAGACACTAAGAGGAATACAAAATCTGATATTAATTCATTCTTCCTCTTTGAGTTCTGCCAACAATGCTTTGGACTGGGGATGTAGCTCAGTGCTAGTGCTTACCTAGAATGTCTGAAGCCTTGGGTTTGATCCCCAGCACTGCCCCAACCCCTTACTTCATGTATTCTGAAGCTCTATCACTGGCTGTATAAACAAATTGATTATGTGGTTTTTCACCAATAATTTCATTCTTATGAAATTACCCTCACTGTTAATACTCCATGTGTTGAAGTCCATTTTGTCTGATACCACACCAGCTTTTTTTTTTTTTTAACCCTTTGATTTTAAAAAACTTAGTATCTCGAAAGTATGTGTTTTGTAAACAGCATTTAGTTGTGTCTGGGTTTTTTGGTGGTACTGGGGTTTGAACTCAGGGCTTTGTGTTTGCAAGGAAGGCATTCTAGCTACTACTTGAGCCAGACCTTCAATTAGTTGGGTCTTTTTGTTGTTGTTTTAATCCTTACAATCTCTTCCCTTTAACTGGAGTGCTTAGTTCATTTACATTTAATGTAACTACTGATGCAGTTGGGTTTAAGTCCAGATGGTCATATTTTTAATTTTCTTTCTAATATTAATCTATAGAACAGGTACCATAACTATATTCAGTGATTATCCAAATGATTTCATATGTGAGGAAATGCACAGAAGGCTCTATTATCTAATACTGGCAATTTAGTTCTACAGAAACATTTTCAGTGATATTAGAGTACTCTGAATATAATTTACTTTGTAGTAGTGCTTTTATTTCTAAATTTGTCTTGATAACTATTCTAGAGGAATATTAATATTTGTGACTAAAATTGTAGACTTGCTCATACAGCTATCAGCATAAGTTTAATCAACTTGATATGGTATAAATTAACATACATACAAGGCTCGTTAACGTTTTTTTTTGTGTGTGTGTGTGTCCTTTAAAGGGGCAGTATAACATTTAAGTATGAGATAACCTGGACTATGGAATTCCAGAGTAGGAGGCAGCAACCCAAAGGACACTGAATTTAGACAGCTGTGGGATTTTATAAATGTCGAAAAGAATTTTAGTACCATAGGAAGAGGTTGCTACTTTTGCTCAGAAGAGTGTGTCAGAGAGGCATAGTATCCTGCTTACAAGACAAATCTGGAGACATATTCCCAGATGCAGTATACTTACAGTAATTCCTTCAGTAGTCTACACTATGTGCCAAGCACTGTTAGAGATGTCACTAATCGAGTACTGAGCAATGCAGAAATGGCCTACTAGAAAATCAGTATAGTAGATGCACCAGTAATGAATGATTATAATAGAGAAATACAAAAAGGGAAGCTCTAAGAATACGCAAAAACACTGGAGGAAAAAAGGAGCCTTAGATAAGATGAAATGGGAGGCACCATCAGATCACAAATTTCAAAATTTTAGAATGAAGTATTTAAAAACTCTGATAAAGGACAGTATCTATGAAGAACCAAACCTTCAACAAAATTACATGCTCAGCACCCCTTTCCTTCCAAAGGACAGGTAAAGATGACAATTTAAGCAACTGCCACATCCTCTGGATGGGGTCCCAGCTAGACAGATGTAAGCAGCAACATAATACTAGAAGGATAAATTAAGTCAAATAATCCTGAAAATGACCCTTCTTGCCATTACCTTAAATTCACAGAAGACTAAGTATAGAAATTAAGTATAAAGCACCACGAGTGTGAATGAAGAATACACAAAGAAGCATTTAATAATAATAATGCAAAACCCACACGACTATCACAGTGATTTGGCTCATTTCAGGGTAGTGTTGCTTTACTCTACTTTCAAAGAAAAGTGGCATTAACAGAGAGGGTTAATAACCAAATGTATGCCACTAATCCTTCACAAATGGGGACTTATTTTAAATAATTAAAAAAAAAAACCCAGCATGCTGCAATCACAGCTACTCAGGAGGGAGAGACCAGGGAGGACTGCAAGTTCAAGATCAGACTAGGCAAAGAGCTAGCAGAGACTCATCTCAATTAGCAAGCTGGGCACGGTGGTACAAGCCTGTCTGTAATCCCAGCTACATGAGAGGTGTAGGTAGGATGATCACTGTCTGGGCTAGTCCTGGGCAAAAAGTACTAACCTCTATCTGAAAAATAACGGAAGCAAAAAAGGGCTGGGGACGTGGCTTAGGAGGTAGAGAAGAGGTCTAGGTCCCTGAGTTCAAACTTCACTACCGCCAAACGCAACACACACACACACACACAAAAGCATAAACACTATGGTGATAGTCGTTTAAATGCCTGCACTTAATATTGCACACAAGCATACTTTTATCCGGATCTGGGAAAAGGCCCAACACCAGAGGACCACAGATTAATGCCCCTGTATGGTAAGTTAAGTCCCCTGTCTACCTGAGGAAAAGCAGAGCCAGCCGTTCCACACACAGCAAACCTAAGCGTCTGGGCAGGAGGGTCAGAAAGGCCTCTCGGTAGGATGGTGAGTGGGCCGTGATCTAAAGCAGCAAGGAGAACCGAGCCTCTGCGGCTCTGCTCCTGGACTGGCTGCAGCTGCCCCGGCCACTCTCCCCATATTTGCGTCCCGAAGCCTCGGGGGCGGGGTCCTCTCCTCAATGCCCCCCAGGCCAGATCCCGGGGGCCGTGTCCCGCCCCGCCCGCCCCCGCCCCCGCCCCCGCCCCCCGCACCTTGATGGGCTTAGTGTCGTTGGGGCCAAGGCACTGTCCGTGCATCTCCTCCATGGCCCTGCAGGCCTGCGAGCTGCGGGCGAACTTGACGAAAGCAATGCCCTTGGACTCCTTGGTGTGCTTGTCCCGCACCACCCAGATGTCCTGGATGTCGCCGAAGGGCGAGAAGCGCTCCCGCAGCACCGACTCGGGCGTGTACTTGCTGATCACCAGGAAGATGCGGCTGTTGGGCGGCTCGTCCAGGCTGTCCACGCCGGGACGGAAGCCTCCGCCGCTCGCAGAGCTGCCGGCCTCGTCCATGGCGCACCTCCTCGCGGGGCGCGGGAGCCGGGCCCTGGCCCCACTCCGTCCTCTCCACTGCTGCGGCGCCCGCCACCGCGGTCCCGCACCCAGTCGTCGCAGGTCAGCCGCTCCGCTTCCGGAATACAGAGGAGTCCGCGTCAGGCGCTGTCCAGCCGCGCAGGGTGCTGCTTCAGGGGAGCCACTCGGGCGCCCCCTGGCGCCAGGGAGGACTCTGACAAGTCCAGGCCTGCCCAGCTGAAACCAGGTCCAATTCTTGGTCCCTGCGGCCAGGATTGCTCTGTCTGGTGCACTGACGTTCCCCGACGCTGGCGCTCTCCCACCCCCAAATCCTAGGGTTCTTCTCCAAAACTTACCCTTGTTAAAGAAAAAGTCATGATACTTGTTAAAGATTGCCGACTTTATTTAAAAGGGACCATGGTGGTAGGTACGGGGACTACTGCAACGGGGCCCGGCAGTGAGATTCGACCTTATTCTGACTTTAATAAGACTAATGGGGATTTACAGTCAGGAGCAGGATGAAAGTAGTTAGTAGATGGAAAATTACTAAACATCAGCGGTGAGGATTCTTGCTAGACCTGCTTAAAGCAATTCTTGCTGTCGGCAGGCCAGACAGCAAAACAAAGGATTATCACGAAACTGATTTAGTTGATTCTCCCTCAAACTGGATTCCACATGGACAGAAAGGCTAGTCCAAGAACTAAAGGGGTCTGAAGTTTTAGTCAAAGGAGGGAATCTTTGTCACCGTTTTGGTTGTAATCTCAACAAAGGATCACTGTAGGACAGAGTTATAAGTATTAGTGTGGACAGCTAGATAGGGTGAGCAGGAATAAGGAAATGCCCTGGGCTTTTAAATTCCATTCTAAAACCCCAGATGACCCTCACTCTGGGCCAAGGATTCAGATATGACCCTATATTCTTTTGGAGCCCACTATCCATATCAAGGTGAAACCGGTAAGGTCAAAAGAGAATCAAATGCACAGGCTCTGCCTTCTCACACCCTCTGTAGGTCTCTGCACAGTGGCCAAACGTTTAGGGAGGATGGAAAGGGGAAGGCTCCCACTTCATGCCATCTCCTTACCCACTCTATCGGATCAAACCTCAAGCTAGACAACCTCCATGCAACCAGTCTTTACCAAAACTGCCACACCTCACCCCTCGAAGTATAATTCTGCTTTCTTAATAAATCTTTACTATCTTCCTATTCTTCATGGTTTGTCTCTTTTTGGTTGGTTGATTGTTTTTTTGTTTGTTTTGTTTTGTTTTCTTGGCAACATCCTAATTTTAATACGTTGGACCCAAAAACTGGGGAACATTTGAACACCCCAGCCACTGGTAGCAAAACCATAGAGCCTTATAGCTGGAAGATACCTGTGAGCTAATCTAATTCCAGCCTCTATTTTTAGAGATGAGGAATCTGAGATCCAGAGAGATACAAGTAACAGAGTCAGATCCTGAATCAACTCTGTTGATCTACTCAACTCCCACAAGTACTCCTGGAGGTGGGGAGGGCAGAAAGAGAGGACTGCTCAGCTAGGAACTAAAAGAAATGACAAGGGTGCAAGCAAAGTGGGAAATGCCTACTGATTTCTGAGGCTTGCTAATGGGCCTTATGGAGCGGTCAGCAAAAAAAAAAAAAAAACCACAGAAATCCAGAAATAAGGCCTGGATTTAGTGGTAGTGGTGTAATAAAGTAAATGAATGTTCCTAGTCCTGAAAATAGAGTTGGAGCAGAGATCCCAAAATGTCCAAGTTCAGTCTGCTAAGAACTAGTCTTCTATGAAGTTAAATACATACATATTTAGTGTGCACTATGGGCTAGCCTCCGTACTAGGAGCTAGACATACAATGGGGAAATAGAAGCAATTTTTCCACAGAATTATTTCATCCAGGATGAAGTGGAAACAATATTACCTTCTAAATGGAGTAGTTGTCAAACTTAATTAATGAAGTCATCAGTTCATTTAATCAGCAGGTTTTTTGAGGCAGGGTATCACTATACAGCCCAGGCTGGCACTGAACTCTCAATCCTCCTGCCTTGGCCTCCTGACTGCTGGTATTATAGGCATGTATCACCTTGTCTGGAAACAAATGTGTTTGATTGTTTACTGAGTTGAGTACTGTGTTATGCACAAGGGATAAAGTATTATACAAAATGGTCCTTCTTCTGTTGTGGAGTTAATAGTTTAGCCTTAGATATTTAGGATTATAAGGAGCTAATGGTTTGGGACCAAATGAAAGAACATGTGTCCAATGACACAGTAGAAATTCATTTTCTTGTTTCCGTTGACTATGGTATCTACTACCCACCTTAATATTGTTTGATGGTAATCGAGTGTCAGAAATTATGGATTGTTACTCTGCATGTAGCACTAACAAGACTGTAATAATTTCTCCTTGTATTACTTTCTGTGCCTATAAAATAAGGACTCTGTTTATCCTGCAGTTTAGTAACTCCAGGAAGTACCTTATCTTAACTATCCATGTCTTTATCTACCCAAACTAATCAAGGTGAATGAAAATAATATAATAATGTAATAATTTTATTGATGGGAGGAATGCAAAGATTCCGAGTATTACTATCTGCACACGAGTGCCATCTAGTGGAAAATGTGAAATTTTCTTAAATTTCACTGACTGGGCAATCTATTTGTAAAATGAGACTACTCATTTCATGCACGTCATGAAAATTTTAGGCTGACTTTTTCCTTAAAAGAAAAATACTGAGAAATGATAGAAACGCAAAATTTCTTGATCATTAAATCTTGTGAAATACTATATATTCAAGGAAAATAAGACATTTACTTATAAATTAGCAGATTACAATAAGTATATTTTCTTCATATAGCTTATTTATTTTAAACAGATTTATTGAGATATAAGCCCTGTATCCTCCAACTCCCCCAAGTGAAGTGCTCTAGAACATAGTTTTTAGTATATTCACAGAGCTATACAAATGTTACCTTTTTTTTTTTTGTTCCCAAACTGGGTCCTTTTTCCCTCTTGGAATTATGGAACCTATAACAAGACTGAGCACCAATTGAACAGTGAAGGAGACTTTTATTTTTGTCCAAGAATAGAAGTGGGAGATAAACTTGCAAATCAGCTCTCCTCATCTTGGGGTTCTGGAGGTTATAAAGTAAAAGAAATGATGGGGAGGAGTGAGTTTAGAAAGAGAGGAATATTCATTTCTTTCCTGGGAATGAGTAAAGGTTTCCCAGCAATTAGGGCATTGTGTTTTTCACTCATTTCATTGTTCTTCCCAGTCATTACCATGGAAATTGTCACCAGACACAGCACTGGAGGGGGGTGTCATTTAGCATGCAGATGGGAATATAAGGAAGTGAGAGGTTGTCTGATAATAACTTTGGCAACCATCTTAGATCCAAACAGTTTCAGCTAGTCCACATGAAGAGGACCTCTGTCCTACAGGCATCCTGTCCTCAAAAAGAAACTAGATTACAACAGGATAGAAATTCAGCTAGGTCATTTAGGCTGTTCTCAGGTAACACAAGCATCACCACAATCAGATTTTGAGCATTCCATTATGCAGTAATGATAACATTGTATTATTTATTAATTTTATTTTTTGTGGGAGGATTCATTTTAGTTTATAGTTTAGTTCATGAGGAAAGATTCATTTTAGTCCATAGTCCTTGGCTGTATTGATTCTGGTTAAGCAGAACATTATGGTGGCACAAGCTTGTAGCAGAGACTGCACACTTTATACCATGACCAGGTAAAACCTTCGTAGGTACACTCCCAGTAACCTACTTCCTCCACTAAGGCCTCACCTCCTAAAGTTTCCACAAGCATACAAATAATATCATTAACTGGGACAAAATATTCAATACATGGGTCTATGGGAACCTTTCACACTCAAACCATAATATTCTGTCCCTAGTCCCCAAACGCTTGTGGTCATCTCATAATGAAAAATGCATTTAGTTCATCTCCAAGAGTTTCCAAATTGTTCTACATTGTTCAAAAGTCCAGATTCAAATTTTTTCCTCTGGGACTTAATGCAAACTCTTAGCTGTAAACTCCTATAAAATAAAAAAGTATTTATTTTCAATATACAGTGACAACGAGTAGACATTCCCATTATAAAAGAGAGGAATAGGGGCATAGAAAGGAAGGATAGGAGGCCAGGTATGGTGGCTCAAGCCTATAATCCTAGCTACTCAGAAAGCAGAGATCAGGAGAATAATGGTTCTAAGACAAGCCTGGCCAAAAAAGTTCACTAAACCCCATCTCAACCAGTGGCTGGCTATGGTACTCTGCTCCTGTCATCCCACCTGTATGGGAAAACACAAATAACAGGGTTGTAGTCCAGGCTGAGCTGGGCATAAAGTGAGACCCTATCTCAAAAATTACCAAAACAAAAAAGGGTTAGAGGAGTGGCACTGGCAAAGAACCTGCCCAGCAAGTGCAAGGCCCTGAGTTCAACCCTCAGTACTGCCGAAAGGAACAAAGAAAAAAGGAAAAAAAAATGTTTGGAAGATTCTGACCAAAGCAAGACCTAAACCCAGCAGGGAAAACATGAAATTCTGTAGATTCATGACTGGCAGCTGTGGCACATTGTGATATGATATGAGCCTCATGAGGGCATTTTTTTTTCATTTTTCTTTTATTATTCATATGTGCATACAAGGCTTGGTTCATTTCTCCCCCCTGCCCCCACCCCCTCCCTTACCACCCACTCCGACCCCTCCCTCTCCCCCCACCAAATACCCAGCAGAAACTATTTTGCCCTTATTTCTAATTTTGTTGTAGAGAGAGTATAAGCAATAATAGGAAGGAACAAGGGTTTTTTCTGGTTGAGATAAGGATAGCTATACAGGGCATTGACTCACATTGATTTCCTGTGTGTGGGTGTTACCTTCTAGGTTAATTCTTTTTGATCTAACCTTTTCTCTAGTACCTGTTCCCCTTTTCCTATTGGCCTCAGTTGCTTTAAGGTATCTGCTTTAGTTTCTCTGCGTTAAGGGCAACAAATGCTAGCTAGTTTTTTAGGTGTCTTACCTATCCTCACCCCTCCCTTGTGTGCTCTTGCTTCTATCATGTGCTCATAGTCCAATCCCCTTGTTGTGTTTGCCCTTGATCTAATGTCCACATATGAGGGAGAACATAAGATTTTTGGTTTTTTTGAGCCAGGCTAACCTCACTCAGAATGATGTTCTCCAATTCCATCCATTTACCAGCGAATGATAACATTTCGTTCTTCTTCATGGCTGCATAAAATTCCATTGTGTATAGATACCACATTTTCTTAATGCATTCGTCAGTGCTGGGGCATCTTGGCTGTTTCCATAACTTGGCTATTGTGAATAGTGCCGCAATAAATATGGATGTGCAGGTGCCTCTGGAGTAACAGTCTTTTGGGTATATCCCCAAGAGTGGTATTGCTGGATCATATGGTAGATCGATGTCCAGCTTTTTAAGTAGATGAGGGCTTATTGTTTGTAGCCCACATGGCATCTCTCTTGGGCTGTCTCTGCTCACTGCCTGCATATTTCCCCAGCAGATGTTGCTGGCATCTCTAATTTCCTGTCGTTTCCATTATGGCTTCAGCCTCAGTCTCATACATAACCCTCTTATGGGCTGTCTGCAGAGATCCTGACAGTCACACATGGTCTAGCTTCACAGGGATTCCTTTGAAATCTGAGTGGAAGCCTCCATGACCCTACCACTGCTGCATTTTGCATGCTAACGAAACCAGCACCATGTGGATGATGCCAAGATCTGCCCCCAGCTCAAGTGGTAGCTGGGTCCCCTAGGAACATGGCTGCAGTTGCTTCTGATTCCCTGGGCAGCTGAACACTGTGAAATGAATCTTTAGGAAACAACTTTCTAGGTAACCCAGTAGAGCAGGGTGCCCTGGAAGTGCTCTCTTTTCAAGAGAATGTCTTTCAAAAGAGTTTACTCTTTCATACCTTTAGCTTTTGATGGGGTCTGGCCAATTCCTCAGATGCCCTCAAAGCATCTTACCTATTGTCATGGTGCAAAATATCTGAGTTATTTTCAATGGTGCTAAGGTCTGCCCAAACCATGCTGCTTTCTTTAGCTGCAACTTTACAAGGGCTTTTCTTACCACAGCATTTTTCAAGTCTTTCTGCTCTCCTTTCTGCTTCTCATCACAAACCTAGCTAGGAGCAGCCAGCCCTATCCATACCACAGCCTGAATGCTATGCTGGTTTGAAATTTCCTCTGTCAGATTAATTAGTCCATTACTTTTAAATTCAGCTTCACTCAAAGTCTCAGGACACAAACAAAATGTAGACAAATTCTTTGCAATGATGTAACATGAATGACCTCTAGTCCAATTCCCAATAGAGTCCTTATTTCCACCTGAAAACATATAAGCACAGCCCTTACTGTTTACATTTCTACTGGCACTCTGGTCAGCCAAGCCAGCACCAGAATTACTCATTAAGCTCTGCTTAGAGCATCCTAGGCTTTCCCTAGCCCACTTCTCCAAATTTTTCCTAATTCCTCCCACAAACCAATTCCAAAGGCCTAAGAACCACTTTGGCAGGTTTAGTCATAGCAACAACCCCGATTTTCTATATTAGTTAGACTTTTCATTGCTGTGACACAATACCTGACAGAACAACTTAAAGGAGGAAAGATTTACTTCAGCTCATAGTTTCAGAGGTTTCAGCTCATAGTCCTCAGCTCCATTGATCTGGGCCCATGGTTATGTGGCAGGAGCATGTGGGGTAAACTACTCAGTTCATGGCCAACAGGAAAGGATTGTTATGTTTTAAATTGTATAGCATCTTTGAACATGAATTACATGTAACAAAAGTGTCTGAGTTCAAAAGAAAGGTTATTAGTCAGTATTGTAATAGAGGAAAGACCAGCTGAGCATTTACAGATTGAAAAATTTCAAGGCTTTCAAATACATAGCCTGTAATTGTGTTATAGATGTCCTTTGACATTTTTTCTCTCCCAAATCTTTTTTTTTTTTTTTTTTTTGCAGTATTGGGGTTTGAACTCAGGGCCTCATGCTTGTTAGGCAGGCACTCTACCACTAGATCCACTCCACCAGTCCTTTTTTATGTTGGGTATTTTTGAAATATGGTCTTGCTTTTTGCCCTGGCTGGCCTTGAATCACTATCCTCCTGATCTCTGCCTCCCAAGTAGCTAAGATTATAGACCTGAGCCACAGACAATATTGTGATTGATTTTTGAAACGAAAGGAGAAAATAATAAATTTTTATCATTGTTTTCCAAATATCTCTCAAACTATGACACAAGTGCAATGAGACTTACTTGGTTGGTTAATTTTCATACATTAATACATTCTATGTATTTTTCTGAAAATATTTTAATATTTTTGCAAATTTTCCATAGAATTTATCACTGATTTTATTGGTGATCAATTAGTAACATTCCAAATGTTCTATATGAATATGACCTGGAGCCTCCATTTGTTACATTTGTAAGCTGTTGCCTACTGGGGGTGTGTGCAAACCTTTAGTGTGGCCTGTGACAGGCACTCAAGAATGGTAGTCTCTTTCTTGAGCGGCCCCAGGGCGTCGGAAGGTAGTGCCGCTGGCCCTGTGGGAGGTGCCGGCTGGGCTGAAAGAGAGTGGGCTGGGTAGCCATGCCATGTGAGCATTGATGGGGTTCGGTGCAGTTTGGACCTGGGTTCACCCAGGAAGGACCGACCAACCGTCCAGTGCTGGGGGGAAACCCGAGCGCCGTTGGGCAGACTGAGTGGGCCTCGGTGCGGCAGAATATTTTTTTTACTAGAGGCTCCTCTGCCGCCTCTCTGGTATTGATAGAGCTTTCTGCCTTCTGTTGGCAGAGTGGCCTCGACAGGGAAGCCGTTGCGTCAAGGAGCCCAGGTTGGGAGTTTGGGAAGCTGGATTCTTGTTCCAGCTCAGGGGCCCCGTCGCAGCCACTGAGAGGAGGAGAAGGCCATGGACGCTTTGATTTAATTTGATGACATATATCTTTTAAATGTGTAGGTCAAACGACAGAGTTCATAGGTATCACTGAAATGAGTAGTTTCATATAACCATCTGGTGACTGTCACTACTTAAATTAAAATAAAATTGCTTAAAATTAATTGTCATTGAAATAACTACAAATTCACTCTAATTGGCCATATATCCAGTGCTCAAAAGCTATATGCACTTTTGACAAAGCCTACACAGTATAGTTCCACTAAAGCAGAAAAGTCTATTGCATAACTTTGCTCTAAGAACACTCACAATTGGGTAAACTTTCTACTGACCTAATTTTCACCATCACTTTTACTGTTTTACGTCTCTGCATTGAATTACCTCATCCTTATAACTTTCTCAGTCATTCCCTCTATATCTCCCTCCTTTACTTCTTCAGGACATTTTTTTCTGTTTTTATTCCACTCTTTTGGCAATTAGCACCTTGCAACCTGGCTGTCAGTTCCCGTATTACATGTTTTTTATGTGGTTCACTTTTAATGTATTAAGTTTACTGTATTTTTACATCTTGCCCCAGCCAGATTGCAACTCATGGAAAACTGGGTCTGTGGAGTTCAGTGTTTGTACTTCCAAGCTGCTTGGCACAGTGCCTTGCCTGTAGTAAGAACTCTTTTTATTTTGTTGATGTGATTTGATAGCTGCCGCCAAATAAAACCGTTGGACTAGTCACAAAAAATAGAGTTACCACTTCAAGCAAGATTTTGTACACACTGTGAATATAAATAAATAATTTAACTCTGTAGTTAGGTAAAGTTTGAACAAACAAAAGGGCCACGCTTGAAATAATTTGCAAAGCGAACGCAAAATACCTTCACTTTGTCACACGAACATTCAGCCAGCAGCTCCGCGCAGCAGGTGCAAGGCTTTAAGCCTCTGCGAGAGTTGAGATCCTGCGAGATCAGTGGGCCAATCAGCAGCAGGGGAGGAGCCTGTAACCAGCCACTTCCCCCAGAAGCACGTGCCAGGCCAGCCCTGTTGCGCAGTGCATCGAGGCTCTGCTGGGGATTGCGCTCCTCGAACTTGGGGTGCTGGCTGGAGCCCCACAACGGCCCCAGGGCGTCGGAAGGTAGTGCTGCTGGCCCTGTGGGAGGTGCCGGCTGGGCTGAAAGAGAGTGGGCTGGGTAGCCATGCCATGTGAGCATTGATGGGGTTCGGTGCAGTTTGGACCTGGGTTCACCCAGGAAGGACCGACCAACCGTCCAGTGCTGGGGGGAAACCCGAGCGCCGTTGGGCAGACTGAGTGGGCCTCGGTGCGGCAGAATATTTTTTTTACTAGAGGCTCCTCTGCCGCCTCTCTGGTATCTGATAGAGCTTTCTGCCTTCTGTTGGCAGAGTGGCCTCGACAGGGAAGCCGTTGCGTCAAGGAGCCCAGGTTGGGAGTTTGGGAAGCTGGATTCTTGTTCCAGCACAGGGGCCCCGTCGCAGCCACTGAGAGGAGGAGAAGGCCATGGACGCTTTGAAGTTGGGGGGGTCAATAGGTATGAGGTGACATATATGACTACTGTCCACTTCAGCCCTCTTTCCACAACTGCATGGAGAATCCCATGTTTAAACTTTGTGGGTCTGTTTATTATCCATTTTTAGAACAGTCTGGTGAGCTTTCCCTCCTTCTTTCATCGCTTTAGTTATGTGCGGTGTTGTAAAATTTGAAAGTTCCACTGGTGCCTTGATTGTTCTGTTCAGATTCCTCTTTTTATGAAGACTTAGACACTTTGATGGTATGTATCAGTATTAAAACTATTTCAAGTGTGGGAGTGTAGTTTACCTACTAGCTGAGTAGTAAAGTGCTTACCTAACAAGTGCAGCCTCCCTCCCCATGACAAAACAGAAAACAAACCTAGTCCTCTTTAAGCAAAAAAAAAATTTTTTAAGCACCTGTAATGTGTCAGTTACTGTATTCAACAAAGGGAGGCCTAAATAACTCTTTTTCTCTTCTTTTTCTTCTTTTGTGCTGGGGATTAAACCCAGAACCTTGTGCATACTAGGCACTCAACCACTGAGCTACATCCCCAGCCGCCCTTTAGATCACTCTTAAAAGAGAATTGTGTAAACTTGTAAGATTACAGATTTAATATTGTTCTACCCCTCACCTTAGTCTCTCTTCACTGCTTCCCAAAACTGTGACAAGTCATTTAATCTCTGGATGCCTCATCTTCCATATGTAAAAATAGGTAGTAACTATCTCACTGTTGTTAATGAGTTAATGATATAAAAAAGGCTTAGAATATATCTATTTGCTACTTTCACTGTCTGTTTAGTATTGGAGTTACTTCAGTCTTGGATGAATGATCATCATCACACCAGATATTACATCTTTGCTTATTTATAGTGAGAAACTTCTTCAATAACGAAATACTGTTAGAGTATCAAATGGTTATAGGACAGAATGATTTACCTTAGTGTCCTGCTCCTTCCCTTCCAGCATTGCTGAATTTATTGGTTTATTTTTATTTGGAAAGGGATCACCAGGAATAATCTTCTGTGAGTAAAGATGGCAGGAATAAAAGTTGTAATTGTGATTAATATTGGTAGTTTGAACAGGGTTAATAGAAATTTTTTGTAAGTGACTTTCACATGAAATCTATGACTTTTGAGTAAAGTTTCTTGAATTACTAGTAACATTTGATATAAACAGTCTACTATTTCATCCTTATATTAAAAATCAGAAATATTCTCTAGTTAGTACTTAGATGATATTTTGGTTTTATAATGATGTAAACTTTATGGTTATACTGAATGTATTTTGCTTAAAGGACATAAATTTCCTTTTGTGACTGATATTTTCCCCTTTATGCCTTCTGTTCAAAGTCTCCTTGAATTTTGAACCTATTCAGATAATTAATAGAACTGATACATGTAAAAATTGAATGCAGTATTTTGAATGGTGTTTGGAATGTTAAAGTAAGGTTCTTGTGGCTAAAGCAAGTTTTCTTATTCTGCTTTCTACCAGAATTGAAACACTGATTACTATATTACTTGGTTTTGGCGCTGTTACCTAAAAAACTACAATCTTCTTTTATGTGGGTTATCGATATTATTATGTGCTTCCACATGCATTGAAAGAAATGGTTATTGTGTGTAAAGCACTACCCTTTATCTGAGTTATTATTAACCAATTTTAGGTACTACTGAGTTTTTCAACATTGGAAGATTAATATAAACATTTTCTGTTTCTCAGTAGGATTCTGTGGATAAATCTTCACTTAGAATGGTATTATTAAAGAATTAGGTATTTTTGTGATTTCTGAGATATTAATTTGTTGTGTTCCAATCCCAATTACTACCTCTCCTGTATTCATTCTTTTATAGAACACAAAGAGCAAGAAAACAAAACCCAGGTAGCTCATTCATTGCCATATCAAAGTTTAATTTTTGGTGGGTTGAAATTATTTTACTTTTTATGTCTTTTTAGATGGTGGAGATGTTTATTTAGTTATCTAATAGAACTTTTGGCAGCCTTCATCGAAGTAACTTTGTTCACAATTTTGTGTATACTTGTCACTGTACACTAATCTCTCCCTTACTGAAAACCACATATTTCCCAGTACATTAGCATTAAATACATACTGATGCTGACTAAACTAAGTGATGTTATGTCTGATTGCTTCTGGGTATGCTTGATCTCATATGGTACACTGATGAGAGCTAAGCGTGTAAAGTAAACGAAAGATCATTGTGTATCTAATTTGCTGTGGCCTTATTCTTTGCTATATAATTTTCAATTTTATATTTCCATCCATCATTACAGGCATATAAATACTCATAATAACTATGACATTTAAGTACTTTTCAAATTTGGTCTATCCTTATTCTTAAGTAAAGGAATGCAAAATTATATCTATATCCTCACATCATTATTTTTGTAAGTGGCATGAAATAATATGAAAGTATTTTATTTTTCCTTATAAAATCTCACTTCTAACTGAATTTTGACATATTTACATGTATGTAAATATTCTATAACTTTCTGTACTCTTTAGGTGAGGTGTTACACGATTAAACTGTTATAAAGTATGCATTAATAAGTGAGATAAAAGTAGTCATGAAGAAATATGTTCACTGTATTGAAAACAGGAATGAATAACTAATAACTACATGTGACAGACATTGAAATCAATACGTGATCTTTTCCCAGAATATACAGATGAAATCCCTTTCTTTAGTCAAAATTATTAATTTATCAGTCAGTAAGTAGCAAATTGGGCAAAAAAATTCTGAGAAATTTTTGGATAAATACATTAGATACATTGAATACCATTAGATAAACTGACTCATAAATTTTCTTTTTTTAAACATTTTTACTAGCATATGTATTAGTGGTACAGGGACATTTCATCATCACATTTCCATATATGCTCGTAATGTACTTTGGTTAGATACATCCCCTCCATCATTCTCCCTTATCCCCTCCCCTTCTACTTAAATTGACTCATACATTTTCTACCCAGTGCAAACACTTATAATAAGACTGCTAGTTGGAATGTAAAATGAAATGCATTTTCATTTTATGACTGAATAATACTCCATTGTGTATATATACCACATTTTCTTTGCCCATTCATCAGTTGATGTCTGTCTAAGCTAATGACATAATTTGGTTATTGTGAATAGTGTTTGTACAAACATGAGTGTGCAGGTGTCTCTATTGTGTGCTGACTTATGTTCCTTCAGATACGTGCCCAGGAGTGGTGTAGCAGGATCATATGGTGTTTCTAATTTTAGTTTTTTTAAGGAGCCTCCATACTGATTTCCATAGAATTTATTCTAATTTATGTTCCGTTCATATGCATTTTTTGCATATGTACTTTTGGAATTGAAAGAGAAACGAATGTGATTGACTTGTATAAATTAACATAATTGTTTAAAGGCTGAAGTAGAGCCAGGTTTATACAAATAGGAGTTTATAAAGTAGCTATAACTAGAAATTTATAATAAGCCAGGAAATGAGATGATTAAGTCTTTATAAAATTGGATGCTTATGCCTCTGTATTCTTGAGTACTCGGACATTAAACCATGCACACTTTAAATCATATGTTTTTGTTCATTATCTTTAGCATTTACTTCAACCAAAGTGATAGAATTCCATTTTTTCCAGCTTTGCAAATCTGGTATTTTCTTCAGTTCATGATTTAAAGTTTCACTGCACAACAACATGGGAGATGCTGAAGCAGGCAAGAAGATCTTTGCTCAGAAATGTGCTCAGTGCCACACGGTAGAAAACGGTGGAAAACATAAGACAGGTCCAAATCTCTGGGGCCTATTTGGCCGACAAACAGGACAAGCACCAGGATATTCTTAAACGGACGCAAACAGAAACAAAGGTAACACCCAGAAGTTGTGGGAAAGACTCAGATTTTGTTGCAAAAAAGAAAGAACATGATTTGGCATTATAATAATTGCTTAATTTATAAAATTGAAAAATGGACACCATGCTTGTATTGCTAAAATGCTCATTTATGTCATAAGACCTGTTTTTGGATAACTGGTCATCCTTTTTATCAGAAGAATTAACAATCTTGTGTGACATAGGTTTTGTCTATGCAGGCTGTTTTGTTTTATGCAATATATTTATCTTAAAAAAGTGTGAGTTACATTTAAAAAATCAAATAATATTTTAATGGCCTAATAGTGTTTCTATTTGTAGTAGCTATTCATAGCAGGTGGGGAAAATATTATGTAGTTTTAGCCATTTTAGAATATATAGCTCATTAATATTTAGTACATTCATAATTTTGAACATTCATCCCTAGTCTCAAAACTTTTTTTTATCACCCCAGAACATATTTATCTATAGCAATTATTTTCCCCATTTCCTCCTACCCCCCTTCCTTGTCAACTGCTTATCAGCCTTCTCTGTCTCTTCAAATTTGTGTATTGTATATTTCATATAAAAGAACTTTTTGCATTTGGCTCCTTTTACTTAGTGTAAGGTTTTCTTTTTTTTTTTAATTTTTATTTTATTCATATGTGCATGCAATGTTTGGGTCATTTCTTTCCCCTTACCTCTGCCCTCTCCCTTACCCCCGCCCTCTCCCTTACCCCCCCCTTAACTCCTCCTTACCCCTCGTTACCCGACAGACACTATTTTGCCCTTATCTCTAATTGTGTTGAAGAGAGAGTATAAGCAATAATAGGAAGGAACAAGGGTTTTTGCTAGTTGAGATAAGGATAGCTATACGGGGAGTTGACTCGCATTGATTTCCTGTGCATGTGTGTTACCTTCTAGGTTAATTCTTCTTGATCTAACCTTTTCTCTAGTTCCTGGTCTCCTTTTCCTATTGGCCTCAGTTGCTTTTAAGGTATCTGCTTTAGTTTCTCTGAGTTAAGGGCAACAAATGCTAGCTAGTTTTTTAGGTGTCTTACCTATCCTTACCCCTCCCTTGTGTGCTCTCACTTTTATCATGTGCTCAAAGTCAATCCCCTTGTTGTCTTTGCCCTTGATCTAATGTCCACATATGAGGGAGAACATACGATTTTTGGTCTTTTGAGCAAGGCTAACCTCACTCAGAATGATGCTCTCCAATTCCATCCATTTACCAGCGAATGATAACATTTCATTCTTCTTCATGGCTGCATAAAATTCCATTGTGTATAAATACCACATTTTCTTGATGCATTCTTCAGTAGTGGTGCATCTTGGCTGTTTCCATAACTTGGCTATTGTGAATAGTGCTGCAATAAACATGGGTGTGCAGGTGCCTCTGAAGTAACCTGTGTCACATTCTTTTGGGTATATCCCCAAGAGTGGTATTGCTGGATCACATGGTAGATCAATGTTTAGCTTTTTAAGTAGCCTCTAAATTTTTTTCCAGAGTGGTTGTAGTAGTTTACATTCCCACCAGCAGTGTACGAGGGTTCCTTTTTCCCCCACATCCTTGCCAACACCTGTTGTTAGTGGTGTTACTAATGATAGCTATTCTAACAGGAGTGAGGTGGAATCTTAGTATGGTTTTAATTTGCATTTCCTTTATTGCTAGAGATGGTGAGCATTTTTTCATGTGTTTTTTGGACATTTGAATTTCTTTTTTTGGCTGTGCTGAGATTTATTTATTTATTTTTTTATTCATATGTGCATACAAGGTTTGGGTCATTTCTCCCCCCTGCCCCCACTCCCTCCCTTACCACCCACTCTGCCCCCTCCCTTACCACCCACTCTGCCCCCTCCCTCTCCCCCCCATCCCCTCAATACCCGGCAGAAACTATTTTGCCCTTATCTCTAATTTTGTTGTAGAGAGAGTATAAGCAATAATAGGAAGGAACAAGGGTTTTTGCTGGTTGAGATAAGGATAGCTATACAGGGCATTGACTCACATTAATTTCCTGTGTGTGTGTGTTACCTTCTAGGTTAATTCTTTTTGATCTAACCTTTTCTCTAGTTCCTGGTCCCCTTTTCCTATTGGCCTCAGTTGCTTTTAAGGTATCTGCTTTAGTTTCTCTACATTAAGGGCAACAAATGCTAGCTAATTTTTTAGGTGTCTTACCTATCCTCACCCCTCCCTTGTGTGCTCTCGCTTTATCATGTGCTCAAAGTCCAGTCCCATTGTTGTGTTTGCCCTTGATGTAATGTCCACATATGAGGGAGAACATACGATTTTTGGTCTTTTGGGCCAGGCTAACCTCACTCAGAATGATGTTCTCCAATTCCATCCATTTACCAGCGAATGATAACATTTCATTCTTCTTCATGGCTGCATAAAATTCCATTGTGTATAAATACCACATTTTCTTAATCCATTTGTCAGTAGTGGGGCATCTTGGCTGTTAGTGTAAGGTTTTCAAGGCTTATCTAAATCATAGGATGTATCAGTACTTCACTCCTTTTTATGGCTGAAATTATAATTACAGCCTGCAGCTACATCGATTCACTCTATGCCTTCATCATCACATGGTCCCTCTGTGCGTTTATCTTCATGTGGCCATTTTCTTTAAAGGACACCAGTCATACTAGATTGGGAACTCATCCTACTACAGCGTGACCTCATCTTAGCTAATCACATCTGTAGTGACATGACTCTATCTTCCAAACAAACCAACAATCTGAGATACTAGTGGTTAGATATTTGAGAACACCCGTAAAAAAAGTCTACATATACATATAAAATAAATAAGTAAATAATTGATAAAGTACTTATCCAAAAAGAAATGGAGTTAAATGTCTTATTAGCACAATCATTATATTCATGTTACATAAAAATGGTAGTTGGTAGGTATTATATAACAAAGAATTTGTCTGGTCTTTTTTCCTGGGTTTCTGTCAGAGAATTTCTGAAACTTGGAAATTTTCTAAGTGAAAGGAGCGTTTTTGTTATGATTGGCCACTGGGATTAGGACCTGACTTATGCTAATGAGATGACGACTCGTGGATGGTTCCTAGATTGTTTCAGGATAGGGGTTGACTTTATTGGAAAGAGAAACCATGGGGTTAGAGAATTGGGGCCTCGAGCTAGGTGATACCATCAGACCTCTGAGGAAAGAATGGGGACAAGAGCTTGAGTTCAGTCATGTGGCTATTGGCTCAGTCACTCATGCCTGTGTAATGAAACTCCAATTGAAAACTGGATACTTAAAAAGAACCAGGATTTCCTGGTTGGTGAACACATCTGTGTTCTGGGAGGGTGATGAGTCCTAATTCCATATGACAATGGAATGCCTTATGGGTCTCTTTATTCCCTTGTCCTGATTTGTAGCCCTTCTAATAAACCTGTAATTTTAAGTGTGCTGCTTTCATGCATTCTATGAATTATCGAATTTTGGGAGGTTGTGGGAATTCTCACACTTGTATCGGTTAGAAGTTTGGGTGGCCTGGTCGGGGGAGTGGCCCATACTTCTAGCTAGTATCTAAAATGAGGACACTCTTACTGGAGACTGTGGAGTCTGCTGACTTGAATAGTTCGTGTCACACTTGCACTGTTAATTCCAATAGGATTTTCAGTTGTTAGACTACTGGATAAATTAGATTTAGCTTTCATTTATTGTTTGCATTTATATGGCTCTTTAATTCTTAAAGTAATATTTCTCTGTCATATTTTATTATTCTGTTACAACAGTAAACTTTTGAACTCTTAATTTGTAGACTAGTTATAAGCTAGCATTGATTTGAAATGATAGTAAAACTTATTACAACTGTATCTTTTATTACAGATTGTTACGGAAAGTTGAAAGCTTTATAAAAGGCTTGATTTTGACATTACTTAAAATTAGAGGGCTGGGGATATAGCTCAGTGGTAGAGTGTTTGCCTAGTATATACGCAGTTCTGGGTTTGATCCCCTGCATTGCAAAAAAATTAGAAATGGTTTTTCTAAGATAGAAAAGTTTCTCTAGATAGATTTACTTGGGATATAATATTATTAGTTCCATTGATGAAATAAAATAAATGCGTAAGCTTACTATATTAATTGAACTAAGAATTTTAAAAGAGAGTATTTAAAAATAGGATTTCAGACTTAAGAAGAACCAACAAGTCAATAGTGGTATTAATATAAATTATGACATGTTATCAACCATATTTTATTTTCTATACATGTAGAAACTTTCTATGTATATAGAAACAGTCACACTTAATTTCATAAGAATATAGAAATTCTCTCTTTCTCTCTCTTTCTCCCTTTTTCTCTTTCCAGTATTGGGATTTGAACTCAGGGTTTCATTCTTGCTAGGCAGTCACTCTACCATTTGAGCCATACCCCCAGCCCTAATTCTCATATGTTAAAGAAGATTCCTTGTCTTATATAATTTGTGTACAGTACTGTTTCTAAAAATTTCATGATTGTAGCAATAATGTATAGTTTTGAAATTGTGGTAAAGTACATATGATAAAATAGTAATCATTTGTGGTAAAGTACATATGATAAAATAGTAATCATTTTCAAGTATACCATTCTGTGGCTTTAAGCACATTCACACTGTTTTGTTACAATCACTACAGTTCATTTCCAGAACGTTTTCACTTTCACAAGCTGAAACTACTCATTAAGTGTCCCCCTGGTAGCTATTCTATTTTCTGTCTTATGCATTTGTTTATTCTACTTATCTCATATAAGCAGAATCTTATTTGCCCTTTTATGACTGGCCTTTTCCACTTAACATATTGCCCTCAAAAGTTCATCCATATTGTACCATATGTCAGACTTTCAAAGATTTATTAAGGCTGTATAATATTCTATTGTATGTAGGTAATACTTTTGTTTATCCATTTGTCCATTGATGAGAATCAGACTGCTTTACCTTTTGAATGTTGTTAATAATGCTGGTGTGAGCATGTGTGTCCAAGTATCCATTGACTTCTTGCTTTTACTTTCCTTTGGGTATATACCCAGAAGTGGGATTCCTTAATCCCATGAAAATTCTGTGTTTGATTTATTGAGTGATAATCATACTGTTTTCCACAATGACTGTACCATTTTTTGTTCCCATCAGCAATGGACATGGCTCCCGTTTCTCCAGATCCTCACTAACACTTGTTATTTCATGTTTTTTTTTTTAAATAATAGCTATCTTAGTGGTTGTGAAGTAAAAACTCATGTGGTTCAGTTTTGCATTCCCTTAATAATAAGTGAGGTTGGACCATCTATATTGCATTTTCAAAAACATCAGTAAATACATAATATCTTTCTTTTGAGAATAATATGCATTAAAGTGCCATTTGCATTTTCAGAAATAATAATAGAAATAAATTGTTTAGCTCATGACATAGTAAGTGACAGAACTGGGATTTAAGTCCAGGTTTTCTTGGGCCTTTTAAGAAATCATATGGACTTAGAGAAACATCTTGATAGGTTATCTGGGATAAGTTGGGGGAGAGAAGGCAACCAAAGACAGTAAAAGACTTTGTCGTATATTAATTATACAAAGTAATACTACTCGAGAAAGGATTCCAAGATGGCGGCTACAGGGAGGAAGCAGAAAGCATGCCTCCTGTAGTGAAATCTTGGAGAGACACTGGAGACACTCCTGGCAGGCAAAACCACCGAGAGGAGGCAAAACTTTGACCCCTCCACACCTCCAGCTGGCACAGAGAATCTCCACTTCACGTTAAAAGGAGAAATCAGGAGGGCCCCCAGGTTGCCAGTCTTCCGCGCCCAGATGGCTTGGGAAGACGCAGACAAAGTGAGCTTAGCAGTACCATGTTACTTCCACAGACAACCCTGGACCAGAGCAGCATAGCCCCCTGGACAGACCGACCTCCACCTGGGGAAAAAAGAGAACCTGAGGAATAAGCAATAAGAACAATAAAGACATGCGGGAAAGAGGGTGGGACGCACTGAGCACTGAAGATTGGAGGAAGGGAATCCTTCCCGGAACTGTAAAAAACAAGCCAGGCTGGCCGGAGAGGCTCTGGCGGGAGCGGGGGCGTGCGCCGAGAAACCAGGAGCAGGAAAGCTAGTGAGTGTGGCAGAGGGAGGAAAACTCCACAGGAGAGGAGAGGGGAAGACCCACTTCCCACGTGACTGTACACAAACACGCAGGCCTGAGAAAGCGGGTGCAGTGTCACGTCCCCCAGTGTGCTTGGAAAGGGGAAAGCTTGTAGCAGAGGGTCGTGCACAGGAGAACTCTGAGTACACAAAGCCTGCAGGGCCAGGTGAGTGCTAAGCTCACCCCTGAGATCTGCATAAATAACGCCTCCAGCAACAGCAGGCTGACAGCAGTGGGCAGGCAAGCCACAGCCACAGATACCATTCTCAGAACTGTCTCCAGACTCTTTTTTTTTTTTTCTCTCTCCCTACTTTTGATGAGAAAACAACCGAACTACACCTGGATGCTGAAAAACTTACTGAAACTGTATTGCATTTGAACTTGGGACACTTTGTGGGGTTTTTTTTTGTGTGCAGTTTTGTTCTACTTTATGCGTCCCCTTTGATGAGACAACTACAGAACAACATCTGAGGCACCATCTCCAGGATTGGAGACTGTGATGGACACCAAAATTATTAAGACTGAAACTTCATTACATTTGAACTTGGAGGTTTTTTTTTTTTAATTTTCTATTTTTCATTTTGTTTTATTTTATTTATATATATATTTCATTTACTTATTTTAATTTTTATTCTTGTCTTTATTCTTTTTATTTTTTATTTCAATCCTCTCTGTCTCTCTAATGCCTGTTCAGCTTACAGTCGATTAGTACACTAACACTCCCTGTTTACACCCTTGAAACTTTCTTGTTTGATTCCTTGTTTTGTTTTTTCCTACTTGTCTGTTTGTTTTCCCTTTTCTTTAACTTCTTGCTTTCCATCTCCTCTCACCCTTCTACTCTAAATATTACCATTGTTATTATTACAAGTTAGAAAATACTTAATTGCACACGGTACAGGGACAGTAACAACACCAAAGACAATGATGGGAAGACAGAAAAAACAGGGAAACCAGTTTCCCCACAGCAAAAAATTAGTACAGGAACCAGAGGGGAATGAAGAAAACAGATACTCAGATCCAGACTCCAACAAAATGAGGATAAACTATGCCAAAGAACCCAATGAAGCCCACAAGAATAATTTAAAAGAAGACAAACTACAGGTACTCAATGAGAATTTTATAGAGATGATACTGGATATGGTCAACCAAAATGTACAGGAGACACTCAAGAAATTCCAAGACATCAAAAATAGAGAATTTGAAAAAGCAAAAGAAGAAATAAAGGAAACCATAGAAGCACTGTATAAACACCAAAGTGAAACAGAGAACACGATTAATAAACAGATAAATGAGCTCAGGACAAAAATGGACAACATTAAAGAGGAAACCACCCAGGATATGGAAAACCTCAGAAAAAAGAACGAAACAGAACTGCAAAACAAAGTGGAAGGCCAATCCAGCAAAATAGAACAAACAGAAGACAGAATCTCAGAACTTGAAGATGAAATGGTAATTAAAGGAAAAACTGAAGAACTATTAATTAAACAACTCAAGACTTGTGAAAAGAAAATGTAAGAGCTCACCGACTCCATCAAAAGACCAAATTTGAGAATCTCAACAGATGCAGAAAAAGCCTTTGATAAGATCCAACACCATTTCATGATAAAAGCTCTAAGAAAATTAGGAATAGAAGGAAAGTACCTCAACATTATAAAAGCTATATATGACAGACCTACAGCCAGCATTATACTTAATGGAGAAAAACTGAAACCATTCCCTCTAAAATCAGGAACCAGACAAGGATGCCCACTATCTCCACTCCTATTCAACATAGTACTGGAATTCCTAGCCAGAGCAATTAGGCAAGAAGAAGGAATAAAAGGAATACAAATAGGTAAAGACACTGTCAAAGTATCCCTATTTGCAGATGACATGATCCTATACCTTAAAGACCCAAAAAACTCTACTCAGAAGCTTGTAGACATCATCAATAGCTGTAGCAAGGTAGCAGTATATAAAATCAACATAGAAAAATCATTAGCATTTCTATACACTAACAATGAGCAAATGGAAAAAGAATGTATGAAAACAATTCCGTTTACAATAGCCTCAAAAAAAATCAAATACCTAGGTGTAAACCTAACAAAAGATGTGAATGACCTCTACAAGGAAAGCTGTAAAATTCTAAAGAAAGAGATTGAGGAAGACTGTAGCAAGTGGAGAGATCTCCCATGCTTATGGATTGGTAGAATCAACATAGTAAAAATGTCGATACTCCCAAAAGTAATCTACATGTTTAATGCAATTCCCATCAAAATTCCAATGACATTCATTAAAGAGATTGAAAAATCTACCATTAAATTTATATGGAAACACAAGAGGCCACGAATAGCCAAGGCAATACTCAGTCAAAAGAACAATGCAGGAGGTATCACGATACCTGACTTCAAACTATATTACAAAGCAATAACAATAAAAACAGCATGGTACTGGCACAAAAACAGACATGAAGACCAGTGGAACAGAATAGAGGACCCAGATATGAAGCCACACAACTATAAGCAACTTATCTTTGACAAAGGAGCTAAAAATATACGATGGAGAAATAGCAGCCTCTTCAACAAAAACTGCTGGGAAAACTGGTTAGCAGTCTGCAAAAAACTGAAACTAGATCCATGTATATCACCCTATACCAAGATTAACTCAAAATGGATCAAGGATCTTAATATCAGACCCCAAACTCTTAAGTTGATACAAGAAAGAGTAGGAAATACTCTGGAGTTAGTAGGTATAGGTAAGAACTTTCTCAATGAAACCCCAGCAGCACAGCAACTAAGAGATAGCATAGATAAATGGGACCTCATAAAACTAAAAAGCTTCTGTTCATCAAAAGAAATGGTCTCTAAACTGAAGAGAACACCCACAGAGTGGGAGAAAATATTTGCCAATTATACATCAGACAAAGGACTGATAACCAGAATATACAGGGAACTTAAAAAACTAAATTCTCCCAAAACTAATGAACCAATAAAGAAATGGGCATGTGAACTAAACAGAACTTTCTCAAAAGAAGAAATTCAAATGGCCAGAAAACACATGAAAAAATGCTCACCATCTCTAGCAATAAAGGAAATGCAAATTAAAACCACGCTAAGATTCCACCTCACCCCTGTTAGAATAGCCATCATCAGCAACACCACCAACAACAGGTGTTGGCGAGGATGCGGGGAAAAAGGAACCCTCTTACACTGTTGGTGGGAATGTAGACTAGTACAACCACTCTGGAAAAAAATTTGGAGGCTACTTAAAAAGCTGGACATCGATCTACCATTTGATCCAGCAATACCACTCTTGGGGATATACCCAAAAGACTGTTACTCCAGAGGCACCTGCACATCCATGTTTATTGCGGCACTATTCACAATAGCCAAGTTATGGAAACAGCCAAGATGCCCCAGCACTGACGAATGGATTAAGAAAATGTGGTATCTATACACAATGGAATTTTATGCAGCCATGAAGAAGAACGAAATGTTATCATTCACTGGTAAATGGATGGAATTGGAGAACATCATTCTGAGTGAGGTTAGCCTGGCTCAAAAGACCAAAAATCGTATGTTCTCCCTCATATGTGGACATTAGATCAAGGGCAAACACAACAAGGGGATTGGACTATGAGCACAGGATAAAAGCGAGAGCACACAAGGGAGGGGTGAGGATAGGTAAGACAGCAAAAAAATTAGCTAGCATTTGTTGCCCTTAATGCAGAGAAACTAAAGCAGATACCTCAAAGCAACTGAGGCCAATAGGAAAAGGGGACCAGGAACTAGAGAAAAGGTTAGATCAAAAAGAATTAACCTAGAAGGTAACACCCACGCACAGGAAATCAATGTGAGTCAATGCCCTGTATAGCTATCCTTATCTCAACCAGCAAAACCCCTTGTTCCTTCCTATTATTGCTTATACTCTCTCTATAACAAAATTAGAGATAAGGGCAAAATAGTTTCTGCGGGGTATTGAGGGGGGGGAGCGGGAGGGGGTGGAGTGGGTGGTAAGGGAGGGGGTGGGGGCAGGGGGGAGAAATGAACCAAGCCTTGTATGCACATATGAATAATAAAAGAAAAAGGAAAAAAAAAATTGGAGGCTACTTAAAAAGCTACACATTTATTTACCATTTGATCCAGCAATACCACTCTTGGGGATATACCCAAAAGACTGTTACTCCAGAGGCACCTGCACATCCATGTTTATTGCGGCACTATTCACAATAGCCAAGTTATGGAAACAGCCAAGATGTCCCACCAGTGACGAATGGATTAAGAAAATGTGGTATCTATACACAATGGAATTTTATGCAGCCATGAAAAAGAACGAAATGTTATCATTCGCTGGTAAATGGATGGAATTGGAGAACATCATTCTGAGTGAGGTTAGCCTGGCCCAAAAGACCAAAAATCGTATGTTCTCCCTCATATGTGGACATTACATCAAGGGCAAACACAACAAGGGGATTGGACTATGAGCACATGATAAAAGCGAGAGCACACAAGGGAGGGATGAGGATAGGTTAAGACACCTAAAAAACTAGGTAGCATTTGTTGCCCTTAATGCAGAGAAACTAAAGCAGATACCTCAAAGCAACTGAGGCCAATAGGAAAAGGGGACCAGGAACTAGAGAAAAGGTTAGATCAAAAAGAATTAACCTAGAAGGTAACACCCACGCACAGGAAATCAATGTGAGTCAATGCCCTGTATAGCTATCCTTATCTCAACCAGCAAAAACTCTTGTTCCTTCCTATTATTGCTTATACTCTCTCTACAAGATTAGAAATAAGGGCAAAATAGTTTCTGCTGGGTATTGTGGGGGGAGAGAGAGGGGGCAGAGTGGGTGGTAAGGGAGGGGGTGGGGGCAGTGGGAAGAAATGAACCAATCCTTGTATGCACATATGAATAATAAAAGAAAAACGAAAAAAAAAAAATAAAAAAAAAAATAAAGTAGCACAGCAGAGCCCAGAAACCAGAAGCTCCCTGCTGCAGTGGAAGTTGACACTTTTTATGGATATTTTAATTCTGAGTTAGGGTAAGGGTTAGTAAGGGTTAAGTGGGATCTTTCCATTGATTGTAGATTCTCGCATATGGGCTCTCATAATAACCTCCCTGATAAGCTGGTCTGTTTGCCTCTTATTGGGGCAAAACAATCTTCAGAGTATCTTGTTTATCAACCCCGTGGCAGATTTGTGAGACAGTATGTCTCCTTCTCAGGATGTAGAGCTCACAGTGCTCCCATGGGGGATGAGGGCACTGACTTGCTTCTCTGACTTAAGATCAGATACAACAGGTTCCCACTCTGAGACAGGCACCTAACTACTGTGGGGGACCCCAGATTTGTTAGTATAAAAGCAACATTCTTCATCTAGGAAAAGGCATAGTAATAGCTCAAGTGTGCATCTATTTGGAAGCACTACTGACATGAGTGAATCTACTTCATAATGCCTCTAAGGGCTGTGTGACTTGTTCTATGTCATCAGAAAGTTCTGATAATTTTTGATAAGTAGGGACTGATGAGGAGAGGCCCCTGATGCCAGTATCTATTCCAGCTGGATCCCCATGGCTATTAATGGGAATGATCTGATGGCTCCTTTGATCGAGTGTAGGCTGCTAGAGGAATAGGAAGAGACTGGTTACCAGGGATGACATCAATTTATGGGGTTAAGAGAGCCTGTGTACACTATTCACAATAGCCAAGTTATGGAAATAGCCAAGATGCCCCACCACTGACGAATGCATTAAGAAAATGTGGTATCCCCTCTTGGGGTTATACCCAAAAGACTGTTACTCCAGAGGCACCTGCACATCCATGTTTATTGCGGCACTATTCACAATAGCCAAGTTATGGAAACAGCCAAGATGCCCCAGCACTGATGAATAGATTAAGAAAATGTGGTATCTATACACAATGGAATTTTATGCAGCCATGAAGAAGAACAAAATGTTATCATTCGCTGGTAAATGGATGGAATTGGAGAACATCATTCTGAGTGAGGTTAGCCTGGCTCAAAAAACCAAAAATCGTATGTTCTCCCTCATATGTGGACATTAGATCAAGGGCAAACACAACAAGGGGATTGGACTATGAGCACATGATAAAAGCGAGAGCACACAAGGGAGGGGTGAGGATAGGTAAGACACCTAAAAAACTAGCTAGCATTTGTTGCCCTTAACGCAGAGAAACTAAAGCAGATACCTTAAAGCAACTGAGGCCAATAGGAGAAGGGGAACAGGTACTAGAGAAAAGGTTAGATCAAGAAGAATTAACCTAGAAGGTAACACCCACGCACAGGAAATCAATGTGAGTCAATGCCCTGTATAGCTATCCTTATCTCAACCAGCAAAACCCCTTGTTCCTTCCTATTATTGCTTATACTCTCTCTACAACAAAATTAGAGATAAGGGCAAAATAGTTTCTGCTGGGTATTGGGGGGGGGAGCGGGAGGGGGCGGAGTGGGTGGTAAGGGAGGGGGCGGGGGCAGGGGGGAGAAATGAACCAAGCCTTGTATGCACATATGAATAATAAAAGAAAAATGAAAAAAAAATGACAAGAAAAAAAAAAAAAAGAAAATGTGGTATCTATACACAATGGAATTTTATGCAGCCATGAAGAAGAATGAAATGTTATCATTTGCTGGTGAATGGATGGAATTGGAGAACATCATTCTGAATGAGGTTAGCCTGGCCCAAAAGACCAAAAATCGTATGTTCTCCCTCATATGTGGACATTACATCAAGGGCAAACACAACAAGGGGATTGGACTTTGATCACATGACAAAAGCGAGAGCACACAAGGGAGGGGTGAGGATAGGTAAGACACCTAAAAAATTAGCTAGCATTTGTTGCCCTTAATGCAGAGAAACTAAAGCAGATACCTTAAAAGCAACTGAGGCCAATAGGAAAAGGGGACCAGGAACTAGAGGAAAGGTTAGATCAAAAAGAATTAACCTAGAAGGTAACATACACACAGAGGAAATTAATGTGAGTCAACTCCCTGTATAGCTATCCTTAACCAGCAAAAACACTTGTTCCTTCCTATTATTGCTTATACTCTCTCTTCAACAAAATTAGAAATAAGGGCAAAATAGTTTCTGCCGGGTATTGAGGGGGTGGGGGGAGAGGGAGGGGGCAGAGTGGATGGTAAGGGAGGGGGTGGGGGCAGGGGGGAGAAATGACCCAAACCTTGTATGCACATATGAATAATAAACAAAAAAAAGAGCCTGTGTACAGATTCCCTTCCAACTGGGAGGTAGGCAAGCATAGGTGGCAGCTCCACAAACAAAATAAGTTCCAGGTGAGGACAGTCACTGAGTGTTATTTATTGACTGTGTGATATTGACACAAAGGCTCTTAGGAATTTCCCCTAGTGGAATTGACCCCTGTAAGCTTTGGAGGCATTGGGGAGCAGGATGGGTTAGTTTTACATTAGTACTATGGGGTCTTGCCAGGGGAAGGTCTAATTTATTACCAGGTGAGGCCTTAAGTGAGTCCATGGGGTAGCCAATACCTGTGGAAGGCTTGAGAAGAGACAAAGCCAGCAATCCTCAGCTAAAGAGGGGTTTGTACAGTTTAAAAGGTGATGGGTGGAGGAGATGCAAGATGGCCACTGGGACACAGAAGCAGACTGTGTGAGCTCCATGAATTAGGGACACTGCCAAGATGCTGGAGACAGGCTTGGCTGAGGTAAAGCTCTAGGGAGAGCCGAAGGTATGGCACTCTAACCCCTAAATTGTGGAAGGCTTCTCCATGCCACAATCTACTAAAAGAACAGCCAGCCTGCTGAGTCCCCACCCCTTAGGCCCACAGAGATGCTGCTCTGCTCCAGTGGGATCCCTGCCCCTTGGGCCCCACCAGGCCCCAGCTCTGTGTGAGACTGGACAGTCCATGCCCTGGTGGGTTCCCTGCCCCTTGGGCACTGGACCCTCGGGCCCCTCAGGATCCCAGCTCCACGTGGGACTGCTGGATCCATGCTCCGCTGGGATCCCTGCCTCTTGGGCCCCCTGCCCCTTGGCCCTGCCAGGCCCCAGCTCTGCATGAGACCACTAGATCCCCACCCCTCAGGCCCCACCAGACCCCGGCTCTACAAGCTTGCCGGATAGCCACTCCACCAGGCACCCACTCAGCAGGCCGCCACAGGAGGTATCCAAACCTGCCTAAGAGACACAGACAGACAGGATTGGATGCTAAAGGGGTAACATCAGAACAACTAAGACTGTAATTATACTGTCCCAGAACTGGTGATTTTTTTTTTTCTGCCCTTGTTTAAGGGTTTGGCTGTCTGGTTTGCAGTTTGACCACCCACGATCTCTCCCATTTTTTTTCCTCTTTCTCTTTCTTTCTTTCATCTTTCCTTTTCTTTCTCTTTTGTCTCCTTCTCTCCTGGTTTTGTTAGTATTAGTATTGTAACCCAGCTAATACTAAATTACACATAGTCCAGGGACAGAAATGGTACCTTGTGGAAATATGGGTAGACGTAAAAGGGATAGAAACCATTATCCCCCCCAAAATAAAGTAGTACAGGATATAGAGCAAAATGAAGAAAACGGATACCCAGATCCAGACTGCAACAAAACAAAGGCTAAAGTATACTAAAGAATCCAATGAAGCCCACAAAAACACACTGAAAGAAGAAATCCTGCAAGTAATTAGTGAGAATTTCATGGACATGTTAAAAGACATGGTCAATCAAAATGTACAGGAGGCACTCAAGAAATTCCAAGACAACAAAACTCAAGAATATGAGAAAACACAGAAACAAATAAATGAAATCATAGGAGCTCTAAATAAACACCAACTGAAACAGAGAACACCATAAACAGAGAGATAAGTGAATTCAGGATGAAAATTGACAATATTAAAGAGGAAGTGGCCCATGATATGGAAAACCTCAGAAAAAAGAATGAAACAGAAATACAAAACAAAATGGAAGGCCATTCCAGCAGAATAGAACAAACAGAAGACAGAATCTCAGAACTTGAAGATGAAATAGCAATTAAAGGAAAAACTGAAGAACTATTAGTTAAACAACTCAAGACCTGTGAAAAGAATATGCAAGAACTCACTGACTCCATCAAAAGACCAAACCTGAGAATCATGGGCATTGAAGAAGGAGAAGAGGGGCAAGCAAAAGGAATGTGTAATATATTCAACAAAATAACAGAAAATTTCCCAAATCTAGAGAAAACTATGCCCATTCAGGTACAGGAAGCCTCCAGAACACCAAACAGACTTGACCAAAATAGAACTACCCCACGACATATTATCATTAAAACAACAAGCACAGAGACCAGGGAAAGAATATTGAAGGCTGTAAGAGAGGAAAAAAATAAATAACATACAAAGGTAAACTTATCAAAATCACAGCAGATTTCTCAACAGAAACCTTAAAAGCAAGAAGAGCATGGAGTGAGGTGTTCCAGACAGTGAGTGAAAATAACTTCAATCCTAATATACTCTACCCAGCAAAACTATCATTCAAAATAGATGGAGCAAAAAAAGTCTTCCATGATATATGACCACCAAGCCACCACTACAAAAGATTTTCCAAAAATTCTGCAAACAGAAAGTGAAAGCAAACAAAACCATGAAAGGGCAGGCACTACCAAACCACAGGAGAAGAAAATGCAAGAAAGTAGAGAGTAATACTGATTCAGCTACACACATTCAAACCCTTAATAAACAAAGACAATTACATGACAGGAATCACCACATATTCATCAATACTAACACTGAATGTTAACGGACTAAATTACCCCATCAAAAGACACTGATTGGCAGACTGGATTAAAAAGGAAGATCCAACAATCTGCTGCCTACAGGAGACCCACCTCATCAACAGAAATAAGCACTGGCTGAGTGTAAAAGGCTGGAAGAAGATTTTCCAAGCCAATGGCCCCAGAAAACAGGCATAAGTAGCAATACTTATCTCAGACAAAGTAGACTTCAAACTTACATTGATCAAATGGGAGAAAGAAGGACACTCCATACTAATAAAGGAGGGAGAAACACACCAAAAGGAAATAACAATTGTCAACATATATGCAACGAATATCAATGCACTCAATTTCATCAAACATACTTTGAAGGACATAAAAACATATATAAACTCCAACACAGTGATAATGGGAGACCTTAATACCCCCTAACACCAATAGATAGGTTATCCAAACAAAAAAAATCAATAAATCCTAGAACTAAATCACACCATAGATCAAATGGACCTAGCTGATGTCTACAGAATATTTCGTCCAACTTCTGCACAATGTACATTATTCTCAGCAGCCCATGGAACATTCTCCAAAATTGATCATATCTTAGGGCACAAAGCAAGCCTCAGCAAATATAAGAAAATAGAAATAATCCCATGTATTCTGTCTGACCACAATGCATTAAAACTAGAAATCAACAACAAAAACAGCAGTAAAAAACATGCAAACAATTGAAAGCTGAACAACATATTGCTCAATGATCAATGGGTCATTGATGAAATAAAAGAGGAAAGTAAAAGTTTCCTAGAAGTTAATGAAAATGAAAACACCACCTACAAGAACCTATGGGACACAGCAAAGGCAGTCCTGAGAGAAGTTTATAGCCATGAGTGCATATATTAAAAAGACAGAAAGATCTCAAATCAATGACCTAATACTACAGTTCAAACTCCTAGAAAAACAAGAACAAGCAAATCCCAAAGCAAGCAGAAGGAAAGAAATAATTAAAATAAGGGCTGAAGTCAATGAAATAGAAACAAACAAACAAACAAAAAACCATACAAAGAATCAATGAAACAAAAAGTTGGTTCTTTGAAAAAATAAATAAGATTGACAGACCCCTGGCAAACCTGACTAAAATGAGGAGAGAAAAAACCCAAATCAGTAAAATCAGAAATGCAAAAGGGAGATAACAACAAACACCATGGAAATCCAGGAAATCATCAGAGGCTACTTCGAGAACCTATACTCTAATAAATTTGAAAAATTTGAAGAAATGGACAGATTTTTAGAAACTTAAAACCATCCAAAACTGAACCAACAGGATATTAATCACCTGAATAGATCTATAAATCAAAATGAAATTGAAGCAGCAATTAAGAGTCTCCCAAAAAAGAAAAGTCTAGGACCTGATGGATTCACTGCTGAATTCTATCAGACATTTAAAGAAGAGCTGATACCAACCCTCCTTAAACTGTTCCATGAAATAGAAAGGGAAGGAACACTGCCTAACTCGTTTTATGAAGCAAATATTACTCTATCCCAAAATCAGACAAAGACACCTCCAAAAAGGAGAACCATAGACCAATTTCCTTAATGAAATAATGGCAAACCGAATCCAACAACACATCAGAAAGATCATTCACCACGGCCATGTCAGCTTCATCCCAGGGATGCAGGGGTGGTTCAACATATGCAAATCTATAAATGTAATACAGCTCATTAACAGAAGCAAAGACAAAAACCACTTGATCATCTCAATAGATGCAGAAAAAGCCTTTGACAAGATCCAACACCACTTCATGATAGAACCTCTAAGAAAACTAGGAATAGAAGGAAAGTACCTCAACATTATAAAAGTTATATATGACAAACCTACAGCCAACATCATACTTAATGGTGAAAAACTGAAACTATTTCCCCTAAAATTAGGAATGAGACAAGGGTGCCCACTATCCCCACTCCTATTCAACATAGTACTGGAATTCCTAGCCAGAGCAATTAGGCAAGAAGAAGAAATAAAAGGAATACAAATAGGTAAAGAAACTGTCAAAATATCCCTATTTGCAGACGATATGATCCTATACCTTAAAGACCCAAAAAACTCTACCCAAAAACTCCTAGACACCATAAACAGCTACAACAAGGTGGCAGGATAAAAAATCAACTTGCAAAAATCATTAGCTTTTCTATACACCAATAATGAACAAACTGAGAAGGAATACATGGAAACAACTCCATTTACAATAGCCTCAAAAAAAATCAAATACCTAGGAGTAAACTTAACAAAGAATGTGATTGAGCTCCACAAGGAGAACTACAAACCCCTGAAGAAAGAGATCGATGAAGACTACAGAAGATGGAAGCATCTCCTGTACTCATGGATTGGTCGAATCAACATAGTAAAAATGGCTATACTACCAAAAGCAATCTACACGTTAGTGCAATTCCCACCAAATTCCCTATGACATTCATCACAGAGATTGAAAAATCTACCCTAAAATTCATTTGGAAACACAAGAGACCACCAAGAATAGCCAAGAATAGCCAAGGCAATACTCAGCAAAAAGAGCAATGCTGGAGGTATCACAATACCCAACTTCAAACTATATTACAAAGCAATAGCAATAAAAACAGCATGGTACTGGCACAAAAACAGACATGAAGACCATGGAACAGAATAGAGGACCTGGATATGAATTCACACAACTATGCCCACCTTATTTTTGACAAAGGCACTAAAAATATATGATGGAGAAAAGACAGACCCCTCAACAAATGTTGTTGGGAAAAGTGGTTATCCATCTGCAAAAAACTGAAAACTAGATCCATGTTTATCATCCTGTACTAGTAGTACCAACTCAAAATGGATCAGGGACACAAAACCCTAAAGTTGGTACAGGAAAGAGCAGAAAACACTCTGGATTTAACAGGTATAGGCAAGGACTTTTTCAATAGAACCCCAGCAGCTCATCTACTAAGAGAAAGTATAGACAATAAAACTAAAAAGCTTTGGCACACAAAAGAAATGGTCTCTAAACTGAAATTACCACCCACAGAGTGTGAGAAAATATTTGCCAGCTATACATCAGACAAAGGACTGATAACCAGAATATATAGGGAACTCAAAAAACTAAACTCTCCCAAAATCAATGAACCAATAAAGAAATGGGCAAGTGAACTAAGCGGAACTTTCTCAAAAGAAGAAATTCAAATGGCCAAAAAACACATGAAAAAATGCTCACCATCTCTAGCTGTAAAGGAAATGCAAATCAAAACCACACTAAGATTCTACTTCATCCTTGTTAGAATAGCTACCATCAAAAACACCAACAGTGGGTGTTGGCGAGGATGTGGGGAAAAAGGAACCCTCGTATATTGCTGGTGGGAATGCAAGCTAGTGCAACCACTCTGGAAAAAAATTTGGAGGCTTCTTAAAAATTTAAGCATAGATTTGCCATGTGATCCAGCAATTTCACTCCTGGGGATATACCTGAAGGAATGTGACACAGGTTACCCCAGAGGCACCTGCACACCCATGTTTATTGCAGCACTATTCACAATAGCTAAGTTATGGAAACAGCCAAGATGCCCCACTACTGATGAATAGATTAAGAAAATGTAATATTTATACACAATGGAATTTTACTCAGCCATGAAGAAGAATGAAATCTTATCATTCACAAGTAAACAGATTTAACTGGAGCACATCAGTCTGAGCGAGGTTAGCCAGGCTCAGAAGACCAAAAATCATATGTTCTCCCTCATATTCGGACTTCAGATCTAGGGCAAATACAGCAATGTAGTTGGACTTGGGTCACCTGATGAGGGGAGAGCACATACAGGAGGTATGGGGACAGGTAAGAAACCCAAAACATGGAAGTGTTTGATGTCCCCACTGCAGAGGAGCTAATATAGAAACCTTAAAGTGAAAGAGGTTAACATGAGAAGGGGATCAGGAACCAGTGTAAAGATCTGTTAGAGATGAATCAACTTGAGTTGTAACACACTTGTACATGGAAGCAATGCTAGGAATCTCTATGTACAGCTATCCTTATCTCAACTAGCAAAAACGCTTTGTCTTTCTTATTATTGCTTATGTTTTCTCTTCAACAAAATTAGAGATAAGGGCAGAACAGGTTCTGCCTGGAATTGAAGGGGGTGGGGAAGAGAGATAGGGTTGGGGAGGGGGCAGGGGGAATAAATGACTCAAACAATGTATGCACATGTGAATAAACACATAAAAAAAAAGAGTCACTGAAGGAGGATGCAAGGCTTTTTGATGATGGGAGGCTTTTGGATGAAGGAAGCTTTTTGATGG
Source organism: Castor canadensis (assembly GCF_047511655.1). NCBI lineage: Eukaryota > Metazoa > Chordata > Mammalia > Rodentia > Castoridae > Castor > Castor canadensis. The sequence goes on along the minus strand of NC_133389.1, from coordinate 130,561,957 downwards.
GGTGGTTTTGGCTGAAGAGAAATTGCTGGAGGGAGATTTTTGAAGGGGGAACATGAATTGCTGAAGGGAGGACTGCTGAAGGGAAAAGAATTGCTGAAGGACTGCTAAAGGGGAATTGCTGAAGAACTGCTAAAGGGGAATTGCTAAATCTAAAGAGAGAACATGGGACAGTGCAAGTCTGAGGGCAAAGACTTTAAGAGAGATTATGCTAAGGAAAAGCTAAGAGAAAACATGGGACAGAGCGAGTCAAAGGACAGACTTTAAAGAATAGAAAAGAAGACTTTTAGAAGGAAGGTTTTAAAGAATTGTAAAGGAATAAGGCCTTGAAGTAAAGATAGAGAAAAGAAACAGAGTAAAGAAAATATCTTAATGGAGAAAAGAAGCAGTGAGTCTGTTGTGCGTTTCCACTCATGTGCCTAACACACCTGGCCCCAACTTTCTGTCTGTCTGTCTATCCTGTGTCCTTCTCCACATCTCCTGTCACTGCCAGTTAGCCCCAGTTAGGTACAGTAGCAACAGGAGTGAGAAAAAGCTCACTCCAAGGGTAATGTCTAATGTGGTCCTTTCGAAAAGATATTTGAAGTCTTCCACTGGCTCACAGGAGTGGGCTGCAAGAGCTGGATGTGGTTTGGGGCTGGGCTCACCAGGCTCTGGTGTCCAACGTTTGGCTCAGGAGATGTGAATCCAGGAGCACAGTCCAACAGTCTTAGTTCCTGTGGGGGTAGATAACAAGCTCAGGTATGGTCCTTTCCAAGGGGCATCAGAGAGACCCCAGTGGTCATGGGGAAGCTTGTCGCTAAATCTTTGCGACAGAAGGCAGCCAGGGAGAGACCCTGGGGCTCCTCCCCCCACCCCATCTCAGAGAGCACCTGCTGGAAGTTGGCTAGTTGAGTGATATGAGAGACCAGGTTTGCTACTTTGGGGTCCAAGATTAGATCGTTTTGGAGGAAGGGTCTCCCATACAGGGCTTCAAAGGGAGTAAGGTCCATTTTATTTGGGGTGTTTCTAAGTCAGATTAAGGCTAGAGATAGCAATTTTTGCCAGGGGAGGTGAGTTTCTTGAGCCAGCTTAGACAGGTGTCTCTTGGGTAGTCCATTGGCCCTTCAACCTTACCTGAGGACTAGGGTATCCAGGCACAGTGGAGATGGTATTTGATTCCCAAAGCCTTAGAGACTCCCTGAGTGACTTTGGCTCAGAAGACTGGCCCATTGTCACTTTAGAGGGTCCGGGGGAAGTCCAAATCTAGGGATAATATCATTAATTAGAACTTTAATTACCTCTCAGGCCTCTTCTGAGGAGCAGGGGAACACTTCAACCCATCCAGTAAAGGTATCTACCAGAACCAGAAGTACTCTAGAGGTTGGGCCTCCTGGCAGGTGGGTGAAGTCAAGCTGCCAGTCCTCCCCTGGATGTGTCCCCGCCTCTGTGTTCCAGGGACAGGCAGGGCAGCGTTGCGGGGTTGTTGTGCCTACAGTTCACGTCCTCTAATCTTTTCCTAGAGGGTGTCTCTGAGCTTTATCCCCTCAAAAAACTGGCCTGCCAAGGAGAGTGTCTTATGGACCCCTAGGTGATAGGTTTGATGTAGGTTTTTAGAAGTTTCCATTGGCTACTTTGTGGAAAAAAATAATTTGTCCTCAGGAGTTGTCCACCATCCTCTATGATTCAAGTGATATTCTCACTCTGAAGCCTGTGAATGCTCAGTAGGCGAGTACTGGGGGCGTTCAGGAGGAAGGAGGGATTGTTACCACAAGAGGGAAGCCTGGATATAAGGTCTTCAGGTGACCTCCTTTGCTTCCATGTCAGCCCTCCAGTTACCCTTGCAACCTGGTCCTCTGACTGCTGATGACTGGGACAGTGGATCGCTGCTACTTGTTTTGGAAGTAAAGCTGCCTCTGAAAGTTTAAGATCCCTCAAGAGTGTTTAATATGGGACCCTTCAGTAGTTAACAATCCTCATTCCTTCCAGAGAGCCTCATGAGCATGTATGATCAAGAAAGCATGCTTAGAGTCTATGTAGATGTTGACAACTTTCCCCTGAGATAGTTGTAATGCTTTGGTAAGAGCTATGAGCTCAGCTAATTGGGCACTAGTAGAAGGAGGCAGGGGCTCATGCCATAGGGTCTTGGTGAGAGAAGCCACAGTCACCCCTGCTTGCCTTGTTCCCTCCTGGACTAATGATCTTCCATCCATGAAAAGAGTGAGGTCTGGGTCTGGATCCAGGAATGGCTGGTCAAGGAGGTCGGGCCTAGCTGAATAACATTCAGCTAGTATTTCCTCACAGGAATGCGTAAGTGAGTCCCCCTCAGTGGGAAGGAGTGATGCTGGATTTAGGGGAGAGCACACGCAGAGGCTCACATTTGGGCATTCTAATAATTGGGCCTGATATTTGAGCAGCCTGTTATCTGATAAAAGTATTCCCCCCTTAGCTGTTAGGAGCCTTCCTAGATCATGAGGAGTATTATATATGGTTAAGGGCCATCCAAGAATCAATTTTTGGGCTTCTGGGATCAAGAGGCAGACTGCCGCTAAGGCCCTTAGGCATCCAGGCCATCCTTTAGCTACATTGTCTATCTCTTTGCTCAGATATCCCACTGGTTGGGGAGTGGGCCCTCAGAGCTGGGTTAGTACTCCAAGGGCCACTCTCCCCTTTTCATAGACATAGAACTGGAAGCGGTTTTCGGTGGGCAGGCTCAGTGCTGGGCATTTGGAGCAACCACTTGAGGGTTTGGAAGGTCTTTACACTCTCAGGGTCCCACTCAAGGAGGGGTTGGGAGTACCACTGGGCATCCTTGAGGAACTGATATAAGGGTCTGGCAAGGGCCCTATATCCAAGAATCCAGATTCTGCAAAATCCTGTAACTCCCAAAAAGACTCTAAGTTGCATCATTGTCTGGGGCAATGGGTAATGGAGGATTGAGCTGATCTGTTCAGGACTCAGGGGAGTTCATTTGTCCCTTTAAGACCATGCACAGATAGGTGACCTGGGGAAGGCATAATTGGGCCTTTTCCTTGGAGACTCAGTCACTCTGGAGATGAGGGGCTCTGTAGCTCAGCACAAAAGTAGGTCATCAACGTATTGAAGAAGGGTGACCCCCAGGTGGTGCCAATCTAATAAGTCTCTAGTTAGGGCCTGTCCAAAAAGATGAGGGCTGCCTCTAAATCCTTGTGGCAGAACTGTCCAGGTCAGTTGTTGTGAGGGGTTGGCAGGGTCTTCAAAGGCAAACAGAGGCTGGCTATCAGGATGTAGGGGAATGCAGAAGAAAGCATCCTTTGGGTCTAGTACTGAGTAATATTGAGCTTTTGAGGGTATTTGAGCCAATAGAGATAGAGATTGGGAACAATAGGGTGGAGAGGAATGACTGTTTCATTAATGAGCTGGAGATCTTGAACAAGTCTCCATTTATCTGGTCCTTTTTGGACAGCACAGAATAGAAGTATTGTAGGAGCAACTGATTAGTATTACTATCCTAGCTTCCTTTAGGGAACTAATAATGGGTAAGAGGCCTTGTTGCCCTTCGGGCTTTAGGGATACTGTTTTTGATGTGGAAACTGTGAGGGATCTCTAAGGCTTATTTGAACTGGAAGGGCTATTTTTGCTCACCCTACAGTCACTCACATATGATAGGATATGATATGTTCCTGAAGGAGGGGGCAACAGAGATAGTCCCCCTGGGGTAACAAAATTTAAGCCTTTAGTTGGGATAGTAAATCTTGTCCTAGCAAGTGCACTGGAGTCTCAGGAACTATGAGAAAAGAGTGACAGAAGTGGAGGTCTCCCCAAGAGCAGGCCAGAGGCTGGGTAAAATACCACTGTGGGGGTTGGCCTGTAATTGGACTGGGGACCAGGAGAAAATGGTAAGACAGAGAAATGGCCTCTACTGTCTAAGAGAAAGATGACCTTTCACTTCTCCACTGTTATGGTTACCTGAGGCTCCTCAATATTGATGTCAAAAAGTGGAGCCTGGACAGGAGGCCCCAGAACCCATCAATCCATAGGAGGTGGCATCCTGTCTTCTGCCTAGAGACAGGGGCACTAAGACCTCCAGTGGTTACCCTTGCAGATGGGGCAAAGTCCCGTGGGGGCCAGGGTTGTCTCCTGGGCTGTCCCCCTTTTGGGCATTCCCTGAGTGCTGCAATTAGGTCATGATGTTTTTTAATCTTTTCTCTTTTAAGTGAGGTCCTGATTATAGTGTAGAGATGTGGCTAATTGCATTAGTTGGTCCAATGACTTTTTCTCATCAGCCACAGACTTTAGAAGTTTTCTACAGATATCTGGGGTGACTGAGTTAGAAATTTATCCTTTTTTTTCTTTTTTTATTGTTTTATTATTCATATGTGCATACAAGGTTTGGGTCATTTCTCCCCCCTGCCCCCACCCTCTCCCCCTTACCCCCTCAATACCCAGCAGAAACTATTTTGCCCTTATCTCTAATTTTGTTGAAGAGAGAGTATAAGCAATAATAGGAAGGAACAAGGGTTTTGCTGGTTGAGATAAGGATAGCTATACAGGGAGTTGACGCACATTGATTTCCTGTGCATGTGTGTTACCTTCTATGTTAATTCTTTTTGATCTAACCTTTTCCCTAGCTCCTGGTCCCCTTTTCCTATTGGCCTCAGTTGCTTTTTTTGCATAAAAAAAAACAAAAAACAAAAAACAAAAACCCAGAAAGTGTCCCAAGTTCAAATGCAGTACAGTTTTAGTAAGCTTTTCAGCATGCAGGTGTAGTTTGGTTGTTTTCTCATCAGAGGTAGGGAGAGAGAAAAAAAAAAAAGAGTCTGGAGACACTTCTGTGAATGGTATCTGTGGCTATGGTTTGCCTGCCCACTGGTGTCAGCCTGCTGTTGCTGGAGGCGTTACTTATGCAGATCTCAGGGGTGAGCTTAGCACTCACCTGGCCCTGCAGGCTTTGTGTACTCAGAATTCTCCTGTGCACAACCCTCTGCTACAAGCTTTCCCCTTTCCAAGCACACTGGGGGAGGTGACACTGCACCCGCTTTCTCAGGCCTGCATGTTTGTTTATAGCTCATGTGGAAAGTGGGTCTTCCCCCCTCTCCTATGGAGTTTTCCTCCCTCCGCCACTCTCACAAGCTTTCCTGCTCCTGGTTGCTGGGTGCGTGCCCCCGCTCCCACCAGAGCCTCTCCGGCCAGCCCGGCTTGTTTATTTACAGTTCCGGGAGGATTCCCTTCCCCCAATCTTCGGTGCTCAGTGCGCCCTACCCTCTTTCCCATGTGTCTTTATTGTTCTTATTGCTTATTACTCAGTTTCTCTTTTTTCCCCAGGTGGAGGTCGGTCTGTCCAGGGGGCTATGCTGCTTTGGCCCAGGGGTCTGTGGGAGTACCGCGGTACCACTAAGCTCACCTTGTCTGTGTCTTCCCAAGCCATCTGGACGCAGAAGACTGGCAGCCTGGGGACCCTCCTGATTTCTCCTTTTAACGTGAAGTGGAGATGCTCTGTGCCAGCTGGAGGTGTGGAGGGGTCAAAGTTTTGCCTCTTTTCAGTGGTTTTTCCTGCCAGGTGTGTCTCCAGTGTCTCTCCAAGATTTCACTATAGGAGGCATGCTTTCTGCTTCCTCCCTCTAGCCGCCATCTTGGAATCTCTATCCTTTTTTTTTTTAAAGAAATTTACCCTTAAGGAGAACCTCTTCCACCCATGACTCTGGATCCACTTAGGTGTGTTTTAGGATAGCATCCTTGAGGTGCTGTAGAAAGGTAAGGGGGTTTTCATCAGGGTGGTGTTGTACTGCAATTACCTGGGAATAATTTACAGGCTTAACCTTGGCTCTTTTTAGTCCTTCCACTATCAGATGGATAAAATGGCATCTCATCCATTCATTTCTTCCATCATTTCGATCCCAGTGGGGGTCCACCAAAGGGACCACTTGTGCCCCTGTGAGCATGGGAATTTCTATCCCTTTATTCCCTGGTGCCATGGGTATTGGGGCACATTGTAAGGGGAAATTGTCTCCAACCTGGGTGTCCTGGGACAGGACCCATTGTTTTTCTAAGGAGGAAAGGGTTTGGTCTAGTAGGAGCATGATATCCTTCCATGCCAATTCAAAGGCTTGGATCACAGTAATAAAGGCCTGGATATATTGGTCAAGATTGTCTGCATAACTACCTAAATCTTTTTTGATCTCCTTTAGATCTAGTAACTGAAAGGGGATATAGATTCATCCCCTTCCTGCTACTGCCTGTTGGAGGGAGAAACATCCATGAGGAGGTCTAGAATATTGGGGTGGCTCAGAGGGTGGGGCAGAGGGTTTGGTGAATAGGGGCACCTTGGTTTCCTCAGGATGTTGGCATTGAACTGCTAATTGCTGGTCCCCCCCTGTGCTGTTTTGGGGATTACAGAGCATGGCCAAGAATCGGATGTCTAGGTGGCAATCATGGAGCCATTCCGGGTGATCCTGGAGATAAAAGAAAAGCTGTACGTAGGGGATCTCAGTCCACTTTTCCTTCCTCTTGCAGAAAAGATCTAGTTGGAGTACAGCATTGTAATTTAAGAAGCCTTCTGAAGGCCACTTCTCCAGGTCAACCAAGGGATATTGGGGCCAGGCCTCAGTATAAAGAAAGATGAGGGCTTTTCTCTTAAGATTACCAGGGTCAAGATCTTTCCAATGTTTCAGTAGACAGGCCAGTGGAGACTGCCTGGGTACTGAGGCTGGAAGACTGGATGGGGCAGGTCCCATCTAGAAGAACAACAGAAAAACTTGTCAGACTCCCCTTTCCTTTGTGTCCCAACTGGGGGCTGACCCAGCAAGAACAGGTGTCCCTGTCGCATGATTTTCCTCTGCCATCCATGGCCAGGAGTGAAGGAAATGGAGTTACCAGTTGGACTGTGACCACCCTACCAACACAGTGAGAATATTTAGGATCCTTCCTGCTAGTCTTGTATCAAGGTATTTAAGGTGTCTCCACCAGAAACAGGCAGCCAAATGGAAGGCTATCTCTTTAATACAGGAGTGGAGTACTTAGAGAAGTGCCTGTAAAGTTAGAGAAGGGTGCTCAGAGGGAGCCCCAGAGCAACCATAACTCTACAAAGGGATGACCAATGCTAGCATTTGGAGGAAATTCTCTATCCTGAGGCTGAAAGTATAAGAAGTTCCAAATAAGAAGTCTGGAGATCATGGCAATGCCCATTTCTTTCAACTGTTCCAGGAAGATGACATTAGCACTTTCTGGGGAACAAGGGGCATGATAACAAGGTGCAGGAATAAATTAAAGAAGTCATAAGAAACTAGGGGATAAGTTCCCCGAGGGAAGCCAGGGTCAGAATAGACACAAGAAGAGGAAGGCGGACAAAGACAACAAGGTGGTGGGACCGGGGAGGAAGTGTGTGGGTCCATATGTCACAAAAGCATGTCCACCATTTCTGGTGAGGACAGAAAGTCCAGGACATCATAGAGAGAAAGATTAGACTTTTAGTTATCTCTCTCAGCTGCTCACATGGCTGTAGGCAGTCTACTATAAACTCTGGGTAGGCTTGATGCATTACATTCCAAGGAGGGATGCATAAGAGTTTGCTGATGAGTCTTAGTGAGCTCAGATGGAGAAGAGCCAACCTATGGTCAGGGAAGGTCCCTAAGAAAGTGAAGAGAAGAGAGGAGAGAAAAGAGGGGAGGTGGGCAGGGAGTTCTGCCTTTGATTAGTTTGCGACAGGGGGGTCTCCCCAGATGAGGGAATCCACAGGACATTGGAACTCATGGTTTCACCCCACTCTGGTTAGGCACTCTTAGTACTGACCTTTGTCTTGGGGGTCCCTTCGTGGTCATCACAAATGTTGGGGGTGCTGCTCAGAGGGTTCTTGTCTTCGCTTGGTTTAGGAATAGGCTCACGAGACACAAAGAGTGCACACACAGGTAGATTTATTAGGTATAGAAAAGGCTGCAGCTAAAGCAGCACAGAGGAGCTTGGAAACCAGTAGCTCCCTGCTGCAGTGGAAGTTGAGACTTTTTATGGACATTTTAATTCTCGATTAGGGTAAGGGTTAGGTGGGATCTTTCCATTGGTCATGGATTGTGCACATGGGCTCTTGAAATAACCCCCTGATAAGCTGGCCTGTTTGCCCCTTATCTGGTGAAACAATCTTAAGAGCATCTGGTTTACCAATCCTGTGGCAGATTTGTGAGACTGTATGTCTCCTTCTCAGGATGTAGAGCTCACAGTGCTCCCATGGGGGATGGGGGCACTGACTTGCTTCTCTGACTTAAGATTCCCAGACCCAACACTATAATTTAAGCTTTTTGAATTTGCATTTTATATACCCTGTTAATCTTGAGTACTATAAAGTTGAACTGCAGGGATCCTTGAGGAAAAAGCAGGGGGGAAAATGACCCAAATCTTTACCATAAATGGAGAGAGAGCTCCCACCTCACAGAATGAGGCCTTCAGTGCAGGTTTACAAGGCCTGCATGGAAGGAGCAGTGGCTCTATGCAATGTGATGTAGCCCTTAAAGCAGCTGTGCAGTTCATTTTTGTCCAAATGATGGACTCAGTGGTGGAAGGAGAAGCTGCTTCCCTACAAAGAGGTAGAAGACTGGTCAGAAGACAGGACATCCGTGGTTACCTCATTTACACTTCACGACAACATCCCTGCAAAGTGGGTTTTACTTTCTAGATTGAGGTCCCCTAGAGAGATGGAGACTAGAACCAAAACTTGAACCTTCTACTCTAATTCCTTTCACCATTATCATAATGATAATGTATTCATTAGTTAACTGATGCCTCTACTTGAAGATATTCTAGCAGAAAGTTCTCAAAGTGAGGGAAACACAATTAAAAAGCAGAAATTTCCAGAAGGTTTTGTTCAGTTTGCTCTGTGCTCAGGCTTACTCTTAATGTTTCTGGCAAGTTGTGAAGAATGCACTCCTCTTGGAGCCCAGTATCAGTATTATGTAGGAAAGTGTCTCTGGGGGCCATGAAAGGCTTCAGGCAAGGCTGAGCTTGTTACTCTCTCCCTGGAGGAATTTTCTGATGAGGGCAGAGACATCTATAAGGATTTCAAGAGTGTACACAGGCAGAGCTTGGTTTGCAGATGCAGAATTAGGTGACACACCTCATATTCTAATTTGTATGAGGCCAGAGAACTAGCTGAAGAAAAAAAAACTAGAACTCAATTCTCATTCATAATTACAGTTCAGATTTATCCAACCCTAACAGATGGACTTGGTAGCATTGATAATAGCCATGCTATAGGAAGGAGTAAGAGTGTCTCTTGTGTGGAGTTTACTTTTGACTTAGGGGGAGGAGAAAGAAACTAGTATAAGGAGACATGAAATGATGATCAGAAATTGGGTGGACATGAGCAATACTTAATACTTAAGCAGTTTTCCATTTACAAAATTGTTCAGTTACTGCTATTGTGATAAACGTTCCTTTAAAGTTTATCTTAGTAAGAATAAAATAAGTACCCTTTTGCTGGTAGCAATGTTTCTCATATTAGAAAAGTTGAAGGAAATTTTCAAATAAATACATTGATTAAAATAAATTCTATTACATAGGCTTTATTATTGAAAATATGTTACCTTATTTAAGCTTATTTTAGGATCAGTTTATATGAAGTGACTTCTGGCTACTGTGATGATTTCATTCTGTGCCAACTTTGCTAAGTTAGAACTGTGTTTCTTAGAATTCTCTTCTCTATGTGATTCTCAGTTAGGGCTTGTTGCAAGAGGAATTTGCTTGAAGTTGGAGGCAGAGGAGTCAGACAGAAACCTTTATATTGGAAGGTCAGTTCAGGGCCCTGGATACAAAGTATACTTGTCACTAATCTGTGAGTAGTTGAAGCAGCTGCTCCAACTCCTGCTAGGCCCTTTATTTCAGCTATCTGAGTTTTAGACTAGGGGTATGTGCTGCTTTGAGGGAAAGGGGCCAGCTTCTTCAGGTCATGTACATCCAGATTTGAAATGTTGAGGATCAGACAATACAAGTACCAGTTTGCCCTCTCAGGTTTATCCTTGCTCTCCTGTTTTGCTTGCATCTTTTCTTCCCACCTATCTACCCTCTGAGCGATAATGACTTCAAGCCCATCTCTAGATGCAGAATCAATAGCAAAGACACTACTCTGACCTAACTGGGGTCAGGTTCTTCTAAGCCCTTCTTGACTATGCCCTGGAACTTGGCCTTTGTCATTGGCAACTTACTCCAGTTTTAGCAACAATCTTACTAAATCAATTTAGCAAAAATTTCCACCCTTGGTATCTGATCACCCTGGCCTGCACTCAGCAAGAATCCTGTCAAGTTGATTTACCCAGAATTCCCCTTACCCTGAAGTTTCCTCTTAGTGCTTTTCATTCATTGACCTTCCACCCTGCTCCTTGGTTATAAATCCTCACTTGTCCTTTTTGTATTCATAGTTGAGCTTGATCACTCTCCCTCACCAAAAAATCCTCATTGCAATAGTCCCTTCGACAAAATCTTCCTGTTTTTAACAAGTGTCCAAATAATAATTTTTTTATAACACCAACAACTTTCTATAGACTTCACCAGCTCCCCTTTTGTGTTCTTAGTGACTTTGATCCTCTAGCCATACCCTTCTGAATATTTTTCTCAATAGCCTTTCCCCAAATTATGTAAACTCTAATCCCTGTAGGAAACCCTGTTCATATCACTCAGAGTAGGACTACCTCCTAGGCCAAACCCTGACTAATGCAGGCATCATGTCCTTGCAGCACTCCTGCTTTGCAAATGATAACAACCTCCAATGGGTTACTCTTGAATGCTCTTCAATCTAAATTAGACACACAGAGGAAAAAAATTAATTTACTAGTATCTAATGTGATGTTATGTCAATGTCTCTAAACTTGAATTAAATATTCAGTAGAAAAAAGATGCATATTAACCAGAGAACAGAGTTCTGTGATGATGAAATATGAAAAAGTAAATGTCCTTGTTTTATGATATCACTAATGGGAACCAAGAGACTAGTGAACAGTACATATTATGCTGATGTCATATCAACAAAAACATATCTAAAGATATTGCAGACAGCTGGATAAAAACATTTATTACTTTTAGCCCTGACAGTTCTAATATATAGAAAAGGAACTGGAAGAAGAAAAAGTGTTGCTTTATTTAATTAAAGTAAAAGTGTGAGATCAGTTAACTTGGCAATTATTTGTGAGTTACCAAATGAACAGAAAGAGCTCTTCAGAAAGCAGCAGGACATTATTGGATCCTGCATTCTTCAAATTTTTTACACTAGCAGGTGAAGTACTTTTTAGATGTAAACTTCTAGTCCATAGTTCTGCTGGGAAACAACATAGCATTTATTTTTCAAGAAGAGTAATTTTTTGAATTGGACCCTTGTGAGCTATAAGATTGTTTATATAATACAACATAAATTTAAGAGTATGGTTTTTTGCTTATTCTCCCTCCTCATCACCTTCTAATATATTAACATAGGAAAACTGACAGTTTCTGCACTTTGATTTTTTTTTATTGTTTTATTATTCATATGTGCATACAATGCTTGGGTCATTTCTCCCTCTGCCCCCACCCTCTCCCTTACCACCCACTCTGCCCACTCCCTCTCGCCCTCGATACCCAGCAGAAACTATTTTGCCCTTATCTCTAATTTTGTTGAAGAGAGAGTATAAGCAATAATAGGAAGGAACAAGGGTTTTTGCTAGTTGAGATAAGGATAGCTATACAGGGAGTTGACTCACATTACTTTCTTGTGCATGTGTGTTACCTTCTAGGTTAATTCTTTTTGATCTCACCTTTTCTCTAGTTCCTAGTCCCCTTCTCCTATTGGCCTCAGTTGCTTTTAAGGTATCTGCTTTAGTTTCTCTGTGTTGAGGGCAACAAATGCTAGCTAATTTTTTAGGTGTCTTACCTATCTTCACTCCTCCCTTGTGTGCTCTCACTTTTATTATGTGCTCAAAGTCCAATCCCATTGTTGTGTTTGCCCTTGATCTAATGTCCACATATGAGAGAGAACATATGATTTTTGGTGTCTTAGCTATTCTCACACCTTCCTTGTGCCTGCACTTTGATTTTAAAGGGTGAAAAACTGAGGCCAGAGACATTTCAAAATCTGGGACTAGAATTTGGGTCCTGGTTTCCCAATATTTGATTTTCCTACTTTTTATATGGGGTAGTTACATACACTTTTAAGCTGAGGTCCATACACTTTAAATTACCATAACCCATCTACCTACATTCTGTCTGACAAAAAAATGGTGGTAACATGGAATCAGCATCTTTCTGTATTAATTCTGCTAAAAGCCTTATTTTTGGTTAGGTATCCTTTTTTGTTAGGTATTTGAAGCAGTATTGTGTGAAAATCATGGCTATCCAAATGCTATTTAATAATAAAAATAAAGGTATGGGCCCATCACTGCCATAATAAGAATGGGGAAGGTCACTCACTAGTTAGTTTATTCAATAAATGTTTATTGTGTATTTCAGTATCTGGTCTCCAGAAATGGCCTCAATAAGCCTTGCTTCCAGGTATTCATGCCTGGAAGTCTAAGTTCATTAGACTTATCACCTGTCATTCAAATTATTGCAGGTGACAATTTCACCAATTTTATCCTTGCTTAACATGAGTTACCATTTTTCTAGCTCCTGATAACAGCTTCTGTGCTATCCTTTGTCTGGTGCTGAAGATAGGGTCACATATTTTTGTCATAGCTGCATGCCACTTTTGGGTCCTATTTTCTGTATTTTGCTATAGTAACAAAATCTCAGGGGCTTATAACAAAAAAACATTTATATCTCATTCATTTGGCGTGTAGGTTGTGGTCAGCTGTGGTTTTGCTTCAGGTACCTTCTAATTCTGGAACCCAGATCAAAAGAGAAGTACCTGAAAGGAACATTCGCATTCTTGTGGCAGAAGGAAAGATCAAGTGCCCTGATAGAAGTTCCTAATGTTTCACAAAGCTTCTGCACAGACATCACATACCTTATGTGTGCCAAATGATGGTGAATTCCATTGTCTAAAGCATCGTAAGTGGCCAATGCCACAAGTGGAATGGCAAGTTACATGATAGTGGTATGACATCCCTTTAGAGGAAAGAGAGAGTAGTGAATAATTTCAAACTAAATGCCATGTACCACAAACATTCACAATATCCCTTTCCTTTACTTGTACTTTCACTTCATACAATCCCCTGCTCTTTGATTTACTTGTTCCCAAAGCATCAACTTTACTCTGTTCTCATTTCTGGTTTCCTTTGCCCTCACTATCCCTGCTCTCCTCCTACTTCTCCAAATCTTATACATGAGGTAAAAATCAAGTCATTGTAAAATTCAATTTTAGATTAACTGTAGGCTAATGATGAAATTATTGTGCAGTTTTACTTAAAGTATGAAATAATTACACAACTGAGATTCTTTGATGGCTAAGACAAGAAGATTGTGTTGTACTCTTATATCTGAGAACCTCGGCCAAGAAGATTGTCATTAGAGGTTAAAAGTTATATTTAGAATATAATGTTTTAACCTTTTTTTGGAGGGAAGTTGTTTTTTTTTTTTTTTTGGTGTGTGTGTGAGTGGTGCTGGGGATCAAACCTAGAGCCTTGCGTATGGTTTTATTTGTTCTGATATGGAAGGCCTATAATATACTATTGAGTAAAAAAAGTAAATAACTAATGAATTTTATAGAGTAGCTCAATTTTATACATAGTTTTTTCTACACACACACAAGAATATGTATGTATGTGTGTATATGAGGGTATTTATACAGGTGTTTTTCTGTTGCTACATCCTACACTATTAAGTATGAATTCCTAAGGACTGGAAATGGAAGACTTATGGTTTTTCTTTATTCAATTTGTTATATTTAAATTTTTACAAGCATAACAGTCTCATAAAAAAAGAAAAACTAGAAGGATTAAAAGGATAGCTCATAGTCACTAAACTTCCGTCAGATACAAAATAAAAATCTGTGAAACTGCTGTATGTTAGGAAATTTCATATTGTTTTATGAAAATGCAGAAAGAATTAATGCATAGAAGTTATGGTTAAACTTATTTCGCATGTGTTTGGGAACGTGATGTTATTGGTTGGTCAATCTGTGGAGAGGTTGTACGAGGGGGAAGTAAAGCTGTTACTTTGCAGTTCCCTGGTTCGATTCCCTGCATTGCCCTGTATGACTCTCACGTATATATGCTTCCATGGCTAGTGGATAGAGACTAGCATGCAAGTGTATCACTTTTCTAAGTAGTGTGTTTTTAGTTTGTTTGCTTGTTTTGCATTTTATTTCTACTTTTTGGTTCCTCAAATTGACCTGTCACACTTGTGCCTCTTCAAATATTTAGCTCCTCTGAGTTCTGCTTTTCTTTACAGTGATTTTTCAATTAAATCAAAGTAGCAGAAATTATGTATTTTAAAAAATTATTCATATTTAAAATAGTATAAGTACTTAGAACTATATATCTCTTAAGCATATGGATTGGTGGTTAAAATAATGAAAACAACCCTAACAGAATGGCTAACATTTTTTGAGAGCCAGGTATGTGTCAGGTTCTGGTCTAAGTACTGTGCACGTATGAACTCATTTAACACAACAGTCCTCTAAGGGAAATGATTCACAGCTTACAGATATAGAAACTGAAGCAGAGAGAAATTAAGTAACTTAACTCCCCAAGGCTTGATACTGGCGAAAAAATGAAAACTTGAGAAATTGACATCAACCTAAAATCATTAAGGACAGAAATGGCATTGTGCTGGACACTCCCCATAATGGCTTTCATGGTGACCACTGTACCACTCTCACCTTGCTAGGGAATCTACTAAATGAGAAGAGTCAACCTACATAGTGTTAGATAGTCTCTGATACACATTTAAAGTGTGATTTTTATTATTGCAAAAATGCAGTGAGCTGCAATCCTTGGTGACCTTTTGTGAGAAAGCCTCTGAAAAGGAAATGTTCACCCTTTCAAAAAGGTATGGAAATGATCTTTTTAATAGTTAAAAAAATCAGTTGTGCAAAATTTGAAGGAAATAAACAGAATTTATTGCAACTTAAGATAGAAAAGACTAGGACAGAAGCAATGTAATGAAGTCACTACCACTACCAAACATGCTTAAAAATCTCACATAAGTCAGTGTCAGAATATCTTTGCAGACTGAAGTTCATTTAATAGGGGGATTTTTTCCCACTTTTATTGGGATTTATTAGTTGTGCAGGGGGGATTCATTATGACAATTCCAAATAGTCTTTCATTGTACATTGTTTAGATTGTCCCCCACCATTTCCCCCCTGGGGAAAATTTGTTGATGCCCATTCTGAACAAATAGATGGAAAAGTGCAGGAAAGGGCAGCCAGGCCAAGAAACATGCCTATTTTGTTGTTAACAAATGACACATTCTACTGTGCTCACAAGAATATTTGGGTAAGACCCTGAAACTAACCAAATTCTTTACATTATTTATCTTGTTAGTATATTGTAGCATAAATTTCATAATTTGCCCAATTGATGGGTTTCTTTTTTTCTTTTTTCTCTAATGTCATAATGTTGATATCTGGTAAAACGTAGTTTGGCCTGTTGCTTGGTGGTAAAATAGCTGGTAAAGAAATTTTCCTATCCATACAAAAACCTTATTAAAAAGCAGTTTATATGCTGTGAGAAAATCTTTCAGAGGTTAAACTTCAGGAGTAGTATTATCATTAGTTCTGTCTTGGAAGCAACAGGTTCTAGGAGACACAAGGATACATTGTTTAGTAGTTCTTATAACAAATAGCAGTAATGTGGTTAGAATTTCAGAATGATAGCTTATTACATTAGCTATTATTTTATATTATATTCCATATTAGTGAGATTAATTTCACCAGAGATTCATGGTTTCCCAAAGTTTAAACTGTCTTTAATTTTATGTATTTACTTTTGGGAGCTAAATACTGATATTAAAACATTTTAAGTGTTTTATGGTTAACTTATATAGTATATTTTTTTAAAAGCTTATCTGAAACTAGAGTTTCTTGGCCTTTCTCTAGTCTATCATTTATCATTATTTCTCAAAAATTAAAACAAAAGTTGACAACTATGTTTTTCCATATTAGTTGTTGTGCAAGTTACTCTTGGGAGTAATATTTCATCTTTCAATCAAGCCATGAATTATAGATGAGACAAATGGAGACTATCTTTAAATGACAAGGCATTTATATTCTATTCTTATAAAATCTTTCCTATAAGACATATAAAATAGTACCTAGACTGATTAATTATTTTTGATTTAGTGAATGAAATTAAGAATTAAGGAAAGGCATCAGTGTTTAACATTCATTTCCACCTTATTATTAGTTCCCTAAATTAAAATCTGTTGAATTTTTCCTCCCAACTTTCCTTCCTTCTTTTGTTCTATTAATAATTCTATATTCTCAGTATAAGGATCAATACTAGTTTATGGATTACTATTGAGTATAAACAATATTTTATGGGATTTAAAATACCATATGATATCAATAGCATTCATTTGACAGATTTCTTTGACTATCACATTCCATCAATGGCGTCTTATATTTAATGTCCTGTCTCCCTAGTTACATACATTCTTTAAAGAAAGAGATGAGGACTTATATGTCCACTTTAGATCTCAATTTCTACATGTGCAAAAATGTGAGAAGTGGAGCATGAGTTGGTCACTAAGATTCCACCCGGTACTAAAATGTTCCCCTTTAGAGTAACAGAAGTTACCATTTCATGTCACTCAGTTTTGTACATTAAAACTATTTTATGTCTTCAACATATCTTTGAAATTTAAAAAACCTACAGATGTTTACTAATCTTCAATATACTTACCAGTGCAAGTGGGCTCATTGCTAGGAGCAATTAGTTGTAATTTCTAAATTTGAAAGAAGAGATATAAGAATACCAAAATGTGCTTTAATGGAAATCTTTTTTAAAATTGAGAAGTAAGTGCATCATGTTGGGTTGAGTAAATACCAAGTATAAATAATTTGTATCAGATACCTTACCAAAATGTGTGAAAGCAAGAGGACAGAGCACAGGTTTTTGGGTTTTTTTCTACTATAGAAATAGGTAACACTTCACATAGCCTTTGACATTTCAAATTGGTCTTAATGGAAAACAGAAGTTGGAGAGGTAGAGAAGGGAGGAATGGTATTCCAGAAAAACACTCAGAAAAGAGAAGCAGGCTGTGTGCTTGGAGAATGTGTGGCAGAAAATGATAAAGATGGAAAATAAGGGTGAAATGATTAGGGGTATTGAATTAATTTCTAGGGCTGCTATAGCAAAGTATCACAAACTTGTTGACTTGGAACAATAGAAATTTATTCTCTGATAATTCTAGAGGCCAGAACTCCAAATTGAAGTGTTTGGAAAGTTGATTTTTTTTTTTGAAATATCAGGAAGAAAATCCATTCCCTGTCTCTTTTCTAGCTTGTGGTGTCTGGCAGCAGTCCTCAGCAATCCTTGGCTTGTAGACACAACACTCCAATCTCTACCTCTATCTTTATATCTCCTTTTCCTCTGTGTGTCTCTGTGCCTTCTCTTCTGTATCTTATGGGGAAAAGTATCATTGCATTTAGGGCTCAGCCTAAATGGAGGATGATCTTCTTTTGAAATCCTTAATTACATCTGTAAAGACCCTCTTTCAAAATAAGATCTCACATTCAGATTCTGGGGTGATATATCTTTTAGGAGGCTCTCATTCACTCCACTACTTGTGTTTTGACAAGGACTTAGTTCTATAGATAACAGTGTTTATAAGCAAAGCTGTGAAGTTATTATCCTTGTTATGTGGAAAACAAAACTGGTTGATAGAGAATGCACAGATAATAAAAGCTTGAAGTAAGGAGAATGGGTTTGGAGAAGAGGTCTGGATTCAAAGAGAAATTTCTGAGATAAAATACACATGAACAACTGATTCAGGGTGGGATGAGTGAAAGTGATCTTGGAGATGGTAATTTAGAGGTATCGGTGACATTTAGGAGCAGTTGGAAATGTGGGTCTGGCATTCAGTAGAGAACTTGTGTGTTTGACTGTTAGATGAGTGACTCCCAATGAACCATACAAGTGAGAATTCATACTCTCATTCCTCTCTCAACTGGGACTTGGCCCTGGGCTATATGATTGGTTTTGGCCAAAAAGATATTAGCACTTGCAAGTGTTATGCAAGCTTGATAAGCTCTTACCTGTTAGTCTTATCTTCTTGAAATGCTCCATCTTGAAATCCAACTGCCACATTGTAAGGAAAGATAAGCTGTATAAACAATGCCTAGAGGATGAGACACCATGTGCAAATAGGCCTCCTGAGTGAGAACTAAGCAGTCTCAGCCACAGTCAGCACTGAGGCCCTAGAAATGTGCAAGAGGTCTTAGACTTTTAGCTCAACCTGGTTCCTTGCTGAATACAGCTATATGAGTGACTCCAGCTAATACCAAGTGGAACTGAAATGGAAGAATCACAAATTAGCCAAATATTATTGCTTTAAGCAGCTAAGATTTCAGGTGGTTTGTTATGCTTCAGCTGCCTTATGTATCTGATGATGCTCCATGGTCACAAGATCAAAGTCATTGATGTCCATTTGAGGGGATGCAATGAGTAGTGCCAAGCTTAGGAGACAGAATTTCATTGGACTTTAAGAGATTGATATTACCAAGCTGTGGGATGTTGGAAAAGTGGGATGGAACCAGGAACAGAGGAGTTACATGTCTGCTTTAGATCACAATTTCCACATGTGCAAAATGTGGAAAGTGGAATATTAGAGATTATCTAATATTCACCAATACTAAAAAGCAAAAAGGTCTCCTTTAAACTAATCAAAGTTATCGTGCATGTCACCTAGTGTTTTTTAAATTTATTTTATTTTATTATGTATTCATATGTGCATACAAGGCTTGGGTCATTTCTCCCCCCTGCCCCCACCTCCTCCCTTACCACCCACTCCACCCCTCCCTCTTCCCCCCACCCCCTCGTTACCCGGCAGAAACTATTTTGCCCTTATCTCTAATTTTGTTGAAGAGAGAGTATAAGCAATAATAGGAAGGAACAAGGGTTTTTGCTAGTTGAGATAAGGATAGCTATACAGGGAGTTAACTCACATTAATTTCCTGTGCATGTGTGTTACCTTCTAGGTTAATTCTTTTTGATCTAACCTTTTCTCTAGTTCCTGGTCCCTTTCTCCTATTGGCCTCAGTTGCTTTTAAGGTATCTGCTTTAGTTTCTCTGTGTTGAGGGCAACAAATGCTAGCTAATTTTTTAGGTGTCTTACCCATCCTCATATCTCCCTTGTGTGCACTCGCTTTTATCATGTGATCAAAGTTCAATCCCCTTATTGTGTTTGCCCTTGATCTAATGTCTGCATATGAGGGAGAACATGATTTTTGGTCTTTTGGGCCAGGCTAACCTCACACAGAATGATGTTCTCCAATTCCATCCATTTACCAGCGAATGATAACATTTCGTTCTTCATGGCTGCATAAAATTCCATTGTGTATAGATACCACATTTTCTTGATCCATTTGTCAGTAGTGGGGCATCTTGGCTGTTTCCATAACTTGGCTATTGTGAATAGTGCTGCAATAAACATCGGTGTGCAGCTGCCTCTGGAGTAACCTGTGTCACATTCTTTTGGGTATATCCCCAAGAGTGGTATTGCTGGATCAAATGGTACATCAATGTTTAGCTTTTTAAGTAGCCTCCAAATTTTTTTCCAGAGTGGTTGTACTAGTTTACATTCCCACCAACAGTGTAAGAGGGTTCCTTTTCCCCCGCATCCTCGCCAACACCTGTTGTTGGTGGTGTTGCTAATGATGGCTAGTCTAACGGGTGAGGTGGAATCTTAGTGTGGTTTTAATTTGCATTTCCTTTATTGCTAGAGATGGTGAGCATTTTTTCATGTGTTTTTTCGCCATTTGAATAGTGTTTTTTTTAAATTGGTGAGCCAGGTATGGTGATCCAAGACTGTAATCCCAGCACTCAGGAGCAGCAAAGGCAGGAGAATCATGAGTTTGCGGCCAAGGGGCTACAAAGTGAGAGACCCTGTCTCAAAAAAAAAAAAAGAGCTAGTTGGAAATGGTAGTGATAATGAAATGAATACTTAAACCAAAAAAGAAGCCTATGTTTTTGAAAATTACAAAGAAGAATATCTCATTTTCTTCTCCAGTGAAATGCTACTTCAACAATATTCACAGCTTGGTGAAGAAACAGAGGGGTGAATGTGGAGGGCTTCGGCAGAGCTTTTTCCTTGACCTGACTGATTTGTCTTCACAATGTCAAACCTTTTCACATGTGATAGTGGTGCCTATGAAAGGGTTCATCGCCAGAAAATGTTATCATAGAGTGTATTGTAACAGTTTTGATGGAATTAGCAGATGAGCAGAAGAGGGCAGAATTACACAGAAAATTCTTTGGAGTTATATTTCCGAAGGGAAAATATATTTTTAAAATTTTATTTCCTAAAGGGACTTCAAGGTTCCATGTTGGGTCAAGTGTTTGCCATTTGCCCCTCCAGATCTTACAAAGATCTGTTGTGTCACCCAGAGGATGACCTGTTTGGAATCCATCAACAGGCTCCTGTACCTTCTAGATTCCACTTATGTCTTGTCACTGATAAGAGGGAGGGAACAGAATGAATTCAAGGTGTTTATTTCTGATATCCTTCCTTTGAGATCAGTGTGAGGTGTCAATATCCTCAGACATTGCTCCCTTTCAGGGCAATTGTTACTTCATAAGCCTCTTTCACTCTGGGTCCTGGTAACCTTCCTCTCTCTCCTTTTCTCTCCCTTCTAAGGATGGTGATTTCTTTGCTACTGTGGGTTCCAGGTTCCCTCACTATCCTGATGGCTTCTCTACATTCTACCTTTTAATTAGTACCTGTGTAATTTACCCCCCTTGGAATTACTTTAATTTGAATGTGTTCTGTTTCCTGTCTGTACTGTGCTTAACTATGCTGAATTCTCAATTCTATAGATTGAGAAATGGCAACTGGGACACTCCAATACGCTTCTTATTATACATCCTTTCATCACAGCCCTCTGGACTGTCTTCTGTGTGTTCTTTGTTGCTGTCTCACTTTTTCCCCTTTAGTGACCTCATGTACCAAGCAGGAAGCATAGTCACAGCCAATTCAAAACCAAGCCGGAAATGCCAAATTCATTTTTCCAGCTCTCTTTCTCTTATTTCTTTCCCCACCTTTCCCAGTGTTCCTCTCTATTTCTACTTGGTGCTTTACACTGAGGTCCTAAACCAAAAGCAGAGTTTTTATGCTCAATTCTGCAATAAAATAAAGTAAAAAGGATTCTAGAGATAGATGGTGGCAATGGTTGCACAACAGTGGAACACACTTAACACCACTGAACTGTGCCCTTATAGTGGTAAAATGTAGTATATATCTTACACAATTCAAAATACGTACATACTTGAAAAAGCAGAGATTTTTGTTTTGGTCTCCTTTTGTTTCCAGAGCCTGAAACATGAAAAATGCTAAACAACTGCTTATATAATGAATACATGGAAATGCCTGATTATGAAGTCTTTGTTTCTAGGCAGCCCAGGGCTGGTCTACTTCTTTCTCTTCCCTGAGGATGCCCAGTGCCTTTTTGCCTCCATGCACAATAGTACTGCTGTCCTATGACCAGTGGTGTGCTGGTAAGTGGGTTTTGCAGTTGTTGTTTTGTAACAGCTTTCTTGAGGGCCTAATTCACATGCCCTGCAATTCACTCATTTTATTTTATTTATTTATTTTTTTCTTTTATTATTCATATGTGCATACAAGGCTTGGGTCATTTCTCCCCCCTGCCCCCACCCCCTCCCTTACCACCCACTCCTCCTCCTCCCTCCTTCCCCCACCCCCTCAATACCCAGCAGAAACTATTTTGCCCTTATTTCTAATTTTGTTGTAGAGAGAGTATAAGCAATAATAGGAAGGAACAAAGGTTTTTGCTGGTTGAGATAAAGATAACTATACAGGGCATTGACTCACATTGATTTCCTGTGCGTGTGTGTTACCTTCTAGGTTAATTCTTTTTGATCTAACCTTTTCTCTAATTCCTGGTCCCCTTTTCCTATTGGCCTCAGTTGCTTTAAGGTATCTGCTTTAGTTGCTCTGCGTTAAGGGCAACAAATGCTAGCTAGTTTTTTAGGTGTCTTACCTATCCTCACCCCTCCCTTGTGTGCTCTCGCTTTTATCATGTGCTCAAAGTCCAATCCTCTTGTTGTGTTTGCCCTTGATCTAATGTCCACATATGAGGGAGAACATACGATTTTTGGTCTTTTGGGCCAGGCTAACCTCACTCAGAATGATGTTCTCCAATTCCATCCATTTACCAGCAAATGATAACATTTCGTTCTTCTTCATGGCTGCATAAAATTCCATTGTGTATAGATACCACATTTTCTTAATCCATTTGTCAGTAGTGGGGCATTTTGGCTGTTTCCATAACTTGGCTATTGTGAATAGGGCCGCAATAAACATGGGTGTGCAGGTACCTCTGGAGTAACCTGCAATTCACTCATTTTAAAGTGTACATTCAGTGAACTTTAACATATTCATGGATTGTGCAACCATCACCACAATCACTTTTAGAATATTTCATTACCACTCTGAACCGCACATCCCTTAGCTTCTTCTCCATCCAGAAAGTAATCAATTTTCTGTCAACATGGATTTCCTATTCTGAACATTTCATATCAATGGCATCATATAAAATGTGACCCTTGTGACTGGTTTCTTTTGCATTACATAATGTTTTTAAGGTTCATCCAAGTTGTAGCATGTGTCAAGTACTTCTTTCCTTTTGATGACTAAATATGTATGAATATACCATAATTTATTTAGCCATTAATTAATTGATGCAACTGGTAATTATTTAACAACCAGTAATCTGTGAAAAAAAAAAATCCTTACTTGGAATGTTTTCAGATTTCCATGGTATATACATTACCATCCCTAGTGATTATAAACTATATGGTGTGACTGAACACATAATTGGAAAGAGTGGTTAAAATAGACTTATCTGAGTAAAACAAGCCAGTCCCAGCAAACCTCTAACCATCTTTACTGATGGGTCATTCAAGTGATCAGAACTATGACTCATCAGTAAGTGAGGTTTCCATTTTTAAATGTGGGTAGTAATGAACAAATAAAAGAAATAGAAGAGCTAAGTTTATTGATCATTTTCTATGTGATGGGCCCTGTGCTAAGCACTTTCTTCTTTATTTAATTCTTAATCACCACTTACCTTCTTGGTAGCCATCAGTTCCAAACTATCAAACTTCTATGCTTGGTTCGATATCTCTTAGCTAGTCTCCCTGCTATTTTGCAAATACTCCAAACACATTTCACTTAGCAACTATAGCACTTACAGCATCCTCTCCCTGGTATATTCTTTTTTTTTTTTTAATTTTCAGTATTTTATGAGTAAATATTATTTGTAATTTTCTTGGCAGTACTGGGGTTTGAACTCAGGACCTCATGCTTGCCAGGCAGACATTACACCACTTGAGTCATGCCTCTAGACCTTTTTTTACTTCACTTATTTTTTAGGTAGGATCTTTCAGTTTTGCTCTGGCCAAATTCGAACCTCAATCCTCCTGATTGCTGTCTGGCAAGTAGTTGGTATTACAGGTGTAAGCCACCAAACCCTACCTGATACACTCATTCCAGATATCAACATAACTCATTTGCTCATTTCCATCAGGTCTCTGCTCAGGTGTCCCTCCACTCCCCTCCCCCCCAAAAAAGGTTTTTCCAACTCTTCATCCCTTTATTAATCTTTTGCCAAACTTTGTTTTTCTTCATTGACATTCTACTACTCTGTATTCTCTAACATTCTGTAACTCTGTATTTATTTTCTGGCTGTTTCCTCACCATAATGTAAGTACCACGAAGTAATCAACTGTGAGTATATTAGTTTATTGAATTGTGCACTTTAAATGAGTGAATTGAAGGGTATGTGAATTGTATGGATGTACCATATTTTATTTAATCTCAATGTAGCTGTTATAAAACAACAACAAAAGCTACTTGCTGGCATAGTGTTGTGTGCAGAGGCAAGAAAAGCACTGAACACTTCTTTTGTTTTTTGTTTATCCACACTTATATCCCAGTACCAAGGCTATGCCCTTTACCTTGCTAATTAAGCTGGGAAATTTGAAATTTTGAACAAGTGCCTCCCTCTGCTGAT
Organism: Castor canadensis; assembly: GCF_047511655.1. Lineage (NCBI taxonomy): Eukaryota > Metazoa > Chordata > Mammalia > Rodentia > Castoridae > Castor > Castor canadensis. The sequence goes on along the minus strand of NC_133389.1, from coordinate 130,537,860 downwards.
CCTGGTGCTCTGAAAAGAGCATTTACAGGACATTCTACAGTATTCCCTGTATTTCTGTTACTGGGTCAAATTCTGACATAGACAGGACTCAGCTGACATAGGTGGGAGGCAAATAGTGATGTGACTAAGAGTGTGTCTTACTCTGGAGCCAAACTAAAATGGACCCACATTCTGGCTCTGGCATCAACTGATTGTATGCCTTAGGTTAAGTTACCCAACTTTTTAGAGTTCCCCATTTTAAGATGGGATGATAAGTCCCCATGTCATAGACCTATGGAAAGGATGAAATTAGTATGTTAGTTTAAAGTGATCAACACCTAGTTTAAAGTGCTCAATACACCTTGTCTGCCTAATTCTGAGGACATCTTCCCAGAGCAAGTGTGTGTCTGCCACATGGAGTCCACCTGCCTCTTCTGTAGCTCTTTTCTTAATCACTGGCAGTGGCCCAAGAGCACTTCTGGATTATCCTGCTGCCTCAGCTTCTCCATCTGCTTTCATTTCCCACAGAAGAGAAGAGCCCTGGGCTTCAACAAAGTATCATCAACCTGCTCCTCTTCAAGAAAGTGTCATCAGCCTGCATTGCCTTCCTGGCTATCATCTAGCTTAGCCACTGGCTTTGGGAAAGGGCCCCAGGGCAAGAAAGAAAAGCCTTCCATAGAGGAGACATAAGTCCCAGGACGTTGGGAGTGAAGGAAGCATGGGTGGCCTTGTATGGTTGTGTGGACAAAGGAGGTGGCAAAGTCAGTCAGGAAAGGAAAAGAAACTTCCTGGGATGCAGAATTGGCTGGTTGGAAGCCCCCTGCCGCCCTCAAGCCCACTTCATTGAGTGCTAAGCAGAGTCTCCCTAAATCCTAGTAACTGTTTTACACCTTCTTCCCATGCGTGCCCTTCCTCCCATGCACATCCCACGTCCCCGAATTTGGTTCAAGTCACGAATTGCCCACATAGAGAATTTCATTTGCTAATTGCAGGGAAAGTCATTTCCATTAATATTTAGTGAACACCCACAGGTACTGGGCAGTCCCAGGAATCCTGGGAACCAACAGTCCACAATCTCATTCCAGAAAAGTGAGCATCTTCTGGTTTCTTCTTTGCCTCTGAGCATTCTTATTTCTTCGGAGTCCGCTTCTGGGCTCTAATCTTGGAAAACATCAACACTTCTCCGTACTTGGGCTCCCACTGGGCTCCCGAGGGGCCTTCTTGAAACGCTGGAGGGTTAAGGGGCAGAGACGCGGGAGGGTTGGGAAGGTGAGGGGGGAGGAGGGGAGGAACTAGGTGCGTTCCCCGTCTCTTCGCGTTCCAATCAGGAGTCGGCGGTGTTTCCAGGCGCGGATTCTGGCTGTCCAGAGAGTCTTCCAGGAACCGCCGAGCATCCTGGGCCGAGGGCTTTGCTGGTGTGGCGTCGGCGCCCGCCTCCTCCCGCGCTCCCCTCCCTCGGGGCTCGGTGCCTCGCGCAGGGGCGTGTCCTGCCCTACCTCCCTGTCACAGTGGTCCACTCAGCCGGTTCCAGCCGCGGCAGAGCGGCGGCAGCAGCCGGAGGGAAAGCAAGCAGCCGTGGCTAGGCTTGTCGCGACAGGAGCGGTGGCCGCGGTAGCAGCCCAGGGCCGCACACCTGTGCCCAGCAGCAGTGGCAGGACGAAGGGGTGGGGTCGGTGCCAGCCACTGTGAGTGAGCCACAGAAGGACGGGGAAGCTCCCAGCTGGGATTCCACTGCTGGGAACAACCTTTGGCTGCCAGAGAGGTGGCACCAAGCTGGGACCACTGGTGCAGAAAAACATGTGCAGAAACAGCTAGAGGCCTCGGGGCAGGTAAACGTTTGGTCCAGGGGTAGAAAGGCAAGGAGAGCCGGGCCCGGGACCATGACTGCCTCCCACCTGGACTTCGGGGAGGTAGAAACTTTCCTGGACAGGCACCCAGAGTTGTTTGAAGATTACTTGATGCGGAAGGGGAAGCAGGAGATGGTGGAGAAGTGGCTGCAGAGGCACAGTCAGAGTCAGGGGGCTTCAGGCCAGAGGCCCACTCTAGCTGGCACCGGCAGCTTGGCTCCCAGTGGTGGCAGAGGCAGCAGCGGCGTTGGTGGTAGCGCTGGACCCCATGGAGCCACCAACAGCCAGCTCACACCCGGTGGTGGGGACTGTGGTGGGGTTTCCCTGAGTTCCAGCTGGGCTAGTGGCAACCGGGGCGATGGGAGTCTGCAGCGGAGAGCCTCTCAGAAAGAGCTGAGGAAGAGTTTTGCTCGCTCCAAGGCCATCCATGTGAACAGGACCTACGATGAGCAGGTGACCTCCCGGGCCCAGGAGCCTCTGAGCAGTGTGCGGAGGAGGGCACTTCTCCGGAAGGCCAGCTCCCTGCCCCCCACCACAGCCCACATCCTCAGTGCCCTGCTGGAATCAAGGGTGAATCTGCCTCAGTATCCCCCTACGGCCATCGACTACAAGTGTCACCTTAAAAAGCACAATGAACGTGAGTTCTTCCTGGAACTGGTCAAGGATATCTCCAATGACCTTGACCTCACCAGCCTAAGCTACAAGATCCTCATCTTTGTCTGTCTCATGGTGGACGCTGACCGATGCTCTCTCTTCCTAGTGGAAGGGGCAGCTGCTGGCAAGAAGAGTTTGGTCTCCAAATTCTTTGATGTGCATGCAGGAACCCCATTGTTGCCCTGCAGCAGCACAGAGAACTCAAATGAGGTGCAGGTCCCCTGGGGCAAAGGCATCATTGGCTATGTCGGGGAGCATGGAGAAACGGTCAACATTCCTGATGCCTACCAGGTAGGACTTCGCATTGTCCTCTTCTCCCCAAGGCCAGCTAGCTTGGGAGCCAAGTCTTCTGTTACCTTTTGGCACCCAGGAACACATTAATTTAAACTCCTTACAATACAATCTTGCAATTTAAATTCCTTCTTGAGTTTGACTAGAATGTTACAACATCTTTGATGTAATGTTTTTTCCTAACACAAAGTGGCTTATGGGAATTTCATATATCATTCAATAATACCACGTGTTTCTCTGTCAAGATCTGTGTTTAAGAACATTGGTGTATGGTTTTAGAATGCATTTGTGAACTGCTAGAACAAGGTGTCTAATTCAGAATTCCAGATAGGCTAAAGACAATGGATATTTTCTGATCTGACGTTTTGGGGAATCACAATGCTTTTTCATTCTCTAATTCAAAATTGGAAAGGTAACAAAGTACCCAACTACTTCCCTATCCCCTTCTCTAGCTTAAATTTGCATGAATCCCAAGGTAAGAAAGAAGAGGAAGAAAGGAGGAAAGTCAGGGGAAGAACAGGCCTCTGACCCCTTTGTGCCTTATTGACATCTATTTTAATTGTGTCTGTTGTTGAGTTTATAGAGGTTGGACAAATAGAGGAACCAGTTATGTTTAGACTTGAGTATAGCATTATTTGCAGTCAGCTTTGACAGCACTGAGCAAGTAGGGTTTTAATTTGTAAAATAAACAAAAAATATTGATAATTTTTTTTGCAGTTCCAAAGGCAAACAGCAAGGTAAACATGCTAGTTTCAAGTGAAAAAGAAACCCAATATGTTGTCTGGTTTTTCTGACCTTTTCATTTTCACAGTGATTTGAATTTGATATTGGATGCTGGATCTGAAAGCCAGTCAGTTCTAATTTCTTCAGAATCTGTTCACTGAATGTGAGGAAGCTGAATGTCACTTTCTGAGTCTTCTTCAGGGTACATAGAATTAAAAGTTCTTATCCTTGGATAAGACTATTTGAGGACTATTTCTTCCAGTTGTCTTATAGAGATACTTGTTTCTCTAGAGTTTGGTTGCTGTTGGTCAGTATAACAAAAGTGGTGGGAAGAACATTAACTAAATTTTTCAGTTTCATCTGCAAGTTTGCAATTTTACATAGAAAACTGGTTTGTATTAAAACCAAAATCTCGTATTTTTGTGAGCTGTTAGTATAACCCTTTACTATTAAGAAATACTTGTGAAAATGACATTTGTGTTAACCTTTTGTTATTGATTAGCTGCATTACTCATTATGTCCTTCTTGAAGACTTTGATAGGTTTAGGTTCAGCAATCAATCAATAATTTTCAACAAGTATCTATTTCTCTACAGTCCTAGAAAGTCATAGGAAGAAATGAAAAAGTTAGTAATTGATATGCTAAAGAGTCTATAAAATATTGATTAAAAACCACTAATTATTTTCTTTTCTGTTATTCCCACGTCTTTATGGTGTGCTACAAAAATCTCTTGCTAGTTGAGTGGTACTTGTTAAAAATTAGAATTGCAGTGTTTTTTCTTCATTGTCTTTACTTTTCTTATCCATTCCCAATTGCTTTTCTCTTATTTCGATAGCTTTTATTTCTTGCTGTCCTTGTTCAGCTCCTAACATTTATTTAATATTGTTCATATTCTGCCTTTCCTCCAAGAGCGTGATTCCTGTCCTCAGCAGTTGACTTGTCTGCCTGCTGCCTAGAATTGTGGCTATGGTTGTTATCACGGGCATAGAAAATCTGGTTTTCAGCAGCTGTTGCTTCCAGTGGGCTCTGCACTTACTCTGAAGGCAGTAAAGAAAAGTTGACTGAAAAAAATATGAAAATATTTGAAGCTGACATTGAGAAATGGGAGTCTCATTCCCCGCCCCCCGCTTCTTTTCTCAGTGTAGTAATGATGATAATAAATAAGACCAGGTTGCTAGAGGGTTGGAAAGAGGCAGGTAGGGGAAGGGTCTTACATGGATTGGGAGCTTAAGTTCTTGGTTCGTCTTACTTTCATTTCTATCTGGTGAGAAAGTTTTTTTCTTTCACCATTGGCTTCTAATATATATACTTATATATATTTATATGTACATATTGTATATAAATATTTGTATGTTTTTATTAATTTTACTTATGTTACTCTTCTTTGATAAAACTACATTTTTATTTTAGTATATTATCATTATTATTAGCATCTCCTAGAGAGAATTTCTTAATCTCTCAGAGTCTCAATTTTCCCACTCACAAAATAGGAACAACAATGAGATACTGATTAAAGCTCCTAAAGGCAGTACCTGACACATTGCTATTACTTAAGAATGGTAACAGTCTATGCTGCTGATGCCATCTAGCTTGCCAGTACTCTTACTCTTCATCTCATGTCTAATTGTTTTACCCCTTCTCCTGGACTGAGATATGAACTAGGCATATTTTGACCAGCCAGTTTTTTTTCCCTGAGCCATGTTCCTCCCATAAGTATTTTAGAATCAGTCCTACATTCAAGGAATGTAGAAATTGCTATTCTTCCACTCTCTATTGAAGATTCTCCTAAATGGGTTGATAATACCTAACTATATCCTAGCCTATCAAAAAGTTCTATACCTTTTTCCTCATGGTAACTCATTCAATATGAAATTTTAGAGTTTTATTAATGTTTTATTCTTCCCCAGTTCTAGCATTTTTCTTATCCTTTCTCTTTCCTGATGTTACAGATTTCTGTTAATGAAGATTACCAACCTTCCGAATGTATGTTCTTTTATTATGACACATTTTAATTCTTATCATATATGTAAACATCTTGATGTTTTTTTATGTAAGATATAATCATCCTCCCTGATTCTTTATAAATTAATGTGTTTTTAAGGAATTTTTTGCTCACATTCAGTTAGTGTACTTTTACTCTTTGAGAGATGAAATTTTTACCACACGTCGTTTCAAATTTTAATCACTTGATAATTAGATGAATGGTCTTAATCATTGGGGGCTCATAAAATAAGCAAAAGAAATGTCTGGAAGATTCTTATAAAACTATAAGAAGCATGGCATTCCGAAGATAAGGGTAGACTATCTAATGAAATACTAAAGTTGATTATGTTTGGCAGCAAACACCCCCTCTGTTTATTTTATTATTTTGTATTACTTTTCATAATTAGTACTGAAAACAGACTTGAAATTAGGAGAAAAGTAAAGAATTGAAAGCGGAAAAAACAAATTCATTTCAGGTACCTAGTATGATCATGGTGACTGTAATTTACTTTTCCCCTGACAGTTATAAGTTATTAAACAGCCCACTTTAATACAGTAATGAATAAATTGCCCTCAAGAGGTTGAAAATAAGAGCACTCAAATAACAGGTGTTCTTTTTGAGATGATTCTAAGCATTCAGGATATAGCACTTTAAACATTGATAAAAAGTGTGAGATGAATTTGTGTTCCTGTTGATAATGACGATACAGGTGTTTGATGGGCTTGAGTCTGAAAAGCAGCACAATGTTTTGTTAGGTGAACTGAGAGGAGGAAAGGGGATGACGCAGAAGAGTTCCAGGTGTGCTAGGCTTTCAGAAGACCTGATCTGTTTACACAACAGATTCATTTGTTCATTGGATTCAACAAATAGGCACAGAAATCCATTCCACCCAAGGCCCTGAGTAGGGAGCCTCTGGGTGTACAATGGTGAGAGGACCTGCTCCTTGTCCTTCAAGTGCTTACAGTTGCAGATCATATACTCTACCAAACGACTAACACCAAGCTTTCCTTAAATGGTAGAACTAAATAGTAATTACTCTCAGGGAAGAGTGGAGATACTATATGACTCAGGTCATGATGAAAGACTTTATGGATGAGGTGCCATTCAATCTGTAAAAAGGTTTAGATGTCCCAGCTGGAGATGGTTTTGAAATGAGGGGAAGTGATCCTGGTACTGCAAAATGGTTTCAGCAGAGACACAGGGATGAGCAAACACCAAATGAATATAGGGATAGTGAGTGCTTCAATTTGGCCAAAGTATGGCATGCACTATAGCATGAAAATGCAAAAGAAAGGTGACAAAAGGAAGGACCTTGAACACCTGGCTAAAGGGTTTGCTTAGGCTATAGGAGCCCTTAAAACATCTTGGCATGATCAAAGTGGTGTTTTGGTAACTCAGTGGCAGTGACTAAATGGATTCAGTAGAGAAAGGCTTGAAGCTATGAAAATAATTAAGAGTCTATTATGATGGTCTGATGGAACCATAATGAACAACTGAACAAAGCAGGGAACAGTGGGAATGGGCAACAGGGAACAGATGGTAGATATCCTACAGTGTAGATTTTGGCTAAGAGAAAGGAAGTCAATGTGATTCAGAGATTCTAAGCCTGGGGAGATATGGTGAAGGGTAATACTTTCATCAAAAAACAGGGAGAGGAACTGGGTTAATGGGAAAAAATTATAAGTAGGGCCAGCTCTGTAGTTTGTGGAGCCTAGTGCAAAATAACAGAAATAGCTGGGGGTGGAGAAGTCAATCTCTTCTTCCCAAGAAGCTGCTCTCTAAACCACAGTAACTTGCAAACCAGGAATCCTAAGAACATGCAACTTTCACGCAAGGAAATTCTTGGTATCTGGATTGGTGGTGGGTGATAGGCTCCTGCTGCGTTGCCTTGAGAATGCACCCTGGTGCTGCCAGCTTTGGGTGGAGATGATCACAACTTCACACTACCCTGAGATAGCATGGGACATGCACCTGACACTCCCCATGTCCCCACACAGACCTCACCCAAGAGCAAAAGGCAATGGCAGATGTGGCATGTGGGCCTCTCCCCTGACTGATGTGACCAAGTTGCTACTCCTGGTTTCAGGGTAAGAGTGAGAGGGGGAGCTAGACACCATGGAGTTCCTAAGCCCCAAAAATAGTTGACTAAGAATCAGTCCTGGGCAGCAGCGAGAGGGAAGGGAGCATGTGAGTGAAGGCTCTACGCTCTGGGTTCATACTTCATAGTCCCATTGGACTTCACTTGCAAAGCACAAATTCAAAGATAAAATGAAGAATTTCACACAGGGCAGCATTAATCCTCAAGCATTGCCCATCCCCCTGCAGCTGCACTGGTTGCAGTTCATGAAGTGGGCCCTAATTCTGAGTCATACTGAGTCCATGGTGGAGACATTCAATTTTATTTTGGCCCAGTGTCTGTTGCAGTCTTTCGTGTGGCCTCGGCTCCATCCCAATTAAATTATGTGCCATTTTCGATGCCTGGATAGAACTTTTCTATTTCTGTGCTTTGTATCCTTTCTGCCAGGACTACTTTCTCTCCATTTTTGCTCATCAAATCCTACTCTGCCTTCTCCTGATATTAGAAAAAGACAGCTGATTTCTTGTCCTTGAGAGGAGATAGAAAATAAAACAAAAATTTATACATTAAGTTGTATTTAAGAATACATTATACATCACTGGCATATCTATTATATATAAACTTATACTGCAATGTACTTAACAGTTAATTTTTATTAAAGTTCAATTTAAAAGAATCTCCATAACTATATTTAAAGTGTTAACCTCAGAAAGAATTAATTTTAGGTACCTAGAAAATTCAGGGATGAAACTGTCTCTTTCCCTGATGAGGCAGCACAGACAGATGTGGTATACAGTCCTGTGACTGAGTTGCTGAGATTTGCTTTATAAGGTGGATGTTGACCCTACTCCAAAATTAGTGTTGTAAAGAAGTTTCATGAAATCTTATTTCAGCTTTGCACAGTGTTTTAAAAATTCCCTGAAGCCCATGAGCAATTCACTAGTCCAGAACCAGAATTGATTTTGTACTTGCAGCAGGAAACATTTGCTATTTCAGCCCCTCTTCCTGACGGACATAGGATCATGATAAACACAATGACAAATTGCATTTGCTACCTTTCACATGAGGATAGATTACAGAAAAATACGGGACTTACAGAATCACAGAGTGGTAATTTAAGGTTAACTTAAATTTTCCCCTACCCATAAACTAAATGTTTACTAATCTGACCAATTTATTTTGGTTCTTGAGGTTTGAGTCACCTGTTTATTTGTAAGGTGGGCTTAATTTGGATGCTAATGTTTCATGTTTAATATAGTGTCGTGGAGTCATATGAAATTTCCCTGTGGAGTTGCTCAACAAGATCCTTGAGGTATACTACTTGCTACATTGGTCACTTATTTTAAGGGTAGTATGTTGCAATGTGACCATGTTCTTTTGGAAAGTGGAATTGAATCATTAACAAAAAGCAGTTTAATCATAAGAGAGTGGGGTGGGTTTCTAATATTTTAGGAGAGACTTTGGTTCCTAGACATTTATAGGCCTTGGGGCTAAATTTATTTGTTTATTTTTGCAATTAAAATAGCAAAACTTCCTGATATTAAACAATGTGTACTTTCTGTGATTCCAAGACTTTCTGATTAATCGATTGGTTTCAAATGAACAGTGGCTTCACATATTAATGATACATTGTGTTTCCTATTATAAAATACAAATTTAGGCCATTGCAAATTTAGGATATGAAATCTTTTTCACCTGACTAAAAAAAATGGGGATCCTGTAAGATACTTCTTTATGGTGTCTATTAAAAAATAATGACAGAAGGTAGAGGGATGTTCCATTGTTGATAAATAATAACCCCATTTATTGGAGAAGGTAGACAAGCATTTGAGCCAAGCTCATTAGCAAGCATTTTCTCTTTTAATCCTCTCAACAGCCTCCCATTTTACACAAGGAAAGACTGAAGCCTGGAGGGACTAAGTGATTTTTTTGAAGTGATTCAACTGTGCAGAAGCTAGGATTCAAGCTGAGATCTGTGCACTGCCGAACCTGGGAAGTTTCTGCACTCTCAGGGTGGCCTCTTCTGACCACTAACTTGTAGCACACTCACATCTGTCCCTTTCCTTTCTCCTTTTCTCTGCCAGACTAAATACTCTCACCCTTCAAGGCCGACTTCAAGAAACTCTTGCTAATCCCTACCCTACCCCACCCAAATGGGCATGATCTCTCCCTCTGTTCAATTTGTGAAGTGCTACAATGTATTTGCTCTATTGTCTTAGTATTGTCACTGTTTGGTATTTCAGTAATATCTTAAATGTGAACTCTTCAAGATCTAGATCATGACTTCTTCACTTCACATACATTCACATACACTGGAGTATATCCCATAGGGTTTAATACAAGATTTTTCTATTCAACTAATTATCATTTATATCTACCATATATAGATACAAGCAGAAAGTTCGTCCTACTCAGGCAATGTAGACATATCAATTAGGAAATCCATTTCCTAAATACATCTTTTAATTCTTTGGTCCTTACTTTGAAGCTCAGATAACTGGTGAATTTTCTGAACTACTTGTATACATTAATTGCATTAATTGCCCTACCCTTGCTTATGTGTGCATGTGTCTCTGTGTGTAGACTTGTTCTTGTTTCTTTTACATCAGTCCACATGGATATCATGATATAGAGAGAGCAGACTGACCTAACCAGATACTAACAGCTAGCCGCATCTCTCTGCCAACTTCTAGGAAGGGAAAAGGATGGAGACCCTCCTCCTCCTCCTCCTCCTCTTTGTCTTCCTCCTCTCCTTCTCCTCCTCTTCTTCACAGTACTGGAGTTTGAACTTAGGGCCTCACACTTGCTAGTCAGGCACTTTACACTTGAGCCACTCCACCAACCCCTATTTTATGTCTTGTTGATGCTTTGGCATTTGGGACATTTTGGAGCGAAGGCCCCACCTAAGGCTAGCCACTTTCTAGAAATAGCAAAGGATGCCCCTTTGAGGGTGCCAGACCAACCCATACTCCAATACTTTCAGAGAGCCTATACTCCAAAACATTCTCTTTGTTTAAATATTTACACTTCAAGCCAATATTCCCTCAGCCCTATATCACCTGTTAGTCAGCTTTCCATCACTATTACAAAATGCCTCAGAAACACAGTTTAAAAAGAGGAAAGGTTTATTTTGGTTCACAGTGTCAGAGGCTTCAGCCCATAGTCCCTTGGCCCCATTGCTTTGAGCCCAAGGCAAGGCAGAATATCATGGTGGTGGGATCATGTACCAGAGAAGGCTGTTCACCTATTGGCAGCCAGGAAGCAAAGGGGGAGGGAGGAAGAGAGAGAGAGAGAGGACAAGACATACCCTACAAGGGTACACCCTCAGTGACTGACTTCCTCCAATTAAGCCCCACCTCCTAATAACTCATTCAGTTATAAATTCATCAGTGCATCAGAATGCAGATATCTGAAGGATCATGGTTTGAGACCAGTTCAGGCAAAAAGTTATTGATACCCCATGTCAACAAACAAGACAGGTATGGTGGTTCACACCTGTAATCCCAGTTAAATGGGAGGCATAAGTAGGAAGATTGCAGTCCAAACCAGCCCCAGGCAAAAATTATCTGAAAAATAACTGAGGCAAAAAAGGGCTGGGGCATGGCTCAATTGGTATCTGCCTAGCAAGTGTGAGGCTCTGAGTTCAACCCTCAGCACTGCCAAAAATAATTATCTATATAAACCAGAGTCTTTAAATGAATATTAGTCTTGGAGGATTTACTGATCATAACACACATTTTGCCTTGTACTAGTATAGGTAGGTTATATTTCTTATAATAACTGATCAATATGCTTATTTTCTAGTATAATATGTAATTCCAAAAGTACATGTTGGGTTTCTGTGCTATAAATTACCATATGAAATCTCCAGATTAAAAATTTGTAGTTTTATTGGTAAAATCCTAAGTGTTTAAAAAAATACAGTATTTGGATCAAGCACTTAAAAATTAATTAAATTCTGGCAGCTGATATTAAAGGGTAGATGAACACTGAATCCCAGTTCGTATAATCAGGATTCAGGAATTTATTAGGCTAGGTGAAATTCATGACACAATTTTACATTAAATGTGTTGACCATTAATTAAATGAAAGGCTTTCTTTATGCGTTTCTGATTGGAAATGGTGCTGCTTTTAAGACTGTACATCGTTCTTTTTTGCATTTATGCTATCTGTACTACTTTATCAGATTACCAGAATGTTTTAACCTTTACTTTTTTCAGTTGAAAAAATCAGAAGATATTCCTTTTTCATTTAAATGACTGTGCACAGTTTAATGAGCTTGCAGATTTTATGGGTATTGGGCAACCTTAATGTGCATGATTACATACTTAAAGTTTAATAACAGCTATAATGGAATTAAGAACTGTAGGTTTGGGGCATTGTGAGAAAGATTATCCCAGAGTTGCTAAGGAAACCTTTCTAGATCTTTATTTTTTCTGCATAAGGTCCTCTGGAAAAGGAAAGCTATAAAGCCCGCTCTGTAGTGGGCTTCTTTACGGAGTACCTCCTCTTCCTCCTGTGCTTCCAGAAGACAGCTAAGTGAGAGGGCGTGTCATCTGTGTCTTAGTAGGACTGGCTGCTGTTTCTTTTTTGTCTTCAGGTGTGTGAGACTAGGATCAGATTTTTCTCTCACTTCCTCCTCTTTGAGCACTGACTCTGAAAGCCCAGGACAGCCATAGCATCTCTTTTTGATCATAACCCTGAGATTACCAGGCAAAGAAGCAAAAGAGCAGCCAGAGGCAGCAAATGTGTTATGAATTAACTCTGCAGGGAAAGGAGTGTTGGATCTCTGGAGAGGAGGCTGAGAACACAGCTGAGAGTGGAGGCATCTCTCCTTTCTCCTTTTTCATCCATTTTTCAGATGGAGAAACGAGAAGAGCAGCTTTTGATTTGGTGCCTTCCTTTTACTCACGCCTGATGTAAATAGACAGAAAGAAACTGACACTCAGGGAGTAGCTACTAATTTAAAATACAAAGGACAGGAAAACATTTTTCCACCTCCAAATTAGCCAAATTGAGATTTGGCTGCGTTAAACTGAAGAACAAAAAGGTCAACTGGAAGAGACGAGCCACTATCATCATCGGAATGTTTCATATTTAAGACCTTGGGTTTCTGTTAAATGAAGAATCAATTTTATTCTTTAAAAGTAACCTCTAAAGAAATAGGATCAAACATTTATGTATGTAGCATTATAGCAATATTAGTAATTTCGTGTAGCAAACATTGCGAGACTATATACTTTAATGCAGAATTGTATGGAAACAATTTAGAGCAAAATTATTTGGAAAATATGAAGGAGTAAAATTTCTCATGATCAAGCATAATTTTATTTCCAAGCCTCCTCCTCTCTCTACTCTTTCCTGTTGATCTGACCCTTCTCCTTGAATGCTAACTTAGCACCTACCATGGTATCTAACAACCAGTGGGTGCCTGGCAAATCATATTTGAATAAATGGAAGAGTCTCTATTATAGTCTTTATTTTCTCTCAAATTGATACTCACTGATGTGACCGTTAGGGTTTGTATTAGTCAGGGTTCTCCAGAGAGACAGAGAGAACCAATAGGATGGATGGATAGATAGATAGATAGATAGATAGATAGATAGATAGATAGATTGATAGATAGACAGATAGACAGATAAGAGGATATTTATAAGGGGAATTAGCTAAATGCATTTATGGAGGCTGAGAAGTTCTGTGGCTGGCTGACTGCAAGTCACAGACCCTGAGATGCTGGCAGTGTGACTCAGTCCAAGTCCAAAGACCTCAGAGGCAGGTAAACTGATGGTGCAATTCAGCCTGAAGCTGAAGGCTTGACAGTCTGGTAGTGGTGGTGGTGGGGGGTGTTGATGTAAGTCTTGGAGTGCAAAGGCCAAAGGGCCTAGAAAGGATGAATGCATCCCAGTTCACAATGATAGAAATATAGACATATTGCCCTTTTTTCCGTTTGTTACCTCCAAGTTTGGGATCAACTGGATGGTGCCTGCCCATATTGAGGGTGGATCTTCCCCACACAGTCCATTCAGATATGCATGCCAATCTCAGGACTCAGGAAACACCTTCACAGACACACGCAAAATAAAGCTTTGCCAGGTCTCTTGATCTAGTCAAGTTGACACCCTGAATTAATTATCACAGGGTTTCTCACCAACCTTACTGACATTTTGGACTGGATAATTCTTTGTTGTGGGTTGAGGGCTGACTTGTGGATTGTGGAGTGATAACAGCATGTTTGGCTTCTGCTTATTAGATGCTGGTCCGACAATTCAAAATATCTCCAGACATTGTCAAATGACCCTGAGGACAAAACTGCCCCCCCCCCCCACTCTGCCCCAGCTTTTGGAAACTAACAATGTAAAATAATTTGGCAATAATCATGTGCTACCTTAAGAATATTTAAAACTTCCAATGTAACAATTGTGGGCATAAGAAAACTAAGGGGAGTTTTAGGTACATGTGCAAAGATCTGTCTGCATGAATACTCATTGTAGTGTTATTTATAACAGTGCAAAATTATCAACTCAAACATCTGGCTAAAGGGTTGGATAAATAGATTATAGTTCATCATAAAATGGAATATTTAACAAGGGGAAATTGCTTACACAATGCTATTAATTGAGCAAGCATGTTAGCAAGCAATAAAATAATTTTTCTTAGCAATAATAGCAACAATATCAACCAAAGCTTGAGGGAAGGAGTCAAGGGCAGTATTTTGGGATGAGACACACTGGATGTGATCCTGCTACCCATGACTCATGTGTGTCCTATTTTACCTCTTTAGTTGTTAGTTTCTGTGATCTTAAAATGAGGATCATGGTACCTAGCTTAGAAGGTTGCAGGATTAAGTGAAATTATACAGAAAAGCGACCAGCATGACATTTGTTGCTTTGTAAGGACCCGGTAAAAAGTGAAGAGCTAAAAGTTGATGTGCAAAATAGTAAGGTAATCTCAGAACAATGGGCTCAAGAGTTATTTTTCTCTTTTGTGTTTTCTGTTATGCATTTTTCCAAAATTTCCAAATACATATTAATTAATAGTTATGAAACCATAGTTGCTTTGATAAGCACATGTTCCAAAGCTCAGTGGCAAACATTGGCAACACAACAGAAGCTGATTTCTCTCTCTGCTGGAGCTTAGCACAGGGTGGACTGAGGGAGCACTCTCCTCCATGAAGGGTTGCTTTCCTCCCAGAGCCTCTATGCCTTCAACATGGGACTTATCCCTCATCAGCAGATGAGGAAGAGAGGGTTGGGGGAGGGATGGGCAAATGAAGTGGGAAGAATTTAGCCTGATCAGGAAGGGGCACACATGTCCTGCTCCCATTTTAGATCACAGGGCTTGAGCACTCAGTCATCCCTAACTGCAGGGAGGCTGGTCAATGTGGCTTCTCCCTGTCCCAGTCCCATGCAGTCACTGCATCATGCTCAAAGTCCAGGGCCTTCAAGTTCTTAGCTGTCCTCTCCAGCAGGTCCTCATGGTTTTTGCCTACAACAAGATTTGAGAGAGAAAAATCAGTGTGGCTTTGGGACAGAGATCGGAAAGACCCAAAGGAAGAATTCTTGCTCCTCCTTCCCCATTTTTGAGAATTGATTGGAGAATAAGACTCAAGGTAAGAAATTTGCTAGAGATTGTTGCCACTAAATTTACAGGTCTGAGGATTATAGGGTCAAAGGTTGGGATCAAACTTGGCCACATCATTTGTGGTATTCAGTGAAAAATGAAAATGAAGGTGTTGGTGGTGACAGGGAATTCAATCTTCCATTTTTGCAGGCCAGTGCCCTCAGGCCAGCCCCAGAACCCATGATAGATGGGTGGTCTCCAAATATTGCAAACCCTCTGCCAGAACAAGCTGTTGCCTAGATCAGCATGGCCAAGAGGTCCCCATAAAGTCCTTTACTGGACATGTCATGGTGCTGCCAGCCTGGGTTAGGATGACCAGGGTCTGACCCCACCCTGAGATATTGAAGGGTCCCTGACCTTTCTCATACTGATGCCTAGACGCTGCTGAGAATGGTGGGCAACAGTAGAACACAGGCCCCTCTGTCACCCTGACCTTGTTGTAGCCATGAGTAGAATGAGGCAGGGGTCATGGGGTTGGGAAAGGAGCTGGAGGCTGAGAACCCATCATGAGGCTGAACTGTATATGGACATGCCCTGAGGCATGCTCCATCAGACTTCATGTTCAAAACACAAATTCAAAAATAAAGTTATTATGAATTTCAGACAATGACGGTAGAGCATTAGACTTTAGGGCCTTTCTTGGCATGGGGCCCCAAGTGATTGTACTTTATGCAGGCTCATAAAGCCAAAAAGCCAGCCTGGGATGCAACCTACATCCATAAGAATGAATGATAGCAACGTAAGTTTATTCTTTCTCCACTTACTCCCATATTGCTTTGCCCATTTACTCTTACTTACTCCATTTTGTTACTTAAATTTTGACTCACCTATCTTTCCATTAAACTGTGAGCTCCTTGGGGGCATTTGTTATGGATTTCTTGGCTTTGTAGTACTCTGTGTGTGGTATAGTGTCTAGCATATGGCAGGTGGATACTTAATAACTATATAGTATATTATATGAATGCATGAGAAATATAAATGTAACTGGTAATTCAGTTACAAGGGCAACTAGCCTAAGTATCTATACTGACTAGGTTCCAAGATCAGGCTAGAGCAAATGGCTTTAGCTAGTAATGCTGAGTTAGGTCACTTATAGCCAAGAGTCCTTTCATTTTCTTATACATAAGGGTAGGATGTGTATAGGGTTGCGGTGGTCCAAGCTATGGATGTTAGAGAGACAAAGGGACAGGGAACTAAGCAATTTATTTATCAGTAGAGAAGAGGAATTATGAGGCTTGAGAGGATGAAAGAAAGAGAGGGAGGCTCTAATATTCCTAGACTGAAGTTTTGGGAAAAAATGATGAAGTAGTTAATAATGGCAGTGTTGGAACAAAAGAGACACATTCTGCTTTTCATTTTTATTAATGTGACAGTGGTAATATCTTTTAGTCAGGGCAGAATGATTCACTAGAGAAAGTATAAAGGGTCAGAATGGGATCTCTCTTATGTAAGGGTGGTTAGTCCAGGTTAAGGTATATGGAGAGTCCAGTACTAAACCTTTGATGACAGCAAATGTACTGTCTGTGTTAGTCAGTTTTATCATCCCTGTGACCAAATACCTACCATAAACAACTTAAGATAAGAAGGATTTATTTTGCTCACAGTTTCAGAGGTTTCATCCATCTTGGTGAAAAGGGTGGGGTAAAGCAGAACTGCTCAACTCATGGCAGCCAGGAAGCAAAGCAGAGCAGTTAGTTACAGGAAGAGACTAGAGCAAAATACAGTCCCCAAGAAAATATCTCCAGTTACCTACTTCTTTCAACCAGGCCCACCTTCCATAGTTCCATCACCTCCCAAATTCAAATCATCAATGATTAAACCATTCAATAGATTAGAGCCCTTGTTATCTAATTGTCTCTGAAACCACACCCAAAGTCACACCCATTGCTGTGCTTTACTAATCTCCTAGGTGTTTCTCAATCCAATTAAGTTGACAAGATTAACCATCACCCTCCCTCTCACCACTTCCACTTTCCTCCAGATGTATTTATGTTTTAGTCTGTACTTGTTTACAGGAAACATCCTCCAAGATTGTCAAATTCATTTCTTAAAAAATTTTATTTTATCATTTTTTACATTTATTTACATATGTATACATTGTTTGGGCCACCTTCCTGCTCAAGATTGTTGAATTCTTTTTATTGAGCTTGAGATACTTTTATGGGTATTATCTATCATTACCTTAGAAAACATTCAATCCTATGAGAAGTATGCACTTCTTCTAAAGTCATCAGTGACCAGTTTTGTTAAGCAGCTAAATAATACTCCCACAGACAGTGATCACAGCAGTTAATGCTCCACAGCTTGTAGGAATAGCAGTGTCAACAAACACATCTACCTAAGACTTCATATTCCTCTGACCATCTGGCTCTCAGCAGCTATTCAATCCCACTTCACTCCTTTCTCTCTGTCTTCCTACACTTTCTTCTCCTTTCTCTATGTCTTTGTCTTGTGTTGTCCATTTTCTCTTTGCTGACATCCATACCTTTCAGATAATGGCTTCCTTGTACCTTTCCCTTTCTTCTCTCCCTTTCCTTCTTCCTCCCACATTCTGTCCTTCATCATGTCCATCTTTGTCCCCATTCCCTTTTCCTTACCATCTTCTTGTCCTCTCTGACCTTACTATAAAACTGTTATAAGATGAAAATAAGCATTCATTCCCAGTTTTTAATTTTAAAATCTCATATGTCTCCCTTAGAAAGCTGTTTGTTTTTTACTGCCTCGTGACCTGTGATTGTGTCCTTTTCAATTTTAAAATCTGATACAAGGAATATTTGTTTTTCTTTTTAAATACACAAAGTTTAATTATATTTTAAACTGTTGCCCCATGTGGACCTTGATTGTGATTTATTGCCTGTTGGTCAGTGCCTTGCAATATAAAAAGAACCTTGCTATTCAAGAACATTTTAAGTAGAAAAAAGTGACAGGGAAATTGGCATTTAAAATGAGGACAATGATAAATATTCTTTCTTTGGTATATCTCTTAGCCTAGTATCCACCAGGAACTCAGCAACAGCAACACAGAAGTTACATGCCAGCAATTCTCAGACTCAGACTCATTGATTTTTCTGAGGTCTTGTCTCTGTTAACCTAAAGTTCCTTATGGTGAATGTCCTCTACAGGGGTTTTTTTCTTTCTTTCTTTTTTTTTTTTTAACAAAAAAGATTTTCCATCTTCCTGAATCCACCAGGAAGCATGTGGTTCTTAATCACTTTTGTTATTGTATTTCTTCTCTCTCAACATTTTAGTGTTCCAAAACTAGTTTATTCCATTTGTAAAATCCAGCACTTCTGTACAATCCATCAAAGGGAAAGTCAATCAAACTTTAAAAGCTGCATAGCTATGCTTCTGAGAGCAGACATTTTCTCTTGACTGAGAAGTAAGGCAACCTTAATGTCTGTATTGTTCTTGGCTATACTAGCAGAATGTAATCCCTAGCCCTGTGTATTTTTTTTATCTCCCCAGCTGTATAAAAGATATTTTTCCATGGTTGATAAAGGAATCCATTCATTATGAATGCATTTCTAATTCTCAAATTCCCTATAAATGTATGGAACTAAAGAATAGGTCAGTTTTTCAACATTTGAAATAGGAGAACTTGAATAAATGAGAATCAGAATGCTCTTTTCTCTCTTTCTGTAGAGCTGTCATCTTTGATTAACTACTGTTGGCCGAAGGAGACATATATGGTTAAAATCATTATAATTATCATTGTTACAGTAGAAATATCAGTTTGTCACTTTCAATGATCTCTTTGCAGAAATTCCATCTATAAATTCCTTGGTCAGAACATTTGGAGCTAAAGTAATTCTTCCTATATTTGAATATTTCTTTGCATCTGGCACTTGTATGGAATTGTCTTATAGGATCTTCCTAATAACTTGGAGAGAAAGGTGGAGTGGGTGCTCTTTTCTCCCTTTTATAGATTAGGAACAAAGCACCGAAAAGTTCAATCCTTTTCCTGAGGCCATAGTGTTAGAGATAGGATTTTTATGTTCCTGCCACTGGATCTCCCATTCTTGGGCTTTGAGAGGACCCAATGTACAATTTCTCCCTTCCCTTCCCTGAACCAACTGAGCTGAGAAATAAGCCAGAAAAGCAATGCGTCTTAGTCCATTCTTTGTTGCTATCACAAAATACTGAGATGAGGTAGTTTGTGAAGAATAGAGATTTGTTTAGCTTAGAGTTCTATATGTTAGGAGGTTCAATGTCATCTCATGAGAGCTGGTGAAGCCTTTCTTGCTACATGATAACATGGCAGAGGGCATCATATGATGAGACAGAGGAGGCATGCTCGCTCAAGTCTGTCTCTGTTCCTACAAAGCCATTAAGCCACCACAGGGGCCCCATCCTCAGGACCTCATCCTCAGGACCTCATCCTAAGGCCCACCTCCAAATACCATTAGCATATGAATTTGAGGATTAAGTTTCCAAAACATGAACTTTTGTAGAACATATTCAAACCATAGTAGAATGTATACGGGGCATCAAAACATCACATTTATAACAATGAAGCAGATATTGGAGCGTGGGCTTATTTTTACAGGCATTTCTAAAATTCAACTCCAGAAGTGGATAGACCTGCCTTCGTAGGTATAGATGACATTGGATGAATACCAGGTCCCTTTGAAACTTGAGGGACAAAGGAGGCTGTCCTTGTGGGCAGGTGATGAGGAAGGGGCAGAGGGCTACATTCTCCCTGTCCTCCTAATCAGGCAACTCACTCTACTTCCTTGAGGGAGGATTAAGGAAAGGGTCCAAATTTTAGAACAGTTAAGGGAAATCTCTTCTCATGGAATCCAGAGAAGGAAGAAGAGTTGTTTCCTCTTCTCACACATGCCATGCCTCCTGTCAAATAGATTATTATCTCTGAAACACCAAGAGAACTACTTCTTTCCCTACCCACAATAGTCTTCCTCATCCTCACTTCCCCAAGATGGAAACCTGAGCATCATCTTGGATTCCTTCCTTTTATTCACCCATCTTATGAAATCTATCAGAAAACGCTTTTGATTTGCTTTTTAAACAGTTATCAAAGCTATCTACTTTTGTCCAATTCTACAGTCACTACTATGTAAGTCAAGATTATGCTTCACCTCATTATTGAAACTGCCTGTCACCCGGCCTCTAATTCTCTTCATCATGTCCCACATAGAATGTTTAGAAAGTAAGGGGTTATTAAACTGCTACTATGGTAGCAGTGGATAGGAATGATAAGCCAGATTATCCAAGGGACTTGTTATTTTTGTCACCTTCATTTTGAAGGTAGAAGGCCTGTAAGCATAAGAGACACATACTTCTGGGCTGCCCTGCGCTCATCACCTATGGGAATGTAGGCACATGACCTGCCTTTGTGGACCTCAGAAACTTCATATGTAACATGGGAGGGCTCAAAAATGATTTGTAAGACTTTTTCAGCTCTAAAACTACATGAACAGAAAAGAAACCTTACAAAAAATTCTACCCAAGAGTTTTAAATTAGTAGCTTTGTAGAAAT
Organism: Castor canadensis; assembly: GCF_047511655.1. Classification (NCBI taxonomy): domain Eukaryota; kingdom Metazoa; phylum Chordata; class Mammalia; order Rodentia; family Castoridae; genus Castor; species Castor canadensis. Next base: position 130,517,188 of record NC_133389.1, on the reverse strand, counting down.
TGGCTCTCACTGTTGAATGAGCCTTGTGTCTGAGCTATTCATATTGTTACTAGTGGCTGTTATAGAATGCTACAGGAGAGGCTTACGGCTGCCATCTGAATACAAGTATAGACCAGTTGTGTCTTGTAAAGAAGGTCTGTTGTCTTCATATATGTTTGGGATACCTGGTGATTGCCATTCCTCCCTGCTGCCTTCAGTAAGTAATGTCTTTAAGGAAGAAATTATTTGGATTCAAGTTTGCTTCTGGGTCTTCCCATCACTGCAATAGTGGATATAGCCACTATCATATCATAGGATTTGAGTCTCTTTGTCTATAACTCAAAAATCAAAGAAAAATTTCCCATCCAAGAACATTAGCAAGTTCACAGGAATAATATAGACCCTGCACATCGGAGGAGTGGGCAAACAATAACTTCACAAACTGTAATTACAGTACTACAGTTTAATTCCTGTCAACACTTCTGCATTTTCCAACTGGAAAAATCTCCAAACTTCTCTGAGAGCCCATCATCAGTGAACAAGTTAATTAGCAATTAGCACTAAGAGAGATAAATTGACCACTTACTAAGAGCAATAATGGGACCCAGGATAGGCTCCTTGCCTGAGAAGAATAAAGGAAATCCACAATGGAACCCAAGATCAACCGATCAGCTCAGCTTTGTCAAAAGCAGATTACATTTAAATCAGGTCTGGCTGATTTGAAAGAGAGGCAGTCAATGGCTTTTCTCAACTAGACATCATCTAACCTGATTCTATGATATTTTTGTTAAGCAATTTCCTCAGGATTACACATTTATTAACTTGGAGAGACAGGATTTGAACCCAGATTATTGGAGCCATAATTTGTAATCTTAAACATCATGACCTATCTCTGTTGTAGTGTGCAAACAATGAGTAAAGGTCAATTTAACATTATCTTTTCACAATGCCCTTTACTGAAGCTGGGAGACAACTTTGACAAAGATTAAACCGTTGACATTTCTAGAAGCTGTGTTGAGAGTGTGCAACGTTAGATAGTTTTTTTATATATGAAAAGCTTGAGTTTTTCATCACAACTGGGTAGTACCAATACCTGCTGGAAAGGAGTCATCATAGGAATTAAGTGGAGGAAATTGTTATCAGATTCTTAGAGAATAACATTTTAGAGATATGAGAATTTTCACCTCAGAGCTAGAGTTGATCTCTGTAGATCTTAATTGCATAAATCCATTGTAAAGCAAGAGGTGATTTGCCTCTGGTATGTATGAACAAGCTATTTGTTCTAGAATAAAATGCACATTTCTCTTTATTGTGATACTTTTTGGAAACTGTAGGTGGACATTAAGTATGGCACTGAATTTATAACCATATCAGTTATCCATTGATCCAACAGCTCTTTGTTGTTTGGCTACAGGGTATGTACTTTGGGGGCATCTGTTGCCTTAGTCATGGATTGTTTCATTTGCAGGGGCTGGGAGTGGGGGGTGGGAGAGGCGGATACTCACTGCAGCAAAACCCACAAAGAAAATAACAACAAAAAAACTAAGTGTAAGGGGATAATATCCTAGAAATATTATCTAAGGAACCATCAGAGAGTTCAAGATAGGAAGTAAGCACATGAGTCTTTGGGAATGGGAGTTAGAAATGGAGAGTTTCAAGTGCTTCCACTCTGGTCCCTGTGCTGTAATTTGAATGTGGTAATATTTGTAAATTTATGATTTACAAAATGCTTCAGTGCATGCTTACTCAATTCACCCTTGATTCTGTGAAAGGTAGTAATTATTATCCTCATTTAGAGGGTGAATAAACTGAGGCTTAGAGAATTTAAATGGCCCAAATGTTTGAAGCTAAGAATAACATAGATGCCGGATGCCGGTGGCTCATGCCTATGATCCTAGCTACTCAGAAGGCAGAGATCAGGAGAATTGCAGTTCGAAGTCAGCCCAGGCAAATGGTTCACAAGACCCAATCTCAAAAATATCCAACATAAAAAAGGGCTGGTGGAGTGGCTCAGGGTGTAGGCCCTGAGTTCAAGCCCCAGTACTGCAAAAAAAAAAAAAAAAAATAGCAGAGACAGGAAGGAAATTCAAAACTTTTGGTATTATATGCAGCATGATCTTAGATTTCTGATTTGGCCTTTTTTTCAAATTCTACCTCTTTGTTTGCACCTGCTTCTACTTTTGACCTCATCTACAGTACATGATACCCAGCACTATACATGACCGAGGCTCCCGGTTCATCTAGACCCAGAATCCCAAGTCTCTGATTGGTTAAAGAGATAAGAATAGAATTTAGGCATGTGTCATGATCCATCAAAGGGACTGTTATCTTTCCTTTTAGACTTATTATAATCTTGGCCAGGATGTGTTTGATTTTTTAGGGTCATCCAATGGGAGAATATTTTAGTTGTGATAATTTTTTCTTGTGACGGCTTCAAGTCTATTGTATCACTTCAGATTATTACTGTAGCAAGTGTACCTCAAAAACTGTCATTTACAAAAATATGGATCATCAGAATTTCTCATTTGTTTTTATCTCAGTTGAATTTAAGAGATTTGTAGCAAGGAAATTTACAAACTGCTGTCATGCTATCCCAAGCAAGAGGCTAATCTGAAAAGATGATGTAAAATGTTCAAAGTGCCCTTGGGTAGATGGCTGGAGATGACAGACCAAGGAGATTAGGCCACTTTAAGTTCCTTGGCATGTCACTCTGTGTCTCTGTTGAATCCAATCCTGATTAATAACTGAGGATGTTATATTTAGGAATATGAGAGAAAAAAACAGGGAAATACTTTATTCCAACTGTAGATCTTTGCTAGTTGTTGTGGATCTGGACCAAAGTCAGTAAAAGTTTTTATAATGCAGGCTCAGACCACATTGTTGCGGGAATTTGCTAGCTGAGATACGGGACTCTTGAGGCAATTAGCAGGAAGCAACATTTTATTGTGCCAGCACAGACTCAGCGGACTCATGTCCAAAGGCTGAGCCCCGAGAACCAAGGGGTCTCACCTTATATACCCTTGCAAGCAGGTTACAGAAGCAAAAAGTAAGGTCTAATCCATATATGGTTATATTTAATTTTATTGGCTACTTTACCCTAGTGCTATGTGACTTTCCCCTCCCTGTGCTATGTGACCTTCCTCATGTTCAGATTTCTCAGGTTTTATCTCTCTGCTATGCCATCCCTACCTCCCTGCTACTTTCTCAGGACTCAGGCCTAGACTATTTGCTTCTCTTCCTCCTCCCTGCTACAACATGGCATATCAAATCTGAGTCCATGATGCTTTGTGTGGACTTGAAAACCAAGCATCCCTTTACTAATATCCAGTGGCCTTGGGCACGTTGCTTAGCTGCTTATTGCCTCAGTTTCTCTATGTGTAAAATATGTATATGTTCCCAACTTGAAACTAGCAATGCCAATAGAGGCTTAGAGTCCTCATCATTGGTGTTTGGATATTTTTCCTTAGCGCTCTGAAATACAAAACAAAGGAAGTCTAAATCCTTGGTTAGCCACAGCTGCCAGTGTTGAGTTTGGTTAAATGTACACAGCACATCCTTATTAGTGCAAAAGCAAAGTCACAAAAGGTTCTGCACTCTTTTTTAACATATATGTCGACCAAGAGGATCTGGGTGTTACGACTGCTTGGAAATTCTGGGGTTCGATGCTGGTAAATTGTTCAGGTTTTTTACCCCTACTTACCTGCCATAATGATTTAGTCTAAGGTTAATACAGAGCAGTTTTGTAGCAGTAGGGAATGCCTGAATTAAACTTCCTTGCCTTCGACTGTATGTTTTTTTTTTTTCTTAACTTTTGTGCCACATAGAAGTTAAAGAAATTTAGAGGATTCGTGGTAGAATATTTTATATACTTTTGTATTTTAAAATCACATTTAGCATTGTGGTTCTTTACAAAATCAGATAGTGAGGTACACTGTGGAAAGAATATATCATATAAAATAGATTAGCTATGCATTAGTATCTCCCAATATGCATTTATGTAAGTATATATGCATCTATGTATCTACCTATCTGTTTATCTATTTATTTGCTGGGGATTGAATCCAAGGCCTTGTGCAGGCTAGGTAACCGATGTACCACTTGAGCCATGTGCCTTGTCTTTTTGCCTTTACTGGTTTTTTTTTTTTGAGGTAGGGTCTTGTGTTTTTCGCCCAGGCTGGCCTTGGACTGTGATCCTCCTACCTTTGCTTCCTGAGTACCTAGAATTACAGTTGTCTACCACCAAGTCCAGTTCTTTATTAGATATTTTATAATATGAAATAGATAAAAATATATAGCTGATGGATTTGATTTAATTATGTGGATCTTTAGAATTTTGATAGAAACTTTATATGGTGTTAAAGCAGCTGAGGCTGTATCAGAAAATCCCCACACTTACTATCTCCTTTCTTTACTCAAGAAAGCTCTCCACTTGCATCCTTTTTGTAGAAAAAAAGAAAGGGAATAGTAATATTATAAAGTTCCCACATTTTTTAGAGAAGAAAGGAAAAGCTTTATGTAGTAAGATTATTTTAGTGTGATCACCTGAAAATCTTGGCAGATAATAAAATGAGTTTTTTTCAGAAATTTATGCTCAAGGCAGTTCTTTAATTCACAGGCAGTTTCAAGTAACTGCCTGTGATATCTACAAGAATAATACTCAAAGAATTGTCTTTCATGGAGAAAAGGGGAGAGGTCAGGTGAGAAACTGGACAGAGAGTACTTCCAAAGGGGGAATTAACAACTTTTGACACCCTGGCAATGACATCTGTCATACAGAGTATTATGGAAAAAACTGGAAGACTTGCCATGTGGACTTAAAATAAATATTGAATTCTATTGGTTTTGAAAAAATTTGCATGTGAAAATAGTTTATTGTAGATTTTATTCACTTGCTTAATACTGTATATGCCTTTTGGGGAGAAATAATATAATAACAATAACCTATATTTAAAATTTTCTGACAGATCATTTTTATCAATCTCTATTTGTTGATTAGATTAACTTGAAATTGCATGTCAGACACTAATATCAAAGTCACATAATTTTACCCAGATAAAGCAGTAAGGGAAGAACAGTAGAGAAGGAATATAATTCTATTTAGTGGGTTATCTGTAAAAAAATAATGTGAGCACATAATAGAAGAATAAGAAAGTGAAAAATTGAGGGGTATAATTCTCGGAATAATTCCAGTTTTAGTACCAATAACTGTATGGAGGAAAGTTTTAGTGTAGTGGTTTAGTCACAGTGTTGCCACTGACATAATGAGAGTTGGGTTGTTGACTGCTCATGTACATTGCTAAGCATACCCCTTAGAACTCGGCATATGAAAGTTAAGACAATATTGGTAATGACAAGGGCTTTGGTCTTTGCATTTTCATTGTATTATCCACTGCCTTTTAAACATTGTGGACTATATCATAAAGGTAAGTGGCAAAATAAGATGTCTGTACAGCATAAGTAATAATAATAAAATGGACATTCTCATACCAAATTAAATGTAAGACATTGGCCTTACTACTCCCTTTTGTCCCCCTTGTATTGCCGTGCTGAGTATTGTGTGATTATTCTCTTGCCTCTTTCCCATGTGGCTCTGTTGCCTGTGTATGTTTTCTATGTGATCGTGTAATTTTGCATTGCCTGCTTTTGAACTTTGTATAAGTTGATCATTCTACATGTACATTTCTGTCTTTTTCTGCCTAACTTTATGTTTTTCAGATTAATTTATATTGAAATGCATAACAATAATTTTCACTGCTGTATAATACTCCTTTATATGCATTTTTATTAGTTTATGTTAATTGTACATAGGGGTCATACCTTGGTATTTCACACATGCATATATTGTACATTAATCAGACTAACCCCTCAGTTGCTCAACATTGTTACTCTGCCATATTAAGTCTCCTTGGGAGTTCCCCAAATATTATCTTTTAGTTTATTGAAATATTATATTTTTATCAAATATATCAATTCCTCTGTAAGTTCTTTGAGAACCCCATTTTCATCAAAATCCATAAAATTGAATATTATTTTGACATTTTGAAGATGACATTAGTTTGACAGGTAACCCCCTATAGTATAACAGCAATAAAATCCACAAATGTGAACGTAGGAATATTGTGTTTTGGAGTTATCAAATAAATTCTCATGTCCTTCATTGAACATCATGTTAGATTCTCCCATAATGTCTTTAAGTTTAGTTTTTGGCAAAACTTGTTCAACAAGCAATTTAAGTGGCTTAGTATATCAATCTACCACACAAATGTACTTTTCTATGGTAAAAACAGTATGAACTTGAATAGCATAGTATTTTCTCTTTAGTTGAATAATTTTTCAACATTGATCTGTAAGCATTTTATGGTTGTCAATAATATCTTGATATGTTGGGCATCTTTTCCCTTTGTAGGAAAATCTACTTAGTGTCACAACAATCTGTTCCTCTCTGAATTCTAGCAGTATCCCCTTTGAGAAGACCACAGATCTGCTCTTGTAGGGCTCTTTGTGGAAACTGAATGTTTCTGGAATTTAGTATCACAGTCACATGACAGAAGACATTTAACTAGTCATTGCTGAGTTAGCCAATGTTCCTCTTGATGATCTTGTTTTTCTGCTGTGTCTTCCTCTTCAATGTGAATATGAGGATGGGGAAGAAGGGTGTCAGGGATGTAGGGCCCAGGGATCCACCTAGAAGGTTGATGGGAAGAGTACCATGTTGCTGCTACGTTATTTTCTCAATGGAAAATATCTGTTTCTTCTTTTTTGTTTTTTCTTTTTAACCTGGGATTTCAGTGGTAGAACACATTGCTTGTGGCTGGAGGACTTGTTTCTGTCATTCTCATGCAAACATGTACCTGCTGGTTTAAGCTTGTTAAAAAAATTTTTTTTTAAGAGAACCAGTCTTAGGCTACTACTAGTTTTTAGTTTCCAGTATTTATCCTTGTGGAAAATCAAGTTGCTAAGCCACATAAGAAGTTGTGATATTTAACACTTAAGTGTGAAGCAGTAAGAGTCTGAGAGGGTTGAAGGATCTGTGCATTTCACGTGGCCCAACTCTATCATCTTGGCAGTCTTTCCATTCTCTATTCTCTGGGTTTTAGACAACGTCATCTAGTTCTTTTGGCATTCTGTGTAGTAATTCAACTGGACCTAATTTTTGTGGTAAAGAGTTTTATTGCCAGGATAATAATTGCTTAAAATTAATAGGACCATTTAGACTGAGGCTACCTTAGACCCACGTATTTCTTGCTAAAGTAGAGAGTGTAATGGTGTCTGTTTTGCATATGCTTATTGTATTTAAGAAGACTTACCTGTCTCCATCTTGACAGCTGCCATCAGGTATAGCTTGCTTATCTGTTTTACTGGCAATACTGTAACATAATGACTTCTCTTTTTAGAGGCACTTTTGAAGTTACAGTGCTGTCCTGGATGGTAATTTTATCAGCCTGAGATAACCATGCTAATTTTACTGCTTTCTAAACTACTTTTTTTCATATAATTTCCTCATGTCATAATAAAATCACTTATAAATATGTAAAATAGTGATCTATAACTTTTTATGGAAGTGTGACTACATCATCTTGCAGTCAATTTCCTATTGAATATTTATGTATTTTTCAATTTTCCTTATAAATTATTAGCAATGAAATTGCTGTACTAAAGAGTATAAAAATTTAAAGTCTTTTTTTAAAAATTGCCAAATTATCCTCTCATATATTACACTTTTTTGTATTATCACCAGCAATGTATAAATGTAGACATTTTACTAAAATTTCAATAAAACTAAATACTGTTTTCTTACACTTTGCAAATTTTATTGAGAAAACCATCATTAGTGTAGTTTTACAGTGTCCACATATTTATAGCCCATCAAATGGTTTTTCTTTTGGGAGTCTTTACTCCCATTTCCGCATAGGGAGCAGGAAGTATCTCCTTTTTCCATTTCTCTGCACTTTTATCCTGTTGTACTAAATTCCTTTCCTAATAAACTTTACTGTTATTTTTACTATATTTTTTCTTTTCTTAATTTCTTCTTATTATTGCTCATTTCTTCTGATTTATAAGCTTTATATATGTTAAGGATTTAACACCTTGTTAGCAATATGTGTTTAAAATATTTTCCCAAGTTTTTTTTTTTCTTCCAATTCTATTTATAATTTTTTTGAGACAGAGTCTCACTGTGTATCCCAGGCTGGTCTTGAACTTGCAATCCTCCTCAGCCTCATGAGTGTTAGTATTATATGCCACCATGGCTGTCTTTGTTCATATTTTTGAAATAATGAAATTAAAATTTTTTAAGTACTCAAATTGACCAGTCTTTCCCTTTCTGTTTACTTCCTTTGATCATCTGTTTCATAAGACTTTTCCTACTGCGAGATCAAAAAAACAGTTCAGCTATGGTTCTTCCATTCTTTTAAAAATTTTATTTTTGACATTTAACATTTTAAATAATAAAAATGTTTTAATATAATTTTAAATTGAAGGAAACGATCACTTAGTTTATTGTTTAGCATGCCAGTATTCTGCTGAAAATGTTTTGACCCTTCTGATAAGAGTCTCAACTGAAATAAAACAAATAAAAGAAATTAGTCTTACTTTTATTGGCTACTTAAAGATTTGGTGGAAAAAAAGGCCAACATTTTAACTTTAGGTCATTAAATTTTCTGAGTGTGAATTTGGGATTCACCTGATAATTATGTGGGATGTATTCATTCTCATAATTTTGTCAAGAGTTATTAATATTAAAACTTTTTTCCTACTATTTCAGGCTAAGGTAGGAATTATGTTTTGGCATGGTTTGAGTAAATCTTCTGTCATACTTTTACAATTTATCAAGAAGTGATTATTTTTAACTTTTTATTCTAGGTGAAATTAATTTTGATATATTAAAATTAATAAATAAGATTAATTAATTAATAAAATCACTTATAAATATGTAAAATAGTGATCTATAACTTTTTATGGAAGTGTGACTACATCATCTTGCAGTCAATTTCCTATTGAATATTTATGTATTTTTCAATTTTCCTTATAAATTATTAGCAATGAAATTGCTGTACTAAAGAGTATAAAAATTTAAAGTCTTTTTTTAAAAATTGCCAAATTATCCTCTCATATATTACACTTTTTTGTATTATCACCAGCAATGTATAAATGTAGACATTTTACTAAAATTTCAATAAAACTAAATACTGTTTTCTTACACTTTGCAAATTTTATTGAGAAAACCATCATTAGTGTAGTTTTACAGTGTCCACATATTTATAGCCCATCAAATTGTTTTTCTTTTGGGAGTCTTTACTCCCATTTCCGCATAGGGAGCAGGAAGTATCTCCTTTTTCTCCTTTTTATTTGTTTCTCCCAAATATGTAAATAATAAATGACAACAAGACAAGATCAAAGAAAAGTGTCACTGAGAAAGGAAGAACAGAGAAACTTGATAGGCAAACAAAGTTGACAATCTAAAGGAAGGATAGCCTCTGAAACAACATGGTAATAATAATGATTGTTTCAAAACCTCATATGAAAAATTTTATGGTGTAAATTAACCACTAATTCAGTTTCAAAGACTCAAGTGAAAGCATATCCATTATACACTGACCAGATAAAGCTGACCTATATATATTTACAAACTACTCTAACCATGCCACTCCAGTTTATAAAAGAGTGCAGCTTCAGGGGGGCTGGTGGAGTGGCTCAAGTGGTAGAGCGCCTGCCTAGCAAGTATGAATGAGGCCCTGAGTTCAAACCCCTGTACCACCGGAAAAAAAAAAAAAAAAAAAAGAGTGTAGCTTTAAAACCAAATAATTTTGGTAATGTTTTATACTAATCAGAACTCAACATTTTGTTTGCAAAAGAATTCAGAGACAAGAGTTTTGTTTACTGTAGAGTAATGACATTCTGCAAATACTTACTAAGAACAACAATGATAATTTTGTACTTTTTTCTCAGCAAGAATCCAATTAGGAAGCCCAAAGCATTAGCTATCTAGTTACCATATGCTGTGCCTTTGTTTTTATGTGATGTAATCTCAAGCCTTCCACTAATTAATTGTTTTTTCTATGGAGAAAGGCAGAATAGTACATTTCTAATCATTAAAGTCTAATAAAAAATTTCAAGAGCTTATCCTTCCAAGCATTTTCTATAAAATGATGTCTAATAATAAGTTATAGCTGTACAGAGATGCTTTTTATGAATTGGAATTAGTATTACTAATTGATGAGCCAACGAAAGTAATTTTCTTTTAAGCCTCAGAGTTTGGTAATCTATTGGTTGGAATTTCAATGGATTATTCATTTTTTACTACATATTTCTACTAACTTCTCTACATTACAACTCTGTAAGACATTTTTGAAAGAATATAGATGAAATGTGGGACCGAACTTTGTGTCCAAACTTTTCTTTAAGGAGGTGAAATAGTGTGGTATTGGGTAATGTATGTAGGCCTAGTTCAATAAGCCTTTGGGGAAAATATAACAAAATAAAATAAAAGACTAACTTGTTCTAAAAGCCTTAATATAATTGGTTTACTGCCCATTTCCTTCAAGCCCCAGACAACTTGGACTTATTAACTGACCCTCTAGTTCAGTGATTCTTAACCCTAACCAACAACTGAAAGTCAGATCCCCAGATAGCTCCTTCCCCTACCAACTGTGATTTAGTTGCTCAGGGTAGGGTTAAGACATTGTAGTTGCTAAACCTCCCCTGATTCTACTGCTAGTAAGCACTACCAGTGATTGTCCTAATGCTATGCAAACCTAACAGTATGTGTAGGCCGGAGAAATACCATCTGTACATACATATTTTATATCACTTTCCTCTATAATTGATGGATACAATAATCCAGAGACAAATTCATTTGAAAGTATCATTTGGTCATTACATGTTTCCTTATCCATTTGTTCAGAACATATAACTACTATCATGTGGACGTTCTTAGACTTGACAGGTTTGAACATCTTGGCTATGAAGGAGTTAATGTGGAGTTGAGATTCTGATTAAAAAAAAAATCACCCTTAGTAAATAGTGGTCTAGTTCTTGGTTTCATCATGAGCACAGGGAAGTGTTGGAGGTAGAGACTCAACATATAAATATGTGGGGGTGGGGAGAAGGGGAGTAGATAAAAGAGATCTTAGATAACTCATCTTTACTAGGTGTCTGAGATCTGGTCAAGATTCTTAACTCTGGATCCTACTGTGGGGAGCCTTGAGTGGTTTTTTTGGGGAAGTAGAAAGGGGATGGATTACTTCTTTTGCTTTAAGGCTTCTCATGTGCCTTTAAAATATGTCTCTTTGGGGCTGGCAGGGATTCTCAAGCATAATGAATATAGCTCTTTTCTCAAGGACATGAAAGCTCAGATTGCAGAGGCTGATTTTCTATAGTCTGAGTGGATATTGAGGGTGGGGAATCCATTTTCTGGGTGTTCCCTGTGGCACCTCATTCAACAACAGGAACTTGTAGACAAGATTGCAATTGCAAGATCCTGAGTTAGGAATCTATTTAATTAGTGTTCTTTAAATAGGGGGAGCAGTTCAGGTCTTTTGCAGAAAAGTAAAAATGGTTTTTTGGCCTTATGGCTTTGTCTTTTTAAATGTTGAAAATCATAGCTGAGTATCACATACAAAAAATAGGTCTGCCCAAAAGGTACTTCGAAGATACCTGCACTTCTTGAGTAGTTACACTTAAAATATCTGATAGGAAAAATATTACGACATAAAAATACTTGAAGCAAGAAGAGTCTGCCACAATCAGAAGAAACTCATTCCAGATTTTAACAACCTTATTAAAGAAGCCCTTACTTTAATTTATTAGAAGTTTCTCTTGTTATAGGTCATTTCTTGTTCTTTTGTCCTAAAGGAGATGAATAAAAATTGTGTACCATTCTCCTTGTGATATTTCATTAGAGACCTACAAGGATTTGTTAGTTTCCTATTCAGGTTTCCATTTTTAGATACAAATAAGCCCAATGCTGTGAGGCTTTGGCTACCTTCTCCTGTTTCCTCTATATCTGGCTTCCTGTGATGCTTTGCTAGTAATTGTGGAAAACTTCTGGAAATCGCCAGCTTAAAAGTTATTACACAAAGTTCTCATCTTTACCCAAGCAGTCTTTTCCAAGTCCTGTTACTGAAAATTAATATATACACACTCACACAAACACACCCCACACTCACATGTATTTTTGGCAATGCCACTATCTGAAAGATCAATGGCAACTAAACCTCAAAATACCCAAAAGAAACCTGTTTCCCACCTCAGAATCTGTTCATCACTCAGTAAGTCACCCCACCACCCACTCAGATTTTTACAACAGGAAGTATGGAGTTTTTGACTGTTTTACCTTTCATAATCTTTCATCATATTATATAGTAAGTCCTAGTGATTCTATCTAATTACCATCCCAGTCCAGAGGTGGTTCATTTCTCACTTGGATTTCTTGCTTCCAATTCATTCTTTACAAGGAGCTAGAGTCTTTCTAACATGAAGACTCGGACATTATCATTATCATCCACTTTCTTTAAACCCTCTGGCGATATCCCCAGCCCTTCATCAGCTACCAGCTAATTTTTCCTGTCCCATCTTAGTCTTCCCATAAGAAACATCTTCAATTTTTTTCTTTTCTCCAAACTGATCAGTTTCTTATTGCCTCTGGGCTTTAGAAATACTATTCCTTCTTTCAGGTACACTTTTTTAACCCTCCACACCCTTTTCCTTCTTGTTCTGGAAAATTCTTACTAATTCTTTGGGTATCAACTTGAGCAATTTAATTTCTTTGGGACACTTCTTCTGATCTTAGACTACTTATGGCCCTCTGCTGTGTGCCATAATTCCCTGTGTCCTCAACCATTAACTTCAATTGTTGTCATTACGTGGGTGGCGAAATCTACTTTTTACTGTTATCTGTTATTAAAGTTTCCTTTCCTCTATAATGTCAGAGTCATATGCTTATTTAATCACTTCCCTAATTTTCTTTTTGTCCTAAAATTAATATATGACTCAATTTTGGGCTCAGCCTTCTCAACTTTTTCAAGTTGGAAGATTAATCTAAAATTAATATATATTAGGAAAGTGTACAATCACATCAACTCTTCTGATCTCCCATTAGATGAGATTAACCTAACTATATCAAGTTTGAGTTAATTCGTGAGAATTATCCCATAATTAATATAGTGAGCACATGGACAAAGTATATCTTAAGATGCATTATTTTTTAACACTAAGACTTAACGGAATAAATCTTGCTAGCTGTTAAATGGGAAGATTCATAATTACCACATTTGTCAATATGGTTATTTTTTCTCCTCCAGCTCCAAGTTTAACAGGTGGGTCTAGACAATTAGTTGGATAGTGGGAAGGGTTAGTAACATTTTGTAATTCACGTTTCTGCAGAAGCATCCCAGTTTCTGTTGTTCTCGTGTACCTTGGATACTTTGGCAGTGACTACTCTGTAGGCGAGGTTGCTTTACTCAGAGTTGCAGAGTTCCAGGTTCTGGAGAAGAACCCTTCTCCAGAGATGCAGATTGCCACAAAGGTTGGAGCAGACAGGCCATGCCTACGCCAGAGTAGATATTCAAGTCCAATCCCTTATGGTCTATTCCCTTGATGTACAACCACCAGACTATGTACTACTCACTCTTTTCCATTTTAATGAATTTCACTGATCTCAGTAGTGACTATACTCTGTCATTTGATACAATGGTTCTAAGCCAAAAATCATATTGGATATTTAAAAAACACCAGTGTTTAGTGCTGGCTGGTTCAATTTAGGATGGATTGGAATTCAGGTATTGGTCTTTTTGAAAACTTTCTCATATGCAATCGAGGTGGAGAATCACTATTCAGGTCAAAGGATTCACCTTATCTTGTTTAATAAATCAATTTTCCATCTTCTTTGTTCTCTTTATGTGTAGACTTTCATCTTCATGTCAATTTCCCTCATCCACACAGTTTCTCAAATTCAAGCCTGAGGTTCATTTTTCTTCCTTTATTCTCCCCTCCCCAACCAATACACCAGGAAGTACTGTAGATTTAGCTTCTAATATATCTATCTACTTCTCTTTGACTCTGTTGCCCTTCCTTAACCAAGACTATCTTCATGCCTTACCTGAACTACTGGTAGCTCCTACTCCAATCCTATACCACCTTCCACAAAATTTTTAATTTTTAAGAATGGTCTTAGTTTTTCAACATAAAATATTTCAAACATTTAAATAAGAACAAGTTACCAATGTTTGTGAAATCTTAACAATGTACTATATTGTACATTGTACTATATTTGCTTCATATACTTTTCCTGTAAATAAAATACATTCTTATTTTATTGAATTTAATTTTAAAAAATTTAATTTTCATAGACTACCTTTTCACTTAGTCTCATAGTGGAAATATAGCAATATTTTACACTTTTATATTTGTACACAGATTCTTTTAGGACAAATATCATGAACAAATTTGAAGATTAAGTCTCAGTTTAGAATTTATAATATTTTTATACATCTATATGGAGGACCTCTTCCCTAAATGGAACTTCTCTATATTCAAAAAGTTTTTAAGCTCTTCTTCCTACAATTTAGAAATTACTAATGTGAAACATTAGCATTTTCTAATTTTAAAGTTTCTCTAAGACATGTAACCATCAGTAGTTGTCATCAACTGGACATAAAAGGAAGTTTTCAAAAAATTAAATACTGTCTAAACTTCTGTAAAGTCTTCATTTATGAATTTTACAGGCTTTCCCTTTGTCCTTCATTGCCAGGACAAATATAGAAGTTGTTTGTTCATGTATCATAGTTGAATCCTCTTTACAAGATTGGTAAATTAAAAGGCAAAAGCTCATATTTTTTTTTTATTATTCATATGTGCATACAAGGCTTGGGTCATTTCTCCCCCCTGCCCCCACCCCCTCCCTTACCACCCACTCCGCCCCCCCCTCACCCCCCCACCCCCTCAATACCCAGCAGAAACTATTTTGCCCTTATTTTTAATTTTGTTGTAGAGAGAGTATAAGCAATAATAGGAAGGAACAAAGGTTTTTGCTGGTTGAGATAAGGATAGCTATACAGGGCATTGATTCACATTGATTTCCTGTGCGTGTGTGTTACCTTCTAGGTTAATTCTTTTTGATCTAACCTTTTCTCTAGTTCCTGGTCCCCTTTTCCTATTGGCCTCAGTTGCTTTTAAGGTATCTGCTTCAGTTTATCTGCGTTAAGGGCAACAAATGCTAGCTAGTATTTTAGGTGTCTTACCTATCCTCGCCCCTCCCTTGTGTGCTCTCGCTTTTATCATGTGCTCAAAGTCCAATCCCATTGTTGTGTTTGCCCTTGATCTGATGTCCACATATGAGGGAGAACATACGATTTTTGGTCTTTTGGGCCAGGCTAACTTCACTCAGAATGATGTTCTCCAATTCCATCCATTTACCAGCGAATGATAACATTTCGTTCTTCTTCATGGCTGCATAAAATTCCATTGTGTATAGATACCACATTTTCTTGATCCATTCGTCAGTGGTGGGGCATCTTGGCTGTTTCCATAACTTGGCTATTGAGAATAGTGCCGCAATAAACATGGGTGTGCAGATGCCTCTGGAGTAACCTGTGTCACAGTCTTTTGGGTATATCCCCAAGAGTGGTATTGCTGGATCAAATGGTAGATCAATGTCTAGCAAAAGCTCATATATAATGTTAAGTTGTATCATGAGTCTTGTGAGAAGCTGAAAGTCAATTCCACACTATCTCACAGTTATGGAGTTTGGTCTCACAGTTCCTTGGATACAATTGTTCTCAAACTTTCCCTCAAGACTAAACTATGAAAATAACAATGTGATTAGGAGAAGAAGTTTTTCTTACAGTGAATTAAACTGTTGTTTCATCCTACTGTCAGTTGAATTGCATCAGAGCAGAGGCAAAGAGGTGCACAGTCAGTTTCTAAGATAATCAGTCAAAAAGGTCAAAGTCTGCATAGCATGGCAACAGCTTTATAGGTGTCCATGTCATAGTGCATGGAATAACAAAGCCCATCAAAGGTTAACACAGAGTGTCAACAAGCCTACCTGGCAGCTTTCTGCTATGCTCTCCATATACATAGAAGGAACAACTATGTTCCTATAGTGACTATGGGGAGATGTAGCCCTAGAGTAGTCCATCATAGAGCCAAGATTCAAATCAGTAGCTGGATGCAGGCTTAGAAGCGAAATCCTGACAACCTCTCACCGGTTCTGTGAAGAGGTACAGCCTTGGAACCAGCAGCTGGGTGACAGACAAATACATGTGCTGTGGCTCACAAAGTCCTAAGAGACAGGGGCAGTGCTGCCCAGCAGAGTTCCAATTCAACAGAGTCAGCCTCTTTGAACATCACAAAGAACACTTCCTCCTGAGAACCATTGTACTCCTTAGCTGTTTTTGTACTGAAGTAAAACTTTATTGTTATAGTCGAAGCTTCTTCTATACCTCTTCCTGATACTTTTTCCTTCCTTTCTCTCTGAAGGCAACCACTAATATAAATTTAGTGCTTATTATTCCAATACATATTTAAATCCGTAAATAATATTTAGCACTGTTTTCAAATTTGGTAGTATTATATACATAGTATTAGACCACAGCTTGCTTGTTTCAACAAATATTATGTTTATCATGTTTATTCACGTTGATACAACTAGCTCTAGTTTATTGCAATTCTTATATATTATGCTATGGAATCAAGGAGCCATAATTTACTTATTTATTTTTCTATTGATCAATATTCAAGTGATTTCCTATTTTTTTATTTTGGTAATTGATGTTACAAGGAACATTTGTGTATCTCTTTTTTGTATTTGCCAATGTATTTCTAAATATAAACCAAAGAGTGAAAGGTGGGAACTTAGGGCCTTAATAACTTTCCTATATTTTGAATAATTACAGTACAATATTTATGAATAAATTATTTTAAAAATATTATTGAGCATCTATAATATGGCCAGGATGAAGCAGTAAATAAAAGAGACAGAATTTCTCCTGTCTGAGATCTTATATTCCTGTGTGTGTGTGCGTGTGTGTGTGTGTGTGTGTGTGTGTGTGTGTGTGTGTGTGTGTGTGTCTGTATGTATGTATGTATGTAGAGGAAGAAAAAGTAAACTCATCAAATAATTTCAATGAATACTCAGCACTGGATAGGGAATCATGCCACTGGTTTTCCATTGTGCACAGGATTAAATTAACTCCTTTCTAGGCCTATAAAACTTGGTACCATTAGTTCCCTGCCTCTCTCTTTAATTTTCCTTTAATTCCCTATACTCTACCTCATTGACCTTGAAGTCTTTGGAACTGCTAAATATCTTTCCTGCTTCATGACCTTCATGTATACTTTTCCACCCTCCAGGAAAGTTCTCTCCTTCATTCTTTGCCTCTCTCATGCAACATGTTCTTTTCCTCAGTACCACCACAATCTATAATTGTGTATTTCTATATTGTCTGCCTCACCTACTAGATTGGAGTGATACTTCTTTTGCTTTCTGCCATATCTCCTAGCTTACAGCCTGACAGTAGTTCCTTAATGAATTAAAAAATTAATTCAAATTTAAGTTTCTGACAGTTTAGTTACATGCTTATTTTGAGCAGGGGATTTGGTTTTGTTTGGGTTTCAATTTTCCTGTCTCCCTTTGGGCTATTCCCTCCTCACAAAGGGCTTAAGATGGTTTACATGAGTTGCTAGACCAGAACCAGGTCTTAATCATGGCATTTAAGGACTCTTGTCCTTGTGATATGTCTCATACTTAGTCAGAGAGCCAGTAAGCAGCCGGTCACAGTGTTAGTTTGGTCATGAGGCTATAACCTTATCTACAGTCAGCATTATTAGGCACTTGATAAAATTCACAGTTTCAGATGGTGGTATGCAGCAATGCGTTGGTTTCTGCATTTTAAGCCACCATAGTAGAGGGCATGAGTGGGGGGTTAGGCTTGAACCAGCAAGCCTACATTAGCATCTTCCTTGGAGCATCATTTTAGTTTCTGTTACTGTCTCAGGAGCCAATCTTTTGTTATTGTTTACCTTCCTTTTCTCCCTTTCCCCTCCTTACCTGCTTCCTTCCTTCCTTTTTAAAGCTTGAAAGTGTTATATTTACTTCAAAATACTGTAGCATTTTGATCCTTAAAAGTAAGGATATTCTCTTATATAACTACAACAGTACTATCATATCTAAGAAAGTTTATATTGAGACAATATAGCATTGAGTCCATATTTAACTTTCTTAGGTGGTCCTCCAAAATACCCTTTGTGGAATATTTGAAATTTCCATTGGAGAAACACAAATTTTATTTGGATTCCAGGCCTCATAATCTTCTTTTAATAAGCACAACTCCCGTGACTTTATTTTATTCTCAGTTTTAATTTTCTTGATATCTCAACAATGTTGACATTTTTGAAGAGTCCAGGTCACACTTCTGATGGAATAACCACTTATGTGCATGTTACTTAATTTTATTTTCCTGAGTGATATGATTTGCGTTATACATTCGATAGGAGCACCCTGTGTTCCTGGTGATGTTGTGTCCTTCTCATGGCATCGTACAGGAGGCAGAGATGCTATGTTTTATCATTCATGGTCATGCTGAGCTTGATCCCTTGTTTAAGATGAAGCCCACCAGATCTCTTCAGAACAAAGATGCCTGTTACCATTGTAATTAACAAGAAATATTGGGGTGGCACTTGAAGACTATGAAACACCCTGCTTAGCAACAATATTTGCCCAATAGTATTACTGTCAATTGATAATCCTTGCTTGTGGCCATTATTATAGTGGTAGTTGAAAAAAATGGATACTATATAATTTAATTATTCATTCTACATTTTAAAGCTGGAAATCTGTAGAGACTTTTTTTTATCTCCTCTCACCCCTTTTTTGCAGGATCATTTTAATCAGAAATAAAGTAGTTTTTCTGAATATTTTCCACAGTATTTAAGACATATTTGTTATATAATTTTCTCATGTGCTATTTCATACTCAGTTGTCTTTGTGAAAAAATATGTTTTAATAAATAATATACTGTGGGTTCTTTAGAACTCTTGTCCCTTTCCTAATTTTGATATGTTGCAGTTGAATTTAAATATTCTCTCTCCATTTATCATGGCTAAGAAGTATGGTGATGATTTATTATCATTCATATTCTACTGGTGAATTAAACATGAAGTGAAATCTATTACTGGATTAAAAATTGATGAGAGAAGTTTCCAGTGATAAGGTATCATATATGGACGTATACTTCTCTGTCTTCCCTGACAACAATGCACTTGCAGTGAATGCTCTCTCTATCTTATTTTTAGGATCGAAGATTCAATGATGAAATTGATAAGCTAACTGGATACAAGACAAAATCACTATTGTGCATGCCTATCCGAAGCAGTGATGGTGAGATTATTGGTGTGGCACAAGCGATAAATAAGATTCCTGAAGGTGCTCCATTTTCGGAAGATGATGAAAAAGTAAGATTTCATGCCTTGCATGACTTCTACTTTCCTTTTTGATCATTGATTGCTACTGCCTGAAAAAGACAGGAATTACATGAATAGCTGTTCGATTAGCCCATTCAAGAATCAAAGAACTTTTCCAGTATTATACAAAATGTAATGGGAGATATTTTTATATTTCATAGAATGCAGTTTAGTTGAAAATAATTACTTCATCTGTTTTTAGCTTCCTTTCCATTACAAGCCTCAGTAGTATTCTTGTTATCTGTGTCTTTATCTTCCTTATAAGTAAGTTTTTTAATTGAGGATTGCAGCACCACCACACAGGGCCCAAGGGAAGACAGAGAACATGGGATTTTCTCCTGTTTTTTTATAACTACAGTGAAGAATTGTTTTCTCAGTTCTTGTGTAAAATTCTCAATAAAATGAGTGTTATTTAATTGTTGTTTCAGATTGCTAATAAGAGCATTATTTTTTTCCCTGAAGGGCAGTTGACCTTGGTAGATGCAATGTACTTTTCACTCTGAAGTTTTAAGTTCTTTGAGTAGTAGTTTATTTGCCAGCTTATATTAAAACAAAGGGTCTTCAAAGAACTGAAATTCTGATTTTGAGGCTCTTGCCTTCATACTGAATGGAATCTGGTTGAATATTCTTAAAATATATAATGAAAGCAAATCTCAAATTATTTCGCTTAAGTTTGGTGACTGCCATCTTTTGATTAGATTAAAAAACACTTTATAGTTCAACTTTCTGGATGTGGGCTTGCTATTTTCCAATGTTAATTACTAATGCTTTAAATTAATGCAAGTATTCTGGTATAGAAGGTCAACATAAAATTTGATTATAGGGAAATAAGAAGATTTTTAAATGAAGAGAGTCCTTGATTGAAGTCATTTCTGTGGTGGATTGGAACAGTTCAAATCGTAGTAAAAGTTTATAAACTCACAGACAACGATAGGAACTCAGGTGAACTCTTAACCATTCCATAAACTACAGTGCAGGAGATACTTGGATTGGGGTCACAGGAGGCAGGAAAGTAAACCCCAATGTTTAGTGCCATCCAGGAACTACACAAGTGGGAGGCAACAAGATGTTCTAATACCTGACCTAAGTGCCTAGGAAAGAAAGGGGTTCTGAAGGGCTTCTTAGGAGAGGAAGTATTTGAGCTGACCTTTGAAGTAAAAATAAGCTTCCATCAGCTAGGACTAGGTGAGAGGAGAGGCCATTTAGAAACATGTCTCAGTTATGATAAACTAAGTCCATAAATGTACAGAGAAAGCAAAAATGTGATTTTATTTTGTATTGTGGATGACAGAATCCTGAGTAATGTGTACCTTGTAAGGATTTAGATGGAATGTTTTAGGGGTCATATCTTTCCAAGCCTAACAACTACATACCCATGACATGGCCCAGTTTATTCACATATGAAAAGCCTGCCTTTGCTCTAACTCCTTCACTTATTTAGTCCTTTTCTTTGATTCTATGCATGCTAGGTTTACCTCCTGGACTCCTCTCAGTGGATTTATACTTACAAGATAGGGAGGTCGGAGCTCTGAATGATTTAAAGAGAACAGGACTTTGCACAGCAATGATGTCAGCTCTCGTGAGAACAAGAGCTTTAGCTGACTCCCAGCTTGGCTGATGACAAGCAGCTGCGTGTAAAGTCACTTAATCTCTCTCAGTTCCTTCATCTATCAACTCTCGCCTTGCTAAATTCAAGGTGTTGTGGCTGATTTCCTTGCTATCATAAGATCTGAGTAGATAGATTCTGTTTTCATTTTAAAAGTTTCTATTAAACACAATCTATATGTCAGGTACTCTTTTGTTCTTGGGATTTCAACAATGAGAAGGGAGATACACTTCTTTATAAATTCACAATTCTCTTGTGTTGTCATTAATGCAACACAATTGCTTCCTTGTACAAGATTATCCTTATACTAATTTGTATTCTACTTTTAAAAATAAAGTTGCCTCTTTCGAATATGTCCACATATGAGTGCATTCTGATGTACATTTGCCATTGGGAGATTATAAAGTTTTCTTCTTTTCTTTTTCTACATAGCCTAATTTGCTTTGTTATAGTCCTATTACTGAGAATTTGGGTGGTTTCTAATTTTCACTAATACAAATAGCCCCTGGATGGACATCTTGAACAAATTACCTTTTTTTTTTTAAATTTCCTTGGGGTATATGCCACAGACTAAAATTACTAAGTCAAAGGGCAAGAAAAGTTTTATAGCTCTCATTCTATGCTATCAGATAGTTTTTTGGAAATACTGAACCCATTTACAAGGGTGGCTGCATGCATATACCTATTTTCTTAGCACCCTGCCAACTCTGTTCAATTTCACACTTTAAAACTCAAATCCGTTTTCCCTAGTCTTCCAGGCAAGCTTCAGATTACCTCCTTCCACATTCAGAGTATAAACTGCAGCAGCACAACTAAGTTTAGTGTTGCCAACAAGTAAGAAAATAAGGAAACAAAAAGTAAGCTTTGTCATGAGCACTGGCTGAGAGGCTCTGGAGTTAGAAAGCCTCCACGACAGGTTCAAGTCTTTGCTCTGCTACTCACTAGCTGAGTGGCCATAAGCAAATAGCTAAATCCCTCTAGCATCATAACCTGCATCACAGAGTTGCTTCAAGGATACCAGACATAACATCCTCAGGGATTTTGTGAGCCTCACAAAATTTCACCATATATTTCAAAATCAAACTAAAGTCATTTGAACCCTATTTGTTATTTTACTGGATACCCACAACTGCCATCTTTCATACGGGTAGTGGTACTTATTGCATGTTTAATATTATTTGTATGTCCTGGTATCTTAAAATTTCAACTTCTGAACACTATAAGTTATATATGGCATAATTCAAAACAGTCTTCAATATGAAAGTCAGTAAATTATTTTCCTGAGATAAATTAAAATGTAAATGTATTACATTCATTAGGGGCTATTCATATACTAGCATAATTGTGCATGTGATATTTTGTTTCTTGAAAATTCTATACCCATGATTCAGTGGCAGTGTAGGTCATGTAATAATTGTTGGAAAGGACAGAAAGGATCACTGATTCATTCTTTAGCACCCCTGCCCTCACCCAGTGCAGGAGTCTTTGCCTGACAGATGGTCATCCAGCCTCTGCCCTAAAACCTTCCTTTTAATGACTTTAAAGTCATCATGCTCTTTAAAGTTCTTAGATAATGAGCAGGAATTTTATCAGCAGTGGTGAGAGTTTTGTGTGAAATATAGTCTTCCATATGCACAGGTTAACAATATTGAGTTATATACTGACAAATCACTAGTTTGGTAATTCATGTTAGAGGTACATATAAAAGCAGATCATGCAGAAGAGACGATGGGAATTTTCTGGTTCACTTCAAGGGTTTCAAGCAAATGTTCCTGTTTTTCAGTGATATGTGCAGTTTAGCTGATTTAGGTGGTATGACTAGAGTCCTTGCATCCAACTAATTTATTGTTTTGTTATTTCTGGGTGAGTAAAGGGAGGAATTATTTTGTAGAAGAAAATAATGAGACTTGGAGAGAAGCAAACATTTGTGATCTATTAAGATGTATGGGCACACCAGCAAGAAGACTGGGGAATGATAGTGAGTATGGACTCTTATCTGCCCTCCCAGGATGCTTATATTTATGTCACAAAGATGCCATTTCTTAAAACTTGACATGTCTATTGCAGTTACTTTCCAAAAGCTGATGTGTAGCAGTTGGAGCCTCAAGTTCTCTGGCTAATCTCTGTGGGGTTTCTTCAGCCTGTGGTCACCTCTTTTTAGCTCATAATTTGGAGTGTTCAACTACTCTGGTACTTTCTTTCATGCTGACATGTTCAGACACCCTGTAGAGCTGGGATGCAGCCAATCAAGCTCAGCTGTTGGAAGACTGGACACATTCCAGGAACTTGTCACTGGTGATGCTGCCGTGCCAACTGGTGTTGAGGACGGTGTGTGGATGATGCTAATGGGCCTTTGTAGAGGCTGGATTTCTGTTATCAGCAACAGGCCTGAGACTCATAGCCAGATAGTGGGGAGCACTTCATAAACTCTCGGCCTTACATTTCTTTTTTTTTTTTTTTTCATTTTTCTTTTATTATTCATATGTGCATACAAAGCTTGGTTCATTTCTCCCCCCTGCCCCCACCCCCTCCCTTACCACCCACTCCACCCCCTCCCTCTCCCCCCCTCAATACCCAGCAGAAACTATTTTGCCCTTATTTCTAATTTTGTTGTAGAGAGAGTATAAGCAATAATAGGAAGGAACAAGGGTTTTTGCTGGTTGAGATAAGGATAGCTATACAGGGCATTGACTCACATTGATTTCCTGTGCGTGGGTGTTACCTTCTAGGTTAATTCTTTTTGATCTAACCTTTTCTCTAGTACCTGTTTCCCTTTTCCTATTGGCCTCAGTTGCTTTAAGGTGTCTGCTTTAGTTTCTCTGCATTAAGGGCAACAAATGCTAGCTAGTTTTTTAGGTGTCTTACCTATCCTCACCCCTTCCTTGTGTGCTCTCGCTTTTATCATGTTCGGCCTTACATTTCTAAACTGGTTTTGATTATGTGAGGTTAATGTTTAGGAGCTGTAAGAAGTCAAAGGTACAGAAGATGTTAAAGTTCACCATGATGAGGAGGGATATGTCAAACACATTATGTGACAAATTGGCGGCCTCAGAAGGCTGAGTACAGTTCCTACAAGTGTTACTTACATGGGACTTGATTGACATAGGATTGATTCTTTTATTTGAATTCTGTAGATATAACTGCCAGCTTATAGTTCAACCATAACAGCCAAGTCCCAAACAACTAGTCAGTTTAGTAAGATCAACTTAATGGGAACAAAGATGTTCAGGTACTTTCCAAAAGTACCTTTCAAATACTTCTCTTTTGGAAAAAAAATCTTGCTATATTCATGGATATATTACAACTCTACCAGGCAGAGTATTTTCTGTTAATACTCCATTGTCTTTAAGATACTTAATTGCTTAAAGAGACGTGAATTACCTAATTGAAAGAAATGCCCTTTGTGTGTGTTCTCATCTCATTATTTTTCCCTTTCTGCCTATATCTCTATATCTCAACTAAGTTATATTTTTGAACCTGTAGCAATAAAATTATAATTAAATATCACTGTCAGCAAAAAAGGTTTTAAAAGTCCTGGCAGATGGCTCATGATTTCAAGTTATATTTGATCAATAAGATTTTAGTCCAGGGAAAACTTGGACTGAATCCCATAACTCATTAATTGCAATATTTTATCCACATTTAAACAGTGATCTAGCTAGTGCACTATTCGCCTTTTAATGGCTATTACCCAGGGTCCATATAGTCACTGAGAAACTATAAGGCCTTCTGTTCATGGTCAATGCATTCATTGGACTTACCCTATTGAGAGGTTCAGAAATAGTGAGAATTGCAAGAAAACTATTACCAACACATACCAGTAGGAACTCAGGTTAAACTTCAAAGTTTTGTTTTTTTCTGTTGGAGTGTCAATTTCTTTGAACTCCTGGCTGTATTCTTTGCCTCTTCCTTAGGCAGAATCTAACTTTGGAGTAGGAAGGCAAGTCTGCCTACCAGGGTCTGCCTCAGGGCTAACACGTGATGAAAACTGGTCACTCTGCCCTTGATTTTGTCTTGGGCTTCCCATTCCTATACTTTTGCTTATATTCTTATTGAATTGCAAGGAATTCTCTTCTGCACCTTTCTTTCAAGACTTGAGTCAAATTCCATCATGTCAGACCTTAGTAGGAGGTATTCCAAAAATGATTGTTGTCTGTCCTTAATAGAGATTCTTAGTATTTTACAATTTAGTATTTTTTTTAGATATTTTCAGATGATTGCAGTTGGATTTTGACTATCATTTGCTTAAACATATATAATGATCAAATATCCAGGAATTTAAAAGTCTATAATACAACTGTACAAAATGAAGGATGACATCTACATAGTGTATTTTTGTTCCAATGCTTGGCATCCATGTAGATTTACAGATCCATGGAAAAAATTCTGATGTCCTCTACTGACTATTATAGTGGTATTTGTAATTTCTTGCTTCCTCAGCTTTTTTTTTTTTTGCATTTCTAAGAGTTACCAAGGAGATGGTAAGTCTTAGATGGAGCATCTTCTGTCTCTTTCCATGCAGGATATAGTAAGGTAATTTGCAGTTATCAAGAGCATGAAATGAAGGAAATCAGGAACTTACAGGACTGTTACAAAACTGTATGAAAGGATTTTAGGGATCACTGATCCATACAACATTTTAATAGCTATATAGTGTTCCATCAGGTGGAAGAATCATTCATTCACCCATTCAGCCAGTATTTCACTCAGTAATTTCTCCTTAGTAGAGAACACCATGTTTGAGACATGGTAGTAAGTACTGAGGTTAATTGAACAGACGAAAATTCCTGTCCTGTTGGAGTTTATGTTTTAGTGGTAAAGATAAGCAAAAACCAAAATGAATGTGTCAGGATGTAACCTAATTTCAAGTAGTGAGTACATATGTAGTTTGTTTTGGGGAGATGGTACTGGGGTTTGAACTCAGCGCCTCACACATGCTAGACAGGCACTCTACCACTTGAGCCACTCTACTAGCCCATTAATTTTTACAGTGTAGATAATTCAACAATGTTCCTCTGTAGCTTTTGTTCTTATGAATGTGCTTCATTGATATCAAAATAAAAAATATCAGAAGTGCCCACAGTAAAATAGAATCTTTCAAAAGAGAACAGGATTTGACTCAAGCTCTGTCAAATAGCTATGATAAACTGTGACTGGCTCTTCGACTGAATCCCTTTCTTTTTTACCCTTTACTCCAGTATTCACTAAAGATGCGTGTCCTCCTAGGCAGCCTATGCACTAAACTTTACATACAGGAAAGTGTTTAAGTGTTTTGTTTTGTTTTGTTACTGTGTTCACCACAAGTATCCTGTGTTATATCTCCTTATGATTATCAATTTACAATCATCCTATCAACTTACCATCACTTGGGTTGAAGAAGTTAGGGATTAGGTGATCAAAACCTGACACAGCCAAGCTACAGATATTACATTGCTGGACAGACGAGATGCTGGCACCTCTGGGAGAAAAAGGTCAGGGGCTGAGGAGGCTCAGTCCATTCTGATGTTGGGGACTGATGTATCCACAGCTCTTTTAGATTGTGGGCTTGAAATAGCCACTTTTAGAATACTTCTAGAGGTGCAAAATGACAAAGAAGTAATTTACAAGCTGATTTATACAGGGCTTAGACAAGAAAGCATGATCTTAGACAAGAAAGCATGATCTTAGACAAGAAAGCATGATCTGATGATACGCAATTGAAATTAGAATAAATAAGTGTTGTTATCAAAGAACTAGAGCAGGTGTGGTGGATTCCTGCTGGAGAAATCAGACCAAAGTGCTTTCAGTAGTGAGTGCTCTTGTCTGAATGAAACAGCAAGGCTGCTTTTCTTCTTCTTCTTTTTTTTCTTTTTTGTCATTGAATGCTGAAATATCTGAATTGAAAATTTGAAAACTCACATTCCTTTTTGACCAAAAGTAAAATTTAGTTGAAATACAAGTATATTTAACTATCTTTGAATTGGATAGATAGGTCTTTCTCTTGGATTTTTTTCCTTTTATGATTCCATCTCCCAAATAGTTGCTGGTATTACAGGTGTGAGCAATTGCACCCAGCACCAATGAAATATATTTCTAGCATTAGCAAAGCCTTCTGTGATTGAAGGCAGATAAAGACCCCTGGAGCACTTGTAATAGCCACATTTGGAGGATGGCTTTCTGACTACCCCCAGAGTGTAAATTTTTGAAAGGGTGACTATCTGCTCCTTGATCAGTATTAAACCCAGCCCCCTTCGCACACACACACCACACACACATTGTCTTTGCCAAAGAACCTAATGCAAATTCTAGACATCACCACAGCACACAGAATTTCTCAGTGTTTGTTTTCTTAAATGAGAAAATAATGGGAGCATTTGTTGAATGTCTCCTTGGTGACAGGTACTTTGCATAACTCTTTCACTGAACCCTCACAGCAACCCTGTGGGTAATAGTTATCACTCTCACTTTACAGATGGGAAAACTGAAGGTAAAACATTTAAAGGATGTGCCAAGGATCACCTGGCTTGTGCTGGCAGAGCCAGGACGTGTCTTCCTGCCTTTCACGGTGTGGCACATGGGGGCACTTGATATTCATCCATTATTTTCCTATTGTCTCATTTTCATTTCAGGAATGTGGGAACAACGGATCATGCTGTACTGATGCATAGTCATAAGTGGTTAAATAAACGTAGATATTATGCAGGTTGCGGGGGGCTGTGACTGAAGAAGACATTATTTCTAAATTGCATTACCTAGTGGCATTTCAGCCTTCCATAAATATCTGTACCCTAGCTTGAGCTTTCTGTCTGTAAGAAAAATAGAAATGCTAGCAGACTAGAGTTGGGAATCATTAAAACATAATGATGACCATATATATAAAACCATGAGGTAGATAATTTTTAATTTCATTTTATCCCATTTTATGTTTTCACTGAAATAAAACATTTTTAAATTTGTGGGGTTTTTTTTTTAGTATTTTCCCCTTCTGAGGAGTAAAAGAGGTAAGCATCTAACTTTAGCTTTCTTTTGCTTTAAAAAGTTGTGTTTCAAGTCAGAATTTGCAGACAGTGCTCAGTCACATTGAGCAGTAAAGTGAGTTCCAGTATAAATTACTCTGCAGCCAACTTAGAGTTTGTAAAATATGGTTAGCAAATAATGGAGCACACTGTTTAAATGGAGTGACATTATAATCCTTGCTGGAAAATTTAAAATAGAATGTAAGCTAGCTTTGTAGCATATTTTGCAATTTCTAACAAGGTATTGATTTTAAAAATATACATGGATATTTTCCTTTTCTTCTTTTTTGTCTTAGAGGTGGAAATGAACCATTTATTTTGTCTTTTCCATTATTTCCTTTGATTTCTCCCACATGTGCTTTGGATAATATCCTGGCTAGATATGATTGTGGGCTATTTTCACTGGCAGATTCTGATCCCACTGCCAATCAACAAAGGCACATTTCCCCTACCCTGCTCATATTCTGCATGCTCCATTTAGAAATGAGGAAAGGTCTCAAAGGTAGGCGATACTGTATTACCAAGGCAGGCAGCAAAGACCCCCAAGGGAGGCCCCGAGCTGGAGCGAGAGCATGTGAAGTGGGGGTGGGTGGAAGTGATGAACAGTTTTGAAAGATGAGGTTATGTAAGTGAGACTGCCCAGAGATACTTTGAAGGTCTCTTAGACACAGTTCTCGAAAGGGGGCTTATATAAAACCAGAATGCAATAATGAAACTCTCTCGCTGGAGAGAATGTAAAATGATTTCTCATGAGAATAAATTGACACCATCAGAAGGCTGGAAGGTGTGTATCCATCCGTAAAGCATGCTTGGTGTTTTGGAAGAGTTGCTGTCTACTGCATACATAAGTGACTGTGGGAAGACAATACCTTCTTGTTAAGCATTCCAGCCAGTGTGTCATAGCATCGAGGGCCACCACAGTATCTGGCTCATTTTAGCTCCATCTTCAGCACTTTATTATGTTGTATACTTAGTTTCCAAAAACATATCCATATCTGTTTTCTTTCTCTCTCTTAAAAATAGCTTCTGATTAATTTTGTAAAGCTTTAAATACTGCTGTCAATTTTGCTCATCATTATTTCTCAATGGTCCTTGTAGTTCAGTGTAACTGAAGTTTGTTCTATGTACTTTCTTCCACTTTCTATTTCCAAATCCAGCATGAATGAAGCATAAATAAGCTTCTGGTTATTCTCCCATCATGAAGACAGAGAGCCACAGTCCTTGGATGAACTCATAAATGTCAATAGCTCTCTTTCAGTGGTTGACTCTAAATTTATTCAAAATTTCAGCTTAGCAGTTTGACATGATACCAGCAGGATTAGGACAGCCACAGGACTTGATGCCAGTCTTCTGTTCATATTCTTTTAACCCCTGAAACAGGGTGACAAGAATTAGTGTCTCCTGGAGATTGAAAACACATTCTTCTCTAGATCTAGAATGTCCATTGCATAAAGACTTGATCCTGATGCTGTGTCTCTTGCTTTACACTTCAAAATTTCATTCAGGCAAAACCAACAAAGCTACAAATTCAACAGCAAACTTCTGGTCTGTAGCATAGATTTCTTAAGTGAAAGAAAACAAGAAACCAAACTGCTTCTTACTTTCTTGTCTTCAGATTGCTGCCAGGGGGCATATTATGCACAGATCATTGGGTCAAGTAAGGATTATTGTTCCCTCAGTCATGCACAGAGTAATAAGTCACTCTCCTTGAAATTACATCTTCACTAGGACCAGTATATAAAACAGAGTTCTACTTGTTCTGGAAGTACAAGGTCGTAGCCACTCACCTGGAAGATGATTCTTTGCAATTATTCCTAGAAAAAAAACCTTGTAAAAAAATACTCTGTGCCCTTCATGGTTCAGCGATGTAAAGTGTTATACAAAACTCATATGGATGTGAAAGGCAGGGAGCATCAGACAAACCTGCAGGGCAGGTGCTATGTTAGAAAGGAAGTCAACTAGAATACGGTAGATTATATGCCAGGTATATATGTTGCTATTGTTCTAGAAAATGGTGAAAATACCAATCATTGTAATAACATCAAAATTTACATTTTGGAGACTGTCTTTAAGATATAATTAATTCATATGTTTCCATATTCTTATGAGATAGGTAAAATGGTTGTTAAATTTTTCTTTATACACGTGGTTACCTCAGTAGGTCTTTTATAGCAGAAGGTAATAGTGGGACTGGGAGGTCATTGTTCTTCTTTTACTTCTTTCTCACTTGT
Organism: Castor canadensis; assembly: GCF_047511655.1. Taxonomy (NCBI): domain Eukaryota; kingdom Metazoa; phylum Chordata; class Mammalia; order Rodentia; family Castoridae; genus Castor; species Castor canadensis. Next base: position 130,486,916 of record NC_133389.1, on the reverse strand, counting down.
CCTTTTTTTTGTGTGTGTGTGAACGGTGCACTGAGTGTTCCTACTACTTAGTAAGAGGAGGGTGGGTTATTTGTAAAAATGATGTCATTTGATTTGACATGCCGGAATGTGCAGGTAACCAATCATAGGGTATGTGATTTTATCAGAAGATTGTAACAATGATAGGGCTGGCGGAGTGGCTCATAGAGTGCCTGCCTTGCAAGCATGAGGCACTGAGTTCAAGCCCCAGTATCAAAAAAAAAAAAAGATTTTAACAATGAAGTCAGTTCTTCACTTATGATGTACATTATGCTTGTCAAAGCGCCTATGTAAGAATCTTACCTTATAAATCCTCATGGAAAGTGACTAAGAACTATCTGCTCTGCATGAAAGTCAAAGTAAGGAGACCTCAAATATTATTTTGTCCAAACTCATTTTAAAGCAAAAAAATAAATAAATAAAATAAAAAAGAGATTCAGAGGTTCAGATACTTAAAAAAACTTTGCTCTGAGTAGCATAACTATAAACCCACAGAACTGAAAGTCAAATCTATGTTTCTAACCTCTGATGTCTCAGAGCTTTACTCTTTACCATGCAGATGTTTGGCTGCCTTGGGCAAAGGGCCAGTGGACAGTGTTGATGCTATCAGGCTCTGTGGTACTTGGGGAGCAAAGCCACATGGTAGCCCCATTCTTTGTGTAGCTTGTCCCCAGAAACAGTGGTGTAACTCTCCTAAGTGCTTCTTGGCACTCTTTGAGGGTTTAAGGATTGAGTCCATGAAATAAATTGACAGTAGTCAGATTAATAGGAGAAAAGGTATGCAAATTTATTATATGCATAGCAGCATCCATGGACAAAAAGTGAATACCACAAAACTTAGTGAGATCTAGAAGCTTATATTTCTTCTGGGAGAAGGGTGGGGGATATAAGCAACTTAGGAAGTGTAAATGACTTTGGGAAAGATGAAGGGGTGCAGGTTAGTGACAAGGCCTGTCATGGGCATGGTGTCAACCTCCAGTCTCCAATCCTGTGATCCAAGTTAATCCTCCCTGGCTGATGAAATTCCCTGGAAAGGTTTATGACAATTGAGTTCCCTTTAGGGGATCCATTTCTAAGTAGACCTGGGGAATTCAGAGAAAGCCCCAGTCTGTATCCCCTGCAGACTGTGCTCTCAGTTCACTCATCAGCATTTGAAAGCATCATGGTTTTAAACTCTTCCACCTATCTTCCCTACAGTGTTCCTGCTTCCAAAATAAAGGATTCATACAGAATTATCTATATTTTCCAACCACAAGAGTTAAACAAAAAGAAAGGGCTGGGGATGTAGCTCAGAGGTAGAGTGCTTGCCTAGCATGCTTGAGGCCCTGGATTCGATTCCCAGCACAGTTAAAAAAAAAAAAAGGAATCTTTGTTTTCCAGCTTACATTAAGTAAAGTAGATACTATCATGTTCTATGACAATCTCTATTATGCTGAAATCACATCAAAGTGCTAAGGAGTGAAGTTCTCTGCCATCATAGTTCTGTTTTTTTGTTAACACTATCTTTGGATTGATCAAGTTTCTATTATGTTAAACTGAGGAGTCTTCAAAAATTGTTTTGTAAAGCAGTAGTCAACTTGGCCCAAGCCCATTGAATGAGTGCTACGACTTAGATGTCTGCTGATGACCATTGATCTCTGGCCACATAGTGAACACAACATATTTATGAATGAAGTGAACTATTGGAATACAAGTTTATATGGAAAGTGCTCTTAAGAGCCATAAGTCATTGTAGCACTCTTTCAATGGACTTGAGCCAAGCTGTTTGTTGGACAGAAATGGGTTAAGAGTAACAGGCAAAAGTTTATTGAAGAGCTGATTGCATGAGTGGTAGAAATATTGTAGTGACTTCTTTATTGTCTGTGTACATACTCCATTTTGATTTAAGTAATTTTGATGCAGGCACATTAACATTTAAAACCAGCAGACACCCTGAGACCTTTTTCCAATCTTAACTAGCACCTCAATTGTACACAATTTTTACTTTCTACTTTATTCATTTATATACCATTACAAAGGAAACTTTTTTGGGGGAGTGGGCAATACGGTGTTTGAACTCAGGCCTTTGCACTTGCAAGGCAGATGTTCTACTGCTTCAGCCACTCCTCCAGACCTTTTTACTCTGGTTATTCTGGAGATAGGGAATCTTTTTTTGCCCAGGCCAGCCTTGGCCATGATCCCTCTAATTTACGCATTCTGCCATCACTGGGATGACAGGTGCAAACCACCATGCCCAACTTTTTCTGTTGAGATGGAGTCTTGCAAACTTTTTTGTCTAGGTTGGCCTCAAATCACAATCTTCCTGATCTCAGTCTTCCTAGTTGCTAGGATGACAGACATGAGCCATTGGCACTTGGCTTGGAGAGTTTGAAACCTTGGGTTGTATAACTTTGACTTCTGAAATGAATCCTGTTTGGTAGTGGTATATTATTTTGATACATTGCTGACTTTAGTTGCATTTATATTGATAATGAGATTGATTTCTACTTTTTTTGTCACTGTTTTTAGCTCTATTATGTTTGTGGAGATTATGTTAGGTATATTATTTTAGAATTAGAAAAAAAAAAGCAGTAAGATTTAGTTTATTTTAATTGGGAGGCCTCTAAGGGGTTGTCAGGTACTACCCCCTCAGCATTATTCTAAGTGTAAATATGTTATCTAGAGAAGAGTTAGGAGTTTAGTTAGGATCTTTATGCAGTCTGGAGCTAAGAATAAGAAATGTTGTTATTATGCAAATGTCTTGCCTTCTCCTAATCCATCCCAAAACATTCACAGTTAAATAGAACACTCAGGAAACATAGGAAGAAAGTAATGTTCTTCCTTTATGTAGATAGTTTGCAGTACTTTAAAACTCATGCCCTCATATAAATCTATAAAAGTCCTATTCTGATCAGCCAAGATGTCTGATGAGACTTTCTGCAGATTGCATATATATTTTCATTCCCAAATATAAAATATATTTTAAATGCTTTTTCAAACTTTTCTCCCCAGGAACTTGTAACTGAAAAAAAGATACTGCTATCCTTTCCCTTCCCTTCTCTTCCCTTCCCTTCCCTTTCCTTCCCTTCTCTTTCTGTCTTCTTCTCCCTTCTTTCCTTTCTTCCTTTCCTCCCTCCCTTCCTTCCCTCCCTCTCTCTCTCCCTCCCTTTCTACTTTCCCTCCCTTCCCTTCTCTTCTCTCCCCTTCCCTTTCCTTCCTAGGGATCAAACCCAGGGGCTCATGCATATTAAGCAAAAGCTCCATCACTGAGCTATAACCCCGACTCTACTGCTATAAATTTTAAAAGTAAAAGTCTAATTGATCAGCATTATTTAAGAGACAAAAATAAATGATGTCACTATTATGACATTAAAGGAGGAATCACAAAGTCTGGATGCAGAAAAATTCACAATCAAAATGTATTATTGACAAAGCAGTAATCTGATTGAAATAATTTTTATTTCCTTCTAGGAAGGGTGCTTGATCACTAATCATACAATTAACTTTGTTCCACCCCTATTGGTGTTGTGAGGAAGCTCACCAAAGGAGAAAGAAAGTTCATTTTGCTTATTATATATTTGTTTTAAAAGAAACTGTGCTGATGTGAGTTTTTGTTTGGATGAAAATGTCATATAGTCAGTTCTCCCCTTCTCTTCCTTCCTCTTGTTTCTTAAAGGATTTAGAGAAATTGATGGGAAATATTGGCCAAATGAGGTGATAAGCTGGGAATTCTCAAAGAATGTTTTGGTTAATTTTTTTTTTTTTTCAATGCTAAGATACCCTTGTAATCTCTGGTTAGTCAGTCTTGACCAGAATGTGTCACAGATCCACCCTGTTTTTCTGACATGGGGTGGACTGGAGGATTCCAATGGACTCTGGGTGGAAGGAATTTCAAATGAGGAGCAGTGGTTCAGTGAGAATGCTCAGGATGAACAGCACAAAATGGTTTGCAACGTGCCAACCAGAAAAGCTATTCTCTCTCAAAATGGAGGGAATTCATTAGCCATAATGAAGAACCTTGCCAATGCATAACTATTAGGTTTTTGGCCCCTGTGGACCAGTTACTGGATCCATTTCTCCATGTGTAAATGGCATAAATCCCTAGTTTGTACATAAAGAAATTCACAGGAAAAATATCCTGTCTTACACAGGAAATGAGCTTTCATTTCCTTGCTTATTTGTAGCTCGCCTCTGGATATGACAGGAAGATTTAGCCCTGGGTAGAGTATTCTTCTGGACTTCATTCATTCTGTGCTATGAGTAATAGCTTTTCCTCATAACCACATCAAGGGTTGAAATTGCTTTAGGAAACAGCATTCCACATCTCTAGTGAATTGCTTATCTTTCCTGAAGTAGAGTATATCACTCATATTGCCATTCTTATGTATTTTCTGACGTAATAAAGGCACTAAGGCTATCAATTGCTGTACAATGAATGATGAATATTGCAGACCATTTAAAAGAATGCCGTGCAGAACAATTGAATCAGCCTTCTCTCACCAAAAAGTTGAACATGTGTTTGTGGGGCTCTGACTGCTGTTAGCAGGCAAGCCTGTTTTGTTGTAGGCTCATGAGATATCAAATTGAAACTTTTCAAACCAAAGCAATCCATTTTTATGTACAGACAATACACAAAGCTTGTTATCACTGGGAACTGGTTAGTTTTGAGCAAAGACAAAGTAATGGGATTCAGAAGATGTCAAGAAACCTCCAGGGTCTTTAAGTTCAATGGATGTCTTTTGCTGCTTATACATTTGTAGTAGCAATAGGGTTAGCACAGCTACTCTCTGTGGTTCACAGGTTGGCTTGTCCTTTGGACTTCCAGTATTAATTCAATGTCTTAATCCTAGTGCCACAAACAGTGAAGAGAAGATGACAAATGTAGACATTTCACACTCTTTGGCAGAACCAACTATATAATCTGCAGAGCTCAGTGCAAAATGAAAATGCTAGGTTTCTCATTCAATAATTATTAAGCACTTTAAGCTTCTGATGGTAAAACTTTGAGAAAAGCACAGGATTCTTGTAGGTGTTGGACTTTGCAGGTCGCACACTTATGAAGTCTGGCTTTTTGGTCTGGATGTATAAAGGTAGGAGGGATTTGCTTTAAACCAACACAATTTAGAAAGCAGTAATAGAATGAATGAATTTTGTCTATAGTGTCTTAGAATATTAAATAATTAAAATATTAAACGTTATTTAACATTTAGATATTTGATAATTTAAAGTAAATATTTATTTACTTCAAGAACTATAGTTGTGTAACTGAATATGATGAGTATGAACCCATATCTTGGTGACTGCAAAACCACATAAGCATGGCCAAGAAATAAAGGTGCAGAAAATGTTTTTACTTGCAGCAGGTAAAGAGATCATGGGAGTTATTTCCAAACAGTGTCTTCCTCAAATAAAGGAGGCCAAGCCCTTTAGGGGTGGGCACATTCATGAGCATCTCAACTTAAGGTCATAGTTCAAGGAGAAATGGTGGGCACGGCTTGAGGCATACTCGGCTCTAGGTCATGGAGCATTGTGTGAAAGGTTAAAATGGTGGACAGGAACAGTTTTGGGTGTGCTCAGCTTGTGTCATAAAGATGGTGGATTGGATAAACTGGACATGGTAATAACACATGCCAGTAATCCTGTTGCATATGAGGGAGGAGGATCATAATTTCCAGGTCAGCCTGGGCTACAGAGAGAAAATTTGTCTAAAACAACAACAATAACAACAACAAAAAAACCTCAAGATGGTGGACCATCTTGGAATACCCCTGGGCGACTCATCTTTTGTCACAATGTTTTAGTTGCAAAAAAGGAACAGACCACTTTGAAGGTGAGTTTTCCCCTAAAGTTGTTACCTCACTTATTGGCTAGTAATTGAATACTTGTTACCTTGAAAATTAAAATTGGTAATCTTGAAGACTTTTCTACAAATTTGCCTGCAACTACCTCCTTGTGGATGCAAACGGAGACAGATCTATCCATTGATGTCTGTGTACATAGTAGAATTTCATGGTTTCCAAGAAGACACTCTGTTACCCAAGTATGTCCCCCACTGAAGTTCCAAGGTAAGTGATGATAGCATGCACTGTTTTATGTCATAACAGAAGCAAACTCTTTGAGGAGTCATACAGGGTAGATCCAAGAGCCTCTTATGTGAGCCAGCCACAGGGGCAAGTTGAACACCAGAAGGAAGCATCACGCGTGGACTCTCAGGCTCAGTCCGGGTATGGGTAACATTATCAAACTCGTTGGTTTAAAAGGACAGTCATAGAGGGCTGGAGGTAAATGTTGTGTTTATCCATCCAAACCTGGGTTGCTTTTGTTAGTTAGGGCTTCAGAGTGAAGATTGTCACAAAGCCTAGAAGACACGAGAAATACTGTTGTACAAGATTTGGTGACTTCTCACAGATAATTCACTAGAAGTCTGTCTTTTGACTTTAGTTTTACAGAGCTGATCAGCTCTTAATGGATGGATTGTGACAACGATGAAGGAGAAAGCATTAACATAAGACTTCTCTGAGGGAATGTTCTAGAGGCATTGGAAAGCTATTAAAAAGGGCTAAAGGTATTGCTCAAATGGTAGAGCGACTGCCTAGAAAAGCTATTAAAAGATATATACATATATACATACATACATATAGATACTGATATATATATGTATCATTATTACCACTTAGCTCTCAGAAAAATGTGATTCAAAACTAAACGTGTCACCTAGGATGTTTTTCAGGATAGTGACGCTGTAGGTGTCAATGGTTGTGCTATGATAGTTGATGCTTGGGAAAATTCTTGATTAGGGAAGACTAGGAAACTTGGAAAATATAATTGATGTTTGTAGAGTATATGGTTGAGGTCCTTTGTTTTTTGCCTTCTCTTCTCTCCCTTCTGGCTCTCAATTTTGATGGCAGGAAAAGCTGCTCACAGAAGGAAGCAGAGAAAATATTATCCAGTGTAGGATCATAGATATCTGCAAGTTGGTAAGGAATACATTTAGGGGACAGAGTGTCTTCATGGAGTCCCTGAGATCTAATTATGTATGGAGACATCAAAGGGTTTGCAAAACACCCAGGAGAATGCAGTTGCAGGAATGCTGTCTAAAAAGACCTGGTACTAAGTATTGTTTTCAAGCTTCAAAATTAACATTTTAAATTCCAAGATATCAGGTATCCAACTGCAGTTCTTTGAGTAAAATAAATGTTTTTTTTAAGGTTGCTATGTACTCTTAAAAACTGAAAGATATGACTATACTATGTTAAGTTGAAAATAAGGTCATAGTAATTTAGAAAAAGTGTTCTTATAAGATATGATCAGGACTGTAATAGGTTAGTTAAAACCAAAATTCATTAAAATAGTGAACCAATGCAAAGCAATACATGAGCATATTAAGCATTTTGTCTTAACTTAAAATATTAATGTACATTCATTAGAAAATATTTTCTTGTCAGGAGCCAGTGGCTCATGCCTGTATGCCTAGTTAGTTGAGAGGCTAAGATCAGGAGGACCTCAGTTCAAGGCCAGCCCAGGCAAATTGATTGTGAGATCCCCATTTTCAAAATAATCAAAACAAAATGGTTTGGCTGTGTGACTCAAGCTCTTAGAGTGCTTGCTTTCCACGCATGAAATCCTGAGTTTAAACCCCAGATCCACCAAAAAGAAAAAACAATTTCTTGCCATGCACATCTTTTTTTATATGGATCCACACACTGCCTATGGTTGATAATTTGATTTAAAATAAAGCTATTACCAAAAGTTCTAAAGAAATCTGAAGAAACTGAGGATGTTTCTTGGTTTTTATGATTTTTTTCTCCCATTTTTTAAAAGATATATGTCTATATATATATATATGTAGAGAGAGAGAGAGAGAGAGAGAGAGACATATATGTATATATGATAGGTAATTTTGATTGTCAGCTTAATCAGATTAACACAGATTAACAAATGCCTAGGGGATCAGTAAAGCACACCTCTGGGTGTGTCCATGAGGGCATTTCCAGAGACAATTAGATCATGAGGGCCCTGACTTAATACATAAATTAATCCCTTGATGGATTCATGATATGATAGCATAATTGGGAAGTGGTGACAGGTAGGAGGTGGAGCCTAGCTGGGGGAAGAAGGTCACTGGGGTTGTGTCCTTGGAGGTTGTATTTTGCTCTGGCTCCTTCCAGTATGCCCTTTCTCTGCTTCCTGGCTGCCATGATATCACCTTCTGTTCTCTGCCACGCCCTCCCTGCCATGATGGACTGAACCCTCTGAACCTGAACTAAAATAAATCTTTCCTCTTTAAGTTGCTTTTCTCAGTTATTTAATCACAGAAATGCAAAAGTAACTAACACATATATATTTGTCTTGCTCTATTTAGCTTCAGATCTTATCTTTTTGATGACATTTTATCAAACTCTTTGGATTTCAACTTAATTTTCCTGGAAAAATTCTCTTTCTTTTTCCATATTATTCATTTATATAATAAAAATGAATATCTGAACATATAATAACAAGCACAACTGACATAAACAGGTTTGGGGACAAGCATAATTCAGTTGACACTTGGTAAACAATATACTCAACTGCTACAGGCAGATGTATGAAGCAGTGTGGGTTTCCTAGCTGCAGCCTTTCAGCATGCTATAGATATGTGGATATGATCATCAATTTGAGCTGCAAGTTGGTTAAGTGGAGGTCCTTAGAGAGCTCTTACTGTAGTAACAACTTGTATTTTTCTGATGCTCAACTGCCCCTGATATTATGGTGTCCTCCTCTCCTTCAGGCCCTTTCACTATTTCTGGCAAGCCCCAGGAAGATTTTTAACATACATTCATAAATATGCCCTTTAATTTCCCTAAACCTTCTGGGTATCTATTGTTCTAAGCCTCATGAAGGCAACATTCCTTAGATAGCTACAACCTAGGTTCCCTTCTGCAGGACATTCCATTATGACTGGAAACCACATTGTCCATGGAGGAAGAACTTTCATTCTCTAAATGTAACTAGCCCCTTTTTACTCATGTCTTTCTTTTTTAAAAATAGGAATCTAACATAAGCATATGGAGGCCAGGTCAACAATATTCTCAATGTTAACAGAGTATGCTATTAATCACTCCTTTCCCTCTGACAATTGAGATGATGTCAGAGGAGTAAAGCTTAAATGTCTGTCCCTCTCTTCCCTTAGGAAGAATTATTTCCCAGGAGACCTCTGAGTGTCTTCTGCAAATGGACTTCTGACAAGTCCAGTCTCCCTGTCTGCCAGATATTGCCAAGACACGGACTCACAGCTCAGACATTTCTCAAGTCTCTGCATCATCTCACACCTCTGTGTCCTTTCCTCGTCAGTGATGGGAGCAGTTATTACATGTGCAGAACAGCACCCCAAGTACCACACCTGGTTTAATCCATGTAACCTAGTGAGATGTATGGCACTATGCCAGTTTTTAAGAAGAGGAAGCTAAGGCCCAGAGAGTAAGGAGAATAACATGCACTAGTACAAAGGGATGGAGTCCGGTCCAGAACAACCTCCTTAGTCACTATTTATACTGGGTGTAAGAGACAGAACACAGAGCACTCATGAAATATGGCCTATAGTGGGCAAAGCAAGCCTATGTGGGGCATGCTATGGCAATGACCCTTCTGCCACAGATGTTTCTGTTTGTCTGCTTCCTGCCCAGTTTCATGGTTCCTCCAGGCTGATGCTGTGGCAGAAAGAGAAGAGGTACCTGCAAGAGGAAGAGATTCGGGGACGGGGGGTTACCCTGATGGTAGGATCTGGTATCCTCACTTCCCTGAAGGTCTCAATGTGGAAGATGATAACAGGTAGGTTTTCATCTCACAGGATAATTCAGTAGCATCATTATTCCTTTTTGTTTCTATACTTGCATTTAACAGGGTATGGTTAATCTTACTCTAGTTTGGTACAAAAAAGAACTGTTGAAAGTGAAGGCTCATTAGCGAAGGCTCATTTGAGAATGACCCTTCTATTTGAGAAAACTTTGCTCTAGATCAAAGGGTTTTTCTCAAAGATCTCATTTTTTTTAAATTGTTGTGCTGGGTGGGGGTACATTGTAGCAGTTATTAAAAAAAAGATCACTTTTTAAAAAAATTATTCATTTATTTACATGTGCATACATTGTTTGGGTCATTTCTCCCCCATGCCTCCCTCCCCCACCCTTTGCCCCTTCCCCCGCTCACTTCCAGGCAGATACTGTTCTGCCCTTATCACTAATTTTGTTGAAGAAAAGACATAAGCATAATAAGGAATACAAAGTGTTTTTGCTAGTTGAGTTAAGGATAGCTATACAGAAATATTCCTAGCATTGCTTTTGTGTACACATGTGTTACAACCCATGTTGATTTATCTCTAAATGATCTTTACACTGGTTACTGATCCCCTTCTCATGTTAACCTCTGTCGCTTTAAGGTTTCTGTATTAGTTACTCTGCAGTGGGGACATCAAATACTTTCATGTTTTGGGTTTTCTATCTATTTCTATACTCCCCTTGTCATGTGATCCAAGTCCAACATTGCTGCATTTGCCCTAGATCTAAAGTCTGCATATGAGGGAGAACATACAATTTTTGGTCTTCTCAGTCTGGCTAACCTCTCTCAGAATGATGTTCTCCAGTTCCATCCATTTACCTGCAGATGATAAGATTTCATTCTTCTTCATGGCTGAGTAAAATTCCATTGTGTATAAATACCATATTTTCTTGATCCATTCATCAGTAGTGGGACATCTTGGCTGTTTGCATAACTTGGCTATTGTAAATAGTGCTGCAATAAACATGGGTGTGCAGGTGCCTTTGGAGTAACCTGTGTTGCATTCCTTTGTGCATCCCCAGGAGTGGATTTGCTGGATCATGTGGCAGGTCTATGTTTAGATTTTTAAGAAGCCTCCAATTTTTTTCCAGAGTAGTTGCAGTAGCTTGCATTCCCACCAGCAGTGTACGAGGGTTCCTTTTTTCCCACATCCTCACCAACACATGTTGTTGGTGGTGTTTTTTATGATGGCTATTCTAACAGGGGTGAGGTGGAATCTTAGTTCGGTTTTGATTTGTATTTCCTTTATGGCTAGAGATGGTGAGCATTTTTTCATGTGTTTTTTGGCCATTTGAATTTCTTCTTTTGAGAAAGCTCTGTTTAGTTCAGTTGCCCATTTCTTAATTGGTTGATTGATTTTAGGAGAGTTTAGTTTCTTAAGTTCCCTGTATATTCTGGTTATCTCTTCTTTGGCTGATGTATAGCTGGCAAATATTTTCTCCCACTCTGTGGGTGGTCTCTTCAAAAGATCACTTTTTAACAGTAACTCCAACCTACTCCAAATAATGTGAGAGCTATAATGAAGCAAATGCAAGTACTTGGGCATTGTTGTAGCTCTTCATGTAGCAATTTATTAAACTTTTGGGATCTTACATAGATTAATATTTTTGCTTTTGCACTGCCCCGATTCTTAAAGTTCAAGAATAGAAATCCTCTTATTTTACAGAACAGGATACTGAGGCAGATAGTAAAAGGGATGTGTTCAGTGAAACACAGCTGGCTGGTGGCACAGTTTGGATTAAAATTGGTGTTTTTCTTTTCTTTTGTTTAGCAGTAGTGAGATTTGAACTCAAGGCCTTGTGCTTGCTAAGTAGGCACTCTCCCACTTGAGCTCCACCTCCAGTCCTTTTTGTTTTATATATTTTCCAAATAGGATCTCACATTTATACTTGGGTCAGCCTGGACCATGCTCAGGTTTTTATTGGTTAAGATTGGAGTCTAGAGACTCCCCCTGATACATACACCCTTAGGCTGGCATCGAATTGAGATCCTCCTGATCTCTATTTCCCAAGTAGCTAGGAATACAGATGTGAGCCACCAGACCCAGCAAAAATTAGTGTTTCTTAACATTGAGTTCAGAGCTCTTTCTGTTGTGTCCCATTATCTTCTATGCCACTGATTAATGAATTAATGAATTTCTGTAAATTTGAGGCTGAATACCCAAAATGCTCTTACGAGTGACAAGAAAATATTGTTTCTTACTGATTTTTTGTGTGTAAATGAGTCATCAGAAAACAATAGGAATCTCTGTTATGTTTGTGTTCCCTTCCTTGTGGAATCTTGTTCAAGTCATAGATTTCCCTGTTCTCTTCAAAGGCTATGGATATTTGGTAAGTGGAAGCAACACAGACGTTAAGTAAAATGAAGCTGGAGGTAAATCATGGCAATTCTTCAGTAAGATTTAATAATGTTGCATTTCAGTACTCTCTGGGGCTTTCTTCTTTCAAGAAAGACTACTCTCCATCTACACTGTTCATTTCAATTTCCAACTCCATTTGACATGTGACATTTTAGTAGATTTATTGAAGAAAATCAGCACTAATTTAACTACCACCACCTGTAGTGCTAATAGTCACAGCATAACATAACCTTACCAGAAGCAATTAAAGACCATTACTAAAATCAAATATGTACTTTAATTCAGTTATAATAAATGCCAGCTGATTTCCTTGTCTGTTAGAAAAGCTAGAGTGTGTTTCTCAAAGGATTTATTTGTGTAGATTGGAAGCACCTGAGAGAAATTGGAAGTTTCTTTTAAATAAGAGTTTTGAATTTCTGCTTTCTTAGCTTCTGGGTGCTATACTAACAGCTATATTGAGACATAGATGCCTAAATAATTTGCCCAAGACTGTAAAGTAGTCAGCTTTGGAGCTAGGCAGACCTGGGCAGTCCTCCTGTTCACTACTGTGTTTCGTCCTCCATTCCACAAGGCAAGTCAGGTTTTGGCACAGAATATTCTTGGATTCAAAATTGGGCTCTGCTACTTGGCAAATTCATTTATACCTTTGTTTCTGGTTTATTATCAGAGAGAGCATCAGTACCAGTCTCTTGGGATCTCTGTGTGTGTGTGTGTGTGTGTGTGTGTGTTATGTGGAATGGTGTCTATCCCCTGGCATCTAACAAAAACTTAACAAATGTTAGCCTTCATTATGTTAATATGATTACTATGACTCTGGAAGACTTAAAAATTAGAAGATACATTACTGAACCCAAGGAGTTTTTGATATAATTAGGGACTGAAACATGTAAGTAGGTGCAAATTAATCAAGAATAAGAACATAAAGAACAAACCCCCACAATGAAAATGCTTGAAAGAGGCACAGATATAACTTGTTTATTTTCTTACTTAAGTTCCTTTTCCTCAATTCACACCTCATTCACATCTGCTTTCAGCAAATAGTACTGAGTTTGTGAGAACATTATTAATTAACATTTTAATATATGGACAATTAAACTTTTCACTTGCTCTGTTGTAACAATCTCTGAGATGTTCAAGGAATTTTATGCATTTTGCCATGCATCATTTTTATCTCTTTCACTTAACACCAGACTAAAATCAGAATAGTGTAAGACACTTTCAAATTATAATAGGACTTTTTCAGTAATAGGCACATTCTGAAATTTTGTATAAATCATTTCTCTTCCCAAGCTTTCCAACAATTACACAGAAAGAGATGGTTATTTTGGTATTGATTGATAGCTGCTAAGCAGAAGAAAATTTCACAGAAGGAAATATGAGCACTAGTGTGTTCAAGACAAGATATATTGCTAATTTGTTTTATTAATTGGTGCTACTTTAGAGTTGGTTTTGTTACACATTCCTGTTAAGAGGTCTCATCAGCTTCAGATTATTGATCTGGAAGGTCACTTTTCTAAGCTATCAATGTCAGTTGCCTTTCTTAGTTGACTGAAATAATCCAATGATGTAGACTTGATGTTTAGTTGTAGGTATACCTAAGGAGCTAATAATTCTTAGTTTTCTTTCTTAAGGTTCAACCATAAATTCACTGGTGCTGTGTATTTCAAAATAAGAAAGATTAAGGAAACCAGAGCATATTTAAAAAAAAAAAACTCTTTCTTTTAGTCCACCAAATAACAAAGCACTCATGAATTTATGTTTCATTTTTCAAGCAATTGATTCATCACAGTGAATAACAGAAGTCCTTAAAAGGGCTTCTTATGTTTGGGAAATGGCCTGGAGTGTATTTTTGATATAATGACCATAACTCCTTTCTTTCCATTTATGTAATCTTTCATCATCTATTTTGATTTATACTTTCAGACTTTCCCAGTTTTCTTTAAAACCACTTGGACTGGATCACCCTTTAGAGTAGATGTTGATTAAAATAAGCGTTAGTACCTAGGTGTAAACCTAACAAAAGATGTGAAAGACCTCTACAAGGAAAACTATACACTTCTGAAGAAAGAGATTGAGGAAGACTATAGAAAGTGGAGAGATCTCCCATGCTCATGGATTGGTAGAATCAACATAGTAAAAATGTCGATACTCCCCAAAGTAATCTACATGTTTAATGCAATTCCCATCAAAATTCCAATGACATTCATTAAAGAGATTGAAAAATCTACTGTGAAATTTATATGGAAACACAAGAGGCCACGAATAGCCAAGGCAATACTCAGTCAAAAGAACAATGCAGGAGGTATCACAATACCTGACTTCAAACTATATTACAAAGCAATAACAATAAAAACAGCATGGTACTGGCACAAAAACAGACATGAAGACCAGTGGAACAGAATAGAGGATCCAGATATGAAGCCACACAACTATGAGCAACTTATCTTTGACAAAGGAGCTAAAAATATACGATGGAGAAATAGCAGCCTCTTCAACAAAAACTGTTGGGAAAACTGGTTAGCAGTCTGCAAAAAACTGAAACTAGATCCATGTATATCACCCTATACCAAGATTAACTCAAAATGGATCAAGGATCTTAATATCAGACCCCAAATTCTTAAGTTGATACAAGAAAGAGTAGGAAATACTCTGGAGTTAGTAGGTATAGGTAAAAACTTTCTCAATGAAACCCCAGCAGCACAGCAACTAAGAGATAGCATAGATAAATGGGACCTCATAAAACTAAAAAGCTTCTGTTCATCAAAAGAAATGGTCTCTAAACTGAAGAGAACACCCACAGAGTGGGAGAAAATATTTGCCAATTATACATCAGACAAAGGACTGATAACCAGAATATACAGGGAACTTAAAAAACTAAATTCTCCCAAAACTAATGAACCAATAAAGAAATGGGCATGTGAACTAAACAGAACTTTCTCAAAAGAAGAAATTCAAATGGCCAGAAAACACATGAAAAAATGCTCACCATCTCTAGCAATAAAGGAAATGCAAATTAAAACCACACTAAGATTCCACCTCACCCCTGTTAGAATAGCCATCATCAGCAACACCACCAACAGGTGTTGGCGAGGATGCGGGGAAAAAGGAACCCTTTTACACTGTTGGTGGGAATGTAGACTAGTACAACCACTCTGGAAAAAAATTTGGAGGCTACTTAAAAAGCTGGACATCGATCTACCATTTGATCCAGCAATACCACTCTTGGGGATATACCCAAAAGACTGTTACTCCAGAGGCACCTGCACATCCATGTTTATTGCGGCACTATTCACAATAGCCAAGTCATAGAAACAGCCAAGATGTCCCAGCACTGACGAATGGATTAAGAAAATGTGGTATCTATACACAATGGAATTTTATGCAGCCATGAAGAAGAACGAAATGTTATCATTCGCTGGTAAATGGATGGAATTGGAGAACATCATTCTGAGTGAGGTTAGCCTGGCTCAAAAGACCAAAAATCGTATGTTCTCCCTCATATGTGGACATTAGATCAAGGGCAAACACAACAAGGGGATTGAACTATGAGCACATGATAAAAGCGAGAGCACACAAGGGAGGGGTGAGGATAGGTAAGACACCTAAAAAACTAGCTAGCATTTGTTGCCCTTAACGCAGAGAAACTAAAGCAGATACCTTAAAGCAACTGAGGCCAATAGGAAAAGGGGAACAGGTACTAGAGAAAAGGTTAGATCAAAAAGAATTAACCTAGAAGGTAACACCCACACACAGGAAATCAATGTGAGTCAATGCCCTGTATAGCTATCCTTATCTCAACCAGCAAAACCCCTTGTTCCTTCCTATTATTGCTTATACTCTCTCTACAACAAAATTAGAGATAAGGGCAAAATAGTTTCTGCTGGGTATTGAGGGGGGGAGCGGGAGGGGGCGGAGTGGGTGGTAAGGGAGGGGGTGGGGGCAGGGGGGAGAAATGAACCAAGCCTTGTATGCACATATGAATAATAAAAGAAAAATGAAAAAAAAAAAAAAAAAAAACAAACAAGAAGGCCATAAATAAGAAAGAAATTAGCTAGATGGGGGGGCCAATTAAAACAGAAGTGGTTCAGGATCTTTGCCAGTGGTAAATTAAGAATATACTTTTGAAAACAAAAAAAATAAAAAATAAAAAAATAAAATTCAGATTTAACTGGGCACCCTGTAATTTTCCTTACTATATCTGGCGGAACCAGGTCACATGCCATCCCTGCTCCACTTCCTGGATGCCCCTCACTGCAGAGCTGGAGGGTAGCCTCTCCATACCTCCTGCCTCCTGCATGTGCCTCCTGTGACCAGCCCTGCCAAACTCAGGCCTCCTCCCTGACTTCTTTTCTTCTCTGAGTCTCAGCAGCCTCCTCAAATAAATAAAATAAAACCCTCTATATCTCCTGCTATAAAGGAATCCAAATCCAGTGGCACCAGGTTCTGCAGCTTCTGAATCAGCTCTTTCTGAAACATGGTTGGGGACTGTCACTGCTTCCAGTATGCAGCGATATGGAGAGATGGTGTGCAGGAGGTGACAGACAGACTGAAGGACCAGGTCATCTGGATTGAATCCCAGCCCCATTAGAATTTGGTTCATGGGTCCCTGGGCAAGTCCCTCACACATGACATGTCTCAGTTTCCCTATCTGTTAAAATGGAGCTAATAATGGTACCTCTCGTGAGACTTTTACAAGGATCCCATGAGATGTTCATGTCCGTTGTTTAGAACACTGCTTGTCACAGAAGCATGACGTGTATTATATAATATATTTCATATACAGAGTAATCACGACACTGTCAACTTTCTCTCCTGAAGAGCCTGTCTCTTTAAGTCTTATCCATGCAGGCCCAGCATATTGTAGGTACTTACTAAACATCCTTTGAAGGAAAAAAGTTCTCCTTCAGTAACAGTATATAATAGGTTGCTTTGTTCAACATTTAACATATTTCCTTGTATGTATGACTAATTAATGTTTAACTGAATAAATTCGATTTGTTTAAATAAAAAAAAAAAATAAAAATAAAATAAAAATAAAATAAGCGTTAGTAGCCCATTGCTTATGGTGACACCTTGTGGCTTTGATCTATTATTGCTACTCATTTGGCATAGACCGCGGGCCCTAATGAGGCCAAATCTGAAATAAGCAGTTTCTTTAAGTGTATCCCTAGTTCATGTAATTATTTGCTTTAAAGGTCACTAACTACTTGAAAAAAGTTAAAATGGAAAAAGAAAACATTATCTCTGACTTACTCAGTATCATCAAAGGGCAAATATTATTTGTTTTATGAAGACTTTATTTAAAATTACATTTTCATAATCAACTCTATAGTATAAAGAGAGGTAGGTATACACTTGGGTTATTTATTTATTTATGGCTATCAAGAGGTTATATTTTGCTAGTACTCCTAAGAAGGTGGCAAATTAAGTGCCTGATATTTCATCTTGTTAACTTATAGTATTTAACCTATTCCTCCTTTCTATTTAATTCTTCTCCCCCTTTCACATTAGCATTTGAATCTTCACTGCCACATGGTTTATCATAAGAAGTCATTAAATTTATTTGAATGAATGTGGATCGATAGCTCTGAAAAAAAATAAAAGTGCTCTAAGCTCTACTGGCCAGTATTCTGTCCTCAGTTGTGTTTTTATTTTCTATTGCAATGTTAGGAGATCAGATTTTTACAGTTTGTCCAGTTAGGGGCCTATATAAATGTCATTTTGCAAAGCATGTGAAGTAATAGAAATGAATATTTAGTGTTTGGGTATTATTTCCCAAGATCATGGGAAAGAAAACTGGACAATATAAAGAACAAAAATTCATATTACTCATTAAAAACAATTTGGGGGGGAAGAAATTGGCTGAAAAGAATTCATTTTGATTAATAAGTGTGTAATTTACATTCATTTAAGTTCTATTGAAGAGCCATTCTGTTCCACTGTGATGAGTCCAATTGGGGCTGTGATATGATTAACAAACAGTTCCCAGTAATGGTACATGTTCTTTTTCTGTGGTATATACTTTTGCAGATCTGGTTGCAGAGGCCTGAGGCAGTTTTCCTTGTCTCACGACCAGAAAACATAGACGACAGGGAAGTTAATAACCAGCCATGTCAGATTCAGCTAAGAGCAGGAAAGAATCATTAAGTTCATACCTAAGTCATTACATTGAAAAGACTGAGTACTCTGTCCTGTCAGATGAAAAAGAAACGAAATGAATCACTAGAGAAGGATATTGTATGGTCTGAAAGTACTTTATATTTCTAATCTAGATCTTGCAAAATATCTCTAGCAAGATAGTTTAGAAAATAATAAGTATGGGTTGACTCATAGACTCCTGGTGGGAATGCAAACTAGTGCAACCACCCTGGAAAAAAATTTGGAGGCTTCTTAAAAATCTAAACATAGATCTGCCATATGATCCAGCAATCCCACTCCTGGGGACATACCCAAAGGAATGTGACACAGGTTACTCCAAAGGCATCTGCACACCCATGTTATTGCAGCGCTATCCACAATAGCCAAGTTATGGAAACAGCCAAGATGCCCCACTACTGACGAATGGATTAAGAAAATGTGGTATTTATACACAATGGAATTCTACTCAGCCATGAAGAAGAATGAAATCTTATCATTTGCAAGAAAATGGATGGAACTGGAGAATTCCACATCATTCTGAGAGAGGTTAGCCAGGCTCGGAAACCAAAAACCATATGTTCTCCCTCATATGTGGACTTTAGATCTAGGACAAATACAGCAATGTGGTTGGACTTGGGTCACATGATAAGGAGAAAGCACACATGGGAGGTAGTAAACCCAAAACATGAAAGCGTTTGATGTCCCCACTGCAGAGGAACTAATACAGAAACCTTAAAGCAACAGAGGTCAACACGAAAAGGGGATCAGGAACCAGTGTAAAGATTAGTTAGAGATGAATCAACTTGGGATGTAACACATTAGTACATGGAAGCAATGCTAGGAATCTCTACGTATAGTTATCCTTAACTCAATTAGCAAAAATGCTTTGTCTTTCTTAATGTTGTTTATACTCTCTCTTCAACAAAATTAGAGATAAGGGCAAAACAGATTCTGCCTGGAAGTGAGGGGGGTGGGGGGAAGAGGGAGGGGATGGGGAAGTAGGGGGGAGAAATGACCCAAACAATGTATGCATATGTGAATAAATGAATTTAAAGAATAGGTATGGGTTGAGTTGTGTCCCTATGACTCTTCAAAAAGTTTAAGCTGAAGTCCTAATCCTTAATACCTCAGAATATAACGTTATTTGGAAATAGGGTCTCTACAGAAATAATCAAGTCTAAATGAGGTCATTAGGGCAGGCCCCATTCCAATATGACTGGTTTGCTTGAAAAAGGTTGAATTTGGACACAGAGAAAGATGCATGGAGGGAAGACAATGTGAAGAGAGACATGGAGAGCACTAAAGATTGTAGTTATGCTTTCATAAGCCAAGAAATGCCCAGGGCTACCAAGAGCTGGAAGAGGAGAGGAAGGATCTTCCCCTACAGGTTTCAGAGGGCACATGGCTCTTCTGACACATTGATTGCAGACTCCTGGCCTCCAGACTGTGAAGACAATACACTTCAGTTGATCTAAGCCACCCAATTTGTGATACATTATTGTGGCAGCCCTAGAAAACTAATACAATAAATATTGCCCTGGTTTTTATTTCCAAGCTCCAGGATGAGCACCTTTAGGGAACTGTCTTATTTAATACCGACCGTGGGAAGTCTACTATTATCTTCCCAAGATAATAACGGATGAGGGCACTATCTTACTGAGGTTAAGTTATTTCCCAAGATCACATAGGTAGTAAGTAAAGGTTATCAAATTTGCAATGAAGTTGATTTAACTCTAGATTCTGTTGAGAGAGAGAGAGAGGAAGAAAGAGAAGAGAAAGAGAGGAAAGAGAGAGAGAGAGGCGAGAGAGAGACAGAGTGAGAGAGAGGAGGGAATACTTCAGGGTCACATCCACTTTCACACTATCATCATGTCTCATCCAGAAGGAGTTACTTCTGTAGGAGGAGAATTACTCTTGACATTCACTGGCAACCCCATCTTTCATTTTCAAGGACATGAATAGGGCTCTTCATTTCTCTGACAATAAAAGGTTGATAATATTCTCTTGACTCTTAGTAATTTGAAATTTATAACCTTATTGGCCTCTTCCCTCTCACCTTTCCATTTCTGTTTTCCTTTTTCCACATCCAAATCAATGTAGTTTAATATATGTAACAGAGTGAAAAATCTACATGGAGTCAATTTTATGCTTCAGAAAAAAAGAATTTCTTTTTAAAAATTCACCCAGTGTCTTTGTCGAAAAACCAAATAAATCTGCATTGAACTGTGTAGATATCAGAGATACTGAAAACTGAGCTAAAACTTAAAACTCAAAATTTCATCAGTGAGAATAAACCTGACACTCTGAAAGCAGACTGTTTTCCTTACTATCAGAACAAGTGCCTCGATTTCATTAATAATTATTTCTGTTGTATATTGAAACTACTCACTAAGAAATATGTTTAATTTACAACTGTGCCACAGGTTGATAACAGTTAAAGAAAATAAATTCCAGCAAGACCAATAGTTATGAAAACAGCTTATTAGATACTAGTCATAGGATATAAAAGCTAAATCTATCTAATTAGAATTCTGTTAACCCATCAAAGATAGAAAGGGAGAATTAGGAATCTTAGATTGTATTTGATTATTACTCCCCAAAATTTCTCTTTATATGTTATTCTTCACCTTGATTTTGGACATCACCTTCCACTTACTAGTCTACTTTAAGGCAGTAGGTTTCAAAGGTTTTTGACTACAGCCTAAAATCCTGGAAGACAAGGCAGGAGATTTAAGAAGAAGGCAGAATCAATCCTGCCAAATCTTCATAGACATTATAGAATGTCATGTTTTTCAACACTTGGGGGGGATGGTAATTTTTGAAGCTAATGTTTTTTATAGAAATGGTTAGTTATCTGAGAAAAGTCCATTCACACCTGAGTAACAAAACTGTCAGATTCCCATTGCTTAAGCCAATGTGTTTCTCTTCATATCTATACATACAATGGCAAAAAAGGGATAATGACAATAGTCAACTTGTTTTAGAGGTGATGGGGTAACACTGAGGTAATTTGGAGAGAAAATTCTAGAAAACAGCAATCTCTAACCAAATCAGAAGCAATGTGGGTATCAAGTTGTCACTTTCCAATGTGGGCTTTTAGGCACAACAGGAACTGGAAATAGAATCATCTAGATACCCGTGAGATTCTTATAGGAAAGTTAAATAATATATATCATATTTTTATCATCTTAACTTAGATGAGAGTGATAATAGCAGTAGGATGTAAGAGCTAAGGCCATCAAACCAGATTTCTATAATGGCTGATCAAGCTACAAAGAAATATTTAGGAATCTCAAAGTAAGAGTGATATAAAGCCATGAAAGTGGAAAAAGCATTTTAAAATGTTTGTAAACTGAAAATACAAGAAGATTCTGTAAAGAACTTTGACTCTGAATGGTGTGCAGAAAAGAGAAGCCTGAGAAGAATGGTCTGAGACAGGAAAAGAACAGTTAAGAGGCCAGAAAGATCCAAAACAGTACCAAGTACTGCTCTGAAATCAAGAATTGACTTAAAATATAATTTGGAATTTTTCAGGCATGTAGAACTCACTGAAAGCTTTCGGTGAAGTGGGGAGGGAAGGGTAGATGTGGACAGTGAAATTAAACTAGAATGAAGAAATACAGTGGTCAGATCAGGTACAAAACTCTCTTCAAGATGTTTCTCCTTGAGGGGAAGTAGAGAGATGAAGAATGGTTGAATTGAAAGAAAGATATTTTGTGATATGAGAGAGGTGAGCAACGAGAATTCAGTCCCAGGAGAAGGAAGAGCAGAGTAAACACAGCTATGAAGAACATGCATGGACAGGGGTCCTGTGTAGATGAGGAGCAGCTGGTACTACAGAAAAGGAGGGTCATCTCTGGGATAGAGACTCGGAAATTAGGACCAGCATACCATCAAGTAAACTCAGAGATTGTAGTTCCTGCCACATATCTTTCTCTGTGACTGAGGAGTCAGTTGCCACCTGAATGTGATTAGGGTAGAAATTGGTAGGCACTCAAGAGGGGGGGAGGGAAAGCTTGGAATTCTGAGAAAAGGGGAGATGCACTTATTGTAATGGTTCTGATGAGAGATGGGGACAAATTAACTAAAATGGTGAAGGGATAGAACTAGAGAGAAGGCAGTTTGGGAAGACAGTTCTGAGGCTGCACAGGCAGGATCTGCTAGTTCATCTGTGTTGTGATTTGGGTAGAAAATGGCCTCTGTGTTGAAGACTCGATTCTCTGCAATGTTCAGAATGGTGCTTTGGGGAAGTGATTGGATTGTGAGAGCCCTGACCTAATCAATGGATTAATCCATTGATGGATTAACAATTGAATGGTCTACAGGAAGATGGTAGAAATTGGAAGGTAGGACCTAATTGGAGAAAGTGGGTTACTGAGGGTGTGCCTTTGAAAGATATATTCTCTCTCTTTCTCCCTCCCTGTCTCTCTGCTTCCTGACTGCCATAAGGTGAGCAACCCTCCTCTGTCACATGGTCTTGCCACCATGATTTTCTACCCTGACTGCAATCACCCTCTGAGTTTTCTGTGTTGGGCGGTGGCACCCACCATTCTTCAACTAGTTGGCCAGAGGCCTTAGCATAAAAAATCCTTTATTGAGGATCTTCTTTGGCCATGGCATTGTGCTACACAACCAAGATAAGAAAGACCAGTTAAGATACAAGCTTCTTCCACAAGAGGAGAAAGATAATGATAGCTTAGTGGAGAACATGCCTTAGGAGAATGAAGCACAAAAGACTTCCCTACCTGAGTGGATGGGACCAGATGATAGAGGCCATTGGGAACATCTTGGCTTGGGTTACAGAATAGCTCCAGTTCCTAGTCAGCTACCCTGCCCCATCTCTTTCTTTTGTAGCTTGCTAGATACTGTCTTGAAAATACTTCAGGATAAGAAACAATTTCAGAATCATATTTCTGAAAGCAGATTTTGAGAGAGGAGCAGGGAGCAGGGCAAAAGTGAGCTGTAGAACAGGGTGGAAGGGCATTTGGGTGGTTGGATGATGACTATGAACAAGAAAGGAGTGGGTCAAATCAATTAACTTGATTTCATCTAGTCACTTCAATGAACTTGAGTTCATCTTTTTAAGTTAAGAAAATTGCTTTTTTGGAGTCATCTTTCATATTCAAAGTAGTCATAGTAAAGGACTTAAAATATCTTTTGCTGCTCTGACATCCAGTGATCATCTGTAGACATGTATAGTGCTGAATATTTGTGGCATGTGAGGTTCAAGGTTATACAGCACATGCTGATGTGTTGATGTTTCCCCTGGAAACCACAGAGAGCAAGACCTGTCATAAACTTAGTGGAAGACAGTTGATAATTTGTAAGGATAGATTTTACTTTCTTACATTTCTGCCTTTGAAATAATTAAATCCTATAGATAGAGAAAGCTTATTGACTGTTAAATGTCATTCATTTTTCCTACAAAGGCATAAAAAGCTGGAATAATTCCCATCATGCCAAATAATTTTCCCATTTACTTTGTCTTAAAAATTCTTGTATGCAAACTTTTCTTCTGAAAATCAAAACTTTAACATTTGGGAAGCAATAATTCAGAAACCTTTAAAAAATAAAGCATTTGGATATTAATTGAACTTCCAATTTAAATCTTAAAATTCTTAGAGTTCTTTTCTTTATCTTCCTCTGCATTTATTTGTATTCATTTTATGATAAGAAACACCCTAACTTATCTAACAATTATGTTCCTAAAGTCAAAAGTAATAAAGGGGATTAATCTGATTAAAGTACAGTATATACATGTGTGAAATACCAAGGCAAAACCCCCTTGAACGATCAATGTACACTTAAAAATATAAAGAACAGGATTGTAAAACAGGTCCTGTCTGGAGGTGGGTACCAGTGGGGGAGGGAGAGTGAAGGAGGGCAAATATGGTGGCTGTGCTTCGTATATTTGTATGAAAATAGAACAATGAAAACTGTTGAAATTGTTCTAGGAAGAGGGGAGGGGATGAAAGAGAATGATGGAGGGGGTGAATCTAATTAAGATATATTGTAAGCACATATATAAATGTCATAATGAATTCCCACTGTACAACTGTTATATGCAAAGAAAGAAAGGAAGGAAGGAGGAAGGAAGGAAGCAAGGAGAGAGGGAAGGAAGGAATCAAACTGTACCTAAAAATGTTATTAGATTTGCTAATTTGCTGTTTAAATGGACTTTATCGTAAATTTATTTTGCAATGTAACTTATTTCCCCTTACTTTATTTTTGCACACTTGGATTTTAATCTAAAATTTATTTAAAGCAAGGCATATCAATCAGCCATTGAATCTGTTCCTTTTTATTACTCTTATAAAAATCTAGAGCTATCACTTTAAAAATTTAAAATTCAGAATCTCATACAGTTAGTACTTACTATTAACAGTGATGTAGAACTTTCCTTTATTTATAACATATTTTATATCTAAGATAGTATACTATGCATATAAATTCAGTACATAAATGAATGGCCTCATTAAATTGAACTGAAGCATTGAGTATCTTCATTTTACTGATTGTATATCTATAAACTGTGAGTAGGGATATTGATGTGTTTGTGGACAGTTATTCACTGAACAAATATTTATTTAATGCTTACCATCTGTCAGGCACTGGACTAAAAACTCTAGGGAATATAAAGTATAATATATTATCTCCCTTATGAATTTACAATTTATTAGGATAAATAGATGTGCACATATAAAAAGTTACATAATGTAAAACAAATTGCAATGAGACAACAATATGAAGCATTTTCCAAATTGTGGTATGTGTGATAATTTTAGTTTGCTGACATAGACAAACTTTTTTAATATTAATAGCTATGTTGTTATTGTATATACTTTTACATCAATTTATGGAGAATGTTACTGGCTTTCCATTATGGCTATGGTCTAAACTTTCCTATAAAATTAAATGTATTTAATAAAAATATGGACATTCATTTTAAGAAAATATTAAAGATGAAAACATTGCAGGTAGTATTTATGAAAAAATAGTGAAGGCTATGCGATAAACTGGATTAGAGAATATCATATAGTGACTTGTACCAAAGCCTGGCTGCAGTATATCCTGCATGCTAGAGGCAGGCTCCAAGGGAGGATAAAGGAATCGAGTCTGGGCAGAGAACAGGGAAGATGTCTTGGGTGAGTTTCTCACAATGAGAAGACTATCAGGAGGCAGGAATCATGCTACACTATAACACAAGGAAAGAGTTTGGAGTGGAGGGTCTGGGGGGGTTGGTGAGAATGGGGGGACAGGTGGCAAAAGTGAGCCTGGAGGAAAGCAGATTGTACAAGCCATTACACATTAGATTGAGAAATATGGGATCTTACTGTTATTTATAATAGGAAGGGTTTTACTATACTTGGGACGGCAAAGTTCCGCAAAGCCTTCTAGATTACATATGCGTCTCACGGTTTGAGATTCTCAGCACTGTCATTCCTGAGGAATTTGCTATCCATAGTGGATAGCTCCTTCTCCACTGACTGTGGTTCCACAGCAACTCAGGACCTGAAAGGCCAACTAGTCAGGAGGTAATATTGGGATACAGGTTCCTTTAAAGGGGGTCAAAGGCAGGGCTAGAATGACATCAAAATATGGGATGCTGAGCAGCCCGAGATAACTTTCAGCGGTTTTGCTTGGAGCTGACCTATTTTCTCAAAATAGCTATGTTGTACATATAAAAGAGTTATAATAATGGGTTATTAGATTTGTTGTAATGTGTTTCATTTTTTTCTTCTCAACTTGGCAGCTTTTCTGTTTTAGATAATTATATATGACTACTGCCAGTTTAAAGTTTCTTTTACATAATTTGTCTTAATTCTCTCATGTGGTTTTACTTTGGGAGAGTCTGGGCATTTTCAACAACCTGGGGATTGTTCTTCTAAGTGTATTCTGAGATATATTTAAATACAAAATTGGGTTCAAGAAAGGGAAGCATTAAATGACTGTAATGTTTTATAACAAAATTCAATTTGAAAAAAATATTCATAAACAACGAAAACCATTGCTAATTTTCCTACTCATTTGAAATTTCCTTATTCTGGATGAGTTCCAGAATGGTGCCTTTAGCTTCTTAGTAATACAATGATATCGCCGTGAACATATTTTCAAATTGTCTTCTTCCTCTAAGGTGGTTGAGAAGAATAAATGGATCCCCATCCCTACTTCAATAAGAGCAATGTCTAATGTCTTCTATGTCTGTCCTCTGATGAGACTCTGAACCTCCAAAATGAACATGAAAAAGACAGTGAAAACTCTTAAGCAATGGGGTTCTTCCCCATGTGACCCAGAGATCAAAATGATAATGACAGGTTGCTTGTTACCCTTGTGAGTAGGTGCTTGGGTAGTACCAACCTTCTGGTGACATATCAATAAGCAAGAACATAAGTGCCTAGGCTCGGTCAAGGCTTCGTAGTTTAGTAAGAGTATGGATGTTAATCACTGTATTAAAAGTATAGTATAATAATTATAAAGAACACAACAATAAATGTTGGTGAGGATGTGGGGAAAAAGGAACCCTCATTCACTGCTGGTGGGAATGCAAGCTAGTATGGAAAGCAATATGGAGACTCTTCAAAAAACTAAAAATAGAATTGCTGTATGATTCAGCAATACCACTCCTAGGAATAGACCCGAAGGAATGTTAAGTCAAGATACAATAAAGACACTTGCATACCAATGTTTATTGCAGCACTGCTCACAATAGCCAAGCTATGGAAATGAACCCTGATGCCTTACAACTGATGAATGGATTAAGGAATTGGTGTTTTATTCACTGCAAGGAAGAATGAAACTATGTAGTTTGAAGGTAAATGGGTGCAATTGGAGGACATCATGTTAAGTGAAGTAAGTCAGGCTCAGAAAGACAAAGGCCACAGGTTTTCTCTCATATATGGGAGACAGACACAGTACAAATACAAGCAATATTATGAAAAACAGGTCATGCTAAAGGGAGATCATTAGCGGGAGAGGAAGGGTAAAAGAAGGAAGTTAAGAAGGTGAATATGGGTGATGTACTCTCTATACAAGAATGAATATAGAATTTTTAAACCTGTTGAAATCACCATAAGGGGACTGAGGTAGAAGGAGGAAAAATACAGGGCATGAACCAATTCGAGTTATAATACATATATATATATGGAAATGTCACAGGGAAGCTCCTGTAGAGCTATCCTAAACAAACAAAAATACTTTTTTTCCAAAAACAGAGAACAGAATGGTAAAACAGCCCCTGTCTGGGGGTTGGTACCAGTGCATGTGGGGGATATAAGGAAAGAATATAGTGGAAATATTATGTACTCATGTATGGAAATGGAAACATGAGATATTGAAACTATTACAAGGGAAGGAGGCATAAAGGAGAATGATGGAGGGGTAAATTCAACTATGACATATTGTAAGAGCTTTTGTAAGTGTCACAATGTGCCTCTACTACAACAATAATAAAATAAAAAAGTATAGTATAATAACCTATTCTAATCATAAACATTTGTCAGTATTCTTAATACCTAGAAGTTTGAAGGTATTATAACTGCAGTAAAGTTTAAAGAAATAAAATATATACTCATCCTTCTCACTAATATTAATAAGAATGTCTCTGTTCTTTCCTAACTAAATCCAAATCTCTAATTGATTTGACTTCTGACTAGCCAATTGATAAATCAAATTTAACATGTCCTTTTTAATATGTTCACCCCTTGAATTCTCCCTGTTTAATAAAGGACCCCATCATTACCCATTTGTTCAACCCTCAAACTTCTTTCTCAATGCTCAAATTAATCAATCCATCATCAAATCCTTTTTGGCTCAAAATATACAGTCAACTCTCCATATCTACAGGTTCTGCATGATTTAAAGCATAGAAACCCCTTGGTATCCCCAGGTGGATTGGTTCTAACACCCCCAGATACCAAAATCTTCAGATGCTCATGTCTTTTATACAAAAAGACATAGTATTTGTATATAACTTTTCTTCTTTCTCTCCATCTTTATAGTTACCACATTGCTCATAATCCAAGCCACCATCATTTCTTGTCTGAATTATTGGAATAGCTTCTTACTGGGTTCTCCTGATTCCATGATAGCTCTGTAACTATTCTCCACAGGATAATAAGCAACAGCTTTGAAAAATGCAAATTAGATCATGACATCTTTGCGCTTGAAGACTACCGCTGGCTTCTTACTTTATCTAAATTCTTGAGGGTTGAGACTGGCCCTTAACATTGGCCTGTCTTCCTTTGAGACTCCTACTTCTTTCATCATGTTCATTTTTCTCCAGCCATAGATTATTCACAGACTCTTGGTTCCCACATAAGCTTCTTCTTGTCACTCAATCCCCTTTCTTTCCGTGAGGAAGCCATTGCTAAATTAGTCCCTCTGCCTCCAAGTCACTTTCTTTTCATAGCAACAAAATGATCTCATTTGCTTACTGGTTCATTTGTTTATTGCCTCTCTCCACATCTCCGACTCTGGAATGTAAACCTTATCTTGAGAGGGGGGCCTCTCATCCCAATAATCAACACAGTGCATAGAACATAACAGGGAGTAAATAAATTTTGTTCTATCAGTCAATTTGTGAATTGGTGGGTTCTACATTTTAAAATCAATTTAAGGAGGCTAGTCTTTAATCGTTTTTCTCTTATTCTTTCTGTTTGCCCTTACTATAATATCAGTCTCTATTCACCACTAGAATGAAATTATATGTAGAGGCAGAAAAAAAATACCACTTTTCTCTGTGCATTCAGCTCTGGGAGTCACTCAGTTTAAGGAATTTATGTCCTTTTCTGAAGGCTTGATTCTGATGAAATTTACCAGAGGTTTTAGCATTTCCCTTTTGATAGCTATTCTTTTCATTTTATTCACAGAGCAGAAGCCAAAAGAGGGAGATTATTCCCAGTAGGTGCATGATATTTCATAATTGCCTTTTTAAAATTATAAGGATGATTGCGATAATTTAACTTAAATCCCTTTTAACCTTATCTTATTTCCATTTGCAGATACAAGTTTGCTATTCTGAATTTTCTTTCCAATTCCAAAAGAAAATATATATTGTCAAAAATTAAATATAATTGCACCAAAAATTTAAAGTAGGGAATGAATGACAGTAGTTTTATGAGAGTTTGTATTGATCTTGGAATGACTTTGTGCTAACCACTTCTAACATCCTTTAAGGTCATTTATCCCAACTCTGCTATGTACTAGGTTTTAAAAAAGTTGCAATACTTTACACATTGTAGGATTCTAATTATATTTGAAAATGCATTCAAAAGGATAGAGGAAGGGAAAACAGCAATATGTAGGTCATCAATAAATAGTTTAGAAATTTTGTTTTTATATCTTTTATGACTTTCTAGGTTTTAAAATAACATGTACTGCTTTTGTTTATTTTTTTACATTTATAATCAGAAAAAAAAATCCTCTTGAAGAAAGAATTGCTAGAACTAAAACCCGAGGTGGACTGTGAGCATGTGCCTTTCTGGCATCTTTTTAGGTGACTGTTGCTGGGTTTCCATCTCTTGTCCCTATGACCTGGAGAATCACATAACTCAATGGACTCTATTTTATTTTCTGGTTCAGAAAAGCTGGTTTTAGGTTCACAACTTGATTTGAAGTATAATTCTTTTCCAGACAAAAATGGTTTAAAAATCACATTGTACTACATAATGGAATTTCATTTCTTCCTGAGCAACATCACCCAAGGGAAGGTTTTGTTTCGTTTGTTTTGTTGTTGTTTTCAGGATTAAAAAAATTACTTTCATTGAATTGATAATATTTGGTTCCATGAAAAGAAACACTATTGAATTTAACAGTTCTAACAATTGGAGTTCTGAGACCATTGAAAATAAAGAATTAAGTTTGCCATCTCCCTTATCCTTTTTTGTTGGAAGAAATGGCATATGTTATATACAGTATTGGGTTTCAAGAAAGTGGAAATAGTAGAGTTTTGGCCTTGTGTATTAGGAAAAGCCTATAATGTTGGTGACATGCTTTCAAGTACCTTGCAATTGACAGATTGATCTATGGAAGAGCAGCTGGTTAGAAGTGCAGACTCTCAGGCCTGCTGCAGACCTACTGAGTCAGAATCTGCAGTTTAAACAAGATCCCAGGTGATTCTTAGGCACATTAATTGAGAATTGTTTTAGTATACTTTGGGAATTTCCAGGTCCTAATTGCTGAATCTCTTGCATCTTTTACTGCCCTTCTTTCCTTTCTTGCTTTCTTGCCCCGACCAATAACTTATGAAGGTTGTAAAACAGGGATTCTTAACCTGGGCCTGAGAATTCTTAGAGAGTTATAGGTGGTTTGTGAAACCACTGAAATTCCACATAAAGGTCCACTTTCATTAGTCATTCTAGGCTGCACGATCACAAATACCATGTTCTACCTTGAGACATAGAATAGGATGACTTGTAATTACAGAATTATTGTCCTTACCTAGAAAAAGTCTAAGAGAAAACACCAATAAGCTCTTTCCATTCCTTTAATACAAAGAATCACACGGACCAGAAAATAGATCACAAACGAGAAAGTTTTGGAAGTTGCTTTGTGCTTCCCCCAAATTGAATTCTGCTTCACTGGTCCTGATGTGTTTAGGTTAGGAGAGAACTGCTGTGCACTTCTCATAGTTCTTGTATGCTTTAGGATAATTTTAAAAGGTAAATGTCTCCATAATGGGAGTTTTGTGCTTTTATCCTTTTTGATTACTTTAATTCCCTAGGACAAAGCTTCTCAACCCTGGCAGCATGTTAGAATCAATTAAATCAGGGTTCAGAACTCTTGGGACTGAGAATCAGGCATACTGGGATTTATTTCATTTTAACACTCTCTGGTGATTTTAAAGTGTAGTCAGGTTAAAGACCATATGCACAGAGCACTATGTTTGATGAACTCCAGAATGGCCTTCCTTAGGAATCTCATATTTTTCTTTATGTATGGGAGAGTTGATTCTGTTTCATCTGGGCAGTGAAGTCCCTTTTTCTATTGGAATGCCATTATATACAAGCCCTGCTGTGCTGTCTTCCTTCATCATATCAAATGGAGTCTGATATACAAAGAAGTTGTTCAAATTTGGAGAATTTCCAGTTCTCCATTCTCATCTGCCACTCTAATTACCAGTCCATCTCTGAAAAGCTTCCTGATTTTTGCATTATGAGTGACTTTTCTAATATAATAAATAAGAAAGGAACTTCTCTCTTGGTTTCTATTATAGAGAATACCCAATGGACTGTAAGAATGATGCAAATGAGTAATCATGCTATAACTAAAGAATTTAATTGTAAGTAACTTTTTTTTACCCATTGGGAGTACTTGGCTGATACTATAGTTATAAAATGAACAGTCTCAGACATTTTTGCAAGCCTAGGAACACGTAAAAATCTGTATGGTTCAAGATTTAAAAGAGAAGAAGAAAGAGTAGTGTAGACTCAGTATAATTCACAGTCACTAGTAATGTCTTCACCAAATAAAGGAAGTGAAGTCCTATTTAGAAAGCTTCTGCTCAGACACATTTGCAAATTGATGTCCAATTACATGCTCACATTTTTCCATTTTGTACTTCAAACATGTCTAGCATTATTAGATTTTGCAGCCAGTTCTCTGAAAAATAACCTAAGAGTTTATTTGTGTGCTGGCCTTTCCTAAAGGAGATTTCTGACAAGCTTTAGCACTCATCTTCTCACTCTTTTGGAATTTCCATGGGAATTAGAAGGATTTCTGTTAACTTCATATTCACCTCTGGAATGGATTCACCAAGGGATTATTTAATGACTGTTTCTTTTAAGATGATAAGAACATGGTTCCTGAGACATAAATCACATTTAACATCATTTGGGGTGGGGTATGGGAAGTGGGGAATGGAATTGCAGAATAATTTAAACCTAATGAATATATTTTTGAAGAAGCAGCTTGTACTCAATGTTAATAGAAAAATGAATCATATTATTTTCCTAGTATTTATGCTTTGTTTTTCTGAGCTTGGAGAGAAGACATATTGAAGAAAAATATAGTTATTTTTGTGATGTTAACTTTTCTTAACTTCTTTCTAGCCAAAGGATTTCTTTGTTGTCTCCTAGTGAATATATAAAAGCAAAGTTATTTTCTATTCAAAATTGAAAATATACATCGGTTATATTTATGCTTTTAATATTTACTTTGGATTGCTTAATTGTAGGAACCTCAACAGGAGGCTCTGTGATAAAGTTGCTCTTCTTTCTGATTGACTTTGGTATTATTCTTGGAAGATTTTTATTTGTTTGGTGGAGATTACATTTTTTGACTGCTAAGCCATTGTCTGATATTGCTATCTTTTTCTATAGTGTAAAAAAAGTTCTACATCTGAATGCATGAATGACCTGCTTATTTCATTTAAGTCCTTCTGATAGACTTTGCTTTAAATTTAAGCCAAACTAAAATAGTCAAGGAGCTCTGACAACAAAATTTGAACTATTTTTCCTACAAATGATTGAGTACTGAAGTTTAGTAATCATTCTAATTCAGCCCAAATTTGTGAGTGTCTATGATGTTCTATGCTCTCTACTGGACATCTCAGGAAAAGCAGAAATTGTGTGCCAGGGGACCACAAATAAAAAGGGAAATAAAAATGAAAAACTATACTATAATGTACGTGCAAAGTACAGAAGGGGTTGGATTACACAGATGTCAAAAATCTCTGAAAGACTTAGAGAGGGCTGCATAGAGGAGATCAACATTATCATCTGTTATCAACATTATCTGTGCAGTTTCAGGTAAGATACATTGATTAGTTAATAAGCCAACAGGGAAAACAGAGAGACATCAGTTTGCTGGAAGAATACAGGTTTCTGATGGAAAAAGAAAAAAGACAGAAAGAAGGAAAGGAAAGAAGGACAAGAAGGAGGGAAGGAAGGAAGAACTAAAGAACCAGGCCTCAGAAAAGACCTTCACTTGTGAGTTCTGGGCAGAACTGCAACCTAGACAGGGCCTAGCAGAGCAGCTACCTAGATAAGGCTAGTAACTAAGGGGAGCTGCTATTAAATGAATTGACACTGACTGTTCTGTGTCAATTCCCTCACAATTCCTAAGAGAAAGCTAGATTGGCCTGGTGTAGGCCATGTACCTACTCCTACTCCTTAGCTTGGACTGAGCAGGGCCTTTTGATTGACAGTAAATCAAGGCTATGTGCAATGAGGGAAGAGTAATTTCCAAAGGGAATAAAGTCTTGTTATTGGAAGAAGGTGAGTTAGATGCTGTCAAGTGAAATTAGCAGAAGTCTGTTCCAGGAGGAATGTTTAATCCTTAGACAATAAGTAGGAGTCTTTTAGGTGGAAAATGGGAAGATGGCATTTTAAATAGTAAACAAAGAGTAATAAACAGAGTCCATTCATTTAATGTCAGGACACTGAGTTTGAACAAAGTGTTTATGAGGAAGTTTGAGTTATGAGTAGCAGAAGATAATTGAGGAAATTTCCATATAACATGCAAATAGGTTAGGCCCTAGTCTTTAGGTAATCAAGCTTAATTAGTAATTTTTCAGTAATCTAAATCAAGGCTAGTCATGGTAGATTATGCCTGTAATCCTAGCTACTTGGGAGGTAGAGATCAGGAGGATTTCAGTTCAAGGCTAGCTTGGGAAAAAGTTAGCAAGATCCCATATCAGCCAATAAGCTAGGTGTGGTGGTGCATGCCTGTTATCCTAACTATGCATGAAGCATAAATAGAAGGATCACAGTCCAGGGAAAAATACTAGAACAAAATGGACTGGATGCATGGCTCAAATGATAGACCCTGAGTTTAAACCCTTGTACCAATTCCTCAAATTTAAATCAGTAGAAATATGAGCAAAAAACTGACAGGAAAGTAATTTAATTGACTAGTATACATAAGAAAAATATTCAACTATTAAAAGTCAAAGTGATTGAAAAGTGAACACTGTTTTCTTCCTATTAACTTTCTACCTTTAATCTGAGAAAGCAAGCATGAATGGAGCTATACACTTCATAGGTGAGAATATAACTTGGAACAAGTATTACTTTTCTAGAAGACAATTTGACAAAGTATATTAAGGTTCTTAATATTTTCTTTATCTTCTGATCCAAAGACTTCTAGGATTTTGTTTATGACAATAATCATGGATACTCATGATGCTAAATGAAATAGTTGTATATACACACACATACACATATAATAATAATAGTCTTATTCTGATTTTGTAAGGGAAAAGAATTACATCTATCTCTCTATCTACCTACTATCTGCCATTATCTACCTATCTGATTAGAAGGAAACAAAATGTTAAGATTCTCTCTGAAAAGAGGCTTTGTGAGTGACTTTTACTTCCTTCTTTATGCTTTTGTGTTTTTCAAATTTATAATGAACATATGTTGCTTTTCTTTTTTATTTAAAATTAAGATTTTAAAGTGGAGTATTCATAGAGGTGATTATGTGTTATATTATTTGGATATGGAATGTCCTCTGAAGGCTCATTGTTGGAGGCTTGGCCCCCAACAGGTGGATCCAATCATTGAGAGTGATTGGATCAAGAAGACTGACAATGAATTAATCAACTGTTAGTTTCATAATCTGATGACATTACTGGGAGGTGGTAAAAACTAGAAGGTGGAATACGGTTGGAAGAAGTAGGGGGCATGCCTGTGAAGGGTATCTTCTGTCTCTGGTTCCTTCCTCTCTCTCTCTCTCCCTCTCTCATGAGTGAGCAGCTTTGCTACACCATACCCTCTCCACAATGATGCTTTGTGTTACCACATTCCCAGAAACAATGTGACCAAAGGACCATGGCCTGAAAACATGAGACAGAAGAAAGCTTTCCTCGTTTTAAATTGTTTCTCTCAGGTGTTTGTCAGAGCAATGAGCAAAAAACACATTACATTTGTGTAAAAAGTCAAGCAATGCAGAGATCTAACAAAAAAATTTTTGGTTGACATAGCAAAGATTGTGAAACAACCTAAATGTGCATCAGTTTTTCAAGCAGAGCCTGAAAAGTAAATTCACATAAATAAGAATTCTTACTGTGGTTGTCCACCTTGTTAATACCGAAGTTAGAAGGCATTATATATTTTGTAAATATAAAAGGTGAAGACTGCTTCAGAAAACTTAGCCATTCACATCTTTTGAACTGAATTTTCTTTTGGGCATATTTTCCATATCCTCTGATCCAATTTCTTCTTTCCTAATGTAAAACATCTTTCCTCTTTCCTCTTTATAGAGTCTCTGTGTAGAGGACGCAAAGAATAGATGTGATTCAGGTCTTTATTTAAATTCTTTGTAGGCTAGAAACCTGGCTTTGGGTTATTTATTCTAGACTCCTTTAGAGTCCTTTAGAGTCTAGAATCATACAAATATCCTCAGAAATGGCAAAGAAAGACCATACTCTGAGCATTTCCTTGGGAGCATTTATATTTGGTAGCATACCCTAAAACACACACTCTTTCTCTCTCTACTTCTGAAATGTGTAAGGAGGACCATTTAAAAATGGTTCTCGTACAGAAACTCAGATCCAGACTCCAACAAAATGAAGATAAACTATGCCAAAGGACCCAATGAAGCCCACAAGAATAATTTAAAAGAAGACATACTACAAATACTCAATGAGAATTTTATAGAAATGATACTGGATAGGGTCAACCAAAATGTACAGGAGACACTCAAGAAATTCCAAGACAATAAAAATAGAGAATTTGAAAAAGCAAAAGAAGAAATAAAGGAAACCATAGAAGCACTGTATAAACACCAAAGTGAAAGAGAGAACACAATGAATAAACGGATAAATGAACTCAGGACAAAAATAGACAACATTAAAGAAGAAAACTGCCAGGATATGGAAAACCTCAGAAAAAAGAACGAAACAGAACTGCAAAACAAAACGGAAGGCCAATCCAGCACAATAGAACAAACAGAAGACAGAATCTCAGAACTTGAAGATGAAATGGTAATTAAAGGAAAAACCGAAGAACCATTAATTAAACAACTCAAGACCTGTGAAAAGAAAATGCAAGAACTCACTGACTCCATCAAAAGACCAAACTTGAGAATCATGGGCATTGAAGAAGGAGAAGAGGTGCAAGCGAAGGGAATGCGTAATATATTCAACAAAATAATAACGGAAAATTTCCCAAATCTAGAGAAAGATATTCCCATACAAATGCAAGAGTCCTCCAGGACACCAAACAGACCACATCAATATAGAACTACTCCACGCCATATCATCATTAAAACAACAAGTTCAGAAACTGAGGAAAGAATATTGAAGGCTGTAAGAGAGAAAAAACAAGTAACATACAAAGGTAAACCCATCAAAATCACAGCAGACTTCTCAACAGAAACATTAAAAGCAAGAAGAGCATGTGATGAGATCTTCCAGGCACTGAAAGAAAATAACTTCAACCCCAGGATACTCTACCCAGCAAAGCTATCATTCAAAATAGATGGAGCAATAAAAGTCTTCCATGATAAGCAGAAACTAAAACAATATGTGACCACAAAGCCACCATTACAAAAGATTCTGCAAGGGATCTGCACACAGAAAGTGACACCCAACTTAACCATGAAAAGGCAGGCAGAACCAAACCACAGGATAAGAAAAAGCAAGACAGTAGAGAGTAACATCAAGTTAGGTACACACAATCAAACCTTCAAACAACTAAGATAACTAAATGGCAGGAATCACCACACACCTATCAGTACTAACACTTAATGTTAATGGACTTAATTCACCCATCAAAAGACACCGTTTGACAAAATGGATTAAAAAAGAAGATCCAACAATTTGTTGCTTACAGGAGACTCATCTCACCAACAGAAATAAGCATATGCTTAGGATGAAAGGCTGGAAGAACATTTACCAAGCCAATGGCCCCCAAAAACAGGCAGGAGTAGCAATACTTAACTCTGACAAAGTAGACTTCAAACCTACATTGATCAAACGAGATAAAGAAGGACATTCCATACTAATAAAAGGGGAAATAGACCAAAAGGAAATAATGATCATCAATCTGTATGCACCCAATGTCAACGCACACAATTTCATCAAACATACCCTGAAAGACCTAAAAGCATATATAAACGCCAACACAGTGGTTGTAGGAGACTTTAACACCCCATTATCATCAATAGATAGGTCATCCAAACAAAAACTCAATAAAGAAATCCAAGATCTAAAATATGCGATAGATCAAAAGGACCCAGTAGATGTCTACAGAACATTTCATCCAACCTCTACACAATATACATTCTTCTCAGCACCCCATGACACCTTCTCCAAAATAGATCATATCCTAGGGCACAAAGCAAGCCTCAGCAAATATAAGAAAATAGAAATAATACCGTGCATACTATCTGACCACAACGCAGTAAAAGTAGAACTCAACAACAAAAGTAAAGACAAAAAACATGCAAACAGCTGGAAACTAAATAACTCATTACTTAATGAAGAATGGATCATCGATGCAATAAAAGAGGAAATTAAAAAGTTCCTGGAAGTCAATGAAAATGAAAACACAACCTACTGGAACCTATGGGACACAGCTAAGGCAGTCTTGAGAGGAAAGTTTATAGCCATGAGTGCATATATTAAAAAGATTGAAAGATCCCAAATCAATGACCTAATGATACATCTCAAACTCCTAGAAAAACAAGAACAAGCAAATCCCAAAACAAATAGAAGGAGAGAAATAATAAAAATAGGAGCTGAAATCAATGAAATAGAAACCAAAAAAACCATACAAAGAATTAATGAAACAAAAAGTTGGTTCTTTGAAAAAATAAACAAGATCGATAGACCCCTGGCAAACCTGACTAAAATGAGGAGAGAAAAAACCCAAATTAGTAGAATCAGGAATGCAAAAGGGGAGATAACAACAAACACCATGGAAGTCCAGGAAATCATCAGAGACTACTTTGAGAACCTATATTCAAATAAATTTGAAAATCTAAAAGAAATGGACAGATTTCTAGATACATATGATCATCCAAAACTGAACCAAGAGGAAATTAATCACCTGAATAGACCTATACCACAAAATGAAATTGAAGCAGCAATCAAGAGTCTCCCCAAAAAGAAAAGTCCAGGACCTGATGGATTCTCTGCTGAATTCTATCAGACATTTAAAGAAGAACTGATACCAACCCTCCTTAAACTGTTCCACGAAATAGAAAGGGAAGGAAAACTGCCAAACACATCTTATGAAGCTAGTATTACACTTATCCCAAAACTAGGCAAAGACACCTCCAAAAAGTAGAACTATAGGCCAATCTGCTTAATGAACATTGATGCAAAAATCCTCAACAAAATAATGGCAAACTGAATTCAGCAACACATCAAAAAGATTATTCACCATGACCAAGTAGGTTTCATCCCAGGGATGCAGGGGTGGTTCAACATACGAAAATCAATAAACGTAATAAACCACATTAACAGAAGCAAAGACAAAAACCACTTGATCATCTCAATAGATGCAGAAAAAGCCTTTGATAAGATCCAACATCATTTCATGATAAAAGCTCTAAGAAAACTAGGAATAGAAGGAAAGTTCCTCAACATTATAAAAGCTATATATGACAAACCTACAGCCAGCATTATACTTAACGGAGAAAAATTAAAACCATTCCCTCTAAAATCAGGAACCAGACAAGGATGCCCACTATCTCCACTCCTATTCAACATAGTACTGGAATTCCTAGCCAGAGCAATTAGGCAAGAAGAAGGAATAAAAGGAATACAAATAGGTAAAGAAACTGTCAAAATATCCCTATTTGCAGACGACATGATCCTATACCTTAAAGACCCAAAAAACTCTACTCAGAAGCTTCTAGACATCATCAATAGCTATAGCAAGGTAGCAGGATATAAAATCAACATAGAAAAATCATTAGCATTTCTATACACTAACAATGAGCAAACGGAAAAAGAATGTATGAAAACAATTCCATTTACAATAGCCTCAAAAAAAATCAAATACCTAGGTGTAATCCTAACAAAAGATGTGAAAGACCT
Source organism: Castor canadensis (assembly GCF_047511655.1). Classification (NCBI taxonomy): domain Eukaryota; kingdom Metazoa; phylum Chordata; class Mammalia; order Rodentia; family Castoridae; genus Castor; species Castor canadensis. Next base: position 130,447,623 of record NC_133389.1, on the reverse strand, counting down.
CTACAAGGAAAACTATACACTTCTGAAGAAAGAGATTGAGGAAGACTATAGAAAGTGGAGAGATCTCCCATGCTCATGGATTGGTAGAATCAACATAGTAAAAATGTCGATACTCCCAAAAGTAATCTACATGTTTAATGCAATTCCCATCAAAATTCCAATGACATTCATTAAAGAGATTGAAAAATCTACCGTTAAATTTATATGGAAACACAAGAGGCCACGAATAGCCAAGGCAATGCTCAGTCAAAAGAACAATGCAGGAGGTATCACAATACCTGACTTCAAACTATATTACAAAGCAATAACAATAAAAACAGCATGGTACTGGCACAAAAGCAGACATGAAGACCAGTGGAACAGAATAGAGGATCCTGATATGAAGCCACACAACTATAAGCAACTTATCTTTGACAAAGGAGCTAAAAATATATGATGGAGAAATAGCAGCCTCTTCAACAAAAACTGCTGGGAAAACTGGTTAGCAGTCTGCAAAAAACTGAAACTAGATCCATGTATATCACCCTATACCAAGATTAACTCAAAATGGATCAAGGATCTTAATATCAGACCCCAAACTCTTAAGTTGATACAAGAAAGAGTAGGAAATACTCTGGAGTTAGTAGGTATAGGTAAGAACTTTCTCAATGAAACCCCAACAGCACAGCAACTAAGAGATAGCATAGATAAATGGGACCTCATAAAACTAAAAAGCTTCTGTTCATCAAAAGAAATGGTCTCTAAACTGAAGAGAACACCCACAGAGTGGGAGAAAATATTTGCCAGCTATACATCAGACAAAGGACTGATAACCAGAATATATAGGGAACTTAAAAAACTAAATTCTCCCAAAACTAATGAACCAATAAAGAAATGGGCATGTGAACTAAACAGAACTTTCTCAAAAGAAGAAATTCAAATGGCCAGAAAACACATGAAAAAATGCTCACCATCTCTAGCAATAAAGGAAATGCAAATTAAAACCACGCTAAGATTCCACCTCACCCCTGTTAGAATAGCCATCATCAGCAACACTACCAACAACAGGTGTTGGCGAGGATGCGGGGGGAAAAAGGAACCCTCTTACACTGTTGGTGGGAATGTAGACTAGTACAATCACTCTGGAAAAAAATTTGGAGACTACTTAAAAAGCTGGACATCGATCTACCATTTGATCCAGCAATACCACTCTTGGGGATATACCCAAAAGACTGTTACTCCAGAGGCACCTGCACACCCATGTTTATTGCAACACTATTCACAATAGCCAAGTCATGGAAACAGCCAAGATGCCCCAGCACTGACGAATGGATTAAGAAAATGTGGTATCTATACACAATGGAATTTTATGCAGCCATGAAGAAGAACGAAATGTTATCATTCGCTGGTAAATGGATGGAATTGGAGAACATCATTCTGAGTGAGGTTAGCCTGGCCCAAAAGACCAAAAATCGTATGTTCTCCCTCATATGTGGACATTAGATCAAGGGCAAACACAACAAGGGGATTGGACTTTGAGCACATGATAAAAGCGAGAACACACAAGGAAGGGGTGAGGATAGGTAAGACACCTAAAAAACTAGCTAGCATTTGTTGCCCTTAACGCAGAGAAACTAAAGCAGATACCTTAAAGCAATTGAGGCCAATAGGAAAAGGGGAACAGGTACTAGAGAAAAGGTTAGATCAAAAAGAATTAACCTAGAAGGTAACACCCACGCACAGGAAATCAATGTGAGTCAATGCACTGTATAGCTATCCTTATCTCAACCAGCAAAAACCCTTGTTCCTTCCTATTATTGCTTATACTCTCTCTACAACAAAATTAGAAATAAGGGCAAAATAGTTTCTGCTGGGTATTGGGGGGGAGAGGGAGGGGTCAGAGTGGGTGGTAAGGGAGGGGGTGGGGGCAGTGGGGAGAAATGAACCAAGCCTTGTATGCACATATGAATAATAAAAGAAAAATGAAAAAAAAAATGGTTCTCGTAACAAATGATGTTTACAAGCAAAAGGATTAAGTTGAACTCTAATCTTAACACCATTCACAAAAATTAGCTCAAAATTGCTTAAAGACTTAAAGGTAAGACTTCAAGCTATTCAAGCTATCATGTGCCTAGTAGAAGACATTGAAGGAAAAACTTCATGATTTTGGATGGGTATTAATTTTTTTTTGATATGAAACCAAAAGTAGAGGTAATAAAAAGCAAAAATAGGCAAGTAGGTCTACATCAAGCATTAAGACTGCGCATCAAAGAACATGATGCAATCAGAGCACATCATGTGAAGTGAAGTAAGCCAGGCTCAGAAAAACAAAGGCGCATGTTTTCTCTCATACATGGAAGGTAGATCCAGAAGATAAACACATACACAAAAAATAAGCATGATCATATACAAACTCATATGTAGAACATGATTGCAATAGTGGAACTACTTTATGGAACACAGGGAAAGAAGGAAAGAAAAAGAGAATGGTAGCACATCAGTAATATTGTAAAGCATAACATTTGTGAAGTTAGATAATATAAGGATGTGTACTGAAAGCTGTTGAAAAATGGGGAGTGGGAGGTAAAAGGGGTAAGGGGGAGTAATGGAAGGGACCAAAGTAAAATGCACCCACAGCAGGGATACATTGAGAAACCCTTTTGAACATCAACTCAAATATTAATAATGAAAAACAAGACTGTAAAATAGGTACAGTGTGGGTTGGGGTTACAAATGCTAAGGGAGAGGATGAATGAAGGAGATTAAGGTAGGGATATATGGTTGATGGATTTCATATATGCAAATATGAAATAGAACAAAGAAACCTCTTGCAGATGTTTTAAATGGGACAGGGAGGGGGTTGGTGGGACAGACAATTGGGCAATGAAACTAATGTACAATAGAAGCCTAATCGGAATTGTCAGTATGAATCCCCTCCTGTATAATGAATATATTGTAATAAAAACTTTAAAAAAATTTTAAAAAATAACACAACCCTAGAGAATGGAATATTTGCAAATCATATTTCTGAGAAAAGATTAATATCCAGACTATATAAAGAATTAATAAAGCACAAGAACAGAAAAACCTGAGGAAACCTGGACAAGGGACTTGAATAGGCATTTCTCCAAAAAAGAGATACACAAATGGCCCAACACACATGAAGAGATGCTCAAAATCCCTGGATGTCGAGGAACATCCAAATGCAAATCAAAACCAAGTTAAGAATCCACCTCACTCCTGTCAGAAGAACACAAACAACAAAAAATGTTGGTGAGGATTTGGTGAAGAGGAAGCTTCATACACTGTGGGTGGAACTGTAAGTTAGTATAACCATTATGGAAAACAGGAGAAGCTCCTCAAAAACTAAAAATGGAACTGCTGTATGTTCCAGTAATACCACTCCTAGGGATATACCCAAAGGAATGTAAGTCAGGTTACAATAAAGACACTTGCATGTTCATAGTTATTGAAACATTATTCACAATAGTCAAGCTATGAAAACAGCCAAGATGCCCACAACTGATGAGTGGATTAAGAAAAATATATATATATATTTAGGAATTTTATATAGCCATTAAGAAGAATGAAATTGTGTTTTTGCAGGTAAATGGATGGAACTGGAGAACATCATCTTAAGTGAAGTTAGCCAGGTTCAGAAAGCCGAAGGCTGCATGTTTTCTCTCAGTTGTGTAATACAGACCCAATACAAATATAAGCAATATTATATATACATGCAAATATATACAGAACATGTACCCAAAAGTGGGACTGGTTGAGGAGACCAAGGGAGGAAGAAAAGAAGGAAATGCAGTGAATAATAATGTAATAGATCACATCTGTGTAGGAATAAGACAAAACAAAACACACTGAAAACAGTTAAACAACATAGGATGGGGGAAAAGGACAAGGAAGTGCAGTGGAGAGGGGCTAGATTGACTTAATCATAATGCATGCACAGGCATAATACCAAGGAAAAAGTCCCACTGAACAACAGACACATAAACAATGAAGGATAAGAATGAAAAACAGGTCATGCTAAGGGGAGGGACCCAAGGAGAGGGGGAGGGTAAAAGAAGGAAATAAAGAAGGTCAATATGGTTGATTGTACTTTATACTTAAGAATGAATATAGAATATTTAAACCTGTTGCAATCATAAGAAGGGGACCAAGATAGAAAGAATTGGGATGGGCCAATTCAGGATACAATGCATATATACACGAAAATGTCATAATGAAACTCCTTAGCTGTCTTAAACAAATAAAAATGTCTCTTTTGAAAAATGAGTAAAAGGAAGTTATAATAGGTCCTGTCTTGGGTTTGGTACCAGTGGGAGGGAGAGAATATAAGGAAAGGGTGAAAAAAGGTAAGTATAGTGGAAATATTATGTACTCATGTATGAAAATGGAAAAATGAGACTTGTTGAAACTATTCTAAGAGGTGAGGGAGCATGAAGGAGAATCACAGAGGAGGTAGATTTGACTAAGATATGTTGTAAGCACTTTTGTAAATGTCATAATATACCCACAATATACTGATAATATAATAAAAATTTAAAAATAGAAAAAATATTGCTAACTGTAAACTATCATATGATCTAGCAATCCCACACTTTGGTATATATAGCCAAAATAACTAAAAGTAGGATCTACAAGAGATACTTGCATACCTGTGTTTGTAACAGCATTATTCACAACAGCCATGAGATGGAAGCAATCTAAATGTCCATTGTTGGATGCATGGAAAAACAAACTATAATACATACCTACAATGGAATATATCTTAACTCTAAAGAGAAAGGACATCCTGTCACATACTATATCATGGATGAACCTTGAGGTCATTAAACTAAGTAAAATAAGCCAGTCACAAAGATATACTCTATTCCACTTGAGTGTGGTATTTAAAGTAGTCACATTAAATAGAAAGACAAAGTGGAATGGTGGTTGACAGGGGCCAAGAGGAGGAGAAGATGGAGAGGTTCAATTTAATGAGTAGAGTTTGGAGTTTTACCAGATATAACAGTTGCAGATATCTGTTGTGCAACAATGTAAATAAACTTCACACTACTGAACTGTACACTTAAAATGGTTAAGATGACAAATTTTATGTTAAGTATTTTTATCACAATTTAAAAAATTTAAAAAATAATTTCTCCAATGGATGGTATAAGCACTAATAGCTAACATTTTCTGGACATTTATTAGGAGCCAGATCCTGTTCTAAATGCTAATCTCTTTTCATTTTTATAATAATGGTATGAAGTAGGCACCATACTTACTCTGATCTTATAGAGCAAGAAACATAGAAAGGCTAAGAAATCTGTGTGAGGGTGCGAGGAAGCCAGACTCAGCAGTCTGTCACAGGGCTATATTCTAAACTTGATGGACATGTTTAAAACAATTGTATTTCTTATAGAAAATAATACAAGAAAGGAAGTCTCTCATTGCAGAAGAACTGTAATGGGAGTATGGAATGCCACTCTGTAGCCATGGTGGCCTTCCTTTCCTTGGTGAAATTCCCTCATGTAGACCAGCTAGGCCAGATGATCTTTAAAGTCCATTTATGCTGCATGAGTCTATAAGTCATGTGCCTGAAAAGTCCTTTGGGCTTGTGGCCATAGACCAATTTACCCAAGGCTTCTGCCACAGGAGGATATGTTTGGAGGTTCTGGATAAAGAATCCTCTGGATTCTGCCCCTGCTCCTTCAGAGTACTAATATGTAGAGCATATTACTTTTGTTCCTCTCCCAACCCCTCTCCCACCAGGGCAATAGCAAGAGAGGAAAAGAGGAAGACAGCAGCTGGTGTAATCAGGTCAAATAAAGGCATTTCAAGAAACCTATTTGGCTGAACTGAAAATGCATTCTTTAGTTCCTACCACCTTACAGGGAGAATGAAATGTGTTTTGGGATGCTCTTAATGACCATGGGTAATTGTAATGATTCAGAATATATTTTGGAAAAAATCTTATAGGGTAATCATAATGATTCAGAATATATTTTGGAAAAAATCGGATCTTTACCTTCCAGGAAAATTTTTCCAGCTTCTATGAAACTCTTGCATCAGGAAAATGGGAGACATGGAAAAGGGGAGGGAAGAGGCAGGGCTTGGGGATCTGGGGATTGAACAATGGGAAGATCCTCAGTTAGAGGACAGTGTGGGTTTGTACCAGATGGAATCTAGCTTTGCCACTTACTAGGCAGAAAGTTAGGGAGCTGCATGGTATTTTCAAGGCACAAGCTCTTTGTCAGAATGAACCAATGTTTCCAAAATCAGAAGATCACTGTGAGAATTCAATGAGATAATTTGTTCAAAATGCCTAGCACAGTGTTTGACTTGGACAAGTTCTAGGCAGAAAAGTGGAGAAAGGAGCCCTCATTATCTCGAGTTCAGCTGGGAGTTAGGGAGCCTCCACACTCTCCTTGACTGGTGCAAATTTTTACTACATACTCCCCTTCTTTGATAGTTTGTCCAGATTGATGTGGTATGAAATATGAACACTCCAAGGCAACCTTGAATTTGATTCAACTAAGTACATAAACTTGGAAACAAGTCAGTGTTTCCTAGTAGGTGAATCATACCATGTGACACCATTTCTTTTAGAATCTGAAAGATAGAGGCTGCAAACGATGTCCTTCTTATAGATTTATAGTACATATTCACCACCTGTGCAAGGAATGAAAAATACTGCCCAAAATTTTGTTGATCTTAGTGGCTCCTAATTTGACCACAACTCTAATCCCATGACATCTGTTAATATCGTGCAGAATACACTTTGGGGTAATTTCTTGATGATTATTATTTGCAAAGAGAACTGCTCATCTTTTAAAAATTAATCTTTAACTATTATACCAGAATGTTTGCTTTCTAAATAAAACTGATAATGGCATTAACTGGGAGCACAGCAGGCTAAAAGGAAGGCAAGCTATTTTAAGTAGGACTTGCATCCTTCATTCAAGCAGTTGCTGAAATCTCGTCTTCTTTATTAGGCTTCTCTGGGATAAATAAAACAGCATAAATTCCCAGGACCTCATTTTGTCTTGATTACCATTTCATGTACTTTTTCAAATACAACTCCAATATCATCAGGGTTGCCTTTTAACCCAGATGTCGTCAAAGAAACAGCCCCAAAACAAATAGGTGATTACAATTAATTCAGGTATTTATTTAGTCTCTGAAGATAACACAAAATTGGAGAGTGTCATCTTAATGTTTAAAAAAATCTTAAAAACAGACTTTTTAAATGTAAATTATAGAAAGCTCCAAACTTATACAGATTATACAAAACGGTGTAATAACCCATCACCGAGTTTCAAAGTCATCTCCTTCTGACCAATCCTGCTTCACCTGAACTCCTACTCCACTTCTCTTCCTCCCAACTTTTTCTGAAATAAAATTTAAAACAGTATCCAACTTTACTCATAAATATTTCAGTTATATATCTCTATAATCAAGAGATATTCTCTATTTTAAAAAGCATAATAATTCTATTGTCATACTAAAAGTTAACAATACTTTATTTGCTTCATACAAAATTTTAACAGTTCATTTTTTTTGGTTTAGAATAAGGTCCATGCATTATGACTGACTGGTATGATACATCTAAATATATAAGTTCATTCTCCTTTTATCCCCTCCTTGCAGTTTGTTTATTAAAAACAGAGCTAGGGTTTAGGGTCATTCTGGTTTGCCCAGGACTTTCCCTGTGTTAATACTGAAAGTTCACAGCTTAGAAACATTGCAGGATGTTTTTCCTATAAAGTTTCCCGCAGTATGGATTGTGCTGATTGCATTCCTATAGCCACACATTCCTTTGTCCTGTTTCTGAAATTGGTATTTGGATGTAGTGTCTTTTTAAAATTCAGATCCTAACTCCCTCCCTCCCTCCCTCTTTTTCTTCCTTCCTCCTCTCCCTCCCTCCTGTCCTAATAAAATATTGCTTTATTAGTTGCAATGTTAAATACTTCTGCCAGGAGGCATATAATGTCTGGCTGTTTCTCTTTTTGTGATGTTAGCACTTGTAGAGAAGCAGCTGAATAGGAAAACATCTTAAAAATCCTTTCCCATGTTTCTTCTCCTAGTACAGATGCTTCTGGCTGCAGCCTACATTAGTTTGCTGGGTTTGGCATAACAAAATACCACAGAGTGAATGGTTTCAACAACAGAAATTTGTTTCCTCACAGCACTAAAAGTTAGGAGTCAGAGATTAAAGTGTGGGTAGGGCTGTCTCCTGAGACCTCTGTCCTTAGTATGTCCTTGGTCACCTGCTCCCTGTGTCTTTACATTGCCTCTCCATACCTGTCTGTGTTCTAATACCTCTTCTTCCAAGGACATCAGATACTGTACTAGAGTCTACACATGCGACCTCATTTTACCTTAATTACCTCTTTAAAGATGAAGTGTGTGGTTGGAACCTCAACATATGAATATGGAGCAGGCACAATTCATCCCTTAGCGCATATATGCCAAGCAATCCTGTTCTACTTCCCCCTCTAACAGGAATCCATCCTGTACCTCACTACCATGGGTTTTAGGGTAGGGAGGCATCAGGTGCCTGAGCCTGTAGTTGAATGATGGTTGGTCTCAGACTTCTGGTTTCCTATTTTCCTTGCCTGGGAATGGTGTAAATGTGAATAGGAAATGCAATTCTGACCAGGCCAATGAGTTAGGAAAGGACTCTGCTAGGAGCTTCTGAGGAGAATTTTCTTCATGGATTAAAGAGAAGACATTTGCTTCTGCTAGAAAACCAAGGAAGCAGACAAAGTCTGCTGGTTGACACATATTTTAAAGTTGACATGGATGGCCAAGCAGCAGAAGGATGGAGGTCCTCAAAGAACTGATGGAACCTGAACTAACCAGCTCTGCCCCCTTACTGTGGAATTTCCATTTGTAATAATAAGCCTTTTCTTTCTCAAAAGCCACTTCTGTTATTGCTTTCAGAGGTATCCTAAGTGACGTGTCCCCTAAACTGTCTCTCCCACACAATAATAGCTGCAAAGCCAACAGGTGTTAGTTACTCTTTACTCCTCACTTCCAGCCTTCACTCCCTCTCATCTTCTCTTGCTTTTCATTCTAATCATCTTTTTTTCTTTTCCACTCTAAAAGTTTCAGCCATTCCCAGTGATTTTTTTCTTCCTGTTTGCCCCTCTAGTTGTAGACTAAAGAGAAAGAGGCTGTGAATACACACAATTAGCGATTTTTGCCTGTCTTCATATGATATGTATTTTTAATTTTTCATTACACATAGTGGTTATGCGACTATGGTTTTTTGCTTGGTTTGGGATCCTCTTCAGAAAATAAAATCTATACCTTCTTTCTGAATTTATTGGAAGCAACTTTTGTATTGAGTGTCAGATGAATCTGGAGTGTACAGGATCTTTGAAATAGATCTTGAAGCTCAAAACAAAGTTTAAAGTGCTCTTTTTGCTCAATCCATTGCAACTTTTTTTTTTTCATTTTTCTTTTATTATTCATATGTGCATACAAGGCTTGGTTTATTTCTCCCCCCTGCCCCCACCCCCTCCCTTACCACCCACTCCACCCCCTCCCGCTCCCCCCCTCAATACCCAGCAGAAACTATTTTGCCCTTATCTCTAATTTTGTTGTAGAGAGAGTATAAGCAATAATAGGAAGGAACAAGGGGTTTTGCTGGTTGAGATAAGGATAGCTATACAGGGCATTGACTCACATTGATTTCCTGTGCGTGGGTGTTACCTTCTAGGTTAATTCTTTTTAATCTAACCTTTTCTCTAGTTCCTGGTCCCCTTTTCCTATTGGCCTCAGTTGCTTTAAGGTATCTGCTTTAGTTTCTCTGCATTAAGGGCAACAAATGCTAGCTAATTTTTTAGGTGTCTTACCTATCCTCACCCCTCCCTTGTGTGCTCTCGCTTTTATCATGTGCTCATAGTCCAATCCCCTTGTTGTGTTTGCCCTTGATCTAATGTCCACATATGAGGGAGAACATACGATTTTTGGTCTTTTGAGCCAGGCTAACCTCACTCAGAATGATGTTCTCCAATTCCATTGCAACTTTTTGAAAAGAAAAGAGAGAAAACAACTTTAGATCATCTTAGTAGATTTCACAAGAAAAGAGCCATGTCTTCTGGTCAATAAAGCTTACCATCTATTATTAAATTTATGTTTAATCAATTGCATGTCTTTATTGTGTCCCTCAGGGTTGATAGTTATGACAAAGTGCATTAGAGATGGGGTGACCATATGAATGCAAGTGAAAGAAGGGGGGTCAACAAGTGTCTGCCAGGCATCTCTTGAGCAAACTGTGATGTATGGTCACTTTTAATTAAAGTGCTGTGAAAGCATTCACAATATTCCTCTGTAGAAATGTAAGAAGAGATGACTCACAAATATTTTAGGGGCACAATAATTATCCCTAACATTCTCCCAGCAGCACACACTCTCAGAAAATTGCAGCTCTTAGAAATATCAAAGGGTGTTCAAAATATTAAAAAATTTAAGAAAAGTCTTTGGAGCAGTGGAAAAGGGATTTAGAAGTGAGTTACAGGATATGTTGTGCTTTGTTTAAACTGAATCAAGGATGTAAGGTGGCTCCAAACAACAGAAGCAGAGTGGCAGCTTTTTCTAAAATCTCCATGTGAAATAGATCTGGTGTCACTACCAGAATGTGAAATGACAGGCCGTGGCTCTGACATTGTCACACAAATACCAAAATACAACCAAGCTCGAAATAGACCAGGCATGGAAAACGTTAGCAGTATGCTCTGGGAGTGCTAGTGAAAGAACATTCTTTATCATGGGTCAAGACTCGCTAATCCTGTTCTAACTTCAATCTGCTTAGTAAGATGGCCGTAAGTGCCTCACACTCACTCCAGTGACATCCACCTCTCTTTTTATATGGCTCCCTATGAAAGTGGGTTAAGACAAATACATAGATGCCTACAGAAGAAAACCAGGCTTCTGAAAAGACTGCCAGTAAAAAATAAAGCAAAATTGTATAAAGAGGAGACAAAGTATGTTAATAGTTGTTTTATGTTTCTATACTCCAAACAGAGCAGGTGGATAACTGATCTGAATGGCGAATTCCTTGGGGATTTGGGTTTCTCTCTCTCTCTCTTTCATTCATTCTCCTTCTCTCTCCCTCTCTCCCTCCTATGACAGGCTTGCTATGTAGCCAGGCTACATAACCTCCTGATTCTCCTGCCTCAGCCTTCCAAGTCCTGGGATTAAAGGCATGAACCAATATGCCTGGCATGAATTTTGGTCTTTCTAATATCTCGTTTTTTTTTTTTCCTAAATGAGGGTTGTCATCTAATTTATTTTTATCAGCATATAGCATTTGTAAGGGGGTATACACTGTGACAGTTACCATTTACATATGTGCTTAGAATATATCTTAGATTCACCCCCTCCATTTTCCTCCCTCCGCCCCTTGAGATAGGTAGGTGGGGCTAAGATCTGCATTACTCTCTTTTGATTGATGTTTATTGCCTTACTTTCACATTTCTGCTAAGTATAATTGTCAGGGCCAGGATTTGAACACAGGTCTTCTGGCTTCAAATTTCAAGTTTATTTCATTGACATGCCCCTGAGCAGCCTGTCCCCAACAGATTTGCTTGTGGCTGCCCCATCCCCTGAAGACAGACGGTCATAGCCTCAGACCTCAGGATGAGGCAAGGGGCTCCATCCACCTGGAGTGTGGAAGGAGTGGAGGAGCAGCTGGTTTATGTGGAGTCTTGGGTCCTGCCTGAGACTGTTGTGTTGTGCCTCTGAACCAATGCAACTTTGCACTAATACGCCAATTTGAGGGATCCATCTTCACATTGAAGGCAAAAACACTACTTGACAATTTAGATCAAAATGGTAAAATTAGCCAGGCGCTGGTGGCTTATGCTTATAATCCTAACTACTCAGGAGGCAGAGATCAGGAGAATGCAGTTCAAAGCCAGTCTGAAAAAAACCCTTCACCTAAAAGGACTGGTGGAGTGACTCAAAGTGTAGACCTTGAGTTCAAATCCCAGTACTGCAAAAAATGTAAAATTATGACTCACAATATCATCCACTATGAATGAATTACTCTGGACCTAAGCAATTTGTAGCTGTTTAGCTCAGTGATTTCCAACATAGGGACACCTGACCCCTAGCCATATGAAAAGGCAGTGTGTGATGCTAAGAGATGGGGTGTTGATAAATGGTGGGGCCCTGAATAATTTAAATAATTGAAAAAGACTGACAGAGACATCACGATCAAACAGGAAACATCTATGCAGATTATGTGTCTCTATGAATAAAAATCGAGAAACAAATTATTATTTAGTCAAGGCAAATTTAGAGATAGATGGTGAGACTGGGAAGATGTTGAACAAACAACACAAAATTTCAATTAGGGAACAACATGATAACCACAGTTAATCTACTCTAGACTTGAAAATTGCTTAAAGAACAGATTTTAAATATACTCACCCTTAAAAAGTGATAAATATGAGAGGTAAATAGCTCAATTTAGCCCTTCCACAGTGTATACCTATTCCAAAACAACATGTTATATATGACAAATATGTATGATTTTGTCAAATAAAATAAAATAAAAGTAGTCCATTGATAGTTAAACAAAATTAGAGGTAGACGGAGACTTTAAAGTATAATACCCATAAGGAAAAAAGTAACAAAAGGTGTTTTTGATGGTGAAAAGTGTGGTAATTAGTGGAGTTATCTTTGACTGAGTGTGAGCCCAAGGAGAGGTGATCCTGGCTCTTGAGCTTTTCCTGTTAAGGCTCGGAGACCAGTTGAGGTTCCAAGCTCCCCACAATCCTCTGTGGATTCTTAGAGGGTCCCAGTTGGTTCAGGGTCCTTTTTGGGATTTAGGTCATACTAATCAGAGGGGCTGGTATTTGTGTTTTGACCCAGACTCCTAATAGACACTGAACTTTGCATTAGTCATTGGCTTCCTGTGGCTTTTCTGTCCTTGGCCAAGTCACTGGCTCCACACAGTGCGTGTAATAGATTCCTGATGAATATCTGTGGATGAGAGGTCTACCTTTTCTACTCCTCTCTGCATTTTATTTGCAGGTAGAGGAGGGTCAGGCTTCAGAGCTAGGTAGTTATTCAGAATTCTACTGTTTTGTGGGACTGGGGTTTGAACTAAGGACTTTGTGCTTGCAAAGCAGGTGCTCTACCTCTTAAGCCACACCTCCAGTCCTCAGAATTCTATGTTTAACTCCCCGACTTCTGACCTGGACTTCCCCAGAATGGATACTGAGACTCATACCAAGACTACAGGTTTTTGTCTGTCCTTGTCTGTATTTAGTTTGTTAACTACCCAAATCACTGGATTTGGCTATTGATTACATTGTGCAGTTACTAATACAAGCTTGCTTCCTTAGGCTGTAGGTTTTTTCACTTTATATGGGCTGTCTACTGCTTGTACTGAGAGTACTTGTTGAGAGATTAAATCAGTCCTTCATCTATCTTCTCAAATTTATCAGAAAATTTGCTTCAGAAACACTAGTCATTTTATGACTAGCAGCACAAATGTATAATGATATTGAGATTGCTGTTAAATTGCACATAATTAATTGATCAATTTAAACCTCAAAGAATAAGCTTTAAATTGAGCAATGAGAAATCTAAAGTATTAAGTGCCAAATCACATTCAGATACTGACAAAGTGAACCACCCACACTTATTCTATCAAACTTGTAAATGGAGACGCCTTCCATGTTTTGTCAGGGGGAGTGTATTTTGTTCATTATAATCATATTTACCCTAGAACTCAAGTTTGTTAAGAAAATAACATGTATAAGGATAGGATGATTGCTCAAATAAGTTGTCTGTTTACAAATCTTACTGCTGTCTTTAGATTCCTGCATAGGAGCAGACTGGAAGGAAAGCAACAATGTGCATTGTAATTTCTGCACTGTGAACCTGACTGGAAACTGGGAGGAAAAGCTTTATAAAGTTCTCAATGGAATTTAGCCAAATACAAAATTAACTCTCCTTATACCCACACATTCACCTACACATAGCCCCCTGAAGTAACTTGATTGGGATTAAGTGTAAAAGAAACCCAAGCATACAAACGTTCAACACAAAGGAAGGTAAACAGCACCTTAACAGGTCTTAAAATCCTGATGTACTCTTTAAAGTACAGTTTTTAGATGTAGGTATTTATTTTGTTGTTGTTGTTTGTTTTGTTTTGGCAGTACTGGGGTTTGAACTCAGGCCTTCACGCTTGCCAGGCAGGCGCTGTACCACTTGAGCCATTCCATCAGCCCTAGATGTGGGTATTTGAAGCACTGTATAATCATCTTCATTTCTCAGGGTTAATGTAGTTACTAAATATTCATTTTGTCCTTATCCACTGACATCTACAATATTAAATGTTTCTGGACATTTTGTCCAGCAATGGAGATTCCAGATAATTTAAAAAGTGGTTTCTGCAAATGTGCTCACAAACCACAGATTATACATTCTTACTGGGGGGCAAAAAGAAAATATGGGATATGGAGCTGAGCTCCTGTGGGCTAATGCTATCTGTACCTGGAGGGCTGAGGCATCAGACATTGATTCAAATGAGGGGTAGGAGACATGGGTGGTGTGAGAGAGCCCGGGCTAGTGGCCCTGGTACAGAGGAGTTGGGTAGTCTTAGATTTGATTCTCTCCTTCTCCAAGACTCAGGTTCCCCAGTAAGTCTCCTAAAGAAGAAGATTTCATTTAGTTGTCCACTTTTTCTTCCCCCTATTCATCCCTTCTCATTGACTTAAAGGAAAAAAGCTTAGGTTTTTAAGGTTCTCAGATGCCTTCATTTAGAGAAATATTGAAAACAACTCCAAGATGTGTTTCTAGATCATTCTGTTATTTTGAACATAGTGAATTCTTCAGTTTTAGTCAGAAGGCAGAATTGGATCTTATACAGAAACTGAAGTTATTGAACCATTATTATAATTTTCTACATTTTATTATTAGAATCACAGAAATAAAATCTTCATATTCTGTCAAGTGATTGTCATGTAGTTTGGTAAGTATTCATTAGATGAGATTTTCTTAAGGATGTCTCCTTTCTCTTATGTTCTTTTAAAGTTTACTATAATAATATGTGGTAAAGTTGGTTTTGTAACTTTTTAAATCATATTTAGAACTTCAAAACACCTTTGCTTAAGAATGTTGTTAATATTAGCATTGCTCTTTCAAAGATACAGAAATAATGGGAAGACTAGGATACCAAAATAGTTATTTTATTGTCCCATTTACCAGACATCTGATACATTATCAGCAAAATAATATGGAAAATGTGTTTTTCTGGAACTTTTCTGTCCGAACAAGACTTAACTTTTGTCATCAGCCACCTCATAGAGCAATTTAACCTTGAACAATGTAACCAATGACCTGGTTCTCTGGAGAAAGAAGAGGGTTTTGTTCCTTCTGTAACACATTTTTATCCTCTTCACACTTCTATGGAGAAAAATCAATCCTGGATGTTGGCACTGGATATTGGGTATTTAGGAAATATTTGCTAATTTGACGTATCAGAAAAGTCAGATTTATACGAAGGCAAAGTTTTCCAAAATGATAGTGGAATAACCAAGAAAGTGAAAGAACTTCGACTACAAGGTGTGGCCTGAAAAGTTCAATTAGCTGTCATGGCATTGCCTCTTTAAAAAATAATTGGAGCCAAGGGTGGTGGTGCACATTTTTTTTCTTTTATTCATATGTGCATACAATGTTTGGGTCATTTCTCCCCCCTTCCCCTCAACCCCTCCCTTTCCCCCACCCTCTCCCTCTCCCCCCCACCCCCTTGCTACCAGGCAGAAACTATTTTGCCCTTATCTCTAATTTTGTTGAAGAGAGAGTATAAGCAATAATAGGAAAGACCAAGAGTTTTTGCTAGTTGAGATAAGGATAGCCATACAGGGAGTTTACTCGCATTGTTTTCCTGTACATATGTGTTACATTCTAAATTAATTCTTTCCGAACTAACCTTTTCTCTAGTTCCTGGTCCCCTTCTCCTTTTGGCCTCTGTTGCTTTAAGTTTCTGCATTAGTTCCTTTGCATTGAGATCAAATGCTATCTTGTTTTTTCTTTTTTTTGAGGGGGGGTTTGTTGCCTATCCTCATACCTCCCTTGTGTGCTCTCACCTCATCATGTGATCAAAGTCCAATCCCCTTGTTGTATTTGCCCTTGATCTAATGTCTGCATATGAGGGAGAACATATGATTTTTGGTCTTCTGGGCCAGACTAACCTCACTCAGAATGATGTTCTCCGATTCCATCCATTTACTTGCAAATGATAAGATTTCATTATTCTTCATGGCTGAGTAGTATTCCATTGTGTATAAATACCACATTTTCTTAATCCATTCATTGATAGTGGGGCATCTTGGCTGTTTCCATAATTTGGCTGTTGTGAATAGTGCTGCAATAAACATGGGTGTGCAGGTGCCTCTGGAGTAACCTGTGTCACAGTCTTTTGGGTATATCCCCAAGAGTGGTATTGCTGGATCATATGACAGATCTCTGTTTAGATTCTTCAGAAGTCTCCAAATTTTTTTCCAGAGTGGTTGTACTAGTTTACATTTCCACCAGCAGAGTAAGAAGGTTCCTTTTTCCCCGCATCCTCACCAACACCTGTTGTTAGTGGTGTTTTTGATGATGGCTATTCTAACAGGGGTGAGGTGGAATCCTAGTGTGGTTTTAATTTGCATTTCCTTAATGGCTAGAGATGGTGAGCATTTTTTCATGTGTTTTTTTTGGCCATTTGAATTTCTTCTTTTGAGAAAGTTCTGTTTAGTTCACTTGCCCATTTCTTTATTGGTTCATTGATTTTGGGAGAATTTAGTTTTTTAAGTTCCCTATATATTCTGGTTATCAGTCCTTTGTCTAATGTATAGCTGGCAAACATTTTCTCCCACTCTGTGGGTGGTCTCTTCAGTTTAGAGACCATTTCTTTTGTTGAGCTGAAGCTTTTTAGTTTTATGAAGTCCCATTTGTCTATGCTATCACTTAGTTGCTGTGCTGCTGGGGTTCCATTGAGAAAGTTCTTACCTATACCTATTAGTTCCAGAGCATTTCCTACTCTTTCCTGTGGTGGTGCACATTTGTAATCCCATCACTGGAGAGGCTGAGGCAGCAGGATCAGAGTACCAGTCCAGCTTGGGCTACGTAGTAAGACTCTATCACACACACACACACACACACACACACACACACACACACAACTAAACAAAATAAAAGATAAATAACTTAACAATAATAAAAAAGAACGCTGTTGTCTGACTTTGTAGTTCACTTTGCAGGTGCAAGTCATGGTCAGTTGTATGAGGGCTGATGCATGATGTGAGTGTACTCTAGGTTAAAGCCAGACTGTGAAGTGCCAGGGATGCCCTGTTCTGCTGACCCTTGGGAGCTGCTGAGTATGTTTAGGCAGGTGGTGTCATGCTCAGATCCGGGGAGTAAACAGTAGCAGAAAGGACAGGAGAAGTCAGGGGGAGACACTAGAGGTAGGAAGACCACTGAAGAGATTTTTCTGGCAGTACAGCTGACAGTTAATTAGGTCTTGTGGACTTGGAATAACAAATTACCAGGATATTGAAGTCCTCATGTCCTCAGAGTGGGCAGGGACTTTTAGTATGTAGGTTCAAAAATGTATGAGTACTGGTAGACTGAATGGAGGGAGAAACAAAACAAAACAAAATGGGTAAATAATAAAGAGATTGTCCCTACTTAATTTTAGACTTAAGTAAAATCAATACATATTTACAGAATATTCCATAGTTGTCATCTCCTATTTGGGACATTTTTAAGAACCACTCTTTTCCTTTAAACCTTTTAAATCCCCAAAGCTGGACCTTTCTCTTTCCCCTGTCTGGGGGCTCCATGTTTTACTACCTAGAGTTGTTTGCTCTTGGTGCCGTCATTTCCCACTTGCTTACTTGGGTTTTATCCAGTGAATTATAATGTAAACATTTAGAACATATTGAAGTGAATATCAGTGAATCAAAATTTTGCTGTTGTGAACCCTTAAATTGATTCTTTTTTCCCTTTTATTTGCGTATTATAGTTGTAACAGGAATACATTGTGACATTTATAAAAGTGCTTACAATACATCTTAGTTTCATTCACCCCCTCCAACTTTCTTCTTTATCTTCCCTCCCCCTTCTTAGGACAATTTCAACAGGTCTCATTGTTCCATTTTCACATGAATACATAGTACTTCCACCATATTCGCCCTCCTTCACCCTTTTCCCTCTACCCTTTCCCTCTCACTGGTACCAACCCCCAGACAAGACTTGTTTTACCTCCTGTTCTTCATTTTTTAAAAAAAAGACATTTTCGTTTGTTCATGATGGTTATACAGGGAGTTTCATTGTAACATTTCCATACATCTGTATATTTATATGTATGTATGTATTATACCCCGAATTGATTCACCCCTCCATTATTCTTCTTTCTACCTTATTTCTTAAATTTATTCTTTTAGATAAAGAATTTACTCTTAGACAGCAAGAGTATAGACAAGAAAATCTGAAGTTAATATTTTGCTGCAAACTTTCCTAAAGTATCATAAAATCAGGAAGGAAGCAATGTTTGAGGTCCTTCTTAACTTTTAAAAAAACTTAGTAGATGCACAAATGATAAATCAAGGATTGTTTTCTAGGATATAAAAGGAACCTTTCTGAAGTTAGTCTGAAGTCTTTATAAGCATGTCTGTCTGTGATATGTAGGCAAGATGAGAATAGTGCTAAGTATAACATATAATTTTCACAAATCATGCTTCCAATGATAGACATTGTTTTGGTTTCTGTTACCTTCATTAACTTTCTAATTTGATGTAGAGTCAGAGACTTTTTGTTGCTTCCCTGTTCTTTCTCAAAGCAAAAAAAGAAGGTATAATTTAGCAGTTGGTCTTTTATCTACTCCAACCCACATCTGCATGCTGTGTTTATGTGAGAAGACTGGCACTGCATCCTTCCTTAGTAAGGGACTGTGTCTTAACAGCAGGTAGAATGTGAAGAAACATAAATCCATAAAGACACATACATGTGTCTTAATTCTTAACTCAAGAATTATTTCTTCAGAAACATCATGCCAGAGATTGTACCCTGTTTTAAAGAGAGAGAAAGATAAAATATTGACTCTGACATCAAGGATTTCATTCTCTGTCCACAGATTTGACACTAGATTTTATAAATACCTTGAGCTGATGGTCTTGTCTAACTCTCACAGTCAATAAATGAGCATTAGGGCAGTCATGTAATGAAACTCACTTGTAAGAATAGGTTTGCCAGAGATATTGCCTTTTAAGACCAATACAGATAGCATTATTGCTTACAGTTGGGGAAAACTACTTGGAGTTCAGCTTTCTGATACATTGGTTTGGGTCAGGATCTGATTTGATCATGGCCACGGTTGCTATAACATGTAAGTCCAAAATAAAGTTAGAGATGATTTTAGTAAGTGAGGACAAGAATTTAAAGTCAGGCCTCAGGTTCTGAACTTTTCTTTTAAAGGAACAAAAAAGAGGAGATGGAGAAAATCTGCACATTTTTCTTTGGGCAAACACAAGTTGTGTCACCTATTAAATAGTAAACTATACTTTAGAGTAAAGCAGATGCCTGTTCTTTTGGTTCTGGTCAGTGTATGTGTTCATGTATGTATGTCATTTTAAGACATACTTTTAGGTATTTTCCAATTATTAATTAATTCTTTTCTTTATCTAACTTACTTATTTACATACAGCTTGAGTAGCCACTATGTGCTAGGTATTGTGCTGGGTGTTTAGAAACATTGACTTGCTTTTCTTAGGAATTTAGGAATATCTGTAGGGATAGATGTCAAATTTTAGAAAATTTCAAAGAAGTGAAGTGATACAGAATTCTCTCTGAAATGAAGGTTAATGATAACTTTCTTAAATAACTTTATATTTGTGAGCACCTATTATTTTGAACACTCAGCTTCTTGGCAGCAGGGCTTTGATTTTCCCCTGGAAAATTATCTTTTCCCCATTCTCAGTCTTTATTGTTCCCATCCCAAGCTCAGTGATAGGCATTTGGGTTGGTTCTGGCCTATCAGTGAATTGACTTTCTTTGGCTATAATGTTCAGCAATATGATGTGACCCAATGTGGGTCAGTGAGAATGAAGCCCAGCATTTTTATGCCAACAGCCAAGAAAAAGGAAGTCATCTCTGCACTGATGAAATTTTACTTTGAGTAATGATGTCTAAAGCCACTGTGGTACTTGAGAATAAAGCCTATATGAAGTAAAGCTGAGATAAGAGGTAAATAGGAACATTCAAATTCTAATCCAACACAGACTGAAGCTAGCTCTACCCTACACTTTTTATTTTATGGACAAATAAATTTCCTTTTTCTACTTATTCCAGAACAAGTTGGGATCTTTTTCACTTGTGAACAGAATCTTCAAGATATATTGTAGAAACATATTGAGGTATCTATCCTGTGCTAAGTGGCAGAAGGGCACAAATATGTGTAAGCCATTGTTACAAGTTTTGATTAAAAAATGAACTGTAATATCAAGTGCTACATTAGTGGAGTATAAAAGCATTATGAAGTACCATTTGTTTGGTGGGGTGGGGAGAGTGCCAGACAGAAAATGGTAGGGTTACAGGAAGGTCCACAAAGATTTAATTGAGGTGATATTTGAGCTGGGCTTAGTAAAATAAGTAAGGTTTGATGCATGTACACAGTGGGTAAGAACATTCTGGAATGATGGAACAATATGAACAAAGGCAGAAAGTATAAAACTTAATTGCACATAGAAATGAATAAGCTATTTGAGGCTAGGATACAAGGACTGTGGTGAGGGCGAGAGAAGTTTGCTGGAAGATGAGTCTAAAAATGCTTATTGGGAAGAAAATGTGAAGGGCCTGGGATGTCAGGTAGGAAGTAGGCAGTAGGAAGCTATAAGAAGAGTCATAAGTGTAGCTTCAGTTGGATGTTGGTTAGGGAGAGGGAAGTGATGATTAAAGGAAGCAACTACGTTGAGAGATATTGAACAGGTAAAAGCAACAGAAGTCAAAAACATTGGGTATAGGGCATGGCCTCTACATTTTGGGGTTAAGCCTTGTTGGATAGATGGGAATGTCACTAAAGTACCATATTCCTCTTGGAAGAGAAACAAATTGTTGGGGGTGGTCAATTGTTAATTCCACTTTGGACATAAGGAATTTCAGGTGGTTTTGAAACAGCTAAATAAAAATGTTGAGAAACTCTTGGATGGATATGCATGGATTTTGATCTCAATGGGATAATCTGAGTTAGAAGTACAAACTTGGGAGTCAAAGGCATGTAAATGGTAATTTATCCAGTATTATGGATAAGGTTTCCTAGAAAGAGAAGAGCATGATATAGGAAGTCCCAGAATCAAGCTTTGAGGAATTCTAGAAATTAGTAACCAGATAAAAAAAACTAATAATCTTGCAAAAGTACAGGAGAAGGAGCAAAGTTTTGTAAACTTAGTCAAAGATAAAATTTTAGTGGCATTCACTTGAAACTACTTTTCTTTTCTCTTCCAACTTCCTGTCGACCCTTTTCCATTTGTTAAGCTGTTGATGAGACCATGGGCATGCCTGGACTCTGGTTAGGGAAGAAGTCAAGCTGGGGATGCCTTTAGTTTGAGTCTACAGAATATATTTTTACGGCTTCCAATCTTTTTTTTATATGAAGTTAAGGTTTTGCTAGTCTTATGCAGTAAAAATGGCTTCTTCAACACTTTTTTACCCACTGTCTTAGTTCATTCAGCATTTTGACAAAAAGATAGAAGCCCACTGCTGCATTTTGATATGACTGTGTACCATTGCACGTGGACTTGGAAAAATAGGCATGGTGGAGGAGAACAAGTTTGGAATGCATGGAGCCAGAAGCTAGTTTTTAGAAAATTCATCCAGTCATCACACATGCAAAGTTTATTTTTTATAGATGCTCAGTCGTAACTGAAGATCTCTCCTGATAGGAGACACTCAACAATGCAGTATATACAGTGATAAACATTCCATGCTTTCTTTTCCTTATTGCTGTCACATGGAATTATATAAAATCAAATTCATGAAAATTCCTGCATTTGTAGGACACAGACCTGTACTAGTGTTGCAAATAGGAAATAAGTTTCTGGGTGAAGGTGTCTTATTATGCATCCAAATCATGAATAATATAAAGCAAATTTTGATTGACTATACTAAAGAAGGCTAAATTATTTTCTGTATATCTACAGGAGAATAATATTAAAAATCACAGTCACATGTAGAGGAAATCAAAAGCATGCTTTCCTCAATGGGTAGAGCACCTGCCTAGCAAACTTGAGGTCCTGAGTTCAAACCCCAGTACTGCCAAAAAAAAGCATGCTGTCAAAAATTTAGGAAAATTAATATAAATATGTTTTTTCTGAATATTTGGGTATTTGTTGATTTTTAAAATTTTGCAATGTACTATGATTTCTTTCCTCAT
Organism: Castor canadensis; assembly: GCF_047511655.1. Taxonomy (NCBI): domain Eukaryota; kingdom Metazoa; phylum Chordata; class Mammalia; order Rodentia; family Castoridae; genus Castor; species Castor canadensis. The sequence goes on along the minus strand of NC_133389.1, from coordinate 130,425,206 downwards.
TCTAAGTAAGTATTCACTTTTGCAAATGATTTTTTACAATTTTATGGAGTTTTTTCCTTTAAAGAACTTCATTCCCAAATGTCTAAGTCTCAGGTCTCAGGAAATTGGAATTTACCCCTTGTTAAGATATAAGAACATTTGGATAAAGCTATCTGATTATTTTCTTAAGACTGTAATTGTAAGGTCAAAGGGCTGAACTTTTAGAAGACATTGATTCATTTTGCAAAACTGTTCTTCAGAAATGCTGTACCAGTTTATCTCCCTCCAGAGATACATGACAGTGACTATTTCCCCAAGTTATTATTAGCTCTGGATATTAAATTTAACTATGCTTGTCAATATAGTAGGGAAATGTGGTAACTCATTCTTATCATAATTCATATTCTTTGATAATTAATGTTCTGAACCTTCTTCATATTTTTCAGTTATTTGTGTTTCTTTTTTGTAAACTACCTATTTATATCTTTTGGGTATGTTTATGAAGCTTTTTTCTGGTTGATTTCAGACGAGTCTTTTCCTAGTTAGAGTGCTCATAATTATTATAAACATTGCAAATAATCTTCCTACTTTGCTTTGCCTTTTAATTTAATTCATTTTGTTTCTTGAGATATAGATGTCTTCAATATCAAATGTATCCAAAGTCTCTCATATGATTTCCACCTTTAGGGAATGGGCAGAAAGACCCCTGGCAATGAAGGACTATATAAATATTTACAATATTTCCTTGTGTCTTTTATAGTTTTATTTCTTTCTATCTTTAATCTTCCTGACATTTTTTTAAAACAATTTAATTTTCATGGTTTTTCCCCAAATAGTGAGGTATGTCCCAACATAATGTGTTAGCTAACCCATCCTTCTCTCAAGGATTTGAAATGGCACATTTACCACATAGTAGCTTATTCTATGTTCTTGTCCTATACTTACAACCTATTAACTTTTGCTATTATCATAACCGCAGTAATACTCTGTTTAGATCAGACAGCATCTTCTCATTTCTCTTGTTTTTTTTAATATTGGTTCTTATTGTACTTTTTCCATTCCATTTGAATTTTAGAATTACTTTTTTCTTTGAAATTCAAAGTATCATTCCAGTTTTCACAAGAACAAAAAGTTGTAGGTAAATTTGGAAGGATAATTGGTATCTTTTTAATATTGAGTCCCTTTACTTTAAAAATTGTATGTTCATCTATTTAAAAATCTTCTTTAATACCCCTTATAAGCTTATTAAAAGTTTTAGTTGTGTGTGGTGATGCCCTTCTGTAATCTCAGCTACTTGGGAAGCAATGATGGGAAAATTGAGGTGTGAGTCTGGTCCTACCAAAGCACAAGACCCTATCTAAAAAACAAACTAAAAGCAAAAATACTGGGGCATGGCTCAAGTGGTAGAGCACTTACATAGCAAATGCAAGGCCCTGAGTTCAAATCCCAGGACTGTCAAAAAAATTCATAGCCAGATTTTATCAAATAAGTTTTTAGAATACTTAGGTGATAATATTTTCCCCTACAAATCAAAAAGGATGTTTATAATAATTTATTTTGAAATATTGAACTATCAGTTTATTTTCAATAAAAATTCTTGGTCATAGTCCATTTTTTTGATATTTGTCTAAATTCAATTTTCTAATGTGTATACATTATACATATATAAGTATATATATAATATACATATCAGATTTTTAAATACTTTTATTTAGGACTTTTCTTACCTGTTTTCATAAGGGGCTTATTTTCTAGGCTTAATTTTTGTGTTATCTTTATCATACCATGCTATCAGGGTTATTACGTCTTCAGAAATATTTGAGGGTTTTACTTCTCTGGATTCTGGAATAGTTTAAATACTTCTGGAAGGTCTGAAAGAATTTGCCTCTGCAGCCATCTGGTCCCGGCAACTTTTCAGAGAATAATTCATGAATCTCTCTTTCTCTCTCCTTTTTTTTTTTTTACAGTGATTCTTTTATTCAGATTTTCACATTCTTCTTGATTCAATTTTAAAAATTCTATTTTCTTTACAGCTCACAAGTGTACATCAGATTTTCAAATATATAAACTTTGGGTTGTGCAAAGAAGCCTAAGTAAATACTCTTTATTTTTTTCTGTAGCTTTTGTTTTTTCATTTAATCACTTCCGTTTTAGTGTAGCTATTTCCCCTCTTACTAAACTAGCTAATGATTTATTTGTCTTACAACTTTCCCTACAAGAACCATTTTTTGGATTTATTTAACAATATTACTGGTCGATTTCTCAGGTATTACTTTCTGCTTTTATGTTTATTAATTCTTTCCTTGTGTTTTCTCTAGGTTTATATTTTTGTTATTTTTGTTTACTCTGTAAGTTAGCCCTTAAGCTATTTGAATCATGAAGAGAAATACCACTTTGAGGAAGGGATGAAACTACATTGTAGATAGACTGACTATGGGCAAAAAACAGGAACTGTGGGTTGGACAATAACACTGTTTAGCTTCTTACTTTGTCAGAGTATTCTAAGTCACTGAATAAGAAATCTTGCTAAATTACTGGTGAATCACATAAAGAGTTTCACCCTTGCCTCTGTGGGAGTAATCATTTATTATCCCATTCTGGTAATAAATGATTTATCTCTACACAAAGTTCTGCTTGTTGTTAGACCAAACTTTAAAGTTTAAGAATGTCTCAAATTTGCTAGGTAGCACTTTTGCATTTTGATTGCATAGATACAACTTATGAATTTGATCAAGTCTTTTTTACATTTATACTACTCATTTTAGGGTACTATTACATTAATTAAATATTAATAAGGTTTAAATTCTACTGGAGACTATTGTTAGAAATTTTAAAAAGTCTGGTTTATTATCTGTGTCATTTGTGTTGCATTTTGATAATAAGTTATTTTTGGAAAACAAAAAAAAAGATATATAAGTAGAAGAATCCCCTCTGGGTCTTGTGTGTTTCTCTGAATAACAGTTTTATATTTCCCTGAGATTATTATATCTTCTACAAGCATCTATAAAATACTAATCCTAGGTCTTTAACACTGGAGATATTTTCTGATATGGTCCTAATAAAATTTTTAAAAATACTACAAGTGGTATAAAATGCTCACACAAAAGTAGTTTTAAGAAACCTAGTTTTAAATGTGTTAGACATTTGTACTATTTCTTACATTTACAGCAGGGCCTTTTGGGACAGATAGCGTGTTTATTTTTTATTTATTCATATGTGCATACAATGTTTGGGTCATTTCTCCCCACTTCCCATACCCCCTCCCCTACCCCTCCGCCCGCTCCCTTTCTCCCCAACCCCTCGATACCCAGCAGAAACTATATTGCCCTTATCTCTAATTTTGTTGAAGAGAGAGTATAAGCAATAATAGGAAGGAAAAAGGGTTTTTGCTAGTTGAGATAAGGATAGCTATACAGGGCATTGACTCACATTGATTTCCTGTGCATGTGTGTTACCTTCTAGGTTAATTCTTCTTGATCTAACCTTTTCTCTAGTTCCTGGTCCCCTCTCCTATTGGCCTCAGTTGCTTTAAAGTATTTGCTTTATTTTCTCTGCATTGAGGGCAACAAATGCTATCTAGTTTTTTGGGTGTCTTACTTATCCTCATACCTCCCTTGTGTGCTCTCGCTTTTATCATGTGATCAAAGTTCAATCCCCTTGTTGTGTTTGCCCTTGATCTAATGTCCACATATGAGGGAGAACATAGGAATTTTGGTCTTTTGGGCCATGCTAACCTCACTCAGAATGATGTTCTCAATACTATCCATTTACCAGCGAATGATAACATTTCGTTCTTCTTCATGGCTGCATAAAATTCCATTGTGTATAAATACCACATTTTCTTGATCCATTCATCAGTAGTGGTGCATCTTGGCTGTTTCCATAACTTGGCTATTGTGAATAGTGCTGCAATAAACATGGGTGTGCAGGTGAATCTGGAGTAACCTGTGTCACAGTCTTTTGGGTATATCCCCAAGAGTGGTATTGCTGGATCATAAGGTAGATCAATGTTTAGCTTTTTAAGTAGCCTCCAATTTTTTTTCCAGAGTGGTTGTACTAGTTTACATTTCCACCAGCAGTGTAAGAGGGTTCCTTTTTCCCCCCGCATCCTCACCAACACCTGTTGTTCATGGAGTTGCTAATGATGGCTATTCTAACAGGGGTGAGGTGGAATCTTAGTGTGGTTTTAGTTTGCATTTCCTTTATTGCTAGAGATGGTGAGCATTTTTTCATGTGTTTTTTGGCCATTTGAATTTCTTCTTTTGAGAAAGTTCTGTTTAGTTCACTTGCCCATTTCTTTATTGGTTCATTGATTTTGGGAGAATTTAGTTTTTTAAGTTCCCTATATATTCTGGTTATCAGTCCTTTGATGTGTAGCTGGCAAACATTTTCTCCCACTCTGTGGGTGTTCTCTTCAGTTTAGAGACCATTTCTTTTGTTGAGCAGAAGCTTTTTAGTTTTATGAGATCCCATTTATCTATGCTATCTCTTAGTTGCTGTGCTACTGGGGTTCCATTGAGAAAGTTCTTACCTATACCTATTATTTCCAGAGTATTTCCTACTCTTTCCTGTATCAACTTTAGAGTTTGGGGTCTGATATTAAGATCCTTGATCCATTTTGAGTTAATATTGGTATAGGGTGATATACATGGATCTAGTTTCAGTTTTTTGCAGACTGCTAACCAGTTTTCCCAGCAGTTTTTGTTGAAGAGGCTGCCTTTTCTCCATCGTATATTTTTAGTGCCTTTGTCAAAGATAAGTTGGTTATAGTTGTGTGGCTTCATATCTGGGTCCTCTATTCTGTTCCACTGGTCTTCATGTCTGTTTTTGTGCCAGTACCATGCTGTTTTTATTGTTATTGCTTTGTAATATAGTTTGAAGTCAGGTATCATGACAGAGTACTGCCTTGGCTATTTGTGGCATCTTGTGTTTCCATATAAATTTCACAGTAGATTTTTCAATCTCTTTAATGAATGTCAGTGGAATTTTGATGGCAATTGCATTAAACATGTAGATTACTTTTGGGAGTATAGACATTTTTACTATGTTGATTCTACCAATCCACGAGCATGGGAGATCTCTCCATTTTCTACCGTCTTCCACAATGTCTTTCTTCTAAAGTTTATAGTTTTCCTTGTAGAGGTCTTTCACATCTTTTGTTAGGTTTACACCTAGGTATTTGATTTTTTTGAGGCTATTGTAAATGGAATTGTTTCCATATATTCTTTCTCAGTTTGTTCATTATTAGTGTAAGAAATGCTAATGATTTTTCTATGTTGATTTTATATCCTGCTACTTTGCTATAGCTATTGATGGTGTCTAGGAGCTTTTAAGTAGAGTTTTTTGGGTCTTTAAGGTATAGGATCATGTCTTCTGCAAACAGGTATATTTTGACAGTTTCTTTACCTATTTGCATTCCTTTTATTCCTTCTTCTTGCCTAATTGCTCTGGCTAGGAATTCCAGTACTATGTTGAATAGGAGTGGAGATAGTGGGTATCCTTGTCTAGTTCCTGATTTTAGTTTTTCTCCATTAAGTATAATGCTGGCTGTAGGTTTGTCATATATAACTTTTATAATGTTGAGGAACTTTCCTTCTATTCCTAGTTTTCTTAGAGCTTTTATCATGAAATGGTGTTGGATCTTATCAAAGACTTTTTCTGCATCTATTGAGATGATCAAGTGGTTTTTGTCTTTGCTTCTGTTAATGTGGTTTATTACGTTTATTGATTTTCCTATGTTGAACCACCCCTGCATTCCTGGGATGAAGCCTACTTGGTTGTAGTGAATAATCTTTTTGATGTGTTGTTGAATTCAGTTTGCCATTATTTTATTGAGGATTTTTGCATCAATGTTCATTAAGGAGATTGGCCTATAGTTCTCCTTTGTGGTGGTGCCTTTGCCTGGTTTTGGGATAAGTGTAATACTGGCTTCATAAAATATGTTAGGCAGTTTTCCTTCCCTTTCTATTTCATGGAACAGTTTAAGGAGGGTTGGTATCAGTTCTTCTTTAAAGGTTTGATAGAATTCAGCAGAGAATCCATCAGGTCCTGGACTTTTCTTTTTGGGAGACTCTTGATTGCTGCTTCAATTTCATTTTGTGTTATAGATCTATTCAGGTGATTAATATCCTCTTGGTTCAGTTTTGGATGATCACATGTATCTAGAAATCTGTCTATTTTTTAAAGATTTTTGAATTTATTTGAATATAGGGTCTTGAGGTAGTCTCTGATGATTTCCTGGACTTCCATGGTGTTTGTTGTTATCTCCCCTTTTGCATTCCTGATTCTACTAATTTGGGTTTTTTCTCTCCTCATTTTAGTCAGGTTTGCCAGGGGTCTGTCGATCTTGTTTATTTTTTGAAAGAACCAACTTTTTGTTTCATTAATTCTTTATATGGTTTTTTTGGTTTCGATTTTGTTGATTTCAGCTCTTATTTTTATTATTTCTCTCCTTCTATTTGTTTTGTGATTTGCTTGTTCTTGTTTTTCTAGGAGTTTGAGATGTATCATTAGGTCATTGATTTGGGATCTCTCAGTCTTTTTACTATATGCACTCATGGCTATAAACTTTCCTCTCAAGACTGCCTTTGCTGTGTCCCATAGGTTCCAGTAGGTTGTGTTTTAATTTTCATTGACTTCCAGGAACTTTTTAATTTCCTCTTTTATTTCATCAATGACCCATTATTCATTAAGCAATGAGTTATTCAGTTTCCAGCTGTTTGCATGCTTTTTGTCTTTACTTTTGTTGTTGACTTCTAGTTTTATTGCATTGTGATCAGATAGAATGCATGGTATAATTTCTATTTTCTTATATTTGCTGAGGCTTGCTTTGTACCCTAGGATATGATCTATTTTGGAGAAGGTGTCATGGGGTGCTGAGAAGAATGTATATTTTGTAGAAGTTGGATGAAATGTTCTGTAGACATCAAGTAGGTCCATTTGATCTATTGTATATTTTAAATCTAGGATTTCTTTATTGATTTTTTGTTTGGATGACCTATCTATTGGTGATAATGGGGCATTAAAGTCTCCCACAACCACTGTGTTGGAGTTAATATATGCTTTTAGGTCCTTCAGGATATGTTTGATGAAATTGGGAGTGTTGACATTGGGTCATATAGGTTGATAATTGTTATTCTTTTGGTCTATTTCCCCTTTTATTAGTATGGAATGTCCTTCTTTATCTCGTTTGATCAATGTAGGTTTGAGGTCTACTTTGTCAGAGGTAAGTATTGGTACTCCTGCCTGTTTTCGGGGGCCATTGGCTTGGTAAATCTTCTTCCAGCCTTTCATCCTAAGCATATGCTTATTTCTGTTGGTGAGATGGGTCTCCTGTAAGCAACAAATTGTTGGATCTTCCTTTTTAATCCATTTTGTCAAACGGTGCCTTTTGATGGATGAATTAAGTCCATTAACATTAAGTGTTAGTACTGATAGGTATGTGGTGATTCCTGTCATTTAATTGTCTTAGTTGTTTGAAGGTTTGATTGTGTGTACCTAAGTTGAAGTTACTCTCTACTGGCTTGCTTTTTCTTTTCCTGTAGTTTGGTGCTGCCTGCCCTTTCATGGTTATGTTGGGTTTCACTTTCTGTGTGCAGAATCCCTTGAAGAATCTTTTGTAGTGGTGGCTTTGTGGTCACATATTGTTTTAGTTTCTGCTTATCATGTTTCTGTTGAGAAGTCTGCTGTGATTTTGATGTGTTTACCTTTGTATGTTATTTGTTTTTTCCTCTCTTACAGCCTTCTATATTCGTTCTCTAGTTTCTGTACTTGTTTTAATGATGATATGCCGTGGGGTAGTTCTATTTTGATCTGGTCTCTTGGTGTTCTGGAGGCCTCTTGCATCTGTATGGGAATAGATTTCTCTAGATTTGGGAAATTTTCTATTATTATTTTTTTGACTATATTATGCATTCCCTTTGCTTGCACCTCTTCTCCTTCTTCGATGCCCATGATTCTCAGGTTTGGTCTTTTGATGGAGTCAGTGAGTTGTCACATTTTCTTTTCACAGGTCTTGAGTTGTTTTACTAATAGTTCTTTGGTTTTTCCTTTAATTACCATTTCATCTTCGAGTTCTGAGATTCTGTCTTCTGTTTGTTCTGTTCTGCTGGATTGGCCTTCCATTTTGTTTTGCAATTCTGTTTTGTTCTTTTTTCTGAGGTTTTCCACATCCTGAGTTTCTTCCTCTTTAATGTTGTCTATTTTTATCCTGAGTTCATTTATCTCTTTATTAATTGTGTTCTTTGTTTCACTTTGGTTTTTATATAGTGCTTCTATGGTTTCTTTTATTTCTCCTTGTGTTTTCTCAAATTCTCTGATTTTGTTGTCTTGGAATTTCTTGAGTGTCTCCTGTACATTTTGGTTAACCATATCCAGTATCATCTCTATAAAATTCTCATTGAGTACCTGTAGTATTTCTTCTTTTAGATTATTCTTGGCTTCATTGGGTTCTTTGGCGTAGTTTATCCTCATTTTGTTGGAGTCTGGATCTGAGTATCTGTTTTCTTCATTCCCCTCTGGTTCCTGTACTAATTTTTTGCTGTGGGGAAACTGGTTTCCCTGTTTTTTCTGTCTTCCCATCATTGCCCTTGGTGTTGTTACTGTCCCTGTACTGTGTGCAAGTAAGTATTTTCTAGCTTGTAATAATAACAATGGTGATATTTAGAATGGAAGGGTGAGAGAAGATGGAAAGCAAAGAAGTTAAAGAAAAAGGGAAAACAAACAAACAAGTAGAAAAAACAAAACAAACAAAGAAACAAAGAAAGGCTTCAAAGATATAAACAGGGAGAGATAGTGTACTAATCAACAGTAAGGTGAACAGGCATTAGAGAGACAGAGAGATGATTGAAAAAAAAATCTCCAAGTTCAAATGCAATAAAGTTTCTGTCTTAATAATTTTGATGTTTGTTCCTCAACCTCCAATCCTGGAGATGGTGTCTCAGAAGTAGTTCGGTCGTTGTCTCATCAAAGTGGAAAAAAACTGAAACAAAACAAAACAACACAAAACAAAACAAAAAACCCTACAAAATGTCCCAAGTTCAAATGCAATACAATTTCATTAAGTTTTTCAGCATGCAGGTGTAGTTTGGTTGTTGTCTCATCAAAGGAAGGGAGAAAAAAAAAAGAGTGGAGACAGTTCTGTGAATGGCTATCTGAGGCTGTGGCTCACCTGCCCGCTGCTGTCAGCCTGCTGTTGCTGGAGGCTTTATTTATGCAGATCAGGAGTGAGCTTAACACTCACCTGGCCCCTCAGGCTTTGTTTACTTAGAGTTCTCCTGTTCCTGAGCCACTGCTACAAGCTTTCCCCTTTCCAAGCACACTCAGGGAGGTGACACTGCACCAGCTTTCTCAGGCCTGCATGTTTATTTACAGTTCACGTGGGAAGTAGGCCTTCCCCCCTTTCCTGTGGAGTTTTCCTCCCACTGCCACTTTTACAGGCTTTCCTGCTCCTGGTTGCTGGGTGTGTGCCGCCGCTCCTGCCTTCTCCAGCCAGCTTGTTGAGATGGATTTCCCCTCCCCCCTTCTTTGGCACTCAGAGTGCCCTGCCCTCTTTGCTATGTGTCTTTTTTGTGGTTATTGCTTATTATTCAGTTTTTTTTTCTTTTTTCCCTGGGTGGGGGTCAGTCTGTCCAGGGGTCTATGCTGATCTGACCCAGGGTTGTCTGTGGGAGTACCGCGTACCACTTAGCTCACCTTGTGGTCTGAGTCTTCCCAAGCCGTCTGGGTGCTGCTGTCTGGTTGCAGCGTGGGTGTCTTCCTGGTTTCTCCATTTAACATGAAGTGGAGAGGCTATGTGAGGGCTGGAGGTGTGGAGAAGTCAAAATTTTGCCTCTTCTTGGTGGTTTTTCCTGTAAGGTGAATCTCCAGCATCTCTCCAAGATTTTACTTTAGGGGGCACTCTTTCTGCTTCCTCCCTGTAACCGCCATCTTGGAATCCAGTCGATTGCATGTTTAAATATATGGCTTTTTGGATGGGAAAGAAAGATTGATTAGTGGGTTACAGTAATGGTGAAAGATCTAGGGATTGTTACCAGAGGTAGTCAGGCTGGCTGTGTGGTCCAGAGTTGTAAAGGGATGAAAGTTTTAAAAACTGCTCAGTTGCCATTTCTTGCTTATGCTTGTATATGGATAACAATCAAAGATGGTTCCAGAGTTTGAAAATGGGTGAAATGAAATGAATACTTCATTTGGCACAGGTAGGGCACTTTAGAGGAGATTTCTCTTTCTTGGGGAGAACAAGGACTTGAGAAGATAAACTTGGTTTTGGAATGGTGAATTTGAAGCAGTCTCAGGACTTTCAAGTTGAAACATCCTGTAGGCAATTGGCAATGTGGAGTGCACAGAGAATGAACAGCCTCAGAGAGCCAACTTTTAGCATCATCCCAAACATGATTATAAAGACACACATGAAAGGAAGGGAATTTGGCACCTGTTTAGTTAGTATGGTTGAATTCAAAGTTCAGTTCAATCTAGGATCAGGAATATTAAAAGTAGACTATAAAATAGAGGGAGAAAACAATTTTCAGAGTTTAAATTGTCATATCAAGATCAGAGTCTGAAACCTGGGTCTGGAAAGCAGCAGAGGTAATGGAGAAAAAGTGGCATTTGGGCATTTGGGAGAGTGAAGGCAGAGGCAGAAGGAATTAGTTATGAACCAAAGTTGAAGCAAGGCAAGAGAAGTAAGTCAGAAAAAGGAGGACATTTTCAGTGTCTGGCAGCACCAAGTTTGTTGTCCTTTCTAGCTGACTTATACTCTCAGGTTAATCCTTGCATGGTCACTCCACTTTATTTTGACATATTTTTATAGGGTAAAAATAAGTAAATCCCTAAGGGGAGATATAGAAAGAGAAGGTTAGAAGGCCAAAGACAGAATCTGGGAATATGACTTGAATAGGGCAATGAGAAATGCAGAAAGAATATAGGAGGGTGTGATACATGGAAGCCAAAATTTAATATCTCTGTAGTTGTGTCAAGCTGCAGAGAGGAAAAGGACTTAGAATAGTTGATTTATTTTGTGATCTGGTGAGCGAGAGTTCATAGACACAGTAAAAGTTGGCCATTCGTGTAGACTGAAGATTGTAAGCTAAATGACAGAGAGTAAGGCCAAGCAGATGTAGATCACACTGACAAAATGGAAACAGAAATATCAAGTGAATTGATATATAGGGGATCAAAACAATGGTAGTAAAGTAGAAGGGTCCAAAGTCCCTCAGAAAAGAGAGAAACACAAAACCCACATAAGGGGACAAGTCCAGGTCCTTCTCCCTTGGAGCTGGACTGATATTGAGATAAGTTTGAAGGTAAGTGAGGAAATTAAGATTTTTGTTCATTTTAACATTTTATATAAAATCATATAGAGATAAATAAATAAAAATTTATTTTTGGTTAAGCCTTGTAAGAAATAATATGTAATGAATGGGCAGTCCACAGACTGAGAAAAAGAGAAAAAGAGCTTTTCAAAAGAAGGATTTAGTAAAAGTTAGTACCCAGGATATATAAAGAACTTTTAAAATTCAACAATAGGAAAATTACTCAACTTTTAAAAATGAGCAAAAGATTGTGCCAAAGAAGATATTCACAGAAAACAAATAAGTATATGAAAAGATGCTCAACCTCACTTGTTATTAGGGAATCACAAATTAAAACAAGAATGAAACATCACTATATACCTATTAGAATGGCTGATACCAAAATACCGATGAGGCCAGGTGCTAACAAGCTTGTGAAGCAACAGAATTCTCATTTACTAGTGGTGGGAATACAAAATGGCAGTCACTTTGGAACACAGTTGGGAAGTCTCTTGAGAAATTAAATACACTCTTTTAATACAATCCAGCAATCACACTCCTGGGTGTTTACCCAGATGAATTGATAGCCTTTATCTACACAAAAGCTGGTACATGAATGTTTATAGAATTGTATTCATAATTGTTGGAACTTGGAAGCAAGACATCTTTTTTTTAATTTCTTTTATTCACATGTGCATACAATGTTTGGGTCATTTCTCCCTGCTTTCCCCCACCCCCTCCTTTTCCCTCCTGTCCTCTTCCTCTCCCCTCCACCCCCTCGCTACCAGGTAGAAACTATTTTGCCTTTATCTCTAATTTTGTTGAAGAGAGAGTATAAGCAATAATAGGAAAGACCAAGGGTTTTTGCTAGTTGAGATAAGGATAGCTATACAGGGAGTTGACTTGCATTGCTTCCCTGTATATATGTGTTACATTCTAAATTAATTCTTCTCGAACTAACTTTTTCTGTAGTTCCTGGTCCTCTTCTCCTTTTGGCCTCTGTCGCTTTAAAGTTTTTGCATTAGTCCCTTTGCACTGAGAACATCAAATGCTATCTTGTTTTTTTTGGGGGGGGTGTTTCTTGCCTATCCTCATACCTCCCTTGCATGCAAAGCAAGACATCTTTTAATAGGTAAGAGGATAAACAGACTTTGGTACATACAGATAATGGGATGGAATATTAATCATGATTTAAAAAAAAAAGAAATGAGCTATCAAGTCATGCAAAGATGTAGAGGTACCTTAATAGATACTGCTAGGTGAAAGAAGCCAATGTGAAAAGGATATAAACTGCATGATTCCAACTATGTGACGCTCTGGAAAAGGCAAAGCTATGGTGTTTAAAGATCAGTGATTGCCAGGAGGAGGAGGGAGGATTAACAGGTGGGGCACAAGGATTTTTAGGCAGTAAACTACTCTGTGTGATGCTGTAAAGAAGGACACATACGTTTGTCAAAACCCATAAAAGATGAGGCACAAAGAATGAAACCTAATGCAGCGTATGGACTTTAAAAATCATGTATTAATAGTGGCTTATCAATCGTAACAAGTATACCACACGAAAGCGAGTCACTAATAGTAGGAGAAATTGTGTTGAGCAAGGGAAAGGGTTCCATAGGACAGCTCTTTAGCATTCAATTTTTCTACTTGAAACTAATGAAAAAAAAATGAAGTCTATTATTTTTTTCTCAAAAAGGAATGAAGCACTTATGCATATTACAACATTCATGAACCTTAAAAACAGTATGCTGACTGAAACAGCCATTGATCTGAAATGCCTGCTACATTAAGACCATCAACTATAAAAAAGAAGGGGCGGAGTGGGTGGTAAGGGAGGGGGTGGGGGCAGGGGGAGAAATGAACCAAGCCTTGTATGCACATATGAATAATAAAAGAAAAATGAAAAAAAAAAACTATAAAAAAGAAGGGCCACAATAAATGAGATGGAGAAAGGTAGGCTTCGGTTACTACTAGGAGGAAATAAGGTGAATATATTTCAAATTTTAAGAAAAACAGCTAATTCTCATCAGAAAGTAGTCTAAGAGAATTTTTTCTGTTCATACAAATAGATTGTGATATAATAAGATTTTTCTAGCCTCAGGGTGTTTCTACCCTATGTTACTCTATAGTGCAGCTTCCTGCATTTATAGCTATGCTTGTTGAGGGGGGGATCATAATGATCTTACTAGCTAACCTTAAGAATGGCTGGATCGACTATAGCTCAAATTGACCTCTTGTGGAGCTGTGAGTTACAAAGATAGAGGGAACAAATGGGAAGGATGAGATATGTAGGTCAATCTGCTTACAAAAATAACCATGACAGGATTATATAGGTAGCTATCTTTATGAAAGTTCTTCACATGAAGAGTGAGAATAGGCCAAGTTTACAGAGCTATAATATAACATTTATTCATCTTAGAAAAAGCAATTATAGCTTGTAGGCCTCTTGGACTATATCAAACAGATGACAGTTGCTAAACATCAAGTAAGACTCCATGATGTTAAAACATGGAAAAAATGTTAATATTCTTAGAATATAAAGAGTGTTTGTTAAATAGTAAGAAATATATGAATGGCCAGTAAGAAGCAAAAACATAAAGAGACCATATTAAAAATATAGAAAATCAACAAATTATGAAAAAATCAATCACACTAGCAATCAAATAATGTAAGTTAAGTTAAAAATAGGTATTGATTTTATCTATCAGATAGACAAGATTTTTTTTTTTTTTGGTGGTACTGGGGCTTGAACTTAGGACTTTGCACTTGCTAGGCTGGCTCTCTACTGCTTGAGCCACTCTACCAGCCCAAGATAGACAAGATTTAAAAACAGTGATAATATCAATGTGTCTTAATAGGGTAAATGAATACTCTGATTACTTTCAGTGGGAAGATAAATTGGTAGAGCCTCTTTTGGAAGATATTTGGCAGTTGTTATTATGATTTTTAATTCACATATTTCTTCATCCTTAAAAATCTTACTTCTAGGAATCCATTCAACAGACCTATTGTCCAGGCATACATAGCTATTTTGTAAGAAAATTCACAGCTTCGTTAGTTGTAATAGAGAAAACTTAGGAAAACATTTTGAGTGCCTAGTGGGTACATCTGCCTCCTGAGATATCCTGCAGAGACTTAAATGAAGAAGTTGATCTCCTTGAATTGACATGTAAAGATTTCCAAGATATATGCTCAAGTCAAAAAGAAGTTGCAGAAAGTAACTCGTAGTGTGACCCTACTTATGTTCATAGATACCCATAAAAGTAGACTTTGTATGGATGAAGTTCATTTAAAAAGTTAAGAAGCATACACTATAAATACTAGGGGGCTGTTCTTTGGGAGGGGAGTGGGTAGGACAAGAAATGAAGGGAGAATTGCAGTTACTTTATGTACTTCTATACTTTTTTTTGACAAAAAGTAAAAATTTGTGTATTTGCTAGGTATTATTTAAAAATACAAATATATCAGCGAGTTAATATTAGTAAAGCATGTAGAAAATTGCTTAATGTGGAAAAATGCTATATACATATGCATTAAATTTAAAAAGTCTCAATGATAGAACTTTTTTCTAAGAATATGATCATGCACAGATTTAATTATGAGGCTCTTTAACCCCAGAATTATTAAGCTAATGTTGGAAACAACCAAAACATCCAACAGTGTTCAATTGATTAAGTAAACTAATCCATACAAGTGGAGTGTTTATGGAAATTTTAACAGCTTTATTAAGATATATTTTACATATCATAAAATCAACTCTTTTTAGTGAACAACTGATTTTAGTAATTTTATGAGTGGTACAACCATTACAATAAATCATTTTTAGAATACCCCTCAAGAAGATCCCTATGCCTGTTTTCCTGCTAGTACAGGGCTAATCTTTCTTTCTATGTCAATTTTCTTTTTTTTGGACCATGCAATAGCACATTTTAAGTTTATCTGAATTTTTCATAAGTGATAGCTGATTGTTAAAAGTGAAAAAGGCAGATAAAATATTATATATAGGAGTGCCCTATTTTAATTTATGTGAAAAAGAGAGAGAAACTTAAATAATATACTCCAAAATGTTAATATTGCTTACATTTGAGTATAAAAATATGGGTACTTCTTTCACCTTTTGAAATCTTATGATCAGAAAAAACAAGTACAAATTATCCTAGAAGGACCTGGCTCCTGCAATGGATTCCTTCAGGGTTTTGTCTTCAATGGCGTGTCTGGTTGGGAATGTGGAACTGTCTCTAGACATAAGATTTCTCCAAAGTTGGAGCCAAATAGTAATAAGGTAGTTGCTGTGAGTAGTACCTGCATGACCTTAGTGGTGAGCAGATAAGAGCCTCTAAAAAGCCAGAGAGAATAAGTGATGATGCTACTAGTGAAACTAGAGTTTTAGGCCACAGGCCATACTCTAGAGGTTCCACATGTTAGGTTCAGCCACTCATCCCTATACGCAGAATAAATTGATGAATAATGATGAAAAGAAGAGAAAGGAGATTTATTATGCAGCATGGTCATGCCTCAGGAAGAGGAAAAGTAAGCACTTCAGTCCATCTTTAGGGTACAGACATGAGCTTAAGGTTTAAGCAGAGGAAGAATATGGGGCAGGGGGCAAAAGGTATGTGTAATAATTAAACAATCCTGGTCAGAGTATGGCCTGGTTGGTTATTATCTCAGTCCTGGCTTTGGAAGGGTTCTGGAAAAGTTGTTATTGTGTCATCACTTTGAGCAATCTGGTCAGGATAAGCAAATCTTTGTGGCCTGGTATGGGGGTGTCTGTCCTGTGAGGCTCTGCTGTTCCTTTTCCTGGGGACAATTATCTTCTGTTTCTCATTGTAAAGATTTTATTGATCAGTCCTGTCCTTTCTGGAATCAAAGGTGTCTGCAAGGTGGCTGCAGAGAAAATGGCTCAGAGCAAAGGACACAGATACAAAATGCAGGCTTTTAGTTAATTCATAGGCCCAAGTAAAAAGGAGTCAGTGCTTTCAGCAAAAGCAGTTTCTGAGTACTTGTTATGCTAGGCTGCTTGCCAGGAATTGGACTCAACTTGTGGGTCCTTGGATGAGTGAGGCCTCTTGGAACATTTCAGCTAACAGTAGCTTATAGGAGAGAGGTGAGAATAGTGAGACCGTGCTCATTCCAATCATCCAGGGATCCCAGCTTTCATACACAGGGACAGAAGCAGAGCGTCTACATCCTCATTTCCTAAGAAAGGAAAGAGAGATAAAGGTACAAAATTGGAGGAATAGAATCTGTAAAGACTGACGTTTTTGAGTGTGTTCTGCCCTGAGTTTGAACCAGTGAGGAGCTCACCTTGAGCTTTCTTTCTGGTGGGCTCCTCCCACATCTCTTTGCTGTATCTCTGCTCCTTTGTCTTGGCCTGCCAAAACCAAAGCTTTTCCTTTGTCTTTATTTGCAATCTTGTTTTCCTTTGTTTCCCAGATAGATTTGGGAATCTATTCCATGGCATTTTAAAAATGCTGTCTGTTTTTGTGTATCTTTTATGTAGGCTTTTGGAGACTGTGATCTTTGAGAGCACAACACTGATAGAAAAAGGTGTCCTTTAGCCCAGAGTATATATCTTGATGTAAACTAAAAAGATTCATTTATGATCTGATTTTGGCGGGGGGGAGCCCCAGCTATTGCCATTTCTGAATTTGCACAGAAGCAAAATTGCAAGTAAATGAGGCAATACCTCTGGGAGCAGGGATTTTCTGTGGAATCTTTAGAAAGCTCTAAATTCATTTTCAGCTGTTTTAAATTTTTATTACTAAAAAGTCTATGAAAGTGTTTCATTACATGAAAATAATGTGGTTGCTTTCACACTTTGATATTATTTGCTGAATTAATGTACTTGAAGAGTTTAGTGTTTGAATTACAGCTCTCTTAAAACATCCCCAGTTCCAAACCAGGGGGCTGAGATTCAGTGAAACTGTGTCTCAGAGTTCATGCCTGAGGCAGAAGGAACTCTAGTTTTTAACATTCTTGCAAAGTCGTGATGGGAAAAGCTTCTCTAACCCATTCATTTAGTTGACAGTGATGCTGCTTTTCAAGCTGTTTTGGCTTCCAAGAGTGGAGTCCATAAAGAGCATGCCCTGGGTCCTCCTGGGAATCCCCAGTGTAGACCTCCAGCATTCTTTAATGATGCATAATTGGACCAGACCAGACCATGGGGCTTCAATAGCCTTTCTCTGTGGTTTGAAAGTTTGAAAAAGCTGGCTACCTACTATCTGTCTTTAGTACATTGATGGAAGGCCCGATGTTCAAATTTCATGCTTATTAATGATACTTTCATGAGTTTCCAGGGCTAAAGTGACTTTTTACACTGTTTAATGATTTTCAGTTTAACTCCCTATCTGAGTGGGATGTTGTAAAGATTAATTAGCCAATGTTCACAAAGTGCTTTCAAGCTGAAAAGTGCTGCATAAGGGTGTACAGACTCATTAGCTGCTTGGTCATTAAGCTTTTTAGACCCTTTGGCATTCACAGTTAGATAGTGAAGGCCAAATTAGGACTTTTTTTTTTAAAGGCAAGGAGGGACTTCAGTGAGAGCAGACTAGAGCAGTATATTGACCATTGTTTTTGTTTTTGTTTCATTTTGTTTTGTCCTTTCAAAAATAGACATCTATTGTTCTGGGACTAAAAAGATATAAGAATATTTTGGTTTTCATTTTTTTACTCCTTTTTAAAAATATATTTGTGTGCATCTCTTGCACATTTATTTAGAAACTATATGAATCATATTCTCATATGGACATCCATAGTCTGTAGACTGGCCTAGAATGTTAAATTGCTATGCCAATGAATGACTCAGGGTAGAACACTCCCTGCGTATAAAGATTCTCTGTGTGCAATGAGTTGTGAAAGTATAACATTAACTCCATCCATGGTAATTATTGATCCACATACAGATACTCTTTGACTTATGGTGGAGTTATATCCTGATAAACTCATAGTAAGTTGAAAATATTCTAAATCATAAATGCATTTAATACACTTGACTTACTAAACATCCTATCTTGGCAGCATGGTACATTGGAGAGTGACAGTTGTGTTCACAGGGCTACCTGCAAGCTGCTGCTTACTGCCACCATCCAGCATCACAAGAGAATCTTATATTAAACATCTCTACAGAAACTGTACTGAAATTCAAAATTCCCAGACAGTTTTTACTTAATGCATATAACTTTTGCACCATCATAAAGCTGAAAAATTTTAAGTTATACAAATGTAAGTTGGGAACGGTTTTTATATATTAGCATTTTATAAGATTCAATAAAGACTTTGAGGCTGGGACAGTATAAATGGCTACCAAATACATAAAGAGAGTCTAAAAGAAACCACAGACAAAGGTAGATAATCTACAAAGACTTGGATTGACCACTGATTTTTTAACAGCATTAACTGTGCATAATAAGGGAATAATATCTTCTAAGTACTAAGGGGAAATAAATATAAGCCTAGAATTATATACCCAAGTAACTTACCTGTTAATATTGACTGTGACATAAACACACACTTGTGCACGTGTGCATGCGTGCATACACACACACACACATCAGTTATCACTAAAGGATATTCTTAAGGATTTTCTTCAGAAAGAAAACAAGTCTAGAAGGAAGAAAGGAGATCCTAGATAGAAAATCTGGTACACCTGTGGGTCAATCTAAACAAACTTTGATTAACATTAATACTAATGTCCAGTTTGCAGTGGCAAAACAAGATAGAAGAAAGAAAAAAGTAACATGCAAACCATGAAAATAGTATTGAGAATTAAACTATTCCAAGGTTTTTAGCTTATTTGGAAGGACGCTAAAGATACTGAATTTAGATTTTGCCAAGTTGCACATAAAATTTCTAGTTTAATGTAAAAACAAAAGGAAATGTAATGTAGTAAAGCAGAGAATAAGTTGAATGAAAACTAAAATCAGGAGCAATTGACTCAATAAGAAAAGGAGTGAAGAAATTTCACACGAATTTATTAATTGTCCTTGGGGCCCTTACCTAACAATTGGAAATACTAAGTGGCTATGTTGCAGAGTTAATAAATGTGTAGACAATGGTCTTAATGATGCATAAATAATATATGAATGATAAGTGGCTATGTTGCAGAGTTAATAAATGTATACCTACAGGACAAATGAATAGACAATGGTCTTAATGATATGTGAGTGATGCTATGGCTGTGATAAAATGTTCAATGGTAGCATCATACACAGATTACACAGAGAATTGTATTATGGGAGAGGAACTTCAAATATAAGGAACCCAAATATTTTATAATGGAAAGTAGCCCACCTGCCCTCTATCCCAGAGGAAGATATTATCTTTATTATACTGTATAGTAAATGATTCTTACCCCTCTGGAAGGGGACATCTCTGTCTTCTAGGCTGTTTACCATATGTCCTTCTAATTGACTTAAGTGGAGGCAATTATTTTGTAAAACTTATTTTCAAAATGGGCTTTTGAAGTGGGTCTTATAAGCTGGATGTAATCCTAACACTCAGGAGACTGAGGTAGGAGGATTGAAAGTTCAAGACCAGTGGGTTAACAGTGAGATCTCGCCTCAAAAACATATATAAAAATATAATAAACAAATAAAGATGAAACATAAAATGGCCTTATAATAACACTGACACTGTTATAAAGATGCCACAGCCATTTGCATTTTCCTACCTGAAGTGTTTAAATATGCTTCTCAAGTATTTGTGAGCAAGATGGAGGCTGAATGGCTTCACCTGGCATCTCTTCTTAGGAACATACCTTATTAAACAGTTATTCTCACACCAAACTCCTTGCAGAATGACTAAGGAAGTCAATGCGGGAAGCATAGTAGATTTGATTCCTCCAATATCCTATGAGCTTGCAGGCAGGTCAGTGGGCACAGATCCACCTCCAATGTGTTGTAGACTGACCGCAGACTCTAAACATGGTAGGGAGAGAGCCGGGTGAGTGCAGCTTCAGGCAACAGATATCTCTTGTCCAGCCAGGATGGCCTTGAGGCAGAAACCATAAGTCTACACCAACTGCATCACAGAAACCTTCATGAGACAATATAGAGTTCTGAGGACAAGCATAGCCCAGCCAGTAGTCATAGTTCCATTTGGGAAATCTTCTAAACAGCAGGATGAGGGAGAAAGCAGCAAACCCAGAGTGCAGCACAACAGTCTCTGACCCAAAAAACAGAACAGTTCTGGTCTAGAGAATAACCACCAGTGAATTGGTGGGGACCTGGGACATGTAGGACACCATTTGTTAAATGGGAAGTGTTTGGGGACTGGGGAGGGGACGGTCAATCTCCCAGAAGTGAGTTTGCACTTCAACATAATAAAGATTTACAGTCAACATCATAGTAAATAGGGAAAAACTAAAATCCTAAAATCAGAAATTTGACAAGGTGGAAAAGGTGTCCACTCTCCCCACTCTTATTCCATATAGTGCTGCAAGCCTAGCTAGAGAAATAAGGTAAGAGAAGGAAAAAAAAAGGACTCAAACAGAAAATGAAGAAGTCAAATTATATTATTCCTATTTGCAGATGATATGATCCTGTACTTGAAAGACCCAAGACTCCACCAGAAAAACTCTTAGATATGATTAATACATTCTGATGTGTAGCAGGATATGAAATCAACACGCAAAAATCAGTAGTTTATCTATAGCTTTTCTATGACTATCCTACTGGAATTATATTGAATCCATAGATTTAATGCAATTCCCATCAAAATCCCAATGTTATTCTTCACAGAAAGAGAAAAAAATCAATCCTAAAATTCATATAGAAATATAAAAGATCCTGAATAGCAAAAGTAATCCTAAGTGAAAAGAGCAATGCTAGAGGTTTCACAATACTAGGCTTCAAATTATATGGCAGAGCCATAGTAACAAAAAAAGCATGGTACTGGCACAGAAACAGACATGAAGACCAATGGAATAGAATAGAGGATCCAGAAACAAACCCATACTGCTATACTCACACCTGATTTTTGAGAAATTAGCCAAAATCATACATTAGAGAAAAGACTTTCTTCAACAAATGGTGAAAACTGCATATCTATCTACATGAAGGATACTGAAACTAGACTCCTGTCTTTCACCCTGTACAAAAATTTGTTCAAAATCAAACATCTTAAGGTGAGACATGCAACTGTGAAACTACTACAGGAAAACTTCAGAAAAACATTTGACGATATTAGGTATAAACATTTATGTTTGGAATAGGACTCCAATTACCCAGGAAATAAGAGCAAGAATTGACAAATGGGAGATTGAATCAAATTAAAAGGCTTCTGTACAGGAAAGGAAACAATGACCATAACAAAGAGACAACCTCCAGAATAGGAGAAAAATCTTTGCCAGCTATTCATAGGATAAAGGATTACTCTCCACAATATACAAAGAGCTAAAAAATGCAACACCAAAGAAATAAGTAATCCACATAAATTGGCAAATGAATTGAATAGTTCTCAGAAGAAGAAATACAAATGGCTAATAAATACATGAGGAAATGTTCAACATCCTTAACCAAAAAGGAAATGCAAATCAAAACTATACTGAGATTCCATTTCACTGCAACCAGAATGGCAACCATCAAGAAAAAAACCAACAAATGTTGGTAAGGATGCAGGGAAAAAGGAACCCTCTTGTACCATGAATAGTAAAGTAAATCAGTGCAACCACTTAGAAATCAGTATGGTGGTTCACTAAAAACTAAAAATATGCTTACCTTATGACCCTGCTATACCATTCTTTGGCATATATCTAAAGAAGTATAAATCAACATACCAGAGAGATACCTGCCTATGTTTATTACAGAACTATTGACAATAGCCAAGCTTTGGAAACACTTTAGGTGTCTGACAAGTGATGACTGGATAAAGAAAATGTGAGATACACACATGATAGAGTATTATTCAGCCATAAAGAATGAAATTATGCCATTTGTAGGAAAATAGGTGGAAGTGGAGATCATTGTGTTGAGCAATATAAGCCAAGCTCAAAAAGCCAATGTCACATTTTCAATTATATGCAGAATCTAGACCAAAAATGATGACAATTAATAATAATAATGATAGCAAGACATGAACATAAAAGGAGACCTGTATAAGGCAGGAGCGGGAAGAGGGGAAGAAGAAAGTACTGGGGAGGTAAACAGTATTGAAATACATTACATACAGATATGTACGTATATGTATATATAGAAGGGGAGTTAAGGGAGTATATAATAGAGGGAGTGAAGTTGTTCAAAGTATATTGTATATATCTGTGGAAATATCACAGTGAAATCCCCTTGTACAATTCATGTATGATATGTTAATAAAGAAAATGCAAATGTAAGAGAGGCGAGATTTTTTAAATCAATATTTTATTTTGTATATATTTTTTCTGACAGTACTAGAGTTTGAACTCAGGGCCTCACATTTGCTAAGCATGTGCTCTACCACTTGAACCATTCTCCCAGCCCAGATTTTGTATTATTTTAAAAGAGCATAATTAAAACACATGTATGTAAATGCAAAAACAAAATCTGTTGAAACTATTCTAGGAATCAGGGGAATGGGGGAGAGAAGTGTTGGGGGGAATTCAAATATGGTATACTTGATACATTATAAGAACCTTTGTAAATACTACAATGTACCTCCCCACAGCACAATTAAAAAAAATAAAGAAATAAGTATCACAATTTTTTAAGTGATTATTAAAAATTTGACAGAAGTAGAGATGGAAAGCTGAATTCCAGGTGATGTGATAGCAATTATACTGTGGACTTTGATTATGTGATGGGTTATTTGGGGAATAAACTTGAGGAAATGTTCAGTTTTGCTGAAACTTACAGTGTATACACTAAAACATAGAGCTAAGGCCAAATATTTCAATATTAACTCCCGATTGAGACTTGAACTTTGGCCTTTTTTTCTGTGTAAGTATTTTGAAGGAGATTGAGCTGGTTAGTAATCATCTCCTGAACAGAATTAAAGCTAGAGGGAAGCCTGAGAGTAGTAATGGTGTCATGTAATTTATTGAGCTGCTGCACTGTTAACCCAGTGTCTAATATGAGAAGGCAGTCAAGCAACTTGTTAAACTGAGCTGATGTGTTCACTCCAAGTACAGTGAGTAGGATGTTAATGTTAGTTTTTCCATTTGCTTTTGTTTGGATGCTGCAATGGAGGCATTAACTTGATAAATAAGAGTACACAAAACAAGACAGCTTGAGTCTATTTCCATTCAAAATATCATGTCCAATGCTTCATAACTGGTTTATATTAGCAGAGTTTTTGTTGTTTCTAATCTCCACTGAAGAATAAGAATTGGAGCTACATTGGATTATGAGGGATTTGTTGTGTTTGTATGAGAAAATTTCATGAAAGTGATGCTTATTAAGCATTTGAAATGGAGGAAGATGGTGGAGAGACTTTTCCTGAGGTTGTTACAATATTGCTCATCTGTCAGGACTGAGTTGAGGGGGTTTTGTCAGACACAGTGGGTTACATTAAAGAAATAATTCTGCTGGTCTGACTTACATACTTTCTTGAGAATATACTGTATCATCCAGAAAAACTAGCTTATGGTGTCTGGAAAAATGATTTGCAAGCTCAACATTTTTAGACAAAAACTATGCTTAACAGAAACAAAAGTGGATGAAGATGAAGAGATTTGCCACTAACTGGTAGCATTATATTGGGCTGTTCTCAGGCTTTCTGGGACATGGAAGTTCTCCCACTGTCCCTAAGAGCAGGTCCCTCTGGCAGTGCACATAACACAGCCTGATGTCCAGTCCCTGACCCACTCTCTACACTGATGCTGGAGTATACCACTGGACCCTCCCTTGTGGGCTCTACTTAGCCACAGTCCTATAATCAGTTCCGCATCTCTGAAGTACTGTTAAATGTGAGTTTAACACTTAATCAATGGCCCTTCCTTCCTTCCTTCCTTCTGTTATTTCCTTTCCTTCTATCTCTAAAAGTATAATTCTTAAATCCTCACCTGGGCCTTGCTATCTGCTGGCAGTCTCCCCTAAAATACAGCTTATTTTCTGCTTGATGATTCTACTCTGGCCTCTGTAGTAACCACAGTCTGATGCCTGTCAGAGTGGTCTGCACTCTGTTCAGGACTTGCCTTAAACCAACTGCTAGGCAGATCACTACCTGAGGACTTACGATCTCTGGAAACCAGTTTATACCTGCTCTGCCAGAACTACTTTCTGCTTCTGCAGTTTCTTATGACTGCACATACACTGACAGAATCTACTTCTACTCCCAACAGTCTGCTTTACTTTGTTTCAGTTCATCAGGCCATCACAATCATGACTTGAAAGGAATATACTACTTTGGGAAGTAAGACAATATAGAAGTCATGAAGGTAGATTCTAGAGTCAGGCTGCTTGAATTGAAAAACCAACTCTACTTCCTATTATCTAGGAAACCTCGTCAAGAATGGAAGTCTGAGATTTTACTACACCTGTAAGCTAGCAAGTTAGTCTGCAACAGACTCATGGGTGCTGGCAAAACATACAGGACTCCTGGATCAGGAACAAAGGACAGTTTATTTCTCACAGCAATAGCAATAGCCAGAATATCAGCATTTGTGTTGGTTCCTTGACCCTGATAACTGCATATATAATGGATTGCCTCAAGTCTTTTGTAGCAGACAATGCACCTACTTGACCTCTGCTAGAGGGATATAGTATCTTTATAATATTGGTTAGTAACATTTCTACTCTTTGCTCTGGAAGGAGACAGTATCTCTGCTTCCAAGGATACTCATTATACAAACATCCTTGAAAGGAGCAGAGCCAGAGCCTTTGTTTGCAAGATGTGCAGAAATGTGACAGACCCAAGGACAATTTTCTCCCAATAACTTTGGGTTAGTTCTCAAAGCCTCGGTTTTAAAATGAAACTACTGATATAAGACATGTAGTTGTGAGGGTCAAATGGATACAGTGCATACAAATTGCTTGACACCATGCTTGATGCTAGAATCATGCCTGCCCCATTGGGAAAAGGGCTGTCAATGTCAATTATTGTTACAAACAATTATTTCTTGAATAAGATGCAAGCATGTTTATTGAATACTTTGAAATCTCTAGCAAATAGACTATTATAGCCTCAGTAATGTTTCTAATTATTTGAATCACCAAATATTTGGACTAAAATGTACCATAAATTTGGCGGTTTACAGAAAAGTCATTGAAAGGACAAAAAGTCATCTGATTTAAAATTCAGATTCTTTTTAATTACATATAATGCCTGGGAGGGCTCAATTTTGGTGTTACAAATTAAGTGAAGCAAGGCTGTGACGTATTAGAAAACATTTCGCATGTTCATTTAGTCCCACTCTTCCTACTTGTTTGACTTACAAACCACCTTAAACTTGGCCTAAGAAGACAAAAATAAATAAAATAAGTTAGCTGTGGAGAGTTAAAATAAGTAACCCATATTTCCTCCTCTCCTTTATTGGCATTATAGTCAGTATCTCCATGGCAGGGAAAAATTAAAAACAAAATCAGAAAACTACAAAGAAAGTGTTTCCAGTGTTTGTAGGTAATATTGAAAGTGGTCCTATTATGGCTAAACACAGGAGATTCTGGAGGAATACCTGACACCTCTATGTCAACAGCTTCATGCTGGCTTATGGACAAACTTACTATGGCATGAGGAAGAGCAGCAAAGAAAGGGAAAGAGGTATCAGAAGTAACATCTGGTGCCAGAAGCCACTATGTGAAGATTCACTAAAGCAATTTATCTCCAAAAGATCTGAAAAATGAACTCCTAAATTTTGTACTTCTTCTTAGCACCCAAGCCATTGTTTCTCTTCTGTAAGAGGTCATTCATAGCCTTAAAGTTTCAGGGACTCTGACAATTTTCAGGGACCCTAAATTCAGCAGTGAGTATGCCCAGGGAGCTAAAGCAAGGTTTACATAGGAAAGAAATGATAGGGAATGTGAATTGCCCACTATTTTGTGCTTACCTCAAGTTCTCTACAAAATCACCTTTCACTCCAGGTAATTCTTTTCTGGATATTCCAGGGGTGTCTAACACCATGCTCCTATCTGTTTGCATTCGTGTCCACTTCTACTACCCAGCAGTAGACACAATCAGAATTCTTGCAGAAGGCTACTAAACCCTCTGACACCTGAGCTCCCGCTGGGCCCATCCCAGCAGGCAAGCACAAATCTGGAAGTTGACATGTGAAATGGAGATCCCTGCTACAGATGTACACATACACTGGAATTCACTTATATTCTGCCCACCTCCAAGTGTGAGAGGGAGCACATACCTTAAATTCCAGGATATCTCACTTCATCCATTACTCATTTTTCTTTCATCAAAATAGGATTACAAGGTGCTTAGACACAGTTCCTGTGGCTTTGCTTTACATCTTCCTAGATGTGAATTTCCCAGTTAAAGCTTGATTTACACTATTTTATGGTTAACTCTAAAAACTATCAACTAGTATCAACAGCTCTATGCTCAGTCCCTATGGCTGAAAAGAAAGTACTCCAATTAGGCATAGACAGGAAATGAGACTTTAGTGCAGGGATGGATGTTTTAATGCTCTTAATGCTCTCTTTGACCCAGGTCATGCAGATGTATCTTCCATTTTGTGGAATTGCCATATCTAATGCCCAGCTCTTTGCTGCCTCAAGAAAAGAATACGAAAGAAGCAGGGTGAGTAGAAAGAGACACTGCGGACACTCCTCCTTCTGTTTTCTATGAGTCATTTTGTCTTTTAAAAACATCAGATCATCTTTGTATAGTCCAGTAATCTTTATTTGTGTAATCCTGCAGACTCTGGCTGAAGTTCCCAATAAACCCAAATGAAATGGATGCAAGTTCTCTGTTGTTGTTTCCAGGAAACAAAATAGTACTCGTCTCATGTCTATGTTTTAAAGAAGCAGATACATATTTGCTTGCTATAGCTTTGAAATAATAACACAATTTGTTGATTTGTTTTTACAGTTTAGCTCCTTTAAGAAACAAAGTATGTTATAAACTTGAGTTTACCCCACCTCCCAGATTTTGTTTTTGAACTGAAAAGTTTTCTAGAAGAGCACTGGAAGATACTTGGGACAATTATGTCAACAGGATTTTTATAGAATTAATAAAGAAAAATTCTTAGAGAGAGTTATAGAAGTAGATAGGAAAAAAGATGAGTGCTTGTAAAATGCTTAACTATCAAATAGAGACTAAATTTTATTAGACTTGTTCCACACTTAAATATATGAAAATTACTATCGCAACTTCAAAACATATGCAATAAGAAGATGCTCAAAAAGGTTTGAATCCCTCAGTGAAAATGGTAATCAAGTTGATTAAAGTTTCATTTACTAAGCATTATGATACATGAAAATTTCACAGTAAACAAATACAGTTGACTGTATCCTCAGCATGGCACAGCACACCTTTTCTTTGCCCTTGGTATTCTTTTCATTATTTGTTCCAAGTCTTACCACTCTCTTCCTTTCATGGTACTCCAGAAATCTGGCTCCTGACTTCCAAAACAAACTGTTTCATTTTATCATATCTTTAACCACATTTCTCCTCTGCCTTCAATGCCTCATGCCCACTTTCCCCTCTCACTGCCATCTACCTTGCATATCCTTCAGGACCCAGATCAGCCTTTCAGCTAATCTTCCCTTCTCTACTTATTTTTCCTTGTACACACTGCCAGTGTTCTATTGTGGATACCTATCACACTGTATCACACTGTTTGATAATGATCTTCATCTTGAACTATGTTTTAAACTCCTTAAGGAAAGCTTCATGCTTTATTAGTCTTTGCATCCTTGTGTTTGGCGCAATTCATTTAACAAATGTGCATCATGTGGTTCTCATCAGACACTGTCCACTCAAAGTCTCAGCCCTCATGGAACTGACTATTCTAGTGGGGACATTAGAAAATAGACAAAAATAATATAGGATCATATAGTGCTAAGCACTATAAAGAAAAATAATGGGAGATAAAGGGATGAGACTCAAGTGAAAGAGTAGATTGGGAGAATATTTATTTTACAAGGTCATCAAGAGGGTGTCTTTAAGGAGATGAATATTAACAAAGACCAGAATAAAATGAAGAAATTATGACATACAAAGATCTGGAGAGAGCAATCCATGCAGTGCAACTACCAGATAAACACATTAAGTTAGTGTGTATAGAGGGCAGAGAGAAAAGAAAATGAAGATGAAGAGGTGAGCCAGGGGCTAGATGCTAGAAAGGCCCGTGGACATGTCAAGAACTTTGTCTTGCATTCCGAGTGCGATAGAAACCCATTAGAAGATTTTGAGCTGATTGTGATTTATTGCTGAAAGAGAACACTGACTTCTGACTGGCAAGGAAGAAAGGAGATTGAAAGCAGGGAGAGGAATTAGGAGAAGATGTCTTAAAGTCAAGAGACAATGTAGCCAACAATAGGGCAGTGAGAAGTGAGAGATTCCCTCAAAATTAGTAGCAAAATGTTCAGGGCTTGCTTATGTAGGAAATGAGAGAAAAAGGCTTTTGGCTTGTGACTTGGACAACAAATGATTAGATACAGGGGCCTAAATTTTTTTTGGTGGGGGTAATGTTAGGATTAGAGATTAAGATTTGGGAACCATCTCCATATAGATGATATTTAAAGCCAGGATATTTGCAGGGTTAACATGGGAGAAGAATGTGTAGATAAGAGAAGAGATCCAAGGATGGCAGTGAGAGCAAAAGAATGACACTAGAAAAGGAGGGGACAAATGCAGACACCTGTTTCCTGGAAGACAAATACATTAAGAATCATTCAATTGTCTGACATGTTTCCAGTGTCTTTTGAATTGCATATCTTCCTAGATTTTCTTCTATTCTGGATCTAATCTTCTTTGTTATTTGAAAAACTTGCATCACTTGTTAATAAACCAGTCATTTTTAATTAGAAACAATAAAATTACTATAATATGATTTGTCAGTGCAAGACTCCAGGCATATTAGTTTTTCCTTCGAGAGAAATGTTTTTGTTTATAAGTCCCAGGGGTTCTCCATGCAGTCACAACAAATTGAAAAGTTAAATAATTGTTCAGTTAATATGATCCATCTGAAGAAATAGTCTGGATGATTAAGGAAATAATATTTTCTCCCTCAATAGCAGGGAATTGCTTGTAATTATTCAGACAATTGTCTTTTTTTATGCCTTATTTGAACATGAAGTTACTGTGCATTGACCTCTTGCAAGGGTTTGCTGTCCAAATGTTAGACTCCAGGTTCACTTAAGACTGCATTTACCTCATGGTGTTCCTTTTTTGCTTTGGAATCGCAGAGCAGTATGGCCCCTAGCCACAGCCAGTCTTTCTTCAGAGGGAGCAACACCCAGGAACTTTGATTCTCTTTTAGTGGCTTTAGATTAGTTTCATGGATCCCTTAACTCATTCAAATGCTTTTCTACTTGAATCAATTCAGAGAAGAAATTTTCACAGGTTTCAGTACAAATAAAATTCATTACTAAAGTTGAAAACTAGCCATGCCCCTGAGATGGTGATCAACACCATGCTGGACAGATGTGAATCTGAAGATTCATGAAATCCTTTTGTGAGAGGTCAGACCTGAGACAGCACATATTATTTAATTCTATTGAATAAAGCACCCTCCTGACACTTCACTGGCTGTGTAATTCTCTGATTGCTCTGATAGAAGCATAATTTCTACCACCTGTACATAGCCTGCTGTTTTGCAATCTCTGAGAATACCCATGTCATTAAAAATTCCAAACAAATACATTTCAAAGCATAAATTGCATCCTCACTTAGCTGGAGATCGTGACAGGTTATTACAATTTAATTTTTAAGTGAGTACACAGTGTCCAAGCTATAATTTAAATTTTTTCTTTAATTTGTATGCTTTTCATTTTGCTGCTTTAACAGATATTTTAGTGATGTTTTCTTTCCTGAAATATATAGTAATATCTAAATGTTCTCCTGGACAGTTGGGTATGAGGCAGTATTTCCTCTTCCTGTGTAGAGGGCTTAGTGTGTATGAATGGCGGGGAGGCTATATATGTTTTGAGGTTCTGAACGTTAATTAACATTCACCTCTATAATTCTTTCACAATTATGTGAGAGATGTGAATTAGTGAAAATAAGTCTCAAGTTTGACCGTGAAACTATTCCTTCTTGATAGTGAAAAAGGGATGACTTGTAGTTTTCTGAGATAAATTTGCTCAGGAAATAATTATTTGTTATTTATAAAATGTCGAATTTGTACCTAGTCACATTGCAGAAAAACCACCATAGTGAAAATATTTATCACGAATGACTCCATAGACAGGTTTCAATCTCCAGTCGTATTTTTCAGCTTAAGAATGTGTTATAAATGAAACAATGGAACTATGCTAAAACAATCCTACATGCTTTAAAAATTAGCCACAGAAAAATGTTTATGTCATTAGAGCAAAGATTCCAAGGAGTTTTGAAGGGTAAAAAAAAATGTGCCAACTTTTTTCAGTCTTGTATCCCCCTAAATACACCATATCCTCCTTCCAGGCTTTGCTAGAGGTGGTTAATGACCTCTTTGAAGAACAGACTGACCTAGAGAAAATTGTCAAGAAAATAATGCATCGGGCCCAAACTCTATTGAAATGTGAACGCTGCTCTGTTTTACTTCTGGAGGACATTGAATCACCAGTAAGTTATCTTTTATTCATCATATAGAGTCAAAAACTGACAATAGAATTGGTTGAGTTTATCTGTAGTTAAACTTGTGAAATCCTGAGTGGAACAACATCTTCATGACTGTTCTAACCATAAGGTAACTTGAGAAGTGAGGATTTATTTCCTGTCGATGCATTTTCATTCTTGTTTTGTTCTCACCTTAGAAACATAGACTCTTTAAGCTGAAGGAACCTTAGGGACCCATCCTAGCCCTGTATACTTACAGATGTAGGAAGGTGCTAGGGCTGAATGGGTTACCCAATTTCATACAATTCACTTAGAAGAGAAACTCAAGTGACAGTCTCCCATTCTATTTACCCAATGAGGGACAGGCCCTCAGCATTTCTCAGAATGGATTGCAGTTCAGACAATGCCTTTCAGTCAGACCTTCACAGAGGAGCAGAAAGCAAACAAAAGACCAGAGAAACAGTGCCCTTAGCTCTTGGAGCAGGACAGACTGTGCCCGAACTAGGTGGAGTGAGCAGCCTCAGCTAGACTAAATCCCTGTGGCAGATTTGGCCTTCTGGGTTTCTAAATTCTTTCACACTTTTCTTTGGACCTGTGGATCATGCCCCAGAGCGGACTCATCAGGGAAGGAAGCACCTTTAGCCTTACCACAGAGGCTCCCGCTACTCCACAGGGAAGCATCATGGAGCATAGGGTCTGGCCCTGCAGCACCTTGGTGATTTGTGGCCAGCTATGAGGTTCTGTTCAGCACACTTTGGGAGAAATCTGTTGGACAAAATACACAACAATGCTGAAAATAATGAGCATCATCAGTCTAAGTTCTTGAAAATTAAATGTCTAAACCCTCAGCAGCAATCTAATATCTTTGCTGAGAACTCTCTTCAAAGATCAGGAGTTGTCTAGCAATTAAGAGCTGTTTTAATTCCACAGAGAATGATATTTTACTGTACTTAGAAAAGATTATTTTCTTTGCCTTTAGGTTTGCTTTCCTCAAAGAATAAGAACATGTAGATTAATTTGTAATAAAATACTATAAAACTTAAAACATTGAGTTTATATAAGTATATATACTCTATTTATATATGTAATATTTATTTAGACATGTTTAAAATGTTTAAGAGTGTATCCACAGATTTTTAGCAAAGCTTGGGGTTATTTCTATTTCAGTGAGTGTGGTTTCCATAAGCAACAGTCTTGCAAGTGTATTGTGATTGTGTAGCAGTCAGCTGACCCTCAGGAGACCATGCACGCACATACCCACACACCAGTAATTCATATTTATGGAGAGATTCCAGACACTTTGTGAAGCCTTGAGTTTCTTTAATTCTTACCTGATGAGGTAGGTATTATTATTATGCTATTTTTACAATGAGGAAATAAGACTCAGAGAGTTGAGTAAGTTACTCAAGTCATCCCTACTTTCCAATGGGAAGGGGAAGGAGTGCTCACTGGTATCTGACAGGCTGCAGGGAATCCCCACTAAGCAAAGGCAGAAAGCAACAGCACTTGGGACCTCAGCTGTCAGGATTCTCCAAACCACTCCCAGGTCCCTAGAAGAGAAAGTGACTTGGAGGGGACAAGCTGGAGTCTGACAAGGGCAAACTCATTGCTTGCTAGTTTGGTTGTAAACAAACATGCAAGTAATTTATACCAGGTGAGGGTGGTCATTCTTTCTATCTTGTTAATTTTCCAAACTTGGACTCTTTTTGTAGTGTGGTTCAGCTCTTTGGCAAATCAAACAGAAAGTTATAGAAAGAAGATGGAAACTGATATTGAAGGTGGGGGGGTGGAGCTGGAGGGAATAGCAGGGACAGTAATGTCTTCATGATACAAAGTAGGACGAGGAGGGGCAAAAACACCAATGAGACAGAGTAGGTAGAATGAGCAATAAAGGTGATGGCATATTGCTGAAAGTTCAAACAGCTGTTTTCGTTGTCGTTGCTGAACACTCTAAGACTACAGGTGGGGCTGGAGCAAAAAATGCTGGGCCACTCCTCATCATTTCTTGTCTCTTCTCACCTCTCCCTATCAAAATGAGGATGAATTTCTCTAATCAAGAGAGTCACAGTCGGGGGGTAAAAGTGAACCCATGAACCCTCATGAAAAAAACAAAATAATCAACAGACAGACAAAAAACAAGGGGAGATCATTCTGCTTGGTATTGCTTTAGAACTGTGAGGATTCCTTTTCTGGGAGGAGGGCACGTCTACTGCCAGGAAGGTGGTGGAGAAGTTTGGCTGGGAGTATGTTTATGTGGCATGACCATGTGGAAGCCCATCAGTGCTGTAATTTTCCTTTAACACACTTCTCACCACGATTTTCTCAAGTCTTCGGACTTGTAGTGCTGCTGCTGTTTGCATCACCCAGTTGTTAGGTTGAAGTTATGGGAAGAATGCAAGGCACAGTCACACCATGAACAGGATAAGCAGCCAGGCTGAACAGGAAAACAGGTACCAAAATCGGGTATGGCAAAAGGATGTCAGCAACCAGAAAATTGTGCAGAGACAAAGTTCTTTGACTGGATTGTTCCTCCTTTCCCATCTCAGAATAGACAGAGTGATATTAAAAATCTTTGTCCTCTAGATGTAACAAGCACTGGGAACAACTACCACTGAGGAGACCCAAGCAACATCGCAGAAACATGATTTGATTTGATTTGACTTGATTGACAAAGAGCAGACCTAGATAGATTTTTATTCTTTCAAAGATGAGAATTACATCAAACTCAGGAAGAAATCGCTAAATTCAGGCCATTTGAGTTTACAAACAGACCTTAAAAGTGAACAGCAGTATATTGTAAAAAAAACTAAATTTTTCATTTGCAAAGCCAAGATTTTCAAGGCTTAAGGGAATCAGAGCCAAAGTTATAATGAAAGGCAGGAGAGTGGAAAGAGACTAGATGAAGCCTTAGACTGCCTTACTCTTGGATTGCTCAGAATAAGTGGGTAGAATAATACATTTGGTATTCCTAACATTGTCCCAGACTCAAGTCCCCATTCAGTGGTGGCATTTGTGATGGTGGGATGTGTGTATGTAGGAGTCCAGGGGAGAGGGAGAATGAAAGCACCCTGAGACACCATCACTGGAAAAAAAGATGTGAGGTAGCAGTGTCAGGGAAGCCAAGGGTAATGAGTGCCTGACAGTTTTTCCAAAGTCCCAGAGGAGCATGAGGCACAAGTAAAATTTCCCCGTTGCCTGACAGAAGTTAACAGGAAGACTAGGATCTGAAGCACTTGCTTATCAGGATGAAGGAGTCACAGTCCTCTGGCTCACAACCCAGACCTAGAGGTGCTGTGGGTGATTAAGTATTCCAGCATTTGTGATGACTACACCGAGGCCTGGGAGGCTGCCTTATCCCTTAGCAGGGGCCAACCTGAATGGGAGGATCTCTGTAGAGCACCCAGGAAATTGTAGGTCATGCTAGTGAAAGTTCTAGCACTCGATGACTTTAAATTTGAAATAAATGAGAAAAGCTGAAGTTGCTGCATTTATCTATAGCATTCTAATCTGTCTTCTGTCACCAAGCAGAGGTTCAAGAAGAGATTTAGTTGTGTTATAGAAAAATAATTTATTTTTGTATAACTGTATCTGTGGGCTTTGAAATTTACAAATTATATTCTCCAATTAGTCACTCACCTTGTATTTGATTCACATATGTGACAAAGGAAACCTTGGGAATAAGATAGATAGGAAGAATGATGGATTATTCTGTAGGTGCTTTGGAAGCAAATGTCTGGCAATTTGGAAAAATACAAAAAGCTAGATTCCTACTTCATACCTGTTATAATTTTATAGAAAGCCAAATTATGACTGTAATGTAAATATAAAATAAATGCAGGTTAAAGGTTATTTTTTTTAACTCAGTTTATGAGGAAACCAACGTAATGCTAAAACCAGTCTAAGCAGCACTTGAGAAGTCAGATACTTGAGCTGAATGTGGTGGTTTACACCTGTAATCCTGGCTCCTGGAGAGGCAGAGGCAGGAAGATCTCAAGTTTGAGGCCAAGCTGGACAAAGTTAGCAGTACTCTATCTCAGAAACAAAATTTAAAGAAAAACAAAAGGTTGTGTGTGGGGGCAGGGGTTGGCTCATGAGGTAAAGTACTTGCCTAGCATGTGCAAGACCCTGGGTTCAATCCCCAGTACTGTTGGGAAGAAAAAGCTGGTTAGAGACAAAACTAGACTACAAACTGTTCCCTTGAGGTTATCTTTTCCATTGGAGAGAAATTATTTGTATGTCAGAGAAAAGAGTTACAGATTATTATGTTACAGATTATTGTACATCCAGAGTCTTTTATCAGTAGTAACTAGTGAGTGGAGCTAG
Organism: Castor canadensis; assembly: GCF_047511655.1. Classification (NCBI taxonomy): domain Eukaryota; kingdom Metazoa; phylum Chordata; class Mammalia; order Rodentia; family Castoridae; genus Castor; species Castor canadensis. The sequence continues at coordinate 130,389,990 of NC_133389.1, read as the reverse complement.
GCATATTTCTTAGATCGGAAGTCTGCACATTTTTTCTGTAAATGTCCAGAAAATAAGTGTTTTGGGCTTCCCAGGTCATACAGTTTCTGGTGCAGCTACTCAACTCTTGCCACATAGCAAGAAAGCAGTAATAGACTAAAGATAAAGAATGAGTGTAGCTATGTCCCTATAAAACTTTATTTACAAAAATAGATGGGGGCCAAATTTGGCTTTCAAGTAATAGTTTATAAATTATCACCCCCATCACCCTAGGTAATCACCCCCCAATTATTCATTTAAAAATTAATACCATAAGAAAAAATGTGAAAAATCTAGAGAGAGCATGCACCAGAAAAATTGGTAACAGTTACCATGAAATGAAATTAAAGATAGTGTGATCTTTCAGGAAAAGTAAAAGTGTTCTTAATAAAGATGCACAAGACCTCAAAGAATAATAATAAGTAGTAAAAACTTAGTTGGTAGAACTTGGAAAGAGACAGAAGAAAATATGCACCCACACAGAAATGGATAGAACATTTTTTAAAAAGAATGAAAAGAAAGGAAAGTCACTTCTAAAATGCTTTCAGGGACATGGGGAGTAAGATTGGAAATGAAATGGAAAATTATATATTATAAAGAGATAAGAGAGAGTGATAAGAATGGAGTCAGAATAAAAGAAGTTCAAAATAAGGATAATTGGTGTCTCTGAAAAGAACATGGCAAATGGAACAGGAAAAAGCATTCAAAATTACAACATGGGAACATTTTATTGAAATAAAGTCAAAGTTGGATTTATAGACAAAGAACACACCATTTCAGGAAAAGTTGATATTGCTTAGCACTGAAACACATTTGATGTTAATGGACTTCAAAGATAAAGAAAAAAAATTCTATGGGCATCTAGGCAAAAACAAAACAAAACAAAACAAACTCAACTCACCTAATTAGAAGGAAATTCACTCTGATAGTTGATTTCTTAGCAAGACTCTTCAGTGCTAGAAAATAATGGAGCAATATCTACAAATTCCTCAGGGAGGAAAAATATGACCCTGTAATTTAAAATCCAACCAAATTCATCTTTAGTTATTTAAGCCACAGATAGATATTTTCAAATATGCAAAAAAGAGTGTGGGAAATATAGTCCCAATAAACCCATTCTGAAAAACATGAGAGGTTGAAATTTAGCCATGCAGGTGATACATGAAATCAGATAAAAGTAAGACTGCTATTGAGCATTGAATATATTTAAGTGTAGAATGAAGGCTAAAAAACAGTGGGGGAATATGCTTATAGAAATAAATGTAACCTTATGTTATAAACCATAACAGTGGTGCTGGTTCCCCAAGTCTCCCAGTTCCCCAGAGGCAACAGGCACGTGTGTGCTTGCATACTCAGTGGGTTCTGTTACACAAGAGGAGCACTTTCCATGAAGCATGGATTCCTACTGAGTAGAATCAAACCTGGTGGTTGTCTGGGGAGAGACGTCATGTCACCTCTCAAGTTTGCTCACTGCAAATAAAATTCGGAGAAGTGAACTGGGTGAAGAGAGGACAGGGCCTTGCAGTCTAACATACAAAGGATCGTGTACTACAGGCTTGTGCCAATTGCCTCTCAACAGGTGTCTTTGGTTTTGTGGGTTATTTTAGTTTAAGTGTGTCAAATTTATCAATTTCCTTTTTGATTTGCGCTTTCGGGATTTTGTAATAAAAATATTCAGCTCAAGTTATAATGGTGTCTAGGTAGGTAAGTAGGTAGACAGATAAGATAGATAAGATAGACAGATGCTCTTTTATAAACATCTGGAATTAGTTTTTGTGAATAGTGAAAAACTGTATTACGCGAGTACTGTATCTATATCTAGATCTATAAAGCTGATTGTCTTAGAACTGGCTTTCTTTACTTTGTATTGCTACTTCTATACTATCACAAGTGCCCATGTACACCTGTCTCTGTTTCTGAGCTCACTGTTTTGTGCTATGGGTCTATTTGTCTGTTTCTGCCACAATATTACACTTTCTCAATTTTTATAATTTCAAAGTACAGTTTAGCATCTGATAAGACAAGTCTTCAATGTTGCTCACCTTTAAAATTGTTGTATAATCATGTCCCAGGAAAGAAAAGAAACTTCTTTACATACCTTTCCTTTTCACATGCGGGAAAGTATTCTCTAAAGGGGTTTGTCTAGCCAAGTGTCCCTATGACCCAAGAATGTTATCAAATCATTTATACTCTTAATATCTATCTGTTCTTCATCTATCATTTTCTGATACAAGTGGGTCCAAGTGTTTAATCATTATCTCCTAGTCCAATTATGTAGGTCATTGATATAGTTGTCTATATTTAGCATGTGTGTTTGCACTTGAAATTGCACCTTATTCTGTTTGTTTGTGCCATTGTTTCCTTTCTTTCTTGCCCTGTTCCTTGCCTGTCTTTGCACAGCTCCCTGGCCCCTAATTTAAAACCAGGGCTTCTAGTGGCAGCTCAGTCTCCTACAGTGTGGCAATATTACACCAAGCCAGTGGTAGGTTGGTTCCGGGGGCTGAAGCTGGGTCACCTGTCTCAAGAGAACACTTTCAGTCTTGAGTTCCCAGGAAGAAGATGACATTCCAATCATCCTTGTCTGCCTGTTTCTGGACCTGGAGTACAGAGGCCATGCCTTTAAGCTTTCTCTTTAGAGACTGTTTTTCAAAACCTCCCTTCTCTTTCCTCTCTTTCTGGTTTTCTCTTTCAGTATTTTATTAATGTTTGTTCTAGTTTTGGAAAAGACTGTATGTGTGAAACCAGGAGCTTATAGCACCATCTTTACTGGCATTCCATGAACTACTTTAAAATTTTAAAAAACAACAAAACAGTATCATTCCATAAATAAATACTCCTGCCTCCAAAATAGAATCATTCCTGTCTCTGTCTCTGTCTCTGTCTCTCTCTCTCTCTTTCTCTCTTTTGTGATTCTGATACTTTTTAAAAGCTGGTTATTACAAGTATATGATATTTTATCACCTCTGCACATTTGATGGGGAAAGGGAGAAACAAATTTAAATCTAACTGAAGAAATTTTGATTTGCCAGGATCTTAACTCATTGCTGAGTGCATGCATTCATGGTCTCCAGGCATTCAGGTGTAAATTGCCCAGTTTACTGAGGGGATGCTACAAATAGAAATGAGAAATGACTTTCTAGCCCTTTCTCCTGCCAAATTTAATATTTCACTCCTTTGGTTCTTTTGAGTGTTTTGGTAAATTGATTTTAAGTGACTTTGTCAATGGCATTTTCTATTAGACTGAGAAAAAAAGCTTAGCTGGCTGCTGCTGTCAACATCAGGAAATATTTAGTCCTTTGAACTGAACATTCCCTGCTTAATGTAATTCCACTCCATGAACCTGTCTAAGCAATTCCTATCACCTCTTTTAGTTTCTTTCCAGCTCATGTATTCACTATTATCTTTATTTCTTTAGTGCTTAGCAAGGAAAAACCAATGTAAACATTTCAGTCTTGGGTCCTGAGGCACTACCTTAGCTCTAGCATTTTCAAGTGTTCTCTTTCCATGGATCATCCTGATGGCTGGCAGCTATTTCTTGTCCAGCCTCTATGAAGTGCTTTGCAGCTAAGCTTATGAAAACAAGACTAGTAGTGGAGCTCGTTTTCTAAATGAAGCACAGCTTGCTGTGTATACTGATTTTTTAATAGGTTCCTTAATCTTGGCCTTTTTGTAAATATACATATAATTAAACAATGACTAGATGGTCCCCCTGGATCCTAGATTTGTGGAATAAGATGGGGTGAGTGCTTTTTGGGTGTTCTGAACCAGCCTGGAATTCAACCCCTTCCCTTCTAATTGGATCATAAATACTGCTTCAGGCTTTCCTCTTCATATCACTTTCTTTCTATTTCTCTACCTTGCTTTCTTAATTTTCTTTCTTCCTATAAGAAAGAGAACCTGAATTCTATTTGTTTTTGTTCCAAGTATTTTTCTAGTGCAAAATAGAAGATATCTTTAAAAAAAAAAACCTCTGATTATCCATACAAGCATCGTTACATGTAGACACACACACACATCCTTAATATATCATATTATATATTCATATATTATGTCTAATGTGTCACCCATTCCACTACAGAGCTACTTCAACTTACCTTATTAATATCTACTTTATTCTGAGACAAGGTCTTACTATATAGCTCAGTCTGGCCTCAAACTTTCAATCCTTCTGAGTCAGCCTCCCAAGTGCTGTATTATAGATGTAATTCCAGTAATATATTGTATGTCAATATATTAATTCAATTCACATCATGATCACTTATATGTGTTAAACCCCAATCCCTACTGGTCCTCTCTACCACACTCTGTCCCAAATTTATACCTTTTCTGATATTTTCTACTGCAGTTAGTAGAATCATCATTATGTAGTAAGTAACTCAAGTTGAAAATCACAATGTGGTTCTAAGTCTTTCTCACATCTACATTCACTGGTCTCTACATCCCGTTGCTTCTGTATTCAAACATCATTTTTAGCCCTCCTTCTCATCCCTCTACCACTGTCTTTCCTTTGTCTTTACTAATCCCTCACCAGAGCATTTCCTTCTGATTCATTTCTTTGCTTGCAAATAGGGAATTCTTTCTTTCAGTCAATTCTTTTTTTATTATTTTCTAGAAAGAGTTTATTTATTTGTTAATTTATTGTTCTGTTTATCTTTCTAAACATGCACCTGCCTCTCCTGTGCTTCAGAATGTTTGGTAACTATTGTCTAGATAATGAAGTTCATACTGCCTAATATTCAAGGCCCATCACTTCTACTCCTAGGTTAACTTTTGGTTTTTCCTTCTGGTCCTCAGCCTTGTATTCCCTTCTTCCACACCCACTTGTGGCCAGCCTATAATGTGTTTGCCTCTGTATCTTGGCACGTATTGTCCTATAAAAGACAAAATGCACTAGACAATGAAGGAGATAGTTGTATCTCCTATTGCATTGGGGAGAACATTCATTAATGAGAAACATCTCTAAGAAAAGGGATGGTGCTTGGGATTGTAGAGAAGCATGAGGACAGGGAATTACCTGCATCATTCAGGAGCTGTAGGAGTCATGAGGATGGAGTCAGGTTTAATTTTGGATCGTGCTTGGGCAGGGAGGTCCTTTGAACATAGCCAACTCTGGAACACTGGTAGGAGAATTTCTTTATCTTTACTGTCTTTGGGGAGCACAGGGCTTGGTAAAGTTTAACATTCTCAACTCTGTGTTGGCTATTGTCTGCAAACCCCTCTCCCCCTCCCATCTATTGGTTTTTCTTCATTTGGCTCAGTGCCTTTAAAAGCTGATCTCTCTCTCTCTCTCTCTCTCTCTCTCTCTCTCTCTCTCTTTCTCTCTCATTTTCTGAGACAGGGTCTTGCTATGTAGCTCTGGCATTGAACTCTTGACCCTCTTGCCTTCACCTCCCTGGTGCTGGTATTATATGTGTGCACTACCTTGCCCTGCTTTTGAAGGCTGATCTCTACACTCCACATTACTTGAGCTATCTGTCCTCTGGCTTCCAGCTGATTTTCACAAACAAGAAAGAATATTTAAGGGAGGGATGAAGGTGTCAGTGCTTTCCTAGTTCATTTTTTGCCAGTTCCAGTGGTGTCTGAAATCTTCCAAGTTTCTTTCCACAGTTTTCAATTCCTCCAGGACAGCAATAATACCACTTCCTTCTTTCTGCCCTCCCTGTCTTGTGTCACCATGGACTTGAGGGAGTTGACTGATTTTCAAAGTTGCTAGTCACTGGGTGCTTGACCATTCCTTATTGTTTGTTTTCACATGACTCACACTCCTACAATTAGTCTCTTTATTGAATTACGTTCAGTTAAACTCTTTTGAATGTTCTGTTTCCTGCCATAACTCACTGATTTAGTCTTTCAACCTAAGCGTGCCTGTTCATCAGTTCACATGAAGACCTAAATATCTTCTCTTGGATGCTGGCAGCATTGTCAACATGTATGGTGGTGAAATTATACATTTGTGAACTGCTTTCCCCTCTCTACTGTACTAGGTTTTAAGTTCTATAAGGATGAGATATTTATATCTCTTGGTATTTCCCAAGCTTATTACAGTGCTGAGTACACTATTTGACAATTGTTGATGAAGTGAACAAATGATTTGAGTAAATTACAAATTATCAAGAGGGATGGTAGTGGATGAATATTTAATTTGTTCATTCTTTTGCCCTTTTGAAAAGTTCTCTAATGGGAAAATAAAGATTCAGAAAATATTTTAAGAATTGGTGATTATTTAGTAGGTAGTTTTTTATTTGGTGGCAGGAATATCTACGTGAGCATAGTTTTTGTTTTTTTAAGTTGTTTTCAAATGAAAAGAACAGAGAGAAACCAGAGTAACTAGCACTTGATAAATATCCAGATCAAAGACTTCTGTCCATGGAGCTTTTCCAGAGTACAAGCAGGAGATGTTTTGTTTACTTTAGTTGGCATGTGCAGTGTTTCCCCAGGGTGCCATCACCAGGGCCAATCAACAGGAGAGGAGCTTGGAACCACTTGCTCAGTTTCACTGATCTATAAACCACTCCTGAGAGTTCCCTTGTACAAGTGTATGCACTTATTTACTTAATCCCTCTTCACTTAGTGCAGATATAATAAAACCAGAATTTTAGATTTAGATAGTACATTTTTTAAAATTAGCGGAACTGAGAATCATAGAATTGGTCCAAGTCAGGAATAAAAATGAATTCTATTCTCTTTTATTTATACATTCACCTATTTCTTCTTGGTTGTTATTCCTGTGATGTCATAATGTCATTCTATATACCCCATCAAATTATATCAAAAATATTATAGGTATTTTTGTTGTTTCATTTTTTAGTCCAGATATTTGACCATAAACAACTTTATACTTTAATGAATCTTTTCTTCCTTCCTTCCTTCCTTTCTCCTTCCATTCTTTCCCCTTCCTTCCCTCTTTCCCTCCTCCCTCCTTCTTTCCTTCCTTCCTTCCTTTCTCTTCTTTCTTTTTTTTTTTTTGAGATATGTTTTTACTTTGCAGCCCAAGGTGGCCTGAAACTCATGATCCTCCTGCCTCAGCCTCCTCAGTGCTTGGATTGCAGGTGTGTGACACCATACCAGGCTAAATGCATTACATTTTTAATACATTCTTAACAATGTACATATATACTGATGCTTTAAGGAGCACCCACACTCCTCCTAGCCTAGAATTTACTTTTCAAAGAAACTTTCTTTTGGGGGTTGGGGTGAGGGGAGAATACTGGGTATCAAAGCCAAGGCCTCTCACATGCTAGGCAAGTGCTCTTCCATTTGGGCTATGCCCCCAGCCCTTTTGTTTTTGAGATAAGGCCGCAATAATTTTGTCTGGACTGGCCTGAAATTTGTGATCCTCCTGTCCTGCCTCCTCAGTAACTAGAATTACAGGCATGCACCACCACTCCTAGCTCAAAAAAAAAAAAAAAACAACTTGAGAATGAAAGAAGGCACTCTAAATAATTGCCCCAGGTTGACAAGCTTAATTAAAGGGGGTCTGTCCCACAATAACTGGGATATATGCCTGTCTTCAAGCATACCACTTGCCTTAGTGGTATATTTCTATCTGTAATGTAATGTGTGATATTTTGGAGTAAAAGATTATGACTCTAAGAATCTCCTTTTTAATTACATGGGAGTATTAATATATAAATCTATCATCAATCTTTAACAATTTAGAAGAAAATATTTAGTTAACCTGGCCCAGGGATGACAAGAGATTGGCAATTTTTTTCTCTAGAAAGATCCAGCTAGTAAATATTTTAGGTTTTGTGGCCCATATGTTATTAGTTGCAGCTACTCAACTCTACTGTTATAGTGGAAAGCAGCTGTAGACAATGCTTACATTAATGTGTATAGCTCTGTTTTATGGATTTGACCCATGGGCTGTCCTTTGCCCACTTCTGATCTAGAGAACTGGGAGGCAGGCAGATGAATTTACATCTCCAGAATTGTGCTACTTCTCAACTGTTCATCTTGCTGTCATTAACAAGGGCTAAGAAACACACATAAATTGTGCTGCCCAATAATCTGGGGAGGCCAGGAGACAATTTGATGGTGAGCAAAATCTCAGGTTTCCTCTCAATGAGAGAAACTATAAAGAGATCCCACTGGTAGTCCTGGGTTCCTGAATATATGGTTCAGACTTGGATTTGAGTGACAGTCTCAGACTCACCCTAGCATGGATCTGAAGGCTTCAAAGTCAGATGAACTGGATCCAGACTTTCTTCATATATACTGTGATCCCGGGCTGATACTCCACTACTGCCTTGGTCTTCTCTGGCTTAGTCTCAGCAGTGATTTTGTCCTCAACAGCTTTATTGTTCTGCTTATTTTATTACTTCCTCAATTGGACTCAAGCCTGCTTCTCTTTTATTCTAAGACAGTTTGCCATCAGCTGTAAGCCTTTAAATGCTGGACTTCTCTCTCCCCCTCCACCTTTTTCCATATCTCTAAATAGTACTTTTTTATATAACTTAATGTCCCATAAATGCTTTGCTCAATTATAATTAGTTTTATGAAGTGAATTTATATTATTTCATTTCTAAAAATATTGTATACATGTTTATACATTTTTCAAGTATGTAAGTACTTCATCTTCTATATTTCTATTCAAGTTACTACCAAAAGAATTTAAAGCACTTTTGAGCAAACATGTAAAAAAATTGCTAAATGAATATTTTGAGTGTATATTATGTGCTAAATACATAACAGCTTGAAAGGTAAAATTTCAAAAGGGGGGAGGAGAAAGCAAATTTTGTAAGCAAAACCAAACCAACAAGTTCAAAATCAAATTACCTTGCATAAAGTTAAAACTTTGAACCTATAGCTTTGCTCTGAGCATCTCAATACCAAAAAAAGAAAGAAATTTTATGGGGTTTATAATTCTCTTGACCTAGAAAAAGGAATCACATCAACTAATCAAGAAAATTTCTGACCCTGCATTTTAAATTTTTTCTCCTTTAAAATATTGTCTGAGTAAAGATTCTCCCAGACACACATATATTTTCTTCCCTCTCCCCCTGAGAAAGAGAGATAGAGATTTTATAAGAATTGGACCATGTGATTATGAAGACTGAGAAGTCCCACAATCTGCTGTTTTCAAGCTGAAGAACCAGGAAAGCTGGTGATGTAATTCATTCTGAGTCCAGGAACCAAGGTAGTCAATGGTCTAAGTCCTAGTCTGACTCCAAAGACCAGAGAACCAGGAATGCCAATGTTTGAGGGCAGGAGAAGATGAACACCTAGCTCAAACAGAGAGCAAATTCAGTCTTCCTCTTCCTTTCCATTCTGTCAAAACCGTCACTGGATTGGTTGATGCCTACCCTTATTGGTGACAGTGATCTTCTTTATTCATCCTATAGACTCAAATGCTAATCTTTTTCAGAAACAGTCTCACAGACACACCTAGAAATAATGCTTTACCAGTTATCTGGGCATTCCTTAGCCTAGATGAGTTGATATATGAAATTAATCATCACAAATGTCAAGTCTTTGAAGGTTAGATGTCTCATTTATCATTTCTCTGGTATCTCCTTATACCATCTAGTGCCTGATACACACTGGACAATCAATATTTAACCAAAGTCCAGCCAGCATTAGTATTTGATTTACCTCACTTTTTCTTCTAAAGTCACATGAACCTAAGAATTATCATATAAGTCTAAAGTTAGGGAGTACAATCTATAATATTGCCTTGATTTCTGATACCAATTACAAGTTTGGGGTGCCCAAGAATACACTCAGGCTCAATAGCTTGTGATTTGAAGAACTTAGTGAGAGCTATTATGCTTACTCTTACAGTTTGCCACAGGAAAGGATAAAAGGATATAGATTAGGATAGCTATGGCAAATGTTTAAGAAAGTTCTAAACGTGGGACTTGCAGTTGCCCTCTACCCATGAAGTCATGGGCAGTGAGAACTCCTGACAGTGATATGTGCTAATACACATGAAGTTTTGCCAACCAAGGCCTGATCTTTTGTGTCTACAGTCTTTGTTAGGACTTGATCACAAAAAACTAATTGGCCACTCTTCATGGCTGATCTGTGTCCCTGTTCCTCTAGAAGTCAGCTGATACCATGTGACCCAAAATCTTCCAGCTTAAATCACATTGTTTGTGTGGCTCAAAGTCACTATTTTTCTAAATCATGTTGTTACTATCTGGCTGTCCTAAGGCCCCCAAGTAAACAGACTCATTTGTCAGGCAGGACATTCTAGGAATTTAGCAATTCCCACCCAAGAGCCAAGGGCAAAGGCCAGATCTCTCTTTGGGAAAAGTTAAATTCTTTGCTACACACAAAGTCAACACATCGTGAATCCAGTGTCTGACTTTAATCACAACAGCGTGGGCTGGGGGACACAAAGGGTACTCTCCATGAGCTGGCGCTACTGAAGTTGAAAGACACATAATCCTTGACTTCCCTTTATTCATTAAACATGTATTCAGAACACTAAACAAAGCAAAACATTACATTTTGACCCTATTTAACTTTTAAACAAAGTGGTTTTTACATTTGGTAGTTTTTGGGGTTTTTTTGTTTGTTTGTTTGCTTTTAACTTATGTTTTAGGATGCATTTATTATTATTATTATTAATTTATTGACATATGCATACATTGTTTGGGTCATTTCTCCCCCTCGTCCCCTACCTCCACCCTTCCCACGCCTCGCTTCCAGGCAGAACCTGTTCTGTGCTTTTCTCCAGTTCTGTTGAAGAGTAGAAATAAGCAATAATAAGAAAGACATAGTGTTCTTGCTAGTTGAGATAAGGACAGCTGTACAAAGAGATTCCTAGCATTGCTTTCATGTACAAATATGTTACAACCCAAGTTGATTTATCTCTAACTGATCTTTACACTGTTTCCTGATCCCCATCTCGTGTTGAACTCTGTTGCTTTAAGGTTTCTGTATTAATTCCTCTGGAGTGGGGACATCAAATGCTTTCATGTTTTGGGGTTTCTATCTAACCACATACCTCCCATATACGTTCTCCCCTTGTCATGTAACCCACGTCCTACAAAATTGCTGTATTAGACCTAGAACTAAAGACTGTATATGAGGGAGAACATACGATTTTTGGTCTTCTGAGTCTGGCTAACCTCGCTCAGAATGATGTTTTCCAGTTCCATCCATTTACTTGCAAATGATAATATTTCATTCTTCTTCATGACTGGGTAGAATTCCATTGTGTATAAATACCACATTTTCTTGATCCATTTGTCAGCAATGGGGCATCTTGGTTGTTTCCATAACTTGACTATTGTGAATAGTGCTGCAATAAACATGGGTGTGCAGGTGCCTTTGTAGTAATCTGTGTCCCATTCCTTTGGGTATATCCTTAGGAATGGGATTGCTGGAGCATATGGCAGATCTATGTTTAGATTTTTAAGAAGCCTCCAAATTTTTTTCCAGAGTGGTTGCACCAGCTTGCATTCCCATCAGCAGTGTAAAAGTGTTCCTTTTTCCCCATATCTTCACCAACACCTGTTGTTAGTGGTGTTTTTGATGGTGGCTATTCTAACAGGGGTGAGGTGGAATCTTAGTGTGGTTTTGATTTGCATTTCCTTTATGGCTAGAGATGGTGAGCATTTTTTCATGTGTTTTTTGGCTATTTGAATTTCTTCTTTTGAGAAAGTTTTATTTAGTTCAGTTGTCCATTTCTTAATTTGTTCATTGATTTTGGGAGAGTTTAGTTTCTTAAGTTCCCTGTATATTCTGGTTATCAGTCTCTTGTCTGATGTATAGCTAGTAAATATTTTTTCCCACTCTGTGGGTGGTCTCCTTAGTTTAGAGACCATTTCTTTTGTTGTGCAGAAGCTTTTTAATTTTATAAAGTCCCATTTGTCCATTCTTTCTCTTAGTTGCTGGGCTGCTGGGGTTCTGTTGAGGAAGTCCTTGTCTATACCAATTAGTTCCAGAGTATTTCCTGCTCCTTCCTGTACTGACTTCAGAGGAGTCTGATATTAAGGTCTGTGATCCATTTTGAGTCAATACTGGTACAGGGTGATAGACATGGATCTAGTTTCAGTTTCTTGCAGATGGGTAACCACTTTTCCCAGCAACATTTGTTGAAGAGGCTGTCTTCTCTCCATCATATATTTTTGGCCCCTTTGTCAAAAATGAGGTGGGTATAGTTGTGTGGGTTCATATCTGGGTCCTCTATTCTGTTCTTCTGGTCTTCATGTCTGTTTTTATGCCAGTACCATGCTGTTTTTATTACTATTGCTTTGTAATATAGTTTGAAGTTGGGTATTGTGATACCACCAGCATTGCTCTTTTTGCTGAGTATTGTCTTGGTTATTCGCGGTTTCTTGTGTCATATATAGCTTTTATAATGTTGAGGAACTTTCCTTCTATTCCTTGTTTTCTTAGAGCTTTTATCATGAAATGGTGTTGGATCTTGTCAAAGGCTTTTTCTGCATCTATTGAGATGATCAAGTGGTTTTTGTCTTTGCTTCCATTGATGTGCTATATTACATTTATAGATTTGCATATGTTGAACCACTCCTGCATCCCTGGGACTTGGCCGTGGTATATGATCTTTCTGATGTGTTGCTGGATTCGGTTTGCCATTATTATTTTGAGGAATTTTGCATTGATATTCATTAAGGAAATTGGTCTATAATTCTCCTTTTTGGAGATGTCTTTATCTGGTTTTGGGATAAGAGTAATATTTGCTTCATAAAACGAGTTAGGCAGTGTTCCTTCCCTTTCTATTTCATGGAACAGTTTAAGGAGGGTTGGTGTTAGTTCTTCTTTAAATGTCTGATAGAATTCAGCAGAGAATCCATCAGGTCCTGAGCTTTTCTTTTTTGGGAGACTCTTAACTGCTGCTTCAATTTCATTTTGTGTTATAGATCTATTCAGGTGATTAATTTCCTCTTTGTTCAGTTTTGGATGATTGTAAGTATCTAGAAATCTGTCCATTTCTTCAAAATTTTCAAGTTTATTAGAGTATGGGCCCTCAAAGTAGTCTCTGATGATTTCCTGGATTTCCATGGTGTTTGTTGTTATCTCCTCTTTTGCATTTTTGATTTTACTGATTTGAGTTTTTTCTTTCCTTATTTTAGTCAGGTTTGCTAGGGGTCTGTCAATCTTATTTATTTTTTTCAAAGAACCAGCTTATTGTTTCATTAATTCTTTGTATGTTTTTTGTTTGTTTGTTTGTTTCTATTTCATTGATTTCAGCCCTTATTTTAATTATTTCCCTCCTTCTGCTTGTTTTGGAGTTTGCTTGTTCTTATTTTTTTAGGAGTTTGAGTTGTAGTATTAGATCATTGATTTGAGATCTTTCTGACCTTTTAATATATGCAGTCATGGCTATAAGCATTCCTCTTAGGACAGCCTTTGCTGTGTCCCATAGGTTCTGGTAGGTGGTGTTTTCATTTTCATTAACTTCCAGGATCCTTTTAATTTCCTCTTTTACTTCATCAATGACCCACTGGTCATTGAGCAATGTGTTGTTCAGCTTCCAATTGTTTGCATGTTTTTTACTGCTGTTTTTGTTGTTGATTTCTAGTTTTAATGCATTGTGGTCAAATGGAATGCATAGGATTATTTCTATTTTCTTATATTTGCTGAGGCTTGCTTTGTGCCCTAAGATATGATCAATTTTGGAGAAGGTTCCATGATCTGCAGAGAAGAATGTATATTGTGCAGCAGTTGGATGAAATATTCTGTAGATGTCAGCTAGGTCCATTTGGTCTATGGTGTGATTTCAATCTAGGATTTCTTTATTGATTTTTTGTTTGGATACCTATCTATTGGTGATAGGGGATATTAAGATCTCCCACTTTCATTGTGTTGGAGTTTATATATATTTTTAGTCCTTCAGAGTATGTTTGATGAAATTGGGAGCGTTGATGTTTGGTGAATATAGGTTGAAAATTGTTATTCCCTTTTGGTGTATTTCTCCTTTTATTAGTATAGAGTGTCCTTCTTTATCTCATTTAATCAATGTAAATTTGAAGTCTACTTTTTCTGAGATAAGTATGGCTACCCCTGCCTGTTTACGGGGGCCATTGGCTTGGTAAATCTTCTTCCAGCCTTTCACTCTCAGCCAGTGCTTGTTTCTGTCAATGAGGTGGGTCTCCTGTAGGCAGAAGATTGTTGGATCTTCCTTTTTAATCCAGTTTGCCAATCAGTGTCTTTTGATAGGGGAATTAAGTCCATTATTGTTTAGTTATAATATTGATAGGTATGTGGTGATCCCTGTCATGTAGTTGTCTTTGTTGTTTAAGGGTTTGGTTGTGTGTAGCTGAATCAATGTTAATCTCTACTTTCTCGCCTTTTCTTCTCCTGAGGTTTGGTATTGACTGCCCTTTCATGGTTTTGTTTGCTTTCACTTTCTGTGTGCAGAATTCCTTGGAGAATCTTTTGTAGTGGTGACTTGGTGGTCATATATTGTTTTAGTTTCTGCTTATTATGAAAGACTTTTATTGCTCCATCTATTTTGAATGATAGTTTCTTAGGGTCGAATTTATTTTCATTTAGTTCCCGGAAGACCTCACTCCATGTTCTTCTTGCTTTGAAGGTTTCCATGGAGAAATCTGGTGTGATTTTGATGGGTTTACCTTTGTATGTTATTTATTTTTTCTCTCTTATTGCCTTCAATATTCTTTCTCTATTTTCTGTGCTTTTTCATTAATAATATGTTGTGGGGTAGTTCGATTTTGGTCAAGTCTGTTTGGTGTTCTGGAGGCCTCCTGTACTTTGATGGACATAGTTTTCTTTAGATTTGGGAAATTTTCTGTTATTATTTTGTTGAATATATTATGCATTCCTTTTGCTTGCACCTCTTCTCCTTCTTCAATATCCATGATTCTCAGGTTTGGTCTTTTAATGGAGTCAGTGCATTCTTCCATATTCCTTTAACAGGTCTTGAGTTGTTTAACTAATAGTTCTTTGGTTTTTCCTTTAATTACCATTTAATCTTCAAGTTCTGAGATTCTGTCTTCTGTTTGCTCTATTCTGCTGGAATGGCCTTCCATTTTGTTTTGTATTTCTGTTTCATTCTTTTTTCTGAGGTTTTCCATATCATGGGTCACTTCCTCTTTAATGTAGTCAATTTTCATCCTTAATTCATTTATCTCTCTGTTTATGGTATTTTCTGTTTCAATTTGGTTTTTATTTAGGGCTCTTATGATTTATTTATTTGTTTTTGTGTTTTCTCATATTCTTTATTTTTGTCCTTTTGAAATTTCTTGAGTGCCTCTTGTACATTTTGGTTAGCCATGTCTAGAAACAGCTCCATGAAATTCTCAATGATTACTTGCAGGATTTCTTCTTTCAGGTGTTCTTGTGGGCTTCATTGGGTTCTTTGGCATAGTTTATCTTTGTTTTGTTGGAGTCTGGATCTGGGTATCTGTTTTCTTCATTTCCCTCTGAATCCTGTACTAATTTATTTTGGGGGTGGGGGAGAATGGTTTCCATCCCTTTTTTGTCTTCCCATATTTCCACTTGGTACCATTTCTGTCCCTGGACTATGTATAATTTAGTGTTAGCTGAGTTACAATAGTGAAACTAACAAAACCAAGGAAGAAGGAGAAAAAAGAGAAAGAAAGAGAAATGGAGGGAAAAAGAGAGAGAGAGAGAGAGAACCAAGGAAAAACAGCTGGGAGAGATGGTGGACAATCAAAGAGCAAACCTGACAGCCAATCCTTTAAAGGAAGGCAAAAAAAGAAAAAAAGAAATCACCGATTCAGGAACAGTGGAATTTCAATCTTAGTAGTTTTGCTGTTACTCCTTTAGCACCTAGACCTGTCTGTGTCTCCTAGGCAGGTTTGGCCTCTCCTGTAGCATGTGGCAGGTGGATGGGGCCTCACGGGCCTGAGGGTGGAGGCCTGTCATTGAGGTGATCTAAAGGGCTTCTGGAGCATGGGCTTAGCATGCCTGAGGGGTGTGGACCGGCCTGTGGATCACAGGCCTGGCAGGCCTGAGGGGTATGGCCCAGCAGAGATCATGCAGGCCTGTGGATCTCTGGCCTGGTGGGGCTGAGGAGTGGGGGCTGGAGGAGCGGCAATCCCATGGCTTGCAGAGCAGCAGCTCTGCTGGCCTATGTGGCGGGGCTTGGCGGGCAGCGCTGGCTGTTCTTTTAATAAATCATGGCACAGAGAAGCCTTCCATAAGCTAGTGGTTCAGAGTGCTGAAGTTTCGGCTCCCCCTGGTGCTTTACCTCTCAGCCAAGTGTGTATACAGTGTCTTAGCAAAGTCCCTTGTTCACAGAACTCACGCAGTCTGTGGCTGTGTCCCAGTCACCATCT
This sequence comes from Castor canadensis, assembly GCF_047511655.1. Classification (NCBI taxonomy): domain Eukaryota; kingdom Metazoa; phylum Chordata; class Mammalia; order Rodentia; family Castoridae; genus Castor; species Castor canadensis. Next base: position 130,373,731 of record NC_133389.1, on the reverse strand, counting down.
TGGATCTTCTCCATTTGGTAGTTTTTAAAGACCATTTTGCATTTTGAGAGTTCAAGTAGGCACTTGTATATTTTACTTTCTTTGTAGTTCTAGACCTATAAGTTCTATAGTCAAATTTTCCTATTCTGTTTTTTGTAAACTGCTGTTTCTCAGATGGGAAAAAAATTAAGATCTTTATTCTCTTATTCTTTGGGAATTTTCTTAAAGTGTGAAGCCAGAAATGCTCTTATTTTTCCAACTGGTTTTCAGGAGCCAGGGCAAATTAAGCTCCTTAAATGCAGTAAGCTCTATGAGTGCAGGGATTTTTTTTTCTTTTTTCCTTTCACACTTGTGGCTCCAATGCTTATCACACTGTTTGACACATACAGACACTCAGTAGCATTTTTTGTGTCAGAGGACAATTTTCCAAATTTAAGAACCTAAATTTGCATAAATCTAAAGCAAGCATATATCAAAGATTTTTTAAAAAACTCATTAATAAGAGGAACAGCAGGGAGGTAAAGTTGATTTTAAAATAGACATGAAAAGAATGCTGGCAAAAGATTGCTAGGTTAGATTTTTTTTTAGAACAAGAAAAGATACATTTATTTATTTTTCACTTTTTTATTGTTGTACTGTGTGGGGGTACATTGTGGCATTTACAAAAGTTCTTACACAATATATCAAATATACCATACTTGAATCCACTCCCTCCATGAAACTATTCTAGATTTTTTTTTAATGATTACTGTCATCTGGGATAGTAAAATTGTAGCCATTGGGCTTTTCTTTTCTATTGCACAGAAATCATTTGTTTCTCTCCCTGGATACAATTCATTTGCATTGTTTTAAGGCAAAAATCATTTGCATTGCTATCAGGTTTTCAGAAGTTAACACCTACCCTTACAAAACTATAAAATATTCTAGTCAGTAACACCTACCCTTACAGAACTGTAAAATATTCTAGTCAGTCTAGTAAAATTAGAGAATTTAATCTCATCTATCAGGTCTGAAAATTAAAAGGTATAATCTGCTTGATTTCCAAATGCAGAAAACATGAATTTTATTGGCAATTTGATTAACTTTAAGTAACAAGCCAATCCTATAGTCTGTATTTATTCTGATTTGGGCACATAGTATATATCCCACAAGTGTTTGTGGAATTAACTTTTTAAAGGCAGAGTTTTCAGATCAGAGTATTCTGATTTGAAAGAGTCATGTCCATGAAATTTGCAACTGTAATGCCATCCACTTGTTTTTGCTTATGAAGGCAGCTAGGGGTAGTGGGGAAACCATGGCTGTGCAATCAGCTCAGCATGACTGGAATCCCAGTTCTGCAATTTACTGCTCGTATGGCTTCCATCAAACCATGGAACTCCTCTAAGCCTCAGTCTTCTTCCAATGACACAAGGATCATATGTCCACTGCCATTGTGATGCACACGTTGACACATACTTAAGGATTGATGATAATGCATGCAACATGCCTCATTTGCAGGACACAGTCTAGAACATGGTGAAAATGGAAGAAATCACAAATGATGAAAGATCAGTGTGGAGATACAGGACTAACTCCCTCTTTTTAGTACCTACGACAATTTCTCACTGTGCAAACATAAATAAAATTCTTCTAATTTTTATCTTATAATTGCTTTAACTGCAAGAATTCTTTTTTTCCTTTATTGTTGTGCTGTGTGGGGGTACGTTGTGGCATTTTCATGGGTTTTTACAATGCTTCAAATATATCATACTTGAATTCACCTCCTCAACCAATCTCCTACCTCCCTCCCTCCCCCAACACCTGGAGTAGTTTCAACAGGTATCATTTTTGCATTCACTTACATGTGTACTTATTTTTTTGTAAGAATTATTTAGGATATAGTTTGAAGTATTTATTATTTGGGGATAGCCGATAGTCTTTTTGTGGCTTGCTGGCCTTCTGAGAACCAAGAAGACTGTGGCTGAATCAAGATTTCTAAGTGAGTGGTGTCCATGTAAGTCCTCACTTCACATTCAGTTAGTTACTTTTCCTGTGTAACAAGCCCAAAATTTAGAGGCTTACAAAAAGTAAGCTAATCTGCTCACAGATTCATTGGATGGGAATATAGAGAGAGCACGGCAAGGACGGTTTGTCTCTTTCTAGGATATCTGGAGCCATACTTGGGAAAGCCTGAAGACTGGGGCTGACTTAAGGCTGGGAACTGGAACCATCTGCAGGTTGTTCACTCATATATCTGAGGCTCAGCTGTCAAGGCTTAAATACTGGAGCTTCTGATCCGAGCATCTACATATGGCCTCTCTATAGGGTTTGGCCCCCTTTCAGCATAGTGACCTTAACATAATTGGTCATCTTACAAGCTAACACAAATACACAGGCAGAAGTATTCCATCAGACAAGGAGGAAGCTGCATTGCCCTTTATGGACACCTCAAAAGGCACACAGTATCTCATCTATATACTCTATTTATTAGTTGAAGTATTCAGAAGCTTACCAGAGTCAAAGGAAGGGGACATAGACCTTTCCACTTAGTAGTAAGGTGGCAGGTGACATTGCAAGGAGGAATTTGGGATAGGAGATATTCTTGTGGACACCTTTGGAAGATCAAATTAAATACTGAGTGATTCTGTGGAGGCTTAAATCATATAACATGTTCTGTGGGGTCAAGGATACATCCTTTTAGTTGAGCTATTGTCATTGCTGTACATGCACCAAGTCATACACTAATTATCTAGTGATGGACCTTTCTTTTCTTTTTCCTAGTGTTGAATAATAGGTTGGGCTCATTATTCATTAATAAAACTTTTAATATTTATCAATTCCCAATTTCCAAATCATTTTCTCAGGTACCTATCAGTTCCTTATAAATTATTATTATTATTATTATTATTATTGGCAGTACTGGGGTTTGAACTCAAGGTCTCAAACTTGCTAGGCAGGCACTCTACCTCTTGAGTCACATCTCCAGCCCTTTTGGTGTTAGTTATTTTTGAGATAGGGTCTTGCTATACGCCTGTGTGGCCTGGACTTCCATCCTCCTTTTTGTGCTTCCCCACATAGCTGGGATGACAGGCATGTGCCACCATGCTCAGCCTTTGGTTGAGATGTGTTCTTGTGGACTGGGTTGGTTTTGAACCGCAATCCTCCCATATCCACCTCAATAGTTAGGATTACAGATTTGAGCCACTGCACCCAGCCTTTAAATGGTTAATTTAAAAGGCCCTTAAAACATGACTGCATTTGGTTTGGCCAAGGCAGATCTAAATGTCAACTGTGGAAATATCCAGTGATGTTCAGATGTACTCCTTCCACCATGGGGGGAGCAGTTTTTTTATTACGTGATATATTTTGTAAAGAGGGCCAGAAATCATGCCTTCCCAACTCATCATTTGACGAATTGAAAGAGCTGACCCTCTAAAGTTTAATCCCGGTCACCTCATTTAATTGTGTGTGGTTGTATGTGTATGTGTGTGTGTGTGTGTGTGTGTGTGAAACTGATCAAGTTCCTTTAAAAAAAAATGGGTTAATTCATTGAAACTATTCCAAGAATGGGGAAAGGAAGGATGTGAAGGAGGTAAATCCCACTATGATATATTGCAAGAACTTTTGTAAATGTCACAATGTACCCTCAGTACAACAATAATAAAAAATAAATAAACACATACACACAAACACATATACATACACACACAAAACTCTGGGTTAGTTTCCTTTTCTGAGGATAAAAATCTCTAGTTATGATACAGAAATTAAATAATCAAAGAAGCTTCTGGTATAGGGCCTGTTTTAAGGTAAGGAGTAAATTATAGCTAATAATAAAAGCACATGGACATTTTCTACGTTCTCAGTAACCAAGTTGTCCATCTGAGAACAATAATGATAGAAGGAAGCTAACTTCCTGAACCTGTTAAAAAGACAGACAGAGAGAGAGAGAGGGAGGGAGGAAGGGAGTGAGTGAGAGAGAGAGAGAGACAGAGAGAGAGAGAATCCAAATAAGATGTCCCTTTGCCTGACCAACATGGCTCATTGTTAAATTATATACAGAGTTGATAAAATATATTAAAATATTGGCAATGTATGCTATGTAAGAAGTAAAATACAAAGTGTAGAATAGAATTTCCCTGTTCTGTCTTAGGATCTCTCTTTAATCCTAAAGAGAGATTTAAAATCTCCAATTATTATGACAATCATTATAAGGATAAAAATGTTACTGCATCATTTCAAACTGTGAGAAAGCTTTAATTGACCTGGATTTACTGTCTTTCTGTATGGCAGGTGGTGAAGTTTACCAAATCCTTTGAATTGCTGTCCCCAAAGTGCAGTGCTGATGCTGAGAACAGGTAAGATTCCTGGAGTCTGCGTTTGTCTTTTGATGCTCTTGGTCCTTGGTGTCAGCAGTGTTATGTAATTCTGTGAGGAAAGTAGTTGTTCTTTCTCTAAGTCAGCCAGTGCAAATATCACTCTTCTCTATTTCAGGGGTTAAATAAGAAGCCATAGCTGAAAAAGAAATGCGTGTACATCTAGCTTGCAATTAGTTTTTAAGACTAAATTTTAGTACTTACAATATGATTAAAATGCTACCTCATAGTTTCCCTTTCACCTGAACCTTGTGATGGAGTGACATAAATCTTAAAGTATGCTGGTTTCTGAATTCAGAATCCAAGTTTGTTTCGCAAATTAATGTGAAGTAGCAATGGGGGCTGGCAGAGTGGCTCAAATGGTAGACACCTGCCTAGGAAGTGCAAGGCCCTGAGTTCAAGCCCCAGTACAGTCATCCCCCAAAAAAAAGAATGGAGTAGCAACAGAGGAAACCTGTTTTTTTTAGGCCACCAGTTTTAATTTCTCTCTGCACCAAACATTTGACTGAAACTGCTCATTTACAAAGTCAAGTTTTAGATAGTCCCTAATCATACAGGAAACCCAATTTTCTGCTTTATTCTGACCCTTTGTTTCTCTTCCTTCATTGATCTTGCTTATATTTGGCCGATAATATCCCCTTGCTAAAAAAAAAAAAAAAGGTGAGAGTTTCCAGTAATTTGATGTTTTTTGGCATTGTCAAGGTTATAACAACAAAAGTGAGGGTTGGGGACAACCAGCAAATTTCTCTTAGCTTTGTCCTGCACTAAGTAATAGCTGGGATGCTACAAAAATTCACTTTACTTTGGTTACCTCTAGAGGAAGGGCTAAAAAAATAATGAAATTGAGCAAAATGCAGAGATCTAGTGAAAGACAGGTCAAACTCCTATATAGTATGAGGATAATGGCAAAGATGATAATACTGATACCAGTATCAACAATGTGAGAAGTTTCCATTCCTTAGGTGCCAAGTATACCAGATAGTATAGTAAGTGTTGTATATGCACTTAATTATCTTCCTTCCTTCCCTCCTTCCTCTCTCCTTCCCTCCTTCCTTCCTTCCTTCCTTCCTTCCTTCCTGGATAGGCCTGGGACTGAGATCTTCCTATCTCTGCCTATTACGTAGCTGGATTGCAAATGTATGCCACCATGCTTAGCCTCTAAGACAAATTTTTGAAGTAGACATTTTATTCTTGCAAGACAGAGGAAAAAATCAAGGCTTAGCAAGTTTGAGTAACTTATTCAAGGTCCTGTAACCAATAAATGGTAACCCCACATCCAAGAAGAGATTAGCTCTCCCAACATCTGAACTTTGATCCCATTGTGACACATAATTTAAAATCTGATCATTGATCCCATATAATGAATTTCTCTTGGGTTAATATTTATAAATGTGGTTGAACAGTCTGAGTCAAGTTTGGAGAATTTGGTAAAAACTAAATTTTCAGGATATATGCTGAGAGATTCTGATGCAATACATTGAAAATGAAGTACTAAAAATTTATATATTCAAAAGGCTCTCCAGGGAATATCTAATGTACTGTTCAAGGGTAAATTAATGTCATAGCTACTATTGCCTTTAATTTCAGAAAATGGAAGCCAATACATTAAAATGGACATTTTATTTAATTACTTTAATTTTACCAAGTGTATGAAATTTAAAAGAGGTCTCTGCTACATACTGTAAAATTCCATTTATAGGGAATTTTTGAAAAGACAAAATGATAGCAACAGAAAACACGTCATAGTTTCCAGAGACTGAAGGTAGAGAGGAGTTAACTACAAAGAGGAACAGAGGAATTGAGGCCACTGTGGAACTCTTCTGTGTCTTGTGTGTGGTGGTGATGTATGAACAAATGCATATACAATGGCATTTGCCACGATTTGCAAAACTGCAGAAGAAAGGGTGAATGTTACTCTCTGTAAATCATAGCTTAAAACAGAAATTAAAGTGGTAAAATGAGGTTTTACATTCATGAAAATGCATTTGTGCTCTCATCTGTATCATCATTTGTGTGTATCTGTATATCACCAGCTAATCTATACCTAACAAAGATATTTAGATATAGAGAGTTACTCACGATATACTTGGAAATTTTCTGAAACAGAATGTTGTAAAATAACAAGAAATGCATTAGAGAAAATATCTATTGATTCTGATTTTTTAAGCTAGTTACAACCTCATATAAGTTATATTGCTTCTAGATAAGAACTTTATGGAGTTTTTGAAAACACAACTTTTAAAATTCTAATGGTCCAATACTGTTTTTGTACTGTTGAATGTGTTCTTGTGCATTTCGATTATTTTAATGCTGAAAGAACTTCATCTCAAAATGAAATGACCCAAGGCTCAGACTGCCCTTGGAAACTTTCTGATTATAATAAAGAAAGAAAGAAAAAGAAAGGTCAGCTTTTCTTTAAAGAGACATTTGAAAAGTGCCTTTGAACTTTGACATTATGAGATAGTCCTCATCATGGTTCCATTTATGGCTTTTAAATTAATGAAGAATGTTCATTTATCTCAGAAGACCTTTCCTTCATTGTCCAATAATTTTCTTCTTATAGATGTGGGCTCCATAAGTTAGTTTTTAGAGGTTAAAGGAAAAAGAGAAGTGGCTGTAAAGACAGAGTCATGGAAGGGATGATGAAACAGGCTACGAGTCTACAAATCACAGTCTGTTCTCAATACGTTGTAAATCTTTCCTTTAATCTTTCATCACTTAACGCTTTTGCCATAATGTCCATTAAATACCTCTGTCCTCTGAACATCATTCAGAAATATAATAGTATAGCTTCAAAAGGATAATTTGTATGGTTTCATGTCACAATATTTCAGGGTGCTACTTCAATTCTGATAAGCTCTGGTTTGAGGATTACTGATTATCATCAACAGTTCTTGAAGATTTTTTTAAAAGCAATTTTATTGTTGACTCACCAGTTCTGCTTAGCATCTTAAACAGCCAATTCCCTTATCATAGCTGGTCTTCTAGTGTCTACATGCAACAAACATAGCCATTTCAAAAACTAGAAATGCTTTGACCATCCTTCTCCATGAGATGAATACCTCCTCCAGGACATCCTTGACAACACCTTCAGAGATAATATTCTCATTGGCATGATGGACTTCCTCCATTGATAAGAAATTTTATGTTAAAAATGCATTTTATGTGAGGTACATTCCTGTAACTTCTACCCATTTGTTCTAAATTTGTCCATTGGAGATAGTATTCAGTAAATAGTGGTAAAAGTAAGTTAAAACTATAATATAAACATAACCAAAAAACAAATTCTATAAGACCTTCAGATTATGGCTACAAATAATCATATTGACATGATAATTTATACTTGGCTGCTTACTCATTTCCTCTCTTGCAGTATATGCCCCTTACACCTTTGTAAAAGCAACTCTTGAAGTACTTCAGGAAGTCTCTAAGATTTTTTTAAAGCCAATTGTATTGTTGAATCATCATTTCTCCCAAGTTCTAAACCATAAATCCTCTCCCTCTGGTCATGGCACAGCACCACCTGCTGGATATGGGCCTCCTGTCCATTCCAGAATTCCCACAGACATAACTGGACTCCTCACCAGTGCTGTGCCATAACTCCCCCAGCAAGCCTGAGCATGGCTGGGTAATTTGTGCAGAAATAGGGAGAAGGCTCACTTTTCTTATGAGTCAGTCTACTACTTGGCCCCTATTGTGCGTACCCCATTTTTACAACCCTTTTAACTCCCAAAGTTTTGTCTATAGTCCTTCTTTCTCTATTAGGTCAGCTTAAGAACCAGACCACAGATGGAGGGTCAACCACTAAGTTACTCTCTTGATTCCCCCACTTTTCTTCCACCTTGGCCATCAAGCTCAGATGCTTCAAACTTCTGTCTCATAGTCTCTTTCCTTCATGCTCCTCAGCTCATGCAAAGACATGTTCCCTCACATACAAATGTGTCTCAATTTAGGCTATATGTCTGCTATCAATGATTGCAAAGCAATTAAATATTTTCTATAAAAGGTTTGTGCAAGGTGTAATTTTAAATACAAATGAGGCTCTCTTTGTATTACATTATTACTGAATTAAACAAATCTAGCCTTCTGAATTTTTAGCTAAGACAGGGACCTGTAAAATAAAGCACACTAACAAAAGAAAACCAAATAGAATTTATTAACATATATATCTTATTTATGCATGGGAGATACCCAGGGGAAAATGAGTGGCTCTTAAAGAGGTGCTTAGAGCCATGGCTTACATAGCATCTTCAACAAAGAGCAGTAAATTTTTGAGAAGTGACAAAAGAAAAGAAAGGAAGTGTTGAGTGTTGGGCAACATTTGTGAGAAGGAAAATAAATGAAAGTTAGTAAAGTTTGCTATAATGATTCCTCTGATGCCATCTCCATGCAGAAAAGGGTCTGAAGTTTTTTTTGGTGTTTAAGTTTTGTCTTTGCTGACAGAGAGGGGATGAGAGGGACCTTTGTAAATTTATGTCCTGTTTTAAGACAAAGAAAGAATGGGAAAGATCTCTTGTATCTGCTTTTTCTCAATTGCCTTCAACACAAATAATCCTTATGGCAAATGTATATTTAGGGGTAGCATAGTCTAGTTTCCTATGACAACCAGCTCATCTGGGAGAAGTGGTCCTAGAGGAAAGCTTTTGGAGCTGTAATGGTTAGTCCTGTAAGTGGTGGGAGATAGCAACACAGTTACCTTCCAGGGAGAGGAAATACCATAAGCAAAGGCATTCAGGTAAGAGAGAGGAAATGTGGCATGCTTGGGATTCTTTAATTTAGGCTGTGAGCTGTTGTCACAGGATCATCAGCATTGTTAGTGATGGCTCCTAACACCGTGGCATCCATTTGTCCAGAATGCCATGAGGGTCTTAACAGGGTCTTCTGAAATGCTCAAACCCTCTTAAATCGGCTTGGAGACTGGCTACTTGCCTGTTTGCTCACAGGAGAGTAACAACAGGTAGTGACATGTTGAAATTTGTGTCTTTTTTAAAAGATCATCTAAGCAGTAATGTGAAAGGACTGAAGGAATGGCATAGTAAGGTAATCTAAGGATCAAATGTACTGCCTCACACACGTGACAGTGTTTCTGTACTGGAAGACTGCCATGGATCTGTCAGCATTACCTTTGCCAGGTGCAGAACTGCTCTTTGTTCTTCTTCTTTCATAATCTCCACACTCTTCACCCCCATTTTTAAAATTCTTTTTTTTCCCTTTATTCATATGTGCATACAATGTTTGGGTCATTTCTCTCCCCTACCTCCCGCCCCCCTCTCTTCTCTCCCTTTCCCCCTCCCCTACCTCCTTGCTTCCAGGCAGAAACTGTTTTGCCCTTATCTCTAATTTTGTTGAAGAGAGAGTATAAACAGTAATAAGAAGGACAAAGCATTTTTTGCTAGTTGAAATAAGGAGAGCTATACAGGGAGATTCCTCGCATTGCTTTCATGAACATATGTGTTACATGCTAAGTCGATTCTTCTCGAACTGACCTTTTCTCTAGTTCCTGGTCCCCTTTTCCTATTGGCCTCTGTCATTTTAAAGTTTCTGCATTAGTTCTTTTGCATTGAGGACATCAAATACTATCATGTTTTTTTTTCTCCCCTATTTTTAACAGCCCCTGAATGTGCTCCAGCTTACCAGACTCCTTCTTAAGTGGTGTTTCCTGGAATGGAACATGATTTCCCAGTCTTTTCCAGAATCATATTAGAAAGAGACATTTACTCTCTCTTCAGAAATATAATACCATTAATGCATTGATTATTCACAATCATCCAGTGTTGTCAATATTTACTTTAAAAAAAAAAAAGATCTTGCCAAATCCATTCAACTTTCCTCCTCTCTAGCACTCACTTTAGGTTCTTTCCTAAGAAGCCCGATTTTAAAATGCATAGTGAATCAGTCTACATAAACTTTGCTGGATCTCTTGTTTAGCCTTATTAAACCTCTTTTCTATCCTTAATGGGGTAGTTTGTTTATAGATCATATGTACTTAGAAAGAGAAAAGAATATTTATGGAAATCTTAATAGTTAGGATTTTTATTTAGTTTAAAATGTCTGACCATATTCTGTTTGTGTAACTTTTAGGTATAAATATGGACACTTGGAAAATTGTACTTTCTCAACTCTCATACTTACAGTGCCAAAAAACACCAAATGATGACCTGGTGCCTATAATTTCTAGAAGGAAATTAAAATGGGTTGTTGTTCACATAATAATTTAATGAAATGTGTGAAAATGTTATTTAAAAACTCAAATTCTAAAAGAAAAAATCCTTCAAATTCTATAACTATTTTAGCACTCTGAGAACAGGGGATTTCTGGGAAAACATTTATCTCACTAGGAAACAATCTTTAAAAAAAAAAAAACTTTAATCCTTACCTTATATTTTCATTTGTTATAACTAAAAAGGTACAAGAAAAAAAGCTAGAAATCTTAAGTAATCTAATTAAACTCTATGTTTAATGAGCCTTTGGGCATGCAGGTTATTTTGATACCTCAGGAGGACAGAAAGGGAAAATGTTCTGTTTAGAAAGATGAGATAGTATTGTAACAGGGAGGACGATTAGAAGAAAACAGACTAGGCCTGAGTCCTGAGAAAGTAGCAGGGAGGTAGGGATGGCATAGCAGAGAGATAAAGCCTGAGGAATCTGAACATGAGGAAGGTCACGTAGCACCAGGGAGGGGAAAGTCACATAGCACTAGGATAAGGTAGCCAATAAAATTAAATATAACCATATATGGATCAGACCTTGCTTTTTGCTTCTGTAACCTGCTTGCAAGGGTATATAAGGTGAGACCCCTTTGTTCTTAGGGCTCAGCCTTTGGATGTGAGTCCGCTGAGTCTGTGCTGGCACAATAAAACATTGCTTCCAGCTAATTGGCTCAAGAGTCCAGTGTCTCAGCTAGCAAACTCCCGCAACAGTACAGTAGACAGAATTATGACCTCCTCAAAGATATCCATGGCCTAGATCCCAGGAACCTCTGAGTGTTACCTTGCATCGCAGAATGGACTTTGCAGATCTGATTAAGGATCTAGAGATAGGGAAATCATTCTGGATTATCTGGATAGGCCCAGTGAAGTCACTGGGTTCTTATAAATGAAGGAGATGGGACAACAAAAGCAGAGGTTAGAGTGACTTCATTCCAATACCTAATCGTCATTGATGGCTTTGAAGACAGAAGAATGGGACCACAAGCCAAGCAATGTGGGTGTCCTTTGGGAGCTGGAAAAGGCAAGGAAGTAGATTCTCCCCAAGGAAATTGTAAGGTAATAACTTTTTGCTGTTTGAAGCCACTGAATTTGTGGTAGTTTATTACAGCAGCAATAGGCTACTAACATAGCAGGGGTTATTTTAAAAGGAGTGGAAGAAGAGAATTCAGCTGTAAGTGAAAGAGTAAAGGGGGAGAGCAAGGTCTTTTAGGGGTCTGAGGAACATGTCTGGAGGTTGAAACTTATAGGGAAAACATAGCTACTGAGAAATTTCCAGGGATGGGCAGGTGGAAGATTTATATGAACCATGTGTAGGGCTCAATTGTAAACTGCTATGTCTACTTTGTCATTTGTGTGGTTTAGGTTTGCTGTAGTCAGTTCTTGCTGGAGCCTTATTGTTTAAGTGATTCTGTGCAGTTACTTGAGTTGACTTAAGCACACCAAACCCAAACTTTGTGTTTTTACAGGCCACTTCTGAGAAGATAGTGATAGAAAGAGAGAAATCTTTGAAGACCCAAGAAATTTTTAAGATTAGAAATTTATTTATTTTAAATGTTATTTCGGATAAATGTAGTGGGTTGAAGAGTGGCCCTCTCATCCAAAGTTCATGTACACTCCCAAATCTCAAAATGGAATCTTATTAGGAAATAAGATGTTTGCAGATGTAATTAGTTAGGGATCTTAAGATTAAATAATGCTAGATTTAGGTTGGGCAGTAAATCCAATGACTGGTATCCTTATAAGAGAAGAGAGACACAGACACAGAGGGAAAGCCATAAAATCATAGAGGCAGAGATTGTAATGAGAGATCTACAAGCCCAGGGGCTTCCAGCATTGTGAGAGAAGAAATTTCTATTGTTTTAAGTCATCAAGTTTGCAGTGATTTGTTATGGCAGCCCCAGGAGACTAATACCCTCAGTTATTAAATGAGGAAGATAAAATAGATAGTGTCCATTAGATGTTTCTTCCAGCAACAGAGTTCCAGGAAGGTATAATTCTGTGAATCCAATATTGTCATTATAATGATTCCTTATTTAATTACTAAAAGAGCACTAACTGTCATTGGAAGCCTAGTATCTGTCAGACTTAGGTTGTCTTAGTTAATCTCACAAATGCCTTTTGAGTTAGATCCAACTGTTCTCATTTTACAAATGAAGAAACTGATGCTCAGAGAGGTTAAGTGATTTGTATAGTGTTGTGGGGTAATCAGTGTTAAGACCTTTGTCTGCAAGTAATACTCCCTTCAAAGCTATACCCTTCTTGCAAGCCTTTTCCTAAATAGCCCTTTTCTATCTCTCCTCCCTCCACCATTTTCCTGCATCTGGTAACCACTATTTACTCTCTAGTTTTAGGAGATCAATTTTTTTTTTAGCTTCCACATGTAAGTGTGAACATGTGGCATTTGTCTTTCTGTGCTTGGCTTATTTCACTTAATGAAATGTCCTCCAGACTCATCCATGCTCCCACAGATGACAGGATTTTATTCTTCTTTTATTAACCATAAATAATATCCCCTTGCATATATAAACTGCATTTTCTTTATCTACTTATCTGTCAGTGGACACCTAGATGATTCGGTGTCATAGCTATTGTGAAGAGTGCTTCAATAAACAATGATTTACAGACTTCATTGTAGAGATCTTTTACCTCCTTGGTTAAATTTATTCATGGTTTTCTTCCTTCCCTCCCCTCCCCTCCACTCCCCATCCTTTTCCCTCCCTGTCCCTCTCTCCCTCCCTCCCTCCCTCCCTTCCTTCCTTCCTCTTTCTTTTGTAACTATTATGGATGGGATTGCTTTCTTGATTTCTTTCTTTAGCTGGTTTGCTTTTGGTATATGGAAATGCTTGATTTTTGTCTGTATATTGTATCCTGAAACTTTACTGAATTTATCCAGTTTAACTTTTTTGTGGCCTCTTTAAGTCTTTCTATGTATAAGATAATGTAGTCTGAAGACAGGGACAGTTTCACTTCTTTTTAACTTGGATACCCTCTATTTCTTTCTCTTTGCTAATTTCTCTGGCAAGGATGTACTTTATTCTGCTTTTTTTCTTTGTTTCTCCATTAATGCCTTTTTTCATTAAACAAACATGTTCTAATGTACTACATTAATTTCTTGCCGTTTCTTTTACTACATATGGTTTTTGATTGTTTCCTTACTGGTTATCCTGGCAATTGCAGTTCATATCTTAATTTGTGACAATCTAGTTTGCATTAATGTTAACTTAATTTCCATGGTATATAAAACTATGCTCCTATACAGCTCTGTTTCCTCTCCCCTCATTTGTGTTATTATTGCCCTAGAAATTTTGTTTTTTATGTGATAAGCCTACCAGTACTGTTTTATAATTTTTGAATTATAGAACCAGTTTTGTAAAGTGAGATAGGACAAAAAAAGTTGTAAAACACACTTACACTCTCTTTTATACTTACCTGTATCTTTGTTTTACCTATACTTTTATCTTCGTCTGCAATGTTCATTTCTCTCATGTTCTTTTATTTCAGTTTGAAGGCCTTCCTTTAGTTCTTTTGGTTTTGTTTTTATATCTTTGGCAGTACCAGAGTTTGAACTTAGGGCCTCAGACTTGCTAGACAGGTACTCTACCACTTGATCTATGCTCTCAGCCTTTTCTGCTTCAGTTATTTTTTGGACAGAGTCTTGTGTTTTTGCTCTCAGTGGGCAATTCTCACCTTAAGTATCCTACTTATGCCTCCCCTATAGCTGGGATCACAAATGCATGCCACTATATCCAACTTGTTGGTGAGAGAGGGTCTTGCTAACTTTTTTCCTAAACTGAAATCCTCCTGATCTTTACCTCCTGAGTAGCTGGAATTGCAGGCATGAGCCACCACACCTGACTGTTTCCTTTAATTTTTCTTGTAGGATAGTTTTACTGAAAACAAATATTCTTGGGTTTTGTTTATCTGAGAATGTCTTAATTTCTCCTTCATTTTTAAAGTATAGTTTTGCTGGGTATAGAATTTTTCATTAACAGTCTTCCTGTCATCCCTATGAATATGTCATTCAATTGCCTTCTGGTGTCAATGAATTCTGATCATAGAGTATTAATCTTACTGGGGATTACTTATCTTAATAAGTCACATCTTTTTGTTGTTTTCAAGGCTGTGTGTTGGTCATTGTCTTCAGACAGTTTGATTATGATGTGTTTTGGTGTGGATCCCTTGCAGGAGTACTTGTAGTAGTTTACTTGTACTTTATTGAGCTTCCTTGATGTGTAAATTAATGTTAATTTTAATCATTTAATGTTAGTTTTAATTATTATTTCTTTAAGTTTTTTTTAGCAGTACTGGATTTTGAACTCAGGGTCTCAAACTTGCTTGGCAAGTGCCCTACCACTTGAGCCATTCCACCAGCCCTTCTTTCCCTCCTCTTTTCCTGGGAGTCCTCATTATACGTACTCGTATACTTGATAGTCTCTGATATTCCATCCATTTTTTTCTTTTATTTTTTTTTTGTTTCTATTCCTGAGACTACACATTTCCAGTTGACCTATCTTCAAGTTCAGTGACTCTTCTACTTTCTCAAACATGCTATTAAGCCCTTACCCAAGAGAATTTTTCATTTGAGTTACTGAGTTTTTCAATTCCAGAACTTGTACTTGGCTATTTTGTAAAACCTGTATTATTTGATATTCTCTTTGGGAAACACTGTTTTTCCTTGTGTTGTCCTTTACTTCTTTGCATATAGTTTCATTAATGTTTTGAATATATTTATAATGTCTCATTTAAATTCTTTGTCTGGTAAGTCCAACTATACTTTCAACAGAGACAGCTTCTATCAATAACTTCTTTTTTCTGTCTAGACCACACTTTCTTAATTCTTTGTATATTTAATAGATTTTTGTTGAAAACTGAAATTTTTTGTGTGTTTATTTATTTATTTATTTTATTATTCATATGTGCATACAAGGCTGGGTCATTTCTCCCCCCTGCCCCCACCGCCTCCCTTACCACCCACTCCGTCTCCTCCCTCTACCCCCAACCCCCTCAATAACCAGCAGAAACTATTTTGCCCTTATTTCTAATTTTGTTTTAGAGAGAGTATAAGCAATAATAGGAAGGAACAAGGGTTTTTGCTGGTTGAGATAAGAATAGCTATACAGGGAGTTGACTCACATTGATTTACTGTGCATGTGTCTTACCTTCTACGTTAATTCTTTTTGATGTCACCTTTTCTCTAGTTCCTGGTCCCCTTTTCCTATTGGCCTCATTTGCTTTTAAGGTATCTGCTTTAGTTTCTCTGTGTTAAGGGCAGCAAATGCTAGCTAATTTTTTAGGTGTCTTACCTATCCTCACCCCTCCCTTGTGTGCTCTCGCTTTTATCATGTGCTCAAAGTCCAATCCCCTTGTTGTGTTTGCCCTTGATCTAATGTCCACATATGAGGGAGAACATATGATTTTTGGTTTTTTGAGCCAGGCTAACCTCACTCAGAAGGATGTTCTCCAATTCCATCCATTTACCAGCGAATGATAACATTTCGTTCTTCTTCATGGCTGCATAAAATTCCATTGTGTATAGATACCACATTTTCTTAATCCATTCGTCAGTGGTGGGGCATCTTGGCTGTTTCCATATCTTGGCTATTGTGAATAGTGCCGCAATAAACATGGGTGTGCAGGTGCCTCTGGAGTAACAGTCTTTTGGGTATATCCCCAAGAGAGCCTCCAAATTTTTTTCCAGAGTGGTTGTACTAGTCTACATTCCCACCAACAGTGTAAGAGGGTTCCTTTTTCCCCGCATCCTCGCCAACACCTGTTGTTGGTGGTGTTGCTGATGATGGCTATTCTAACAGGGGTGAGGTGGAATCTTAGTGTGGTTTTAATTTGCATTTCCTTTATTGCTAGAGATGGTGAGCATTTTTTCATGTGTTTTCTGGCCATTTGAATTTCTTCTTTTGAGAAAGTTCTGTTTAGTTGATGGGAATTGCATTAAACATGTAGATTACTTTTGGGAGTATAGACATTTTTACTATGTTGATTCTACCAATCCATGAGCATGGGAGATCTCTCCACTTTCTATAGTCTCCCTCAGTCTCTTTCTTCAGAAGTTTATAGTTTTCCTTGTAGAGATCTTTCACATCTTTTGATAGGTTTACACCTAGGTGTTTGATTTTGTTTGAGGCTATTGTAAATGGAATTGTTTTCATACATTCTTTTTCCGTTTGCTCATTGTTAGTGTATAGAAATGCTAATGATTTTTCTATGTTGATTTTATATCCTGCTACCTTGCTATAGCTATTGATGATGTCTAGAAGCTTCTGAGTAGAGTTTTTTGGGTCTTTAAGGTATAGGATCATGTCATCTGCAAACAGGGATATTTTGACAGTTTCTTTACCTATTTGTATTCCTTTTATTCCTTCTTCTTGCCTAATTGCTCTGGCTAGGAATTCCAGTACTATGTTGAATAGGAGTGGAGAGAGTGGGCATCCTTGTCTGGTTCCTGATTTTAGAGGGAATGGTTTTAATTTTTCTCCGTTAAGTATAATGCTGGCTGTAGGTTTGTCATATATAGCTTTTATAATGTTGAGGAACTTTCCTTCTATTCCTAGTTTTCTTAGAGCTTTTATCATGAAATGATGTTGGATCTTATCAAAGGCTTTTTCTGCATCTATTGAGATGATCAAGTGGTTTTTGTCTTTGCTTCTGTTAATGTGGTTTATTACGTTTATTGATTTTCGTATGTTGAACCACCCCTGCATCCCTGGGATGAAGCCTACTTGGTCGTGGTGAATAATCTTTTTGATGTGTTGCTGAATTCAGTTTGCCATTATTTTGTTGAGGATTTTTCTATCAATGTTCATTAAGGAGTTCCAGCAGTTTTTGTTGAAGAGGCTGCTATTTCTCCATCGTATATTTTTAGCTCCTTTGTCAAAGACAAGTTGGTTATAGTTGTGTGGCTTCATATCTGGGTCCTCTATTCTGTTCCACTGGTCTTCATGTCTGTTTTTGTGCTGGTACCATGCTGTTTTTATTGTTATTGCTTTGTAATATAGTTTGAAGTCAGGTATTGTAATACCTCCTGCATTGTTCTTTTGACTGAGTATTGCCTTGGCTATTCGTGGCCTCTTGTGTTTCCATATAAATTTAATGGTAGATTTTTCAATCTCTTTAATGAATGTCATTGGAATTTTGATGGGAATTGCATTAAACATGTAGATTACTTTTGGGAGTATTGACATTTTTACTATGTTGATTCTACCAATCCATGAGCATGGGAGATCTCTCCACTTTCTATAGTCTTCCTCAATCTCTTTCTTCAGAAGTTTACAGTTTTCCTTGTAGAGGTCTTTCACATCTTTTGTTAGGTTTCCACCTAGGTATTTGATTTTTTTTGAGGCTATTGTAAATGGAATTGTTTTCATACATTCTTTTTCAAAAAACTGAAATATTAAATAATATAATGTAAAATGTTTATAAGCCAGATCTGTTCCTCACACCCGACTTCTAGAGTTTGTTGTTGTTTCTGTTGTGGCTATTATTGTTGTTGCTGCTATTTGTTGCTTAGTGACTTTTCTGAACTAATTCTGTAAAAAAAAAAAAGTCTGTATTCTTTGTTGAATTTGGCAACAGAGTGTCTTTTCACTTACCTTAGTTGTTAGCCAATGATGTACAGAGATTTCCCTAAAAGCTATGAACCATATGTCTTCTGTCCTTTGTGGAGCGGCTCACTCCACAAAAGCATGCAGATACCTTTAATATCTAACAGCAAGTTTACATAGCTTCCACTTTCTGCTTGCAGAGAGCTTCAAGGCAGCCAGAGATGAGAGATTAGTGCCTTCTTAAGTCTTTCCTAAACATTTATATAGATCTCTCTGTGTGTCTGTCTTTCCTTCTGTCTCTGTGTGTATGTGGTAGGGGGAGGGGTGGGCAGAGAGAGTCCCAGGAAAGGTCAGAACTTTTCAAATTCCTCTGGGAGCAAACTTTCCTTGTAAGCTCTTTGGTCAGCTTCCTGTTAATCAAACTGTCATCACTGCTTAAAGCAGTTGTGATGTGAAGTAATTGTAGCTATTTCCCCCTCACAAATATCCCTAGAAGTAAAGGGTATTCTCATTGAACAAACTCTTAAGTCCAATGAAATGAAGATAAACTCTTGAGTGGAGGCTTCCATTGAACTGCCAAACAAGTCAAATAGTGATCTTTCTGTGGGGACAGAGTTTTGGGGGGGGTTCCAAACCCATTCTTCAACTAGTAGCTTGCTAGTTTCATAGCTACCCTGGGGCTGGGAAAAGGGAGATGGAATTAGGTAAATTAAAATGCCACTAAACTCACCATTCTTATTGCAATTTCATTATTTGTCTTTTAAGTATTCTCTGGACTGTTGTGAGCCTTCAGTTAATTTTTAGAGTTTGGAAAAAGTTGGGTTTTGAGTGTTTTTGCTATTTTTATCAGTGCTTTCAAGGAGAAATAAATTGTCAATGGTAACTACTCTGTCAATTTGGAGGTTCTTTCCTCTTTTCTTCTTTTTACCCTCTCTTTTATTTCTGTATTATTACAGAAATAAATACAGAATATTAGGGTCATAAAGAATGTTAGAAAACTTACACATTGATGTAAGACAGAATTTCCACAAGTGTATTGTGAATATATTCTATTTCTTCCAATTTCTTCTTTCTTCTTTGTGGATCTTTTGTCTTGTACTGTGCCTCTCTGCTAGGAAGCATATGATTGGGGGAGGGTTAATATAAATAAAAATGTATTACCTACTCTACTTTCAAATAAATGAAGACAACTTTTAAAACATTAAAAATTCAAGCAGCATCATTCTTACCACCAATCACTCTGGAACATGAGCAAGATTTGCACTGGGATGAAACTTCCTTCAGCTAAGATTTCTGGGACTTTTTTTTTTAACCATCTATCGTCTAGCACATTGAGGGTTGCTAAACTTGATTTCATATTAATATTTAACATTGTTAATTGATAAGCAGAGATCTAGATATCTCTGGAGCTTCATTTTCACCCCCTTTCAGTTGTCTAGCAAGAAGGTGGCTCAGTAAATCTGAATCAGCTCAATGGAAGACAAGACCGGTACCAGAGGTTGAGCTCTGATGCTTCCTCTTTTTTCAAGAACTCTTCTTTTTCCAGTAGTCTCTATCCTTATAGTCACCTAGATATTCTGTTCCTCCTTTTCCTAAAAGTATTCAGAATGTTATAACATTGGTATACATCCATTGTGATGCTTTATGCCTATCCTACCTTTTAGGGACCCTTATCACGTTGATACTTCTAGATTTTCACACATTTTCTTCCCAAATAAGCAAATTTTATAAGCACACTCCCATGATAAATATAAG
This sequence comes from Castor canadensis, assembly GCF_047511655.1. Classification (NCBI taxonomy): domain Eukaryota; kingdom Metazoa; phylum Chordata; class Mammalia; order Rodentia; family Castoridae; genus Castor; species Castor canadensis. Next base: position 130,353,877 of record NC_133389.1, on the reverse strand, counting down.
GACTAAACATCAATAAAGAAGATGAAACATTTGCAAAGAAGAGATCTTCTGAATTCACCTTCAGAAACTCAAGGAAATATATTTCTTGAGCATCTAACCTTCACCTCTTTAACATGCAAAATTAAAATGTGCCATTTTATGTAAATTTTCATGGCTTTGAACATGAAGACCCAAATAAAAGACAAACCTTCTCATTAGAACTATTTATTTCAGACTACTGGGTTTGTTACTATAGTAAAACTGTCACAGAGGAGAACAAAAGCTATAAAAATGTTCCATGAACAAGACACATGAATGATTACTGAACTCAAACATAAAAAAGTAGCCTATGTAGGTCAACTGTCCCTTGGATTAATGCTATGCAGTAAACAGAATTATGGCAACTCAGAAGCCTTAACAGTTGGTTTTTATGTTTGACTCTTACTTTTGTAGGTCTCTCGTTAGCATACTTTAGCTAACATTTTAACAGATTGAGTCCACTTCTCCTTTCTTGCTGTGTACACATGTGCCCAGGATTTGTTGTGAGTGTGCCCTCAATCCAGAGGAGATATGTAAATTAGCCACAGTTCCCCCAGAGAGATGTGGTGAGGCTACTTGAAATCTCTAGCAGAATAAAACTTTAGCTATGCACTATTATCAGCAATTTTTTGCCAGCTAGCCTACTTTCTCTCAGCACCTCTTTAAATCTGACAATAATGCTACATCAAAAACAGTAATATCTTCTCTTCTACCCTAGAAGCTAAGCAGCTAAATAGAGCATGTCTCACCTAGTTGTTTTTAATAAAAGAAAATCTTTGTGATATAAGAACTGATATTCACCAGTAGTCATCTTTATGGCATGCACACGTCAATGATATGCTACCATATCCTCAAAGCAGCCCTGTGAAATGACTTTTGTTTCTCCTGTTTTCCATTCATACATTTATCTGTTGTCTGACAACTAAGAAGTGTTGAGCAATATTAAAACAACAAAAACCAAAACAGATTTGTTGTTTGTGAAACCAAGTTTTCACTAAATGATGTTAAAATGGTAAACACCAACCCCTCAAAGCCATGTCATTTGACAACCACATGCAAGTCACAAGACAAAACTCCTAGGAGTGATAAACTTCATCATTTAATTGTACAATTTGAGGAAATGAAGTGTAGAAAATTTGTTTGCTGGTTGCTATGTCTTAATTTGTGATGCCACAGAATGCTTAAAATGAGAGAAATAAGAGTGTTATGAAGTGTGCTCAGGCAATATCTTAAAGGCAAGTTTACTAACAGGTCATGGTAAACTTTAGGAACCTGGCAACTTAGAGCATCTTCCCCCACCAGTGCATGAGCTGACAGACTGGTTCTGCTCACTAATTACACACTCTCTCATTTCCTTTCATGACTAAAAGACTTGTTTGATAACCTTCAAAGATATATTGAAGCCAGTAGGAGATTATTAATGTCCCAGTCCTGGGGGTTGGAGACTCTCCTGCTGGGGTCCTGGCTTTGAGTCCCACTGATATTGACTTAGTTCCTAATCTCCCAATTAAAAGACAACTTCAAATAATGTTATACAGCTGGAGGCTTCTGGAAGAGCTCCAGGAGTAGGCAGGCTTTCCTGAGAGGAGAATGTTAAGTAATAGAGTTGCTTATGTGAACCAAAGTTCAGACTGACATCTACTCAGTGAAACAGAATGTCAAATACTACCATGCTTAACCTATAGATCAAAAATCAATTTTTGTTTGCAAAATGTAAGATAAATAAGTAAACATTTATTTATTTTTCTCTCTCTGGATTGTGATCTTTCTCTCTCCGGAGTGTGTCAAGCTGCCAAAAGGGCGATTGACAACCATTTCTTGACAATGAGAAAATAGATTGTGACTACGCTGAAACTTTTGTCCCCACCCTAATGAACAATTTTTAGTTAGTGGTCAGAGTCTTCATTAATAATCATTAGTACACTGAGGAGAGTATGTTGAGTTCATTGTTGCAAAAGTATATATATATATATATATATATATACACTATTTTTTCAGGACTCAAAGGACTGTTGTTACAGATGTGAGAGTTACCCATATAAATAAGAGGTTTTAGATATAAGATAAATGCATAGAATGACACAATAAATTGTTTGGCTTTGTCCCCTGTCCCCTGTCACTTCTGCCATATATCCTAAGTGTAACTCCTATTATTTACCATACCAACTTAGAAAACCTCACACTTCTTAGGCATTACTTGTGTAATTTTGTCTGAATTGTTTTTTATCTTCTTTCTTATGAACTTTAATTATTTTTCAAAGACTAGCTTAGACCAACTTCCGTTGCAAAGTAGTTCCCCAATTAGCATTCTCAACCCAAACAGAACTCTTTTTTCCTGTTTCCTCAATATCTTCTACTCCTTCCATTAGGACATTTTCCATGGTTCATTGTGATTGTGAGTTTCCTGAAGGTAGGGCCCCGTTAGCTTCTGTCCATACCCCTTTCTGTATAGGTGGGAGCTATAAACTCCTTTCAGCAAAAAGAAAAGGACCCTTTTCATTCACCTCATACAAGATTCACTTTCCTGCCATCTAGCACTTAATAGAGGTCAACCAATGGTCATTCTTGATAGAGTAAATCCTAGGAGTTTCCAGTGAAGAAATATAAGCAAACTCTAATGTTTAGAAACATCAACATAGACACAGTCTAATGATTAACATTATGTTATTCAGATAATTTCATCTTCTAACACAGACTTTTCCTGAGAAGTAATTCTGAAGATAGTCTTAAGTTTATTTTCACACAGTTTTCTGTGTTTAAACCTTTAGCAGAGTGAAAGTTTTCAGACAATTGAAGATGTTGAAGTCTCTTGTCCTTGCATATTTCATTTTGTCTTCTTTTGTTTTGCTGGTATTGATTTCTCTGTTAAACTACTCTGGAACCTGTCATCCAAGATTTAGGTCTATCTCATTGGCCTTCTCTTCAGGGGCAGCCACATTTCAGGAGTATGTTTTTTCTGTAGTAAGGCAATTCTCTTTTATCCTCAACTTCCACAGTCAATATATTTGAGCTCATGAAGATTCCTTTGAAGTCAATTTGAGTCTCACGTTTGGAAGCAAGATACCACTGAGGAAGGAGACTTTGAGCATGAAACTCATGTTCATGAAACTCACTTAAATCTTGCTATGTCCTTGATCTTTGTAAAATAGCAAGGTAAAAGAATTCTCTACGGGCTTATTGGTTTAAATGAATCCTGAACTTAAGATGGTCTGTTTTCTAGAGTTAAAGTAAGCTATTAAGTAATTTATTTTGTATTAATAAATGTGAAAAAAAGTAGTTTATTTTTACCTTTTAAGAATGTTTCATTGAAACTTAGATGTCAATTAAATTTATTTTACTTTCTCAGACCTTTATTTCGAGAACATTTTTTCTTTCTGCTATGATTCTTTTCTTTAAGACAAAATTTTTAAAAATTCTCATTGCAGGGATCGAAATACTGTTATGATTGTAATGCAAAAAGCTATTAAACATTTTTTTTTAAAAAGTACAGTTTCAAAACATTTGGATGTTTCCAAAACATCTATATGTGATGTCAGCCTAGTCCTTCCCCTACCTATAAAGAGAGTGTGTGAGCAAAGGCTAAAAAGGATCTGTTTAATGAGGAAACAAACAAATATGGACCCAAGAAGTATTACATTAGGACCAGGGATCAGAATGCTGCATAGTGCTTGAGAGAGAGCATTCTTTTCTTATTCATGAAGCTTTCACACCCAGGGATCCAGGGGACAGCTTCCCTCAAGTGGCTTCCAAACAGTAGGCTTTGATAAGAGGCTTGAATGAAGGAGTAAGTCTCCCTAGAGATTGTGGGTGGGGAAGGACTCAGAGGAGTGTATGTTCTTATAGTTATGGGCGTGGCAGCTAAGAACCACTGAGTTGACATGAACTCATTTACACCCTCAAGCTATAGAGGCCTGGGAATAAGCAAGTTATAGATGTGTTTCCAAACTGTGTTAACTCTCCTTATTTTGATTAGGTCCAAACTGAAAAATCTTAATATGGGCCTTTGATATTTCTAGTCAGATTTTTTGGGCTCAGAAATGAGACTGGTTCAACTTTGGATATTATTAACTTGTTCTCTTAAATATATATATGAAACTATTGATCTTGATCTTGTTGATAGGAACAGGATCTAGAATGCACGGATGGTCCTTCCATCTCCATCCTCCTCAGATCCCTTGGACGGGACAGTGTTCCAGACTGGCTTTCACACTGAAGAGGATTATTAATAAGCATGGTTATGTCTAGCATTGGCATGGTATGAACAGGAAGGCATGTAACAGTGGGAGTATCTGAAAAGAATTGGAGACAGGTTGGAGAAAAACTATTTTTATAAGAAAGGCCATGACAATGTGTTAATTATGGCTGAATATTTCAAAGACTGTCAGAGATAATGAAATCCATGCTCTTTGGTTACAAACCATGGGGCTGGGGACAAAGAAAGATGATTATTAGAAAATAAGTGAAGCTGCCACCAAATGGAATAGAATGTTTGGTAGGTATTTCTTCCTATCATTAAAGATGCTCTACCTGATATTATCTGTGCATTTGTCAGATGTGTTGAAAAAAGAGATTGAAGCAGGCCATAGGCAGCCCATACAAGCTTCTCTGTGTGTCCCTTCTTACGGATGCAGCTCCAAGCCAACTCGACTAGATTTCAGCCCCACTCGTTCCTTTTATAGAGGATCCCTGTGCATGGAGAACCTCCCTGTGCCTGTCTATGATCCTCACCCTGTCCTGTTCCAACCGCAATCAGTTGAAAGGGAGGAAACCACAGTGAATAAAAAGGCCCTCATAAATCTGAGAGCGTTGGCCCTCAGGACCTTTATGCAAGAACTGACCCCTTAAATCAGGGGTTTCCCTAAAAAACATCAGAACTAACTAGGGTCCTTTCCTTTGTGATTAAATTCACAATAACATATTGCTGAAATGTACAAAGGAATATTGTCATGGCAGGAATTTGCTGTAAAAGTTGTGATATTTTTCAAAAAGATTTGTGTGGTCTAGACAATATACTAAACACTTGGCATAAATTATTACCTTCGTCTGCACAAAGGTTGTCTAGGTTGTATACTGTACCCACTTTACAGATGAAGTATGCGTCACCTGAGAGCACTTTGCAAGAAAGCAGCAAAAGGGGCATTTAAACAAGATAAGTCTGACTTCAAAGCTCAGAGTCTGAATTATAACACAAAATTACCTTTTTGAAATATAAAAAGAAGAAATGAAGCAAGATTTTGAAAGCTGTATCTCATGCCATGATTCTGTGTTACATTAGAACATTAGGTTTGAAAAGCTGAACTGGTATAAAAGCCTGAATATGATTGCTATGGTCTGACCCCAAAATTCATGTGTTGAAACCTAATCATCAATAAGAGGGTATTTGGAAGTGGGGCCTTGGGGAGATGATTAGGTAATATAGGTGAGTCTTCATGAATGGGATTAGTGTCCTTATAAAAGGCTCCATTGAGATTTCTCACTCCTCTGTCATGTGAGGACACAGCAGGGAGGCCAGACACTTTGTCTACCAGTGCCTTGATTTTGCTTGTCTTCCCAGACTCCAGAACCATGAGAAATAAATATTTGTTGTTTATAAGCCACACGGTTTATGGTATTTTGTTATAGCAATTCAAATAGACTCAGACAGCGATGTATTCCTGACTATCTCCATGAATATCCAGTCACCCTAGACCTTAATTTATGTACTTGTGCAACACTCAACTGAAGCAATGCAGAGATGGTTTTCAGAAAATCTGTTTGTAGGCTGCATCTATGGGTCAGTTCAAATGTCACCTACTTGCCAAAGCCTTAGTTAGATGACAACAACTACAGTAATTTCATTTCCCTGGGCTTCTTCAGCATTCAAAGATTGGTTCAATTGGCTTGGCACCTTGTAACACAGCCACGTGACAGATTTTTCATTTAAAATTGAACTGGGCATTTAAATTTGTGTATTGTTTAAACATCAATGTGTTTATTTCTCATCTTCTCAATTGGGTGGCAAGTTCCCTAGGATCATAGCTTACACTTTCTAGAAACCCCATTAACAGTGCGTTTCAGGGGGTCACTACTTTTACACTGTTCAATGATGTTAGGATTATTTCAATGCAGCATTTGGACTGAACTAAACCAGATTCTAAGACATTTTAGATTTAGAATGAACCTTTCAGGAGCCCTTGCCCAGTAAGTGTTTTTGTCATAATATCTTCATTGAGACTTTAAGTAGGGACCTACATCTCTTTATCAATCCAATGTTTTTTCTCCTCCTACCTTTGACTAAAGCTCAGACTAAAATGTTTATTATCTTCATCATCTTCTTGAAACTCTCTGCTATTGACTGCCCCTCCCTTTTGTTTTTTAAGTGATAACCTATGATTCTTGCTCTTCTCTCACCTATTAATTCTTGAAAGGGAAAGAAACATAGAATAATCTGGGGCCATGGAGTCAGACTTAAGGGAAAATCCTATCAACTCCTGAGAAGTTATTAAGCATTTCTGGGCCTCAGTCTTTTGATCTGTTAAATGTAGAGAATCATATCCATTTCATAGGATTCATGTGAGGATAACCAATTACCTAGGCACAGCATCTGGCCTGGCCCTGTCCCACAGTGGGTAATGATAAATTTGTTTTCTCTCTTCTCTTTCTCCTCCCTCCCCCATTTAGTGCTGTTTTTCTTCTCCTTTCTTCCCTTAGATACAAATTTTCCTACATAATCGCTCTCTGAGCAAGCTCTTTCATTTGATCTCCCAGAAAATAATCCTACCTCTATGTCAGTTTTTCAGTTCTGAGGCCTAATCTAGGTTCTGGTTCAAGACTTTCAACAATGAACATCGGGTTCCAGAACCTGCAGAATATCTCATCTTTCTTGTCTCTCTGCTCTTCAAAACAAATCCTTGCTGTGAATAGTGCCAGGCACTCAGGAGCAAAATGTAAACCATGACTGTCCAGCTATTGAGCCCTGTGGCATCTGTTGCAGGACTTCTTGAATGGCTGGCATCACCACCTCTCACCTGCCTGACTTTCATAGTCTGCCTGGACATCTTCTTACCTTCCCATTCTCTTAGGTAGTTTGTTTTGCTCCTTGTCCCTGGATGAAACTTCCTAAAATCACAGCTCAAACCACATCACTCTCCTGCTCAATATTCTTAAATAACTCTCTACTGCCTATAGCTAAGGTCTCAGCAACTTGGTCAAAGTCTCCACTGTTGATCCCTGTTCTCCTTCCATTCTTATTCCTCACTCATATGACTTCTGTATTTATCTTTTGTTCTTGCTGTTTCCTCCTCATCCCTCCAGTCTCTCTTACTAGACTCTTGGCTATCCTGAAAGACACTTGTTGGTAAAACTGGCTAATTTTTTGCTCCCCATCCTTTACTGCCTTACCCCCTGCTCTACTCTGTCTCAAGTTCCTCCCCGACTTCTCTACCCCTGGGATCTTATTGCAGCTCTTTTTCCCACCCTCCATAACACACACTTAGTCAGCACCTTCTGAACTGCTTGATCATAGAACATCTTAAAAATTATAGTATAGAATCAGCATACACATAGCATGGAAAGAACGGACAGGCTAATTAATACCTGTAAGAAATGTCACAATGTAGCTCACATTTTTTTAATAGACATAGAAACACTTCATTAACTTAGGTCCTCATATCAGGTCTTACCAGAAACATTATCATGTTTTTTCTTATATTTTGTTTTTATTGAAGTATAGCATAAAATTTCATTTCTTCCAGGTTTAAAATAGCAAGGAGAAAATAGAGCATAGACTTTGTTATTAATTATTTTTTTAGAAAACAAAAATCTTTCTGAAGTACTCTCATCTAGGAATTACAACACTGGACTTTTTATTAAGCCTTGCATTTTTACTCTGGAGATCCATAGATAAGCTGATGTGCTATTAATGTTTAATATGTAAGTCGTAATGGATAGCATCACAAACATATGCTGAATTTATCAGGCAGAGCAGCAGTCTCTACAGCTGATGGCAAATAACTGTGCCTTCCAACTCACTCATCAGTGCATCTCTCCAGGGGCTTCCATGCCAATTCCTGGTACTCTTAGTGTGGCATAAATTCCATACAAGCACATTATGGCCTGATAACAATGACTACGTACAGTGCTTAGTATTTTTTTATATATGATGTAGTTTAGACTAAACAAATCAATAGGATTATAAATACTTTTGCTGTAGTACACTCGTTAACATCTCGCAGCCCAGGATTGTGCCAAAATGTAGTTTGGAAAACATTGTCCTACTGTACTTGCCTTCTTTCACATAATTTCAGTTATCACTTGTCAAACAAGTCAAACATCCTCAATGAAAACTTCCCTTTATAATGCTAGTTTGAACAGCACCAATCTTGCATCTCCAGAGCTCCTGGCAGTGCTCAGTATGAACCTGTGGAAGAAAAGAAGGAAAGGGAGGAAAGAGTGGGCAATCTTGCTAATTCTCACAGCAGGACTACCATTTTAATGTTTGCCTTGAAAGTGATACAAGGAAAAGTGCACAAAATCATTTAGCACGAAGTTCCCTGCTCAAATTAAATATAGATAAAATTTAAATTATTAATATTAGTGGTCTGTAACATTAAAACTGACTTTTAAGTGAGAATTTTCTAAGTAAGAAATGCGCTTTATCTAAGAAACATACTCTGAGATTATAAAAATAGTTGCTCAGATACTAAAATGGGTACCGAAAGAATGACTAAGATTCTACAGTCTAAATGTGCTCTTTTGCTATATTAAATTTGTATGTGTTCTTACTGGTAATGTAGTTCTGTGGTACAGCACTAGCTTAGCATGCATTAGACTCTGAGTTGCATCCCTTGCAACTCAGAGGGGGGAAGAGGAAGAGGAGGAGGAAAAGAAGAGGAAGAAGAAATAGGTTTTCAGCTCATTTTCTGATTTTTCCCCCATTCTTTGTTTTCATTTTCTTGGTACAGAACATACCAAGGGGGCAGGCTGGGAGTTCAGTGGAATTTTACTAAGCCACAGTATTGGTGTCCTATTACCAATTCTGGTCATTACCCGATTATCTATTGGGGTCTAAATACAGCCCAGAATTACTCTCTGAATCATAGAAAGTCTATGGTTTCTACCCATGGATTTGACTATTTTGCATTCTAGCAGGTAAGTCATTTTGAAGCAGCTACTGATAATTACCTCACTGCTGTTCCATGACTAATATTACTTATCTGTTCTTGATGAGAATAGGTAGTCCTGTTATTAGTATCAGTGTAGTTGTATGGCATTTGCTTCAAACTTCTCTCTCTCTCTCTCTCTCTCTCTCTCTCTTGCCCTCCTTACTGCCTACTTGATGTTCTGACAGCTTCAAAGAAAGCATGGAGAAATCGTCCTACTCTGACTGGCTGATAAATAACAGCATCGCTGAGCTGGTTGCCTCAACAGGCCTTCCTGTGAACATCAGCGATGCCTACCAGGATCCACGCTTTGATGCTGAGGTAAGAGGCATCCTCTGGTTGCTGTCGTGAGGTTTCATTGTCACAATGTTGATGGTTTGCTGGTTGAAGCAAAAAAGGACGTCATACAGATTGACAGCAACCCCTGAGTTCACTGGCAGCTCTTCTGCATACCTCATTTCTGATCTGCTTTTTAGCATCGCCTAATGTTGACTGACAGAGAAACTTCTTATTGTTATCTGCTATCATGATTTGTGGCGAAATGATTAGCCTTAGTCCAATGCTCTTTTATGATTGGTGTCCTTTATATCAAACTCTTAAATATTTAATAATAAAATGTGTATATAACATACGCACATTTGTAATGTTAAACATATACAACAGCTTATTTCTACAAGTTGTTATTTCCTAACAGCTGCTAGAATAACAGCAATATTTTTTTAAAATTGCTTCCAATAAACAGTAAACTGGTTGGTATTATTGCTTAGTGTTAATTGTCTGGGCCTATTCTGCTGACATGCAGAATATGTTAAGGTAACTTTAAAGGTTGTATTATAAGGTAATATAGAATATCATACAGACAAATTCACATGAGCTTATAAAATGTCTATGTGTATATATAGGTAGAGATATATAGATACATCTAGAGAGATAAACATTGAAAAAATAAAATATTTATTTGTTCTCTTTCTTCTTGAGCATCAGGCTTAGATGCTTCAGCCTTGGAAACGCTTTCATGAATTACCAGTCAGGGCTGGGCAACTTTCCAGGGAACCCCTTTAGGTATCCTGATGCCAAACAGCCTCCAGCTCTTTTCAGTCTTGAGACATTGAGTCTGAACTTTGACTTACCTCACTTGGGAAAGTGCACAGTCCAAAGCACATTCAGCTTTCGTGTGAGGAAGAATACCACCACCTGGGTTCTGCATCTGGCAGAGCAAAATGTTCTACAGATGTCAATATTTGTATACTTTAGTGTGATTGGGGTGGACTGATTTTATGAAGTTTTGCCTTTTGCTATGTTTTACTCTTCCTTGATCTTAGAGTATGTTAAAGAAAAATGTCTATATATACAACTTTAGCAAGAAATTCTCTCAGTATTCTGATTACCATCAAAATAACTGAACAAACCAAAAGGCTTTGCTACCCAGGAAAATTACTAATTGTCAATTCATTGTTAGAAACTCAACATATTTGATTAGAAGCCAAGGAACAAGAGTTGTTTCCTGCCCCAGAACATAGCACTAATTTGGCTTGAATTGCTATTCTTCTTCTCTTAGCTTTGAACCACAAAGAAGGCCAAATTCTGGGAAAGAAAAAATCTCAAGAAAAAACCACTGCTCTTTTATTGGTTCATAAAACACATGTAAAAGTATAACAGAACATGATGCACTAAAGACCTATGTACTCCCCACTCAGTTTAAGAAAAAAGGAGATCATTACTTTCCAATCTGTGTATTAATCTTCCTAATCCTGTGTCCTTTATTTCCTCCCACAGAGGTAACCAATATCCTGAATTTAACCTTATCATTCTTTGCTTTTCTATATAGTTTTGTTATACATATTTGAATCTCTACCAAATATATTGTTATAGTTTGCATATCTCTGAACTTTACATAAATTGGATAGTTCAGTAATCATTCTTCTGTGGCTTAGCTATTTTTCATCCAACATTATATGGCAGGGTTCTGTAAACTTGTAATCAATCCATTCATTCATTTTCATTGCTGCCAAGTAGTCCATCATATGAATAAGCTTCATTCTTTTTATCCATTAGGGTATTGATGGATTTTTGAATTCAGTGTCATACTGTTATATATATATCACTGCCAAAGGCATTCTTGAATGTGTCTTTTGAAAACTCTTGAAAAGTTTTTGAGAGTCCATTCCTAGGGGAATGATATGCTGGATCACAAGTTATAAGCATCTTTATCTTCACCAGGGAATGACAATTTCTTGCCAATTATGGCTTTTTTTTCTTAAGAAAAGCAGTACATTTAGCAATTAATATAACAAGAATACTTCTTGCTAATACAGGATGGTGAACTTGAATATGCATACCCTTATATCTATAGGCAGACTCTTACCACACCCCTTCCTAATTACTGATACCACCAAATCACTATATATGGCTATATCACTTATATCCATGCCAGTAAGGCAGCCTGCCCCTGCTGATCTATAAAAAATACAACATGAACTCTCATGCAAAGGGAAATAGTTATTCCTCTGGGATAAGGTGCAAAAATTTCATGCCCTGATCTAGTAATTAGAACCAACGATGTCTGAAGGCAGTTAACTGTGATAGGTTAAGCAGTGACTGACTGTTTCATGAAATCATTTACTTCCCTATGATGAAGTAAAACATGAACTTTGATTGTCATGCTTTCCTGGTCTTCTACTCAAATACAGAGATAGCACTGGATTTCAAATGCAAATCTGAAGATGCATCACACCATGGTTTTTACATGCTCTCTTTGCAAGGCACTGAAATGTAAGGTTACCTTATGTTTCCCTTCTCATGTCGAGAGAAAACAATTGAAAAGGAATCAGTGTAGAAGAAGATGAGAAACCATGAGAGAGGAGAGAGAGAATGGAAGACAGAGGCCATGTTCTGTGAAAGTACTGATAATTAGCATGGAGTGTGTGTGTGTGTGTGTGTGTGTGTGTGTGTGTCGTGCACCGTACCAAAACAAGCAAACCCATCTGCTTAAGCTTCCTCCTCCCTCAAGTACATTTGCTTCAGTGACAGGTGTCAACTGCCATATTAATAGTGAAAGAAACAGACTCCAGACTGAGCCAGAGAGCTCTCCCAAGAGGCTAAGAGGCTCAGACCTTCTCTCCACAAAGATGGAGATGATCATAAGATAAAGAAGATGGTGTAGGGATGGTTTATCTTGAGGCAAGGTAAGTGTGGGTGTGAGTCAACTCCCTGTATAGCTATCCTTATGTCAACCAGCAAAAACCCTTGTTCCTTCCTATTATTGCTTATACTCTCTCTACAACAAAATTAGAAATAAGGGCAAAATAGTTTCTGCTGGGTATTGAGGGGGTGGGGGAGAGAGGGAGGGGGCGGAGTGGGTGGTAAGGGAGTGGGTGGGGGCAGGGGGAGAAATGACCCAAGCATTGTATGCACATATGAATAATAAAACAAAAATAAAAAAAAAAGTTAAGTGTGGGCTGGAGTTATGCTGCTGTGTAGCTACCTAATGATCAGGATAAGCAGGTTATGAAAGTCAAGATGCAGAGAGAAATTTTGAATGGAAACAAGTGTTCTTTCATTTCTTCTTATTGGTTGCTATAAATAACTCAAATTTCTTTATCGTTAAAAGAGAGCTCAGGTTGTAATGAAGTTAATCATATTGTTCCACTTAACAATCTTTAAATTCTAATTGGTCTCTCTTTCACATTCATCAATAAAGAAGCAGTTAAATTCAAGTGGGAAAAAATGATAAAAAAAGAAGATGGTGTAGATCATAAGATAAAGTAAGATAAAGACAACCACTTCAGATAATATTTATTCATTAATGCATTAAATATTTCCCTCAAGAGGAGAAGAGGGAGAGGAGGAGTGGGAATACAGTGAGAACATAATGAAGGGGTGAACTTGTTCAAGGTACACTGTATGCATATATCAAATTCTCACAGTGAAATCCCCTCATATTATTAATGTATGATAAATAAAAATTTTTTAAATAAAATAAATATTTCCCTCAAGATAAAAAACATGACCAAATAATTACTTCATCCTTTTACCCCCCACCACTACAAATGATCCTACAATCATCCTAGAGACAGAAAGCAACTTTGCAAAAACGTTTTATTCTTCTCTTCTTCATATTTTCCCCAGTAAGCATAACTGAATGTGGATGGTCCCCATTATAATGATTCAATTCATGATTTTTCAACTTTACAATTGTGCAAAATCTATCTATGCAACCGTTCTGTTTTTCACATTCAGTACAGTATTCAATAAATTACATGAGATGCTTCATACTTTATTATTAAATAGTTCCTGTGCTAGAATCTGTCCAACTGTAGGCTGGTGTAAATATTCTGAGCACATTTAAGGTAGGCTAAGATAAACTGTGATGTTTGGTTGGTTAGGTGTGCTACATGCATTTTTTTAATTGTTTTATTACTCATATGTGCATACAAGGCTGGGTCATTTCTCCTCCCTGCCCCCACCGCCTCCCTTACCACACACTCCGCCCCCTCCCTCTCCCCCCTTCCCCCTCAATACCCAGCAGAAACTATTTTGCCCTTATTTTTAATTTTGTTGTAGAGAGAGTATAAGCAATAATAGGAAGGAACAATGGTTTTTGCTGGTTGAGATAAGGATAGCTATACAGGGAGTTGACTCACATTAATTTCTTGTGCATGTGTGTTACCTTCTAGGTTAATTCTTTTTGATCTAACCTTTTCTCTAATTCCTGGTCCCCTTTTCCTATTGGCCTCAGTTGCTTTTAAGGTATCTGCTTTAGTTTCTCTGCATTAAGGGCAACAAATGCTAGCTAATTTTTTTGCTGTCTTACCGATCTTCACACCTCCCTTGTGTGCTCTCGCTTTTATCATGTGCTCAAAGTCCAATCCCATTGTTGTGTTTGCCCTTGATCTAATGTCCACATATGAGGGAGAACATACGATTTTTGGTCTTTTGGGCCAGGCTAACCTCACTCAGAATGATGTTCTCCAATTCCATCCATTTACCAGCGAATGATAACACTTCGTTCCTCTTCATGGCTGTATAAAATTCCATTGTGTATAGATACCACATTTTCTTGATCCATTCGTCAGTAGTGGGGCATCTTGGCTGTTTCCATAACTTGGCTATTGAGAATAGTGCCGCAATAAACATGGGTGTGCAGTTGCCTCTGGAGTAACCTGTGTCACAGTCTTTTGGGTATATCCCCAAGAGTGGTATTTCTGGATTAAATGGTAGATCAATGTCTAGCTTTTTAAGTAGCCTCCAAATTTTTTTCCAGAGTGGTTATACTAGTTTACATTCCCACCAACAGTGTAAGAGGGTTCCTTTTTCCCCGCATCCTCGCCAACACCTGTTGTTGGTGGTGTTGCTAATGATGGTTATTCTAACAGGGGTGAGGTGGAATCTTAGTGTGGTTTTAATTTGCATTTCCTTTATTGCTAGAGATGGTGAGCATTTTTTCATGTGCTTTTTGGCCATTGAATTTCTTCTTTTGAGAAAGTTCTGTTTAGTTCACTTGCCCATTTCTTTATTGGTTCATTAGTTTTGGGAGAATTTAGTTTTTTAAGTTCCCTATGTATTCTGGTTATCAGTCCTTTGTCTGATGTATAGCTGGCAAATATTTTCTCCCACTCTGTGAGTGTTCTCTTCAGTTTAGAGACCATTTCTTTTGATGAACAGAAGCTTTTTAGCTATATGAGGTCCCATTTATCTATGCTATCTCTTAGTTGCTGTGCTGCTGGGGTTTCATTGAGAAAGTTCTTACCTATACCTACTAACTCCAGAGTATTTCCTACTCTTTCCTGTATCAACTTTAGAGTCTGTGGTCTGATATTAAGATCCTTAATCCATTTTGAGTTAATGTTGGTATAGGGTGATATACATGGATCTAGTTTCAGTTTTTTGCAGACTGCTAACCAGTTTTCCCAGCAGTTTTTCTTGAAGAGGCTGCTATTTCTCCATCGTATATTTTTAGCTCCTTTGTCAAAGATAAGTTGGTTATAGTTGTGTGTCTTCATATCTGGGTCCTCTATTCTGTTCCACTGGTCTTCATGTCTGTTTTTGTGCCAGTACCATGCTGTTTTTATTGTTATTGCTTTGTAATATAGTTTGAAGTCAGGTATTGTGATACCTCCTGCATTGTTCTTTTGACTGAGTATTGCCTTGGCTATTCGTGGCCTTTTGTGTTTCCATATAAAGTTAACAGTAGATTTTTCAATCCCTTTAATGAATGTCATTGGAATTTTGATGGGAATTGCATTAAACATGTAGATTACTTTGGGGAGTATCGACATTTTTACTATGTTGATTCTACCCATCCATGAGCATGGGAGATCTCTCCACTTTCTATAGTCTTCCTCAATCTCTTTCTTCAGAAGTTTACAGTTTTCCTTTTAGAGGTCATTCATATCTTTTGTTAGGTTTACACCAAGGTATTTGATTTTTTTTTGAGGCTATTGTAAACGGAATTGTTTTCATATATTCTTTTTCAGTTTGCTCATTGTTAGTGTATAGAAATGCTAATGATTTTTCTATGTTGATTTTATACCCTGCTACCTTGCTGTAGCTATTGATGATGTCTAGAAGCTTCTAAGTAGAGTTTTTTGGGTCTTTAAGGTATAGGATCATGTCATCTGCAAATAGGGATATTTTGAAAATTTCTTTACCTATTTGTATTCCTTTTATTCCTTCTTCTTGCCTAATTGCTCTGGCTAGGAATTCCAGTACTATGTTGAATAAGAGTGGAGAAAGTGGGCATCCTTGTCTGGTTCCTGATTTTAGAGGGAATGGTTTCAGTTTTTCTCTGTTAAGTATAATGCTGGCTGTAGTTTTGTCATATATAGCTTTTATAATGTTGAGGAACTTTCCTTCTATTCCTAGTTTTCTTAGAGCTTTTATCATGAAATGGTGTTGGATCTTATCAAAGGCTTTTTCTGCATCTATTGAGATGATCAAGTGGTTTTTGTCTTTGCTTCTGTTAATGTGGTTTATTACGTTTATTGATTTTTGTATGTTGAACCACCCCTGCATCCCTGGGATGAAGCCTACTTGGTCGTGGTGAATAATCTTTTTGATGTGTTGTTGAATTCGGTTTGCCATTATTTTGTTGAGGATTTTTGCATCAATGTTCATTAAGGAGATTGGCCTATAGTTCTCCTTTTTGGAGGTGTCTTTGCCTGGTTTTGGGATAAGTGTAATACTGGCTTCATAAAATGTGTTAGGCAGTTTTCCTTCCCTTTCTATTTTGTGGAACAGTTTAAGGAGGGTTGGTATCAGTTCTTCTTTAAAGGTCTGATAGAATTCAGCAGAGAATCCATCAGGTCCTGGACTTTTCTTTTTGGGGAGACTCTTGATTGCTGCTTCAATTTCATTTTGTGTTATAGATCTGTTCAGGTGATTAATTTCCTCTTGGTTCAGTTTGGATGATCATATGTATCTAGAAATCTGTCCATTTCTTTAAGATTTTCAAATTTATTTGAATATAGGTTCTCAAAGTAGTCTCTGATGATTTCCTGGACTTCCATGGTGTTTGTTGTTATCTCCCCTTTTGCATTCCTGATTCTACTAATTTGGGTTTTTTCTCTCCTCATTTTAGTCAGGTTTGTCAGGGGTCTATCAATCTTGTTTATTTTTTCAAAGAACCAACTTTTTGTTTCATTAATTCTTTGTATGGTTTTTTTGGTTTCTATTTCATTGATTTCAGCTCTTATTTTTATTATTTCTCTCCTTCTATTTGTTTGGGATTTGCTTGTTCTTGTTTTTCTAGGAGTTTGAGATGTATCATTAGGTCATTGATTTGGGATCTTTCAGTCTTTTTAATATATGCACTCATGGCTATAAACTTTCCTCTCAGGACTGCCTTAGCTGTGTCCCATAGGTTCCGGTAGGTTGTGTTTTCATTTTCATTGACTTCCAGGAACTTTTTAATTTCCTCTTTTATTTCATCGATGATCCATTGTTCATTAAGTAATGAGTTATTTAGTTTCCAGCTGTTTGCATGTTTTTTGTCTTTACTTTTGTTGTTGAGTTCTACTTTTACTGCATTGTGGTCAGATAGTATGCATGGTATAATTTCTATTTTCTTATATTTGCTGAGAGTTGCTTTGTGCCCTAGGATATGATCTATTTTGGAGAAGGTTCCATGGGCTGCTGAGAAGAATGTATATTGTGTAGAAGTTGGATGAAATGTTCTGTAGACATCAAGTAGGTCCATTTGATCTATTGTATATTTTAGATCTTGGATTTCTTTATTGATTTTTTGTTTGGATGACCTATCTATTGATGATAATGGGGTGTTAAAGTCTCCCACAACCACTGTGTTGGCATTTATATATGCTTTTAGGTCTTTCAGGGTATGTTTGATGAAATTGGGTGCATTGACATTGGGTGCATACAGGTTGATGATTATTTCCTTTTGGTCTATTTCCCCTTTTATTAGTATGGAATGTCCTTCTTTATCTCATTTGATCAATGTAGGTTTGAAGTCTACTTTGTCAGAGATAAGTATTGCTACTCCTGCCTGTTTTCAGGGGCCATTGGCTTGGTAAATCTTCTTCCAGCCTTTCATCCTAAGCCTATGCTTATTTCTGTTGGTGAGATGGGTCTCCTGTAAGCAACAAATTGTTGGATCTTCCCTTTTAATCCATTTTGTCAAGTGGTGCCTTTTGATGGGTGAATTAAGTCCATTAACATTAAGTGTTAGTATTGATAGGTGTGTGGTGATTCCCGTCATTTAGTTGTCTTAGTTGTTGAAGGTTTGGTTGTGTGTACCTGAGTTGAGGTTACTCTCTACTGTCTTGCTTTTTCTTTTCCTGTAGTTTGGTGCTGCCTGTCTTTTCATGGTTAAGTTGGGTTTCACTTTCTGTGTGCAGAATCCCTTGAAGAATCTTTTGTAGTGGTGGCTTTGTGGTCACATATTGTTTTAGTTTCTGCTTATCATGGAAGACTTTTATTGCTCCATCTATTTTGAATGATAGTTTTGCTGGGTAGAGTATCCTGGGGTTGAAGTTATTTTCATTCAGTGCCTGGAAGATCTCACCCCACGCTCTTCTTGCTTTTAATGTTTCTGTTGAGAAGTCTGCTGTGATTTTGATGGGTTTACCTTTGTATGTTACTTGTTTTTTCTCTCTTACAGCCTTCAATATTCTTTCCCTAGTTTCTGAACTTGTTGATTTAATGATGATATGTCATGGGGTAGTTCTATTTTGATCTGGTCTGTTTGGTGTCCTGGAGGCCTCTTGCATCTGTACGGGAATATCTTTCTCTAGATTTGGGAAATTTTCCGTTATTATTTTGTTGAATGTATTACGCATTCCCTTCACTTGCACCTCTTCTCCTTTTTGATGCCCATGATTCTCAAGTTTGGTCTTTTGATGGAGTTGGTGAGTTCTTACATTTTCTTTTCACAGGTCTTGAGTTGTTTAATTAATAGTTCTTCGGTTTTTCCTTTAATTACCATTTCATCTTCAAGTTCTGAGATTCTGTCTTCTGTTTATTCTATTCTGCTGGATTGGCCTTCCGTTTTGTTTTGCAGTTCTGTTTCATTCTTTTTTCTGAGGTTATCCATACCCTGGGTGTTTACCTCTTTAATGTTGTCTATTTTTGTCCTGAGTTCATTTATCTGTTTATTCATCGTGTTCTCTGTTTCACTTTGGTGTTTATACAGTGCTTCTATGGTTTCCTTTATTTCTTCTTTTGCTTTTTGAAATTCTCTATTTTTGTTGTCTTGGAATTTCTTGAGTGTCTCCTGTACATTTTGGTTGACCCTAATGAGTATCATCTCTATAAAATTCTCATTGAGTACCTGTAGTATGTCTTCTTTTAAATTATTCTTGTGGGCTTCATTGGGTTCTTTGGCATAGTTTATCTTCATTTTGTTGGAGTCTGGATCTAAGTATCTGTTTTCTTCTTCCCCTCTGGTTCCTGTACTAATTTTTTGCTGTGGGGAAATAGGTTTCCCTGTTTTTTCTGTCTTCCCGTCATTGTCCTTGGTGTTGTTACTGTCCCTGTACTGTGTGCAATTAAGTATTTTCTAGCTTGTAATAATAACAATGGTAATATTTAGAATGGAAGGGTGAGAGGAGATGGAAAGCAAGAAGTTAAAGAAAAGGGAAAAACAAATAAGCAGACAAGTAGGAGAAAACAAAACATGGAATCAAACAAGAAAGTTTCAAAGGTATAAACAGGGAGCGTTAGTGTACTAATCGACAGTAAGCTGAACAGACATTAGAGGGAAAGAGAGAGGATTGAAAATAAAAAATAAAAAAATAATAAAGATAAGAATAAAAATAAAAAATAAGTAAATGAAAGAAATATCTATATATAAAAATAAAATAAAATGAAAATTAGAAAATTTTTAAAAAACCAAAAAACTTCCAAGTTCAAATGCAATGAAATTTCATTCTTAATAATTTGGGTGTCTGTCTCAGTCTCCAGTCCTGGAGATGGTGCCTCAGATGTTGTTCTGTAGTTGTCTCATCAAAGGGGATGCATAAAGTAGAACAAAACTACACACACACACACACACAAACCCCACCAAGTGTCCCAAGTTCAAATGCAATACAATTTCAGTAAGTTTTTCAGCATGCAGGTGTATTTCGGTTGTTCTCTCATCAAAGGTAGGGAGAAAAAGAGAAAAAAAAGAGTCTGGAGACAGTTCTGAGAATGGTATCTGTGGCTGTGGCTTGCCTGCCCCCTGCTGTCAGCCTGCTGTTGCTGGCTGCGTTATTTTTGCAGATCTCTGGGGTGAGCTTAGCACTCACCTGGCCCTGCAGGCTTTGTTTACTCAGAGTTCTGTGCCTGAGCCTCTGCTACAAGCTTTTCCCTTTCCAAGCACACTGGGAAAGGTGACACTGCACCCGCGTTCTCAGGCCTGCATGTTTATTTACAGTTCATGTGGGAGGTGGGTCTTCCCCCTTCTCCTGTGCAGTTTGCCTCCCACCGCCACTTTTACAAGCTTTCCTGCTCCTGATTACTGGGTGGTGCTGCTGCTTCTGCCAGCTGCCATGTTTGTTTACAGCTCACGTGGGAAGTGGGTCTTCCCTCCTCTCCTGTGGAGTTTTCCTCCCTCCACCACTCTCACAAGCTTTCCCACTCCTGGTTGCTGGGGGCACGCCCCCGCTCCCACCAGAGCCTCTCCGGCCCATGTGGCTTGTTTATTTACAGTCCCAGGAAGGATTCCCTTCCCCCAATCTTCAGCGTTCAGTGCGCCCCACCCTCTTTCCCATGTGTCTTTATTGTTCTTATTGCTTACTAGTCAGTTTCTCTTTTTTTTCCTGGGTGGAGGTCAGTCTGTCCAGGGGGCTATGCTGCTCTGCCCAGGGTTGTCTGTGGGAGTACCGCAGTACCGCGAAGCTCACCTTGTCCACATCTTCCCAAGCCATCTGGGCATGGGTGACTGGCGGCCCCGGGGGCCCTCCTTGTTTCTCCATTTAACATGAGGTGGAGATTCTCTGCGCTGGCTGGAGGTGTGGAGGGGTCAAAGTTTTGCTTCTTCTCAATGATTATGCCTCCAAAGGGTGTCTCCAGCATCTCTCCAAGATTTCACTATAGGAGGCTCGCTTTCTGCTTCCTCCCTCTAGCCACCATCTTGGAATTCCCTGCTACATGCATTTTTGACAGGATATTTTCAATTTATGATGGGTTTATAGGGATGTAACCTCCACTGTAAGTCAAAGAGCATCTACAGTTATTTATGAATGGTAGAAAATTAGGAAACAATTAAAAATGCAGAATCAATTATTGACTGTTATCTCCACTGGGAAAAGAACTTGCATTTTTACTCTCTGCTCTGACTTCCCAGAATAGTCTGAGGTTGATTAATGAGAATTTGAGACAGGAATCTTTTTTGATGCATTTCCTATTTTTTTCCTACAGATTTTCTCAGCCTAAGTCTACAAAATGGGTTTAAATTTGGGAGAAATGCAATTATCCTGAGCACTAATATCTATCTATCCTAAATTTCTCAATGCCTCAGTGGCTAATTCTAGAAATTTAAATTCTCTTTATAGAGCAGGAAGGACTCCAAGTCATCAGAAAATTTGGCAACTTGGCATATTATAAGTGTATCAACTCTCAGTTGACAGAAATGGTAGAGATTTCTTTCACTGACAGGCATGGAAATGAAGATTTAAAGGCTGAAGTGGTTTGCCTAAGGCTATGCAGCTTCTTCTAGGCAGGGCACAGGCACACTGTGGACCTTTTGATTCTTAGCAGTAGCCTCTCTGGGGGATCATCAGCTGCTGAGGGGCTGCCTGGGCATTAGAGTTGCTGCTCCCTTCACATAGGTGCATAAACTTATGGCCAAAAACCTTCCTTTTTTCCTGTTGGTTCCACTCCCTAGCTGAGTAGTCTTGGGCACACTACTTAATTTGTAAAATGTAAAGTCCTATATAAACACTTTGTAAACCATGCAGAGATGGTCACTAGTTCCTTCCCTATGGAGGCCAGCAGGCTAGACTTGGGTCTTCCTAAGAGTGGCCAGACATCCAGAGACGGAGTTAACTAGGCATGTTGGGGATGATCAGATTTCAAGGTCTGGTGTACTCACTGCCTGTGCCCAAGAAACCTGTAATCCTCCGAACATACAAGTTACATTTGTGTATCTCAAATGCAGCACTGGGAGCTATATTTCAAACTCTCACATCAGCTAAGGCAACAAACTACAAAATTTCTGTGGCTTCATAATAATAGAAGTTATTTTTTGCAGTTGCTAAGCCCAAACAGGTGTTCCTGATTAGTGTCAGTTGTGTAAGAAGGTGTTGCCTATTTCATGAATGAAATTATTCAGCAGCAACTTATCTTGCCTAGTTGGCCATCTGTGGGCTTTTCAGGCCACTAACTGCTGGTATGAATTCCAATGCATCTACTTTGATGCATTTTGTAATTTACTCTCCAATTTGGACTGGCATGAGACATTTGTCAATTTGGGGATACATGACATCAGTGGCTATTTTCTATTAATAAGAAATAATTTACTCTATCAAGCTTTGGTTTCGCTATTACAGTTAAAGTGTGTAGGTAAACAAGATTTATAATTTCTGTGTCATTCTTACCATGTGTAACTTCCAAGAAGTCTTCACAAACTCTGCCCAAAGATGAGCAGCAAGAGAATGATCCTTATTTTGAAATCTCAGTTCAGTAACCCTTGGTTTTCCTTTTGATAGCAGCTACAAAGGGCTATCTTTAGTGTGAGGTAAGTCTCATCCCAGGTGTGTCAGGCACCTACTGAGAGGGCTGTGAGGCAAAGTAATCACAGTCATCCACCTGCTGGGTACTCTATTTGTGATTGTCTTAAATATTTAATGGAGACTCCTCCTTGTAGAGAGTAGAACAGACTTAGCAGGTGAGCTCTAGTGATTATTTATTTGCCTTCTGTGTGCCTGTTTGAATTGACTGTAGCCGCTTGCTGGTCTTAAAAGTGTACATGGTTTTAAGGCCAAACCCCTTGGTTTATGTGTGGAAAATTATGACAAGTGGTTATACAAAATAGTCACAGGGTCAGAACTAAGTTTCTGAGATTTAAATTCTGCCACCTTGTGAAAATCACTGTATATTCTGTTACAAGATTATATGATCCTTGAAAGGGATATAAAACAGAAAAGACATACTAAGAAAAGATGTACTAACATAAGTAATTATATTTACATATAGTAGCACAAGAAACACTAATGAGTTCATGAGTTATCATTTTGGTGGGTTTTGTAGTTTTATCAGTCATTCTTTTTGGGAAAGAATGTTTCTGAGATGTCGACAGGGATACTGTACATATTGATTTCTACTGCTGCATTACAAATCATTACAAACTCAACACTCAAGACAACTCCCGCTCATTGCCTTGCAATTTCTGTTGGTCAGGACTCTAGGCATGGTATAGCTGGATTCTCTGCTCAGGTTCTCCTGAGGCTGAAATAAAAGGTGTTGGCCAGGTGGCATCCTCATTCAGAACCTGATGTTCTTTTCAAAGTTCATTCAGGTTATTGGTAGACTTGAGTTCTTTGAAATTTTAGAATTGGTAGAATTGAGGGCCCTATTTACTTACTGGTTGTCAGCCAAGGATCTCTATCAACTCCTAGAAATTGCCTTGAATCCTAGCCTATGGCTCTCATGCTCCTCTGAGTTAACAGGAGAATCTCATTCCAGTTAACTGAAACAAAAATTAATATACTACAAAGAGCAACTTACACAATCTCAGGATTATTATTTACCCCATCACTTTGCCATATACCATAACCTAATCAAGGAAGTGACTATCTTACCACTGTGTACATTCAAGGGAAGGGGATTATACGAGATGTGCACAAAGCTGAGGGAGAGGGATGATGGCAGACAAGAGTGCTTAGAGCCATCAGACTCCTGCCTATCACATCACAATGAATTCATATCAAATGTCTCTATCCCATAAAGCAAACTATTATGTCCTGACATGAAAAAACATCCATGAGAAAAAAAAAAGCAAGCCACAGAGAAGTATGTTTAGAATATTGTATAGAAGTTTGTATAGAATAATATCTGAAAGTACACATACAAATATGTGCACATATTTTTCTAATAGATATGTGTCAGAGCCAGCAATGGGACCTTGCTTGTGTGAATGGGTATCTGGCCTTGTGAGAAAGCTCCAAGGAACTGGGGCAAAAGCCTTAAAAAATTAAAAAAGGGGGAAAGTATAGAACAAGGAGTTCAATTTGTAACTGACTGTGAACAATCAATTGAGATAACTCACTACTTTCGGACCAGCCATCAGCAGCAACTTCTTGGGCACAGGAGCTGACAGGATGCACGTGCCCCTGGGGGCAGGGATGAGACACGCCAGCACAGAACAACAGCAGCCTGTCACCTTGCATGGGACAGTGTGAGGCTTGCCAATCTTGTTCCCCCAGTAGCCTCTCCACACAGGGATGAAGGAGAGCTTGGCCAAGATGATCTTTCACCCCAGTTCCTTGGAGCTTTCTTACAAGGTCAGGTACCCACTCACACAGGCAAGGTCCCATTGCTGGCTCTGACAGATATGTTAAACTTGACATGTACAAAACAGAGCTTACATCCTTCTTTCCCTCAAGCCTGTTTCTTCATCTCTGTTAAGGCAACTTGATCCTCCTGATACTTATGCCTAGAGTTTTATAGGCAAGATTCTGCCTTTCTTTCATGTTTTGCAACTTACTCATCAAGAAGTTCAACTGGTTCTATCTGCCAAATTTATCCAGAATTTGACCACTTCTTGCCATTCAACTGCTACCAGTTGATCAAGGTGATTCAAGCCAACGTTATCTCTGGGCTAAATACTTCATGGCTGTAGCATCTTAATCTGTCTCTCTGTTTCTACCCTTCTCCCTCTGTACTTTATTCTTAATACAATGGACAAGGCTTTTAATTTTTAAGTCATTGCAAAGTGTCAGGTTCTCCTTATTTCGCTAAGAAAAAGCTGAACTCACAATTACTTCAGAGCTCTACAATGCCTTGCATGATCTGGCACCCCAGTTCTTGTTTACATTATTCCAGCTACTCCAGTTTCCTTGTTTCTATGACATGCCACTCACACACTCACGGTCTGCATAGCTCACATCAGTCCCTCTTTAAGGCCATCACTCAATTGTTGCCTTTCAGTGAGGCCTGGCACTCTTGTTATTCCTTACTCATCTTATCCTGCCCTATTTCCCCCATAATTCTAGCATCCTCTAATATATAATTTATTTGTGGTTTTTTGTCTTTATCACTAGAATGTGCACTCTGTGATGGTGAGGATTTTTTTTTATTTTGTTCACTGATGCATCCCCAGTGACAACTAGTACAATGTTTAGTATATAATAGACATTATTGTTGATTATCGTTGAATATTGTTGAATATATTATCTATGTGTTACTTATCAATCTACTATATTTTGGTGAACATATTAAATGAACACATTATATATTCATAGAAGAAGGTAGGGAAGGTCTTATTTCATACCATTAACAACTGTCATTTCTGGAAATGATGAGATTAGAGCTTTTGATTTTATTATGGCTTCAATTTTTTCACGTTCATATTATTTATATAATCATGCAAAATTATGAAGATATTTAAAAGACAAGATTTTTATCTTACGTAAAATTTTATTTAACCAACCTATTGTTAGCTCTCTGAAAATTATAAAAAATTATTCAAAATTGGAATTGAAATAATGCCAGACCAAAGTACCTTAACCTGCCTTGCTGTATCTTTAGAGAATTCAGAAGAATTATTTTCCCTTGCCTTTGCAAGTGTGGAGTGCCTCTTGGGTTTTATTCTAACCAAGTGTTTTGTGTAGGACTCTCCTAATATATAATCCGCCTTTGCAGATGATCCACCATTGTAACAGTGGCTTTTTGGAGCACACTGTTTACAAGTACTTTAAACATAAGGCAATTATTCTGGTTTCACTTTTGGTTGGTATTGTGCTTTTGAATTCCTTATAATCAATTGCACTCTAGAACATCAACCGTGACATTTTCTGCTTTTCATTTTCATATTAAATTCAAAAGAAAACATTAAAACAAACACTAATATGAAGCAAACCATCATTTGATATATTTTATTGGTTAATTTAGTATTTCCTTCCAATTGCATAGTTACAGAGAGAATTTTAAGTTATCACACGTGGGATTTGTTTCCTGCCTACGGTCAGAATGAATAATTGACCTAACATTTAGATAGGAAAGTTATTTTGGCAAGGAGAATGGCAGAAAATAACTAGAAAGGAGGAACTGGTTTTCTGCTTGCGTGGGTTTGGGGTCTATGTATTTGTTACAAATTCAGGAGTGGTGGGAAACACATCATCACCCAGATTCTTTCTGATGGGCATGCCCTGAGGTCTAGGCTGACACTAAGGTGTCATGACCCAGGTCTGACTCTAAGTCTTCTATCCAATGCAGTTCTTCCCTGTGAAATTTTGATTTTTTAAAAAGCATATTATAGACAACTCAATAGCACTTGCCCTTGTCATGTAGCACTTAAGATAATAGGGCCTCAGGTTCTGACTTGTAGCATTAGAGCCCATTTCATCTGTCAGATCTTCACAGTGGAGCACTTCTGCAATCTGGGATGCTGAGTGCCAGTCTGGCAGGACAATTCATTCCCTATTCTCTGGATCACCTTCTGTTCTAACAGTTATGCTTCTGTTACAAAGGAAAATGGGCAAAATTGAAACCATTAAGAAATAAAGCTCTGTGAATCTGTTGACATGTGTCTGCTTCTGGTACTCTTCTCTCAGTCACTGCTACTTAGTGCAAGCCAGACATTCTTTCCCAAAAGCAGGGTTCGATAGGGAAGATTGGATTGTGAACATAAGAATTCTAAATGACCAGGAGTGGTGAGGAAGGTTAGGAGGAGGGGGATTGATCTGATATAAAATAGGGGTAGTTGTAGGGAGTGAAGATAAATACGGGTCCCCTAGTTTAAGAATCAAACTGACTGCTGCATAGGCAGTGGAGACAATACCTGAGTTCTAAGCACAATGGTCAGGTTTTTGTGGGCTGGTGGAGTGGTTCAAGTGGTAAAGTGCCTGCCTAGCAGGCAAGCCCTGAGTTCAAACCCCACTCCTGCCAAAAACAACAAGGACAAAAGATTCTTTGTAGGTTTTTGTTTTTGTCAGTAATTTAAGGACTCAGTTTTAGTCAATAATCTAGAAATCAATTAGATCTCTCTCTCTCTCTCTCTTTTTCTCCTACCCACCACCCCCCTTTCTGTCTCTCAGAAGTCAAGGTACTAACTATTTTCTAGAAATCCTGGGAATCAATCCCGGGACCCTGGGCATTGTAAGCAAATGGTCTACCACTGAGCTACAGCCCCAGGCCAAGGGACTAACTGAACGTTGGCTTCTCATCTTGCCCTAGTACCAGAAGTAGAACTCTAATCACTAGACTAGCCGTTAGTGATAAAGTATTGCTTTAGATTTTTGTTGAAGTTGCACATATCTTTCTTGAGAAAGAAAGAACACTGGATATTATTAAAAGTATTAAATTACCAACAACTCATTTTATTTCTCCTTTGGCTACATTTGAGAAGCTGAAAAATATGACAAGTATGTTTTGATGGTTCCAATAGCTAAACCATCAACCATCTTTGATTAGATCCATTATCTGGAAAGGCCTTATGAGCACAGAAACTAGGCAGAATTTTTAAGTAGATACATATTTATTTGAACTATAGCCTCTTCCTAGAAAGGCTGCTTCATCTCACATAGTCTAACTTTTGGGACTTTGATGATAAGAATTTTAGGCTAAAAGATCAATTGGGGAACCTGTGGAATAATGGGGCAATATGTTTTGGCAGATACTTCTTTCAATGTTGATACTTACATCTGTAAAATGCTTTACAAATTTCAAAACCCTTTCAAAAACCATCTCACATCTTTGAAATGCAGTAAAGCCTTGGGGTCAAGGTCATAAGCTTTGGGTTCTCTCCCATCTCTGTCACTAACATCACTTCTTTTTTCAGCCCTAGTGTGTCCTCCAAGGTTCAATTCTCTGTCTTTTTGTTGGCCAAGTTCTCCCTTGGTGATTTTACCCACATAAACCTCCTCTATTGTTGTCATCTTAACTGCAACGTGTATCAACTTGAACTCAATATTGTTTCCCTCAAATTTCCTGTGTTCTTCACCTCAAGGAACTCTTTTAACCTTACGTAAACCAGATAACTCCATGTTTTCCTCCTTAAGGATGGGAGAGCTCTTGTTCCTGGAATAAAAATTTCCTTGGTGGACCTATAATGCTTTAAGAATGATGGGTAAACAAACTCTTTCCTTTCACTGGCAAGCAGCCTAAGTAAGGTTTGTTTTTCTCACCACCAGGCTCTGGAGCTGTCTCCCTCACCGAATGTTCCCTTTTTTCTTGCCCGCTGGCCTGCTTCCCTCAGCTGCCTCAGATTTGTGGGAGAGGTTAAACAGGGGCTACAGTCCTCCCAGAGCTGGCAGAGACAGCTGAACCTATTGCTTAGTGCTGGCTCAGGCTATGATTGTTTGTACTGTGGTATGTGGCTTGACCCTCAGCAAAGCAAACAGGCCCTGCCACTCCAGTGCTTCTGGGGCTAACTGTCTGCAGGTTACATCTCTGAAGCCTCTCAAATCAGCCACCTCCTCTTCCTGCTTAATTCAGATACTATCCCTGGGGAGAGGAAGAAAACTACTCTGTGCTCCTGAAGATAACTTTGATGGATGTGTGTGTTATTGCCAGGCCTCCTTTGAACCAGGCTCTTCCATTCAAGGCAGTTAATCTCTCTAAGTCTCATTTGATAAGGGAGGGTGATAATAGAATCTACCTCATAGGGTTGTTTTTGAATGCATAGAAAGTAATGCATGTGAAAGTGTGAACAGGTGCCTGATACATAGTGGGCATCCAACAAATGTTAGCTCATCACCATCATCATCGTCCTTGTTAAAGATCCATTTTAAGGGGTCTGAAACTACCCCTGGTACTTCTAAAAAGTGTCCTTTTGGGGCTTTTTAAATAGTGTTTTGAACATTCTGTACTTGGACATTTACTTTATCTTTATTTCTATCTTTATTAGGCTGTGAGCTCCTCAAGGGCAATGACTGAATTCAATTTTATATTCTCAAACTCTGCAATGGACATAGGAGATATTAATATCTATTGGAAGAGAGCACTGAATCAATGATTTATGCCCATGTTTTTGTTTTGGGCTTCATGTTTGTTTTGCACCTGGAATTTTCAAAAACCAATCTACATATTTTATTATACTAAAAAAGAAAAATCACAGGGTCTGAAAATCACATAATTAAAAGGCATAAGAATTGAAGATACAATGGTATGATGATGTGGCTAGAAAATGCAAAACACAGTGCAGATTACATATTAAAATTAATAAATGAATATAGCAAGATTAATGGATACAAGTTCAATATGTAAAAATGAATTCTATCTCTATGTACCACTTATAGGTGGCTCTCTCTGTCTGTGGTTTCTAAGTCTGTTGATTTGATCAACTGCAGGTTGAAATGTTGAAAATTTGCATCTGTACTGAACACATGCATACTATTTTGTTTTCCATATTCCTAAACAATACAGTATAACAACTATTTGCATAACATTAAGTATTCTAAGGAAACTAGATATGAAATAGTGTATACAGGAAGATGTGCATAGGTTATCTGCAAATGAGATGCCATTTTACGTAAGAGATTTGAGTATCTGCACATTTTGGGACCCACGAGGAACTAGTGAAACTAAATCCCCATAGATACTGAAGAAAGGCTATACACTAGAAAATAAAATAATAATACCATTTAGAATACCAGGAACTTTTTAAGTACCAAGGTCTGAATGTAACAAATTAAGTATACAAAACTTTGCTGAAAGAAATTTGAAAAGCTCTAAGAAAATTGAAGGATGCAATGGATTAAAAATTCAACTTTGTAAAGATATCAATTCTTTCCCAAATTTATTGATAATTTCAATATATTTCCCTGCCAAACCACAGCAGCGTATGTGCATATGTATAAACTAAAAGTTGATTCTAAAATTTATATGGAAATGCAAATCTTGAAGAAGGGTAAAGTTGAGGGTTTATAGTACCAGACATCAAAATTTATTATGAGACTATATTAAGGCAGTATGGTATTGGCATGAGAATAGTTTAAAAACCTGGATCAATGGAGCAGAATAGAGAATCCAGAATCAGATGCAGACATACCTGGACATTTGATTAATGACAAAGGAGGTACTGCAGAGTAATGGGGGTTGAATTTTCACCTAAGTATGGTACTGACTCACTTACAAAAAAGGATCTTGGCTCAGCTCATTTTGTCCATGAAAGTCATTTTCAGTTGGATTGTAAGTTTAAATGTGAAAGTTAAAGCAGTAAATACTCTAGGAAGAGAACAGAAGAATATCTCTATGAGGTACGAATGGTGAAAGATTTCATGACTAAGACAGGAAAAGTATTAACCTTAAAATCAAAAGTCTGAGATAATTGGCTATATCATTTTAGAAACCTCAGAATCAAAGGCAAGAGAGGGACAAAGCAAGCCATACAATAGGAAAGATATTTTTAATATGTTTATCTGGCAAAGGGTCTCTTATCCACCATACAGAAAAACTTTTACAGATCAGTTTCTTAAAATCAGACAAAATAGGAAAGAAAAGAGTCAAAGTTCTCAGGAGATGCTTCATGAAAAAGAATATTGATATATAAAATAAACATATGAAAGTTGCTCAGCTTCATTATTAATGACTAAGGAAATCAGATAATTTGTTGTCTAAGTTAGGACACTTTTGGGAATGTGAAGGCATGTTATAATAATTATGCCAGGAAGACTGGAGATGTGAGTCAAGTGGCAGGACATCTGCCTAGCAAGTGTGAAGCTATGAGTTCAAACCCCAGTACTGAAAAAAGTCATACCAGGAAAGCAGACTTAAACAAGGATATGTGGTTACCTTAGTCATCAGAGATGTTGATGTTCATAGTACATTTGCAATCAGATACTAACACGTATCTCCAAGAATTGTTAAAATTAAAACAAAACAAAACAAAAAACACTGAAAATGATGATATAAAGCAACTGGAACTGCCACGTACTTCTGATGGGGAGAAAATTAGCATAAGCACTTTGCAGAACTTTTTGTGTGCATCTATTGAGGCTGAACATCTGTATAATTCAGCACTTCCGTTATAGGTGTGATCACCACTACATAGTTTTACAACTAGCTCTCTATGGCTGCAGGGATTAGGGAACTAGTGCTAGTTTCGAGTGCTTTTATTGATTCATATTTGGTTTCAGCTTGATTCCCTTGCAGTGTTCATTATGACATTTTAAATAAAAAGATGCAGGTGAGTAAATGTATTCACTAAAACACTAGATTATTTTAGGAGTTGGATGTGGTTGTGCTCACCTATAATCCCAACTATTTGTTTAGGCAGGAGGATCATGAGTTTGAGGCTAGCCTGGGCAATGGTGTGAGACCCCATCACACACACACACACACACACACACACACACACACACACACACATCAAAAAGACTATAATGTATAAAAATAACTTCTCTTTTTTGCTTTTTGTTTGTTCTGCAACAGAGTCTTGCTATGTAGCCAGGCTGGTCTCAAACTTACAATCCTTCTGCCTTCGCCTTGCAAGTGCTAGTTAGTATTACAGGTCTGCACCACGCACCATGCTTAAAATAACTTTTTAGTGAATGGTTAATACTTAATTTTAATTAAGTCCTTTTTTATATCCTAGGCTGACCAGATATCTGGTTTTCACATAAGATCTGTCCTCTGCGTCCCTATTTGGAATAGCAACCATCAAATAATTGGTAAGATGTTACCCAAACATTTCTGGTTTTTTCATAAAGAAACAGAAAGTTGCTTTACATTGTGTCCATATCTGTTGTATATGTTCCCCATTTTAGGTCCAGGACTCATCAAACTATTCCTCATAGTCTTGTACAGTCTTATAAGCACAGACTCCTATTAGCTAATTATTCTATTAATTAATGATTAGACATTAATTATTGGACATTAATCTGAACATGAACATATATTTATTAAGCTCAAAGCACCAATAAATTTTGAAGTTGGAGGGGATCTCTGAAGGCAGCAAATAGAACTGTTGTGTCTTACCTTGCCGACATTAAAGCTGAGCGATGAAGACAGAAAGAGAGATAGAGAGAAATGACTTGAAAAAAAGTCACAGAATTAGTTAGTAGGAGGGTCAAGCTTACAGCTCAGGCCTCCCAACTACTAGTACAAACTTTCCCACTATGTCTCTGTGTTTATATCAGTGTTTTAATGCATACTGTAAATGCAAAAGCAGAGAGAATAATGCAGTACTAGATATACACTAAGCATGCATCTTTCTGATATAAGCCATCTGTTATCACTTTGAAATTAAGACTGTAATTTTCCTGTTATGTGCTAAAATTTTTGCATTTCATTGTATGTTTTCTAGCACATGGCAAGTTACATCCTTCATGGGAAGTTTAGTATTTTTAAAAATACACTTTAGAATTAAAGCTAGTTTTTTGTTTATGCTAAATACATAGTTTAGTGGTTTTCAAGATTGAGTTTCTCTTGTTGACTGTTGTGCTTTGAAAGTCATGCTCTGAAACATTTCCTAGAATGCTGGAAATGAACTTTGAAAAGAGGAAGCACTCATAAATTATTGAGTTTGTTAGAGCTATATGAGCCATTGGTAGCAGGCAACAAAACCAACTTTACTTTGAAAATTAACAGCATGATATCAGTTTCTATTGTTTGCAGTAATTCCTATTGTTTCCTGAAAGTTTATTCTATGCAGTATAATGTTCTAAGTGCTTTAAAAACATTTGAACATCATCCCATTTGTAGAGGATAAAACAGTGGTTATCAGAGGTGAAGGGTGGGGAATTGGGGAGCTGTAGATCAGAAGATACAAAATAGCAAATCCTAAGGGATGAGAAAGTCTAGAAATAGGTGATGAAATTGTATTGCATTTGGGATGCATGCTTAAATGAATAGATTTTAGCTACTCCAAAACCAAAACCAAAATGGGTGGCTGTGTGAGTTGATGGATATGTTAAGTTGCTTTACTAAAGTAACATCTTTACTATCTGTATGTGCCCCATAACATCATGTTTTATGTCTTAAATAAACTTAATAAAAATTTTTTAAATTACTTTATTTAAATCTTTATAACCCTCTGAGACACTGACATTTTAATTTGTGTTTCAGAGGTGAGGAATTTTAGTACTAAAAAGTTTTATAATGTATTTAGAGTCACACAAATAATAGTTGAGTTGAAATTCGAACCCAGACTATCTAAATCTAGAGCCTCTCTCAAGCATTGAAGGGATTGTGTGTGTATATATACATACACATGTATATTCAGTTTTATATACAGTTGTGTGTATATGTGTATGCCAGTATATTCCAATATATGCCAACCATGTCAGAGTTGAGGTGCACAGGAGTTTAAACTGAGTGTCTGCAGTTACTTAACAGAGGCATTGACCCAATTGTGGCCTGCTTAATTACAGTGGCTCATTGTCTAATACTGAAAATGACCGTATATCCCCAACTTTTCCCACAGGGGTTGCTCAAGTGTTGAATAGGCTTGATGGGAAACCTTTTGATGATGCAGATCAACGACTTTTTGAGGTAAAAAAAAAAAATTATAAACCAAGGGTCATGGTTGAGTCACCAATAGTCTCCTGGTCACAGCTTGCCCACATTTGTACTGAATAAATAACTATTAATCATTACTGTATTCAAACAGTATGCCAAAATTTTAAGGGAGATTTAATGAATATCTAAATGCATAAGTAAGATTTGATCTTATTTTTCACTTGTCTTCTTACTTTGTAATCTTTAATTATTTTATCTTAATTTTATTACAAGAGTCAAATCTCCCCCTTGTCTCTTCAGAGTGTTATTATCTTATCCTTTTCTTGTTGGGCTTCCTCATAGACTGTACTGTAAGCCAATGGGAAAACGCTGTCATCATTTTTCTCTAGCTGAGAATACTTTATAGCTTCTTTAGGAATGAGTTCCAAATCAATCCTCTTAACACTTACCTTATGCTTACTCTCAGTTTCTTTACTAAAGTATTTTATACCTAGCTACTGAAAGAGGCTACTTTTGGTTAGGTAGAATGTAAAAATCAGTCTACAATCTTAATAAATTAATAACATGTTTAAACAGACTGCATGTTTTTAAATATATGAAGTAATTTCTTTATGATGGCATTAAATTAATCATTTTTCTCATATGTAGTGTGAACTATAAAGTTTTTACATGACAATAGTAATTAAGAATTTTAATGAGCATATTTCATCAAGGCCCACCCCTGCATACAATGATAAAATTATGTTTTCAGATCTATCCCTGATGACTGTCTGCTTTTATTTTAGATTTCACAATGAGTTATTACAATTTTTAACTAATGGGCTCTCCCTTTCCTAGGCTTTTGTCATCTTTTGTGGCCTTGGCATCAACAATACAATTATGTATGATCAAGTGAAGAAGTCCTGGGCCAAACAGTCTGTGGCTCTTGATGTAAGTACAGTATTAATATCAGAATCCTATGCTAAAAGCCCTAATTTTATGAAGGAAAAAACCATCCTCATTCTTGTGCTTAATTTATTCATTTTTAAGTATCTATTTTATATACTATTATTTCGGCACTAGTATTTTAAAAGATACAAGCAAAACCTTTGGTACTATCTACAGACCTAAAAATAGGTCTTGGGTCAAAATAAGCATTTGAGATTCATGAGCGATAAGAACAGTTCTGTTCAAATTTAGTGGGTCTTAGAGGACACCTGGTGTCGGCAGGGGTAATAGAATGGTGTCTCAGTGGGACATGTGTGGATGTGTGTACCGAAGAAAAGGTAGTTGGATAAGGACAGAAGCTTCTCCCATCTGGGCCACAAAGCTTCAGAGTAAGGTTTCCTCCTATGATAAGAAAAGTTGTAAATTTGCAGAATTACCTATACATATTGAAATCTAAGTTCATAATACATTTTAAATCCTGGTGAATTATTTTGGATTATCACTATTTAATAAATCTCACATATAAAATCTATATCCAATTATAGAACATGTATTAATCTGCAAACTCGAAGTTACATGCAACGTTGTGCACATACCTGTGTTTTTTTAAAGAGGGTCTCTAGCTGTTACCAAATTTAAACATAATGTTTAAATGTAGCTATGTGTTCCCATAATCTTATTACATTGTCTCTTATTTTTCATCAGCAACAAGAGTGGAAGGAAACAATGCATCTGACCCCAATACAGTAACCACCCTAGAAGCCTTTCCTTCCAGAAGGAGCACACAGTTCATGGGGTGGAAAGCTCATGGGAACACATTTCTTCTGGCATGTTCAGGACATTCTAGAGACAGCACAATGCTGTTCTCCTCTGTCCTTTAAACATCTTTTCTCTAAGGCATTTTTAATAAAAAAATGTTATGTCCTGTGAAAATAAATAGTCTCCAGATCAACTCTCTTGAAAATCTAATCCCCACAAATAGGGTAGAATTCAATATCTGAAACACTCAGACCTCCCTGAAAGTACATATATTTTTTTAAACAAAATGTTTGTCTTTATTCTTATCCTCCCTCTGCCCCCATAACCAATGTTTTCCATTTGTTTACTTAACACTGGCTACATTTCCTATTGTTTTGAAGTGCTAGATTGAATCATAAAATTCAATACATATACATATATATGTGTATGAATATTCAAGTATTGTTCTTGAAACTTATTTGTTTCCATTGATCTGGA
Source organism: Castor canadensis (assembly GCF_047511655.1). Classification (NCBI taxonomy): domain Eukaryota; kingdom Metazoa; phylum Chordata; class Mammalia; order Rodentia; family Castoridae; genus Castor; species Castor canadensis. The sequence goes on along the minus strand of NC_133389.1, from coordinate 130,318,496 downwards.
AAAAAAGAATTTCATTTTTTGTTTTGTTTTTTGGCAGTAATAGGGTTTGAACTCAGGGCCTCATGCTTGCTAGCAGGCACTCTACCACTTGAGCTAATCAACCAGCCCAACTTCATTGTTTTAAGTGCACTTTTAATATAGGTCTTGCTTTGCATCAGTGTCTCCTGAAGTGGAGGCTATTGGTGTTATCCAAGCTGTCCAGTTTCTACTGAATCCTGATTCAGCAGCTGTTGACCTTGGGCAAGCTATGTAACCTCTCGGCCTCAGTTATTTCATACGTTAAATGAATATAAGAAGAATGTTTTAACAGTTAAAATAATGCAAGGGCAGTGTGTAGAGAGTGCTCAGTTACTGTTGGTAAAGTAGACCTCTCTGTCCATGGACTGCCCATCTGCACGTTCAACCATGGATGGAAAATATTCACACAAAGCAAATTATGTCTGTACCCAGCATGTATAGACTTTTCACCTGTCATTCTTCCCTATATTACAACAAGTACTTTCAGAGCCTTTACGTTGTACTAGGTATTGCAAGTAACTGGAAATGATTTCAAGCATGCGGGAGGATGTATAGCTAACATATAAGCACTAAGCCACGTTATAGAACATACTTGAGAATCTTGCGATTTTGTTATAAGGGAGAGTATCCTGCAACCAATCCGCCATCGCTGTGGAGAGAGCTGTCCTTAGTAAAAGTTAGCTGTTCTGCTGTCTTGGAGTTCCACGAAGTCCTGGCTGCTCAGCTGTAAGACTGTGCGGACCTATGGGGCAGACTATAACTTGCTGCCTGCTTTATCAGGATGGCCACTTCCCACTTCAAGTTTGAATTGAAAACAGATTTTCTGTTTCCTAGTTCTGTGACACAGGTTCAGTTAGTTACACCATTCTGTAACATGGTTCTGTTAGGCACCATTGTGTGCCTCAGCAGTATTGCATGCACTCCTGCCTCCCCGTTGTGTGCCATTGTCTATCACCTGTGTGACCATATATGCTTCTGCAGAAAAGTCCAGGATGCAAATACAAAGCATCCAGTGTCAAAAGCAGTGAAGCAGGCCTTCAAAGCTATACATCTCCACAGGCAAAAATTTCCCAAAAAGTCTTGCCACATAGTGGGAACTTCATTTCATTTTAGCCATAATCCACAAATGGTGAAAAATAGAAATATAAACACACAAAATATTTTGTACTTTTCTCACCTTTAAAAATGGAGTGACAAATACATTACCTGGATTTCATTTAACAATTAAATAATCAACTCAAATTATTTTGGCAACTACTCTTCTTAATTTATTGTAATTGTAATTTGGTTATGTAATTCTATTGTTAAAATTCCTTTTTCCTGAATATGTAAAATTAACACTCTGAGGTTTTTAGAGAGCAGAAATGTTTTTAAAGTAGAGTGATAGAACAAAGAGATCAATTCAGTATTATTTTAATAACTTTAATTTTATGATTCTGATGCATGAATAGCCAAGAGCTCCAGAAAAGCTGCATTTATATATGTTCACATTTTTTAAGTAAGCTCTTAAGGAAAAAGATGGAAACTTTGCTTAAAAGTCAAAATACAGAGACAACAGAATATAAATTTAGATGTAGAAAATTACTTCCTCATTTTGAACATCAAGAATGATTCTTTGGGGTGTCTTTCATAGTTATTGCAAATGAAGCTTTATCTAATAACGATGAGAAAATTTCCAAGAAATATAAGTCTGTGTGTTAAGGGATGTCTTCTACAGCTTTATGATCAGAATGGGGAAGAAATGAAGGTCAAACAGAGGGTGAGAAAAAGGCATATTCAATCAGGATCCAAGCCCCATTTATTCCACCTCCCCAAAGCCTCTCCCATCTATTTCCTCCTTTCCAATTGCCACAGCAACCATCCTGCTTAAGGGCTTCATTACCTCTTGGCTGGGCAATTGCTATAGCCTTCTACTTGTTCGTCCTAAAACATATTTTAGATTGCATCACTCACCCACTCAGAGACCTGAAATTATACCCCCATTACCTATCAAAGCAGAAATGTCCTGGCCTTTGGGGCCTTTTGGAAATTTCATACCAAACTACTTTCCTACCCTTGGCTCTCATTTCTCTTCTCAGAGAATTCTGTGGTACTTACAAACTCAAATACTTCATAGTCTACAAATCAGCCACCTGCTTCTCTGCCATCTGATCATACTCTTAATATCTCCTCCACTTTTGTTAGTCTCTGCTCCTATTATGCTTTCTCCACTCAAAATTGTTCCACCAGTCAAAACTTGATTTAAATGTAGTCTTTTCTCTCACAGTCATCTCTCTTGCTCTGTCCTATTTTGTGAGTATGTACATTTTCTTCTGCTAGAGCACATGCCCTGAAATATGTGATCATGTCTTATCTTTTTATTCCTCTCAGTGTTTTGTGATATATAATTGGTCGTCAATAAGTGTATTGAATGAATGAATGCATGCTGCCATAAATAATCATTACAGTCTGCCATGGCAACATTCTAAGAGGAAAGGCTTGGAGAAGCTGCAGTCATTCTTCATGGACACAGACTGGTGAAACATCGCCCTGTATTCTCCTCTTTCCTAAAGGCTATGAATACAGTGTTGGTTTGGGAGTATATGTGGTATTGGCAATGAGGACCTCTTTCCAGATACATGTGCCGTGGGATTTCCTTAGATGAGGATTAAGGAGCCAACCTGTCTTTCTGGAGGGAGAGATTTTTCTCTGAGTGGGTGATCAAAACAGCTAGACTCATAGGATGCAAACAGAATGCTTCTTGCTCCTTTCTTACCCTCTTTCTTTAAACCTTCTCTGTCGAGTCAGTCTTCCCCACTCCTGGATGAATGTTCTGGTAGACATCATGGCTTTCCTGACACATGCAGGTGTTCAGTTGTCTCTGAGTGTTTCTTCTTCCCTGAAGTTAGAAGCCTGTGGCTAAGAGAGGGTCACAGTGGGCTTACTTGTTCTTCCTCTAGTCCCCTCCTATCCAAGACAGGTTCAAGACAAGAGGGAGACAGAATGAAAGGGTAAAGCCTTTGTGTCAGGTGCTGTCCCAATTTGGATTCAAGGCTCTCTGCACCAGACACCAACATTCTCTGTTAACCATGAGTTGCTGGCATAAACTCTCCAGACAACTCCACAGCTGGTACTTTTCTGTCAATAACTACCTGATGTGAATTTGCTCCTCCTGACAGCTCACAATCCCCTTGCAATACTGGCTTCCAGGGGTCCACCTGGCATAACCTCTCTGCAGGCCAGCCTAATCCTCCATACAGGCTCTAGGTCAGGGTTCTTTTGGCTTTTTAATTGTGGTAAAATAAACACAACAGGAAAGTTGCCATTTTAACAATTTTAAGTGCACAGTTCAGGGATATTAAGTACATTCACATTGTGGTGTAATCAGCAGCACCACCCACCTCCAGAATTGTTCTTCCCTGCTTCAGACTATCTCCCCATTTCCTCCTAGCCCGTGACAACCACCATTTTACTTTGTCCATAAATATGACTTCTCCAGGGACTCTTCTGGGGAGAGTCATGTAGTAGTTGTCCATTTGTGACTGGCTTATTTTGCTTAATTTGTAGTGGACAGTGTTCTAGGTTCTGAGCATTTAGCAGTGGAAAAATAGTATTTACATTCTCATGAACCTTATATTCCAGTAGAAGAGAGACAATATAAAAGTAAACAAATAATTTAACAAGATATATTCATGATAATGTGTCATAAAAAGAAACATACAGGATGTTTTAATAAAGAGTGACTATAGGAAGTAGAGATCTGGAGGACTGCAGTTCAAGGCCAGCCAGGGCAAAAAGTTTGCCAGACCCCATCTCAACCAATAGCTGGTGTGGTGGTGCATACCTATCATCCCAGGGACTGCAGGAAGCCTAATATAGGAGAATTGTGGTCTAGGCTGGCCTAGGCAAAAAGAAAGACCCTATCTAAAAAATAACCAGAGCAAGAGGGACCGAAGGCATGGCTCAAGTGATAGAGCACATGTCTTGCAGACAGAAACCCTGATATCAAATGCCAGGACAAAAAAAAAAAGAATGGCTATAAATGGGGCTACTGTGGACACATTGAAGAAGCCTGTGTTAGTCAGCTTTTTGTAACTGTGACAAAATAACTGAGAAAAATAACTTAAAGGAGGAAAGCTCTATTTTGACTCATGGTTTTGAAAGTTTCGGTCCATGGTCACTTGGCTCTATCACTTAGGGCTGGAGGTGAAGCAGACCATCATGGTGGAGAGTGCATGGTGGAGCCAAGCTGCTCACCTTGTGGTAGTGGGAAAGAGAGAGAGGGGGATGGAGGGAAGAAGTTCCGAAGCCCATGGCCCCAGTGACTCTCCTCCCACTAGGTCCTACCTCCTAAGGTTTCCACTGCCTCCCAATATTGCACTAGCTGGAGATCAAGCCTTCAGTACATGAGCTTTTGGGTGGCACTTCAGGTCTAAACTATAACAAGGCCTCCTTGATAAAGGGACAGCTGAGCTTTGTTGTCTCATTCTTTTATTTGTTTGTTTATATTACAAAATTCATCCAAAATTATATGCATGGTTTTCTACTCCAGCTTCAATGAGGCTCTTTCTTATATCTTTTTGTTGTTGTTCTGGGGATCAGACTGGGGGCCTTGCACATCTTCTTTCATCCTAAGAAGACAGTAAGCATGAGATTTTTGAGAGGTAATGGCCTTTGCATAAAATCATTCTCAGAGAGGCAATGTCTTGGGTTTTCAGGATACAGTGTGAGCTGACTGGCCCTTGTCTCACAGCCCATGAATGTGATACAGAATCCCTTGAATATATGCATAAAATGGGAGCAAGCTAATGTGCTCAGTTCCTAAGCTGTACCTAGAATGGAGGACAACTCTAGTGGGGTCCACTGTGCTTAAATGGTGAATTCTTTCCTCAGTTGGGTTCCAGTGGATTCTAGATCCCTTATATATAGGGTTGTAGCTGTGTGTCTGGTCCACCATGGTGTCCCCAGTGCCAGCATAGGACCTGGCACACAGGATACATGCAAGAAGTATTTGTTGAGTGTATCAAGTTCAAGAAAGTACAAGTAAAGATCACAATTAAAAAGTAAAACATAGATCTCATTCTTTGACATATACTGCTATTAGTAGATTTTTTTCTTATGAAGTACAATCAAGTGGTTTATAATGTAAAATTTAAAATCAGACTGTTAGGATTTTAATTCAAGCTCTGCTACTTTCTTCCTGTGCATCTATGGATAAGTTACTTCTCTGTGCTTCACTGTTCTCACTTCCCAACCTTGTGGGAATGATGAGGAAGAAATGAAATAATGTAAGTAAACCTTTAGAACAGTGCTCATAAAATGTCAATTGTAATTGTTACTTATAACATCCCCCACTCCTAGCCTCATACAGTGTTTGATTTGCAGTGACTCTCTCCAGGATGAAAGCTAATACTTCAGAAACAGCTGCCATTCAGCAGAAGGGGAAAGATGAATTTTCAGATTAGTGCAGCTCCTGGGTCTCTGGCAGTAGAGAAGGGAACAATGCCCTCCTGGGATTGCTTTAGGAACAACGCCTTCCTGGCTTGCAGGCCCAGGGACTGCTTTATTCAGGAGGTGACACATGGTAAAAGCAAGAGTTATTTTGCTCAAACCAGCTGCATCTGTCTTACAACTGGCAAAAACGCTTCTCAGATTCTAGTAGTGGGTTCTGTTTTAGTGATTGCTTCTGGGGTTTCATTTAGGTATTTCGAGGAAAGTGAAAGACCCTACATCAAGATTCAGCCAAATACCATTTTAAAAAACCAAAACTTAATTTTTTTAGAATAGTTTTAGATTTACAGAAAAATTGGAAAGGTAGAACAGAGTTCCCATATACCCTGCACCCAGTTTTCCCTATTCTTAACATTTATATTAGTATGGTACGTGTTAATTAATGAACTGATATTGCTACATTATTGCTAACCCAAGTCCATACATTATTCAGATTTCCTAAGCCCTTCTCCAGTATCCTTTTTCTGTCCCAGGATCCCATCCAGGACACCCTGTGACCTTCAGAAACCATAGGTCCTTAGGCTCCTCTTGGTTGTGATAGCTTTTCATACCTTTTTTGATGACATGAACTGTTTCTGAGAAGTACTGGTCAGGAATTTTGTAGAATGTCCCTCTAGTAGGATTTGTCTGATGTTGTCTCATGACTAGACTGTGATGATGAGTTTTGGCAAGGAAGTTCACATTTTCATTTCATCACATCATATCCAGGGTACATGCTATCAAAGTGACTTATCACTTTGGTATTAATCTTGATCACCTGGCTGAGGTAGTTCCTATGAGGTTTCCTCACTGTAAAGTTAGTCTTCTCCCCCTTTCCATACTGTACTATTTGGAAGGAAGTCACTATGCAAAGCTATACATAAGGAGGGGGAAGTTATACTCCACTTCCTGGAGGGGAAAGTAGCTACATAAGTTATGTAGAATTCTTCTTTCCTTCCTTTCTTTCATCTGCATATATTTATATACTCGTGAATAATTATTTTATACCTTGGAGTATAATCCACTATGACTACTTATAGATACTATTTTATACCAGACTCTAGTAAGGTAATTTTCTTTTTCTTTTTTGAGACAGTGTCTCACTGTGTGGCTCAGGCTGGCCTCAAACTCATGATCCTCCTGCCTCAGCCTCCTGGGATTACAGATGTGTGCCACCATCCCTGGCTTAGTAAGGCAATTTCTTAACAACAATAAAAAATAATTTATGGATATGAACAAATAAGTAGTGCTTTGCTGCAAGTAGTCAACAGCATATTCTGCAAATTTCTCATAATTCTAGCATCATTTAAATATTTCTGAAACACTCTAATGTGGTCTACAAGGTTTGCAGGAAATAATCATTAATGTAATGAATGAATCACCTACTATGTGCTAAGAACTCAACCCTCACTGAAGCAACATGGTATATGCTATGCAAATTTCACATGGCATCATGCAATGCCTCATGTAATTTCAGTCTAGAACAGGATAGATATAAGTGATAGTATGATTACTATACAATGTGACAAGTTACAGGACAGAGGTAGCTACACATTAGGGGATGCCTAGAGGAAGGGCATCTAATTCAGAGAGCTTGGTCATAACTACTTTGCAGAGAAGGTAACCTCTGAGTGACAAGAGGTAGCAAGGAGTTACACAATTTCCAGGTAGAAGGAAAGTCCTGGGTGGAAGTAGGGAGGACTGAGGTAGCATGCTATTCAGGGCAACCTGGCATCTCAGCACAGCTAGGGTGAAAGGCACACAGAGGTGGAGATGGAGGAAAGGCAGGAAAGAGGCTGGTGAAGGGCCAGGCAACAAAGGATGCTATGCTACATGAAGGAATTTAAACTTGATTCTTAAAGTGGTAGAGAATGATTGAAGGGTTTTCAGCAGCTGAACATGATTAGTTTGACATTTTAGAGGCATCATCCTGCCAGTTATGGAGAGAAAAATCAATCTCAGTACTTTATAAACACACTGCTTTTGAACAAATACTTGACGATGTTTCATTTTATTTCCTATTAAATGGTATCTGGTGGTTTTCCAAAGTCAAATTCACCTTCATAGAATTTGTCACCATTGTCACAGTCTAAGGAATGTGCTTCAGAATCCTAGACAAGAATTCTCAAACATAGCAGAATGTTTGGGATAATTTAACATAGTCCCCATGGTAACCTTAAGAAGTAACTATTATCTGGTTACACTCATTCTGGCATATTTGGAATTTTTTTCTTTCATTAGTTTATGATCTTCTTTCTTCTGTTTTTGTGATGTGATTTGGGATGTTTTTAAAATGTTACGTTTATTAAACACTTATCTGTCAGGCACTATATTATGTGCTTTACATATATTTCTCTTTCACCAAAACAGCCCAGTGTAGACAATATTGTTCCCATTTGACAAATGAACAAACAGAGGCTTAGCAAGGCTTAGAAATTTGCTGAGAGGGGTTTTGTGGCTTGCACTGCCCAGCTTGTCACAGATTTGGATTCGAGCTCAGGTCTTTTGGCTTCAGAGGGCCATGTTCTACAGATTGGGCTGCAAGTTGCCTTTTGGGGACGGTCCAGTTTATTGCAGGACTGTTTACCATGGAGTCTTGGCTGGTTGTGGTGGGAGTGGGGAGAGAGGCAATGTAAAAGGCCTGCTTCCTACACCAGGCAGCATACTTCTGCTTTATAAGATTGTGATGACAGAGACTAGGGGACAAATGCTGAAGAGGAATCCACTGGGTTCAATGCTGAAGGTGAAAAATACCCTTAGAAATGTGTTCTCTTCCTCCATTGAAAATTATGAATTTATCAGCAAGAAACCATCCCTGGCAACCCAAATGGTTTTGGGTTTACAATGCAGATCCTTGGAGTAAGCCAGCTTCTGCACTGAGCTTCAGCTGCTCCTGTCTGAATCAAATGTGGAGTCTCGGTTAGTTGAGTCAAGTCAATTGTTCCAGAGTGAGAAACAGAATAGCTTTCTGTAGTAGAATTGCCTTGCCTTAGCTTGCTGGTTTCACTTGTAATCATGGGCTTGTGAAACCCAGGTTTATGATTTGCCAAGTAGGAAACTGGCATTCACTTTGGGTGCACTGCTCAGAATTATGATAGTGCTTTGATAGGGCAGTAAGGGGGTGCTGCTTTCAAATGGTATTAAATCACACTGGGATCCAAACAGATGCAAACAAGCAATGTATGTCTCTAAAATGATAGACCATGCTAGTAGTTTGTTGATTATGGAGGAATGGTGGGAAAAGAGATTATAAAATAAGTATATACAAATATCTAATAATGGGCTACTCAGAAATATGGTATTACATGAAATCAGACTACTAATAGTTCCAGATATATAAATTTTAGATTAAAAAAACCATTGGCACGTTATAGTTGTTTTAGAAACAGCAATAACCAATCCCAGTTTGCTCAATTAGTCCAAAAGAATGCTATGTTCTCCTCTGTTCTTAATAACAAACAAGAAAAGCAAGTAAGGAGTTCATTAGAAAAGCACTTATGAAACATTAATACATTTAATAACCTTCATTATTAAGAAAAACAGCCTCACTTTAAACCAGAATGTGGGGAGCAATGGAACTGTGGGAATGGAACACTTATTTTAAAATGGTTATAAATTATAGCCCAATATGCATATGCATAGAGTCAAATTGAGTCACGCTAAGAATTAATCACAAAAAACTTTTAAATTTAAGTGTAATGGTTGAGCTCCTTTATGAGAGATGACTGGAAACTTAGAAAAATAGAAGAATCATTACCATATGAAACTTTTTCAAAACAAATAGGCTGTCTCTTTCATCCTAATGACAGTTAAATGATTGGAATGAATAAGCATTTCTTAAAGTTATGTAACAGGATTAAGCCAATCATTATCCATCTCATATTTTTCTTCTATCACATTCTATCAGAATGTGTTTAGTCAAAGCAATAATATTTAATGATCATATAGTACATGTACTATATGTGTTAAATACAATAACATATAATATGCATATGCCATAATCTTAATAGAGATCTTATCTACTAAACACAATTGTTTGAAACACAGAAGAGAATTAGGAAGTAAGCACAAAAGAAAAATAAGACACAAAATTCATATAGTAAAATTCATAGATTAGACTCATTTACTCAGATTTTAGACACGATTCTAAACCAGATGTGGCGGTGCAACTCCTGTAATCCCAGCTACTCAGAAGGTGAAGGCAGGACGATTGAGTGTTTGAGGTTAGCCCAGAAGTTTAGAGAGACCCTATCTCAAAAACAATAAACACACACAGGGCTGGGAGAGTGGCTTAAGTGGTAGACCGTTGCCTAGCCTGCCCAAGGCCCTAAGTTTAATTAATACTACAAAAACAAAACAAAATAAAAAAATGCTATCTGATTGCCCAACCCATCATGTCAACCATTAGGGCTCATTGTCAAATATTTCTGATGTTCTCCTTTCAGGGCCCAGGGCAGGATTCCACTTCCTTGCTCTCTTGAATTTAGATGGAACCTTGTAACTTGCTCTGGCCAGTGAAAAGTGATTGGGAAAGGGAGCTATTTCTTGCCTCTTACTAATGAGGAAATAATTAGACTAAATAATTAGACTAATAATTAGACTAAAGTTATAGGGCTAATGGACCCAGGATTATGAACTCAAGCAGTTTGATCCCAAGTCTCTGTGCTCAAAGGCCAAGCTATACTGCTTCCCAATGTTGGTAAACCAAGTGATGAAAAATTGAAAAAACAAACTTTTACTAAATGAAAGGAAATGTCCTACCTTGAGAATTTTCAGAGAATTCATAAAGAATTAATCTACGTGAACAAAATCAAGTACAACTACTGACCCTGTAGATGGGGAGACAGTAAGGTCATAATACAAGCCAATGCCACTCAAGGGATGAATTTGGATTTCTGTACTCAGAAAATGTAGTGAGTGATTTCCGTGATTATAAACTGGATCTTACTCAGATTGCTTTTATAAGTCAAAGGACTCTAAATTCACTGAAACTGACTTCACAGCATTTTTGCATTTCCATTTTCAACAGAATTAAGAAAAGAAAAGAAATCTAGTCATGAAAGGTATAATATTAAAATAAAGCCAAGGAAACATTTCCAGCCTCGTGAGAAGCTATTCAGATCATACTGGGAGTTGGGAGAAGATGCAGACAAACTTTTTTTCTTTCCTCTCTGCCCACTTCAACCTATAAGCACTCTCATCTCGGGATTTTTAACCTGGACTTCAGGAAGAGGCTTTCTGGTTTTCACTGTATTGTCTAAAACTAGCAACATCAGCTTCAGCTAGAACTTGTTAGAAATGTGAATTCTTAGGCCCCTTCCCCAGACTTTCTGAGTCGGGAGCTCTGGGAAGCTGGACCTGTCATCTGTGTCTGGTGCCCACTGAAGTTTGGGAACCACTGAGCAAAGAATGACTTCAGATGCATATGAGAATTTCTGAAATTTAACGAGATGAGTGAAATGTGATCCAGACCCAGGCCCTGGAATTCCTCTTAAGGAAGGAATTCTATGGGAAAGTCCTTAGCAAACCCTCTTAGAATAGTACAGATTATGAGGGAACAGACAGTTACTATCTCTGACAATCAGAGGATGTGAAAAACCAGTCTTAGGAGAAATGGAGAGGATTTTGTTAGTTTACATTTGAAATGTAGGGATGGGAAGGAAAAGAAAAGAAGGTTACATTGGAGATAAGGCAGAAAAACAAAGAAGGGCTGAGACTATATAAAACCAGTGGTCAGTGAAATGCCCCATTTCACATTTGGAAGAGGCAAAGGTGTTTTGAGAATTGTGGAGTTGACATTTCATCTGCAGGTGTTTATTTGTTTTGATGTAACTGCTATTTGTCTTTTTAGAAACAGAAAGAAGGAGAGGGAACAAGAGGGAGTCAGGGATGAAGGGAGGGTCAGAAGGAAGGGAGAGAGCAGAAAACCTCACTGTGCTGAGTTTAGAAATGCTTGATGTGAGTAGCTTTCTTGTGGAAATTGAGGAGGGAGTAGAATTTCACATTTCCTATGCTGATTACATAACAGATACAACACAAGAATACATAGGAACTTAAAGGCCAAGGTGAGAATATAAACCAGACAGGAATTTGTAGGCATTTTGGAAGGCAGCTATGCTCACCACTATATCACCAACGCTTTCTACAGTAGGCGTTTTGAAAAAGCCTTTGAAGTTCCATAGCATTCCATGAGTTCAAGGCCAACCTCACCTACATTCTATAAAAGAAAGACATTTCAGTTACAACTCTGTTTCAGAACTCTGAATGGCATAGGGTAGCTTGTGTCAGTGGAAGGTTGGTCATATTTTATTTATTGCATTTTAGTCACTATCAAAAAGTTTGTATGGCTTAGAAACCATAATCATTTTATTTTTCTCATGGTTTTATGGGTCAAGAATTCCAGAAGGGCTAAGCTTGGTAATTCATCTCAGAATCTCATGGTGTCAGCTGCGGTAGTTGAGTCTGGAGGATCCATTTCAAGATGGCTTCTTCACTCACTCACTTGCTTGGCTTCATGGGGGCTCCTTGACATCTTTCTCCTTCTCCGTGGTGTTTCATCCTTCAGGCTTCTTCTCCATGTGGCTGAAGCTTCTCACAGAGTAAATGAACTTCATACACAGTGCTTCACAGCTACAGAAGAGAATGTTTCAAAAGCCAGGAAATAAAGGCTTCCAGCACAACTGGCAGAATACCACATATTATGTTATTAGTGAAACTGTCACAAACCCCACTGAGTGTGAAGACGGTACCTATTATAGGAAGGTTTTCCAAGAATTTATGGCCTTCTTAATCCACCACATAAAATGATAGGGATTAAGTTATTTTCTGACAAGTGCATAGTTTGGGCAGCTGTCAAATGAACATCAGTGTTGTCATTATACACTAGATAATGGATAGTATTTATAATTTATGAAGCCATTTCAAGAGTTTGCTTTTTAAAATCAGATTGAGATTTAGAGTAGCATCACTGATATTAAAATTTAAATCTGGGCAATGACATAGAATGATTAGGTTAAATCTTTTTTTTCTGTACAGGGGATTGAACTCAGGGCCTTTCACTTGCTAGGCAAGTACTCTGCCATGAGCCATGCCCTAGTTTGTTTTTCAAATTGGGTCTTAAGCATTTGCACAAGCTGGCCTTGGACTGCTATCCTCCTACTTCTGCATCCTGAGTAGCTGGGACCACAGCTGTGTACCACCATAGCCAGCTTGCTTTTGAGATAGGCTCTTGCTAAGTTTTGCCTGGGTAGGCCTCCATCCACAATCGTCCTGTCATTTCCTCTCATATAGATAGGATTACAGGTGTGTGCTATCACACTTAGCTAAGTTAAATCTTTGATTTGGGTGAATAAATGAAGAATGCTTTCCTCATCCTAAATTGAGGGCTCTATCAAACTGTTAGAGAGGTTGACTCCATATCTTTGGATGAAACAAAATGCAAAAATAGCATGTATAGTCTGTGAAGAAATTTTTAATTAAAGGAGAATTCAGCCAAGATGGGCAGAGCTCAAATTGGTCTAGAACTCTAAACCTCTCACAGAGGTCATTACTATGAAGGCAGATTTTAGCCAAAGTTCTTTGGAAAGCTCTTTTTACTCATATATCTATGAGCACAACTTAAAAGGTGCTTTTGATTTCTTCCTATTTTGACATAATATTTTTTTAAAGCCAATGCTATTTCTTTTAATTGATCAATAAAATTGACCCAGTAAAAATTTGATACTTTCTTCTAATTGCAGCTTCTTGTACCCTCCTGTTAGTTAAATGGAGAACTTATGGCTTCTTACCTGTGAAGATTACTGTTTCTTGTATCAGTATCACAGAGGATACAAGATTGTCAGTAGAGCAAGTAGGTTTCTTGCCAATATAAATTTTACCTAATAGAAAATCAAATTAAAAATTGAAATTGCATCTGTGTTTTAGATACCTCCTAAATCATTTAAATTTAGACATCTGTGATTTTCTCAAAATGTATCCTATATCTCTTTCATTGGCAGAGTTCTGACTGAATGAGTTTAATACAACGGGTCATGTCTTCTGTTCTTCTGTTCCCATAATTGAATATTCGCATTATACATGCCTCCCCTCTTCCCTCCCAATGCCTGTGGATGACATCACTAATCAATCTCAGCACACCTTCTTGTTGAGCTCCTTCTTGAGCTTCAACTATCATTTGCAATACAGTGCTTCCTACAATTACTAGCAATCAAATAAAATTGAGGTGTCACATAAAATGTGTTTGCCAAAATGGTAACAAGAAGTCCAAAGTGTCTGTCACGTAGTAGGTATCCTGAAAACACATGTTGATACAAGCTACAAGTGTGACCCTTCTTTCTAAAGGCTACTGATCCTAAAGTCACTCAGACAATGGATCAAATATTTTATTTATTACCCCAGATTCGGCAGTTATCTTTTATTCTACTTTAAAGTTCGAGTTCTTAGATCATTAAAGAACATTTCATGACATACTTTCTGAAGATGGTGATAACAGATCACCTGCCATACACAGTTATCTGAGGTTCCTCTTTGAACATGTCATCCCTAGACCGCAGGATGTTTTATAAATATTTGACAATAGAAACTGATGATTTCCTCAGTCTGGACGCATCTGTTCAGTTGCCATGTGTTTGAATCCTGTCATCAGCTTGTTGAAAAATCCTGTTTCTTTTCAGCTTGATGATACTTCTGTCAGGTCATTCCAAGTAAATTGGCTTTTCATCCCTTGGGGTTTGTCACCTTTCTTCACTGGAGGACAACTCCTAAGAGCAAGGCTTTTTATTTCTTCAGAGCTCATCAAGATAAATTATTCAAGATTTTACCTCAGATTAGCTTAGCTTAAATTTGATGTCAGTTTAGCTTTTAAGTGTCACCAAGTGCCACTTTTGCCACCAGAGCTATAAACATATCAGTACATATTCACACAATCCTTTTCTGTCTGAGACAACCAGTCTGGGCCCTCGGTGACATCTTGGTTCCTGTGCTCCATTAGGTGTTTCTGTACATTTGTGCTTCTCTGCACCAGTCCTGCAATGGTCCATTTCTCATTCCAGGAGCAAATGACTGCCCAGCTACATAAGAAACTAACATTCAGAATGACTGGGTGAAAGTTCTGCCCTCAAGTATTGTGGGGCAGTTCCTGGAATTGCCAGATAAGCACTTGTTCAGCTGTTGAACCACATGTGGCAGAGGGCAAAGCTTGATACAATGACCCTATTTCATAGCTCAGCTCATTATTTTCCTCTGGAAATATAATTAATTGTCTTTTTCTGCTGTGCAAACTTGACACAAAAACATGACTTCTTTCTTCTGTCTTTCAGGGTCTGATAATTGCTTTATCTGACTTCTTTTGTTTTGCTAGGAGCAAGTTCAATCCAAAAGTTAATTGAAGTGGTTGAGTTTTGCAAATAGTGATTTATTTTAGAAACTGTAAAGAACTCCTAAGTCAGAGCTCACCAACAGAACTGAGTCACTAGTTTTAACTTTAAAATATTTTCTAAATTAACACTAACACAAAAGATAAATCTATCTGGGATAGAAATTTTCTTGTGATAGTTTAATGTTCATTCAAGTGTTCTGTGGATCAACTGTTTACTTTTGTGTGTAAGCTTTATACAAATTTTATTTAACTGTCAGAAAAATTAACTAGTGTATATGTTATGGCTGAACTCTCAAACGTACCAATGTTTCTCTTGAGAGAGAGACGGCATATATAAATACCTAGTGCAAATCCCTCTAATTCAACATTATGATGCATCCAATGAAAATGTTTTTGCTTGATCAAAGATATTACTGTCCAAAATATGAGTTGTACCTAGATCCTTGCTATGAAATATAAAATTTAGAGAATTCAAGTAGCTTATAAAATTAATATAGTCTGAAATTATGGAGGGAATTTTAATTTACCCAAGAAGGTTTAGAAATAATAGTTAAATATCTGATTCTTTACTTTGTTAAGTTTAGTTCTCAACTATAGAAGTTTGATTTTTAGTTATTAGTATGCCATATAATATTAATATATAGCACACACACACGTATATATAAAACCATAATGATTTTCTTTTGAAGATTGGTTATGCTAAAAGCAACCAGGAATTATTTTTGTTGTATTTCCTTCAATTTTTGTCACAGATCTTAACTTGGTGAGGTTATAGAGCTGTAATAATTTGGTAGGGCCACCATAACATATAACAAAATACCTTAAACATTAGAAATGTATTTTTTTTCTCACAGTTCTGGAGGCTAAAATTCAAGATCAAGGTGTTGGCAGGTTTGGTTTCTTCTGAGGCCTCTCTCCTTGGCTTGCAAATGGTTTTCTTCTTGCTGTGTCCTTAAATGGTCACCCCTTAGTCTGTGTTCTAATGTCCTCCTCTTATAACTACACCAGTCATATTGGACTAGGGCCCTCCCCATTTGACCTCATTTTACCATAATTCCAGCTTTAAAGACTACCCCCAAACATAGCCACATTCTAAGAGTTAAGAATTCAGTAAGTGTATCTGGTAGGGTGAAGGACACAATTCAGCTCATAACTGAAGCATTACAGAAAATACTCCAGACTCAAAGCATTTGGTAAACTTGCTAGATTAAACATTGTGAGGGAAAATCATGTGGAAATGTGAGTTTGAATATGGGGAAAACATGAGTATCTTGGAGTATGGCTTAGCATTCTCCAGATTTGTTTCCAGCCTTGTTAATTTGGAGCAAGTAGAAATAGTGTTGCCAGATAAGATAGAAGATACCTGGTAAATTTAATTTCAGACAAATGACAAGTTATTGTTTTAGTATTAAGTATGTCTCAAATAGTGCAAGCACTTATTGCTGATGTGAAATTCAAGTTTATGTTCATATGTTATGCATATGTTGATTTCATTAATAAAATAGCACCAATTCAGACCACCAATAAAGCAAACAGAAGTGGATATGGGAAATATAGATTGTTTTCTTTTAAGAGGATTTTATTTTGTTATTCCTTAATTCATCACATATACATAGAGTGCCGATTAAATATCAGGCATACTCTTAAGGACAGGGTATACACTGGTGACCAGAAGTGGGGTTAATTCTTGCTTTTATAATTGTATCAGTCAGATTTTCATCACAGTGACAAAATGCCTAAGAAAAACAATTTAAAGAAAGAAGAATTTATTTTGGCTCATGATTTCAGTCCGTAGTCACTTGCCCTAAATCTTTGGGCCTGAGATGAGACCAAACATCATGGTGGAGAGTACGTGGTGGAGCAAAGCTGCTCAACTTATGGTGGCTGGGAAGCAAAGATGGAGAGAGAAGAGCTGGGGACAAAGACATGCCTCCAGCAGCCTACTTCCTGCATCTAAGCCCTACCTCCTAAAGTCTCCACTGCCTCCCAATAGCACCACCAGCTAGAGAACCAAGCTTCTACACATGAGCTTTGGAGGTTATTCTAAACTCAGACCATAATAGTGATGCTTACAGTCTACTGAAGGAGTCAGACAATGAACAAGCTAATAAATACCTCCAGTTGTGAGTAGTGGTGTGAAGAAATAGCCTGTTAACAGATAATGGTAGGGGAAAGTGATTTCTCAAGGTGATCAGGGAAGACCTCATTGAAGATGTGACCTTCAGTCAAATCTCAGAAGGTGATGTCACCCAGATGGTGAGGGCAGAGGAGGCTCTGAGGTAGAAAAGAGCTTAGTGTATAGAAGATCAAAAAGGAAGTGAGTGGAGCTGGAATAGACAGAAGAGACCATGAGAAGCCTTAAGTGCAATTTTAGAGGATGCCAATGGCCATATGGCATAGAACCTGGTAGGTCCCTGTCCAGGATTTGTGTTTAACTTCATTATCCTGTGATCTGTGACTAATATATGGATGCCATGGAAGGAAATGCAGCAAAAGTTCAAAGGGAAAACACTGAGGTATTCGTCTGGGAGATGGCGTGATTGGATTCTGACTTGAAAGGTCACTCTGGCTGATATGTGCACAGAGTTGGAGGCGACCAGAGTAGAAATGGAGGGATTACTGCAGGAGTCCACAGGAGAGGAGATGGTGGGCTGAGCATAGGTAGTAACAATGGAGGGGAAATAGAGTCAAAATACAGAAGGGGAGATGGCATGTTTTTCTGTTGGATTTCATGTGAGCAAAAGAGGAAAGGAGAAAAATGAAAGATAATCCTTAGGTTTCTGGTTTAAACAATTGATTGGCTAGAGTGCCATATATGGAAGGCTGGAAGAGAAAGGGTTTGTGTGTTATATTAGTTTCCTCTTGCTGCTGTGACAAATCATCACAACCTTAGTGGCTTAAAATAACATATTTATCACCTTATAATTCTGAAGGTCAGAAGTCTGAAAGGGGCCTTACAAGCTAAGATCACAGTGTGTGGGGTCTTTATTGAGTAACTAACAGAAAATTTATATCCTTGCCTTTTCTGGCTTCTAGAGCCTACCTTCATTCTTTGGCTCATGGTTCTCTTCTATCTTCAAAGGT
Source organism: Castor canadensis (assembly GCF_047511655.1). Taxonomy (NCBI): domain Eukaryota; kingdom Metazoa; phylum Chordata; class Mammalia; order Rodentia; family Castoridae; genus Castor; species Castor canadensis. The sequence goes on along the minus strand of NC_133389.1, from coordinate 130,300,549 downwards.
AGCTGGGACTGGTCAAGTCTTTTTTACATGGCATCACTCTGACCCTGACTCTCCCAACTTCCTTCTTCCACTTACAAGGATCCCTGTGCTTACATTAAACTCCTCCAGATAATCCAAGATAATCTCTCTATATTAAAGTAAGTTCATTATCAATGTTAAATCCTTCTGTAGCTTTAATTTTCCCTTGCTATCTCACATAACATATTCACAGATTCCAGAGATTAGGACTTCAGCATCTTGTGGAGTGGGTTAGGAGAGAATTATTCTGCCTACCACATGTGAGAAAATCAACATATGTGTCTAGACATGCAAAATTTGAGATGCCAATGAGTCAACAAAGCAGGAATTCATAGTATGGGCATTATGTGAATTTGCAGCTCAAGGAGAGGTTAGAACTAAATTTGGAAGTTGTCCATACAGAGAGGGACCAAGCCCAGCAAATGTCTACATTTAGAGTGAAGGGATTGCCAATGATGGAACCAGAGGAAGAAGTACCAGAAGAATAGGATGGAAACTAAAGTAGTGCACTGTCATGAAGGCCCAGAGAAGAGACATTGCCAAAAAAGGAGGGAGCGATGCTCTAGTGTTCAATACTGCTGCAAAAGGCACTGAAGATTTGTCAATGAATCTGGCAACAAAAAACTGAACATTGGGTCAGTCTGTTTCGGCAGAGTGGTAAGGGCAGAACTGAAACTGATGAAGGTGGAGGAGTGAATGGGACATGATTAGTGATCACGGGTGACGGAGCCCTGGGTAAACTAAGCAGTATTGGTAGATGTTTATTAAATAGTGAGACGAACACTTTTGATCACAGTCTTTTCCACAGGAAGCTGGGCACTAAGCAAGATCACTATTGTGCATTACATCTGGTCAGAATTGCATGATGGCTAAGTTGATACATGAAAAGGGTTCAGACGTCACTGGATTCTCATTGCTGCACCGTGTGTGTAGAGTGAAGCCCTGCCACCTTGCTTGAACGCATCCCATGAAATTCTTTAGAACCAAACAGCAGTAACAGTTGAAAGAAGGAGACTTCCTTAGCCTTCCTTAGCAAGACTCAAAGTATGCTTTGTCTTGAGGAATCTGCTCCTCAGGCTTGTTGGTTATTTTTGAGATTCTAAATCTGGAAGACAGTGCTACCATCCTCCCAGACTGTGATTTACCAAAAGGGCTTGCTGCTGGAGAACAATGTACTCCATAAGCTGATGATTTCTCCCTGTTCCTCCACATGGAACTATACTCTTTTAGGAGAAGGTACTCGAAAGATTCTTTAGCCAAACCTCTCTGCTCTCTTTACTGGTTCTTCATCCTATAAAAGGAAACAAGAACTCTCAAAACAAAATATTGAAAAGCTAAGACCAAAAGCTTCCTTCTTATCATCTTTGTCAAATTAGATAGAATTAATAATGAAATTTAAGAAACAGGAGAAAGTAACCAAGGCAGAATTTATTTGCTTAAATCTTATACTACACACAAATTTAAATTCAGATGTATCAAATCTAAACATAAAAGATGAATACACATACACACATATATACATATATATAACACAGTTATATATGTATACACACACATATATACATATATATATATGTATGTATATATATAAAACTTGGCGGCAGGCATAAATTTCTTAGAAAGGACACATGAAACAATAACCTTTAAAAAATTGACATATATACTAAATCAAACTTCTACTCAGTGAGAAGCACTTTAAAAGAATAGCTAGGTGTTGAGCATGCTTTCTATATTTTGGGGCCCAGGGGTGCATGCCTGTAGTCCTAGCTACAGAGACTGAGGCAGCAAGATTGCTTGAGCCCAAGAGTTTGAGGCCAGACTGGGCAACATAAAGACTTTTCAAAAAATAAAAACAAAAAAAACCTAATAAACAAAGCACAGACTGGAAAGTAATATTTACAAAATATGCATGGGCTAATAGGGAACATCAATCCAAAATATACAAAGAACTCCTACACCTCTGTAGCAATAGAAACAAAAGAAACTAATTTTGGAAGTCTTAATATATAATAATTGATTGCTTCAATGATTCAAGTAGTTTCAACTTAGTGGTGTTAATAGCCTTTTTTTTTTTTCTTTAAATAATAAAGGCTAGGGAACAAGTTGACTTAAAGGGAGAGTAATGCGCTTTGTATACTAAAAGCTTGGCTAAGCGCCATCTGGTGGCAAGGATTTTGAATTGCAGCTTGAACTTGGGTTTTCTTTGTATTTTTAGGGTAAATAAAAATAAGTTTTGAAGATTAAATCTACAAAAGGAACTTATAAACAGTTAAGAAACTTCAAGATGACAACAAATTAGAATTTGAAATCTATGTGGTTATTTTTGCATTGAAAATGCCTATTAATATTTATGCATCAATGAAGATCTCATTATGCTGATACTGACAAATATACATAGGGCAGGAGTTTAATTGAATATTAATGTAATTAATTGAAGTTGATTGTTTGTCAGATACTTAACATGTACCATTGAGTTTTATCTTCCAAAGAACTCTGTGAAGTGCAAACATACACACGCAATTCGCCAGGGGTAACATTTTCCCAGAAGAAAATCACTCCCTGGTTAATAACTAAACTTCACAGAACATATTTGTCTCTTAATACAACATTTTTGTGAGTCCCTTCCAAAGGTGAAAGTAGGTACAGAAAACCATTGAAAAAGAAGTAAAGTCAGTGAGAAAATGTTTACAATGAGAGAGAAGTCATTATCCAATTCAAAAGGGAATTCTAGAGTACCCTTTAGAAAATAACATTTGAAACAACTTACACCTAACATCATTTTTGTTTTATATATATACCTAAGAATTTTACTGTTTTTTAGTTGAGGTTCAAGTAATTATTACGGATTTTATAATGCATTACAGTTTTTCAATTAAAAATAATGGAAAATAGCCCCCATTAATGTTTTCAGGTGGAACCTCTGACTCTCAAGAATAGATTACTGATACCCAGGCATGTTGATTCATGCCTGTAATCCCAGCACTTGGGAGGCTGGAGCAGGAGGATTGTAAGTTTGAGACCAGCCTGAGCTATGTAGTGAGCCCTGTCTGAAAAGATAAAACCAAACTTAACCAAACAATGTTACTGACATTAAGCAAGGAAAACTCAATAGTAGCATCTTACAGATGAGATCCAAAGAGATTGACTAAACTCACAAACAGGGAAGTGAATGCACCCTGACAGGGTAGTTGCAGAGACACTGCCTCCATTGCTGCCCATTGTGGGATGCTTCAGTCACACAAAGGGTGTCTGCCTGCATCAGCATTTCTCAAAGGTCTTGCTCAATAGGATATTACTTGGCATGTTACTACATTACTTTATCACCCAAAAATGGAGTCCTGTGGCTGATTAGATTTGAAAAATGCTGAACTACTTTTCAGAGCCACACTGATTCTCTAAGGTTGGTAGGCACAGAAGAATTTAACATTTCTCAAACTTATTTGAGATTTGTTTACATTAGGAATATATTTGTAGCATAAGACATATAACACATACATTATATATGTGTGGGTATGTGTGCATATTTGCCTCATAACATACCAATACAAGTTTAAACATGTGTGCCTATTTGTCCCATGAAACAAGAACCCTGAGACAGGGCAGCCCAGGACCATGCCCCTTTCTGTTTCTTTCCCCGTTCAACTGTCTGTAACAAGCTGGCTGGTGTTCACATTCGTAGTTATCACTTCACAGGTAACAGAATTTGCTGCCCCTTCAAGCCTTATAGCTGAATTCCAGGAAGGAAGAAAGGTAGCCTCAATACTGCACTCATATTTCACTGATCAGAGTAGTGTCACAGGGCTGCCTGAGCTCCCTACTATGAATTGGGTTTTTATATTTAGCCTCTGTATCAGTGAGTTTTAAAGTGGTCATAAACCACAAGGGTTGATTTCTTGCTCACATGATATGGCATCATTTGGTTGAGCCTGTGTTGAAAATGCTTTCCTTATGTTAGGGCCCCAGATGAAGGAGCAGTCCCTCTCAAGCCATGGCTTTCCCCATTGTGGAGGGAAAGGGAAGATGGCAGAACCATCTTCTTTGTGATTACTCTTCAAAGATATTGCTCAAAAGTGGCATCTGTCACTTCTCCCACATTCCTTTGACCACAAAAAGTCACCTACTAAGGCTGATGTCAATAGGACCAAGGAATATAAGCCTCTTAAAAAATGGGTCATAACTATATAACACAATACATCATAAACACAGGCCAGTGAGAACAGGCAAGAGAGTAGAAGTTGAGTCAATAACTTACAATATCTACTACAGGACACACACACTACATTTACACTCATTTTCAGAGCATTTCTAAACACATCCTTTGGTTGTGAACCACATCATGTCCCTTTGATAAAATAACTATGTAGAAAAATCTGGGATAAAATAGCCTTTCATCTGTGTCACAGATGACTAATAGAAATCTCTTCTCATATAGTTATGTCAAGGTGATGCACATGAGAAAAGCTTATTTTTAAGCCAGGAGAATTTTTTTAAAACACTGTCATGTTTAGTTATTGAAAGTTCTTTTCTTTTCTTCTGAATCAGGTGCTGTCATACCATGCGACATGTTCAAAAGCAGAAGTTGACAAGTTTAAGGTAAGGAAAGCAATGTTCTCACTATTAGGCTTAAAATTAAACCTCATGTGACCCTTTGTCACTTGCCTCTGAAGAATCAGTCCTCACTGGGAGTTAGGGGGTATAGAATTTAGCAGATGTCTGAATATTTGCATTTTAGAGGGGAAGAGGGACTTATATATGGCTGATCATTTAAGTGACTCAGAATTTCTTCCCATTTGTTAAATAAGCAGGATATCAGGATCAAGTCTGTAATTTGATAAGAATCAGGATACTGGATTTGGGCATTGCTTTTACTTCTAACTTACTGTTTACTTAAAAGCTTAGAGCCTTATTATCATCTATAATGTATATCATATATATATGAAGAGATTGAGATCACAATACCTAACATTACCAGCTGCTCATTGGGTACAAGGAACAATACAAGGCACTTTACTTGAATTAACTCATTTAATCCTCACAACCCTGTAAAGTGCTACACACACTATTTTTCAGGTAGGTAAACTAAGGCATATGGAGATGCTGAGTAGCCAGGCCAAGGTCAAACAATTGTAATGGGCACAAGAATCTGGCCTCAGACTGGAATTCTTAACCAACTTGCTTCACAGCTGTTCAGAGTGACCTTCTTCTAACGCCATCATCCAGTGAGTCTGTGAATGGGTCTTAGATATCCCTTTTTACCTTAGACTGTAAGTCAGAATTTGTGTTTGTCTCCCTATGCTCCTACAAGACAGTTTTTAGCAATGGTTAAAACTTAGGAAGGTAGGGAAACTTACTTTCCTTCCTTTTAAAAGTTTTGGTGTCTGCATTTAGAATGTTTTGTGCAGGTTCAAAGAATTATCAGGAAAAGCTACTACAACCATAAGAAGGATCATCTTTTTTTATTATAATATTGCCTGGTGATGGCTATTCTTCCAGAAGTCTCGTTTGCACATAGATGCATTCATTTTCCTCCTCTGTTACCTTTGGGGCTGGTAATAGAATCAGGCATTTAGATCTGAGTCACAGATACAACCAAATGGAACAAAGAAATACCTCATACCCCAAGAGAAGGGAAAGGAGAATCCTCAGAGGGACAAGAAGCTGCACATCTACAGACGTATGTCATGAGCTGCTGGGCCCCATCCAGGAATGTGGTTTATTGTTGGTTAGACAGATGCATAGGGAAAAGACTTCAATGGAACCCCAGTTCAAAAGGGGAGATGGTCAGGATGAGGTAATAGCTGACTGCTAAAGAGGGAGACAAAGCAACCAAAACCACAGCACTCAGGTCCCACTGGTTGTAAAGCTAAGCATCCTGTATATTATCTTAGTCTGTTTATTGTTACTATAACAAAATACACAAGACTGAGTAAATTATAAAGAATAGAGGTTTATTTAGCACATGGTTCTGGTGGGTGAGTAATCCAAGTGTAGGGTACTGGCATCTGCTTAACACTTGCAGAGGGCATTTTTGCTGCATCCTGACATGACAGAGGGCATCCCAAGGCAAGATAGAGAAAGCATACCAGAGAAAGATACTCTGTAACAAAGCCTCCCTTGCAATAGCCATTCATCTGTTAATCCATGAACAGATTCATCCATTCATGAAGGCACAGTCCTCATGACCCATTCACCTCCCAATGTCCCACTTCTCAACACAGTTACATTGGGGACAAAATTTTCAACACATGAAATGTGTGGGACACATTCAAACCACAGCATGTACTGATAGAATGTAAGCTCCATAAGGGTGGGAACTTCTGTAGGCTCTGTCACTGCTTTAGCTCTACCGTCTTACAGTTCTTGGAACATAGTAACTCAATAAATACTTGTTGAATGGCTGAATGGCTAAATAAATCCCAGGAGCATCAGTTTCTAGGATTCAAAACAATTTGTCATTTAAAGAATGTTAAAACCATAATAGTATGTAATTATCTTATATGCCTTTTATAAATTTTATTTAATGTATTTAAATTTTATGTTTCTTTCGAAAACGTTTAAAGCATTTTTTGCTTTGACTAATAAAGTTTAGGATACATGTGTCAAAACATCATGATATGCCATAAATATATACAATTTTGATGTTTTCATGTATCAGTTTAAATAATACATTTTTAAAAAGAAAAGTTTGTTATATAGAAATTTTATTTATGGAAATACCTAGTTCCTGATGAAATGCTAATATGATGTCCTATTTTTATATTTTTGCTGTTATTATAATTGTCTTCATTGCTAAAAGAAGAAAGTGATAGGGAGAAAAATAGCAATGCTCACAATGAGCTAAATATAACTGTAAGAGTTACTTAATGGCACCTGTCCAGAGTGATAGCAGGCCAAATCTGTAGCTGTCTACTTTCTAGAGGTTATTGACCTACATTTAGGCTTAATTCTTTGCTTAGAGCAAGGAAAACTCCATTGTTTTAGAATTTGCCATACTTTCCTATTGTTAACTCACAAACATACTAAAAATATGAAGTATTTAAGTTTGAGAACAAAGGATTATTTCATCTTAAAATTATAAGATCATTAACTTAACTGATTTACTCCAGATTTTATCTCAAAAATTATTAGCTAGTATCCTCCAATAATATAATTGAGATATAGTAGATAATTTTAACCAAATGGTTTTTTTCTTGATATACAAAGTAAATAAAACACTATCATAATTGGTAGCTGATATCTATTGTAACTGCTGCAATAACATTAAAATGTAGTGGGCTTAAAATAATCCCTCACATAGACAGTGCAAAAGCATTGATAGAAATTGTGGGCTGGAGTACATGCAATGACAGTTTCCTAACACTGTAGCTAACTAAGTAACAATGAAGAAATGCTTCATTTTGACAATATTTATAGGCAAGCCATATTTATATTCAAATATATTGTAACTTTTGCTACTTGTAGTACTGTTTTAATAGGAATAGTAAAAGAAAAGAAAAGAAAAAAATGAAGTGATTTAAAATCTGGAGTCAGAGTCCTCCATGAATTTCATGAGTTCAAGGATGATTGTGTCTCCTGTAGTGGACTCAGCTGGGATCAGTGATCAGTGATTCAGAGGTTAAGCTAGAGTTTGGGAAGAAACACTTGTCTGGTGCTAAAAAACATCTGGAGGTCAAATACACACATACATATGCCAGACCTCAGCTAAAGCCCAGGTTGCAGCACATCTGGGATGCAGAAATGTCTGGGAGCCTAGTGAAGTGTAGAAATGTACCTGAGAAACCAAGATCCCTTCTGAGTCAAGAATTCTTCCTAGCAGAAGTGATGACTGCATATCCCCCTGTCTAGATGATTCCAAGTTCAGCATGAAGTTTGTCCCTTAGTTCTGGCCCTTACCTCAGCTACCCATGGATTTGTGTTCTTAGCTGAGAACATAAGGGAACATAAAAGGTGTTTATGTCTTTATGTGGTTTCAGCACATCGTGTGCTCCTCTAGCACAGGTCCAGACTACCAGCAGCACATCCAGAAGGCAGCATCTCAGTGGCAGGGACATCACTACAGACCAGAGGCAGTATGACCAATAGAGGCTGAGGGGGATCAGTGCAAGTTGGGTGGCCTCTGAGGACTCCCAGAAATCAGAGGAGAAATGGAGGTCCTATAATATTGGAAATGTGATATGTACCATTAATTACTCTTAATTTAGGATCACTTGTACCATAGATAGTGTAGCCTAAAGAAGGACTGATTTCATAGAAGAAAAACCCATAGTAAATGTTCAATAATCACTAATGCAAGGCTGATACCACCTTACCCTTCCTTATATCTGGTTTTCCTATTTTGTACTCCTTCGTTTATTGGGATTTTTTTTTTATTCTAAGTTGACATGGTAGGGTTGTTTTTTATTTGCTTTATTCTGATAACCCTTTCTCCTGTTGGGGAAAAGATCCTTGATCCTTGATGAGTGGAATTAGAGTTAAAACCTTTCTAGAAGAGTCCTGGGACTTTGCAGCCAGAATAAGTGGATTTCTGCTCATCCATGAATGCCAGAACTTGGGTTTATTTTTCCTGGTTCTGATATACCATTTGTACCTCAGGAAATAGTCCTATTTGTAGAGTCATCTACACACACAAAGATCATAGCATCTCCTGGAACTAATGAATTCACAATTTTTTAAAGCCTGATTTTGGTTAAAATGTTAATAAATTATCCTTTATGGGTTGATTGCCCTGTGCATCTAATGAGGAAACCAGGGTCTAAAGAATGGCTTCTATACTCATTAACATTTACTGATATTCCATGAACTTGAAAGAAAGTTGTACACAGAAAATTTGTGCAGATTTTAGTGCCTGTTTATATCACTTCAGCTCTGTGCTAACCAGAATAATGTATAAAGGCCATATTGACAATTAGATCTCTTTGAAGATGCTGGTTTAAAGGCCTTTAATAACCTGGAGATGCCAGCTGTGATAACATAAGAAAATGAGTTCAGTACACCAATTATATGCTCCTGTGATTTTATATACTTTTCTTGGTTTCCAATGCAATGGAAAGACCAAATGGCTATCACTATATACTGCCAGTTTACCATTAAAATCAGCTCACAAACGTTCTTGTGTTACATTACCATCTTCTATCATCCCTTCTTCCAGTTCAGAACTGCATGGGTTACAGCTGCAATCAGAGATTAATTTGCTTTACGGCACTGAAATGGCCTCTGTAACTAAATTCCAATAACTCATGTTGGCTGTTTGAGTTTGGACTACCTCTTCAATATTTCAAGTTTTTAATGTTAATGCCAGTCACAAATTAATATCATGGTAAAGTAAATAAAACAAAGTACCAAGAATGAACACTGCTTGTGGCATTTCCATACTGAAATAAGAATGGCCATGGCAAAAGTAAGGTTTTATGGCCTCCTCTCCAGACTGAGCAATGAGATGTGATTTATAAGCTTTTATTATTATCATTAAATAGTTTAGATTTGAAAAGTTGCTTTGATCCGTGAAATAGTCTCATGTGCGTTAGAGGCTTCAGGCCTCAGGATCACCAGTCGTTGGGTCTGCCTTATACTCACAAGAACACTACAGGAGTGGGTTCTTCCCCATCCCCTGGGCTGGCCAGGGCCCAGGTGGCTTTTAGTAAGTGATCCTGCAGAGGGTGTCCTGTCTCTAATTGGCACAGAAGCTACCACACAGGGTGCTAGCTCTGCCCTGGCCACCACTTCCCAAGTGTGGAAACACCCAGCCCTTGCAGCAACCTCTTACAGTGCAGAGAGCAAGTCGCATCAGGACATTTATCCAGACCCAGGTGACACCACAATTGCTGAGGAGGGGAATTGGAGGGCAGCCAGACCACAGAGGCTTGGGAGATCTGTTGTCCCCAGATGGGGCAAAGGCACCTCCAGGTCCCCTCCTCAGGGCAGCAGCCCCCACAGAGGCTCCTCCACAGCCGTGGACAGTCCGTGAGCTCAAGGATGGAAAATCTCAGCTTTGGCTTGTTTCTCTACAGTGTCCTTTCTCAGTTATCAGTTTCTGAAAAGTGATTTCAGAAATTTTAGCACCAGCTTTCCAATTGCTCAGCTTATTTCTGAGGTGGTTTAAAAGAGGACTTTGCAGTATGCACAGAATTTGGGGATCACCTTATACCTAACCCATTCTTTCTATTTCCTTTTCCCACCTCTTGAATTTAGGGAGGGTTTTGACTTTAAATAGTGTTTAATACTCAAGTTGTGTTTTTTTCCACCAAGGGAAGTTATTGAACCTTCACTGGGAGATCGACTGTGGGGGAAGTAGCCGCCTCAGCACAGTGCCTTTAAAGGGTATCTCCTGCTCCCCTGCCACAGCAAGCCGCCTGGCCCTGCTTAGGAAATATGTGGTGAGCCTTGTGCTCAAGCACCCGGTGCTCTTTATGAACTGTGTCTTAATCAAATGCCACATCAGGAAAAGGATGGTGGTACTTTGTCACTCTTGGATATTGAAGATTCTGAGGGGGGTGGTGTGCGGGGACCAGATCTGCAAGGCCAGGCTGGCCTTTCCTATTGCTAAGCTAAGCAACTATGGATTGAGGGCCCTTCAAGGACCTGCCTAACCCAAATACATCCTGTCATGACCCCGACCTCCCCTCTGGTCACCTTATACAGCCACCATTTGTCACTTCTTTCTATTTGAAAACAAAGCACGGTTGCAGTCTCCAGAAGGTCATTGTGGACATTGCTTTCCCTCGGAGGAAGAAAGGACCTGTAAGACTTTCTCCCACCTTTTCTTCCCCCTGCATTAACACAGCTGAGTTCATTATATTTACTAAGTGTCACACTTAGAAGCTCAGGGAACCAGGGCCAAAAGAGGCAGTGAAATAAGGGGCAGTGATAATTGTGGAAGGTCCAGTAGAGAACCACACTGTGGCTCAGTGAGAGAGTCCTGGCTCATGAACTGAGAAGGGAACTAGAGAAGCCAAAGGTGCAGAACCTTCCAGAACACGAAGGCATCTGGGATTGCATCACTCTACCTTCTTTCTGGTTTCCCTCTAATTCAAACCATCTGAAGTTATAGATGTGGAACCAGGAAATAAAGGGCAGGAATCCCCCTCCCCTCAGGGATGGTTTAGCCGTCACAATGGTTCCCTCTGCTGATTACTTAATGTGCATAGAAGCTACAACCTCCTGACTGCTTCCCTTGTCCTCACTGCAGATGTGCACTTTGGCTATAATTGTATAGCCATGGTTAACTCTCCCCATCCACATCCCCACCTGCTGTCCATCCATTCTATTTCAGAACATCCCTCATACTCCCATCCTGCTCACAGCCCTCATCAGTTCTGTTTGTTGATTTCTGATCACTCTTTGCCCTTTCCTGTCCTCATCTGCATCCTTCTCCCCATCTCTGCATTCTTAAAAGTCCTGACACTCCACCTGACCCTGCTCAATTGCTCCCCTTGTCCTAAAGTCCTTTCAGCTGTCCTGCAGGCAAAAGGCATTCCTCACCATTCTTTTCCTCATACTTCTTGGTGTCTACCTTGCAATACAAATCTTGGTGCACCTCCCTAATCAAATAATTAAACTAGAAGCATTTTTAGGAGAATTCTTGCCTTACTCATCTTTATAACCTTTCTATCACTCACAGACATGCCTTGTACCTGGGTTCTGGAGAAATTTGTACCTTGTGACCAAATTCATTGAACTGTTTGCCATTTTTATGGCAGAAGGAATTATAGTGCATGGGAAGAATTTTGAAGCAGGGACCTATGGCAAGAAGAATATCTGAAAACTATCTCAGTTTTTGCTTTATGTTTCTTTAAGTCCCTTGTTTGTGTTCTTGATTGTGAATTTCCTGGGTTCCCTATATAGCCTAAACCATATGAAAGTAAAGGGATTTATTTTCCTTGTATGGAAGAAGCTGTGGCTATATCCCTCTGGAGTGCTCTATAATGGCATTGTTTCTCTTCCCTGCTGTGGGAAGAAGCTTCTTGCCATTAGTTTTTTAGTTGATTTGGCCATTTCTTTACTATTAAATAAGATTCTTCATTCATATGTTCTGCTATTACCATCCTGCTGACTAAACATTTTTAAAACTTATTATTTTCTTGTTCCTCAAAATGCCTAATATTTTTATTTGTACTTATTATTTTATATTGTCCTATATTCTGTCACTCCTAGCTGTTTTTGGAATCATATTTTGGTTTGGTAGTTCTTCATGGGTTTTTTTCTCAGTTGGAAATGGATCTACCTGAAATCTTTAAAATGTTTGTGAATCATGATTCTTTTGGTCCCAAGGCATCATATGAAATGGCAAGTGAGTGGAGATTGTGTGACCTAAGGGTGGCCCCATTCTGCAGCCCCTCTAAGGCCAAAGTCACAGTACAACAAGGTGAGCAAACGGGTAAATGGGAAGCTCAGCTACCAGACCTCTTAGTACATTTAAAAATCTGTGGGCTTCCAGTTTCCTCATCTGCAAAACAAACCCATTTTCAGCTATAAAATGCTATGGTTTTATGAGCCTATAAAATTTATCTCTAGGAGGAAAGGGAGAAATAAAACACAAAACAACATAAATGTTGACAAAACATCTTGGGGTGCTTATGATTTTTGAATACTCAAAGGTTTGAATTGAAGCTCTGTTTAAGAATTTGAGTATTTGGTGGAAAACTTGACTCAGCTTGATTTCATTACATTTTATAGGGAATTTTCAAAGCCCGTCATGATAATATTATATGTAAGTGGTAATAAAATACAGTAATATTCATGAAGGAGAAAGTGATTATTTTAGGTTAAGACAAGAGCCTTAATCTCACTGGTATAAAACCTATACCCTACTGCTATCTATAAAAATGTTTAAGTAGTAAAGTTGTCATAAATACTAAAAAATAGTAGTATATATAGAAAGATCTTCACGTCGTTACCTAATGGCAGCCTCTGAACCTTTCCATAAGGCCAAGGTTAGCATTATCTGCATTTTACATACAAGGCAACTTAAAATCAAAGAACTAGCAAGAAAGTGGTCATGGTGGCACATATCTATGATCCCTCAGCCTTGGGAGGCTGAGACAGAAGGATCACAGATTAGGGTCAGCCTGGAATACCTAGTGAGTTTGAAGCCAATCTGAGTTACATACAAGACCCAGCCCCCAAAAGCAAAAAGAACCAGTAAGAAAAAATGGACTTACCTGCTTTGATTTTTTTTTCTCTCCAGTATTTTATTTTGATCTTGAAAATAATACTGCTCTTCAAGTGGCTGAGTAGGAAGATGGAAATAGTGCCATGGAATTTTGTCCTGAAGTAATTTCTTTTGATTCAGCTATTATTTTTGGAACCTCAGTGCCATTTTGACAGTTTTGGAGCCAAATAAGTGTGAATGGCAAAGATATCTAAGAGAATTTTTATCTGAACTTAACATAGACATTTAAAAAGACTATTCATGATACGTAATGCTGTTTGATTAGAAACTTTTCCTTGGATCATTGTTGTGCCATCCACGTGGCTTCTTGCCCTGTGGTTTCAGACTGTTTAGAAACCTAAGGAAGTTGGAAGCGGTAAATGTTATGGAGACATTGCATCATTCTTAGCAAGAGGGTGCACAATCCATTATTCTGACATCTCGCCTAGCTTCTGTAGTCTTATTGGCTATCTAGCTCTATAGGAATCTCTTGACATCTGGAAAACTCAAAAGAAAAAGAACAGTCCCACTTTATTATCCTGTATTCTCCAGGCCTGCCAAATGCCTTGTAAGAAAGATAACAAGAATATGAGATTGTGAACATCAGTGAATGATAAAGCACATGTCAGGAGATAAAGTCTTATGCTTAAGACATGAGAACTTATGAACTATGACTATTTAAAGGGCGAAATGAAGTGAGAAAGAGGTTTATATTTGTGTAATATTTCCTGTAGTGATATATACTAGAGATATCACAGCTAGTACTCTGTTTATCTGAAATGCAGTGGTTTCAACATAAAGTAAATTTAAAATAACAAAGAAAAACCTTTTGAGTTGTTATTCTGAATTAACTCCTGATACTGTCTCAATTTGTACATGTGCATGTGTGAGTATGTGTGCAGACTTGCTTCAATTACATTTGGAATTTCAACTCTGGTTTTAGGAAAGGATGTCCTGGTAATTCATTGTCTCCAAGGAGATAAGCAAATGGAAAATCTGTGAGAAAACAAGATCTGAGATGAAACACTTTGGCCACTGGGTGCCATCCTTGCTCCACAAAAGAATTTCCTGAGCTGTTTTTTTTTTTTTTTAGAAAAATGGTTAAAACCCAAAAATAGTAATTTAAAAGTAATTTTGAGATATAATAATGTTTGTGTGTCTGCATGACCTGGAATATATTAGTGCTACAGGCAGTTGATTCATTTGCCCAACTGTGAAGTGGAGGGCCAGAGGAACTCTCTCGCCTTTGGTTCAGCCTTATGAACAAAGCCAGGGCAAGGCCCTTGTGCTTGCTGTATGCCAGCCTGGCAGCCTGTGGTGGCAGGGAAGGTAGTGGAATAGGCTGGGAATTGAAGAGGTGGTGCTTTAGGCATCTGAAGGTCAGCAGGTCAGATGCTCCATTAATTATCTTTATTGTAATTACAGCATGCATGCAACACAGCTGTCTGTGTGTCTGTTCCCTAACCCTTCGAAAGTATTCCTTTCATAACCAGCGCTGGTGGACCTGTTAAGTCCCCATTTCCTCTTTTTCTGGAATGTTTCACGTTGGTAGAATGGTAACTCTGTTTGGAATGTTCTTTGTTTCCTAGAACTAACTCATGGAGTTTACAAAAACACCATCTTAGTCAGGCATCAGAACATGCAGGGTCAATGATACAGTATCTGTGCTATCTTTGAATTTGAGGCTTATATGCACAAAACCAAGAAATTCTCAGCATTATGAACAAGAATATCCATAGACAACATTCTAAAACCATCATGTAATCCAGGCTGATGTTTCTATCAAGAGCCTTAACTGGTATGGAAACAGCCAAGATGCCCCACCACTGACGAATGGATTAAGAAAATGTGGTATCTATACACAATGGAATTCTATGCAGCCATGAAGAAGAATGAAATGTTATCATTCACTGGTAAATGGATGGAATTGGAGAACATCATTCTGAGTGAGGTTAGCCTGGCCCAAAAGACCAAAAAATCATATGTTCTCCCTCATATGTGGACATTAGATCAAGGGCAAACACAACAAGGGGATTGGACTATGAGCACATGATAAAAGCGAGAGCACACAAGGAAGGGGTGAGGATAGGTAAGACACCTAAAAACTAGCTAGCATTTGTTGCCCTTAACGCAGAGAAACTAAAGCAGATACCTTAAAGCAACTGAGGCCAATAAGAAAAGGGGAACAGGTACTAGAGAAAAGGTTAGATCAAAAAGAATTAACCTAGAAGGTAACACCCACACACAGGAAATCAATGTGAGTCAATGCCCTGTATTGCTATCCTTATCTCAACCAGCAAAAACCCTTGTCCCTTCCTGTTGTTGCTTATACTCTCTCTACAACAAAATTAGAAATAAGGGCAAAATAGTTTCTGCTGGGTATTGAGGCCGGGAGTGGGGGGGAGAAGGAGGCGGCGGAGTGGGTGGTAAGGGAGGGGGTGGGGGCAGGGGGGAGAAATGAACCGAGTCTTGTATGCACATATGAATAATAATAAAAAAATCAGAAAAAAAAAGAGCCTTAACTGGTTGGAACTAAAAGGAGTTAGATAGTGAAGAATTAAGAATTTTAATAAAAATTGAAAATCTATTACAGTCTCACTATAACAGAAAATTCTACAAGCCTACTTACAAGACCTCAATACAGAAGAGCTATAAGATCATAACAGATTTTACCTTATAAACTTAAGTGGGGATTGCAGCATCTGGTGTTATGGTTGGCCCTGGAAGCCTTCCCAGAATGGCATCACAGGTCTCCCAAAGGCTCAGTGTAATCAAGTTCACACCCTGTAGAAAGAGACAGTGTGAGAGAGTTGATGAGAACTTACAAAGGCAGACTTTTCTCAACCTATCCAGGGATAAAAGGCTTAGATTCTACTCTGAGATTAAGCATCTGCAGGTGGTTGGACTTTAAAATGCATTTTCTGGGCTTACTGTAGGATAACATAGACCAATCATCACATGCTTTCAAATATTGCTATTTACAAAGAGTAGTGCCATGATTCAGAGTGCTTTCATAGCTCTCGTTCTGTTGAACGTTGACAGCAAGCCTCCGAAGCAGGCACCGGTGGCTGTATCTGGCTTATGTATCAGGCAGCTAAGGGAGAGACCATACTGCCAATTTGGAGGTCCTTTCCCTGGACGCTCCTCCCCGGCATATTCTCAGTCTGCTCAGTGTGACAGTCACCTGGAAAATAAAAACATTTAATGAACATTTCATCACCTACTGGGCCTGTCTAGTGTGCATAAGTATTAACTCATTTAATCTTCACAAAAATTCTACTATTATTTTTCTTACTTACTGAGGCAGAAAGAATGTACACATTTAAAATTTGAGATATGGGTAAGCACACTGAATGTGTAATGTTCCCTTTTGAAATGACATGAAATTCTTTGTGTTAGAATCTTCTGGCCTTGGATTGGCCCTGTCCTTATAGTCTGATTATGTGCTCAATTGTAATCTTGGTGTCATTCCTTGACAGAGGAGTTCAGATTTCAACAGACTCCACTAAGAGTATGTGTTACTTGTTTTTGAGTCTCCATAGTTGGTAACGTCCAGTCCCACCATTTCAGCAGTGTGCCTCTTCAGCCTCTAGCATTCTGTGAGGTCAATTTTGAGGGATAAGTTTATGGAATCTAATCATAGATTTCCCTCCAAATCATAAATCCCAAACAATTCTTTTGTTGACTGATCCCATTCCTCTTACTACTGGGTTCATTTCTTAAAGAATATTATAATTTACCTCCAGCCTTTGTGGCACAAAGAAGTTCTATGAAAACCCAGCTTTGTGTGATTTCTGTAGTAGCAGGTGGCTATCCTCACCAATAGGCTCAAGTTTGTCAAACAACTCTGTGAAACACTGACACAGCTTTTGAGGAAGAACATTTTGTACTCTTCTCTTCCCCTCCAAAAGAAAAGACTCCGAATCCAGAAAGGAAGGAGAAACAGGACTGGGGGTGGCTTTCTATGACTTCATTGCTTCAGTATGAAAAATTCATGGTAATTGACCTCCCTTTAAAGCCATGGAGAAATTTATATTTCTGCCTGAGATTCCTTTCAACGCAGCAGTGACCCCATTGAAACTGCTTTGCTCTGGGTCTCTGAGAAGCTGTGTTCAAGAGCTGGTCATTTGCACAAGCCAAGAGACTGTGCAGCCTAATGTTGGGACTGTCCTTGTCTTTCCTGGACTGTAACTGAGATTGTCTTCCACAGGAGATTGTTCTCTCACTGTATGGTAAATTTGTTCATGAGAAGGCAGGGTGGAATAGGGCACAAGGGGCCAGATGTAAAATCTCCTTCTTCTGTACAGTATCCATAAATCCTAAATCTTCTAAGGAAGGATTACAAATGAGAGGACAGTGCATACCCAGAGGAAAAAACTGCCCCATGGAATGTGCTCCTGTAAAGCCAGTTGCTGGCCTCAGAACCATCTGATCCCTCCCAGGGCTCTCTGCTGTTACTGCACCAAGTACCCATGCAGCACCTTGGACCAAAGGTGCAAAACCTCACATTGCAGGCTGGCTTTCTTTACAAAGGAGTAAACTTGGCCTCTGTCATAGGCTAGGTTTCTCATCTTTCAGCAATCCCCTATAGAAAGGAATGATTTTCAAGTTTCAGTTTAGAAAATCTCAAGGATATTTTCTGATTGGTCCAGCTTGGTTCACATGTCTATCCCTGGACCAATAAACTGTGAGGAGGGGTTTGCTCACAGAAGAATGTCAATTTCCAGGTGGAAACAGGTGTTTAGTGTGGAAGAAGGATCAATTCACCTAGAAAGGATAGGGGTGCCAAGCAGAGAGTCATTACTGTCCTTCCTAGGTGAGGTATGGAAGCACATAATTTTCAAATAATGAGTTTCAGTCCCCATCAGATCTCCTTATGGCCAGAAGACATTTCCTGGGGCATAAAGATGCTCACAAGGGCTTCTTCAAAACATGTAAATTCTGAATGACACCAAGTGATCTATCTGCTGAAGTAGTTTTCCAAGCAGTGGTGGATAGATCATATTATTGAGTAGAATGTTCTATTATGTCCTTAAGGCATTTCTACTTTCACAGATAATCTCACAGATAGATACTATAATATGGCTGTCACCCAAATATTAAAGGGTAGATAAATATAACTTCCATAGATGTGCAATTAAACTGGCCTATGAACTCCTCATTGATAACTACCTCACTGGGTCATACCAGACCAGCATCTTTCTATTGTGCTTGAGTACTGGAATCTCTCATATACAGACATAACTTTTATAGTTCACCTGGAACCAGTAACCTACAGCATCTTTCTGGGTAGTCATTTCTTCATGAATTAATTGGGATCTACTAGAAAATTAAGCAGATCAAATTAACCAAACATCCCTACATTGAATGTTTGAAAGTCACAGTAAAATAGCTCAATTTCTAATCTACTTCCTGGCCTCATTAGAATTCAATTAGTAGAAGGACATTCTTTCCTAGAGGCTCTTTGGCAGATTTGTGTGTGAACAGTTAACCTGGTGTTAGCAAAGGCAGTTACTTGTATCCAAACAGTTCTCTCTGACTGCAAAGATGAATCCCAAAGATGTTTAGATAGGACTGTTCTTATCCTCCCACCAGGATGCAAACATTTTAGGTAGACAGAATGAGATAAACTGCAGCCAGGGCTGCCCCTGATACTGACCACATCCTGTGGCTGCCAGAGTTTTGAACTTGAAGGTCAGAGGAGAAAGGTGAAGGAGGGGATGCTGGAAACAGGGAGATGAAGAAAAAAATTAAAAGTCGTCCTTGACATTGAAATTTATTTCCTAAATAAACAGGTTTGGACTGCAAAATGTATAAACGTGTTCTACATAAGGTGTGTAGAATTACTCATGTATTTCTTAAACAGGAACAATTTCTCATCAGACCATGAAAAACAGGGTATTTGAGAGTAAGACAACCTTGAGTTGAGTTTTATGTGTGTATGTCTGTGTGTGTGTTTTCTTTTTTTTTCCTTTTCTCTGCAGTATTTCCTTAACTGTTCTTTAGATGCCTGAATGTAGACTCGGAGAGATTTATTTTTCTTCTAACAGAGTATGTTAACAGTTGTCACTCAGCCTTGAAATAGTTTTCCTCTCCAGTGGAACATCAGGCCCGTAATATATTTGCGTAGCTATTACCACCTGTCACTTTTCTGCCAGCCTTAATGCGTCAGCATCGCACAGGAAGCCCATCCAGCCAATGACAGACTTTGAAGTTGCTGCATTTTATGGGCCTTGTTTTCAAAATATTCGCAGTCACCCAGCAACAGGAAAAAGTATTTCATTGGTTCTGTGGCTGTCAGCTGGCGAGGAGGATGATCCAGATGGGCCTCAGATGTGAAGACCAAAATGAGGCATGGGGTGTGGGGAAGGTATTTGGGCACAGGATTCTTTCAGTGGCAAATGCAGTATTTTATAAATATTGTATGAAGCATCATGTTTTCATCCTCCAATAAAAATCAAATATAAAAGAATGACACCGTATCAGAGCAGGTCGATTTAATCTGCAGCATCACAAGGTGCATAAAAGATAGATGCTGGTGCCTGACCTTACCTGGCTGATGAAATGAAGTGCTGGTGAATGTGGGGCCTCAGTGGGAAATGAATTAGGGCTTGTTGGTTTAGACACAATGAAGCCTTTCTCTGCTAGAGGAAGGAGACATTTACAGTGGGTTTTATCAGTTATTATCAATACTTGATCTTGTGAATTACGTTGCCCTTAAAAAGTTCTTCATTCTGCTTAACACTTGAGGCTGATCTTTTCCCCAGAGGAAATCAGAGGAAATAGTCAAGGAGTAAGTCAAGGTTACCTGGGCTTTGGGCAGCCTCTAGTGTCACTCAGCCTACTCTAACTTTTTCTTCATGAGGAGAAAAATAGTTTCCCTTTCTTTTTTTGCTTTTTTTTTTCATTTCTCTGCTGTTACTACAGCAGAGGAAAATTAATATTGACTAGATGCACATGTGAATCAAAGCAATTAGGGAACTCTCTATAAAACAACAAATCGTGGGGAAAAAAACAAGGAAAAATAAATTTTAGTTCAACTCCAAATGCCTCAATGCCAGGATCCATACATATCTTGTCACTGGTCAAGATGAGTATAATGCAGAAAGCAGTGAGCCAGATTGGAAATTAACTATAATTAATAGTAGTTATAATTAGTAGTAGGCAACATACTAAGTGTAGATCCAATACTATTCTTTGTACCCCTAATGGGTATATATAGTCTAATTTACCTTAGCTAGATTCTAAGCTACTTGCAAACTGCTGTATCTTCAATGCCTAACAAAAATGCCTGGCACATTGTAGGCGCTCAGTAAAATATTTCTTGAATGAATAAACTGATAAGTTGATGACTGAATTAATTATTTGACAAATGACACATAACTTGAATCTGCCTGATCTTCACAGGTGACAGACCTTGGAAACTTGTAAGACATTTCAATCTTCTTTCACATATTTGACTGTATGCTTCCACTAGAAACTAAATTCAGGAGACATGAGCTATAATCTTTATCCTTTGCAACTCTATGAAATAAATATTATGATTACTTCATTTTATGGATGTGGAGACTGAGACATAAAGCAGTGAAGTGAGCTACTTAAAGTCATTGGGTTAGTAGGTCACAGTGAAAGCTTAGGCCCAGGTCTAATCCACACCTTTTGTTACCCTTACAGGAGTCTTCCTCACCCCATGTATTTAAGTACTGAAATATGAACCCAGGGAGCGGATTAGCCCTTCTTTTGTCTCTTAACCCAAAGTAGGACACAGAGTAGAAGCTCAGATATGATTTTCCTTGTTAAATTCTGATGCTGTTTTGGAGATGATTGAAAAAATAATGTGAGAGTTGAGATGCATTGCAGGTAGAATAAAAACCAAATTTCTGAGTTCTGAACAGGTCACTGAGCTTGGACTGGAGTCTAGCATCCTGTTCTTGAGGTGGGCTCTGCAGAAGTGGAGAGTGGCTCATCCATCCAGTCAGCTGTCACATTCACCAGACATGGGCTCAAGTCCCAGGTTGGCCTCACACACACTATATTACTGCAGCCACACCTCAACCCTTTTGAGCCTCCATAGTCATAAAAGTAGGATAATATGAGTCATCCCAAGGAGGTGTGTGAGGATTAAATTGGATAACAATATGGAAAGAACCTGAATTTATCCTAATCTATTATAGATGCTCAGTAAATATTAAATGCCTTTTCTCAGTCTCCTACACCCTAAATGAAAAAGATGAAAATGTCATCTGCTCAACAGAATATAAAATGAGTCTATAAAAAGTATCCAGTTTTTCTTTCTGGTCTTGCTTGATCAATAAATGTTGGTTCCTTATTTAAGGAAGAAGAAAAATGTGTTTTCTAGTTCAGTTAACCCTAGCAAAGCTCAGATGCAGGGAACAAATTCAGAGGTAGAAATCTCTATTAGACAAAGCTTTCCAAGGTCCAGCTCCCAGGCTTCTGCGCTGGCTTCCATTTCCCAGGGAAATGATATGAATGATGAACATCTCAGAGGCTTCCAGAACTATTGATTCAATGGGAGACTGGCTGTCATGTATCACAGAGAAAATCTTGGAAGGGTTACCTACAGCAGAAGTTTTTGTAAGGAAGAAATATTCCTCACTTACATATAATCAATAAACTATCAGATATGGGTCTTCAGGGAAAATTCTGGGTGGAGCAAGCTGCTTGCTCCTTCCCAATCAAAATGACAGCAATTAAGGAGAAGGAAGTACAGTAGGGAGAGAACCTATGAAAATAGCAAGTCAACCTATCAACTAAAGTCAGTTGGCAGAACCAGGTCTGACCCCAGAGAAAACTTCTTTCTCTGACACAGCAGAGCTTCAGAGGAATTTTCTTCTTTTTCATCTGGCTCCATAGACTAGAAAGTACAAAATTAGGATGCACCCTTAGTAGGTATAGGTTTGGAGCCAGTGCTGACCTGATATCTCAGCCTTGGCTGGACATTTAACTTGTGTAGGGAAGGGATCCTTCAAAAGCAATGCCAATACCTGGGCATCAAAAAAAGTGAGGCAGGTAGCTGGCATTGGTATATTTTTGAAAGCTCCCAGGTAATATTACTATGGAGCTAGGAATAAGAAGTATGGGTCTAGCTAATGTTTCCCAAACTGGTGTCTTACAGAACACTATTCCACAGAATGTTGATAGAAGTGCCACATACCCACAAAAAGTATCCTGGTATTTGATAAAATAAAAATGTTTTAAATAGGGGCTGGAAGTGTGGCTCAAGTGGTAGAGTGCTTGCCTACCCAGCATGAAGCCCTGAGTTCAAGCCCAATACTACCAAAAAAAAAATGTTTTAAATACTAGATTAAATAGAGCAAAACAATTTTATTAGCATGTATTAATTACACAAAATAATGTGTTTCCTTTTGACACATTCATACAGGTATATAATGTACTTTGATCATATTCACCTCCCCCTTCCCCACTCTCCCGCTGGTCCCCTTCCTCTTCCCAAATAGTCTCCCTTCTATTTTCATGTTCTTTTTTCTGTACAGTTTCTGAGACCTTATACCCTCATGGGCATTATGACTCAAATGGGAGAATATCAAATTTCCCAGTATTATCATTTGGATATAAAATGTCCCTCAAAGGCCATGTGCTAAAAGCTTGGTTGTTGGCTGATGGGTTTTGGGGAAGTGATTGGGTCACAAGGATCTAACTACATCAGTGGATTAATCCACTGATAGATTCATAATTGAATGGACTATTGGGAAATGGTGAAAACTGCAGGAGGTGGGGCCTAGTTGGAGGAAGTAGGTTACTGGGTACATGCCCTTGAAGGGTACATCTTGTCCCTAGTACCTCTCACCCTTTACCTCTCCCCCTCTGTCTCCCTCTCTATCTCCCCCTCCCTCTATCTTGTGGTCACCACAAGGTGAGCATCTTCCTTCTACCATGTCCTTCTGCCATGATGTACTGTCTCCCCCTGTCCCCAAAATAATGAAGCTAGTCAATTATGCATTGAAACCATGAGCCAAAATCTTTCCTGATTTTCTCTGGGATTTTTTTCACAGTGATTGAAAGTGACTAACACACCCAGCCATTTTTGACCAACCTTTTTCAAAGCCCATCTGCTAACAGTTTTCATAACTGTGCCAGGGAACATAAGTCTGGGCACCTACTCACCTAGGACAAGGTTCATATGTTTTCAAGGAAAAGGCACAGAGAGTCCTGATTATAGGCAAATGCTTTGCTGGTGGCCATGTTCTATTATCAGAAATAGACAGGACAGCTACATCTGAGCACTGATACCATTTTGAGAAAGAGCCTTTAATTATTATCCTCATCATTAAATAATAGTTGCAATAAAATCTTGTCTCAGGAATTTCCAAAGAGCAAGTCACTTTAATTACAGTAATGCATATTTCAGAGCTGCTCCATTTTTATTGTCAGTATTTCTGCTACGAAAAGAAAATGTGTTACTGTTTTGTGTTGTAAATTGTCTCAGAAAAGAGCTCCTAAAGATTCATACTGCCTTAGAATACCCGGAGACACTCAGAACAGGCCTTTACCTCCAACCAGGGAGCTCTGGAGGAGATGGAAATAAAACCAAGCTGACAATGATACTGAGCTTGAGTATGTGCAGGAATTAATGATGTACTAACTATCTAACTGCCTAAAATAAAATCGGGTAGTCAGTGATTTGTATTTTACTGAGCAGAGGTGGCAAGGTTTCTTATGTGCAGCTGAGATTATGGACTGTTATAAATGAGACCAGATCTGGGGGGGGGGCTCCAAGCCTGCATCTTCACTTCAGCTTCCAACATTTCCCAAACATCTCTCACTTATTCCCTTTTCCAATGACCTTGTTTTTCACTCATAGTTGTTATTCATAAGCAGCTTCTAAGTCACAGTAAACTATGCTCCCTGCCGATAGCCAAGGACCTCAGAAGTTATTCAAGTTTAGATAATAATAACAACTCTGATTGTTACCATCTACTGAGCACTTCACAGGTGTTATCTTAATTTAACAACAAAACAACTCTCAGAGATCAGTGGTTCTGGCCTGATGGGGAGCTATATACAGTGCAGAGAAATAAAGTAATTTGTGCAAGTGAGCATCAAAGCTGGGGTTGAAATTGCTATCTGTAAGTGCTCTTTGAAGTGTGCCTGGCTGTTAAATGTATGGTGTAACTTGTTCCACCAATTAAGAGAAATGACAAAGTTGAGGTACATGTTGATAACTTCATCCATAATCTATTTTGGTATATTTTAGTCTTCCATCTGGAAACATTTTTCAGTTCTTTAAAGAATATTAGGCTTCATATAGTCATGATCCTTACTAACAAGATTGATTTATGGAACTTAAAATAGCAGATTAGAGAATATGCATATATTTATTTCCATTTTTATAGATAACAGATACACACATACCAGTTTCTGTATTGTGCAGAATATCCTTTGACATCTTTGTCATGGGGAGATGACTCTCTGGATCCATCCCTGTGTCACATTAATTCCTAGTTGTTTGGGGAGTTGGGGTGTAGGATTTGCCTGATCTAACCACATTCCTTTTATCTTACTGTTTGTGACACATTTATTAATGAGACAGTTGGCTGGACCACTGTCTGTAGCCATGGAAAATAACAAAACTAACTGACTTCTTAATTCCACAACCACCACCCAGAAAGGGAAAAACAGTTTTTGGCAAATGCAATCTCACTGAAATATGAATCTAATGTTTCATGGCCTCTGGAAAAGAAGTATAGAAAAAGCAAGAACAAAAAAAGAAAAGAAAGGTAGTTAAAAGATGAATTGCTACATCTCCCACAAAAATAGTGGTAGATGTACAGTAAAATATAAACTGTCTGATGGGAAAACTGGCCTGTCCATGTCATAGCTTATGTTGTATTTGACTCAAAGAAATAACATTGGGCATTTATTCACATTATTTTCCAGTACTTAATTCTAAAGCAGAGAGTTTCCAGTTCTGGCCAAAAGCCATTTTGGTATTTTATTTTCCTTCCCCAGATAACAGCTTCCAATGCTGAAGAATAATTTTATCAATATAAATAATCTTCCTGCAGGTGTTTTATATCATATTCAATGACAAACTGAATCGTAACATTTTTACTTTGACAGCCCATGAAATCCATGATCTATTTTCATAGATCTTTCATTCAGAAAAAGATTTGATTTTTAAGGATTTGTAGTCTGATCAGAAATATTTGAATAAAAGATTTGCAGCTTTTAAAATCAATATGAGGATTTACTGGTAAAAACCTAGTGGGTAAAATGTTATTGTAATCATTTATCCTTTGTGACCTTTTAAAGAATAAAAACATAACTGCTGTCTTATGCCCATAGTTTATATCCAGAACACTAGATAAGAGACAGAAGCTTTTTTTCATTCACCCTGCAGTTCATGACTCTTCCAAGAATTGTCCATATACTGTTGCTGGAAGAAGAGGCACTGTGTAATCTCAGTATTTAATAAGATGAGACTAGATAAGATGGAAAAGAGGCTTTGCTCACCTGGTGTGCCTTTACAAGAGTAATTGGACTGGAGAGAAGTATGACTTGATTCATTTTCAGAGCATGAATTTACAATCTGTCTACTCTCTTTTTCAGATGTGTTAATGTGCATTTATTCTTATGGGTCCATAAAATGGACTTTGTCTAAAATTTCCATTTAATCAAGTCATCATCAAAAGGAAAAAATACTTTCTCTTAGTGGGAATTCCAATTTTAAAACTATTCTTTCTTGATAAATTACATTATTTATCATTTATTAAATTTATTAAACGTATTTCCTTGTGCCAGATCTTTTTTGTTATAGAAGTATAAACGTGATTAGTATGTTAAACACATCATCTGAAATACCTCCCATCCCAGACAAAAGCTACAGATTGCTACCAATTAGAGTCACATCTGAGAGATGTGGTAAATTCTGCCTTAGACTAGAAGGTGGACTTGGCAGGGGTGGGAAGGTCTGCACTAGGAATCAATAGATTCTAATCCCGTGCTGCTACCAGCAGGCACTCATACCCTGAGTAATTTATTCAGCCTTTCTGGCATTAGACAAGCAGGGAGTTTTTGGTGATACTCAAAGGCCCACACCTGTTCTCTTGTTGGTTCCTAATGTGCTGAGCTGAGAATGAAAGCAATCCTCTCCTGAAATTCCTGGATGATGCGGACAATATAATGAGGAGACCACAAGTTGCCCAAGAACCGAAGACTCACAGTGGAACTTTCAGAGTGGGAAGGAACCTGAGTGGGGTGGAGTTGGAATAGGAAATAAGAAAGGTGATTGGTTGGTTCCAGCATCCCTGAAGATTTCAACTGGTCCAAGAGAGCTGTTTGGAATAATGTCCTAGAACACTTCAGAATGGACTTCTATGCTTTCCTTCATGTGTAGAAGATCCAGAGTCATTTTAGGCTTGGCCCACATGCTACCCAATCTAGAAGTGAAGTGTGATTATCCGAGGTACAGAGAGGGCTGGAGCCCAGGCTGCTGGCAGTTCAGGGCCAAAAGCAAATGAGTACAAAGTTGAGCACTGACTAAGATCATAGTAGGGTGGTTTCCAGAATTGGAATGAATTTAGAGTTGAGAACAAATTGCAAAAACAGGGCACAGTTGGGGGAACTCTAGAAAATAATTTTCAGGAGCAAATGAAGCAGGTCCAGACACGATCCTGTGTTTTTCACACAATCCTCTACTCCTTCTCCGCTGGCAAAAATCCTACCTCCAGAATACCTCACTGTTAGATAGAGATAATAAGCTGTTTCCCCACTGCTCTTGCTACAACTGCCCCAATAAAGCTTTTAACCTTTGTACTACCACCTCTTTGCAGCTGAGAAGTGGAAGATTTTCCTTCCTTTCTCCTCTCCATTGCCTACCCGCCTCTTACCCACTGTAGCCCATCCTATTTTGCTGTCAAGTTGAACATTTTCACTTCCAGATTGTTATTAATTTTTCTTGGCAGTCAGTATCTATCTTACTTCAGTAATCCTTACTGGACACTTATATTAGATAATTCCAGTCAATCTTTTCCTGTCTCCCACTTAGATACAGCTTTCTATATGGAAAGTTTCATTGCTCACCTTTTTCTTCTCCTCGTCATCTTTCACTTTCTTGAAATCTGTTGGTTAGAGGACTGAATTCTCGCCTAGCCACAAACATACAGCCTGTGTTTGCTGGGCCTAAGAATTGAGGATTATGATTCTTTTGTTTCACATGGGCATAGATGTTATCTTTTAGCTCCCAAGATTGCACTGAGAAATCAAATACCAAGTAGACTCCTTTTCCTTTTTCAGTTACTCATTGTTTCTCTTTGGCAGCTTATGAGATTTTTTTTCCCTTTTATCTCGGGTTTCAGGAATTTTATCAGAACATTCTAAGTATAAGACATTCCCACTATTTCTACAAACTCTGTCTTTCTTCAGCCTAGGGAAATGGCTGCTTTTCTTTGCTTATTTCCTTTCTCTGTTAGTTTCTTTTTCCCTTCTGGAATTCCTGGTGTTTGCTCCTTTTACTCCTGCATAAACCCTATATGTATCTTGTGGTTTTCTTTGAGGTTTCTATAACATATACATATACACATTCATACATCTGTATATCTATATTTGTGCTTCCACACATTTCTTATACTTAATCTTCCAACTCACTACTTTGGATCTTAACTGAAACCATCTTCTTTAATTTATCTACTGAAGATTGTTTAGAAGTCTGATTTTTCTGCTTTAATCCTTAGATGTAGTGGTGATTATGATGGTGTGCAGTCTGTCTCTGTCAACCCCATCAGCTGTAAGTTTCTCTGGGGGCCAGGTCTTTCTTATGCATTATTATTTTTTACTGTCCATTAGGACTCAGATCTAACTTATGAGATACTTCAGTGGCACAGTCCAAGGGCCACTGGAAGCCACCCAGGCTCCACGGGTAAGCAATGAGTTCATAGGCTGGTGGTTGTCAACATCTATCAAAACGTCAGCAGAAGCTCTCTTAATTCCCTGGTCCCCTCACTGGAAGCAACAGCTGATGCTATCTCTGCCTCAAGGTGTGGAAGGGACTCAGCCCATCATTGAGAAGGAGGCAGAGAGACTGAGGAGGAGACAATTACACTAACTTGTGCCAAGAAGAACCACTCAGGGACAGTAGTCTTAAAATTCCTAGCTCTCTAGTCCAGGAAGCTCTCATCTGGCCCAAAGAGGCCAGCATCCTAACCAATCTCCTAACAGAATCCCAGAAGAGCCCAAACATTTCCTGCCACCACCCCCCCACTCCACTCCAGGTCCTGGATGTCTGCCAGTGAATTGGTGGCTTCCCAGCCTGGTGTCTCACAGCATCACCTGGGGAATTCTTAGAAGAATACAATTCCAGGTCCCCATCCTAGACTTTCCACAGTCAGAATGTAAAGGTGGGGCCTAGGAATCAGGGATGATAAACTTCCCAAGAGAAGCTGAATCAGAGCTGAGTTTTGGAATCACTGGGTTAGGATGGGAGTTGACACTCTGCGTAGGGAGCTGCTGTTCCATTTTAGAGGTGGTGGTGTTGAATATGGGATTCCCACCCTTGTGCTTTTACCCCAAGGTACAAAGTCACCCTAAGATCTAAAATACTTCCAGTCTCTCTTTCTCTTTCAATATTCCAGACTCTCACACATACCTTACATCTTGATTTTTTGGTAACATTCAAATCCTCTATTTTAAAAACATTTTTATTAGTATATGATAGTTATACAGGGCATTTTGTTGTGACATTTCGATATATACATATAATATACCCCAGTTTAGTTCATCCACTCCATTATTCTCCCTGTTCCTCCCTCCTTTCCTTAAAAATGACTTCAACATGTTTCATTGTTCCATATTCGTACATGCATAGAAAGTATCTCAACCATATTCATCCTCCTTTACCCTCTTCATTTCCTTCTTCCTCCTACTATTATACTCCTCTTAACATGACCTTGAAATAAGAAGGAAAGGCATTCATGAGTAGCAATAGATATTCTTTATTACAGACACTGGACCTTAAAAATCCAGAGCAATATAAAAATGCCCTTTTCAGAGGAAAGGGTCATTGTAGTTATTGTCATGAGGTTATGTTGAGGGAATAAGCTTTACAAAGGTTTGTTTCTCAGCCAAGATGCCCCAGCACAGACGAATGGATTAAGAAAATGTGGTATCTATACACAATGGAATTCTATGCAGCCATGAAGAAGAACGAAATGTTATCATTCGCTGGTAAATGGATGGAACTGGAGAACATCATTCTGAGTGAGGTTAGCCTGGCCCAAAAGACCAAAAATCGTATGTTCTCCCTCATATGTGGACATTAGATCAAGGGCAAACACAACAAGTGGATTGGACTATGAGCACATGATAAACGCGAGAGCACACAAGGGAGGGGTGAGGATAGGTAAGACACCTAAAAAACTAGCTAGCATTTGTTGCCCTTAATGCAGAGAAACTAAAGCAGATACCTTAAAAGCAACTGAGGCCAATAGGAAAAGGGGAACAGGTACTAGAGAAAAGGTTAGATCAAAAAGAATTAACCTAGAAGGTAACACCCACGCACAGGAAATCAATGTGAGTCAATGCCCTGTATAGCTATCCTTATCTCAACCAGCAAAACCCCTTGTTCCTTCCTATTAATGCTTATACTGTCTCTACAACAAAATTAGAGATAAGGGGAAAATAGTTTCTGCTGGGTATTGAGGGGGGGGAGTGGGAGGGGGTGGAGTGGGTGGTAAGGGAGGGGGTGGGGGCAGGGGGGAGAAATGAACCAAGCCTTGTATGCACATATGAATAATAAAAGAAAAAAAAAATAAAAAAAATAAAAAAAAACAAAGGTTTGTTTCTAGCTCTCATTATAGGTCAGATGCAGTCCTATAGTTCCTTCATTCCAGGTCCCAGGCCAAAGGAGAAGCCCCATCAGAGACATGCCATTTTTATGGTGGGAAGAAAAGGACAAGAGAGCCCCACGTTATGGGCTGTATAGTTTCTGCTCTGCATGTGTGCACTGTCCAACTGCACAATCACTTCCACTCACATTCCATTGACCAGAGCAAGTCATGGCTGAGCATGAAGTCATTGGGCAGGGAGGTATCATCATTTCATGGGAGGCACTAGTTCATGTTGCAATGTGTGGGCTTGTAAAACCCTCTTATATGGAGAGGAACAAATAATTTGGAATAATAATACCATTCAACACAGTGACTGAACAGGAAAATGTGCACTTCAGGAATTATCCCTAGAAGGCGGTCCAAAGGAAAGTCACCTGAGTGATGATAATTGAGTAAGGTGATAAATAAGGTGATGTGGACATGTCCCTGCACCTGCTGGCTGGTGGTCTCAGCACACAGTGATTCTGGCATGTGGGAGGATGCTCTTTCTATGTAGTAATTTTCCAAATAAGGGAAGTCCAAGAATAAGAACCCAGAGATGAAGGGATGGTTTGCTCAACAAGATATTAGGCTGAAGAGCCACCCGCCTGCCAGCACTCCACAAGAGAATCTCTTTCCCTGGTGGAACAGGTGCCTAACGTCATATTCAACAAGTCTACAGGCCCCACATCCGTATCTTTTGATGTAATAAAGTTGATGAATCATAGTTCCCTTCCACGTGTCTATCCTAACACTGAATATGTTTCTTTTCAAGAGCGAATGTGGTGCACTTTTCTGGGGAGAGATAGCCTTTCTAAGTGGCATTCTCTAAGGCACCAGGAAGAAGAAGAGTTAGAATTGTAATCAGGAAACTTTTAAAGGGGACCACTGTTCTTGGGTCTGAAATGTTTATTTTGAATGCCTGGATTTTTGGCATTTGTAATAAGGCTAACCATATGTTATTGGTTAAATTATGTGTCCTGTACAGTTCACATGTTGAATTCTTAATGCCCAATACCTTAGAAGGTGACGATATTTGGAGATAGGGCCTTTAAAGAGGTAATTAAGGCTAAATAATGAAGTCATATGAGGGCCTAATCCAATATGACTGGTGTCCTTCTAAGAAGAGGAAAAGACACCAGAGATGCTTATACACAAAAGGCCATGGGAGCTACATAGACAAAACATCCATCTACAGGCCAAAAAGGGCAGCCCCAGGAGAAGCAAAATCTTCCAACACTTTAATCTTGGACTTCCAGCCTCCAGACCTATGGGAAAATACACTGCTATTGCTTAAGACACTCAATCTGTGGCGTACTGTTCAATCAGCCTTAGTAAACTAACATGGACTGCACTTAACCCTTTTAATGACTATGAGGGATAGTTATTGTTCTGTTCCTCTTCCAGAGGAGAAGTGATGCCCCACACCACCACTTTAGCTATAGCAAACTCAGATTCAAATGCACATCTGCTTGGCTCCAGAGGTTATGCATTTGGTGTGCCACCAGCCCACATATATTAAGCACTAGCCATAAGAAAAGCACTGGGCACATATGAATAAAAGAAAAAAGAAAAAAAAGAAAAGCACTGGGTTACAATCATTGCTTACATTTGAGAATCCTAATCCTTTTATTATGGAACTTATCAATAATGAAGAGACAAACTCATAAAGACCTCCCCCCCTAAATTTTAAAGCTTCATGGAAGAGAATCTGTGAAGGCAATAATGCCATCTCAGTACCACAGAGAATCTAAGCTAAGAGACATTCAAGGCATTGTGTGGACAATATAGGGAAGTGGTTATAAACACAGGGGGGAAAGGATAGATTAACTGGTTTTGAACTCTATCCCAGCAGTTTTCTAGTTAAGACCTTGGGAAAGTTACTTATCTTCTTAATCTCAGTTTATTCATTTATGCTAAGTCTCTAAATTGAGACTAACCATAGAATTTTACCTTTAAAGTTATTACAGGATTAAGTGAAATTCTATAAAGCACTTAGCACAGTGCCTGGTATATAGTATGTTTCAACAAATGTACCATAACAGAAAAAATATTTCTTCTAATGCATATTCTGCCCAGCACTAACAAACATAGCTGACCTGTAAAACCAGGGCTGAGTTCTTAACTTCTTAGTTAAAGTTGTTAATGATGCTACATTTATTAGTATTTTCACTGATTATTATATTTTTTAAAATATAATTTCATTTCAAAGACATTTTTGCCCTCTCCATGATATTCAGCTTAAATCAATTACTAACATATATCACCAACAACTTAGGCTAAGCAAAACTAAAATGTTCATCAATACAGAAGAACAATCTGATAGAAGAGCAAGATAGAACGGGCTAGTAAAATATCTGACAGAAGTTGGAGAAAAGATTAAAAATCAAGTGTGTTCATGACATTGTGTGCATGGATGTACCACATGTGTGTTCAAGAACACCTCCATCCAGCCAAGAATAAATCCATGTACGATTTAAGACTGTGTCTCGGGAATCAGGCCACATGTCCCTCTTTGCCTCACTTGATAGATTGCTTCTTCACTGCAAGTGATTGCTTTATGCAGCCCTAAGAGTAAAAATCCCTTTTATAATGCTTCATGTGTTTTTATAGCACAAACCAAAATAAATATTTACTGGATCTATAAGGAAAAGTATATAAATTCTTGTTTATCTTGCTGCATAGAGGAACCATGAAAAACATGTGAAAAGTAGAGTCTATTTTTTAGAAGACACTCAACTGCATACTAAGGCAACAGCGGAGAGATGTTTAGTTTCAGAAGTGACAAAGAGACTCTACTATTCGTTTTGATGCATGGGATGGGAAATTGTTTATACTGAATGCATAAATATTTCTTCTGGCCAGCTCACTGGGAAGTGATGATTGGGTGAACAGCTTCATGTGCTCCTGGTGACAGATTGAACTCCTAACTCCATCTAGCAGACCACAATGAAGGGGGATCAGGGTATGGGCAAGGCTGAGAGTGTGGAATAGATCAGAAACATGAATGGGAAACCCAAACAAAGCTCTTGTCTTGGCCAGGGGCTCTACACTCTTTTCTTTACCTTCAGGGTGCTCACTATTGCCATTAACTGCTAATTACAACCCCAAGTTTCATACTTCACCACTACCTAGTACAGCGTGAAACTCTGTAAACAGGGCTACTGGGACCCATCTCGTGAGCACATGCACAGTAGGACCAAAGCAACAGAGAGGTCCTCTTGCTCTCCAATGTTGCCCTTGTATCCCATTTCACAGGGCTATGGGTTCCATACCCTTTGATATCCTTGGGGCCTAGGTGCTTAGTGTTAGTGTTTGCTTGTTCTTTTTAATGTTTGTTAGTTGCAATCCTTTGATAAACCTGGTATTTTAAACCCCTAAAACAAGGCAGTGTGATGTTCACTAGGCTTAGCTGTTTGTTAATGAAGTTCTGAACCTAGTCTATTACTGGTCCCCCACCCTGGTCCTTCTCTATGGGATGATGCTCCTAGATAGCTTCTCTTTCATTGGTACACAGGTTCTCTCACCTTTCTTCTTTGTCTGTCAAGTCACTGAAACAGTCTTGGAATTGTTGTCTCATGTATGTGTGTTCTGTATCTACCAAGTACCATACAGTATGAAAGTTGCCTCATTGACTGTGACTTCCCCCTTTTTGGTGGGGCTGCAGCACAGTGGTCAGCAAGGACTCAAGCAAGACCCCCCAGTGCAGCAGATTGAAGTTGAGGCAGGAAGGAAGCCACTAAGGTCTAACTGAAGTTAGGGATGGGGCACACATCTGAAATCCCAGTATGTGAGTCAGGGACAAAATATGCAAAGGGTAAGGCAGATCAGTGTCACTCTCATGGAGTGGTCATGAGTGAGGTGCTGGATGCTGATGAAGTCTTTACCATGAGAGGAGTAGCTGGTGAGTTCCTGAGTGCAAAACATGAGAGGTGTCCACTTAAATAGGTGACAGGCCATGGTTCCTGATTCAACCAGCATGAGGTTCATGGGCACTCAAACAATGCCTCTAAGGTGGTCCTGTGCTAAGTGCACTGCCTGCTAGGTAAATGCACAGGGATGAGATGTTATGCTACCAAGGATCCCTCCTTCTTTCTCCTATCCTATTCACTGGCCCCTGTGAGAAAGGGAATTCTTTCTTCCTTCCGTCTTCTTTTTCTACAGCACACTTTCTCCAGTCTTTCAAAACACTGAACTCAGGGCTCCACTCAACTAAAAACAAGTTCCTCTTTCCCTGTAAGTCACAGAGGGATAACTGATCTGGTGATTCTTCCAAAAGATAAAAGGAAACGTATGCTGTAGAAAATAACAAAGATGAAAAAGGAAACTAAGACAATTGCTTTTCCATGTGAAAACAGTATGAACATTTGCCAACTGAAGCAATTAAAACTGTGACTAGAGTTTTGGAAGGGAAGTTCCAGGAGTTGACCATGGAGGACAGGGACTGGTCACCAAGAGTGGAAAAAGCATTGACAGTGAACCAAGGTCAGTCTAGGAATCACAGGCAAGCCAGATCCTTGGGCTGAGGACTGAGGTCACTGATAGGAGCTTGATGAAGCTGATAACTTTTATCTGGTTGGTGAGGTACCAAATGTTCCAAGCCTATTAAAGCAAGTTCTGAATCCCTATAAGCAGAGTTTTTAATCAACCCTTAGGCCCTCTATGCCTCCATTTTCTGGTATTATGCCATCTTTAGAGGAGGTGAGAACCTACTCTGCCCATGTTGTTCTCTGTCTGGCATACCCTGTGCTACCTTGTTCTCCTGGTGAACTGGTATCCATCTGTCAATGCTCAACATCAGATGATCTCCTCTGCTGTGTTTCTTAGCCTCTCTTGTTTTCCCTCTTTTTGTTGCCTCTGAACTTTATACTTCTGTTTTTTTGCCAATCATTCTCCTTGGTCTTCTTTCTGCTTGAGAACATGAGCATTTCCTTCATCACCATGCTGTACAGTGGCTGCCTATGAACTCCTTTCATCCTTCCATCAACCATGGGCACAGGGGCCATACTGATTTCACAAGAGCATTCATAGCACCTACTATCTACCATACAGTTAGCCATGAAATATATGTGCACTAGGTTAAGACTAATTAAGATCTCCTTAAAGATTAGATTTTCCAGTTTGACTCCTCAGAGTCTAGTCATTAAAACTTCTTGGGCTGGCTGAGTGGCTCAAGCAGTAAGAGTACCTGTTTAGCGAGCATGAAGCCCTGAGTTCAAACCCCAGTGCCAACAACAACAACAAAAATTAAAACTTCTTATGCCCATTCTATCCTTCTTTGGAGGCCAACATTTGTTTAAAAATATGAGCAAAAGGCCTCATATTAAACTCTTAATATTCTGCTGATGGCACTATTGAGAGGTGAATAATGGAGCTAACTTTATAAATGGGTTAATCCATTGATAAGTTCAAAGCTAATTGGGCTATTAAGGGGTGGGGCTTATTTGGAGGAGGTAGGTCAGTGGGGACATGCCTTTGAAGAATATATCTTGCCCTGGCCTCTTTCTCTCACTCTGCTTTCTGGCTGCCATGGTGAGCAGTTTTCCTCTTCTATGCCCTTCCACTATGTTTTTGCCTTACCACAGGCCTCCAGCTGACCATGAATTGTAACCTCTGAACCTGTGAGCCAAAATTAGCCTTTCCTCCTCCAAGTTGATTTTCTCAAGTATTCCATCACTGAGATGAAAACTGACTAACACAATGAGCAAAACAACAACCACAGTTTAACAGTCACTATTATTTAATATTTCCTATTTCCGAGCACTTGGGTTGGCTTTTAATTTCACTTATTCCTCACAACAGCCATGCAACATAATTTTGTTATTGTCTACACAGAATCTAAGATTTACTTTGGTGTCTAGCCCACAGCCACTTAGCCAGTAGGGGTCAGGATAGGATTAGATTCCTTATCTGTTGTGAAGAATGTTCTAGGCAACTACAAGGTATACTAAATAAATGACTTTTAGAGAAAATGCTACAAGAATTTAAATCCTACTTTTTAGTAACACCATTGCACTGAAAACATCTTTTTCTGAATTATGCTCCTGCTCTCCCAGAGGGCAAGTTTGTTTTGTTTTCTTTTTTCAGGATAGTCTTGGCCTCTGAAGACTTGATTCTGCATTAGTTCCAACCAGGGTTCATTCTAAAGTTGGCTGTGAGTTTAAACACTTACCTAAGTAGTTTCATATAAATAAAAGTCAAAACATTTTCCTCTGAAATGGGCCCAGGCAGCTCATCATAAGAAATAAACCAATAGGCAAATCATCTTTGTCTAAATCCTAAGCGCTGCCTGTGGTGAACCCAAGTTAGTCTGTAGGATACAGAAATGGGAGGCTCTTAGCTTGACAATGGTCCATTTTCAGAGGTAGTGTAGTAGTTGGGAGCTAGTCTTCAAAGCCAAACTCCCCAGCTCAGATCTGCCTCTGCCAATCACACTGAGCAAATTTAGACAACTTGTTTATCATCTATTTCAGTTGTTTCATTGTAACACAGATGTTAACTATTCCAACCTCTTAGGGATGTTGTGAGGGTCAAATGAGTTAATATTCATAAAAGACTAAAACACTACCTGGCACATAATAAGTGCTATAAAAACATTGGCAAAAGAAAGAATCATGCTGTCCCTTCCACATCCCCTCCTGTCTCTACCAGTCCCAGAATCCTAAGGCCCCTGGCTCTGCTTTAGTCTTAAGGGTAAGTGAGTGGCTGGAATAAGTGGCAACAGGTCCATTTTCCTTCAAATTGTCAGGGCTGGGTACTATCCATTTCCTTGTTTCTTCCTATTTTCTGAGCATTGCAAAATGTAATATTCATATGTCAAGGGATCCAAGATTGTATTTTAACATTTTACAGCCTCTTTGTAAAGCTACCTTTTCAATTTTAGAGGAGGCAGTTTTATGACTCCCTTTGATAACCACTTAACTATTAAGACCCAAACAAAGAAGAGGAATGGTCAAAGGATATCAGGTACTCCCAGCCAGCTAGAGTTTCACTTCTTGAACATTATTCAAATTAGCTCCAGGACTCATAATTCTGTGTTTTCATTTATTGCTGCAGTAAAGTAAATGGTTCTTTTATCCAAATGTTATTTCCTGGCTATTAATTCAGTAGTTATTTTGGATTGTGACACTCGTCTTTGATTTAGGGATATGGCACCTTATAAATATTTAAAAGCTAGAGACTGACACTTTGAGAAATTGACTTTGATTTGTTTTGTTAATATCCTATGGCTAGAGTAATTATAGACTTGGAAGATGTGGTCCAATTCTCTGCTTCTGAAGAGAGATGGGGAGCATGTGTCTCCAGGATAAGGACTTTGGCAGTGAAAGGCTGTCCCCAAATCTTTTGCAGACTAGACTTCTATACTCATCTCCTCTAGAGGCACACTCTTTTTATTCTTCATCCAGAACCTGTTCTTGAACCCAAGAGTATAAGGATAAAAATAACTGCCTTATTTCTCAAAACAGCTGAAAATGGTCATCGGTGAAAGGATTGGAACTTTTTACACATCTACCTAGTACCAACAGGGTTTACAGCAGGGCTCAGGGAGATATACAGACTGGTATGATTTAACTGTGGATCAATCAACCTATTAGAGGGAAAAAGACAAGGTCAATAAGGCTGGGTCTTAGTGAACCAGAGGTCATCCTACATTTTTCAACCTAATGTTCTTATTTCCTTTCCATTAACATTTCATAATGAAAAAAATGCCCATATTCTTTAATTTTTAAGATAATTAAGTGAATTTAGTGCCTTTGAAAAGTAGAGGATTTATAATGGCATGAGGGAATATGCTATTAATAATCTACAAGACAGGGGCCACCTGGAGAGCAGCAATACCATTTCCATCACCTTCTCTGCTCCTTTGGTGATAAACCACAGGAGGTGTGCTAATTCAGCACCAAACCTCCCTCATGAGACCAGGAAGACTTGTGTCTACTGGGACAGTGCCTCCATCCCTTATGAAGTAGTTTTCTGGTTGGGTTTGGATTTTAATTTGAACAAATTGCAAAGAGATCAGACCTTTTTATGAGTTTTTATGAACTTGGCATTCTCTATATGCAAATCCCTGAAATGTGTGAGGGTAAAGGAATTGTTCTGGAGCTTCCCTAAGGAAAAGAATTATGGAGTCTGCCATGGGTTGTTACATCCTGGTAAGTGTGGCATTTACAAATGAACACACGGGAGCACAGAACAAGGGAAAGAAATCCATGTGGCTATAGCTAGACTCATGTACACAAAGGGGATAAAACCAAAGAGCAACGACTGGCTTACCGCTAAGTTCTCCAAGCTGACCACTTAAAGTATCATTCAATAAAGACAATTTCAATGATTTTTGGATAAGGAGAGCAGGTTAAACACTCATTTTGTTTTGTTCCCTCCTCAAGCAATAAAGGGGAGTTTTTGGCATAAATTCTCACAGCCAAAGACATTGGGAGAGGATTTAGCAATGACAATTTTTTAGAAGCTAGAAAACAACTGGATGAATGTTAAGTAATTTAGCAAACCAAAGAAAGCCAAACTAAGGTAGCAATGGAAAAAACTGAAAGGCAAGATTGATACCATAGACTCTTCCCCAAGAATAGCTCAGAAATTGACTTTAAGTCCCTTTGGAGGTAAGGATAAAGGTGGGGGCTATAGCTAGAAAAACAGAGACCCTAAGAGGCAGTTCAACCCCAGATCCTTTGTCCCACTCCTTGCTCCCCAGCAATGGGAGGCTTACCATCAGGTGAGGGTATAATAGTAGGTCTTTGGGGTAGGGGATCATCAGTGCAGATGATAGTAGGGGTGCAGGCTGAAAATGGTATTAAATGAGCAGGTACAGATCAATGCTGAGTCTCCCCCAACTCCACTCCCCACCAGGTACCAGCCAGAAAATTCTTTTCTAGGAAATCTGAGTAGCTAAAGAGCAAAGACACAAAGATATTGACCTTTGATGGATTCCCCAAGAAAACAATTCAGTCAAATCTACCTATATAGAAGCTCCTAGAGGCTGTAGTAGAAGCTTCTAGAGCCTCACTTTTAACAGGAGCAGGAAAACCTTTAAAATTTCTAAAGTTTCTGATCTGTTAAAATATTTTATTGAAGGATAGTTAATTAAGAAAGACACTAAGGACATTTACTGAGGATAAACAGAAAGTGTGGTGTATTTACATACAACGGAATATTTTTCAGCTTTAAAAGGAAAGGAATCTCGATGTTAGATGTCAGAACATGAGTGAGCTTTTAGGACATCATATCAAGACAAATGAATCAACACATAATGACAAATACTTCATGATTCTACTCAGTGGAGTAGTTAGAATGATCAGACTCATGGAAACAGAAAGTAGAATGGTGGTTTCCAGGAGCTGGGAAAAGGAGCACTGGAAGTCATTCAATGGGTGTGGAGTTTTAGTCACATAAGATGTTTTGAAAGCTCTGCTGTACAACAATGTGTATGCAGTTAACAATACTGTCTACTGTACACTTAAAATTTTCTGGGAGTAAATTTATGTTATGTACTTTTTAATCACAATAAAAATAGAGACTGAAAGAAATTAAAGGGAATGAAGTAAACTGAAAGGAGAAGAAAATGTCAAATAGGATTATTATTAACATCCTCTGAGAGGTAAGAGAA
Organism: Castor canadensis; assembly: GCF_047511655.1. NCBI lineage: Eukaryota > Metazoa > Chordata > Mammalia > Rodentia > Castoridae > Castor > Castor canadensis. Next base: position 130,260,921 of record NC_133389.1, on the reverse strand, counting down.
GATGCTGCACTTGTGAGTCAAAACTGGGTTCTATTAAAAAGGAATATCCAGAAAACAAAAGAGTTTAGCAATGAAAACTGAGATATTAAAATCAAAGAGTAAGGGGAAAGTATATTTCCTTAAAAATAGAGCAAAAAGGAAAAAAACTGAAAAATAGGAGGAGTGAAAAATGTAAGAAAAAAGAAACTGAAAAAAAGAAATGGAAAAAAAGGAAAGAAAACCAGTTTGAAGGCCAAGAAAAATAAAAGAGCAAGAAATCATCAGAGAACTTATTTTTCACTTTTTTCTAGAATTGAAGGGCATGATTTTCCAGGCTAAGGGGCTCACAAAGTACCTGGAATTAAGGATGAAAATAAACTGACATCAAGGAACATTTCAAAACTCTGGAAACAAAAAAGAAGATCCTACAAAAATAGAGTAGGAAGGGGAGTTATTTTCCTAATGTAAGAGCCCAGAATCAGTTCTGAATTCTCAAAAGTAACATCTAAAGCTGAAGGAACAATCCCCTGAGATCCTAATGGAATGATATCCAACTTAAAAATCTGTGTTTAGACAAAGTATCAATGGAATGTGACATAATATGAAAACATTTTTAGAGTGAAAGTCTTCACAAGTCTTCTCTTGGGAAGCTATTAGAGAACGTCTTACCAAAGAGAAGAGAGAAGTCAAGAAAGAAGAGAGAGAGAGAGAGAGACCCATAAAGCACTATTCATCAGGCATAGAAGACAGCCAGCCCAGGTTGGAGAAGTGTGCAAAGTTCCAGGACCATTTACTTCATGAAATTGATGGAATGTCCAAAGCATCTAACATTTTGAAAGGAGACTTTTGCAACTGGTAGAATTTAGAATTGATTACGAGTACAAAGACAACTCAACACACATTAAAAGAGGTCCTACCTAGGAGGGTTGGTACCAGTGGGAGGTGGGATGAGGTGGGGAAATGGTGCAGGAGGGTGAATATGGTACAAATAATGTGTACACATGTATGTAAGTGGAAAAATGATACCTGTTGAAACTATTCCAGGAATGGGGTGAGAGGGGTATGAAGGAGAATGGTGGAGGGGGTGAATTCAAGTATGATATATTTGATATATTGTAAGAACTTGTGTACATGCCATAATGTACCCCCATCCAGCACAACAATAAAAAATAAATAAACTATTGTGACAAAAAAAGGAGAAGACAGTAACTATAGAATTTGGATGCCTTCATGGAAAGGAAAAGCAGTCATTCATAATAAATGGATTCAGCTATGTACCCAAGTACCAAGCTGGATGCCAGTGACTCATGCACATTTTCATAATGATATAAACAACTGAATATTATCTAAACAAAATGTGCATATGAGGGAGTGAAAAGGGTTAGTACACGAGACAGCAGAGGTTGTCAGATGTAGTGTATGACCATGTAATCTTCATCTGCAGTGCTGGGAAGTCCATCAACAAAACAAAAAATAATTAAAAAAAATAAAATTGCAAACACCTTACTGTGCTAAATTAAAAAAATATCTACATGTTTTTAAGTTAGGGAATAGGAATTCCCTGTAGATAAAGGAATTTTTTGGTACCAGAAGAGTAGGACTATATGTACCTGTGTGTACATAACAAGACTTGTAGATCTTATTTACTCTTAAAGCTACATGCATTTTATAACTTTGATTGAAAATATTTTTAATAAGAGCTAGAGGTGTGGCTCAAGTGGTAGAGCACCTGCCTAGCAAGTGATAAGCCCTGAGTTCAAATCCCGATTCCACAAAGAAAGAAAAATAGTATAAATAGGCCAGGCATGGTGTCTCATGCCTGTAATCGCAGATAATCAGGGGTCGCTGGTAGGAAGTTTCAGTCTAAGGCTGGCCTTGGCAAAAAGTGAGAGATCCTATCTGAAAAATAACTAAAGCAGAAAGGGCTGGAGTTGTGCTCAAGTGTCAAGAGTGCTTGCCTAGGAAGTGCAAGGCCCCAAGTTCAAAACCCAAGTACCAGCTGGATGCCAGTGACTCATGCCTGTAATCCTAACTACTTGGGAGGCTGAGATGGAAAAGATCACAGTTTAAGGCCATTGCAGGCAAATAATGTACAAGACTCCATCTCCAAAATAGCCAGAGCAAAATGAACTGGAAGCGTGGCTCAAGTAGTAGTGTCTGTTTTGCAAGCATGAAACCCTAAGTTCAAATCCCTGTCCAACCAAAAAAAAAAAAAACCAGCACTGCCAAAAAATATATATACACACATACATATATATCTTTTCAAATAAATAAAGTGCTTGCATGGAGTCCAAGCAAGGATACACACACACAAAGAAGATTTCTACTGCCAAGGAGTTGGAGCCAATAAGTCTATTAACATTTTTAAATGGTTTACTAAAGAATAAGAGGATTAATTTATAATGATAGTTTCATTCTTCAAAATAGAAGATTAATTGTCCTGCCATTTATATATTTGTTCATTGTTACCCCATATTGCAGGGAATAACCAGTGTTTAGATTTTAGCTTAAACACGCAAACGTCTATGGAGAAGCACAGAGTTGGGAAGGAAGGATGGGTTATGTGGTTTCAGGAATGCTTAGAGTGACCAGGGTTGGATTTAATTGCACAGCCAAAGTAGCTCCACTCCAGGGCATAAATTACTCTGGGAGTAATTTATATCCAGTGAATAGACTAGGAACAGGAGTACAGAATGGTCTCTGATAACCCGAAAAACATAGTGGTGACTCCCTTACCAAGAGTGGCCCAAAGGATATGGAAAACCCAATGAATTGAGCAGAAAAATAATTTCCAAAGATCTGTTTCCTTCCCTTTTAGGTTGGTGTGGGCAGTCGTTGACAACTGCCTAACATGGGTGTTTTGAAAAACTCTGAATGTGTATGACCAGCATTGTAATCACATGTGGGGTTTGTGTAGAATGAAAACTAAACAATAGAGCAGAGTTTTTCCTTCCATGAAACATATGTTTATGCCCACTCTCCAAATATCTTTATTTTATTAAGATGGCATATTCTGCACCAGAGACATGCTGTCTGGTTCTTTCTGTCTTTCTGTAACAAAAAGTACACACAAGCTACAGGGAGTAAGGATGTAAGAAGCAAGCCCCAGTGATGTGCTCTCATTTTCTTTGAATAGCAGCAATTAAAATTCCCAGCTGCTGGCTGCCCAGATGTTTCTTGCATTTAGTGCTCTGTAATATGCATCAGAATATATTGTGTGACCACAGTTTTAGTAAACAAGAGAGTTCTGTATCCTAAATTCTGCAGACTAGATTCAGTGGATATATTTTATCTTCTGATTAGCTTCCTTCCCTTCCCTCTTCATTTGCTTGGGGCCTGTGCAGTTCAGAAACAAAGGACATTTACAGCTCAGAGCTGAGCTATACGGGGTGTAAGTGCAGGTCATGCCTGATTTATGTGGCACTTCTGATAAGCAGGGAAGGAGAGCAGGACATGGGGTTTGGGAAAGCTGGTGAACTTGGTTTGACTTACGTCTTTTGCTTTTATAGGCAGCCAACATCCCTCTGGTGTCAGAGCTGGCCATCGATGACATCCATTTTGATGACTTTTCCCTGGATGTTGATGCCATGATCACAGCTGCTCTCCGGATGTTCATGGAGCTGGGGATGGTGCAAAAATTTAAAATTGACTATGAGGTAAAATCTGTTCTGTGTTGAGGGATCAAAAGAGGGCACCAGGACACTGTGTTAGTTACTCTGACCCAAAGGCTTCCCAAAGACAAAATGGGGGTGATGATCTCTGGCTGTACACACCATGGAGCACCAGGAGACTCAGATGGGGATTGTGGAAGGCTTTGATAATGTTTAGGCTTTGACAGTGGTCCTCTGGAGACACATAAAATTGCCTGATCCAACCTGTCCCTCCTATTGCAGACACTGTGTAGGTGGCTTTTGACAGTGAGAAAAAATTACCGAATGGTTCTGTACCACAACTGGAGACATGCCTTCAACGTGTGCCAACTGATGTTTGCCATGCTAACAGTAAGTGTGCCATTACAGTGGAAGTCCACACATGTGAACCCACAGGCCTACTCCTTCAGGTTTCTAGTTCTCTGAAAAATTGCCATATGATTGCTTGCCGGCAGACCTTTCCTGCCCTGGTTATGGGAGTGGTACAAAATCATTTACACCCTGGAATCATTTACCTTGGAATAAGGACCTGGGCCTCTTTTCCACATTCTTTCTTGGTAAACTGGATTTTACAAAAAAGAAAAAGAAAACTTGGCTTTGCAAAGTAATCTCTTTGCAGAGAAAATGGAGATGAGTAACAGAACAAAGAAATCCCTGGATAAGATCTCTGGGCTACTGGAAAGGCATAATAGGGAGGTATGAACATTTACCATACAAATGTGGAAATCCTGAGAGAACACTCAGGGAGCCCACGGGAGAAGGAAGGGAGAGGAGTGTGCACGTTTAGAAACTCACTAGGCTTAAAATCTCTGTTCCCTGGGCTCCAACCCAGTGATGATGGCCAATGTGTTTTATGGAGGTAGCTAAGGCAGTGGGCCAGAGGCAAGCTTGAGAATTAACTCTGCAAATATTTGTAGCAAAAATTGAACAAATTCCTCTACTCATCCCCATTTGCTGGAAGCAATAAATCTTATTTTGGCCTTATTTTCACTTACATTATTAAGCTATGTTAAACATCAAGTAAAATGTTTCCTGATTTAAATATGTTGTTTCATTGGCCTCATAATAATATATACATACATATGTGTGCATAAATATGTGAACATATTTACCATACAAAAGAGTGTGGATTTGGGATTCTTACAACATAAACACAAATACCTTATATATTTGTACTCACATTAAAATTTAGACACAAAATCAGGAATTCCAGATTTTCTGGTCTCTCCTTTCTTCCAAAGCATCAATAACTACTTCTTTCTCTGCACTATACATAATTCAACATATCTATCTTTTCTTTTTTGTGGTACTGGGGTTTGAACTCAGGGCCTACAACTTGAGGTACTCCACCAACCCTTTTTTGTGATGGGTTGTTTTCAAGATAGAGTCTTGAAAACTATTTTCCAAGGCTGACTTCAAACCACGATCCTGCTGATCTCTGCCTCCTGAGTGGCCAGGATTGATTACAGGTGTGAGCCACTGGCACCCAGCCACATCTATCTTCCTACTGTGTTTTTTAAGTGACCATTTTCTCTTGTTTTCTCATAGAGTAAACTGCTTGGGGAAAGAGAGAATTTCTCAGTCTTTAAACAACATTCACTCATTTGCTCAACACATATTTGTTGAGGGCCCTACCAGTACATTGCACTCTGTCATGCACTTCGTAGGTTTTCAATATACATATATTGGATTGGTTTGGATTCAAGTGTACTTGTGGTATAAGAAGATAGGACCAAAATGTCTTTATTTCTACTCAAGGACTTGAGGTTTGGGTCCTCCTCTTCCTAAGGAACAGGCAGGCTGGCCAGGAAAGTAGCCAATGAAAGAAAGACACTTTGAACCATGAGGTTTAATTGCTCAAATGCCAACATTGTTTGAAAACAAAAATACCTTCATTTTGCTTTTCTTGATCCGATCCCGGTGGACAAGAAATAATTTGTGTGTGCAGAGTTCATGAGTCTGGCTCACAGATGGCATGAACATATTAACTGATTATTCTTGGAGAACCTGTTGGAGGTATGGGCTTGCAAAAATAAATAAGTAGAAACCTTGTTCAACAAATAAAATGGGGGACACAGCATTGTGAGGTAGAAAGCTCAGGATAAAGTCAGCTTTATGGTGTGCCTGTAAATAGCTGGGATGCAGGGATCTGGCAAGAGTGGTGGGGTTGTGGGGAACCTTAGGAACAAAAGGACACACATGCACAGTTATTACCACAAATGTTTTCATGGTGTGGGTGATCTTGATACTTTTCAAGAAACTGGAGAAAGTAGGACTTTCAAACTGTGTCAGTACAATGGGGATGGTCATATTATCAGAGTATTTCAAGAGTGTTACTACATTTGCATCTGCTCGGCAAACTTGAAGAATGTCACTGATAGAAGAGATTTTTATTTTGCTTTTTTATTCATGCTACTGCAAAAATAGAAGACTTTGCTGTTCAAGTTCTCTAAGGGTGATGGAGAGAATAACAAAATGAAAAAACACAGCTTTGGAAAGGATGTTAGTGAATATTATTTTTCTCTCTCACATTGAGTTGCTGTATCTGGAAAAGTTCTTATTTTCTTATCATTACATTCTGCTGAACTTAGCTGAGGATTACAATAGATTGGATAGGTCAAGTTTTGTTTTGCTCTAACACAGGCATCCTCTTCAACGTGGCCATGGACCATCTGGCTAATCAGGAATATTTTAAACTAAGAAAATAATTATGGAGATAACAAAGATTACTTGATGTGTATAGATAAAAATGAATTTAATTCACTCATCCATTCTAATTTCTGCAGTATGACCTCTTCCTCTGGCAAAATGGTACCCGAGTTGCTTCTTCCATTGAATGGACACTAAGCCTTCAAGACTCCTAGGGTCTTTCCCTGATTTGGTCTAATCAGTCACTGTTTCCATTCAAGGCGTCTCATATTGTATTTCCATGTAATGAGTTGCCTATTAATGTGTGTTTGTTGGGAAGGTGGACCACTATGCACCAACCGCTGGATTCTGGCTGGGTCACAAAGCCAAAAAAGAATGCCGCATATGTGCTAAATTTTCCTCTAGATGGCGCTCCAAGGCAAAGTTTCCCAGCCAGTTTCAGGAAAAGATTAAAAAAAAAAAATCCTTCCAACCTTCCTTGAAAGTGCATCTTTTCTTCTGGCACGGGAGATACTCAGGCACGGCACACACCTCACTGCAAAATGAAGTTTTTCTTAGAAGACACACCAACAAAGCCAGTCTGTGAAAAGAGCCTCTCCTTTATGACTGGCTTCTGGCCCACCATGCCCTTACACAAATAACACAGTACTCTCCATACAAACTTCAATCTGTATTTTCCTCAGTCCATTGTCTCTGGGAATTGGAAAGTACCTAGTTATGCATCACTGAGGAGCAAATTTTTGTACCATGAACAACAGGACAAGAAAATTATAAATATATGCACCAACTTACTAACCTTTAGCCCTAAAATATTTCACACACAGTACATAAACTTATTGACTCAGAATTGTGTTTTGCAAAAATATTCTGGTTCATGTCTAGGTAACAAAGTGACTTTATTTCACTAGAAATTAAAATAAAAGGATCTACTTTGTAGGGCAGGGATTTTGAGATAAATTTTGATGGGCACTTAGTTCAATGATGACTTATTAATTTGTTCCATACTTCTGCCTTGAAATTTCAAATTTATACAACAAAAGCTTCAGTGTTATCCTTTGCTTTTAAAGAGACATTTAGGTAGTTAAAATTGATCAAAATTTGAATTCCTCCAATAAGTATGGTAGGTAGTGCCAATTACTATTTGTGTCAAAATGAAAACCAAAAACTGTACAGATTGATCTGTACAAATTCTCTTTGTTTTCAGAAGTGTGTAAACCAAAGCATAATGAAAGATGATAGACACATTCCTTATATTCATGATAGAAACCAGGTATCGTAAAGAGCTGTGTTTTTGTTTGTGTTCTGTAACATAAAAGGCATACAGTGGTGCCAGGACTGCAGAGACATTTTTCAGTTTTATAAGTGATATACGAGCTCTGCCAGCTTTTCCAAGGTGGGGGGAGGGTTTTCTTAAGCATCAGTATTCTTTACTATCCCATAAATATACTCATTAGCACTTTGGGCTATGCCCTGCATCCTGTAGGGGTTCAATAAAGATTAATTGAATGAGTGAATGTAGTTTGGGGAATCATGTCTCTCAGTGTCCAGTTTTAAAATAAATAAAAACTATAAAATGATGAACCACTATCACCACTAGAAATCTTGTCCTTTTTTCATATCACATCAAGGTTCAGCTAGGGTTCATGTAGAATATTACGATCCTGCAGAATTCACTGAATATGAAAAGAGAAGAACACATGATCACATTAAAATTTATGGTGGTGCTGGCAGCATGGCGCTGGTAGGGAATTGCCGTTAAACTCTAATAATAACCAAGTATCGCCCTGCACACATTGACTCCCCTTTGACATTTACTGGGGGCTTCTTAAATCTTAAATGTGGAGGTAGCATGTTTAAGTCCATATTTGTATTGTCAACAAGGTGATTTTCAGAGATAAGCCAAGCCGTTTTATTGATAATTCAAAATAGAGAGCAGAAGGGACATCTGATGGAGAAAATCCATCCCATTGCAAGCTTGGGGATAACACACCATGCACTACCTGCAGTTGTCAGAAAAGTCCTTGATTTTAGAGGTATAAAATTTCTTTTGGAAGGAGATCACGGAAGCACAGTTTGAACTCTTTTCTTTCCCCCAAAGAAGGACAGAACCAACTAATTTTTAAATAAGACATTTTCACCCAATAGCCAGAATCCTAATGGCAACAAAAATCAAATCCTTTATTAACTGCAACACTGGTAGGTTCAAAGAGATCTAGACGTTTTATTCTGTAACTGACTATAATAAACAATAATCATACTGTAAATGTTTATCAAATATCACTTTGCAGTTCATTTTATCATTATGAGTAGTAACTAGTTATATTTACCTTAAAATAAATGATAGTGTTATCATAACACAACGAAAGATGCATGTTGGAAAAAAACAGTTCTTTAATCTTCATATAGATGTAACTTAAAAGATTGCAACCTTTTAATTTAGGAAGGAATGATTTTTAATGTTCTTATGGAATATCAGCAGTGGGCACTATAAATTAACTATGGAGCTAATCAACTTGCATATTATGTTTAAATTGCATTTAAGACTCCTGTCTTTCAATCATGTCAGAAGGCTTCTATTTTTATTCTCTCTGCCTATATCTCAGAACCCCAGTCAGGCATCCCGTGCTTCTAGCTGACATTCCCTTTATCCACATTTATTTTATAAGAAAAAAAAAGGCAGAGCTGCACATAATTAAGAACCTGGTGTGCTAATAACCAAACATACAATTGGGCAGAAGGATAATCCAATCCATTTCCTCTCACAGAAGAGTAACCTCCATAACTCACTTTAAGCGCTGCCATTCATGAGTTATGGGTCATTCCCTTTCTAGTGAAAATAAATTCTCCTGCATTGTCAGCCCGAGCTGGGTATTTTTCTTAGGACATGTAAATTGTAAAAGTGTGTGAATATAATCATGTCCAGTGTTTCAGGGAAGCTATAAGCTCTCGCTCATGGACACAGGCTTGTAAGGAAATGTATGTGGTTTTGGCACTTGGTACCTAGTTACACAATACAGGATTTTTGACTAAAGTGAATTTATTCTTGAGATTTTTATGGTGTTGGTAAACTGCTTAATCTGTCGCTTTGTGTTTTATGATGCCAGCTGAATCCTCCAGGTCAGAGAGATTCAACAGCAGAGCCATGGTCATTTATTACAGCCTCCATTTTCCACAGTGTATGACTTCCTAGTGGAACCTTCTTAGGACTGAAACCTGTCACTTAAGGGTGTTAAGTTTGAGCTTTAAAAAGTTTTAATTTTTCAACACAAACAACAAATGTTGGCGAGGATGTGGAGGTAAGCAGTATGGAGGCTTTTCAAAAAGCTTAAACTAGAAGTGCTATATGTAATACCACTCCTAGGTATATATCCAAAGGAATGTAAGTCAGGATATAATAAAAACACTTGCACATCCATGTTTATTGCAGTACTGTTCACAACAACCAACTTATGGAAACAGACAGATGCCCTACAACTTATGAATGGATTAAGAAAATGTTATATGCATACAGGCATGCATACATATATACATATGTATAATGGAATATTACTCAACCATAAAGAATTTTTTGTGCACAGATAAATGGATGGAACTGGAGCACATCATGTTAAGTGAAATAAGCCAGATTCAGAAAAAAAAATTTTAATTTTTCATATGTCTTGTGTTTAATCTTGACTCAATTATGGCCTGTAAAAGTTGGGATAAGCTCTGAAGTGGCTTCATATTCTTAAAATTCATCAACCTGGTCTCTGGTGGCACCTCGAGAAATCTGTCTTTCTACACAATTAATGTGCACCAAGTGATCTTCATTTTCATTCATTTCATATGTCTCACAAACCATATGTGATATTGAGTTCACTTATGATTTGTCATAAAATATAAACTGTATTTCTAAACATGGACAAAACATGCTGCCCTTGTCCTCAAAACTCATAAAACACATATATTCTTAGTGTTGAAGGCTAAGGCCTTAAGAATCTTATCATCTTTTTCCTTTGCTTCCTTTTAAAATGACATCTGTGTGCTACATAAGGCTGTATTTAATTGCATTATCTAAATTGAAGTAGAAACCAATTTTTCTCAAGCTTTTTTTAAGTTTAATTTTTAGTTGACACATTTAGTCTAGAAATTTCCAAATACCATTTGCTTATCTTTTTGCACATTTTATCAAAACATGAGATCAGAGATATATTAATATAAATATTTATATATATCTATATATATTTATATTTATATTTTTGACTACATCAGGACTTTTTAAGAATGAAATAAAGGATGTTGACAGATGCCAGAGGTTTGCTTTTAAATATTTTAGCAAAAGAAAATAACAGACAAACAAGCAAATAAGACACTGCAAGTGAAAAGACAGATGAAATAAGATTGGCAAAACACAAATTCCTTCCAAAGTTGGGCAAGAAATACATGACATTGGCTATAGTCTTCTATTTTTGTATGTTTTAAAATAATGATCAAATTATAATGATGAGTAGGTAAAAAATTAAGTGATAAAAAATAACTAAATATAATTATATAGAATTAACCTAAATTGTCTAACTTATGTCTCAAACATCTACTCAACACATATAATCATACCAGATAGAGCATTGAGTTTACTGCCCACCTTCCTGAAAATTACATAAATAAGCATTTACAACATTATTTGAGGCTAAGACTCATCACATGCCCAAAACGTGTGTTATATTTTAGAATTTGATGGTAAGTGCCTTCAGAAGCTTCTGATTGATTATAAAAGTCATTGAGGTAGAGACTATGAGGTTTTCTCAACTCTGAGCTTGGTAAGGAAAGAATCACTGTAGACTTAAATCTTAAAGCAAACAAAACAGAATCCCAAAAAGAGGCATGCTGGGCCTGCTGTAGATGCATGTGGAACCCAAATATAGGCCTTAACTTTTTTTACCACTCTGGTTCACCCATGACTGTGATGTGTTCTAAATTGTGGGGTGATTGAAGGAACTCTTCTTCTGGAACCATCAGTCTTTTGTTAGGAGTTGTAGTGATGGCTATGGCAGCCATCACTATTGCAATTTGAAATATTTATTTAGAAGACATGAATACCTTGTGTGTGGCATTTTCAATGAAACCCTAAAAAGAGCACCTTGTGGCTGAAGTAAATTTACCAAACAAAAACTCCAGACAGTTACCCTACAGCACTCTGTGTACCAGAAATTGAAATATACCAGAAGTTAGATGCTTCTGCCCATAGCTCACAGGACCTCCAAATCAAAGTCATTTGTAGATGGGTTAGAACATGATGCATAGATCAGGAATGGGCATGCAGAGCTTCTGGAGGAGGCCCTTCCTTGAGAACCTGTCTTTCAAAGCCCTTGGAACAGTCTGAGCAATCCTCTTTGCTCTTCTTGTCCAGAAGAGAGACAAAGAGGAAGGGGAGGAAGAAAGACTGTCCAAAACTCAGTCATCTTAGCCACTCTACTGTCGGCTCTGCCACAGTGCCTGGACATCTGTGGCTGCATGAGCACATGCAGCCAAGCACCTCGATTTGGGATTTCTGTGGCCATTAAGGACTTCTGGTGCATCGTTAGATTCCCTTTCTCTCAGTTTGCCATCAGAAAGATCTTAGAATCAACAGGATGAACTCCTCAGGGAATCCACCATCATTCAGTGTCTTCAGTAGTTGGATTTAGAAAGAAATGTGAGGGCAGAGTTTTTGGCATCACTTTCTCAGATCCCTGTGCCACAGCTGCAGACATGATAAGACCTGCAGACTGTGATGTACCTTCTCCAGAAACAAACAGAGTGTCTGGCCATTTCCGCCATTACTCTCTTCCACAATGCTCAACCAGGGTTGTGAGTGCTTCTCATTAGAAAGGCACTCTGGGTCACTGTTCTGGCTGGCTTGAAGTATGATCAGATTATATGTGCAGTAAGGACCAGGATCATGGCCATCTGCTCTCTCCGCAGTGCCTGGGATGGTGTAAATGCTTAATAAATATTTGCTAAGTGATGTATAGACACTTTTCAGAATGTCACTATTTTATTCCAAGCTAAGACAGCTTGGCTAAATGAGTTATTCTTAAAATTAAAAAAGGAGGGATTCCAAGATGGCGGATAGAGGTAGGAAGCAGAAAGCGAGCCTCCTATAGTGAAATCTTGGAGAGACGCTGGAGACACACTTTGCAGGCATAATCACTGAGAAAAGGCATAACTTTGACCCCTCCACACCTCCAGCCAGCGCAGAGAATCTCCACTCCACGTTAAACGGAGAAACGAGGAGGGCCCCCGGGGCCGCCAGTGGCCGGCACCCACTGGGAAGACAAGGACCAGGTGAGCTTCGTGGTACTGTGGTACTCCCACAGACAAGCCTGGGCCAGAGCAGCATAGCCCCCTGGACAGACTGACCTCCACCCGGGGAAAAAAAAGAGAAACTGAGTAATAAGCAATAAGAACAATTAAGACACGCTGGAAAGAGGGTGGGGCGCCCTGAGCGCTGAAGATTGGGGGAAGGGAATCCTTCCCGGGACTGTAAATAAACGAGCCAGGCAGGCCGGAGAGCCTCTGGCAGGAGCAGGGCATGCACCCAGCAACCAGGAGCGGGGAAGCTTGTGAGAGTGGTGGAGGGAGGAAAACTCCACAGGAGAGGAGGGAAGACCCACTTCCCACGTGAACTGTAAATAAACATGGCGGCCAGCAGGAGCAGCAGCACTGCCCAGTAAGCAGGAGCAGGAAAGCTTGTGAAAGTGGCAGTGGGAGGAAAATGACACAGGAGAGGGGGAAGACCCACCTCCCACATGAACTGTAAATAAACACGCAGGCCTGACAACACGGGGGCACTGTCACCTTTCCCAGTGTGCTTGGAAAGGGGAAATCTTGTAGCAGAGGCTCCCGCACAGGAGAACTCTGAGCAAACAAAGCCTGTGGGACCAGGTGAGTGCTAAGTTCACCCCAGAGATCTGCATAAATAACGCCGCCAGCTACAGGCTGAGAGCAGCAAGCAGGCAAGCCACAGTTGCAGATACCACTCTCAGAACTGTCTCCAGACTCTTTTTTTTTCTTTTTCTCCCTACCTTTGATGAGAGAACAACCGAATTACACCTGTAAGCCGAAAAACTTACTGAAACTGTATTGCATTTGAACTTGGGACACTTGGTGGGGCTTTTGTGTGTGTGTGTGTGTGTGTGTGTGTGTGTGTGTGAGTGTGTAGTTTTGTTCTACTTTATGCATCCCCTTTGATGAGACAACTGCAGAACAACATCTGAGGCACCAACTCCAGGACTGGAGATTGAGACAGACACCTAAGATATTAAGACTGAAACTGCATTGCATATAAACTTGGAAGTTTTTTTTGTTTTTTTTTTTTAATTTTCTATTTTCCATTTTATTTTAATTCATTTTTATATATAGATATTTCTTTCATTTACTGATTTTTTATTTTTTTATCTTTGATTTTCAATCCTCTCTCTGTTTCTCTAATGTCTGTTCAGCTTACTGTCGATTAGTACACTAACACTCCCTCTTTATACCTTTGAAACTTTCTTGTCTGATACCTTGTTCTGCTTTCTCCCTCTTGTCTGTATATTTGTTTTCCCCTTTTCTTTAACTTCTTGCTTTCCATCTCAGCTCACCCTTCCATTCTAAATATTACCATTGTTATTATTACAAGCCAGAAAATACTTAATTGCACACAGTACAGGGACAGTAACAACACCAAAGACAATGACGGGAAGACAGAAAAAACAGGGAAACCTGTTTCCCCACAGCAAAAAATTAGTACAGGAACCAGAGGGGAATGAAGAGAACAGAAACTCAGATCCAGACACCAACAAAATGAAGATAAACTATGCCAAAGGACCCAATGAAGCCCACAAGAATAATTTAAAAGAAGACATACTACAAGTACTCAATGAGAATTTTATAGAGATGATACTGGATAGGGTCAACCAAAATGTACAGGAGACACTCAAGAAATTCCAAGACAACAAAAATAGAGAATTTGAAAAAGCAAAATAAGAAATAATGGAAACCATAGAAGCACTGTATAAACACCAAAGTGAAAGAGAGAACACGATGAATAAACAGATAAATGAACTCAGGACAAAAATAGACAACATTAAAGAGGAAAACTGCCAGGATATGGAAAACCTCAGAAAAAAGAATGAAACAGAACTGCAAAACAAAATGGAAGGCCAATCCAGCAGAATAGAACAAACAGAAGACAGAATCTCAGAACGTGAAGATGAAATGGTAATTAAAGAAAAAACCGAAGAACTATTAATTAAACAACTCAAGACCTGTGAAAAGAAAATGCAAGAACTCACTGACTCCATCAAAAGACCAAACTTGAGAATCATGGGCATCGAAGAAGGAGAAGAGGTGCAAGCGAAGGGAATGTGTAATATATTCAACAAAATAATAACGGAAAATTTCCCAAATCTAGAGAAATATATTCCCATACAGATGCAAGAAGCCTCCAGGACACCAAACAGACCAGATCAAAATAGAACTACTCCACGACATATCATATTTAAAACAACAAGTTCAGAAACTAAGGAAAGAATATTGAAGGCTGTAAGAGAGAAAAAACAAGTAACATACAAAGGTAAACCCATCAAAATCACAGCAGACTTCTCAACAGAAACATTAAAAGCAAGAAGAGTGTGGGGTGAGATCTTCTGGGCACTGAATGAAAATAACTTCAACCCCAGGATACTCTACCCAGCAAAGCTATCATTCAAAATAGATGAAGTAATAAAAGTCTTCCATGATAAGCAGAAACTAAAACAATATGTGACCACAAAGCCACCATTACAAAAGATTCTGCAAGGGATTCTGCACACAGAAAGTGACACCCAACTTAACCATGAAAAGGCAGGCAGCACCAAACCACAGGAAAGGAAAAAGCAAGAAAGTAGAGAGTAACATCAAGTTAGGTACACACAATCAAACCTTCAAACAACTAAGACAACTAAATGGCAGGAATCACCACATACCTATCAGTACTAACACTTAATGTTAATGGACTTAATTCACCCATCAAAAGACACCGTTTGACAAAATGGATTAAAAAAGAAGATCCAACAATTTGTTGCTTACAGGAGACCCATCTCACCAACAGAAATAAGCATAGGCTTAGGATGAAAGGCTGGAAGAACATTTACCAAGCCAATGGCCCCCGAAAACAGGCAGGAGTAGCAATACTTATCTCTGACAAAGTAGACTTCAAACCTACATTGATCAAACGAGATAAAGAAGGACATTCCATACTAATAAAAGGGGAAATAGACCAAAAGGAAATAATGATCATCAATCTGTATGCACCCAATGTCAACGCACCCAATTTCATCAAACATACCCTGAAAGACCTAAAAGCATATACAAATGCCAACACAGTGGTTGTGGGAGACTTGAACACCCCATTATCATCAATAGATAGGTCATCCAAACAAAAAATCAATAAAGAAATCCAAGATCTAAAATATGCAATAGATCAAATGGACCTAGTAGATGTCTACAGAACATTTCATCCAACCTCTACACAATATACATTCCTCTCAGCAGCCCATGGAACCTTCTCCAAAATAGATCATATCCTAGGGCACAAAGCAAGCCTCAGCAAATATAAGAAAATAGAAATAATACCGTGCATACTATCTGATCACAATGCAGTAAAAGTAGAACTCAACAACAAAAGTAAAGACAAAAAACATGCAAACAGCTGGAAACTAAATAACTCATTACTTAATGAAAAATGGATCATCGATGCAATAAAAGAGGAAATTAAAAAGTTCCTGGAAGTCAATGAAAATGAAAACACAACCTACCAGAACCCATGGGACACAGCTAAGGCAGTCTTGAGAGGAAAGTTTATAGCCATGAGTGCATATATTAAAAAGATTGAAAGATCCCAAATCAATGACTTAATGATACATCTCAAACTCCTAGAAAAACAAGAACAAGCAAATCCCAAAACAAATAGAAGGAGAGAAATAATAAAAATAAGAGCTGAAATCAACGAAATAGAAACCAAAAACCATACAAAGAATTAATGAAACAAAAAGTTGGTTCTTTGAAAAAATAAACAAGATCGATAGACCCCTGGCAAACCTGACTAAAATGAGGAAAGAAAAAACCCAAATTAGTAGAATTAGGAATGCAAAAGGGGAGATAACAACAAACACCATGGAAGTCCAGGAAATCATCAGAGACTACTTTGAGAACCTATATTCAAATAAATTTGAAAATTTAAAAGAAATGGACAGATTTCTAAATACATATGATCATCCAAAACTGAACCAAGAGGAAATTAATCACCTGAATAGAACTATAACACAAAATGAAATTGAAGCAGCAATCAAGAGTCTCCCCAAAAAGAAAAGTCCAGGACCTGATGGATTCTCTGCTGAATTCTATCAGACCTTTAAAGAAGAAATGATACCAACCCTCCTTAAACTGTTCCATGAAATAGAAAGGGAAGGAAAACTGCCAAACACATTTTATGAAGCCAGTATTACACTTATCCCAAAACCAGGCAAAGACACCTCCAAAAAAGAGAACTATAGGCCAATCTCCTTAATGAACATTGACGCAAAAATCCTCAACAAAATAATGGCAAACCGAATTCAACAACACATCAAAAAGATTATTCACCACGACCAAGTAGGCTTCATCCCAGGGATGCAGGGGTGGTTCAACATATGAAAATCAATAAATGTAATAAACCACATTAACAGAAGCAAAGACAAAAACCACTTGATCATCTCAATAGATGCAGAAAAAGCCTTTGATAAGATCCAACATCATTTCATGATAAAAGCTCTAAGAAAACTAGGAATAGAAGGAAAGTTCCTCAACATTATAAAAGCTATATATGACAAACCTACAGCCAGCATTATACTTAATGGAGAAAAATTAAAACCGTTCCCTCTAAAATCAGGAACCAGACAAGGATGCCCACTATCTCCACTCCTATTCAACATAGTACTGGAATTCCTAGCCAGAGCAATTAGGCAAGAAGAAGGAATAAAAGGAATACAAATAGGTAAAGAAACTGTCAAAATATCCCTATTTGCAGATGACATGATCCTATACCTTAAAGACCCAAAAAACTCTACTCAGAAGCTTCTAGACATCATCAATAGCTATAGCAAGGTAGCAGGATATAAAATCAACATAGAAAAATCATTAGCATTTCTATACACTAACAACAAGCAAACAGAAAAAGAATGTATGAAAACAATTCCATTTACAATAGCCTCAAAAAAAAATCAAATACCTAGGTGTAAACCTAACAAAAGATGTGAATGACCTCTACAAGGAAAACTGTAAACTTCTGAAGAAAGAGATTGAGGAAGACTATAGAAAGTGGAGAGATCTCCCATGCTCATGGATTGGTAGAATCAACATAGTAAAAATGTCGATACTCCCAAAAGTAATCTACATGTTTAATGCAATTCCCATCAAAATTCCAATGACATTCATTAAAGGGATTGAAAAATCTACTGTTAACTTTATATGGAAACACAAAAGGCCACGAATAGCCAAGGCAATACTCAGTCAAAAGAACAATGCAGGAGGTATCACAATACTTGACTTCAAACTATATTACAAAGCAATAACAATAAAAACAGCATGGTACTGGCACAAAAACAGACATGAAGACCAGTGGAACAGAATAGAGGACCCAGATATGAAGCCACACAACTATAACCAACTTGTCTTTGACAAAGGAGCTAAAAATATACGATGGAGAAATAGCAGCCTCTTCAACAAAAACTGCTGGGAAAACTGGTTAGCAGTCTGCAAAAAACTGAAACTAGATCCATGTATATCACCCTATACCAAGATTAACTCAAAATGGATCAAGGATCTTAATATCAGACCCCAAACTCTTAAGTTGATACAGGAAAGAGTAGGAAATACTCTGGAGTTAGTAGGTATAGGTAAGAACTTTCTCAATGAAACCCCAGCAGCACAGCAACGAAGAGATAGCATAGATAAATGGGACCTCATAAAGCTAAAAAGCTTCTGTTCATCAAAAGAAATGGTCTCTAAACTGAAGAGAACACCCACAGAGTGGGAGAAAATATTTGCCAACTATACATCAGACAAAGGACTGATAACCAGAATATATAGGGAACTTAAAAAACTAAATTCTCCCAAAACTAATGAACCAATAAAGAAACGGGCAAGGGAACTAAACAGAACTTTCTCAAAAGAAGAAATTCAAATGGCCAGAAAACACATGAAAAAATGCTCACCATCTCTAGCAATAAAGGAAATGCAAATTAAAACCACGCTAAGATTCCACCTCACCCCTGTTAGAATAGCCATCATCAGCAACACCACCAACAACAGGTGTTGGCGAGAATGCGGGGAAAAAGGAACCCTCTTACACTGTTGGTGGGAATGTAAACTAGTACAACCACTCTGGAAAAAAATTTGGAGGCTACTTAAAAAGCTAGACATCAATCTACCATTTGATCCAGTAATACCACTCTTGGGGATATACCCAAAAGACTGTTACTCCAGAGGCACCTGCACACCCATGTTTATTGCGGCACTATTCACAATAGCCAAGTTATGGAAACGGCCAAGATGCCCCACCACTGACGAATGGATTAAGAAAATGTGGTATCTATACACAATGGAATTCTATGCAGCCATGAAGAAAAACGAAATGTTATCATTTGCTGGTAAATGGATGGAATTGGAGAACATCATTCTGAGTGAGGTTAGCCTGGCCCAAAAGACCAAAAATCGTATGTTCTCCCTCATATGTGGACATTAGGTCAAGGGCAAACACAACAATGGGATTGGACTATGAGCACATGATAAAGCGAGAGCACACAAGGAAGGGGTAAGGATAGGTAAGACACCTAAAAGCTAGCTAGCATTTGTTGCCCTTAACGCAGAGAAACTAAAGCAGATACCTTAAAAGCAACTGAGGCCAATAGGAAAAGGGGAACAGGTACTAGAGAAAAGGTTAGATCAAAAAGAATTAACCTAGAAGGTAACACCCACGCACAGGAAATCAATGTTAATGCCCTGTATAGCTATCCTTATCTCAACCAGCAAAAACCCTTGTCCCTTCCTGTTGTTGCTTATACTCTCTCTACAACAAAATTAGAAATAAGGGCAAAATAGTTTCTGCTGGGTATTGAGTTGGGGGGGGAAAGGGAGAGGGCGGAGTGGGTGGTAAGCGAGGGGGTGGGGGCAGGGGGGAGAAATGAACCAAGCCTTGTATGCACTATGAATAAAAAAAAATTAAAAAAGAATTTACAAGTATACATATACAGAGTATATAAATTTTAATGAATAACTATTCTTTATGGAAATTTTGGTCATAAAGGCAAAATTTTGTCACCTGTGATCCCATCACTGATAACATTTTGAAGCACATCCTAATAGTCGCTTTACTACACAATATTTTTTAGTAGACATTTTATAAAATTGGGATAGTTTATACAAACTATTATATCTTTCTTTTCCCTCTAACCTCATTTGTAAAGCACTGTATATTATCTGCTCCAGAGCTGTGTTTAGACTAAAGATGCCCAATAGCTCTGCTTTCAACATAACACTATTCAAAAATAATGTACTTCATAGGATAAAGCACACCCCAAGTGATTCTTTAAGGCCCTGCTACCTAACATGATATCATCTCAAGAGTATTCAAAGCTGCACAAATGGACCTACACCTTCCTGTTAGAGGCTGTTTAGCACAAGAGATAAGAACACCAATTTATGACGCTGGTTGCCAGGGCTCTAATCCCACCTCTTTTACTTTTTAGCCATGCAATCTGGTGCCTCAGAGTCTATGTCCATTAAATGGGGAGTTAAGAAACAGTATCAACCTAAAGGGTTCTTGTAAGGATTAAATGAGTTCATGAATTTGATGTAGTTAGAAAACTGCCCGTTATAACACTAAGTACTTCAAAGTGTTAACTGTTGTTTTTATTTTACCAAGCCTCTTTTCTCAAATACACCAATTGCTTGATTCATAACAGGCACTTAATCCGTTTATTAAATAAACAAATCCTCTATAGCACCATCTAGGGTTGATATTGTGGCTGTTATTTTTGCACCTGTTTTTATTCAACAGAACCACAAAATAACAGTCACTTTTCTCTGTTCATGACAGCTTTGAAATTGGGGTACATCTGAGTTGGCTTAAATTTTATAATGGTTAATGACAGAAATTAATTGGTAACCTAGAAGATTCTGAGAATCAACGTTGCAGGTTTGGATATTTAGGAGCCTACTTATTATGAACTATAGAGTTGAAAGGACAGTTACCCCAACAATTCAGCCCAGGACGGCCTGTCCCCGAAGGCCTGCTCAGAGGCCAGTCTCGGGGGCTTTTCTGAACAGGGGGACTTGGAAACTAGGTCTTTATACCTTGACTGTCTCATCTATCTATCTGTCTATCTATATAGATATAGATAGATAGATATGTATATATATCACATTCACTGCTCACATTTCTGATATATATCCTGAGGAAATATAGATGAAAATATATTAATGTAAAGATTGCTAAAACTCAGAATTATTGGGTAAAGAGCAGAAAAGTCATTTTATTTGAAAATAATATGCTAGAGTCAAGACTGGGATAAATGCATTAACATAAACTTCCTGCTGCCTCTCTGGTTTTTTTGAAGGTACATTATTGTCAGCAGGAAGTTGATATTTTCTGTTCAATTCTGGTAAATGTGGGTCTGAGTGGACAGGGCCAGAAGGAAGATGGATGAGTGCAGAGGGGGTGCAAATGGACACTTAGTGGCAGGTGGACACTTTTCAGGCCTGATGATTCTCAGAAACCATTTACCAGGCAGCTTTAAATCACAGTCAAGAGAGAGGTGCTGCTTCAGTAACTCAGGTATCATCGTCAGGAGAGGTAAATACGTTTTGTGTGACTGTTATATGTTATACTTCAGCGATTCTTTCTTCTGATGATACAGATATGGGCTCCGCAGTCTTTGAATGCCATAACATTATAGAAAACTTTCTAGAAACAGAGTCCGTGACTTTCGTCAAATTCTTGAAATTATCCATGATATAATTAAGGAGCCAGATGCATAGAAAAAAAGGGGACTGTAGAAAATTCCAGCAAAATAGGTTCCATCCTATTATATAGTAAGTGTTAACTTATGGTTTAAAATGATTTGGGATATTGACCCTAAATCTATTGCATGGCACTTGATTTTTAACTTCTAACTAAATTTCTAGTCAAATTACCCTATCTTAACATTATCCCTATTCTTACCATTCTGATTCATCAGCTAGTTCTAGTCAGTAGCATTTCACAGGCAAAATCTCCCTAAATTTCAATGCAGTGCCATTGTTTAAAATACTTGTTTTCACAGTATCATAATAATTATTGATTACTTGATAGACTTTTAGGATTTGCTTAACATTAGCAAGAACAAACACAACAAAACTGACTTACAGCTTTAAGATGACAGAAGAAACACACATATCCCATTTTTCCTCTGAAAAATCACCCCCAAATAATAAGAACAGAAATGGATACAAATCTCCCCTTTCCTGGAATAATAACCTATGAAGGCAGAAAACTAAGAGAAGAAATGGTTCAAAACTTAGCAGAAAAGAGCAAGATCCATCCCAAGTGACTTCAGGGCTGAGGAGGTGGAAGAAGGGACACATATGAGAACAGTGACAACCTAGAACCTGTCAAGATTCAGGAACTGGAGGCTTCAGATACCACAAAAACACTGTGAGGTAAGATGAGGGAGTGATAAAAACAGTGAGTGTCCAAACCTCCATCTCCCCTCCATGTAGTCAAGGGGATGCTCTTACCCACACCTGTGCAGTAATCAAGGCATTTGCTGGAGAAACTGAAGCACAGCCTTGAGGACACCAGCAAAAGAAAAGTAATGGTAAAATGCACTCTGAAAATAAGAGGATCAACTGAAAGCCTGCAGCATCCCAGGTGGGAAACCATAGCTCTCCTTTCTCAGGATGCTAACATTCATATTTACACCATGCCCAGGCAACAGATTTGAGGTTCCAGAGAAAATGAGTCTGCATACTGACATTTGGGGATCTCCAGCAAAATACCAGCTGGTTACATAATTACCCTGTGTTAAGTCTCAGGAACCTATAGCCACCACCCAAAAGCACTAGCCCATCATGAGTTACTCTTACATATGAGCAGTCTACCAAAGATATTTGAAGGAAATAGAGAAAAGGACTTCAGAGGAAATAGACAATTCAAGCAGCAGAAGAAAATACCAGAAGAACTGTGTTTTCAGAGAGATAGGAAAAGAGATAATACATTCAAGGGAGAAGAACAGTATGGTATTAGAAAAGGAGCTGAAAAAAATGCTTATAAGTTTAAAAACTCCTGGAAAGTAAAAGAAAAAGTCTATATAGGAAATGAGAAAGAAGAGATTTTAAAAATAAGGAAATTAATACAAGAAGTCCATCATTCAACTCAAACAGGTCAGAAAAGATGCTGAAGAGAAAATTGACAACTACAAAAACATTAGCAGAACATTGTACTGTAGAAGTAGAGAAGTAGAGCCTCCAATCCCATTTACATGGGAGGCATAGGCAGGAGGATCACAGTCTGAGGACCAGCCCTGGGCAACAAACCCTGGGAGACCCTATTGGAAAAAGTAACTAAAGCCAAAAAAAAAAAAAAAGACTGGGATGTGGTTTAAGTGTTACAGTGCCTGCCTAGCAAGCATGAGGCCCTGAGTTCAAACACTAGTACCACCAAAACATAAATAAATAAAAATAAAGCATCCAGATTAGGTTTACCATGCAAATTGAATGAAAAAAAGTCCCAAACCAAAGTATATCTTTGTGAAATTGATGAACACCAGGTATAGAGAGGAGATCCTTAAAGAAAGCAAAAATCATGTTACAGTCTCAAAAGCAACTTTGGGAGCTAGACAATAAAGCCATCCTTCCAAATTCTGAGTGAAATTGTTTTACCTTAGAATTGTTAGATGAACAACTGAGGATAAGAAAGAATAAAGATTTTTTTTCAGTCATACAAAGTCCCTGATGTTAGAAAATAAACATCCTTTCTCATGAGGCCTCTGGCAGTTGTGCTCTTTCAAAAAGAGGGAGAAATTGAGGAAAGAGAAAGGCATGGGATACAGGAGATAAGAGATCAGTCCCAGACCAGCAAAGAGGAAGCCCCGGTGATGGTGAGGACATGCCCAGGACTCAAGGATCAAATAAAAGGTGTGGCACTTTTGACCCTCTTTAAAATTATTTTGATGGGCACTGTATACATTAGTGTAGGGTATGAAAGGCTTAGATGTTTTAAGTCCTATCTCTAGGAAATGCAAACATTTATATAAGCTAGGAAACAATTATCAGTTGGCTCAGAAGTGGTGATATTTATAGGCATGGATTGCATTGGGAGTGAGGAGAGGTGTGAGGGATCACCTCCCACCTGCCCCAGGACATCATTGATGTTTCAGAACAGACTGGAGGAAGCACAGTTGGAGTCGTCCTGTACCCTGTACTAACTGTGAGCCCTTGGGCACAGGATATAGCCTCTCTTACTTAAAAGAATTAAGTAAATTAAACACTTGAAAGTTCTTAGGATAACTTATGGTACATTTGATAAGTAACCAGGTACTAATAACATGTGCAAATAGAAATGAGGTGAAAACTCCACTAATTTAGATTTTTTTTTAAGTGGTTACCTTTGGGAATCAGGAAAGGGGAAGGAAAATGTGCTACTGTTTTTTGATTCTAGGTCTCTTAGTATGATTTGATTTAAAAAAAAATAAACTATTGCAAGTAATACTTTAAATAAACTAGATAGAAAAATCAACAGCCAAACCCAAAACTTTAAATGAAGGGCACACATAAGCTTTGACATGAGCTATTTCATGTTTCCAGACAACTTGTTAGCATTTCCATTTGCTATATAAATAAAGTTATATGTATTTCTAAATTTAGCAGAGAAACCAAGTCAAGTTTTAAAATTGTCAACATGGGAATCTATTATTCAGTTATTTCTGTAATAGAAAACATAACTAATTACAAAATATAGTTTTCATTGCTCTAAGAGAAGTATCTAACAGTTACTGTCCAGAGATGGAAGATTTGGGGGAAGAAATGCACAAGAAAAGTAATGCAATTTGAATCTTCACTCCCACACTTTGATAGTGATTTTTGTAAGTAATGAAATGGGAGACTAGCGTGGTAAAAGGAAAGGGGGGAGATGATAAAGGCCTTGGATCAAGAAAATACACAGACCTGCTTTCCCAGAGGTGCACTTCCTCTGTAAACTAATGAAAGGATCAGCAGGAACCAAACGTCAGTGCTGCTCTTGGTTCCATAATTATATCAAACTGCTTCCATAAGAAGTTACATGACAGCCATCCATTTCACAAGCATAGCTACCAGATCAGAAAAAAAGAATTCCAAAGTATTGTATACATCCCTTGCTCCTCAATCTTGTTGCCTAATCTCAGTCAAATTCTAGCTTCCAAGACTTATTACCTATATGAGTTTGATCTGTCCACAACCCAATCTGAATGAAGGTATTTACAAGATGACTTCTGGAACAACATCATGCAACAATTTGAGTACTTCTAAGTTGTTCTTTTTAATCTAAAAGGTTTTATTTTCTTTTGTCTATTCTCATTTGAGTGACTATAGCATTTGAGGTCTTGTCTGGGGGTTTGTACAGTAGGAGGGAGAAGGATATAAGGAAAGGGTGTAGGAAGGCGAATGTAGTAAAAATATTATGTATACATGTATGAAAATGGGAAAATGAGACCCACTGAAATTATTCAAGGAATAGAGGGAGGGAGGAATAAAGAAGAATGCTAGAAGAGGGTGAATTCAACTATGTTGTATTGTAAGAACTTTTATAAATGTTACAGGGTACCC
Source organism: Castor canadensis (assembly GCF_047511655.1). Classification (NCBI taxonomy): domain Eukaryota; kingdom Metazoa; phylum Chordata; class Mammalia; order Rodentia; family Castoridae; genus Castor; species Castor canadensis. The sequence goes on along the minus strand of NC_133389.1, from coordinate 130,235,782 downwards.
CAGTACTCTGTAAAAATATCTTAAAAAATAAATTCACAGCCCCCTTTTATCCTTCTACCACTACACATGGTGCTCACCATTAAAATGTACAATAGCAAAACACATTTTGCTCTGAGACTTCACCAAACTGTGGCTGCCTCTGGATAGTTCGGTCTCCTCTCTACGACGGAAACAAAGCAGTTTGAACTTTGTTCTGGTGTGGCAATGTGAACCACTGTGACAGCAAGCTAATTCATCACTGTGGGGACCTTAAGCTGTACAACTGACCACTCAACTTAGGAGGGTGGCAGTTAATCATTTTCTTAAACGATGTGAGTATGAAACAGCCGATTGTTGCTCAGCCACTAACCTTATCCATCCTCCCTGTCCCCAGTAGTGACTGTTGCCATTTTCCCTCTTCCCAGACCGCTGGGTTTCAAGAGATTCTGACCGAGGTGGAAATTTTAGCGGTGATTGTGGGATGCCTGTGTCATGACCTCGACCACAGGGGAACCAACAATGCCTTCCAAGCTAAGTAAGTCTTCTAATTGTTGTTATTTTAATGCATTTGCCTTTCTGTTCAGAGCCAAAGGTGACGAGTGCTAAAGAGTAAGGCATTAATTTCTGGCATCCGAGGCCAAGGCCATGCAGGCTTGGGTGTGCATGTCATGGGGCCCATCCATCTTTATAATTCCCTATTCTTCTTTTAATTGCAAATTTGCCCTTCATGTCATGCTTGTTGATTTGGTCTGTCTCTGTTGACCCCAGTCAGATAACAAAGCTCAGGCTTTAAAGGATCTACGCTTTCCCTCTCGGAATATTTGCCTTCATGGCATGACAAGCTGATTAGACCCGCTATCCTCTCTGGTTTTAAGACTATAAAAGTAAAATCAGCCTTAGGAAATTTTATGGAGCAAAAGTGTCTCTTCCTTCTCCAATATAAGTGCTCACAAGATTCCTTTAATGGTGGATATTGGATAAACTGCACCAAAATAAAGCCACATACAGCAGTATCATCTTTGCTCCTCTCATGCCTTCTCCCATGGAGAGGTAGAAAGCACATAGATACAGGAATGTGGAAGAAAAGATAAGAATAATCTGTCCCTAGGCAGTTGGACTGGTCATGACAGCCACTGCTTGGTGGCTCACTCTGTACCCAACCAAGACCTCAGAACTTAGGGGTGCTAGAAATATAACCAAATCCCAGGTTTCTGGACTCTTACATTGAGGGTCCAGTTTTAGTGTTTTTTGAACAATCAATCTGCAAATAAAATGGTACGGGAGATCAGAGGATGGAGAGAACCGTCTTGGGGTGGAGCTGAGCGGCTAAGGAAGCTTCTATAAAGAGGTGGGGTTGACTTTCAGATGACTGATTTCAAAGTCCCCAGAACAGGTGGACCTGTACCATAAAAACTCAGCCCTGATTCAGTTTAACAATTCAATTTCTTGCTACTCTGCTTAGACTTGTAAAGGCCAAGGGATAAAATGTCACAGTTGTGAGAGTTTGAGACATATCAGATATATACTCTCCCAACTCGGCTGAGTGCTCAGTACTCCCTACCAATCTTTCTGTGTCCCCTGCCAGCTCAGTCCCCACTGCTTTTAGCAGTTACATACACCAAGAATTCTCTCTTCTTAAACCACCCTCTGTGCCACCACCTCCCCCACACCACTCCACTGATCACTTTGCCTCCTACTTCACTGAGAAAATTGAGGCCATCAATCGAGAACTCTCTCAATTTCCTCCCCTGCCACATACAGACTTATCTATCCATCCCCACTCTTTCCTCCTATCTCAGTGAAAGTGCTGTCCTTCCCTTGTCCGAAGCTAATCCCTTCACCTGCTTTCGATCCTTTTCTCGCTCTCTCCTCCAGGACCCCGCACCATCAATCTCCCTCTCTCCCTTGTATCTACCAGCCCCTTTCTCTTGGTGCTCTACATCCTATAAACATGAACAATTCTCACTCATCTTGAAAAAACTCACCTTAATCTCTACTTCTTTCTCTAGCTACTGCTCTCTTTCTCTCTTTTATTCCTAGTCAAGCTTCTTGGAGAGTTGTCTTGGCTTCCACCAACCCTGTCCTCCCACATGGCTTCCAGTCCCATCTCACCAGAGAAGCTATATCCCTGATGGCACCCTTTTCCCAACACTCTTGAACCCTTTCATTGTCCTTCCTTCTTGGCCCTTCTTGCCATGAGACATATCTTGCCACTACCTCCTTTTCCTCACAGGCAAAGGATTTTCACTTGCTGTTACAGCCTTCCTTCTCTGTGCACTTCCAGACCTCGCCCACCTGGCCTTCATTAGTGCTGCTGCCTCCCATTCCTCTCCTGCTCTCCTGAGCCTTCCTGTGGGGCCCTTGCCCATCTGCTGTTGGGCCCCAAATCCATAAATGAACTATAATTCACAGTCCTTTCAATTGCTTGAGGGGTATCTCCTACTTGAAGACCCACACTCATCTCATTCTAAATCCTCCCTGCCTACATGCATGGCCCTCGTTCCCTTACTCTCTGTCCCTGTGAACAGCCCCACCAGAAATCTGTAAGTCACCCATGCTCCCTTCTTGGCACCCTTCAAAGACACCCCCTCCTCTGCATTCTTACAGAAACTACTGTTTCTCTGCAGCTGTCTTGGATTGCTGCCACAAACAGCCTGATTCGCCTCACGTCTGTTTGATATTCCAGAACACTCTTTGTGATGCACAGAGGTGTTTGGGTCACTCCCCTGCTTAAAAGTCATCCATGGGCCTGCTGTGGGTTTTAGGATTATGTTCATATTCCTTAGTTTATGAACTTAGTCCCTTAAGACCCTTTTCAATGGGGCTCTTGCCCATTTTCTGGCCCAGCCCACCTCACCCATGCATCCGTTTTCCTGACTCGAGGCAGCTGAAGTTCTCAGTGGGTTACAGCTGGCTGACATCTCTCTGATGCCTAATATGCTGTTTCATCTGTCTGCAATGCCCTTCCTCTCCTCTGTCCCCAAAATTACTCCAAATTCCTCACTTTCAGGTTAAATCTCCAAGGCCCTCCCCTTGTCAATTTCTTATGCTCACATAATGCTTTTCAAAAGTGTACATCTCACCCCGTTTTAATTGCTGACTCATGGTTCTGTTTCCCCTTCTTCTTTAGTATCCCTTCTAAATGGAACCCAAAACACAATAAACAAATAAATAAATAAATAGGTGTTTACTGAACGATGAATGCATGAATGAGTTCACTATCTTAATTTAATATAACTTTTCAATAGTTTACTGATTTTTTAAATAGATGTGATCTTTTATGGATTATTATAAAACAGCTTTGTACACGCAGGTTTGATGTTGTATGTGTGAAACACTTGGAACCACTGACGTGTAAACCATGCAGGCTTTCATTATAGGATCTGAAAGTTCCGTATTTTAAGTTTTTGTGTGTGCATTTTGTTATTTTTTTAGGATTCCTCTCTTCCCCTGACCAGTGATATCCTGGTGAATGGCCCCACCAGAAATCTGGCATCAGTGTATCTCCCTCTTGCACTCTCTCTGCAGCCCCCTTCCATTTTACCATTTATACATAAAGAATAGAGTGATGTAGGAGGACCATGCCTGTAAACTAAGAGTGAGAACCCTGTGGGTTCTTTGAAAAGTGAAGTGCACTCTAATTGTATTCAAATAATCAGGCAAGAGCCTGTGTATCACACTGAAAGTGGCAGCTCTTCTTGCTGGTTGACCCTTTAGATTAAGAATATACACCTAATCAAAGTTGGACCAATCAGATTTTAACTCTAGACATTTAGAGTTGTTTTACTATAATATTGGGTCAGTTAGCTACAGAAATCCAATCTACAGGTCCATGTAGACGTAGAAGCCTAAGCTGTCATTTGGAGAATGCTATGGTGATCATATTCCAAGTGGATAAAAGAAACAAGAAGGCCAGTGTGCAGTGCGGAGAGAAGAATGATATTCATTGATGGTTCAAAAGGAGATACTGAGTAACCCAAGGGAATGAGAGAAAAAGCACACTTAGACCCTAGCTCTCCTCATCATTGCTCCTATTTCTTGGAAACTCAGCCATACTTAGGACAGTGGGCTTCCTTAGTGTCATTTAACCAAACCTTTTCTTAGGGAAGCTTGTTCATTTTTTTAAAAATAAAACTTATTTGTTTATTTACTATGCCTTAAGCCCTCATATGCATGTCTGAGGTAGTTTTGTCTCCATTTTACAGAAGGAACTAAGCCTCAGGAAGGTAAGTAACTTGCCCAAATTCATGCCAGAATGTGGCAGAGTGGAGTTTGGACTTGGACTATCTGATTCTGAAAGCCATTCTTTAACCACTGTATTACTCTCTTCTGTGACTTTGTGACATTTATTTTGTATCATTGAGCTTCCAGGTTATTGGCTATCTTGCCAGATGTGTGAGGTCTGGAAAAGTGAAGGATATTTTGACATTCAGTAACACAAGATGTGAAGTCATAAAAATTGAAGAACTGAACTAAATCTTAGTAGTCATATTTTAAAATGCCATAATTTTCCAAGAAAATTATTGGAAACTAAGGTCCCCAAATCTCAGGTTATTTTAAAAACTGAATAACTTTCACACAAATTAGACAGGTATTACATCACTGATACTGGAGTTCTTTTTGTTTTTCTAGACATCCTCATGTCACATGATCAAATATCTCTGTTTCAAGATGGTATGATGTGTTTCCTCCAGATGACAAACCTGTACACAGTTTAGCAAGCTCATTATCTGTCCACCAGCTCTGCACCTACCTAATGGAGTCACTTTTGGATTTAGGACACTTAGTACCAACACCATCCAACCTCAGTTAAGGTTTCCTTTGACAATGAATGCTAGAAAAAATTTTTATTTTTATGTAATGGTGGAGGGATTCAGTTTTTATTGATTAGAATAAGTTTTTTTTCAATGAGTGTACCATTATATACAAGATCCCTAGGAAGAAACCTATATGCTTTTCTCCTTTTTTATTCCCCAATAATTGAGTGAGTGGTTTCTGTATTCAAAGGTCTCATGCTAGGCATTGTGAGAGGAATAAGGAAATGTAGCAAACAGTCCCTTCTCTTAAAGTCTAATTCCCTTCTCTTAAAGTGTGTACAGCTTTTCAAGTGATTTGGAAATGCAATTTAAATGCAACAATTATTATGTGGCGAAGCATATGCTACCTTTTTTTTCATATATAAGGCTATAATAAAACAGGAGACATTTAGCAAGGGACAAATTACTATATAAAATGCAAAATGCCTCTACAATAAAAAAGTGTGACTTTAGTTAGAGCACAACTTGATTTATACTCTTAGCCTTTCTGGTAAGTGAACCTTTGCATTTTCATATTTTATTCTTAATTTTCAAGTATTGGAATGCGTGCAATGAATGATCAATAGGTAGAGAGGACAGCGAAGCCACAGTGCTCAGAAATCGCTCTGATCACACCTATCCCCTGTTTTCTCCAGAGACAACATTCCCCACTCATCCCCCTCTCTAGTCCAGCTGCCCCTGGTGATTAAATATCAGTACCAAGCAGCTTTGTAGTATATTCTCCTAGGAGACTCCTATTCATTTCTAGCATAATCTCTTATACTCATTTCTTGGGAATGAAAACCCATCTTGTCGCTTTCGGCTGGGTCCCAGAAGTGAAATACTGGCTCACATTAATCTGCCATGACAGCCTAATCCCTTTCCACACCACCTCCCAACAATTCTGAATTTCCTAATTACCTTCCATAGTTTTCCTTTTTAAAGTTTCCTTTAAGCCATGGCTGCACATTTCCATTCAGTCTTTTTCTCAAAGAATATGCAAATCTAGGGAAGTTATGAAGGTACATTTTGACTTGCACTCTGATTTTTGGTGTCAGTGAAAAGCAGTGAATGGCTGTAGAAATAGAATTTTCACTTTGCCTTTTTTTTTTAGTAAGTTTCTCCTCAGCGGGGTGCCTATCTGAAAATGAAAATCTTTAGTACTTGGGATGACCTAATCAATAATGCACATCATGAATATCATATATATAAGTTACAGTGCTTCCTCCCTCCCCCCACTCTATATATACATAATCTTATTTTCACACCTACAGTGTGTTCCCCCAAACCATTCATATGATAGATGTACTTACCAAAGAATTAAAATTATATATGATGTTAAAGTCAACTTTTTCTATATAGTATTGACATGAGTTTGGTGGGGTTTTCACATTTTACACAAAAAAAAGTAGAAGTATACATTCATACAAAGTATATTACATGAAAGACATGGCCTCTTTCTAAAAAATGACTTTATTGGGCTGGTGGACTGGCTAATTAGTAGAGCGCCTGCCTAGTTCAAACCGCAGTACTGCAAAAAAAAAAAAGTCTTTATGAGCAACTAAGAGTGGATTGTGCTCTTCATATTATGTTCCTCTCCTGAAGAAACACAATGCATATTTTCCCATATTGGCATTCTAGGGAAAACCTACAGTATAGAAATAATTTAAAATTTTAAAGCCAAATTTGCCCAACTTATTTGATCATGGAACCCTTTGTATTTCTGCCTTTCAAGCCACTTGGCATTCTAAAGAACTAGTATTTTTGATAAATCTTATCCTAATAGATAGTTTTACTTTTTGTCCCTGGTATCATTTTATCACTGTGGATTTCACTCTTGGTGGTCCTAGGATGTTCACAGAATGTAATGGCAGGGATAGGCTTCATTTTTTAATGAGCCTTGGCCTGAGAGAGAGGATACTGGGAGGTTTGGAAAGCTTAGAAATTCTGACGGGAACCAAATCTAATAGTGCAAATAAGGTATCCATTTGGAAATGGAAGTATTACTTAGATGATTTTCCTGTAGAAAACTCAAAGGAGTTGAGTTAGTACCATCCTCCATTCTCTGGATGTTAAGCTAGCACCTGTGTATAGAAGGTCAGAGAAAGTCCTCAACACAGATATAAGGGACCATGGCCTTCCGGAAGGTAAGAGCCATGTGTTATGTATCTCTGTATTCCATATGCCTAAGGCCTGGCATAATAGTAGTAATCAATGCTTGTTGGTTGAATTAATTAACTAACAAACAAATGAATCACAATATCTTCCCACACTTTCAGAGCATTAATCTGGTCCAGTTGTAAAATGTACATATTTTCTGTAATTGAATCAGTACCATGATAGGGCAGGCAGAATGTAGGAATGAACAAAGAGGAAGTCTGATGAGGAAGAAGCTCACACCACTGACAGTCACAAGGCTGCTTTGGCACAAACATCCTGAGAGCCCTCTGATAAAGCACAGCAGATCGGAAGCTTGTGGACGGGAAAGAGGGAGACACACACAGCTAGGAAGCATCAGAATACTTGCCATAATGTATCCCCTGGTTAAAGGAAGAAATATCTCCTTATTCACCTTGCACAAAGAAAATTTGAAATGACTTGGAATCATCTAGCCCAATTTAACTTTTCTGGGGTCTGCTAAACCAATGTGAATAAAGAGATACGATTTTTCATCTTGACCCTACCTCTTATCAGTGACTCTGTTATCAGGATTCACACAATGAATGAGGCATATCTCAGCATGGCTGGTTAACAGAAATGAACCACAGGAATTCAAGCCTGTGGTTAGAAGTTAGTAGAATTTCTAACTAAATTTTGAAATCTTTCATTGGTCACAACCAGCTCATGAAAGTGGAGAATCAAATACCAGAAATGTATGTTATCATCATTCTTGCTGTGTAATGAGAAGAAGCTTAAACAATGGATACCAACCTAGAACTGATACAAGCTAGCTGTGTGGCCTTAGAAAAGTTATGTAACTTCTATGAGTCTCTGTTTCCTTATGTGTAAGTGAGAAAATAATATATATCTCACAGTTGTCATCAAAACTAGATGAAATAATGTATTAAGTGGCTAATATGTTTCCTAAGGTATGGTAAGCGCTTACTAATAGTAGCTATTCTTATTAGTAATATTATTATTATAAAATATGATGATATACTTATTACTCTCAATCTTTCAATTTTAACTGTAATCTCTAGACATACCACTATAAGCTTATTAGCCAAGCAAGTAATCTTATAAACACCTACCCCATGTCAGATATGCAGAATTTCAACAGCCAAGATAAAGGCATATGATGTGCATTTTAAAATCTGTATTTTCATAGAAATGAACTTTATGTAAAGTAGTAACTAACATAAATACTAATTCACCATCAAGATTGGCCTAACAAATATTCACATATTAGATGATGTAGATTAAGGCAAAACATAAAGAAATAACACATACCTAATTAAAACCTACTGCTCACCTTACTAACCCTCTTCTTCATAATCCTTGCTAAACCTAACCTTGCTGTTTTTCCCACCATGTGGTCAGTTCTGAGTCTTTCCAAGGATTTCAGGTTCTCTGTAACCACAGACCTGACCATGGCCTTGGAATGCCTCAAACTGGAGGTGGGGTAGCTTGAGACCAAAATTCTTCATGTTGCACTGAGATGCAGCCTTTTGTCCTCTCACTAACAGGGACAGGCTATATGTTGTCAATCTCCAGCATTACTACGTTAAGTAATGTCTTAACGTAGTAATGTCTGAACTCCTGCAATGAGCAAGAAAAGAACACAAGGAAATGACTGGACTCTCAGCCTGGGTCCCAGAACTTCCCATTAATCCAAGGTATTCTCTGGGTCTCTTTTGGACCCTAAGATGCTCCAACTCCTACTCCAAAAAGACAGTTGTAAATGTGTTTGAACATTTTTTTTAATTATTGTTGTACCAGGGGGTACATTGTGACATTTACAAAAGTTCTGACAATGTATCATTCATAGTTTAATTCACCCCCTCCATCATTCTCCTTTATATTGAACTGATATTGTTGAGATATGAGTTGGTCTACATAAGTGAAATTTACAGATAACTCAAATTTATCAAAAAATTTATAGATAACTCAAAGTTATCATTCAACATTTTATTGATTTAAAATGTAAATGACCAGATATGTGTTAATTATTGATTAATAATTACTGTAGACTGAAATCTACTCCATGTCAAGCACATTCAAATATTTTATTATAGTCTCATAAACAACAGGTAAGGTAGATAGTACTATCATAATTTTAGAGATGAAGAAACTGAGCCCTAAAGAGGCCAAGTAACTGCTCAAAGTGGTAGTGGAGGAACAGCTGAGACTTGACTCCACATCCAGGGAACTCTTCAGACTGCAACCCTGAGCTATCAGTGTGACTGTGGGCTGGGAAACCACAGAAAGTTGTTGACCTTACATATAAAGTAGACAAAGTGGACTCTGCATGAGGTCATTTCCTATAGAAAATCAAGCACATTTAGCATAAGAGAGTTGCTACGGACACTTGGAAGATAGATAAGGTTGAGTTCATGAAGCCTACAGTGATCCCAGAGCCAGGAGTTACATCTACACCAACAACACTTACAGTGGACTTGAAACACTACTCTGCAGTGCATTTGTGTATTGTTGTGTTGTATTGTAATGTATTGTTGTTGCTTGCATTATTTTTTCTTAAGATCATATCTCATCTCACTTACTAGTTTGTAAATTTCTTAAGAGGCATGGACTATCCCTTATTAATCATGTGCCTTCCATAGTATCCAGCCTAATGCATAAAAAGTTCCTGAAATGTTTACTTAAGAGATGAATGAACCATCCAAGTAGTTATCTGCTCATGGTCCTCTTTCAAAAGCAGGAAAAGCAGTTTGGTATAAAGAGCTGGTATAAGGGATGTTCAAGGTAAAGAGCCCTACTCACTAAGCCTTCTGTCCTCTTCCAGGAGTGGCTCTGCACTGGCCCAACTCTATGGGACCTCAGCTACCTTAGAGCATCACCATTTTAACCATGCTGTGATGATCCTTCAAAGTGAGGTACGACCTGCTCCACTTCTGATGACAGAAGACTGTCTATATGATTCCTGCCTTTCTTTCTTTGTATCTACCACAGGCAGATACAGAGACATGGAAGACCATGTTTAAGTCTATCTATTGGGCTTTGGTGGCTTGTTTGAATTTTTTAGATGCCTGACCAAGGATCTGCTCCAGTTATTCCTGAACTGATTCCTTTGGTTTCATTATTGGTTTGGAGGCTTTGCAGATTCACTTACAGGCAACAGGCATAGACTGCTTAACCCCAGGCAGAGTGCCATCTTGCCTTCCTTGAGAAGCCCAGTTAAAGGAATGAGTTGATCTAAGGACTAAGTGGCTCAACACTCCCATTTTGTGAAACCAGAGCCATTTAAAAAGATGGTAGAAGCAAAAACAGGGTGAGAAAGTTACACTTTACTAGTACAATCAAGAATCTTATGAAAGATAAAGGAACTTAAAACTGCTGGTGGGACCAGTTTGAAAGAGAGAAGTGCAACTAGACCTAAGGCCCAGGGCTAATGCCATATGTCTTATTTTGCTTCCTGTGGCAATGCAGGAGTTAGAAGTAGTTGGAATTTTATACTTTTTGCTTTCCACAGAGAAAACAGAAACTACGAACTGTCTCTGGCTGAGGTGTCTGAGTTTTAACTTGCCAGGAAAGGATCTGTTTAATTTTCTGCAGGCGTAGAGACTCCGTTTTTTCTTCTTGAAGCCAGGAAGGGATCATCTGTTCCCCATTATTTGTCAGTTCTCTAGCTGTGCCATTAATTATTATTATTATCATCATTAAGGCCCTGCTTCTCTGGAATAGCATCATTAAATATGGAGGGTTTTTTTCCTTCAGCCTCTCTTGAGAAAGCTTGTCTTTTGCAATATCATAAAAACTTTCAACCCCAGAATTGCCAGTCTGGATCCTGAATGCAAGCTGGGGAAGGATGAGGGTGAGCTGGGGAGGAGAATGTGATATATTTTCCATTCATGAAGCACCCAGGGGAAAGGGCTCAGGAACAGGCAGAAGCCAGCATCCTGGCATCTCTGGCTCTGGAATTTTCCTATGAAAGCCACATTTTAGCTGAGAACCGTAGAAGAGGAAGGTAGTGACAGGAAGTACTTTGGTTCAGACTATCTTTTCTGGCAAATGTGATGAGTTTCCACTTCTGATCCCAGAAAGCCCCACCTAGTAATAATGGGGATTATAAACAGGATGTCAAATCTCCTGGGGGAAACAACCTCCCACTCTCAGAATTTGTGCCCATAAAAACATGACACATTGGCTGCCCTTCACTCTGGATTCTTCTGAGAAACAGAGACCACTGACAATGGAACCAGGCACTGAGTGCCTGCTATGTGCAGCACTACCCCCACGTCTCCTCCTGTCCTGCCCATCACAAAGGCAGAAATGCAGGTGTAATTGCCAGCCCACGTTCCAAATAACCCACAGGTGCAGAAAGGCTAGGTGGCTTGAGTGAGCTTGCCCCAGACCTTTCTCCCTCCAATTCTCTTGTCTTTTCATCAGTTCCACACTTAACCATACTTCCTTAAAGAAAGGTAAAAGCAATATTTCAGGTTGTCTCAACTCTACGTCAGGTACTAAGCCTTGAGGCAATGTGCAAGGCCAATTTGCAAATAAACAATGCACTGATGAAAATTAACTTTTTTTAAAATTGAAATTGATCTGCTGAGCTTTGTCAGTGTATTCCCTGGAAGTAGTGTTAGTTACTTCATGTCCTTTACAAGACAGAAAATTCACACCTTACCACAATAACCAGAACCCTCAAGTTCAGACCTGAATGCTAATTTCTACTGTAACTTACTCCTCAAGGCTATCTTTCTTTCACTGAGTGGTACTGGGTGTTTGGCTGGATCTAGGTGACCATTTCTTCATAGCTTCTAAGCACTTTTTCCTAGGCCCTGGAATACCTGCTCCTGACTGACCTGTGGGGTGATGCTCAGGCAGAAAAACCTGAGCAGAATTATGACACAGCATTCCTTTACTTTTTTTTGTCTTCTTGCTAATGACTGAATTAAGGGTCTACAACAGTTCATTTGAAAATTATTATTAATATTGGACCTGGTCCCAGGAGGAACCGATATACTCGAGTCTATAAGGAGTGGCAGGTTCACCCAATGAGAGAAATTAACTCAGGGGAGATTATCATCTGATGCCTGGTAAGAGATAATTTGCTAATTAATATTCTGATTCCCTGAAAAAATTAATTTACCTCTCATTGGAGAATAGTTTATTCTCAGGCAGTCATTTGCCCCCTTTCTTCTCCACCATCTCTGGCTCTCACCCTGAATTAAATTTGGTTCAGTTCCCAGAACACGTGCTTTATGGGTTGATATTTTATGCTAAGAAAACCTGAAAAGTTTTTTTAGCTAAAAATGTAAGAATAAAAAGTCCTGACTTTCCAAGCAAATTCAGTGAATAATCGTCACATTATGAAAGTATTTTTCACTTTACTAAAAGCAAATAGTATAGCTTAAACAAATGTGGATTAAAAACAAGGATGCTTTTTCAAAGGTGTGGAGATACAGCTGTAATTGCATCTTTTCTTAGGTACAAGTCATTCTTAGAGTCCTACTGTGCCAAGAGCAGTCCTTACTCATCCTAGCTGTTCAGTAACCATTCACTGTACAGAATTTAATCTACCACATCCTTCATCAAAGTGTATCTTAACAGTTTAATTCAGAGTTCCTCCTCTTCAGCAGTACTGATGTGTTGGGCCAGGTAGATCTTTGTTGCGGGAGTTTCCTGTGCATTGTAGGATGCATCCCACAGCTCTCCCATTAAATGCCAGAAGCTTCCCACCCATCCTGACCATCAAAAATGTGTGTAGGCATTGCCATATTTGCCCATTGTCAGAATCATCACCAACTGAGAACCACTGGTCTATTGGCTAGTTCTCCTCCTTGATGTCACCTGTCCCCATAGCAAGCACTTCTAGAATGCCAGTTAAACCTTAAATAGTGGAACTAATATTTATTTTAGGGCCAAAAAGTTCCCAAATGTTTTGCCCACTTCTCTACTGTGTACTTCCATAGGAAACAGGCAGTCAGGTGGATTTGTTGGCATATAACATACAATATGACAAGTTCAAACATTTTTCAGTTTTCCCTTCCACACTGCTCCTCTATGAAAAACAGTTCACTTCCTGACTTTACTTTGTTTCCCAGGGAATCTGTTTGTGTTTGTAAAAAAAAAAAAATCATAATTATTATTAAGCTTTAGAAATGATTTTATCATGTTCCCAGATTTTTTTTAAATATAGGAAAAACATGCAAACATCCACTGCAGATTTAATGATGTGTTATGTGACTTTTTACTTTCTCGTTACAGGGTCACAACATCTTTGCTAATTTGTCCTCCAAGGAATACAGTGACCTTATGCAGCTTTTGAAGCAGTCAATATTAGCAACAGACCTCACGCTATACTTTGAGTAAGTATTGGCATTTGATCTATTTGACAAATGGATATCTAAAATTCCAGCTTATAATTAATTTTCAGGTCCATATTGGGGGTTGCCTGTTATTCTAGCATTTATATCAATGTGTAAAAGGACTACATTTTTAATGTTTTCCCCTATCTAAATGAAGCTTGTTAAGGTGGTGTTATAACCAAAAGATTCATGGCTACAATTGCAAGATTTTTACCTTTCTTGGGTTTTGAGCCTTATTTGAAACACTTGTCTCTAAACATTTTTATTTTAGATACTGCCTAAGAGTGTTATTTTAGACTATTATTTCTGTTCAAATCAATAAATGGCTTTGATGATAATGACAGTGATTAAGACAATGATGATGATAAGTATTTGTTGATGGAAGGTTGACTAGAAATACAGGCCTCCATTCCTTGTTTCTCTTCTATTTCTTGTTCTCAGAAGAGCTGTCCCCTTTATCTCCACAGTTCATGCTTCTCTCTGAGCAGAAAATCCTATCCCTCCCATTCCCAGTGAGACATGCCCCATCAGAAGCCCCCTCTTTTGGTAGCCTGAAAACGTTTTCCTTCACTAATATATATGGTCCTCTCCTAACTTAAAGACCAATCAACTTCTCTCCCTTAAAAAATTATTTCATTTGACCCCTTGGATATGTCTATTTGCTTCTCAGTTTGCCTTTATTTAAAAAATAGTCAGTAAAAATAAGGCAAGTTCCTCTATTTTTACCCATTTACACTTTGAACAGCAGAGTCCACCTCCACATTCTATCAAAATTGTACTGTCAGTGGCCACAAATGACTTCTGATATTTTCTACCTTCATTTAAGATATCAAAAGATTTACTGACTTCTCATTGTCAGGTTCTACTCTCTTTGCTTCCCCAATATCTAGCTGCTATCTCCCTTTTTTCTAGATCCTTTGGAGGTTTCTTTTCTTCTTGTTTCTGTCTCTGAGTCCTTGAACTCACATTCTTCTTTCTCTATTCAGATTTACTTCTCTGGCCTCATTTCTGTATTACCTTTACACAGGTATTACATGAATGGAGGAGACTCTGAAATGCTTTACTCCATCCACCCCCACCCCCGACTTTATAGAAATGTATCTCCACCTTCCGTCTCAAAACCTTTCAGTGCCTTCATTGCTTTCTAAGAAAGCTCTGAATTTGGCTTGCTTTTCAAGGCCTTCTATAATCTGTTTGCCATACATTTTCATTCTTGTCTTCTATTTCTCCCCTACGGGATCTGTCTGCTTCAACGAGCCCTGCCTATGTGCTATCCTTCAAAACATTATGTCATGTCCCTTCAACCCCACTCATGTCACCCTCCTGTCCCTCCACTTCCTCATCTGGATGAAATGACCAGCCTTTAAGTTTTATCTCTTCTACTTTTTCCAGGTAGTCTTGTGTCAAGACTTGCCTTTGAAATCTTACTGCACTTTGGCATTTCATTAGTTATAATTAGGTTCAAATAGCAAGAAACAGAAAACCCAAAGCAGCAGTGACTTACTTCTCTGTCACACGAAAGAACGCTGGACATCAGCAATTTCCAATTGGTGCAGTGGTTGTATGAAGTCTTCAGCAACCTTTTATCTCTGGCTACCAGCTTCAACACACTGTTCACATCTTAGTCGAAGATAGTTGCTTCAGCTCCAACCACAAAGTCCACATTTCAGCCAACAGAAAGAAAGAAGGGACAAAGAAGAAAGGGAGAGAGGAAAGAGTAATTGCAATAGATCTTCTAACAGAGATTTCTGGAATTTGCCACATAACACTTCCACTTACATTCACTAGTCAGAATTTAGTCACTTGGCCATACCTGGTTTCAAGGAAAGTTGGGAAAGGAACTCTTCATTCTGAGGAGTCATGTGCCAGCTAAAAACCAGGAATTCTGTTACTAAAGAAGACAGGAAGGAGGGATATTGTGGCAGAGCAGACTATGCCAGAGGCATTTATTTTTGGACTCTGCTAAATGAATTATTACATGGCATAGTGGGAGGAGTTCAGGCTTTGGAGTTATGTTGACTTGGATTTAAATCTCACTCTGTCATTCTAGTTAAACCTGGCAGATTGAGCCAACTGTCTATATCTTCTCCCTCCAAAAACTCCACTACAATGATACTAAATAATTTTTAAAGGTATAAATCTGCAAGGAGAAAGAAAGCAGACACACAACAACTAACAGGAGATTTGTGGAACATGGAAGGCAGGCCAGTGAGTAGTAGCTGACCTAGCAGAGTAGAAACAGAGGGTAAGACCCACGGGGGAGGAGCAGTCCCAGGAGCAAGCCAGTTCACCCTGCAGAACCTTGCCTGGGGCATAGAACAAAAGGTACTATGAAAAGTAGATGTGACACTCTATTAAGGCAAGGAGATTGCCAAGAAAGTCAAGTTCATCGGACACTCAGTGCCCATGAAGGCCTCTACCAACATGACTCGGTAAGCCTACTTTCCTTGATGCCTGGAGATGGCCGGAGGTTTATTCTACGGAGGAATGAAATGAAGAACTCTGGACTAAGGAGAAGTAAAGAATGAGAATAAGATGTGGTGCTCAGAATAGGGGATTCAGTCTCTGAACTGAAAATACGTAGCCCAGAGCCCAGTCACCATGAACTACACCCTCAGATTTAACAACTAGAAACACAGAAGGCACAGTTAAATTTAAATTTTCTGATAAACATTGACTAGTAGATATGTGTGTGTGTGTATACATGTATATGTCCCATGAAATTTTGGAAATATATTTAAAATAGTTTTTAATCTGAAACTCAAATTTAACTGGACTTCCTATGTTTTATCTAGCAGTCCTAACACACACACACACACACACACACACACACACACACTCCTACTTAGCCTTTCAATTCCTGATCATTACACACAAACAGACAAGGATCATAGAACATTTTATAAGACTCCATTATGAGAAACAGAGGGCCAAATACACAGAAAAAAAAAAAAAAGAAAAAGAAAAAGAAAATCAGAGGAAACAAAAGAAAAAAAAAAAAAAGACCCTATTGATATCCTTGAGGAAGTAAGATTTTTGCATCCATGAAGCAAGAACAGGATGTTTTAAAAGATAATCATAGGAGCAACCATGAAGAAGAAAGAGCTCTTGAAAATTAAAAACAAAATGGTAAAAATAAAAAAGTCAAAATAAAGCACTGGAAAACACAATCAAAGAACAAAAGGCAGCAAGATGGAAAGCTGCTACATTTCATCATAGACCTTTAAGTGCTATTAGATTTGTTAACCACGTACATACACTACTTTGATAAATATAAATTTTAATTAGCATCCAAATACATACTCAAAAAGATAAAAATCCCAACTCTACTGCTAACTATCTATGTGTATTATGAGGTATTGTTTACCTCTCTGAATCTTGTTTCTTTGTGTATACAATGGAGAAAACATCAATAACTACCTTATATATCTTAAATCTCTTAACAAGTGGTGACATCAACAACCTCATTTGCTTTATAAACCTATTTGTCTTGCATGTTTTGTGACTCTTGGGTCTCACTTTCATGACCTTTCATCTTTTTCAGGATTGAGGCTCCTTGATTTGGGATTTATGGAAAGCCTATATCCATTTAATGTTTTTATTTCTTGTCCCTGACACTTGCAGGATTTTGTGTTATTTTTCTCAAAGTAGAAACATTTTCCCAAACCAAGTTTCCAAGTAACTTTTACAGAGAAAAAATCTCAACCCCTGGAGTCCATTTATCAAGCGGCCCTGTTAGGGTGAGTGACAGCTGGAATGCTGTCCAGGAGGTTGGTTTACGTCATCTTCTCATTACTTTATTCTTATCTTAATGCTACAGCCCTGCTAATCTTTGCTGACTCACAAAGAGCTGCTTTGCTCTCTTTCTGTCAGCGTTATTATTTTTTGAGGTTCATTCTCTAATCTAGACCTTCAGGGAACGGATTTACTTGCCTGTCTAAAGTTGTCTTAAAGTATTGCTATACTTTTAGCCCAAACAATCCCTTCATTTAGTGAGGGGAGAAGTAGCTACTCCACACTGTCACCCAGATACTTTTTTATTGCATGAATGTGTGATCGTGGAACTGGATGAGATCTTACAAATGATGTCATCCAATTCATTTCCTTTATTTTGAAGATCAGGTGCAGAGGTTCAAATGGTTAAATAGTGTAGCTTGGCTCACATAAAGTAATTACAGACAAAACTGGAACCTGTATCTCCTTTTTCATGGCCTTTTCCACAATCACCATGTTCCCTTCAAATGGATGAATCAAGAATGTATCAATTAGGGATACATTATGTGGCAATATTGACCTTCCTGAGCATACTTTAATCAGTTTAAAATTTTAAAAAACTAGCCTGGATTCTCCATGCTCTTTTCTAAAGCACAACTTGAGAGACAAGGGCTTGCATGCAGTGAATTTAGTTTCAGAACTGATACCAGAAAGGGGGGCTGGGACAGTGAAATGGGGAAGGAGGGAAGCCATCATAAGGATGCTGTTTCTTGATCACCATGGTCAGCCAGGTTGACCAATGGTGATTGATCTGCAGGGACCATCTGAGAAGTCTCATATGCTGCATCTCAAAATTATCCACCAGCCTCCATCCTCGTCAAACAAAATTGACTCCAAGGGATGCTGACTCTCATGCACTTCCAGGTCATGTTTTCAAGGCTTGGGATTCCTATAACCATCCGCAGTCCCACACATCAAGTCCAACTGGCTCAGGAAAGAAGGTGGGAATTCACAGGGCAGCCATGGCAGGAGCTGTGACATTGGTTGTAGTGGTAATGAATGGGTAAAAGTGGGAGCCAAAAGGATGCACAGCAACCTCTATGACTGGTTCTAGAAGTCTGATTATCAGTGGTTCTTCTGCCCTGACTACTCAAATCAAAAGTCATCTCATGATGGAGATAAGGAAATAGCCAGGATGGGTAGGGAGCAGATCCTGGCCTTGTGGCTCATTCCTAGGGTCAGGAATTCCTGCCATGCTCCAAAAGGGGAAAATGTGAAGATGCATGGAACTGTGGAAATGCTTGATAAACAGCCACAAATTTCTAATGCCTTTGCCTGTCCTCAGCATTCTATTCTATGCCACAAATGGCATATGAAATTAGGATTCACAAAATGAAAAGGCAAAACAAGCAAACAAAATCCTTGGTGTGGGTGTCTAGGTTTCACACCCTCTGTCTGGGTGTTAATTATTCAGTCTGGTTTTCCAATTCACTGAAAACTCCGTCACTGCTGAGTGATTTTCTAAAATTGATTTCCTGTGCCTGTATCTGAGTCCCTGCAGTGAATAAGGCTTTGATAATTAAGTAGTAATTTCACCAGTTCAAGCAGGAATCAGATATACCCTATCAGTAGCCAGTCATGTGTCTTAGTCACTCACTTAACCTCTCTCTGCCTTGATTTCCTTGTCAGAAATACAAGGATAGGTATTTCACCATACCTATCTGCTATAGTACTTGTGGCCCACAAGGGAGATTACCTATATACAAAACAGCTTTGATAATGCAAAGTACCTTATAAAAAAGAAATCATTCAGCCAGAAACTTAATAAAATATGCACCATAAAAGATGAGTTTTGGAATTGGCAGAGAGATCTAAAAACCATAAATGTCGTGACTTCAAAGAGATGTCACAAATGTCCCAGACTATTTGTACATGGAAGTCAACAAAGATGACCTAGTCAACTTCCATAATTACTAATAAAAACAACAACTGATATTTCCTGAGTGCTTACTTAGGAGCTTTGCATGCACGTTATCCCATGTAATACTGAAAGCAGTCCTAGTAGACAAGGTAATCTGGTCAGAGGACATAAGGACAGAGGTCTGGAGAGATTCAGCAAATTGCTCCCAAGGTTAATAGTAAATCTGGGATTTGAACCAAGTAGCAGGACTCCAGAATTGTTTTTAATTCCTCTGCGATCCTCTCTGCAGTTATTTAACTGTAAGTCTAAGAGTACAAAAGAGGAAACAGGCCAATCCTGGAACACTGAGGCATTAGTGATAGCAGTAACTTAAATATGTCCATACCTAAGGCGAGTTCCAAACTCATGACATCTATTAATGCTCCACCACCTAGGGTGCAGAGTACATGTGGAAACTAGGGTCATAGTTGCTCAGAAGCTGGTCTAGTGGGGCTGAAACAACAATTAGAGGCCATTTGCAGTTGAGCTAAGCTGGGGCACCAAAGGTTGGCAGTTCTTTAGCTTTGATACAGTCAGAAGGTTGTTGCTACTGGGTAGCAATATACAGCTTAGCATTCCTCCCCAACAGGTTGAGATTACATAACCGGTTGTGATTACACAACACCACATCATTTATGTGGCCTACTCCAGGGCCAGCACTCTTCTAGGCAATACATATCTCCCTGTGTCACCACTAGCATGGAGGATCCAGGAATGCAGACATCTTACTGGTTAGCTCATTCTCAAACCCCAGTCTGACACATTGCCTGACATAATGAGTGCTCAAAATATTAACATTTTAATACTGAATTCTCATATGAACCCACAAGGTAGATATTGTTATCTCCATCTTATGGACAGGAATACCTGGGCTTACTGAGGGTGAGTAATTGGCCCAAAGTTATCAAATTTTCTCTGATCAGGTCTCTAGATAGCCCTGCTTCAGATCACTATTTAAGTAGAGAATTATCCAACAATTTAGATGTTGTAAATCCACTCAGGTACTCAGTACTTTTCAGATTGGCTCTCTAAATGAATCAGACTAATCTGCAAGTTGAAAATTTGCCACTTAGTGCTCTATAAGCACCCATCAGCAATTATGGGAATGCCCAATCTAATGGATTCTTTGTCTTTGTCTTTCCAAAGATATGCAGTATAGTAGCATTTATCAAAAGCATCTGATGAAGACAGCAAAATGTACTAAGCAATTTTAGATTGCTTTGAGTAATAGTTTGACCATTCTTTTAAAAATTAAATTAATGGCTAGATAAGTTACCAGAACACAGGGAAGTCAACAAATGTTTCTGCTGCTGTGCAGACAGAAGTATTCATTCATTCATCACTCAACACATCGTTATTAAAGCCCACTGTGTTCTTTGTTTTCACCTTTCTCAGTTGCCTACATGCAGCTAGCAACTATTGGAAAGGATGAAGATAACCTGAGACAGAGTAAGGTGTTACTAACTGACGGGGCTCAACCCATTACTATCTCCAAAAAATTCTCATATTTTAACAGCGCCTAATGAACTAACCCACTGAAACTCCTCTAATGCTAGAACAACAGGCCCTATGGTAGGATGATGGAAGAAATACTTGGATAGTTTTGACATACTTAAACATTTTTGTGCATATTCATCCCTCTATCTTCATCCACATGATATCACAACTGAATAGAGAATGAGAAACTCATCCAACATTTCCACACCTTTTTTATGCCAGACCCTGTGCTAGTCACTGGGAATGTGCAGGTGGAAAGACATAGCTCTTCCACAAAGGGACTCAGATCCCACTGGGGAAGAGAGAAAATAATAATTAAATTATCACATGCAGAATACTCTGGCTGAAGTTACTGCAGAGAGCAACCGGAGGAAGCTCCGTCTACACCACAGCTTGTCCAACTCTTTGCCTGGTGATTGTGATTTGAATGAATTGACTGTTGGGGTCTTGTGTTGTCTAATCTTCCATTTTTAGTGTTTAAAGTAAGTAATTCTAGTCTTCCCATTTCCTGCATTTTGTCAATTTTATTAATAATATCAACAACAGCACAGCACCAAATAGATCATTTCATTCACATTCTTAGCTGGCCCTTGTGTTATCAGTGCTAGTCTGAAAAAGGAGAAATTTTACTTCAAAATTACATACACTCTGAGTGTGATTATGCACACCAGTAATCTCAGCATTCAGGAGGCGGAGTTAGGAGTATCCTTGGTTGTATGGTGAGATCCTATATTGTATAGACAGATGATAGATAGATAGATAGCATAACAAATCCACCAACTCCATTTGAAAAAGGGGAGGAGGGAGGAGAATTAGGGAAATATAATAAGGTGATCTTGTTCAAAGAACACTGTGCACATCTATGGAACTATCACAATGAAACCCCTTGCACTACCAAGGTATGCTAAAAATTCAATATACAATTATTTTTTCTTTAGTCCTAATCACTGGAGTTCACATCTGCATATTTCTTTCTTTATTCCTCTCTCCAGGGCTTTTGTGTCCAGAAATCTTTCTGAGATCTACACTTAGCAATTAACTACAAATGTATGATTTGCTTATAAGCAAGCTGTAAGAACACTGAGAATAAATTTTCTCGTGCACCCGCACTTCCTGTTCACAAATACACAACCCTGACTGATGATTCTGGAGCCCAAACTGCAGGGGAGGCACATAATGGCTCCCTACCTCCACAGGAAAGCTCCCTGACATTCATGGGCTTTTAGTAGATTCAAAGGCATCAGATGAATCGATAATGATATGTATCCACATGTATAGATGTATAAATTTCAAAAAAAAATCCCTGTTTAATATACACACAGGAATGGTGATTTCTTATTTTACAAATAAATAGTACCTTGCAGATAAATCACAGACCAGAAAGATTTTCAATGTGGTGATCGGTGACTGGTAACCAAACTTTGGAGTTATTTTTGAGGGTAATTTTAGCAGTTCTGTTCAAATGATGCTTTTTTAAAGACTGCTACTTTTCTGAGTGGAACATATGTCAGCAGAGCAGAATAAAAGCCTAATAAAAACATATCTGATTATAAATGAGATTTTCCAGGAAGTTGCTTTTCACTAGCTAAGGTACTTGCCATTGTCCTTGAAAACCAAGGTTCCCAATGATCTGCTTGAGAGTTAATGACATAGTTCCTCATGACAAAGAATTCTGAATCCAGAGGGTATTATATAATTTTGAGGATTTTCAAATATTCATTTTAAGAGCCCCATATTCCTACAAATGCTCTGATTTCTAATAGTTTCGCATATGCTTATGCCGTGACTCTATACAATCTAAACACACATACACGTGTAGATGTTAAAAGGAACAGCTACATGGGTTAACTCATCCCCAAAAGCACAGAGGATTGCCTGTTTTTGCTTTGTAATGATTGTCCCAAAGGAGGAGGTCAGAAACACACACATCACCTGCACCATGGACCACCAGCTTGGCCTGGGCTACCTACAGCTTTTCTTTGGAGCAGCCCCTTGATGATGATGGCAAGACCTCTGTCTGGGGTCTACCTTGGTTGATACTGCAGCCCACAAGGCCATCACATCTCATAAGGGTTGGCAGCCACAACTGAGCATAAACTCACAACAGGAAAGCCTACCTGGCCCCAAAGTTTTGTGCTACACTTCACCTTCCTTCACCTTGAGTTTCCTCATCTGTGAAATGAAAGAGTTGTAGTTATTTCTCTCAAAAGCTCAAGGCATCTTTCATGGTCTATAACTATAATGAAAACTCAAACACAGAAGTCATCCTGTCTCCCAGCAGTTTTATGTACACATACACATATATGTATGCATATACCTGCAGACACACCCATGCATTTTACACACAGAACTCACAAATTTACAAGGAGACATGCACAAGGCTGTTCATAGAAGCATTATATGTAATAACAAAATAAAAATGAAAGCAATTTAGTTGCCATCATCAGGAAATGGGTAGGTAAACAGTTGTACATATACCTGAATATCCTGGAATTATATATAACAACATAGATGAACCTCACAAACATCAAAAAAGCAAGTTGCCAAAACCCACATAAACTGTGATATTATTGTATAAAAATTTTAAAACATGCAGAGGAATTCTATGTACAATTTACCTAGTAAAATTATGAGCATATATATGAAGATGCTTTACACAAAACTTAGAAGGTGGCCATTTTATGATGGGCAGGAAATAGATCGCCAAATGTATAGTATATATGATCCTATCAGTGACTACACTTCTCCTGGTTCTTTTTGTGGTGCCAGGCTCGACCATTCTCTGAGATGACTATCCCCTCTTCCCAATATGAGGTAATCTAGCTTTGTTAATGTCACATGAAACCCATGACCAATTTTGAGTTCAGTTTACTTAGGAATTTCATACCAGAGACTCTAGCTATTAATATTTCCACTACTGGCAAATGTTGTCATTTTTTAAAAAGGGACAGTGTTTTGGCAGTGAGTGAGCCATGGGTGTTAGGTTCCACATACTAAACATGTCAGCAGATGGAACATCGGATGGGAATTGTGTTCCTATTTTGTACAACTTGTTCTGTTGTCAGGTGGGTTCCAGTTAGAATATAGTCTGAATATAACAGGACTTTTCTTGAATAGATCTTATATTGTTTTAGAATCTCAATCTCTACATGACAACTATGAAGCCCTTCCAACAATTAGAATCTAGGTGGAACCAATGACTGAAGAATTACTTTTAAAAATGAATAAAAATCTGAGATAGCTGTTTTAATTTTTTCATCAGTTTAACAAATATTTTTGAGCTTTGATTGCCTATCAGGCGTTGATATAAGTAATGAACAAAAATTGGCCAGGACCCTGTCCTCACCGGGCTTGCATTCTGGACATTTCTTGAAATAACTCAGAGATTAAAATGTCCACTCAGGTGCATAGAATGACAAGGATGATGACTGACAAGTTCTTCCAGAAACCCACCCATGATCTTCCACGACCCTCCAAGCTAAGGTCTTCCTTTCTGCTCCCAGGACGCCCAGGGCATATCTTAGTTGCTTGGGGGAGCTGTTGCTCCAATAGCTCTACCACTTACCGGCTGTGAGCACTTGGGCCAGGTACTTACTCCTTCTGAGCTTAATAACACTAACATCCTTACTGAGCACCTGCTTTTGCCTGGCACTCTGCTAACTGATTTACATGAGTCATTTCATTTGATCCACCCACCAACCTTATAAGGTAATCTCATTACTATTACCCTTTATGAATAGGAAAACTGAAGTCCATGGAGGTTAAATAATGTTCTCAAGGTTGGTCATGTGGGGAGTAGTTGATGAACCCATGAAGATTGCCAGGAATGCAGGAAGGATCTGATATATGTTAGCCTCATCAAGCTTGGACTAGGGTGTGGCAAATGATGCGAATCATACAAGTGCATATCTTATCTTTATTTACAATTTTGTTTATTTTGCCAAGTGCCATGAGTCAAGCCTGTAATCCCAGCTATGGGGGAAGCATAGGTAAGAGGAAGTGGTTTGAGGCTAGTAACTTCCCAAAGTTGCACAACAAGTAGGCAATTGAAACACTGTTTAAACAGGTCTGACTCTATAGCCTATGCATTTGAGCACTGAAATGGTGAAATAGTTATTTTTTAACCTGGAAAACAAATATTTATCTTGAATTTACTACCAGGGAGTTTATCCTATCTTGGACTGTCATGCAACTCAATTCTTTGTTGAATGATAAACAAACATTGTGAAATTGTTCCTTTTTATTTGTCCTTGCCTCCTTTCTCTGGCTTTCAGTAAGTGTCACCAGGGCTTCACAGCACATAATCCTAAATGCAGTACCACATTGTTTTCTGTTTTATGGCTTTATAATCTCCTCCATTGTAAATGTATTCAGAAATGATGTGAATTTTTCTTGCAGCTTCAACATTCCTTTTTTTTTTTAAGTGATTTATTTTGATAGTGCTTTAGCCTCATGATTTCAAATAT
This sequence comes from Castor canadensis, assembly GCF_047511655.1. Taxonomy (NCBI): domain Eukaryota; kingdom Metazoa; phylum Chordata; class Mammalia; order Rodentia; family Castoridae; genus Castor; species Castor canadensis. The sequence continues at coordinate 130,210,878 of NC_133389.1, read as the reverse complement.
TAAGTTACTTGGCTCGGGTGCTCTTATATTTTCCCCATAAATGTGTTTATGTCACCCCACAGACTGAGAAATTTCATTCCAGGCTTTTTTTTTTTTTCTTCTTCATTTGATTTTCCTGCAGGAGGAGAACGGAATTTTTTGAACTTGTCAGTAAAGGAGAATATGATTGGAATATCAAAAACCATCGTGACATAGTTCGGTAAGAAAAAGCTCATGTTTATGTGTTTTTTCATTATTTGAACATTTAACCACACTTTTCTGACAGTACTAAGAGCATATAAGTGATTTTTAAAGTAAAAATTCTTAGGTTACATTCAAAACATCCTGAGATTAGTTGAATAACTTGAGACAAGATAAAGAATGTAGGGGTTTTTTGTCTTATAATTTCTCATATTTTTGCTTCCTCTCCATAAATCTGCTTTCAAAATTAGGAAATGATGTTCAAATTAGTTCAGTTTCAACAAGCCATGATTTCTTCTTTTTCCTAGGGGTGAAAAAGTGCAAGTTGGGAGGAGAAGGGATTTTTGAACCTTAGAAACCAGAGTTAGCAAATACCAAAAAAAAGTGGACCGCTTTTCTTTTCTTACAATAGTCATCTGGGGAGTGGAGATGAGGGCCTGTGCTAGACTTTGCACAGAAAACCAGTGTTGTGTGGCCAGGGTTAGGACACTGTGTTTGCCTTACAATCAGGCAACTGCCGAATCACCCAAAGCAGGATCCTTATCATAGCCTCAACCCTGCTGTATCAACTCTCTGCCATCAACATCAGGACTCAGGGTTCCACTGCCCCCTTCCTCTGCAGCTGACCTCACTCCTGTGGTTTTATCACTAAAGGGCCTTCTGTCTCTCCCCTCTCTACTTTAATACTTCTGTATTACTTTACAGACCTTCTTCTCTTCTTTCCAGAGAGAGACCCCTCCTCTCTTCAAGACAACACCTTTGGGGGCGAGGGGGAGAGGAGAAGGAGGGAGAGGGTGGGGGAGGGGGCAGGGTGGAGAAATGACCCAAATAATGTATGCACATGTGAATATATGAATAAAAAAATAAAATAAAATAAAGACAACACCTCCACTCATGTCCTAATTCCAATAATGCCTCTACCATCACACCCCCTGCTCCCCACCCCACTGTATCAGTTATTGATTTTGGCTTGTGTTTTTGAAATTTTGTTTTGTCCCTTGTGACCTGGCTAGATCTAAAAACATCCTTGTACCTCCTCAACTAAAAGTCATCCCTAAACCCTGCATGAGAGCTACCATCTATAATCCCAAAAGATGGGAGGCTGCGGTAGGAGGATTGTGCGTTTGAGGCCAGCCTGGGAGCCTGTGCTCCATAGTGCTTTACAAATTACAAAAATTTGTAAAGGCTGCCATTCTCAAGGTCTCATCTCTTTCATTCTCCAAATTCTTTTAATGTTATGTTTTATTTCATGAGTAATTATATGAATATAGTTTTCTGTAATAAATTAGATTACCACAGATACACACCTAGGCTTCTTTGAGCTCCATCCCCAATGCCCATACTGGTTGCACAGCTATGCTTTTGTATAGCTTGTTGTGGTTTCCCAGCCCATTTCCAAAGCGTCTACATACCTGTGTACTCATAGGAAAAATACTGTTTCATGTGAATTTTCTGTTAATTTTAACATAAGTTATATACTTAAATACCAATCTGAGCTTATTTTGGCACCAAACTCTATCTATGACTCTAATTTTTTCCATGCCCATATCTCAGCATCTTTTAGAGTTGCACAATAGTCTAAAATATGGAGATAGCGCAGAGTGGTTAGCCATTCCTCTCCTGAGGACTTAAGCCTGTGAAATGTGCTTTCTGCTCCCTTAGAGGTCACTGGTCACCTCCCAGTATCAAATCCTGCGACCTTCCTTCTTTTCAGCTTGCTGATCTCTTTAGAGCCCCTAATCGAATGGCCTCTCCTTCCTTACATTTCTCTTCAGCCTTGGATTCTGCAAAGCCAGGGTGTCCTGCAGTTTCTGCTTTCTTTCTGACTCTTCCTGTCTTTCTGACTCTTCCTGTCTTTGTCCTGCACTAGCCCTCCTCTTTCTTCCCCTAAAGGTAACCAACCGTCCCCTAGACCTAGTTTTGCTTTGCTTCTCTTATTCCTCAGCGTCCTCATGTTTTCAACTACTGTCTTCTCAGATGACTCCCAGCTGGCTTCTTGGGCAAAGGCTGTCTTCTCAGCTCCACTCCTAAAGTGCCAGCATCTCCACCTGGATGTTTTCTTAAGGAGGTTTTCAAACCTTTTTGGCAGGGAACCCGCATCAGAAAGAAATACCTTATTTGGAAGCACTGTGTGTAAAGTGGAGATGTTCCAGGCAGTCTCCTCTGCCCTCGAGTCTATCCTCCCTCCTCCAGTGCATGGTCTGACTCTGACCCTCTGATTGTGGTGCCCCGTGGCCAGGCCTCTGCTGAAGCACTGTCTGTAGAGAACTTAAAAAAAATAATAAAACCAACCCATTTGCTTTTAATCATCACCATATGCCAGAAATTCTGAACAAAGTCAACAATGAACTATTCTTCCCGGAAGAAAGTCTTTGCTTGGTATAAATTCTACACAATTGCTGAGGTTACTGTTAAGAGTCAAAATAACTGTCAGGAAAGCTTCAAGTTAGCACACGTTTATTCCTTGTCCTTCTGTTGTGCATGTAATGTAAGCTAAATCCAAGAGTGCCCAGTAATACAGTGGCACCTGTGACACAGGTGATTCAGCTACATACTTCGCAGAGTGCATTCCCCTTTGGAACCTTTTGAACTCACTCCAGATATAGTTCACGCCTCCAATCTTGCAGAGCTTATGCTTTTACATGACATATGCAGAATAAACAATGATAGCACCATGATGGGAAAGAAGAAGAAACATAACTTGAGTTTCTTCTAGTCTTTCATTTTATGTGACCACTTGTGGTTTTTATTTGTGTTTAAAATTTTAAATGGTGAAATGGAATGCAAACTGCAAGGTGCAATATATTTTTGTTTGGTAAGTGCAGACTTCAGCTCATATATGACATTTTTTACTGAATTTGAGTATATCTTTTAAAGTACATTAAATGCCTTTTAAGTTGATGATTGTTTTAAACTACACAACCACTGAAGAAAATAACAATTACCCCAAGATCACTATTGGAATAGTTTTGTCATATAAATGACAGGTATATTAAAAATGATCTTCTGAGAGTATCAGATATGCTAACTACACAACTATTCTTTTCCCACTCCACATAGGACAGAAATCATTGTGCCCACCTTCTTCCAGGCCATTCATTCGATTGTACCGAACTGATTGACCCAAATTAACAGTAAATTGGACTAGACTTAAACAATTGGTACAAACTCCCTCCCTGCCCATTTACTTTAGTAATGAACTTTCACTTTTTGCAGAAGCTTGATCTAAAAATTAAGATACAACTGTGCATTCATCTCCTCCAGTTCTTCCTTCATAACCTGGCATTTCTGCTCCTGCCCTTCCTGTTTTAGGCTCCCATCAATTTATGCTTCCAGCTGCTCTCCTTCACTCTCTCTCTTTACTCAAATGATCTTAAGTTTTCTCCCTAAAGTTCTAATCAGGTTCCTCCTGAGTCCTCAACCTTAAATGACTTCCCAGTACCAACTGAATAAAGGTTTCGGCCACTCCATCCTTCCTACCTCCCAGCCTCTTCCGTCCTCTCTATATGGACTTTCTGACCGCCCCCCCTCCCCACAGAGTATTTATTGGAATAAAGGTTCTTCTGTCAGACTCTGTGAAGACAGAGTCTTCACATGTCCTAGCTGTTATAACTTTGGTCAAGTTTCCTAACCTTCTGAGCTGTAATTTTTTACATGTAAAATGGAGATAATAATAGTATCCTTAACTAATGAAGAAACTATGTCAGTCACCCTGAAGTGGCTGCTTAGTAAATGCTAGCTATTAGAATTATTGTCACCTGAGCACATCGCAGATACACAAGAAACTTGTTAATCAACTGATTAAGGTGATATGAATCTAAGAAGTTATAAATGAACAATTGAATAGAACTAAGTAATTATCCAAATTGTGATCCAAGTAAGCAACATTTAGGGGATTGTTTCCCGTTGAGGAGACCCTACAGAGTCCTATGTGTCACCCACAGTCTTGGTTCCTTAGGTACCTTAAAGAACCTAAAATGAGAAGCATTCTAGTGTAGTGAGATGGAGTCTGATAACTTTGTAATAAGCACAGAATGGTGAATCCTTTACTCACCTGGAGAAAGTTACTTAATCTCTCCATGCTTTTGCTTACTTACTTGTAAATAACAATGATAACTCCTGCCTTTGAGGATGGGGATGAGGATTTGCTTAGCTAGTAGTTAGTCTGAGTTAAGGAAGCACTTAGTACAGAGGTAGGTGCATGGTGAGCACTGTACAAGTGCTTGTTACAGAAGATCAAAAATGAAGACTAGACTGATTTGTCTCTCTTCACATAATGCTTAACACACCGATGTTGGGAGTTAGCTCCTTCTTAAATGCTTCTCCTATCAGAGAGGGCTGCTGATGCTGGTGTTGCCTGTTCTGCCTTGAATGACCTGTTGTTATCTGCCCTCCTGCTTGCTCCCTGTAGGGTTTCCTGGGGAAGTTATACAAACCTGCACTACAGTGGAGCCTGCTCTGCCATGTGGGCTGCAGACATGTTTTTAAGGCATTGGGATCTGCTGGGTAGAAAACATTAACATCTGACAGCACGACAGCTCTCTGCCCATTAACAACAAATCCTTTCTTCCAAAAGCAGTCAGGCAAGATGTGCTCTCTCAGCTCAAATCGTGTATTGCTTTGCATCGCAGACTGCTGGTTTTAGCGCAAAAAAAGCAAATTCTTGACAAAGAGTGTGCCTTGTTTTTCCCTCTCCCACCACAGCAAATTATAATGCGTACAACTTGAATTAGTCCCGTTTTTCCTTGGTTCAGTGAGAATCCTAGTTAAGCCTGTCCCTCAAAAATCTGACTCAAATCATTTCTGTGTTTTCTTACGTGCTCACATGAGTGAAAGCAGTAGCTGAGTATAAAACATGGTGGGAGTCAGGTAGTAAACTAGAGCGACACTGTATGGCTCTCACCCATAAATCTTAGCTCCATGGAACCCATGGAAATGAAAGCGCTCCTTCCATGGCATGTGCCTCACCTCTGATGTGGGTTTTCTTCCCTTCCCATCAATCAATGATAAGATGGTAAATAGATTCACTGGCCATTTATATAGTGTTATAGACTGATTCCCTTGCTTATAGTTTAAAAAACATTGTCCATTATACATTATTTTACACCAGGCTCAGGTGTAGAGAAAAGTGTTTTGCTTTCCTTGATTTGCTGCAGACAAAACAAAAGGGAAGATGTGTGAGTGCTTTGTCTTCTAAGCAGGGTGGCCACACGATGGAGATTCGGAACACAAGGACTATAAACAGTGCTGCCCCTTGTTGAGAGAAAGAAGATGTGAGCTGGCCTCACTTTCATTTTACTTATTTATGTATCTAGGACAGGTTTGTTTAGGAATGCAACAAAGGATTATTCAGGCTGTTTTGTTTGGTTCTGTTTTTCAGATCAATGTTAATGACAGCCTGTGACCTTGGAGCCGTGACCAAACCGTGGGAGATCTCCAGACAGGCAAGTGGTGATTAATGGCAGGGCTCAGCAGAGAAGGGAATGGGGGGCAGGGGGAGGGGGAGACATGACAATATTCCCAGAGCCCTGACTACCAGGCACTGAAACCCTAGTCGATTTGCATCAGTATTAACACAGCAGCAGGCTTAGTCGCAACACAGTTCATTGTGCTTCCACTGAGCAAAAATATTTCTGCCTGTAAGATTTTTGCAATGTGTTAAATCTGAATAACACTTTGACCATTTCTTAAGGCAAGCATTTAAAAAATGGTGTTTTTGAGTCATGCCTTCGCACAAGGTCCTACTTTTCACATTTTAAAAAAAGGTGGTTAAAAATGAAATTCTATACTTCCTTTTCAATACTACTTAGATAGCAGAGATATCTATGACCAAATTGTACATTATCCAATTTAATTTGTTCTACAAAAATCATACCTTGACACCTATCTATTTTCACTGCCCCAAAACATTAGCTTTATGGCAACAATAGTTTTCAGTCAAGTAACTACCCAACTCAAGATTCTTGGTTATTAATAGTATTTATGAGTTAATAGCTCTTTAACTTTTCTCTCTCTTTTTTTATTTAATTTTTAATTTTTTGAGATGGGATCGTGCTATGTTGCTCAGGCTCAAGTGATCTTCCCACCTCAGCCTCCCAAGTGCTGGGACTACCAACTGGCTATTAAACTTTATGAAGCACCTAGTATGTGAACCATGGGGCCCAAACAGTAACTTGGTATATTAAGGCTGACATTAAAGTGACAGAGGCCAATAGGAGAAGGGGACCAGGAACTAGAGAAAAGGTTAGTTCGAGAAGAATTAATTTAGAAGGTAACACACATGTACAGGAAGGCAATGCAAGTCAACTCCCTGTATAGCTATCCTTATCTCAACTAGCAAAATCCCTTGGTCCTTCCTATTATTGCTTATACTCTCTCTTCAACAAAATTAGAGATAAGATAGTTTCTGCCTGGTAGCGAGGGGGTAGTGGGGGAGAGGGAGGGAGTGGGGGGTGGGTAAGGGAGGGAGTGGGGAGAAGGGGGGAGAAATGACCCAAACATTGTATGCACGTATGAATAAAAGAAAAAATAAAAAAATTTTAAAAAACACTATGGCAAAAAAAAGGCTGACATTATAGGAAAAATAAGATACATTTCATACATCAATAAATAACTGCTTTGTGCATATTATCTCATTTAATCCTTAAAAACACCTTTAACATAGGTATAGTTAATATAGTAGGCTGAATAATGGCCATGGAAGGTACCAGATGCTAATCCTAAAACCTATAATCATTACCTGAGGATAGCATCTCTATCTCTACAGATGTGATTAAAGAATCTGACTGGGGAGATGAACCTAGATTAGCCAGGAGAGCCCTGAATTCAATCACAAGTGTTCTTGTAAGAAAGAACAGAGGGAGATCTCACATTTAAAAGAAGGCAATGAGAAGCCAAGGCAGAAACTGAAAGCCAGAGTGCCGACAGTAACCAGAAACTGTAAGAGACAAGGAACAGATTCTCTCCTGGAACCCCCAGAGGGAGCATAGCCCATCAATCCCTAGAACTCTGCACAGTGAACTAATTCCTATTGTCTTAGCCACCAAGTTTGGGGTAACTTTTGCCATCTTTAGGAAATATAGTTATCATCCTCATTTCACAAATGGGAATAATGAGGCTTAAGAAGGATTAGTAGCCTGGAATCCTACAACTTTTAGGTGGTGGAGGTAAAAATGAGACTGTAGCAGATTAGGCTTCAAGACTTCATTTTTCATAATGTTTTAGACCTTGCTACACAGGATGCATCAATTGCAGTTTCAGTGATTCAGTGTGTCCACAAACTAAACTAAACCCAAAACCTTCTGCCTTAAAACAAATTGCTCGTGAATATGTGCATCCAAGGTTGGCTGTCACTCTGTCTTCATTCTGGTCTGGGCTGATGAAGGCACCACTATCTGGATCATTCTGTCAGAGGCACTGGTAATTAAATGCCCCCCTTCAACAATTCATTTGCCCAAACTTGTCACATGACCCCACTCTACCAAGAAGAACAATCCTTCCATGTGCTCAGCAAGTAGAAAGCTAGAAATTGGTGAAAGCATGTCTACCACAGTTTACCCTTCTAATCACCAAAAATATGACTTGCTCTCCTTCTTACCAACAAAATATACTCTTCCTCTCCTCAGGGAAGACAACCCAAATGGCCTATCAGCCAGGGCATCGAACTCAAAGTCCAGAATCTCTAGAGTATGTGTACTTGCCTCTATAACAGGTCTGAGTACAAATTAGAGACCCAAAGTACAGAGTCTAACATCCACCTCAAACATAAAATATCATCATAGCACTCCCATTCAGCAAGGGAGGAGATGAGGAACATTTTTAGTTAGTGGTCCAAAGTAATCCTAAATTTCCCCTCGGCATATACTATGAGGGCTCGCCATAGTGTATGGAGATTCCAGTGGAATGATTCCAGTGTGTGGGCCTGATTCCAGTGGAGGTGTTTCCCAGTTCATTATTTTCCATAGCCTTTCTATCCTTCCCAGAGAATTATTCCTTTTCCATTGTCCTTCTCATTACCTGAAGGTCAAGCAGCTTTCTCAACCTGCTTCTACAAAAGGTTGAGGGCCCAAGGCTTATTTTATATTGTCACAGTCTTGTGGTTTCTTTAGTGTTAAAAGTCCCTTAAACATTTAATCAGCTTCCTATGTCTCTGATTCTAGTCATTTCCATTTACCAATAATCATATCCACAGTTCTCTTCTATACAAGCATCTTAGATTCTTTGCATTTTTTTGCTTCCTTACACTCAAGAATAAAGAAATATAAAAGTAATATATTCTTTCTTTCTCTCTCATGACTTAATTTGTAGTATCTTGGGCCTCACAGGCTTTAGTGAGAGAACCATGTAGTTAAGTCATTTCTATGAGCCATTTTTTATCCAGTTAAAAAAATTGCTGCACATCACCTAATTGAATCAGCTTAAATTATTGGGGTGCTAGCCATACCTTTATTGGATTCTCACTTTAAGACTTAATTGATGCTTCTCATTTAAAACATCTTAATTTTAACTTTTAGTGTTTGAAATCGAGAAGCAGCAGCATCTTCCATCTTTGCAAGATCCAAATTTCTTTAAATTCCCTTTCTTTTCTAGTTATAAACTTGTGGATCCTTTTCTGAGCTTGCTTTGTGCAACACCTAGGGGAGATAGTCAATACCAACTACTGCCTGCTACTAACATTTTGTTTTCCAAGCTCTTCTCCTAAGAGTACAAGTTCAGGAAGAATGTTATTAGCTTTATTTCAGTGACAATTGTACAAAATTGTGTGACATTTGTGTCATCCTGATAGCCTCACCTGACCACCAAGCTAATGCTATATATCTTAGGGTACATTATTACTTTCTTTTCTTTTTTAACATGAGCTTCTTGTTTCCTTGCTAATTTTTGTACTAATTGATTTTAGCCTAGGTTTTGCTGCAATAACAAATACATCCTGAAATTTCAGTTGCTTCATGATAAACAGAGCTTTTTTTCTTGCTCAGTGTTATGCAAACCAGGCAGTTTTTTTTTTAGTGCTCTTCTCTGTTTGAGCTCTGACTTCAATTTCAGTGTGACATGTTTAAAGTCACAGAAAGTCACATAAAACTAGGTAGCTGAAGAATTTGCGTGGTTGAGTAGCAACTTTTAACATCTCTGCCCTCCATGTGGGAAAGTAAAGTTTGAAAATAGACTGAAGAGAAGAGGTAGGTGACTCTTCCAGGAATTGAGAAAGTGTAGTATTGGGGTGGATGCTATGATAGGGATGGAAGTGTGTGTGTGTGTGTGTGTGTGTGTGTGTGTGTGTGTGTGTGTGTACGTGTGTAAAGTGGGAGGAAGTTAGGTGAATTGGGGGTGAGTATAGGAGACTGGAAAGGGAGTGGGGCTAGGCATGAAGTGCCAGGGTCTTCAGAAACCCCAGTGACTAAGAGGAGCAGTAGCCCATCTGGGACATGAAAGTGACAAGCAAGGTACTTGGAAGAAAAGCAATTCCTGCCCTGACATTTTAGATCAACTTGGGAGGTCCAATAGATGCTTGTAGGTGGTCTTCTTAGTTACTGAAATAAACATTTTTTTAGATGTTTTGCTGATAGTGCAGAACACTAATAAGTGTTCAAGGAAATAAAACACAAGACCATGTTTTTGCAAATGCTTCCATGAGGAAGCTTGTCACACAGCTTCTAAGCTGAAAAACTCATTCGTGTTTGTCTCCAAATTGAATAGATTAAGATATTTTAAAAACTATACTCATTTCTTGACTTTAGGAAGCATTTGGACAAAAATTAGGACCTTTTAAAAAATATTTTTAAAAATTTATATATAAAATATATTTATATATTTTAAAATGTAAATATATTTCAACTTCCTGGATGTCATTTTTCTGAATTCCTTTCCAAAATGCCTGCTTTTTTATTTTTTGGTATTAACTGAGGTCTATTCTTTTCCTTCCTCAGACACAGGACTGTAAGCACGTGGAGTTCCCCAGGGATCCCCCAAGGCCTGAGTAGCTGCTCAATCTCCTTTAATAAAATTCAATCAGGAACTACTTAATGTTCCTGTGTGGATTTTAAGTACAAACAAAACAGTAGTACAAGTTAAGCTATAAAATAAGCATAGGGGAGATACACAGAACCTCTTTAGAAAGAGTCAGGACAGGATTTTGTCTTAATTTCTTTGCTTTCCAGGGACTACAGACCTATGCAGCACTCCCACCTTGGGGTGCCTGATGTGCATATTTACAGTCTTTAATGCAAAAGAGCAGCTTCAGAGCCAGCTGAGGGAGAGTTCTGAGTACTGAATTAATGAGGAAATCCCTAAGGGGACCATTTCTTCTTTCAAGGAAGACCAGAGAAAGGAGAGAGGCCTGGAGTGATAAAAGCAAAGGTAGTAGAGGAGAGAAGTGAATCAAGTCCTAGAGAACACAGCACACAAGCAAAGGGACTGTGGTCAGAGGTTGGAGGGAGAGTGGTCTTTTGAGTTGTAGTTCCAACTACTTTTAAAAATTAGCATATGTTAATTGAACAGATGATTTCATCGTGATATTCCTCTATATACATATGATGTACTTTGATCATATGATCTTATTTATCCCCTCAGTTACTCTCTTACCCTGCACTCCTACCTGCCCCTCTTTTTATCTCACAGTTTTAATGGATTTCATTTTGCTATTTTCATAATACATATAATGCACTTTGATCATACTCACCCCCCACTGCCCTCTTCTTTCTCCCTCCCTCCTTCCCTTCCTTCCTCTTGGTTCAGATTTTGCTTATAAATGAACATGTGACATTTATCTTTCTGAGTCTGTCTTATCTTGCTTAACATGATATTCTTCAGCTCCATCCATGTTCCTGCAAAAGACATAATTTCATTCTTTTTTATGGTTGAATAATGCTCCATTATGCATACATATCACATTTTCTTTATCCATTCATCAGTAATTCTCACTGCTTTCATGGAGTTGAATTCTTGAAAGGGACCTTTATTTCTTATTTAAAATGTTAGAAATCTGACCTTACTGGATATTCATTTTCTTTATAAATAACTCCATACTTGCTTCTCTCAGATTTGTGCATGTGTGTGTGTGTCTGAGTTTGATTTTGTATTTAAGTTTTATCTGTGATCCATCTCTTGAGATACATGTAAATAAGTTATCTTGATTTTGTGTAGTTGACCAAAATTAAACCCATTTCACCTTTGACAGACTGAGAACCTTATCTTTATGAGAGCCTGGAATGAAGAAAAACTAGTTTGAGGAGCCAGGATTTCTGGCCATCAATTGTCTAAGTTCTTTTTCTACACTTCCAGTATTTTGTAAATCCAGTTAGTTCATTCAGCTATTTCCTAGGTGCCCAACATAGTGTTGTTGGAAATACCTGTTCAACCTTATCTGTTATGTCAATTTGCTTTCAAAAAATTTATGAATGATCCTGAGAAGTGCAGGCTTGGAGAAAAGAAAATAATCCCTTTAGCTGGGGTGCTGATCATCCATACTAATGGATGAAAGGTAGGAAAATACAGGTCTCTGTGGTTTGGGACACAATAACCATTCTGTTGTGCTTATATCAACTAGGTCCTGATGCATATTAATACTTTCAGTACATAGATTCTGGTCTATGTTTTTTGAACTGTATCATTACACACTTTACAAGTCTGATGTGAACTGGGAAGCTAGCATTAGTCCTGCCCCTTGAAGGGAGCAGAAGACATCCTATAGTTATCCCTTCCAGAGTGTACACAAATATTAGTAAGAAGGGAGTTACAGAAGACTTGTGATGGTAAGATGAAGACAGACTAAATAAAAGTATATAACAGCATAAAGAATCTACATAGAAACAACTAAAAATTGGTTATCATTATGTAATATAATAATAATATAAATTATTATTAGATTATTATTAGTTCCACTTTTCTGTAAAGGAACTTTTCCTGAATTATCTATTGGCACACATCTAAAAATACATTACACAAGTTCTCATTAAAAGGAAATCAGTTTCATTGATTAAATTCTGCAACACCTTCAAATACAAAAGGTTAATATACTTCCTCATAAGCATTTTAAATGATGGTCTGTGTTGAAGATGATCCCTCTGTACATAAGCCAGAAATAATGTCTGAGTCTCGTGGCAAACTACAAATAAGTTAAAGTATTTCTGTTTCAGGTGGCTGAACTTGTAACCAGTGAGTTCTTTGAACAAGGAGATCGGGAGAGATCAGAACTTAAACTCACTCCTTCAGTAAGTCCATTCTTTCATTATCATGTATTTTTTACCCTTCTTAATGACATTTTCACAAATCACAATTTGAAAATGAAAAAGACTAAGAAGGGATTTAAGGAAAGACTCTTGAAAGTTTCAAGCTTTAATTAAGCTTAAATGCTAAACACTCTTAATTCCCAGGTTTCTGATTAAGAGTGCTGAGCTACTTAACAAGCATTTCCTGAGCACTCACAATGGGGCACACAGTAGGCACAAGAGAGGAAGTGCAAGGTGTAGTTGAGTCATTCAAGCCCAGTGCTGGCATTTCATACGTGTCTACTTTGGAACAGAAATAAATACATCAAAAAATTAAAGGCAAACTGTCCACCCTTCAGGAGCAGAGTTTTATATCCCAGTTTTGAACTTACAAAATCTCACAAGCAAATCATTTCAGGTCTACTTCTTTTCTTCGTTTACAAAATGAAGAGTTTCACCTGGGAAACAGGTGCTGGTGCTTGGAATGCTCTTTGTGCTGGACTTAACCATTCAGTTTTCATTTGAGAATCTTGAGGCTCAAGATAGACGAAAGGCACAAATGCCTCGGTCACCCGCCTCAGGAAGGGGCAGCCTCTTTATTCCTAATAAATTATTTGCCAAAAACCAGAGAGCCCTGCCACTTTGAGAGTGGTGCAAAGCATTTTCAAGCCAGGCAGCACAGCACCGTAGGTTCAGTGAAGCCCAGGTAATGTGCTATGGTCAAGAATGTCTGTTTTTGAGGATTCAAATCAACTGAGTCTTGGACATTTGGAGGTACTTGTAAGATCTCTGAGTTTTCAGCACCTTACTTTTCTGACATTTAAAAGCAAGAAAAAGCAGAACCATCTTGAATAGTTGCACCCATTTGAAGTCAGAACTACCAGTCTTATTCAAGTTGACTATCCTTAACCAGTTGCTTACTTACAAAAGGTCACATGACTATCTAGTCTGTACCAATTATTTTCATTTTCAAAGCAGCATCAATTTATACAGTGTTCAAAATATCCTTTCTTTTTTGGTGGCATCACCAAATTGGGTTATAAAAATAAAGAGATTAGAAAAATAAAAAAATAAAGAGATTAGGATGCATACAGTTCACATGTAAAAACCTAATATAACCTAAATTTCTCTCTTACATACCTAATTTAAAATAAAACCTTTTCCCTCCTTTTAAAAACTGTTTCAGAGACATCTCTGAAGGATTTACAATGCAGAATTACCACAGATCATTTAGTCAAATGAAAAAAATATATGAGTAAACTGCCAGTATTGGTGAGCAGGCAGGTGCAGTAGGGCAGCACTTTATCTGTAGGCTCAGGTAAGACCTTTTCTGAAGAGAGAAATAAAATTAATTTTGTGGTAGAAACAGCTCTAAATGCCCCTCTCTCCTCACAAAAGGCTGCTTACCACAGCTAATGATCGTGTCTTCAGGAGGGGCCTGGCTGTTAGGGCAGGGTTGTCCGTCTTTAGTTGTTTTCCAGAAACTTCTAGAAGTGCATGCACCTGGAGTGGACACCACTATATCCAGTATCCCTGGACTTTTAAGAGGACAGTTGTCCTGGTGCTCTCCTCCTCCCCAGGTGTCATGGTCCAGTAACTGAGACAAAGGCTCATCTAGACCATACCACAGGGCTAATACCAGAAGCAGCAAGTCAGTTGATAAAATCTGCTTCAGTACTTCCAGGAACCAAGCATGAAGTTGAGCGCTGTGTATCTAGAAGTGAGCAAGACACCATCTTCCTTGCCTCCGTGGACCTTGTGGGAAATGCAGATATTAAGTAAATAATCACTAATACTCAATTACAGGATGCAAAATGCTGTAAAGGGAGAGCACAGGACAATGTGGTACCTCGTGCTCATTTTTCTTGCATGAACACTGAATAAACAGTGACTAGTCCAGGAATAAACCTGTACAATTACAGTCAACTGATTTCAGCATGAATGTCAAGACAATTCAGTGGGAGAAAATAATCTTTTCAAAAAATGGTTCAGGGACCGCTAGCTATTCACAGGCAAAAAGAAGGAAGTTGGTGCCCTGCCTCTCACATACCCCAAAACAAACTCAAATTGGATCATAGACCTAAATATAAATACTAAAACAGTAAAACTCTGAAGAAAATATAAATATAAATCTTATGGATTTGATTCAGCCATGTTGTCTTAGATATATATGACACCGAAAGCACAAGAGACAAAAGCTAAAATGGCCCAGAGATGTTGAATTGGGCTTCATCAAAATTAAATTGAACTTTATCAATATTAGAAACTTTTGTGTCTCAAAGGACACTATAAAGAAAGTGAAAAGACAATCTAGCAAATGTGAGAAATTATTTACAATTGAATAGCTGATATGTGTCTAGTATTTAGAATATGGAAAGAACTATTATAACACAACAGAAAGACAAATAATTCAGTTTTTTAAATTGGCAAAGAAAATATGTAAATGGCCAATAAGCACCTGAAAAGAGTCTCAAAATCATTAGCTAACAGGAAAATGTATGTTGAAATCACAATGAGATACCACTTCACACCCACTGAGGGGGCTATAACTAAAAAGACTGACAATAACAAGTGTTGGTGAGGTGCTAGAGAACTAGGAACTTCATGTATTGCTGGCAGGGATGTAAGATAGTGAAGCTGCTTTGAAAAACAATTTGCAATTCTTCAGAAAATTAAACATGAAGTTACTGTATGATCCAGGAATTAAACTTCTAGGTATCTCTCCAAAGGAAATGAAAGCATGCATCCACACAAAAACCTGCACATGAATGTTTATAGCAGCATTATTTATGATAGTCAAAAAGTGGAAACAACACAAGTGTACATCAACTGATAAATAAAATATGGTATGTCTATACAATGAAATACCATTAAAAAAAAAGAATCAAATATAATGCATGCTACATGGGTGAACCTTGAACCTTATGCTAAATAAAAGAAGTCAGTCACAAAAGATTACGTATCATATGATTCCATTTATATGAGATGTGTATTTGGGAGAAAATGAAGTTTCTGCTATTGATATGGTGGTTTTATTTGGAGACGATTAACATGTTCTAAAAGTGATGGTGGTAACAGCTGTACAACTGTGAAAATACTACAAAACTATTTGTATATAATACCCACCAGAAACAGCATAACTAAATAAGCAAATAGTTCAGATAGCAAGGAGAGCTATGGCTTGGATATGG
Source organism: Castor canadensis (assembly GCF_047511655.1). Lineage (NCBI taxonomy): Eukaryota > Metazoa > Chordata > Mammalia > Rodentia > Castoridae > Castor > Castor canadensis. The sequence goes on along the minus strand of NC_133389.1, from coordinate 130,195,301 downwards.
TGTGTCTGTGTCTCCCAGGGTTTCATGTATTGAAATTTCATCCCCTTTATGAGGTATTAGGAAGGTGGAAACTTAATCTGCACTATTCAGAGTGTGGGACCTTAGGGAGGTGATTAGGATTGGTTAAGGTCATCAGGGTGGCTTTACAAGAAGGGGGAGAAATGCCAGAAGACACCCATGTGTACTACCTGCCTCTTACCATGTGGTGCTCTATGCTGCTCAGGACTGCCAGGAAGAAGTGCCCTCAAATTGTGTCCTCAAACCTCCAGAACTATGAGTTAAATAAACCTATTTTCTTTACAAAGTTTTTCAGCCTTCGGTATTTTGTTATAGTAACACAAAACTGACTAGTAACAGGATATTTTTAAAGAACATTTTAAACTAAGACTCGTGTAATTCACAAGAACTGTCACTTTCTCCAGCATATTTCATACTCTTCCCTGAATTTTTCATATTATAAGGGTGTACAGAGGCTATGGGTATTGGTGACCTACTCCCTAGTTTAGAGATATTTTCCTCAGATTTGGTAGCTTTGGGGCAGTGTGATTTCTGCCCCACACACTACCACCATGGTTCATAAATCTTAAGAATATGGGCTTTTCCAATATCTCTAGGCCAGGGGGACCTGCTCTGATAACATATAAGGACACCAAAATGATGTGGATGTCACATTCTATCTACCTGAAAAGATACAACCTCCTCTAAGACAGGAAGGTGAGATGAGTTCTAACTAGGTAGTGCCCCTCTTCCAGATCAATAAGGGCACAAGTAGCTTCTTATTCTTTAAGAACAAGGGGAGAAACATTCTCACTGGAGTAGAATTGGCTGTGTTTATTGAAGGAATCCATTTTAACTCTCCAATTCCAATTAAGTGTTTCTCTTGGCAAGTCTTCCAACAGAAGTAAGTCACTTCTTTTTTTCCAAAAATATGCCTAAATTATATCAAACACTAAATTATATTAAACACAAATCACATTATAAAGTTTAAAGACTGGGAATGAAGAAAGAATGAATGTTTCCCACCATCGTCCATCCAATGATCAGTAAATACTTAGAAACTTCTCAGCGAAAGAACCTTATTAAAAATACACATGATTGTCAAACTAACATCTCACCCTTAAAAACTAATATAGCTCTACTTAAAATAAAATTGTTTTTAAAGATATTTTTCAATCGACCCTCCCTTTCACTATAGAAACAAAGGCCTGCATTATTTTTGTGACAAAAATATATATATCTCCTTTCTCCCTTGACTTGTACCCAATTCCCAGTGACCTGATGACTTGATTTAGTAGTCGTTACCTGTATCTGACAACAGATTTTGGCCCTAAAGAGTTGTATGCTATAAAGTTCAAATAAATTCACTTATAAACCTCATTTTAAAAAGATGAAAATACTTTATTTTTCATCATAGATAAAAGAAAAGAAAGTATGTGCAAAGATTGATTATGATTTATGAAGTGTTCAGTTGGTAAAAATTGGACCATTGTGGCAATGTTTGACAAAGCACCTATAAGATATTCTGGTGTAATAAAGCAAGGATCTCTTTTCCCATTCTAGGCTATTTTTGACCGGAACCGGAAAGATGAACTGCCTCGGTTGCAATTGGAATGGATTGATAGCATCTGCATGCCCTTGTATCAGGTAATCTTGATTTGGGAGGGTCTGTATGTCCTAACTGAGCTAGAAAAGGAAGCGTGTGAGGCAGGCGCTTTTGGAAGCATTAGTTTTAGGAGGTCCTTTTAGGGTATGTACTTTGCTGCAAACTCAAATGCAGTTTGTCTTTTCTCAGATTTCTGACCCAAGAGCTGGTAGTAGGAAGCTGGAGACCTGAGTTCTCCACCACTTCTACCAGGAAATCTCCATGGGCCTCGTTTCCTTCATCTATAAACCAGGAATAATATTTTATCTCTGTATTTCCCAAATCGTCTCCTATGGAATACAAATATGCAGCCATTGTCTAACACCCATTGCTTCAAACACAGCTCACAGGCCTAATTACTAAGGAAACTCCATATAGCATGTTAAAATACTGAAGACTTGGTGAAGTATTGCACAAAATAAACACACTTCACCTTGATTAACTCTGAGTTTCTCAAATATATTTGACCATGGAAATTTTTATTCTACTTTTTCTTTTACTAATGTTGTTTGAGACACGAGGGTTTCATTAAACTTGGTTTTCTGCTCTGACATATAGTCTGGACCACCAGGCTTTGTAAGGCACTCTCCATCCTCAAAATCTGCCTCTCTCTGAGATGCATGTGACATATGCCCACCAGTGAATTCTGAGTGAGCTACACTAATGACTTCTAGCTCTGCTATCTGGTGTGCAAAGCCTGCTCCTGGCAAGGAGACCAGTGTCAGCTTTGAATGGTTCACACTCCGCTATTTGAGTACGTATCAGTGCTGGCATCCGTTAACACTAACAGTTTAGTGTATACTGGCTTTTAATTCCACTGCTAAGCATTTGCTTTTATCGGTAAAAACCTGGCGAGTGTTTTACCCCTGATCTAGCTCAATCAGGCTGAGCTGTGTTCCTAACTTCAAAGTGGGAAACATGCAGGGAAAGCAAAACCTCTTTAGTTTCTCACTCTATGTATCTTCATTAGGAACACAGTATTGTTTTTTAAGGACTTCACAACCATTAAGTCTCAAACTTATCTACCACTTTATTTTCAGTACTTTTAGGAACTGCTGAGGCTTGTCTCAGTACCCTGAAAAAAAAACAAAAACAAAAACAAATTAGAACATTGTCTTGATGATGGAAATGTAATTTTTAATAACAATAAATAGCAAAAGTAAATTATTTTTGTTTTATATGATCCATTTAATGCTTGGTAGCATAAAATTAGCCAGATATGGCTTTAAAATAATCGAAAATAAATTATTTTAGTTACAAATGATCATAATGTTCTCTCATTTAAAAATGAAAGACTGGGGAAAATTTAGAATGATTTATACTTCACTGTTAAGGGAATCCTCAACTTTCTTTTCATCCTGTCTGCTCCTCCCATCCTGATGTCTCTATTGGGAAGTCCACAGCTACTGGGTCAGGTATCTCTTATTTTGCTAAATTGACCTTGACTGAGTTATGTTTTAACATAAGGTAACATTGAATTAAATTTGATGTTACTTGTTTCTCTTTGTACACTTAGACTACAAATGGGATGAATAAATTATTCTTTCAATTGACAATTTTCTTTTACTGGGGCTGTTTATTTTGGGGTACTAGTTTGCAAAGCTACTTTGGAGTGAACCAAAAGTATACATACTCTTCCCATATGATTAGTTATAGTAAATGGTGGAAAGAACATTCGTGTGCTTAATTTAATTGTTTCACAGATGATTCACAATTATTTGGGCTCATCACACACTTCCTATTAAACGCTTTGAAATCTTCAGGTTAAAAAGGAAGCAGTTGAATTTAAACTGAAAATAGTAGTGTTGAGGATTTAGGGAGTAATATTTCCACATCACATGAGCTATCATCCTGATTTTTCACATCTGTTTTACTTTACTACTCATCTATGACGTTAGATACATCTGCTATTTTTATCTGCAGGGAATTAACACATAGAAAGGTTAAGTAAGGCACCTACCATGTTAGAGTTTTATCCTGTTCACCTTGACCTTTGCTTCGGTGTAATGGCTTTCAACTTTCCCACTCCTAATTTCTCCTGGGGGAAACATGGGGAAAAAAGGTCACATTCATAGTTCCCCTCTGGTACCTTCTCATTTAACAGAGGATGAAAATCTTGCTCTTTTTTTATTTCCTTAGCACCACTATTCTTTTTAATGTCATAATTCATTTGTACATTCTTCATAAGGCTTTGAAACCAACTTTTCAAAGAGCCCTCAAACTGAAGATGTAGTGAGAGTTTACTCTCTCTGGGGCATCCTGATTTTGTTCCATCTCATGCAGTGTGTGTTTCCCCACTATTTAACTGGATAATCTCCAGAAATGGAGTTGGTTTACTGAACAGGAGTCTCCATTAGTGGGAAGACAAAATCTTAAGGAAATAACAAGCAAGGAAAGTCACGATATGACACTGGTCACTTAGGTAAAATATATGAGAGAACTCAGGTTGTTGCTGAAAGGCCATTTTGAGGTTTTGAACATACCAGTGAACTGATAAGGAGCCTGAGGGGTAGAGGCAAATGGGGACATGTGTGAGTGGCAACAATCCTTTCTATGACTGGGCTGAAATGACAAGGTCTGAAATACAGAACTGGTAGGAACCCAGTTTGGTCTTCCTAATTGACCAGAAGATATGACAAAAGGGCACAGGTTAGTATATGGAGACAAAGAATGTCCCTTCTGGTGGCCAAAGCCCTAACACCAAGTTGGAGGTACAAGAACATCATGTAGAGCCCAAGCAAACATACTCTCTTGGAGAGAGCTGGTACCATCCTGCAGGTGGAGCAGCGTGGACAGATGAAGTCTGGAGAGGGTAGAGGCTGCTTCAGGGGTACAGGGTACAGGTGTGGGACAGAGCAGGCAGGGGAGGGGAGCATGTACATGCGGCTGAGATGCAAATATGGTTTTAGTACAGTTGTTTTACTTCATTGACTTTCACTGGGTAATTCGATTTCACTTTCTGCTTACGTTCTTGGGTGCTGAGCTTTGTCTCTGCTCTGAGCAAAGAATAAACACTACTGCTACCAGCAGGTACATGAAGGGCCCCTTATTTGTATGACTAGGTAGGAACTCACACCAGTGCACTTGGATGTCCATTGCATTGCAAATCAAACTATCTGTGGGATAGCTTCATTTTTCAGTAAATTTGTGATTGTGTTGAAGGAAAGCAATGAGGAACTCCCTCTCCTCCAAAATAATCTACTCATAAGGAAGTTACCAAAGTAACCAAGTAATTGAATGTGACTGACAGAAAATATATGAAGACATATAGGCCTGGGGTACAATTCAGTGGTAGAGCACTTGCCTAGGAGATGTGAGGTCATGGGTTCCATCCCCAGCACAGCAATAAATAAATAAATACATGCATGCATATCAATAAAGCCAAAAACAATGGTTGGTGGGTTCTGTTGCACTGATGTATTATAAAACAGAGAGGATGACTGGTTTGATGTAAAGTGGAGCAATGAGCAAGCATCTATGTCATTGCATTAGCTCTCACTGCATGCCAGGTGGCAGGGGCATGAAGACCACATAATGGAGACTTAGATCATTATATAGGAGATAAGGAAACAAATGTGAGTAGATAGTGCTCCAGGACTTGCTCATCTTTTTAATCTTAAGGTTCCAAATTTTCCTTGGAAGAGAGAGAGACAGAGAGAGAGAGACAGAGAGAGAGAGAGAAGGTGAAGAAGAAGAAGAAGAAGAAGAAGAAGAAGAAGAAGAAGAAGAAGAAGAAGAAGAAGAAGAAGAAGAGAGGAAGAAAGAGGAAGAAGAAGAAGAAGAAGAAGAAGAAGAAGAAGAAGAAGAAGAGAGGAAGAAAGAGGAAGAAGAAGAAAAGAAGGAGGAGGGAAAAAAGAAAGAAGAGAAAGAGAGAGAGAGAGAATAGTCCTAACAGACAGAAGTCATGATTTATCTGTGACAGCATTTTAATCAGAAAGCACATAGGAAGCTGAGAGTGGGCAGGGAACCATCCAAGCGAAGTCCCCAAGAGAAGACTAAAGCCCTGGTTAGTTAGCTCTGTCCTAGCAGGGTATCTCCAAGGAATGAGTTGACATCTGATTCCCGTGCTTTCTGCTGTCTTTGCACCCTGCTGGGGAGCCATTAGCCTGCTGCTCAACATCTTTGGAAGAAAAAAAAGTAAGAAATAAGTAGAAAAAAAAGATAGCATCAAAGTTTGAAGTCATTGGCACAGAGCCTTAGGGATAAACAGAAACCCTGATGTCACAGAAGCATTCTGAGCTTCTCTCTGTAGGAGTAAAGTAAGTTTCTGCCCCTTATTTTCATTCTCAACTTAAACCTCAATGTACCTAGAATGTCAATGATGCACACAGGTATTATAAATTTTCTGTTTGTTAATGATTGAGGGATTTAATTTTTATTATGAACATAATCAGATTTACAGCTTATCCCAAACCGACTTTTGATTTGGGGTGGATTTTCTCACAGATAATGCAAAAGGGCTAGACCTGGGCAGCATCTAGCCAGAAAAATACTGTCTTCATTAAGAGAAGGAAAATTTTGGTCAAAATAGGGCAATTCGTTATAAAAATGTCATAAGGTTTCTGCAATAGGCAGGGCTTCTGATGTTAAGATTACAACAAACTAACTTTTTTCTGTTTCCAGTTGTAATGTTCACTTTGGAAAATCCATTCCACCTGATGCAGTTATTAATGTGCTCTCTGGAAAGGGCAAGAAAAGTCATTTTTAAAATACACTTGAAACTGTAGAGACTGAGTTAGAAATTTGATAAACTGGAAAAGAGGATATAAAGTGCTACTGTAGGACAATATGTCTGGATACAGATAAAAGTACTTTAAAGACAACTCAGTGTTGCCCAAGTGGCTTGTGACCAATTTAAAAAGAAAAAAAGAAGAACTAATGAGCACAGAGTGACTCATGAGAGCATAAAATCATGTGCTCTTATAAAGCCTACAAGGAATGGAATGTGGATGGAGAGAAGAGAACAGCTTCATCACATATTTTTTAGGAAGGAAGGAAGGAAGAAAAGGAAGGAAGGAAGGAAAGGAAGGAAAGAAAGGAAGGAAGGAAAGGAAGGAGGGGAAGAAGGGGCATGGCTGTGGGTATGAGTGTTTTGGGTGAACCTTGGCCACTAGCCCAGGCTGCTGAAGTTTGTGGTCCCTATAGCGCCTCTGTGGCTCCCCGCACCTCGACAATTTCCTGCTCAGTTCTAGTCAACTGGTTCTTTCTGCATTTGTCTAGTCCCTCTGGGGCACCCATAGACTCCCAACTACTTTCCCTTCACCCTGTGCACACAACTTTCTGAGCCCTTTCTAACATGCTGCCTGGGTAGTGCCCAACTTCCTTTAGGAAAATTCTGTAATTTTCCTGAATTAGGTTTGAGATTCAAGCCATGCCCAAGGAACATGGAGGCAGGATGCCCACTTCTGATCTCCTTCCCTTCTCAGTCCTCTTCTTCCTCCTCCTCTCCTCTTTCCTTCTCCTCTCTTCCTCCCCTTTCCCGAACACCCACAATGGAAATTTTTTTTAGTTTCCTTTCTCTTGTCTGAAGGGAACTGTCCTTATATTATGGTTGGTCCCTGCTGTGCTCTCCCTGCAAAAGCTACGCAGTGAGCTGGATGCTCTGACTTAGCCAGATTTGGTTCCTTGCAGGGAGAGGGGCATTCTGGAATTTAGAAATCTCTCACCACACAAAACTGACACACAGTTTTCAAAGCTGAATATAAACTTGCTGTTTCTAGCTGGAATCCACCATTTGCCTGAAGGAGGGAAGGGAAGCCAGCTGAGTTAATGGGTGGGGAGCCTCAGGCACTGAGTTAAACAGAATAAAAAATGCATTGGTTTCATATTTTCAAAATATCATCCTTGTTACACATACTATCCCAAAGCTGAGTGCCAGTAGTTCCAGGTGTTATTCTATGCACTAGTCAAAATAGGAATAGAAGAAATATACAAACAAAAGGTCAGTTTTATGTAATTAACAGACCCCTCCCCTACAGACTGTCTTCCAAACTTGTGCCTAAATGATCTTTCTGAATTAAAAAAGGGAAGGAAAGAAGGAAGGAAGAAAGAAAGGAAGGGTCTGCTTAGAAGTCTCAGGTTACTACTGAAGATACCTTCCAGGCTCCTTGGTTTAGCACTGAAGACCCCTCATTCCATTCTGAATCCCCTCCTCCCCATCCTACTCCCATCTTTTGGCCTCATCTTCTGTCACCTGCCCACTTGCTTACCCACGCATCCTTTGCCCCAAAGCACAGGACTCATTAAACCCTTCGTCCATCTTTCCTTGCCTTCGCCTGTGCTTCCCTCCCTCTCCTCTCTGCCAGCAGCACATCAGCCCAAACTGTTGCTTCCTCTGTAAAACCTTCATTTGTGCTCAGCATTCCATGGCACTCTCTCCATCTCTTCCTCATCACACCTAACACTGTATTGTCACTATTGCTCTTCTCCAAAAGATAGGTTTCTTGGAACCTCCCTACTCCTGGCAACTTGCACAGCACCTAACACATTAGCAATGCACAGTAAATGTTTGCTGAATGAATGAGTGAAGAGAGGAAAAGCGAATGATGGGATGCAGTACCGCAGGTTAATTATGGCAGTAGAATGTGCGAAGTAAGGTTATAATGTCATTTTAAGTTATCACCTATAAATATAAAAACCCTTTCATCAGAGTATGCACTGTTATCTTCCTGTCCATAATATAAAGTATATGGTCTATGATATCTTTTTAGAAAGTAGTTTAGGTCTCATCATGGTTGAACTAGCCCTTAATTCTACTGTAAAGGATCAGTTTATAGCCGTGAATTTTTCAGCTAGGAAAAATTTTCTTTTATCCAGCATTGCCAGAAAATGTAGTTATTTTTATTTTCAAGCTAGCACATGTCAGACATAGATTTCAAGGAATTATGTGGTATAGTGTATACATATGTTTTTAAGAAATTAAAATACAATAAAATGTACTAAATTTATCAGGATTAAAAGTCAATGCTTTTTGATTTCGATGACTTTTCAGATTCTCTAGTGCCTAACAGTTATCAATACAAATCTCAAATACTAATGTGCACTGCAGGATGGAGCGCTCATTAATAAAAGGGCAGTGAAGTCTATGTCACTTCTGCCTCCTGCCTCACCTGCCTGACACCTTGCAGGTGAAGTCATCTGACACCCTCATAGTTCTTGCTGAACATCTGATGTGTCAGGATGTTTGGCTTTGTAGAGACATTTCTGTCTTCAAATATGTGTTTGACTTGGTAAAGCAACCAGCTCTATGTATACTTTCTTATAAATAAAATGGCCTTTAATTTGTTTTTCATGCAATCTTTTAAAAAAATCCTGTTCTTTATACAGTAGTACTTGATGTATTCTATTCATGTGTATTTTATGAGCTCAAAAACTGCCATCATGAATCTGTATTAAAATCCTAGAATCTGATGAAATATTTATGACACACTCCCTAATAAGGTTTTTGAGGATAGAATTTAAGATAAGATCTACTTCTCCATATCCAGCAGACCAACATAAATCACTCTTTTAAGAGTGTTTCTGCTTTGAAATGAGGAAGCTCAAAGTCACTTAACTCCAAATCCATACAAGGTATGGAATGTTGCCTTTACTTAAGTTACTTTCCAGTTCCTCTAGGAAGAATACTTGAAAAGCTGGTTTATTTCTTCTTCAGGGCCCTCTCTTCTTTTCAGAGGGAAGGAAGGATGGAAGGAAGGAAGGAAGGAAGGAAGGAAGGAAGGAAGGAAGGAAGGAAGGAAGGAAGGAAGGAAGAAAGGAACTGTTAGTCAAATAGAAATGGAAGTGAAGGGGAGAAGAAAGGAAAAGGGACAAGGAAAGAAAATTCCATTTTTCTTAACTGGTATATGAAAAAAAGACCTCTTTTGATTTAAAATGAAATTAAAGACTTCTGTTGGACTGAGATTTTGGAAAAGAAAGTCAATATTAGAGTCGTACAGATACCAGAATATCCTTACACATACTTTTCAGTAAGCAGACATTTATCAGATACTGACTGTATTTGCTACTGGATGAGGGCTTAAATTTTAAGGTTTACAAAGTACTTTATATACAGGATAACCCAAGTCTGTGAAGGAAGAAAGGACTTCGGCGGGGATCCTACAGTACCTTGCAGGGTGATTTTTACAGATGAGGAAACTAAAACACAAAGAAGCTACTGGGACTAGTGTGAAACAGTCAATCCAGGGAAGAGACAGAATTTCCAAGCCAGATCCTCTGGGTCCAGCTGTTTGTGCTGCCCTCTCCCACCAACCTGCCCTGGAGGTGTGAAAGGTGATTCCATTTTGCCCAGCAATACTCTACCTTTGTAAACCCCTTATTTACAAAACAAAACCGAATCCTTCAGAGGGGGGATATAGGGACCTAAATAGAGATGCCTAGTGGAATGACGGGCTAACAGATTCTGTTTAGCTGCTGATCTTATCAAAATATTTTAAGAAAAAATTGTCCTTGATGTAACGCCTGTAAAGTGGGTTGATGTTGCCAATTAAAGATGGTAGATTGGCTCACAAGTTTATCTCCTCCTCCTTTCTGAGAATCCCATTAAGTTTATAAGAGTTGGGGAGTTTTTGTAGAAGTCATAAACTCCCTTGGACAATGGGAAAAGGCTGAAAGAATTTTGAGAATGATAGAAAAGCCTAAGTTGCCTTGACAGACTGTTAGTATGAATGTTAAAGACTCTGCTGTCTCAAAGGAACTGAAAAAGAGTGGGAAAACATATATCACCTGAGAAAATGTCATGAGCAGACTGTTAGGTCAAACAAGAGCCCCAGCATTCTCCCACTCCTCTGATGCCCCTTCACACAACTGTCCACATGAAAACATCTCCCCTAAGCATACTCTGGCATTCTCCTTTGATCCTATAATACAAAGTTCATAAGATGACTGCACTCCTACAGAATTTCCACATTATCTGTTGACTTAGCAGCCTAGTATTCCAGTCAGATGACCTGTCATAATTTACTCACGTGTTCCCTTAATTCCTAATAGAGGTAACTCTGAAGCAAGCACCTTTGTTCAATACTTTATGGACAAATTTAATATTATCAAGTGTGATTAGAAGCAATAAAGCTGTATTTCTTTTTGAAAAAAAAGATACGTCTGAAGGAAACAGAAGATGTCCTCAAATATTGGAAGGTGAAAGGGAAGTAACATCCCAGAATGTCCAGGAAGGGGTAGCGGTAGGAAGTCAGCTGATCTGTCTTTAAGAAGCAGCTCCTGAGAGGCTCAGGATAGAGAGGGGCAGATAGCCCAGAGTGGCGATCTCCATGTCCTGGGACTACTTACTGCAGCAAAGCACTGCAAACTGGGTGGCTTAGAACAACAGAATCATACCCTTTCCCAACTCTGAGGCTAGAATCAAGGTGTCAGCAGGCTCAGTTTCTTCAGAAGGCTCTGTGGGAGAATATGCCCCAGGAACTCAGCTTCTGGTGACTGCTACAGTCCATAACACTCCTTGGCTTGTAGATGCATCACTTCAATTTCTGTGTCTTCACCTGATCTTTACATAAAGGCATCAAGCATTAGATTTAGAGCCCATCCTGACCCACTGTGATCTCATCTTCTCTAGACAACATCTTCAACATCTTCCAACATCTGCAGAGACCCTATTCCCAAGTAAGGTCACATTCACGGGTGCCAGGGGTTAGGACATGCACTTATCTTTGGGAAGGATGCCATTCTTGCACAACAGTGAGGATGAGTGAGGCATGAGCCTAGAATCAAGAGGGAAGGTTGGAAGTTGGTATATGGGGCCTCAAGAATCTCCCACAACCCACTTCAGCCAGGTAAACAGCCTCTGTAACCACTGGCAGTTGAAACACTGATAGGGAGAACTCATAGCTGAAATGAAAAGTCTGTGAAATGACCAGGACTGGATCCCACATACCTTCCTCCTCTGCACCTATAAAGCCAGCAGCCAGATATTCCAGAAGCAGAAAGATACTATTCCTCCCCAGGGGAACATAAGAGTCAGAGGAAGACCAGCATGTACTTGCATTGGGGAGTGAATCAGCTCCCTGCAGGATACCCTGAAATGACACCTGCCAACTGACAATCAGTGCTCTCTCATTTGCCTGCCTTCCTCCCCCTACATCCTATGTTGAATAAGACTTCTAGGGTCTTGCCTTTAACAATGTATGAACAAGTAAAGGCCACAGAATATTTGAGGAAAAACTCCAATGCAAAAGAATATACACAAATCAAAAAGCATGAAAGAAAAGCGTATACAGGAACACAGAAAACAAAAGACAATATCAAAAATCCCTCTAATATCATCAAAAAGATTAGAAACTTGTTACAAAACAAGACTAAGATGCCGGGCCAGGGGTGGGAGGGTGTGGTCATTTTCTATTACTTTCTACTTGCAATGTCATTATTTTCACCCTCTTCTGTATTGGAAGGAGTGATTGCCTCATTAATACCCTTGTCATTCTCAGGGGCCCCTCCCCAGACTCACCCCACAATCCCATCCTCCATCTCCCAGGTCACCATCTAAAGCAGGTAAGACGACCTCACTCACCTGTTCAGAATCCTTTGGCCCTTTCCTCCCCATTGTTGGAGGAAAACATCTACTTACCTGACTGCCTGGGACCCCAGGGACTGCTTCAGCAACACAGCTAGTGCACTGGGGTGACAGAAATGGGAAAATTTGGTTTGCCCCATTGCTGCTAGAAAGGTCTTACATTCACTTAGCATATTGTAAGCTCAGAATGCTCTGAAATAACACACAGTGCCTGGGTTGCCCTGTGGCTTGCATTAGCATTTCTGCCTTCATTTCACAGAAGGGAAAGTAGGGAGGTTATACTAGTTGCTCAGAATCACCCCCCATGAATTAGGGGAGCTTCAGCATCTGGACCAATACCTCCCACAGCAAGGAGATGGCCACAGAAAAGGAAGAATCATTCTCCAGTCTTTGACTTAACATGTCATGGGCTAAGGTCTTGGTGCTACAGGTGAACTGGCAACTCTTGATGGGAAGGAGAAACAGAGACACAGAGACATAAGAGAAAGAGCCGCCAGGAAAGGTGACAGACCCAAGATAAGCACTTAAGATGAGGGGACAAGACTGTTTTTATGTGTCCTCTTTCAAACCATGCTCCCACACCCAGTGCTCCTATTCCCAGCTGGCTTTTTACGGTGATCACCGCTGGCTCATAGGTTTGATGGAAAGTAGTTTCACTTTGCTATTTCTTAAAGGACTTTGGCCCTGCAAAGTGGCTTTCTTCTTTGAGCAATGAAATTGCTGATAGATATATCAATCTTTCAGCAAATCTGAACCACTAGAAGTGACATACATGGAAAGGCTTTGGGAAAAGTTATATATTAAGGTCCTCCAACATTTGTGTTGTTATTGTTACCATAATATCATCTCTAAACTTCAGTACCTCTGCTGGAAATTTGGATAACAAGGTGTAGTGTGTCTCTTACAGCATTTCTTGAGCACTTTCTGTGTTGTCAGGACTGGCTGTCCAGAATCTGATTTAATCTTTTAGCAGTACCATGTTAGATAGTATGGTTACCTTCCTTTTCAGGTGTGAAAACTAAGGCTACAGGGTTCCCATAATGTACCCAAGAAGACACAGTAAGTGACAGGGCTTAGCTTCTTTCTGTCTTCAAACCTGGGGCTCCTACCCAGTCAACCCACAGCTGCCTGAGATGATATGTGTGCAGGCATGAGCACGGTGCAAACCTTGTAGCCTTCATGGGTTCCCCTGAAGCAGAAGCAACACACTGCTGTAATACTGGAGGTTTTAATCCTGAAGCTGACTTGCAGATCCTCTGTAGGTGAGGAAAGCAAAATCCTAAAAGGTCAGGATTTAAGCAAAACCAAAACTTTTGACTTTCAGCTTGGGGTTAGTCCCAGTTATCCTACCATCTACATATAAAATTTGATGCATATTATCTCAAAATCTTCAATGCTATTCTGAAGGGACAAAATTTCAAAATTTCATGAGGAGCAAAGCAGATTTCAGACAAGCTGAAAGCTGATAAAAGCAGGGAGTTTGTTTTGAAGGACAGCATGGTGAGCCAAGATGCCTCCAAGAAAGGGGAAATAGAATGAAAAGTCAGCAAACAAGGTAGAAAAGACAGCCCTGAGAGGGTCTGAGAAACTGAACAGAAAATCTGAAGGAAGATAAATGGATAATTTAACAGCCATTCAGTTTTTAAGAAAGACAAAGAACAAGCTACATTGCATCAGAAAAGGACTAGAAATGATGATGGATGGTCCCCTTCAAATGAGTGGGGAGCACAGCACCATCGAGGTTGCCTGCAGAATTCCCAGCTGAGGGCAAATTTGAGGAACTAAATAAGGATATGAGACTGATACGGATTGAAGAGTTTTTCAAAATCTATTTAATGGCCAGGCAGGGGACATTGATCGCTTTTCAGAGGGAATGTTGAGGAGCAATGAGGTAGACAGCCCTTATTTGGGATGTAGACGTGTGAGCTGGGAGAGGGGTTCATACACAATATTATCATAACACACAGGAGGCACTAAAATAATTTTTGAGTGATGATGGTAAAGTGCTAAATTGTTTTGATCTTTATGAAATAAGCATTTCTCTTTTTCTATCCTTGTGCTGGTAAGCCTTCTTTAACTATTAACAATTGAATGACTTATTATTTAATAATTGTAACATATGACCAAAGATTGCAAGTTCCTTTATGTGTTCATGTTAGGCTTTTAATTAAAATATTTTATTGTTAAATAGTTAATACATGTTTAGCAAACACAATTCAAAAGATGCAAAAGACACAAAAGTATCGGAGAAAACTGATTCTCCCCCACACTACCCAGCTCCTCTCTCTAGAGGTGATCACTGTGACCAATTCCATGTGTATGACAGAGATAGACAGCATAGATGCAGTGCATTTGTACATTGTGTCGATGTGTTTTTTATGTAAATTATTAGTATGTATACATCCTGCTCTCCGTTGTGCTTCTTTATACTTGATATATATTTGAGTTTACTCCTTTTCAGTTTCTATATAGAAGCTGTCCCATTTTTTTTGATAGCTGCATAATACCATATTAGATTTTAAAGATGAAGAATAAACTATTTAACCAATGGTTAATTATTTAAATTGTGTATGGTCACTGATGTTTCTAACAGTTTGCTATTATAAACAACGTGCAATAAATACCCTTACAAGTATTTCATTTCTACCCTTTATTGATAGGAAAAATAACCAGAAGTGGGATTACTGGGCATTTTGAGTATGGGTACCTGAAATTTTGATACATATTGCCAACTTTCTTTCTGTGGAATTTGAACTATTTTATGTTCCCATCAACAATGTGTGAGGTAACTATTCACCCTGCCTTTACCAACACAACATGTCATCAGTTTCTCAGACTTTGCCAGTGTAATATGTGCAAAATTTATCTCATTGTACTTTTCAATTGCATTTTCCATATTATAAATAGGTATGATTATATTTTTAGTATAGATTTATTTACTTAGGAGACATTTGGGGATTTGAAGGATTTTTGTTTTGCTTTTTTTTTTTGGTAAATTCTTCTCATATTTTTGCCCATTTGTCTACTGACCTAGTGGTCTTTTCTAATTGATTTATAGTCACTCAAAGAAAAAGATGGCTAGCTTTTGACTGATTTCTTTCCTTAGGATTTGGAAAGTCATTGTTCTCATCTACTACATTTCCTTAAACTTGATTCTATTTTTACTCTTTCTATTCTATTCTATTGACCTGTCTGCCTAGTCATACTATTTTAATATTTGCTAAGCCTAGTTTTGCCTTCCCTACTACTTATTGGTCTTTGCAGGGTATGCTTGTTTATTTTTCCCCATAAGGTTTAAATTTTAGTTCAAAAACAAATCTAGAGTACCTTTTTATTGGGAAACTTATTTCATTTTAAATGGTCAATGACCAAAAGTTAAATAAATATAAATCTTCCTAACATTTCAAAGACTTTAGGAAGTTTTGATGCATAAAAGTCTTCTGTATCCTGCCTTAAACTGCACTTCAGAAATGTAACAAAACTGCTGGGAGTATTGGTCCTATGGTGGCTCACCTACTGACTCTCCCCGTAGCTTAATCTTTGGGGGACTTAACAATGAAATACAATGTGTTAAAGTGTGTGGATGGGCTCCTCCATATGGACAAAGAGAAGGCCAGCTGAGGATACATCCCTTCAGATACACTCCCAATGGTGTGTATAAAACATTCTCTTGCTTGTCTTCCTATTCTTTCTTTTGAAAATCTCACTTTCTTGATTATCTTGTAGAATTAAGAAAAAAAATGACTTTTACCACATGAAAAAAGACCACCAAAATAATAGAGGATTTTTGTCCCCAAAGGTCTTTCCCTAGAGACAGTCTTTCCCCTGGATGCTGAGATCTCATCCTCTGTATGGCCAGGGCACTGGAATATGGGGACTTGATTGTTTCTCCCCACCTTGAATCCGAGCATTGCTTGTGCTGAGGACCCTTGCACACTCACACAAAAATGCTCAGTAAACACCAGATTTGCATGATGCTAACCGCGCAGCTCATTGGTACACATAATTAGTTTTTTTGACTCTTGGGACTCTCAAACATAAGCTACGAAATAGAACAGCAAATGCTAAGAAAGTATTCTATTTTTATAATTTTTATTTTTTGGACATTTAAGTGCTGTGCAAGCATTAGTCCCTGCTTGAACCACAACACTTTTTGCTTTAGTTATTTTTTGGATAGGTTCTTGTGTTTTTGCCTAGGGCTGGACTTTAACTATTATCCTCCTTCTTATGCCTCTTCAGTAGCTGGGATTATAGGCATGTACGAGCAGCCCAGTCCTAAGAGAATGTTCTAGAATTCATTCTTGGAGGTCTATAGTACATTACTCAGCATACCACCTATAGTAAAGGTATGCATTTGCAATTACTGTTTACACCACCCTTTCTCACACAGACATCTTTGCATTATGTTTTGGGGGACCCTCATACTCAAGGCATATGAGAAATGTATTAAAAATGTATACTCAAAATGTATAAATGGTCCCTTTCACTCATTGAACTTTGCAAAAGTAGATTTCTACATACTTCTGTAAAATCTCAGGTGGCCTAATTTTATTGGAAGACACTGTGGTAGGTGGAGTGGGCGATCACTGTGGGCTGCATTTTAGTTACATGTCCCACCCACCTTCCTATGAAGTGCCATTCATCAGAGGCTGTGGCTTCTGGGTCAGGAGTCACCCACACAATGAACATGATTGATTAGTTACCAGTCTGCTCGGAAAACCCAGCCACCAGCCCAGCCCTGGACAGCCTCCTAGAGGGGCTCATTAGAACAGGAGGGACTGTTCTGGCTCCCATCCCAGAAGCGAGTGAGAGCATGCTCTCTAGGCCTGCCTATCACTTGCTCCTCACAACCCTTGTTTTGTTTTCCCAGAGCAAGCAAGTGAATGAGTCACAGATAAGATCCACTGGCCGCACCTAATGTTTGGGAGGTGCAATTTGTTCCTCACCTAGTGAAGTGGCCTCCCTTCTGTAAATCTGTCCTGTCCCAGTGCCAGGGACACTAGACACTGTCCTTGGCCCTACAGGAAGAAGTGACCAGCTTTCAGTACTAATGTTCAGCTGAGGTCCCTGAGGTGAAGACAGTGTGGGCATTATGTCCAGCCAGGCCTGGACTGACATTCTGGGTCTGCTTTAGACTTGACCATGTAAGCCTGGGTACTTTTAACTTAATTTTCCCAGCCTCAGGGGTGTCAGCTGTGTGTTCAAACAGGGCCAGTAATACCTAATTGTCACTGTGATTGAAGCTTATTTTGCTCCCATGGGCAGAGCTGCTGGACCTGGAACACAGGGCACATTCATGACTCACGGGTTAGTCACCTCAGCAAGGTGTTATTTACTCTAGCAGAGCAAGCAAATGGGTGGCCCACAGAATAGGCTCAGCCCACACATTTCATTCAGTTGAACATGGCTTTTAAAATTGTGACTGTCCAGTTTGCCATAGTCCTCACCACTCCCAAATGTTTTATGCAGCCTATGTCATCACTAACTTTACCAGCCTGGTCCTGTAGATATTTGAGTTTAAGACTCTTGCTCTATATTATCGAAATAACAATGCTATTAATCCAAGGATGCTAACATTCTTGCCTCATTAATTCAGACTGTTAATGTCATTTGTGAGTATCATTTTCCACAGAAGGGTCCCTTGAGTACATAATAAAATAAGTAATATGTGAGGTCAGGAAGGAAGTGGAAAGAAAAGTGCATAGTTGCATTTTACTTTCAGATACACTAGTAATCTGCTTCAAACCTTGGAAGAAACCCATCTCTCTGTTATTACTAATGCTGTAATTAGCTTTCAGGATACCAGACACTGATGCTACAAACATCATTGTCAACTATGGCTGGAATAGATTGTGCCCTTAAAATTCCAGGCACAGATCTGAAGCCTCCTTGCATTGGATTCTAATGAGCTTTCTTGCTTTCATACTGAGCTTTGGCTCTGCAGCTTTATCATCTTTCCCACTATTTGGGTGACCATTTTACATTATTTAGATTTTAAGCTCTCCAAGATTATTAACAAAATAAAACAAACAAACAACAAAAAAAAAAACCCTGGCAATACTTTTTGGCCTTTGCAAAAGTCTCACACAGCCAACCTGTCATTGCTGAATGGCAGTAGTTCCACAGAGTAAATACCACATTCAGAAAAGTAGTTTTCCCAGTTGGGAAAAGTGATTCACCTTATGTAATAAACATGATTTAAGATTGAATCCCACCGTGGAGGAAATAACTAGTTGCTATTTTTCCTTCCCGAGTTCACCTGAGCCACAGAGAAAATCCAGGCTAAATGGATGCCACTGTCAGGCCCCTTTGAGTACCGCTTCCCTGTGAGCCGCAGCCCACAGGACTGTTGACTCTGCCAACAGGATCCTCTGTTGGTGTTGTTGAGTCTTCATAACCTGACAGAATGAGAATATGCAACCTCCTAAGGCAAAGGAAAATGTCCCTTTCTGTTTGGCAGACTCTGGAGGCTCAAGGAGAAGGGAGATAACTGCTGGTCAGTCCCTGACTCTCTCTAACCTGATAGGAAGGGCTGCTGGGCAAGGGTTATACCAAGCTTCTATGTTGAAGAAGGTGGGGGTTCCCTTAAGCCATCCATCAGTTCAAAGCCTGGGGGGTGACAAACTCAAGTATCACCTTAGGGATGCCAGAGAACAGTAAGTGACAAGAGCAAGAAACCCATGGTTTGGACTGAGAAGCTCACTTCAATTAGTTTGAGCAACAACAGTCTGGTGGCTTGAGTAACCAGGAGGCCTAGAGAAACAGCTGGGTCCAGGAGAGTCAAGGGATGCCACAGGTGGGTGTTGTCTCTTTCTTGCCTCCTAGATAGGCCATGGCTACATTGTTGACCAGGCTGTCCTCACACAACTCTGAGCAGAGCTGTAGCCATCTTGATACTTGAACAAATTAATCAAATTTATTCCCTTTATGCTTTTGTGTGTGTGTTGTGAGTTAGCATTTTTTGACAGTGGGTTTATAACTGAACTTGGGCAAACAGCAGAGGCTGTTCACTGTGCCTTTACCTTTCCTCTGGTAATATAACCTATTCCATGTGTTCCAGTTATATATTCTGCACATAATTCAGGCCTGACCAATAAGGATGTCTCAGAAATTAGTGTTGGATGAGCCTGAGGCCCAGGCTCTAAGGTCACATCTTTCTTATTGCTATTATTGCACCAAAAGAAAAAAGAAGGTGTCATTTCCAATGGTTCCAGGTAAAATCCCCAAAGAGATTCAACTGGCTTAGGTTGGGCCTCAGACCTGCCCCTAAACCAATCACAGGGGCATTCCTATTGCTCGTGCCTAAATTAACCAGTGCTCATGGAATACCTTCTGTTGCCAGAGGAAGATTATCAGGACAATGGATAGCCATCTACCAGAGTTCATTTATAACCTATTGCCAGAAAAAGTTAATTCATCACACACACACTATCCATTTATTCAAGTATCAATGTGCTTAGAACACTCTGCTACCTACACAGATAGTCAATATGACATCAATTTTCCCAATTAGAAATTACCTCCTGCTACTAGTAACAGATAAGACTAATTTAGAAAAGTAAACTCTGGATTGCTATGATATGGCAGCTCTACACCCATGAGAGACCTTTATCTTTCCTTAGCATATGACTGTTGGACTCAAGTTTCCCTCATGGTCACTGTGACTCTGCTCATTAAGTTCATATTCCAGCAGCAAGAAGGAATTAAGTATACGAGCAAGAGAATGCACCCCTAGCTGAATAAGACCTGTTTAGAAAATAGTTGAACTTCTACTTCATGAATTCTGCTTATATTTCCCTGGCCATTCCTAAGCTCAGGGAAGGCTAAAATTCATATTATGCAGACAATTAACAAACTGCTAGAAATAGCAAAGTCCCAACAGAATAAGTAGCTATGTCCCCAAATAGGGCAGAAGTTACAAAGTTAGAGCCTGGTCAACTCTACCAGGGAAGAACTCAGTCAATAGTAAATATTTCATATCCTCAGCTGTTGTAAGCCCACTGTGGCAGTTATTCAGAGTACTTGTCTCTGCCTGGGCTTGTCTTCTACTCACCCTTGGTTTTGTTCACAAACTTCAACCTTACAGTTGGACAACCTTGAACCCCATCTACTCTTTTCCAGGGTGGGCCATCTTTTCCCTTAACCAATCTTCATCTCTTCTAACCTAACACATCCAAACACATCTGAGGCCACAGCAGCTGTTGAGTCTGTTAAGGAAAACATTTACTGGTCCATCAGATATTCTGTTGGATGGGCAAGCAACACCCATGAAGAAATTTGCTCTTCATTCATAACTTTAATTAGCAGGGCTTCCCTATGCAAACTCATATGCTATTACAAATATGGTAATTGTTTACCAGTGTGGGCTCTGGAGTTTTCATTCAAACACCAGTTTTATGGCCTCAGGCAAATCTTGAGTCAGATTTTCTCATCTTGAAAATGGGCTGGTAAGGAAATACCTCCCTCATCTGGTGGTTTCGAGGATTTAATGAGGTTAAAATATAGGAAACATAGCCCTTGACAGAATTATACATGTAATTTATGAAAATATTTATTTTCTAACCAGCAAATTACACAAAAAAGATGCTGTAGGGTTAATATCATGAATGTGAATGTTTAAAACATTTATGCAAAGAAGTCTTGACTTACTTCTGGGTTCACCATTATTGTCTGATTATTTGTTTTTCCAAGTACATTTTAAAAGCTGCTGGAAGCATGGTGGCATGCACCTGCTCAGGTAGGAGGATCATGGTCCCAGACTAACTCAGGTAAAAGCACAAGATCCTACCTGGAAAAAAAAAAGCAAAATGGATTGAGGGTACCCTGAGTCCCAATCCCAGTACTGTTGGCAGAGAGCAAGAGGAAAAGCTTTATTTTGGCTCACAGTTTTTGAGATTCCAGTTCAAGATGGGTCAGACCCATTGCTTTGGGCTTCCAATTAGAGTGCCGTATGGTGATGGTGGGGAACATATGGCAGAGCAAACTGCTCACCTCATGGCTATGAAGCAGAAGAGAGGAAGAAGGGGCCAGGGTCCTATAGTCCCTTTTGAAGTTACATCTATAATGACCTAAGGACCTCCCCACAAGGTCCTTCCTCCTAAGGTCCCACTACCTTCCAGTAGCACCACTCTGGGGACCAAGCCCCTAACACATGGCCTTTGGAAGGCATTCAAGAATCAAGCCATAGCATTAGGCAAAAAAGAGTTTTTTAAAACCAATGACAAAGATGGAATGGTGATGCACACCTATATAATCCAAGCACTTGGTAGACCAGAGGCAGGAGGACTGTAAGTTCTGGGCCAGCCTAGGCTACATAGCAAGACCCTGTCTCGAAAAAAAGAATAGTAAACAAAAATTAGTAAGTAAATAAAATAGAACTGATGGCAAGGGGCTTCCAAAACGTAAAATCCAGTCATGATGGAGTAAGAGGAAAGACAGGAAAACCAGCAAAAAGGAGCCAGTAGAATAATCCTTAGAGATCACGCAGCTGGGGAGTGGTCTGTGTTCCTACCAGCCACAGTACCAGAGAAAAGCCATGAAATACGTGACGTACCATGCACAGTTTTCAGAAAGGTATTGCCTCAGTAGTGAAGCCAAATTAGCTCTAGACTAAAGGCTGCTTCAAAGCAAGCCTTTTAGGTATATCGAATTACTTCCAAGTAACCTAACTACACTTCAGAATAAAACATAAAAGTTTGAAGATGTTGGTGGAAAAATCTATTGCCCAACAACACAAAATTCACAATGTCAAATATCCAATCGAGAATCACCAGGCATACAAAGAGCAAGAAAATTAACCCATAGTAATGAAAAGAATCAATCAATACAAACTGAGAAATGATACATATCACAGAATTGGCAGAGAAGGACATTAAGATGGTTATTGGACTTATATTTTATATGTTCAAGAGGATAGAGGAAAGATTAAGTGTTATAAAGAGAGTTGTGGAAGATATATAAAAACAAAAAAACCCACCCAAATCAAACTCTGGAGATGAAAACTCCAGTTTCTGAGAAGAAAAGTAAAGTAGACAATATTCAGTGCAGACTAAGCACTAGAGAGAGAAACTCTGAGACATAGCAATTGAAACCATCCAAAAGGAAACTCAGACATAGGCCAAACTGAAAGGAAATAGAGCATCAATTGAGGTGCAGGACACCACTAAATGGCTTAATCCATTTGTAACTGGAGTCCCAGGGGGAAAGGTAAGTATTAGAAACAGTCGAAGAAAGAGTGGTAGAAATATTTCAAAATTTGATGAAAATTGTAGATTTCCAGAACGGAGATTCTCAATGAACCCCAAGCAGAAGATACATAAGGACACTACATCAAGCCACATCAGAATCAAATGTCTTAAAACCAGTAATAGACATCTTTAAAAAACAGAGGAAAAAATACTTATTAGGCACAAAAAGTAAAAAACAAAAAATACAATCTAGAAGACATGTTAAGTTCTAAAAAATAAAAATAATTTTCAATATGAAGTATATGATTAGAAAGATAAGAACATGCTTCAGGCATGCATAACGAGGGAGAGTCCAGGTTCTACTTCCAAACACCAGAGACTTCACAGAGTAGGTTCAGTGAGTGAGGAGGGCACTCACCTGGTGCTGTAAGTCAGAGACCTGAGTAAAAGTCCTTTCTCCATCGCTCACTATGCAACCATACTCAAAATACTTAACCTTACTGAACTCAGTTTCCTTATCTATAAAGTGTAGGTGATAAAAGTATCTGCTGCCTGGAACTGTCATGAAGGTTTTATGAGGTAATGGCTGCAAGACCCTAGGCCTACCTCAGCACAGTGAATGCTCAATATATAGATCTTGTATCTCTTTTTCTTAAGTGTCTTCAGAAAAGGGAGGTTCAGGGGGTTATGTATTTGGTCCAAAGAGGAAACCTTCCCTTCTCTCCCAGCTATTAGGGTTCATACTTCATATAGCTTGCTACTTTCTTTCTTCTTTTGTTGAAGGGAAGCTGGGTTTAGTTAAGGCCTGATGGAAGAAGATAATTCTTAGAGGCAGTAGAGTGGTGGTTCTCAGCTGGAATGCTTCTGCTCCTCTGGGAATATTTGGCAATATATTTGCTATTTGAGATACTTCTGAGTACCACAACTTGGCGGGGGTGGGATAGGGACTGCTATTGGTATCTAGGGTATCCTACAATGCTCAAGACAGCCTCCATACCAAAGAACTATCTTGCCCAAATCATCAATAGTACTGAGGTTTTATTTATTTATTTATTTACTTATTGGTGATATTGGGGTTTAAGCTTAGGGCTTCACACTTGCTAAGCAGGCACTCTACCACTTGAGGCCACTCCACCTGCCCAGTACTAAAGTTTTAGAAACTTCAGTGGCATGTGCACTTATCAACAAAATGACATAATCTATCTAGGCCTTGGTGTCCTCAATCATAAAAGAACAATTAACAAAGAAGATAATGATAATAATATCTACCTTATAATGTTCTTGAGAAAATTAAATGACAATGTATGGTAAGCATTTAGTACTGTCAGACAAGAAGTAAGCATTCAGTAAACATTTTACAATAACAATAGCAGCCTATGAAACACCAGAAAACACTTGTGAGTGGTCAAGAAAATGGATTAGCTGTATGAGATTTAAGTAGATTCATTCAACATGTGGAAGTTTCTTTCAGACAGGGAGTGAAATCAAAGCCTTGTGAAGCAACGTGATTGTGACACTCAGGTGAGACCAAGTGTCCTATACACATGTTAGCATCTGGAGCACAGAGAGAAGAGAGGACCAAACTCCAGATTTGTGGATCCTTCTTAGCTTATCCACCCTCATACCATTTTTCAAAGTCCTTAATCTAAGCAGTAGCTATAGATTCTGTTTTCTTTCTCTTATTAGCATGGTTAACATGAGAATCCTGCTCAAATCTTCAACGAAGTTTGGATGGGTTGGCTTAGTAATACCTATCAAAATGCAAACTCACATGCTTACTCACTTCGAAGTACATATTCTAGAATTTGACCTTCTGATAAACTTCATAGCTACAAAATGTCTACGTACAAGGATATCCATTGCAGCAATATTTGGCATGGTCAAATACAATCAACCCTTTGTTCCTATTAAAAACAGAACTGGTTAAACAAATTATGACACCAGTGTAATACTAGGGATAATTGTTTCTTGAAAGATATACAAAGAACTGAGCATCTATGATGGGCCAGAAGGGAGATGGAAGGGACTTGAAGCCTCAGTGATTGATACCAATAATTTGGACCCCAGGAAGAAGCTTTGCATCCCAAGTTGGGTTTTTAGGTTGGCCTTACCTTAACCTACACCTGGAGCTGCACACCAGTCATGAGTCCTATATGGCTTTAAAGGACTCTGGTTTAAAGTGGGGTGGGCAGTGAGCACCCAAAGACTAGAACCATTAGGCAGATGTTATAGGGATTTAGATTCAGCTCAGCATAAGGATCCATATTCTAAACTGAGAACTCAAAGAGTAAAATGGACCACCCTTGGGCTGTAGTGTGCTCACTGCCTTTGTATGCATTTAAACAGTGGTTAAATGTCACACACAGGGACACCACAGAAGAGAACAGCCCCAGGCACCCTGTGGCTGATGAGGCCATGTGCAAGTCCTCCCATGACAGATGGGTGCTGTTCTCCCCTTTCTCTTTCACTAAGTGAAGAGCAAGTCTCTCCCAGAACCCATTAGATGTCACTCGCTGATGACAGGCTTTCAGGAACACCTACATCTTTGTATTTACTAGAAACTGTTTTCTAGCTGATGGCACTTCCTGAGTAATTGCCAACATTGGGGTTTAGGTTTGGAGATAATCCTATGCTTTATGACATCCTAGGAGTTCCACATTCTCTCAGCAAATTGCAATTATATAACAAACGTAGAGTGTAGGAGTAATTCCTCAAGGTAGGAGTTTTGCTACATTGCTGAGAACAAGCACCTGTCCAGAGTTAAACAATATTCTTGCTGGCATGGCAACTCTGTTTCAGGAGAATAGGAAACAAAGAGAAAGAAATGAATTCTGAGAAAGATATACCCCCTCCAAGATTTTATTCAACACAAAAGAAGCAAGAGGGGGAACAAAGAATGAAGATAAAGGAAAGAAAGCTGTTTGGATCTAAGCCAAATAAACTTAAGTGGTTTAAGGAATAAATTGGCGGAGTAATTCGAATCACGGGCAGGTGCGATGAATGTAATTTAGTAAATGCTCAGGAACCTGCCAAAGGAGAGAAAAATGTGCTGCTTTTGAGATCATTTCCCAGCAGCTTCATAAAAGAAAACCGATTACAGGAATTTAATAAGTAAAACAGAGCCAGAAATATTGTAATCAAATGAGTTTTTAATTACATTTCAAGCAGAAAAAAATTCCAATTTGTGCCCCTGGGATTAAAAAAAAAATAAGTTCTAGAGAGAAATGCTTTTTGTAGCAGGAAAATAACATAAACACTAATTTCCATAGGAATTATAGTAGTCAGTTTAATTAAAAGGCTTGATCAAAGTAAAGAGGAGCTGGTGCCAAACCATACTAAATAAAACGACAACAGTCGTTCCTCTCTCACACTACTATCTAAATGAAAACACCGAGCACCGAACAGGAACCAGGCATCTGCATTTGTCTCATGGAAAGAAAGGGAATTGTGATCACTGCCTGAGTTATTATATTGTCTTGTTTATCATTATATGAAATCACTGGGACATCTGATTTAAAATTAGGTGGCTTTGCTTAGTGTGATAAATAAGCATCACAGGAGAGGAAAGACAGAATATTCTGTTCACATGGCATTGATGTGTAGGAAGATGCCACCTATGCAGGGTACAGACTCACTATTACTGCTAGGTTTTTGCCCCTTCCCCACTCCCTTAACTTACATCTAGTTACATTTTACTTGTTCCTCTGTAACTCCCTGGAGAGAAGTGGAGGTTATTTAAGGGGATAGGTCAGGTTTATTGACAGGTGGTTTGAGGTGTGCACGAGTGGAGGCACACACAAATTACAGTGCTTTTGCTCCTTTTGGGATGAATGGGACAATGCCTGCAATGTATCTGCATGGACCAGAGTTATAATCTGTGGCCACAGAAAAATAGAAGTTAACTGACTCAACACATAAAGTAGGAATATCACCTTTCCAAAGGCTATCACTCCCAAGGCCTGAAAAATTAAACTGGACTTGACACACACCTGTAATCCCAGGACACAGGAGAATGGACCAGGAGGATCATGAAATTGAGGCCAGCCTAGTGAGACCCTGACTCAAACAAACAAAAAAAATTAAAACTACCTTTAGGCTTAGTGTAACAAGAGAGAAACTTTTTCAGAACTTTAGGGAACTTGAGTAAAACAGACTGGCTGGCAGGGCAGGGGAGAAAACTAAATTACTCTTCCAATGGGGAAAAAGACTGTGGCTTTTGAGTTAGGAAAAGAATAAAGGAGTGAGAGA
The DNA here is from genome assembly GCF_047511655.1 of Castor canadensis. Classification (NCBI taxonomy): domain Eukaryota; kingdom Metazoa; phylum Chordata; class Mammalia; order Rodentia; family Castoridae; genus Castor; species Castor canadensis. The sequence goes on along the minus strand of NC_133389.1, from coordinate 130,168,702 downwards.
ACAGGGATATCACTTCCCATGACACTCCAATGTTCAGTACAGTAGGCATCCAAAGTGTTGAGAGTGACTGAGTTTCTTATGAAAGGGAGGATGAAGTGGCATTTTGCACTAAGAATGATGCAGAACAGAGTCAAGAAGGTCAAATGGTCTCCTGAAGGAAGTCAAAGAGCCCAAGGAAGTAAGACTTAGAAAGACTTGCTTAAAAGATCCCTAGGGCACAGAATAGATTTGAGATCAAGTTTTGAGTAAATCTCAAGAGAGGGAAACCTCAAGTGACATAAAGATTTCACTGAAAGAAAATGTCAGAATTCATGAGCAATGTATACGTATCCAAGATGGTGGGTAATAGAATCGATGGATAAAAGGAAGGAAAGAAAAATGTGGATGAGGAGGTAGGTCAGGCCTGACCTCAAATTGATGACAATAGCAGTCACACTCAGTGTCCTCAGAAGCCCATGTCTTCAGTATCTTCCTCACCACAACATCTAAAAACTTATGAATAATAAAGTTATTAACCAGTTTGAATTGATTACTGATAAATGTTGAAACCACACAGTTTCATTGTTTTTAATTCTTGACTTTTTAAGAGTGACCCATTTCATGGTAAATCCTCACACTTTTCTCTATATATTCATTCTATATGCAACACTCATGCCCTACCCTTGATCTTTACTTGAAAAAAAAAATGATATTCTCCATACCTTCCAAAGCCAAGTGTAAAATTAAAAAAGGAATGCTTAGCTTCATATGAAGACTCTCATATTCTTCCCACAGGGAAAGACAATCATTTGTGATCCTAATGTAGAACCCAACATATGAGGGGCATGTTTTATTATCTGAAAAATGCAGTCATTGTGAGGAGTATGAGATGAAGTACATAAAGCAGCTGACAATCATGTAACACATTGAGGTGTCCATACTGGAAGCTCCACCATCCAGTTGGGGACCCCAGGTTTCTGTATTTCTGGAGACCCTGGAGATGGAATGAACCCAAGGAATACAAATGCATAAAAATCCATGGGCTCCCATTAGATTGTGCCCATTCGTGAACTGCTATTGTAAAAATGACAGCCTGTGAAGATGTTTTAGATGATTAGATAATTTAACCAGTTAGAAAATATATATAAGTGGGATAACATTCAAGGCAAAACCCAAGTGGTAGTAGTGATTAGCTTTTGAATTATCAGATTACAAATTATTGCTCTTTTCTACCTCTTTTAATCCTATTTTTTCTGTATTTTCTAAAATTAACACTTAAGAAATATGCAAAAAAATTGCAAAAGGTAAAAAAGCATCATTAAAAAAATAACCAAAAGTAAAAAGCCAGGTACAATGGCTTACACCTGTAATCCTAGCTACTCAAGAGATGGAGATGGGGACGATCACTCATGGTTTGAGGCCAGCCCAGTAAAACAATTAGTGACCCCCTCTCAAGCCAATAAAAAGCTGAGTATGATAGCACTTGCCTGTCGTCCCAACTACTTGGGAAGCATAAATAAGAGGACTGAGATACAGGCCTGCCTGAGCATAAAAGTGAGACTCTATTTTAAAAATTGGCTAAAGCAATAAGGGTCAGTGGCATGGCTCAAGTGGTTGAGTGCCTGCCTTGCAAGTATAAGGTCCTGGGTTCAAATCCCAAACCACCAAAAAAAAAAAAACCCTTATATTTTAAAAGGATAAAGGCCATGATTTTAAAAGAGTAAGTGTCATTCAAATCTTACTGCATTTTTACTGGACTGTTCAGAAAATTAAAAGGCCCCTAAGCCCTTTGTTATCTATATTGTACAAAGGCGGCTTTACTTACATTTATTATTCATATTTGTCATTCACATTTACTCACATAGATGCTTAATAGATACTTTTGCTGATCATACTTTACTGGTTGAATATGTTTGAAGGCTTTCACAATGCAAAATAAAAAAAAATTAAAAGAAAACAGAGGGGCTGAAGATATAGCTCAAAATTAGAGTGCTTCTCTAGTCTGTGCAAGGCCCTGGGTTAGATCCCCAACACTGGAAGGAAGGATGGGAAGAAGGAAGGAAAAGAGGGATGGAGAGAGGGAGGGAAGAATGAGAAGTAAATATAGTGACTCACTTAAAAGAAAAAAAGAAACTCTATAATTGTTAGATCCACCTTTTAAGTTTAAAAAATAATTAGTGAAGCAGAGACTAATGAAATTTCCCTGTTGGGTAGAATGAACTATTTCCCTTTGGCCTGTAAGATGGCCACCTATGGCTGTTTAGTCAGAGCTTCCTGAATTTGTTTTAATACCAGTTCAGAGGCAATATTCTCAGGCCCATCCCTGCTAGACTCTGATGTAGAAGTTGCAGAATGACTCATTTTACATTAAATTCAAATGAACCATCTTAATATTAGGGCTTTTATTCCACTACCAGGGTAATCCAGGTTTTATGAGGCCACAAGCTTAAACCACTTGGGAGTAGGCGGACTCTTATTAACTGTACCCACGCACATGTACACACAAAAATTAAACACAAAAGAGAGAAGTTAGAAGGATCTTCTGTGAAGACCCTGAAGCCTGAGCTTTGTAAGCTAGCAATCTATCTGCCCTTGTCTGATGAGGCCCCACATTTTCTCTTCCTTCATCTCTCCCACAGCCCTCTGGTTACTTTCTCCCATTTTCCTCTCCCCTTCTGTCATGCCTATTTCCATATATGTTCCCATGTTCATCCATGTATTTAGCTCAGCTCCCAGATCTTGTAGCTTTGTAAATGAACTTCTCTCCTTGTCTCTGGATTTTACCTGGCCTTTTTTATTGGGGAATGTCTGCCCAGGACCATGTGTGGCAGAGCAACTGTAAGTTTATCTTTGTAAAAATTTAAGTTCACAATCTACTGAGATTCAGAGCCCTCTCTAGCAGGCCAGACACATATATTAGTAGATACGTGTGAGCTGGATATTTTGTCTCCTGTCTTGCTTGATGTGGTTGTAAAATAGGTTGGGAGTCTGAGAGACTGGCTCCCCCTAGAGTTGTACACAACCATCCTGCCTTATTTTTTTATTCCCCGTGTTAACTCTCTTAATACAACATAATGGTGGTAAATACATATTTACTTCTGGTAAAGAGCTTGCGTTTACCAAAATAATCATCATTTTCATTTCTTACAGCCATTTTCCATTCTTTTTATGAAGGTAAGGTAGAAAATCCTGTCAGTGGCATGGGTTCCTCTCTCCCCACCTGTTTCTTGTTTTGTTTCAGGCATTGGTGAAGGTCAATGTGAAATTAAAGCCAATGCTGGATTCAGTAGCTGCGAACCGAAGGAAATGGGAAGAGTTGCACCAGAAAAGACTGCTGGTCTCCACTGCCGCCCCTGCCAGCCTTCTTGTGTCCGGAGAGGACAGAAACTAAACCTCTGTTCTGCAAACGACCGCAGCCTGAAAGGCCAGCTTCAACCCACATCACCCTCTTGTTCTTTTTAGCTCAGACAGACCTAAAGATCTCAGGGGTGTGCTGGGGTGGGCTTGACTTGAGGTGAGGTCAGCAGGGAGAAGAGGACAGAAGGACAAAGGAGGAGGTGGGGCAGGGAGCCTGGGCCCCTAAAGTTTCCCTGATGAACCCACACAGGCTGAGACAAAGGCTCTGGGCAGAGGCCTGATCTGGACCCACAGACCTGAGGACAGCCAGCCCCTCTCATTTGGAAGTGTGGGAACACAGAACAGTGGGAACATCATTGGCACTGCTTCATTTTGTATATTGCTCTTTTGTGTTACAAGCCAAGCACTGTCAGCCTTTGCATCCCCCCGGAGGGTCCTTTTGTGCCAGGCTGTCTCAAGAATCCAGATTTGTATTCTGTAGAGGCATCTTATTTTTAAGCTACAGCTTCTTAATGATGGATCAAAGCTTTTAGAATCACCTATTTGAAAGATAAACTTACTATGCTTATAAATACCAACCAATCCCAATTTTCCCCCCAAAAGGACCATAGTAGGAATATAGCAAATGTGTTTGTCAAGATTTCTAACCATACATCCAGATCACAGCACCTTTTTTCAGAGTTTTAAACTTCAGCCTTCATTGTAGACCAAGGCTTTTTCCAAGAGGAATGAATGAATAGACTTTAAGCAAAAATGAAAGGAAGTCTATAGCCAGATGTACCAGAATGACATATGGACATCTAGGAACTACTTCTAACAGTCAGAGATCTTTCACAGGACCAGCAGAGCCACAAAGAGCACTAACCAGCTTGAGTTCTCCTAGTGATAAGTTTTAGTATAAAATTTAAGGTTACTACCAGTAGCCAACTTAAATCCAAATGCAGAGATAGTCAATTTTGCATTTTCCTTCAGAAATAATGCATGAAAAATTGAGGAATAACACTATGGGTAAAAAACACATATTCCAAAGAAAACCAGGTTTATAATGGACAAAACTGTATTAGATAGATACAGTGACTAGTAAGCTGCTTTGCTGCTCACTTCACACAAGAAATTGAAGATATGGTGTATCTTACCCAAAGAATGTGGGGCTAGAAGACAGACTTCTATCCCTAGATTTAGGACCACTGACTGGTTGACTCTGGACAAATTACTAAATTTCTCTGAACTTGGTTCCTCATTTGTCAAATGAGATTACTAGGAAATGATTTTTAAACATGCCTTAACTTTAGAATTCCTTGTTCAAATAAATCTTTCAAGGAATCCCTGAGACGTAAGACTTCTAAAATCTGAAGCCCTTTATTTGAAGCAGGTTTGGGGGATCCACAACCCCTACACATCTTCATCTCTTTGATTATATATATGGTATCCACAGAGGAACTCGGGATTTTGAAAATCCCTGGGCTAGATGAAAACTGAGATTCATTCCAGCTCTGAAAAATCAAAAACTTTTCTTCATTTTACTGATCAGTATCAGGTATTAACTTTACTACTCAAATCATGAAGGAAATGGGGACCAAGTTCCACAAGGGACATCATTTGCCTGGCACAGAGGAGATATTTGGGAAATGTTTGAAGAAGAAATGAGTAAACTTAAGGTACCAAAACAGAAGCGAGGTTGGGGCGAGACAATTGTAGAGAAGAAGAAGTAATATTTGTTATAGCAAGAAACAAAGTAAAAGGAAATTACAAACCTGGCAAGGTGAAAGGGAGGAAGAGAAGAAAAAATAGGAAGACCAATAAAGGAAAGATGGGGACTGAGGCAGATGGTTAAGAGAAATGTCAAAGGAAAGGTGAAAGACAATCCAAACAAAGAAAAACAGCACTTCCAGCCAAAAAGATGAAGGTGCAAAATCCTGTCATCAATAGAGCAGGAAAGAGAGACAATTGAGCAGGGAGGGGCTTGACAAAGGAGAGAAGGAAGGAGCGGGAGTCCTAAAAAATAATGTCCCCAGCTACCCTTTATAGCTGTCTGCAGGGAAGACTGGAGAAACTAGAGGAGAAAATGAGTGCAGGAAAAATTGCCTCTGCAGAGCAGGTAAGAGGAGGTCGTTCAGATTTATGGATTTTATTAAGCTAGTTTTCTGAATCACTCTTCTATAAAGGAAAATAGCTTCTGCAGGGCTGTCTCCCCTCCTTCAGGTGAGGAACAAAGGATGGGTGGAGTGAGGAACAGACCCTAGGCTGTAAGAGCATCACGTGTTGGCAGGACAGAAGCATTGCAGGTGTTTGTGGATATTGTGCCACATCACGTTTATAGCACAAACAGGAATTGAAAATCAGTCCATGTGAGGCCAGCGATGAGCCCACATCTGTTATCTTTCCCAACAATAAATAAATAAATATCCAAACAAACAGAGGCCAGTCCATCTACAGCAAAATGTGAAAGCATGTGCTTTAACTCGGACTGTTAGAGACTGCAGGCCCCACAAGCATTGTAGCTACCTTGACCGTTGATGCTACATATAGCTAAGGGAAACATAATTTATAGCATAAACCCTACGGCTTCCACTAAGGTTGAGTTTTCCTCTCATTTTCTTGCCTTTTTATTGGCTTCACTGCACGGTTGCCAATAGCAACATCCACTGGTAGCAAGGGGAGTTCAACACCATTGCAATCTGCCATACAGTGGGAGCCCTGACAATGTCAACTATCAATCAAGTAGCTGTTTGTAATTGCCTCCATCTATTTCTCCTGTCTCGAAGTATCTTTCCTATTGTGGGTCACGATTCAGAAACTGCTGACTAATGCCATGGATCTGTTCCTCCATGACCACAAATCGGTGGAAAAGAAGGTAGCCACCTTCCTGGTGCCAACAATTCTGGGGATTAGCGGTTGAACCCCTGAGAGTTCAAAGAATTTTTTAATCCCTTTATAAAATAATTTATAACTTCCCAAGAATGTGAGGTATGTGTAATTATCCCTAACTTCTGCTTTTCCAAAAGAAAAAGAGAAATGTTCCCCATCCTTGTTATTAATGTTTATTTCCTGTTGGAGGAAGGCATTTGAAATATGAGCCTCTTGTAAAACTTCAAGCTGACCAGATATTTGCTTCCTCAGGTCTCTTGGCAATAATGGTTGAAATGACATTATCCTACTTTTTCTACGAGGTGAATTTTTTTCAGACATGGTATTTATTCATATTAGTCATTAAGTAGCTAATACATGTACAGCCTACAATGTAGCCAGCAATTCTGGCAGGTAAGGATATCTTGTCATACTGTGATGGGTACCAATAAGGACACAGTAGACTGGGACTCCATCCTAGCGGACCACTGGCTGGACCTATTATCTTAGCACTCTATATATCTCACGCTTTCTACTTGTCAAATAAAAGCCCTAACTTGTATTTTGCTTCTACACCAAAGGACCAAGCTATGTTTTGCTTTCTAAAATTCTTCCAGATAATTTTTTTATTTATTCTTCTCATATAAAATAGGAACAAACCTAAAATGGTTATCTTCTCATTAAAGACAAAATTAAAAGTTATATATATGGAGTTAATATAAAACCAATATTACTCTAAATGTGTCTGATGAGTATTCTAATGATCGGACCTGGTAATCAATATTTTTTTAAAATATATACTCTTTTATACATAAAGAACAATTTTAGTTTATCTCCTATCATGGTATCCCATAAATTACAGTCATTAATTCTGAGTAAATTTATGAAGTCAGTCAAGAAAAACAAATATTACATGTGTATTTCTGGGTTTGTAAAATCTGAGATGCCTATGTGCTTCCAGGTATTTTCTATTTGCAAATATGTGGAGTTAAAAATAATTTTAAAATTTCTTTATTAATACAATAATGGTATTATACTAATGCTACTGGAATTCAATTGCCTTTTTCTGTGTATCAAACATTATCATACTTTGGCCCAGTAATCCCAGGTACTGGGGAGGTAGAGGCAGGAGAATTGCCAGTCCTGGCCAAGTTAAGCAGGAGACCCTATCTAAAAAATGAACTAAAAGAAAAAGGACTTAGGGCATGATGCAAGCTGTAGAGCAAGCATGAGGCTTTGGGTTCAGTTCCTAATACTGAAAGAAAAAGAAAATAATTATCATATTTTATCCACTTACATTAGGTCACTAAACAGTCTGCTCAATTTACTTTGTGGCACAATTATTTTAAAATCCATTTCTCCTGCTTACTCTTACGAATTTCAGAAGGAAAAAAAAAAAAGAGTATCATCCCCAATAGTAGCGTAAAACACTTTGCCTCAAATAGGACAGAAACCTAAACATATATGGAAAACATTTAAATGTAAAGAAAAATACTTTGGCTTGGAAAAATACAAAAAGGATTCATTAAAGCTACCAAAGAAAAACCTAATTTGGGACTAAAAACTCTGGCAATGCCATCTTGTGGAGTTTATCTGCTTCAGAATTCCAGTCTTTAACACTGCTATTTCACCATGTGCTGGAAAAAAAAACCCAAAAAAACAAAACTCCCCAAACTCAAGTGTGCCAGGAATTTAAAGGTTAAGTATAGCTTACAATGTCAAAATTCCATAAGCTTCCTAAGTGACACTAATAGAATAAAACAGAGATGACAGAAATAAAATAAGATGTATGTGGAGAATTTCATGTGACCATTTAGACTGAGAAATACCGAGTGTTGTGCTTATATTGTCTGCGTTGCTACCTTTTCCTCAGCTAGGAGTTTAGGGTTATACATCTTTTTAAATTTACTTTGAATGTTCCTGCATGTTTGCTACATCTCTCAGCAGTGCTAAGGATAGGTTGTTTATCTGTGCAGCATACCTACACCAATATCACTGAATGTATACACTGGGATAAAAATATGCTCATTTTGTTAAGTAAATGAAGTACTTGCTGTGAAAAATGTGTTCTTTCAGGCCATCATTTATCTGTATTCATTTTATGTGTATATAAGTGTGCATTTGAATCTTAATTTTTCTTCTGCTTTAGTCTAGATTTAGATTGAATCACATTTAGACAATTTTTTTTTAAAAAAACAACATACTGTGGAAATAGGTCAAATTTCGCTGAATCTCATTCCCTTGGGGAGGATATTGCTTTTGCCATTTTATTTTGATGTACAATAATCTAAAAAGGGTCCCCTACTGATTGCTTCCTAATTATTATTGTTTTATACAAAGGAAGGGAAATATGTCTTCAGTGAAGCTGTCTGAAGCTGTTGCCTTTGTGTAGACTTCCCAGGCTGATGATGCATTGTGAGAACACTACATTAAAGACTGCTTGGCCATTTCACAAGCTACTAATCCATGATTTTGAAACAGACTGCATTAAGAGACCTGAAAATCCTTGTTTTAAATAAAAATGCTTACTGTTTAACTAAACTCTGGAATAATCTTTTATTTCTCTTGAGACAGACTGAAGAAGGAAGCATGCAATTTAAATTTTGTCTGTTAGTTTAGCCCATTAACCTTGTCATGATCTAGGTGTTTGCCTGTGTGAGAGGGATACTGGAACAGGATTTTTTTAAATGACAAAAGGTTCTTTAAATTATTGAGGGTTTTCTGGACATAGGACAGTCTGCAGCCAAAAGCTGGGTTCCTGTGTCCGTTACACATTGCTCAAATTTGCATGGACAATTACACAGGGGGAACGCATCCAGCCAGGGCCGGCAGCCACAATGATGCTACAGAATTGCACAATGGCTCCGGTGTTTAAACTTTAAAATTCTAACACCATTGTGCCTGTTCTATTAGAACAAACTGCAGCAAATGATCCAAAGCCAATTCAAATGACTGGAGAGGAGGTACCCAGGGAGAGAGGGAAGAGGTGCACTGTGGCCCACTGCTGGCCAGTGTAAGCAATCACCAGTGCACCCTGTGGCAACCACCGGCTTCTTTGTGCTTTGCGGTCTGCGGCTTTAACGTGAGGTTGACAGTAAGAATCATTTAATTCATAGAATGGCTATAAGGATTAATAAGGGAGGTTAGGTGAAGCAGGCTGCAGGCCTACAGAAAGTACTCCATAATGCAGAGGATTAGGTAGCTCTTTGTTTGGAAGGCTGTTTGGTGGTTTTAAAATTCCAGTATCCATGATTTTGCCTTCTCTGCTAATCCCTTTTACAAGCCAAAATGCTAGTGTGATGTCCTTGATCAGTTAATTTAGACACCAGCACCAAAAACACCAAACATAAGCTAGTTGATCAAAAAAGCAAAGTATATTCAGGAAGGAAATTAAATTAAAATATTAATAAAGATGGAACTATCAGTGAACAATGGAGTGTTCCTAATGAGATTAAATGCCTCACCATACAAGTGTTGATTCTGAATACCACCTTCCCAAAGGTCTTAAAAGATTGAACAGATGATCCTAAAAGTCAGTCAACTACATTACCAATTTGGCAAATTTATTCTTTTCCTCCCTATTCATAGTGGGTCATGGGGATAAGGATACAATATAACAGCTCCCAAACTGGCCATCCTGAAGAAAATGTTCTGGAGTCAAAAGGAAAAAGAAATAACAACAGGAAAATGGGTTTGCAGAAGGACTTCCTTTATCAAGGAAGATGTTTGGTCACAGCTGTGACTGAAGTATTCATGAATCAAAAGTTTACCAACAGGAAGTGCTCACATTTGCAGATAAATAAGAAAACATACCTTGCAACTAGTTGTAAAAGAAAATACTAACTACATTATACATACAAATAGAATATAAGATTTGATCATCTCATATTTTGGCAGACAGAACATAAGCATGCTAAGAACCAAACATCATGCTTTTAAATCTGAATGGAACTCTTCTACATTGTAAACATGTCCCCCTTGTGCACTGAAATTCACCCTGTGTATCACACTTTTTTTTCAATCCCTTAATTCCTTTTACAAATCTCTCACTTTATTACAGCCATATTAGAAATGGTATGATAAACTTATTGATATAGTCTCCAGCTCATCAAGATTCTATCGCAAACAAAATGACCTTCATATTTTAAAATGTCTAGTTTCTTTCTTCCCATGATTTCTATCATTAATTAAAGGAATTCCTTTTACCTTCCCCCTCAAACAACAGCAACAACAAAAATTAATCTATTCCCCAACTGCATATCAGACTAAATAAAAGTCAGCTTATCACAACAGCAGTGAGGGTCATGCCAATTTCACAGTGTGATTGGCACACTCATTTCATTTTGAAAATGACCCTGCCCTCCATCTGTCTAAGCCGAATGTACTGCTTTGTTCAAGCCAGGCCTCAGAAACAGAATCACATGAAATAAGGAGGAAGACACAGAATGGCCTCCCTCCTGCCCACTTCAGCTGCCATGCTTATAGAGACGTCCCAAAACAAAGAGGAGATCCCCAACTGACTTCTTTAGGGATCAAAGAAATGGGTGAAAGCAAATAGTTTTTATTTTTCATGTATTTTAAGATGTCATTTGAAGGAGAATGTTTTCATGATGCAAATACAACTCTTCAAACAGAAAGACTAAAGTATGAATGGTAATTTTTTTGCTTCTGTGTTCTGTCATCTTAATAGCATCTTACACAACAGTTCATACATAAGGACTTTAAAATACTAAGCCTATATTTCCAAGGAACAAGTCAGGCAGGAAGCCAGTTATAAAGGAGAAAACACATCCCCACTCCTTATTATTGAGTAGCACTAGTCAGATTATGCCACCAAGGTATCCCCCTGGATTTAAAGCCCCAAAAGGGTGGGTGTACTCAGAGATCAGACTGAAAGAATCCTCAGAGTAGGGGTACAGTAGTATTGCTCAGCTGCTTTCTTTGGGGACCTTGGTGAGCCAAAGCCCCACTCAACCCTTCTGAAAATGGGTGCAGTTTGTCTCTCTCTTGATATTGATGCATTGGAATGCTTCTTGTATGGTCCCACCCAGGAAAAAAACTGTGCCCGATTCTCAGCAAGAGGTAAGACTGAATTAAGTACATAAAGCCAGTTATTTTGTAATATGAGTTATTGCATATCTATTTTAGTCTCCTCTTTGCAATAGTAGGTGACTAGGAGGTGCACAGCCCTCACTACTTACTCCTAATGTCTGCTTGAGGCTGCAATTGAGGCATGAAAGTTCAAAGTCTACTGCGCAGACCAAGTTAGCTGGTTGTTTTAACAGAGGGAAAAATCTCACTAATCTTCCCTTATGCACACTTGGCACCAAAACTAGGGCCTTACAAGGCACTGGAGATACATAGTCTGGATTATTTACCACTCATTATTTCCTATGGAACCTATCATGGATCAGATTCTACCAACTTAAGTGTGGTCTTGAGCAAATTACATAAATTTTTAAACCTTTCTAGCCCACAGGATTTTCATTAGTAATATGCATATGTCAGGGTGATTGTTAAAATTTAAAATAATTTATGAAAGTGAGCTGTAATAGAGTGTCATAAATTATGGTTGATGTTGCCTCTGAAATTTATATAAACAAAAGACTTATAGGGAAGAATAATATGAGTAGACAATAAACGATTTGCATTGACGTAGTCAATTATATAGCAAAAATATTTGGACCATATTTTTCTTAGGTGTTACACAGAATAATGGGGCTCACAGAAGGCACTGGATTCTTATTGGCAGAAAAAATAACGGACCAGAGTAGTAGATACAGCCAAGTTTACCCACATTTGGTAATATTTCTTGTTTATGAAAAAGGGGGATGAGAGATGGTTAGATCTAAAATTCATCATCTTCCAGTACCAGTTAAGATTCACAGTACTTTTTTTCTCTAGACAACCTCTAGAAATGGCCAAAATTAAGGATTCCTGTTTGCTGCACTGTTCTGTTGAGATCTACCCTCAAGTGAGCACAAAAAGATAATTCTAGGGAAATACCAAGGAAATAAACTGCTTCTTCCATCCTATTCCTGTCTTAAAACATTGCAGAACACTGCCATTAGTATAAAACATAGGATGCGCAAGCTTCAAAAATTTCAAGGGTAACCGGATCTGAATCTTTCTCCATCACTCCATAGATTCAGGAGTCACATCAAACACAGGAAATAAGCCTCAGTTTTAACGAGGAGACATGTCTTAGGCATGGAGTGAATGCTCTGTGATATCCTCCTATTTGAAAAGCCAAAACAAATACACACACACATACACACACACACACACAAAAGAATGGCAGCTAGCATCTCATCCACCCAACTATCTGTGGCAGGGACTACGCCTCCCAGCATGCAGCCCGTCCAAGTCCCATGTGGGCGGGCGGTGCTACCGGAACTATGAATGCCGGGACGTGGAGTTCCCGCGCCTGAACCACTTGGAGAAGTTTCCGATTCCCCTCTGCCTCTGCACAGTCCGAAGTCTTCTAACACCAAGTAAGAATTTGAGCGACTCAGGCAGGTGATCCCTTTTCATTCCTAATGGGCTATTTAATATAGAAAACGACCTGTAGACACACTTCCGTTTCCGGTTGTCTTGTTGCCTTGGAAACGAGCACGCACCACAACCTCTGCGGTTATGGCGCCACAGAGCGGCTCGCAGATTCCCGACGGAGAGGTCACGGCGGTGGTGTACCGGCTCATCCGCGACGCCCGCTACGCCGACGCGGTGCAGCTGCTGGGCGCAGAGCTGCAGCACAGCCCGAGGAGCCGCGCCGGCCTGTCGCTGCTCGGCTACTGCTACTACCGCCTGCAGGAGTTCGCGCTGGCCGCCGAGTGCTACGAACAGCTGGGCCAGCTGCACCCCGAGCTCGAGCAGTACCGCCTGTACCAGGCCCAGGCGCTCTACAAGGCCTGCCTCTATCCAGAGGCCACGCGGGTCGCCTTCCTCCTCCTGGACAACCCCGCCTACCACAACCGGGTCCTCCGCCTGCAGGCAGCCATCAAGTACAGTGAGGGCGATCTGCCAGGGGCCAGGAGCCTGGTGGAGCAGCTGCTGAGTGGGGAAGCAGAAGAAGAAGGTGGGGGCGAGAATGACCCCGATGGTCAGGTCAACCTGGGGTGTTTGCTCTACAAGGAGGGACACTATGAGGCTGCGGGTTCCAAGTTTTTTGCGGCCCTGCAGGCCTCGGGCTACCAGCCTGATGTGTCCTACAACCTGGCTTTGGCCTGTTACAGCAATAGGCACTATGCTCCTGCTTTGAAACATATCGCCAACATTATTGAACGTGGCATCCGCCAGCACCCAGAGCTAGGTGTGGGCATGACCACGGAGGGCATTGATGTCCACAGTGTGGGCAACACCTCGGTCCTCCACCAGACTGCTCTGGTGGAAGCTTTCAACCTGAAGGCAGCCATAGAATACCAGCTGAGAAACTTTGAGGCTGCTCAGGAAGCTCTCACTGACATGCCCCCTAGGGCAGAGGAAGAGTTGGACCCGGTGACCCTGCATAACCAGGCACTGATGAACATGGATGCCAGGCCCACAGAGGGCTTTGAAAAGCTCCAGTTCTTGCTCCAGCAGAACCCCTTTCCCCCAGAGACCTTTGGCAACCTCTTGTTGCTCTACTGTAAGTATGAGTATTTTGACCTGGCTGCTGATGTCCTGGCAGAAAATGCCCATTTGACTTATAAGTTCCTCACACCCTATCTCTATGACTTCTTGGATGCAATGATCACTTGCCAGACAGCTCCTGAAGAGGCTTTCATTAAGTTTGATGGGCTAGCAGGGATGCTGACTGAACAGCTCCGGAAACTCACCAAACAAGTACAGGAAGCAAGACACAACAGAGATGATGAAGCTGTCAAAAAGTCAGTGAATGAATATGATGATGCCCTTGAGAAGTACATTCCTGTGTTGATGGCCCAGGCAAAAATCTACTGGAACCTTGAAAATTACCCAGTGGTGGAGAAGATCTTCCGCAAATCTGTGGAATTCTGTAATGACCACGATGTGTGGAAGTTGAATGTGGCGCATGTTCTTTTCATGCAGGAAAACAAATACAAAGAAGCCATTGGCTTCTATGAGCCCATAGTGAAGAAGCATTATGATAACATCCTGAACGTCAGTGCTATTGTGTTAGCCAACCTCTGTGTTTCCTACATCATGACAAGTCAAAATGAAGAAGCTGAGGAATTGATGAGGAAGATTGAAAAGGAGGAAGAGCAGCTCTCATATGATGACCCAGATAAGAAAATCTACCATCTCTGCATTGTGAATTTGGTGATAGGAACACTTTATTGTGCCAAAGGAAATTACGACTTTGGTATTTCTCGGGTTATCAAAAGCTTGGAACCTTATAATAAAAAGCTAGGAACTGATACCTGGTATTATGCCAAAAGATGCTTCTTGTCCCTATTAGAAAACATGTCAAAACACATGATAGTGCTTCGTGACAATGTTATTCAAGAATGTGTTCAATTTCTAGAACACTGTGAACTTTATGGCAAAAATATACCTGCTGTTATAGAGCAACCCCTAGAAGAAGAAAGAATTCATATTGGAAAAAATACAGTCACGTATGAGTCCAGACTGTTAAAAGCTTTGATTTGTGAGATTAGAGGATGGAATATGTAGTAATGTCTGATAGTGACTTATGTCATAAAGGCTTATCTTTACTTGGCATTGTGTTGTCTCAGGCTTTAGCATCATCACACTTTTTATATAGTGAACTTTGTACACTTTAAAATGTATTTAAAATAATTAGATGTGGCTTTTCTTTTGATCACCTTCACAAATTGAAATGTAATAAAAAGAATGACTTGTAGAAGGATTTATAAAAAAATTCAAAACTAAATAGGAAGATATGTTTATAGTGTTTATAATTCTTCTACTCTCTCTCCCTTGTTTGTTTTTGTGCAGTGCAAATCTTGCATGACAACATTACAGCTTCCAAGGACTACGCACTCTGTGTATAGAACTGGGCTTAAATATTCCTTTTAAGGATTGTGTGTTCTACTTCATCAACTTACCTTCTTGATTATATTAATGTGTAGTTCACAGGTTTTGCATAATTGCGGATGTTTCAAATGGGTTTTCCACTAGGAATTTAATTCTTTGTCAAAAATTCATGTTGTTAGTGTTTGGTTTTTTTTTCATAAAATATATGAGTCAGTGGGAAATTTTGTGCCCACATAATTTATGGTGCTATGGTATGGAGTTACTAAACAATTGACAAGCAAATATGTCTGATTTTCTTTTACTGTAATTTTAGTAAGCTAAAAATGTGAACATAACAAGATGTGATCTTACTTAAGAATTGACCTTTAGCAGTGATTAATAATAGAGGTAGGCTTAGAAGTCAGTTCTTAATTCTTATCCTTGTGCTGCAAATAAGAAACATTAGTGATGGGACTGTCTTACAGTTTCTCGAAAAAAATATCCTATACTAGTCCTATGATATCATCAAATTCCTCTTCTACTCATACCACACATAAAATGTTCTATCAGTATTCTAAAACCTTACCTACTACCATTTTGTAGTTCATTTTACCAGTTTCATATCCACAACATTTGCAATAGTTTTGTGTTGTTTTTTTGTTCCTCAATGGAAATTCTACTCATTCTCTTCAGGAATTTGATTGCTACATGTTATAAGAGCTTTAGTATTTGCTTTCCCAGTCCCTTATGCCCTTTGTTCTTGTATAATTGTCAATCCCAGTCTACCTGGCTTAATCAAGATCAATTAGTTTAGTTTGTGCTTATCCTGGAAGGTCTTCATTTCTCTGTTGATTTTAAAGGGTAACTTTGCTGGTTATAGTGATCTTTCCTGGTAGTTGTTTACTCCCAGAACTTGAAATATATCATTCTATGCTTTCTTGGCTTTTAGGGTTTCTACTTAGAAGTCTGATGTAATTCTGATGAGTTTTCCTTTGTATTTTGTATTTTTTTTTCTTGAATTTTTCAATATTCTTTGTTCTGTAGTTTTGGTATTTTAACTATGCTGTGTCATGGAGAGGTTCTTTTCTGGTCATGTCTATTTGGGGTTCTAAGTGCCTCCTGAACTTGAGTGTTTTTGGGAAATTTTCTACTGTACTTTCATTGAATATGTTTTCTATGCCTTTAGTGTGTATTTCAGCTCCTGCCTCCACCCCATGAATTCTTAGGTTTAGATCCTGTCCCAGAGTTCTTAAAAGGTGTTGTCATGCCTTTTTATTTTCCTTTTCTTTATTACTATCTGAATGTAATATTTATTTGACCTTGTCTCCAATCCCTGTTATTTTTTCTTCTGCTTGACCTAGTTTATAATCTATTGGCAGTGCTTTCCATTGTGCTTTTTATTTGATTTCTTGAATTTTTCACTTCCAACATTTTAATTTTTTCTCAGAATCTCAATTTTCTTGTTGAATTTTTCATCCATGTTGCTGACTTTCTCATTCAGATCTTCAATTGACTTTCTTACTTTATTCATTTGTTTGACTCCTCTTTGAAGTAATTGATCATTTTTAAAAATTAGACTTTTGAATTCTTTTTTCAGCATTTCAACCATTTCAGTATCTTTGGATTTGGTTATTGAGGAATTATGAGATTTTAGATTGCCTTACTTTTTCATATTTCTTAATTTTCTACATTGCAATTTGTACATCTGTTGATATAGGTATTGCTTTCAGGTTTGTTGTTTTTAGTGAGGGTCTTTTTCTTTTGGAGTTACAATGCCAACAACTACTCAAACGAGAGAGAATAGACAACAATAACAAAAGCAACATTTCAAAAGCAAATCAGATTTTTAAATATAATAAAAACCAATTGGGTTTGGTGTGGGAAATTCCTAAGTACTAGCTGATTTCCAGTCAGCATACTTTACTGACTGGACAAGGCACTGGGCTCTGATTGATTCCATAGATCCTGTCTTCATAATCCTCTGTCATATCATCCCAATTTGTATTCACACAGAGCTGGTCTCTCTCCTCTTACCCAAATTTGGGCTGCACCTCCATTGATGTTTACTGTCAGCTTCCCTCTTTGGTGCAGCTTGTACTTCCCACCCAAGTAGATCTTTAGATCTTGGGTCTGAGTCGAAATAACATCTAGTTTCCTGAGTCCACTCTGATTTTCAGGGTGGTACTTCACTTACCTGGGAGAGAGGGGAGGGTTTTGGTGTTTGGAGATATAAAAAGGCAGAGTCTTCTGCTTTCACCAGCTGGAAGGTTTGACAGTAATACTTCTCCCAAAGTGAATCCCCTCTATGGCACGAGTGAGCAAGCTAGGAAGTACAGGGAGGCCCATCAGTCATTAGAGATGATCAAAAGTGTTAAGATGAGTCATATGATATTGCTGGCTTTTTTAGCTTGAAACTTTCAAAACCAAAAAATGGTGGAGTAGAAGCTTCTTCCATATGACTTCATTAATTGGAAGAGTTAGGGTAACAAAGGATTAACTGTATTCTAAAGAAAGAAAAGAATAGCATAATAAATCATAAAAGTGGTGACAAGACAGCTGAAAATGGCTATGCTTAGAAGAGGAGGAAGCAGCCTGCAACAACAATCTCCCCACTTTCCAGGGTGGGTGAGGAGAATAAGCCAAAGTCATAACCACAAAGTAAGCCAGGTAGCCCTGGCAAAAACAGACTGAAAGTCCTAGCTGCAGGATAAGCAACAGTTCTCAATAGCCTTAAATCCACTGCAGAGATTTTGTCTGATAGTGACTCATCCTGTGTGGCATGTGAGCAACAGAGAAGAAATCATTTTATTGCTCCCCATATCTCAGAACCCTGTATCTGGGCAACATCTTGGGAAGGGGGTGCTTTTGTTTGAGACTGAGCTACTCTGGGGACCTGAAAACAAGGAACTATCACAGCTTAGGGAGCCTGGAGACACCCTGCCACAGTGTCTGATTGGGAACCAGCCATAAGAGGTGGTTGTGTAGAAGAGTAGTGTCTGATGTGGACCTGCTGAAAAGTTGAAGCAGAAGGAGTATAGACAGTGAAGGGCATAGTGGCTAGTGGCCCCACCCTTTGTAGCAAGGAGCAAACTCCATTACCTGAGGATCCCTGAGAAGACAGATCTCCAAGCCCATAGCTGGTGAACTGTTGGGCCTCCAGGGGCTGCCTCCCAGCTGTATATGGTTTGCTGCCTGATGTGACTAAGAGCTCTGAGCCAAGAACCATGGATAACTCCATTTCCCTAGCCTCCTCCCTCCCACAGAGTTGTTCAATCCTGGGCAGGGAGTGAAAGCACTGAGACTGGCAGAGATAGTGCCAGGATTCCTCAATTTCCTCCATTCCAGTGCAGAATTCAGTGTTCTGTTTGGGCACTGTTGGAGAGCGGGAAGGTCCTCCCACTCTTCAACACATTCAGGAGGTATAACTCAGCTTAGATGCTTGCTTCCTCTGGGGTTATAAGCTGAAGGACCTGTGGAAAAAGTGAGAATCTGCCCAGTACACAGGCTACAAAGCTAACTGGGGCCATCAGTGACTCCCTATACACAAAGAAGGAAATTTCTAAAGTAGATGCAGCTCTAAAGTAGAAAACAGACCCATGAACAGCCTGGCCCTCAGCCTGCATACAGAACCACCCTGAACAATATGAACTACAAGAGACTCCAGCTAGTTTCTTCTCCCTGAGAGGTACTGAGAATCTGGCACATTGACCTGAACACATGGGCAAATATTTGGCTACTTAGCCATACCCCCAGTCCAATGTTGGGAAACTGCACCCCAACCCTGCCACTACACAGTCTTGCCTGAACATTGGAACTAGTTCAACGGAAACAATACAGGTGATTAAACACTCCAATGAATGACTTGGCCTGAGATATGCAAATCCCAATGCAGAAATTCAAGAAATATGAACAAACAAGGTAACATGACTCCTCCAAAAGTCAACAATTCTGCAATGCTGGACTCTAATGATAGTGAAATGGATTAAATCTCAGACAAAAACCTCAAAAGAATGATTACAAAGAATGACCAACGAAATTAAGGAGGACATGAATAAATACATGAAAGAATTCAAGGAGAATATAAATAAATGCCTGAATGAAGACAATGCAGTATATGAGAGAATAATTCAATAAAGATATAGAAATCCTTAAAAAATGAAATTCTGGAAATGAAAAGCTCAATAAGTCAAAAAAAAAAAAAAAAACCCTCAGGTGAAAGCCTCACAAATTGGTCAACTAAAAGACAATATTAGGACTTGAACACAAGGTAGTTAAATCAGAACTTTCAAGCAATAATAGAGAAAAAAATAAGAAAATGCAGACAGAATAAAAAGACCTGGGGGACACCATTAAAAGGGCAACCTATGAGTCATTGGCATAGAAGAAAGAGACATATAAACTAAAAAAAATAGAAAACATATTCAACAAAACAATTTCAGATAGGTTCCCAGATCTTTGGAAAGAAATGTTTATATTGGTACAGGATGCTTTTAGAACACCAGAATAGCAGCAAATTTCTCAACAGAAACTCTAAAAGTCAGTAGGGCATGGAATGATGAATAGAACTCTAATAGCTCAGCAATTAAGAGAAAGGATTGACAAATGGGACTGCATGAAACTAAAAAGCTTCTGCACAGCAAAGGAAATAGTCACCAGACTGAACAGACAACATAAAAAATAGGAGAAAATCTTTGCCAGCTATATGTTTGATAAGAGGTTAATAACCAGAATATACAGGGAGCTCAAAAAACTAACCTCTCAAAGAATCAATAATCCACTGAACAATTGGGCAAATGAACTGAACAGACAAGTCTCAAAAGAAGGACAAATGGCCAATAAACATATGAAGAAATGTTCAATATCCTTGGCCATAAAGGAAATGCAAATCAAAATAACATTGACATACCCCCCATCCCTGTCAAAATGGCTATCATCAATAAACACATACAACAACAAATGCTAGCAAGGATGTAGGGAAAAAGGAACACTTCTACACTGTTGGTGAGAATGTAAATTAGTGCAACTGCTATGGAAAGCAGTATGCAAAACCTTCAAAAAAACTAAAAATAGAACTACCATATGATCCAGCAATACCACTCCTGTGCATCATCCAAAGGAATGTGCTGACTTCACATTGAATGGAGAAACCAGGAGGGCCCCCAGGCTGCCGCCAGTCACCTGCGCCCAGATGGCTTGGGAGACGTGGACCACAAGTTGAGCTAAGTGGTATGCAGTACTTCCGCAGACATTCCTGGGCCAGATCAGCATAGCCCCCTGGACAGACCAATTCCCACCCGGGAAAAAAGAGAAACTGACTAATAAGCAATAAGAACAATAAAGACACATAGCAAAGAGGGTGGGGCGCCCTGAGTGCCGAAGGGGGGGAGGGGGAGGGGAGGAGTGGGGGAGGAAGGAGGGGAATCCCTCCCGGAACTGTAAACAAACAAGCAAGGCCTGGCAGGAGAGGGCAGGAGTGGGGGTGTGCGCCCAGCAACCAGGAGTGGGAAAGCTTGTGAGAGTGGCAGAGGGAGGAAAACTCCACAGGAGAGGGGGGAAGACCCACCTCCCAAGTGAGCTATAAACAAACACGCCAGCCAGCAGGAGCAGCAGCACACGCCCAGCAATCAGGAGTGGGAAAGCTTGTAAAAGTGGCGATGGGAGGAAGACTCCAAAGGAGAGGGGGGAAGACCCACTTCCCAGGTGAACTGTAAATAAACATGCAGGCCTGAGAAGGCGGGTGCAGTGTCACCTCCCCTAGTGTGCTTGGAAAGGGGAAAGCTTGTAGCAGTGGCATCATGCACAGAACTCTCAGTAAACAAAGCCTGCTGGGCCAGGTGAGTGCTAAGCTCACCCCAGTGATCTGCATAAATAATGCCGCCAGCAACAGAAGGCTGACAGCAGCAGGCAGGCAAGCCACAGCTGCAGATAGCCATTCACAGACCTGTCTCCGGACTCTTTTTTTTTCTCTTTCCCTACATTTGATGAGAAAACAACTGAACTACACCAGCATGCTGAAAAGCTTACTGAAACAGTATTGCATTTGAACTTGGGACACTTTGTGGGTTTTTTTTTTTTTTCTTATGTTACCCCTTTGATGAGACAACTATAGAACAACATCTGAGGCACCATCTCCAGGATTGGAGGCTGAGGGACAAACACAAAAATTATTAAGACTGAAACTTCATTGCATTTGAACTTGGAGGTTTTTTTTTTTAATTTTATTTATTTATTATTTTTTTATTTTATATATTTTATTTTATTTATTTATATATACATTTTTTTCTTTCATTTACTTTTTTATTTTATCTTTATTCTTTTTATTTTTTATTTTCAATCCTCTGTCTCTCTAATGCCTTTTCAGCTTACTGTTGATTAGTACACTGTCTCTCCCTGTTTATATCTTTGAAACGTTTCTTGTCTGTTTGTTTTGTTTTTTGGGTTTTTTTTCTACTTGATTATTTGTTTTTCTCTTTTCCTTTAACTTCTTTGCTTTCCATACCCTCTCACCTTTCCATTCTAAATATCACTAGTGCTATTATTACAGCCAGAAAATACTTAATTGCACACAGTACAGGGACAATAACAACACCAAGAGCAATGACGGGAAGACAGAAAAAACAGGGAAACCTGTTTCCCCACAGCAAAAAATTAATACAGGAACCAGAGGGAAATGAAGAAAACATATACTCAGATCCAGACTCCAACAAAATGAAGATAAACTATGCCAAAGAACCCAATGAAGCCCACAAGAATAATTTAAAAGAAGACATATTACAGGTACTCAATGAGAATTTTATAGAGATGATACTGGATATGGTCAATCAAAATGTACAGGAGACACTCAAGAAATTCCAAGACAACAAAAATAGAGAATTTAAAAAGCAAAAGAAGAAATAAAGGAAACCATAGAAGCACTGTATAAACACCAAAGTGAAACAGAGAACACAATTAATAAAGAGATAAATGAACTCAGGAAAAAAATAGACATTAAAGAGGAAATGACCCAGGATATGGAAAAACCTCAGAAAAAAGAATGAAACAGAATTGCAAAACAAAATGGAAGGCCAATCCAGCAGAATAGAACAAACAGAAGACAGAATCTCAGAACTCGAAGATGAAATGGTAATTAAAGGAAAAACTGAAGAACTATTAATTAAACAACTCAAGACCTGTGAAAAGAAATTGCAAGAACTAACCAACTCCATCAAAAGACCAAACTTGAGAATCATGGGCATTGAAGAAGGAGAATAGGTGCAAGCAAAGGGAATGCATAATATATTCAACAAAATAATAACAGAAAATTTCCCAAATCTAGAGAAAGATAGTCCCATACAGATGCAAGAGGCCTCCAGGACACCAAACAGACCAGATCAAAATAGAACTACCCCACGACATATCATCACGAAAACAACAAGTTCAGAAACTAGGGAAAGAATATTGAAGGCTGTAAGAGAGAAAAAACAAATAACATACAAAGGTAAACCCATCAAAATCACAGCAGACTTCTCAACACAAACATTAAAAGCAAGAAGAGCATGTGGTGAGATCTTCTGGGTACTGAATGAAAATAACTTCAACCCCAGGATACTCTACCCAGCAAAACTATCATTCAAAATAGATGGAGCAATAAAAGTCTTCTATGATAAGCAGAAACTAAAACAATATGTGACCACAAAGCCACCATTACAAAAGATTCTGCAAGGGATTCTGCACACAGAAAGTGAAACCCAACATAACCATGAAAGGGCAGGCAGCACCAAACTACAAGAAAAGAAAAAGGAAGAAAGTAGAGAGTAACCTCAACTTAGGTACACACAATCAAACCTTCAAACAACTAAGACAACTAAATGACAGGAATCAACACATACCTATCAGTACTAACACTTAATGTTAACGGACATAATTCACCCATCAAAAGGCACTGTTTGACAAAATGGATTAAAAAGGAAGATCCAACAATTTGTTGCTTACAGGAAACCCATCTCACTGACAGAAATAAACATAGGCTTAGAATGAAAGGCTGGAAGAAGATTTACCAAGCCAATGGACCCCAAAAACAGGCAGGAGTAGCAATACTTATCTCTGACAAAGTAGACTTCAAACCTACATTGATCAAATGAGATAAAGAAGGACATTCCATACTAATAAAAGGGGAAATAGACCAAAAGGAAATAATAATTATCAATCTATATGCACCCAATGTCAATGCACCCAATTTCATCAAACATAACCTGAAAGACCTAAAAGCATACATTAACTCCAACACAGTGGTTGTGGGAGACTTTAACACCCCACTATCATCAATACATAGGTCATCCAAATAAAAAAATCAATAAAGAAATCCAAGATCTAAAATATACAATAGATCAAATGGACCTACTTGATGTCTACAGAACATTTCATCCAACTTCTACACAATACACATTCTTCTCAGCAGCCCATGGAACCTTCTCCAAAATAGATCATATCTTAGGGCACAAAGCAAGCCTTAGCAAATATAAGAAAATAGAAATTATACCATGCATACTATCTGATCACAATGCAAAACTAGAACTCACAACAAAAGTAAAGACAAAAAACATGCAAACACACAGAAACTGAATAACTCATTATTTAATGAACAATGGGTCATTGATGAAATAAAAGAGGAAGTTAAAAAGTTCCTGGAAGTCAATGAAAATGAAAACACAACCTACCAGAACCTATGGGACACAGTAAAGGCAGTCCTGAGAGGAAAGTTTATGGCCATGAGTGCATATATTAAAAAGACTGAAAGATCCCAAATCAATGACCTAATGATACATCTCAAACTCCTAGAAAAACAAGAACAAGCAAATCCCAAAACAAATAGAAGGAGAGAAATAATAAAAATAAGAGCTGAAATCAACGAAATAGAAACCAAAAAAACCATACAAAGAATTAATGAAACAAAAAGTTGGTTCTTTGAAAAAATAAACAAGATCGATAGACCCCTGGCAAACCTGACTAAAATGAGGAAAGAAAAAACCCAAATTAGTAGAATCAGGAATGCAAAAGGAGAGATAACAACAAACACCATGGAAGTCCAAATGAATATGCTCCAGGATACTATAGAACCACTTGCACACCCATGTTTATTGCAGTGCTATTCACAACAGCCAAGTTTTGGAAACAACCCAGATGCCCCATAACTGATTAATGTATTAAGAAAATGTGTATATATATATACACAATGGAGTTTTATTCAGCCACAAAAAAAGAATGAAATTATGTTGTTTGCAGGTAAATGGATGGAACTGCAGAATATCATGGTAAGTGAAGTAAGCCAGACTCAAAAAATCAAAGATTGCATGGTTTTCCTTATGTGTGCAAGCTAGACTTATAAGTTAGATGTACATATAAATACATAGATGATCATATATAGGCATATATATACACACATATATAGTGAGAGAGAGAGAGAACAGATTATATTACTGTCTGTCTGAGGGAAAACAGGAGGCAGGAGAGGGAAAGAAAATGTTAGAGAATGAAGAATATTGAAACAACCCATTTATACATGAATATAATGTAATGCACTGTAAGCTGTTGAATATTAGGGGAATATGGTGCTAGAGAAAGAGTAAGTTGATTAAAGGATGATATAGGACTAAAGTACCAAGGCAAACCCTCCTTGGATTATAAATACACACTTTTTAAAAAATGAAAGACAGCTGGGTAAAACAGGTCTTCTCTGGGGGATTGGGGATGGGCATAAAGAAAGGGTGAATGAGCTGAATATGGTGAATATATTTTGTATTCCTATATGAAAACAGAAGGCTGAAACTAGTGAAATTTTTCTAAGAAGGGGAAGGGGGAAGAGGGAGAACAATGGAAGGGATAAATCTAACTAAAATATATTATAACCATTTATATAAAAATAGTTGTATACATACAACTATTATATGGTAATTTAAAAAGAGGGGAGAAATTAACCGCCATCCCAAATTACTTTATTCAGCTAAATTACTCTTCATAATTTTTTTAAATTGGAATTTTTAAAAAACCTTATTCATTTATTCACATGTGCATACATTATTTGGGCCATTTCTCCCCCCTGCTCCCCACCCCCTCCCTCTCCCTTCATAATTAAAGAGGAAATAAAAAACCTTCCATGATAAACAAAACTATATGAATTCATGATAATTAAATGGGCACTGCAAAGGATGCTTAAAAGAATACTACACAAAGAAGAGGAAGACAAACACTTGCAAATAAGGGAAGGAATAAATCTCACTAGTAAAGAATATAAACAAATGGGGATTAGGAAAGAACCAAACATTACAAAAACAACAAAGTGACAGGAATTAGTACATACTTTTCAATAATAACTCTGAATAATAATAGTCTCAACCCTTCAGTGAAGACCACAGATTGATGGATTGAATGAAAAATAAGAGACAACTACTATTTTTCTTACAAGAAATATACCTCACTGGCAAAGACAAATGCAGATTTAAAGTGAAAGGATGGGAAAAGGTATTACAAGAAATTGGAACCCAAAAGCAACCAGCAGGAGGAGCTTACATATCTGACAAAACAGACTTTAATTAGTTGGAAGAGACAAAGAAGGTCACTTCTTATTGATAAAGGCGACAATCCATCAAGAGTATATAACAACCGTGAACATATATACACTGAATACTAATGTACCCAATCTCATAAAATAAATGCTACTAGACATAAAGGCACAAATGAACCCCAATGCAATAGTAGGTAACTTTAATACTGCACTTGTTGGGGACCAGGCATAAACCCTGAACTGGGAAATAATGGAACTTACAGAGCCTCTCCATAGTAGGAGTTTGCAAAGCCTCTCCTACCACATTTTTCCCAGCACCTGGTGTCTCGACCTTTGTTCCCCCATCTCCTTGAAGAAAACAAACTGCTGTGGCCACATACCAGCCCCCTGATGCAAAACTAGATAAAGTACTAGAACTGTTTGGAGACTCCCTGATGCCAGATTAATCAACACCTTAGCTAAGGTGTCCTGCATGCCTTGATGGTTCCAGAACTGATGTGTTGTAATTAAGCTTTTATAGCCTTAGGAAAATTAGCCCACCAGACCTCATTCCTTTTACCTTAGGTCTAAGAATTGTTGAAGCTTGATTTTTACCTGAGTCTTTTCCTTGCACTGACCTATAAAATAAACACTCTGCCTCAGGTAGGCTTTCACGTTTCCCACCAGGAACATGTAGCCCTCCCGATCCCACTTTTCTGTTTTATGTCTGTATTTTTTTTTCCATTCCCTGCTCCTCCTACTCAGGTTCATACAGCACACCCACACAGGTTGCGGGCAAGTGGCACCCAACGTGCCAAGTGG
Organism: Castor canadensis; assembly: GCF_047511655.1. NCBI lineage: Eukaryota > Metazoa > Chordata > Mammalia > Rodentia > Castoridae > Castor > Castor canadensis. The sequence continues at coordinate 130,142,241 of NC_133389.1, read as the reverse complement.
CACCCAATCTTAGGGCCTGACTACACGAGAACTCATCAGACAAGGCAAGGGAATGCTCTCCAAAAGGACATGTCCACAAGGAAAATATGGTAAGGGGAGAGTGCAATATTATATAGTCAGGAGTAATAAATATGGGGCAAACTGGATCAAAAGAAAGAAATCTCCATGTACAGATGCTTAAAACTAGAGGTAAATCTAAAGTCTTCAACGTCCAAGAGTGCACTCGAAATTAATGTAATTGTTTTGTGTTTCATTGTGTAAGTTTTGTGTATGTCTATTGTATAATTAACATATTAGAGACAAAAACCTTATTGGAGACTGAGACTAACTTGAAACACTATTCTTAAAATTGACTCTTGCCTCAGCTGTTAAGCTGCCCAAAAATGAGTCCTAAAAGAACAGGATGAGAAACTTCTCAATCTGCTCCTAAAAATTTTTAAAAAGAACTAATCAATGTACTTGCAGCCACTAAGTTAATTTTTACATGTTCTTGAGCTCTTAAATCTATGTGTGCTTAAGTTAACATTTATGGCATGCCTAATTTAAAACCTTTTTCACATATGCATGTATTTAAACATCTTTAGGATGATTTTTATTATAAAATTAATGTAAAGAAGTACAAGGCTTCTGTTCTCTTCTCTCCCCCACCTCTTCGGCTGCTACTTTTAAGAAAAATCAGTTTTTTAAAGGCTATGTTAATCAGGTCTAACTAAATTACAGGCATTATTTTATGGACAGTATCCTTTATCTGTTTCTTTTTATCATAGGTAATTTAAATTCAATTCTTCTATAATTAGATCTATTAACAAATGGTGTATTCTCATAAAAGTTATTTTTTAAATACAAGTTACAAAGTGAACAAGTAGAAAGGATATAGATAGATATTGAGTGTATTTTGGGGGAAAAAGTGAAAGGAAAAAAGAATGTTTTTCAATGAGAAAGGATTTTGTAAAGAAGGGTTTGTCCTAAAGATTGTTCCAAATATGGAGAGGAGGGATAAGGACAAACCATCAGAGGGTTTAGAATGTTATATGAAGGTTTTGAGTAAGTGTTGAAAGTGTATAATAAAAAGCTTAAGTGTGTGATAAAGTTAAAGTTGACTATAATCTAAGAGTTACCTAAAAGATTTTTTTTTAGGGTCATGTCAAACTAAAATCTAATTCTCTATGTCCATAAATAACACGGCTATCTTAAAATCATTCTGCTCTGAGTAACATCTGCAAAAAAAAATGTTATTTGGATAGATTTTTATCAAAGTAATTACTTGTGTTTTCTGTTGATCTTGTCAAGTTTTAAGTACTACTAAATCAGAGTTCATTTACATATTTGCTCATGCAAAGGTCTCTTAAATAACCATTTTATAACTGTTCTGTGTCTATACTTTACCTAAATATGGTACAAACATTTACAAAGTTAAAAGTGTCAATTTATGTAAAATGATGATTTAAAGCTCTCTTTTATTCAAAAGTGTTACATTTAACTGTTCAGCTAAAGTTCTTTTATCCAAAAGCATTACATCTAAACCTTTGACATATAAAATGCTTAATGAAACTTTTGGCAGGTGTGCTAGTTATAATCAGTAACTTTCAAAAGACCTTGCCATTTGGGCAATCCTTCTACTTAAAATCTGATCTATATTAGTTTTAGTCACATAAGTGTTACAGTATATGTATGAAATGTAAATGTACATCAAAAAATGAGGCTATTTGGGATCACAGACATTGGCCCCCTAAGTTGAAGTGATCTAAAGTTAATGATGCTAGACTTTTATAAGCTTATGTCCACGTGTTCCTAATTGTAACAAGGAGAATTTAGTACTGCTGTTTTAATAGTATCAATCATACTTATTTTCCTAAAAATACAGTCTGCAATGGAAATAATTAAATGTCTAACAATTCCCAAACTACTTTTCAGTATTTTAACCATGGCTATTCTAAGTCTTTTCATTCTCAGTCTGGGTCCTTCTTCAGAGCATTTGCAATTTCCAGTACGTACTTCAATTGAGTTCGGCCTTCTAAATATTTACTTGTGTTGGCTTTTTTCAAAACCTTTAACTGTTGTCTGTTGACATTCTGCAGCATTTATAAGTTGTCAGGATATCATCTATAGTCCAGACAGAACTAAAAATGGATGCCAGGTAAGCCCACTTCTTTTAACCTCTTTTGTTGCTTATAATTTGGTCAAATGGGTCTTATTGTACCTTTAGGTAAGGTACAAAAACAATCTCCCTTTTCATATTTGGGACAGCTTATTAAGGGATAGACTATCTGCTCCCCAAAAATGGAAAACCATAAAGATAGTTTAAAAACTTTAAATCATTTTCAAAATTAATAGATGATATAAATTGGCTACGTCCTGCCTTAAAACTTACCACCTCTCTTTAATATCTTACAGGGAGACACTCGACCATCATCTCCTAGATATCTTACACCAGAAGGTCATATGGCACTGGCTAAGGTTGAACAAGGTATTCAAAACTCTCAGAGAACTCGTGTTGATTATTCTCAACCAATACAACCTCTTATTTTACCTACTACAAGTCTACCCATAGGAGTTCTTTGGCAGTCTCAGGGAGTACTAGAGTGGTTACATTTATCTTACTCCCCTGCTAGAGTCATCACTCCTTACCATAATATGCTAACAAAATTAATAGCCATGGGACATTTTCACACTGTACAACTGCTAGGACTTTTGTAATTTTGCTTCTCAACATGCTTTTTTATTTCCTCACAATATCTAAGAGGATCCCATGCCTCAGGCTCTTGTGATTTTTACTGATGCTTCAGGTTCTGGAAACGCTGCTTACTATTCCTCTCAAGGACAAAAAGTTGTACAAACAGGTTTTTCCACTGATCAGCATGCTGAGCTTCAAGCAGTTATATTGGCTTGTCAGGACTTTGCTCATGTTCCTTTTAATTTGTATACAGATAGTGCATATGTTTATGGTGTACTTAAGACTATTAAAAATGCTTATATAGGACACACCAATGATGAACAGCTTTTTTATCTCTTCCATGAGTTAAGGGCTTTATTACAACAACGCCAACATCCTTATTTTGTGGGCCATCTCCGGCCCCATTCTGTCCTTCCTGGGCCAATGGCAGAGGGCAATTGCCAGGCCAATGCCTTGGTTGCTCCATTAATTTTACAGGTTGATACCTCATCACCAGTAAAATAGACCAAACAAAGTCATTCTCAGTTCCACCAAAACTCCAGAGCTCTTTGTAAACCTTTTCATATCACCTGAGAAAAAGCTCATCAGATTGTTAAATCATGTTCAAAATGTGCTCCTCATTTGCCTGAGGAGCATTAATCCACTGAGGAGCATTAATGCCACTAAGGGCATTAACCCTTATCATCTTCACCTTCTATCATTATGGCAGATAGATATTACTCACATTCCATCTTTTGGATGACAGTGTATGTCCATGTTATTATTGATACTTACTCTGGTTTTGTTTTTGCCTCTCCAACATCAGGGGAAGCAATGTGCCATGTCATAGACTACTGTTTAGCCACCTTTGCAGTGATGGGCAAGCCACTCCATATTAAAACTGATAATGGCCCAGGCTATACATCTACTGCCTTCAAGGCTTTTCGTTCTTCCTACAAAATTCTTCATACCACAGGCATACCCTACAACCCAGAAGGCCAAGCTATAGTGGAACAGGCTCACTAAACTTTAAAACTTTAATTACAAAGACAAGAAGGGGGAGATAGCTCCTTAGCCACTCAAATTAATAAAGCTATTTTTACTTTAAAATTTTTAAATTGCTCTGAATCTGGCTTTACTCCAGCTGAAAAACATCGGGAACATCGTACTAAACAACATTTGCCACAGGTATTGTGGGAAGATGTAATGACCGGGGCCTGGCATGAACCCAGCCCAGTCTTGTTATGGGACCGAGGCCATGCTTGTGTTTTTCTTAAAGGTGCAGATAGCCCAATTTCGGTACCCATGGAACCCATCAGCCATCAGATGCAGAAACTCCACCTAACAGAGGAGGAGAGGAGCCCAAGCCCACCAAAAACCAAACTGGCAGAGATCCTGCCACTGAAAGTGATAAGGAACTACCCTTACTGGTCCTACAAGAGGCAACATCATCACTATGACAAACACAGTAAAACAACCCAGGGATCTACTCCCCCAACTTGGGGTCAAATAAAATGCTTGGTGGATATGGCCAAGAATGCCATTAAGGGGTGGGGACAGGAAGAAACTCCCGCTGTCCTTCTGCTAGCTATGATTACCATCATTAGTCAACAGTTGAATGTGCAGAGGCCCAGAACTTAGTACATTGGGCTTTTGTGCCTCATCCACCTCTGCTTCATGCAGTTATCTGGAAAAGTCCATCCAAATCAGTTTTTATCAATGACTCTGAGCTGGTAGGAGGTCACTCCAATGGACACCTGGTTCCTACTTTCACTAATTATAATTTTACAGGACAAGCTGCTGCTTTACTTATATGTTTGGGAAATTTGCCTTATTGTCTCCCTCTCAAACCTATTTGGAAAAGTGCTCTGTTATGGAATGATACTCAGTTTCTTGATAAAAAACTAGAATTTTCTGACTTTAGTGCCCCTGAGCCATATAATGCTACACATTGGACTGTCATGACAAATGCAATCCCTGGCACCCCCATAAGGGAGCCTCATGGGAACAATGTATATTTGCTTCTTCCAATGGCTATTAATGTTACAGGCTACAAGCTTGTGTATTGGTCTTATAATGGCACTTCTGAAACTAATATTACAGGGTATTGGACCACCCCTCGGGTGGGACCAGACAGAGGAACCATTTAATCAGATATATGGAAAGTAGGGGCTGCTACTGCTAATATCAATCTAACTAACCATTCAGGCACCTCTGTTATTAAAGGCTTACCTTTTGCTTTATAGGCTGGATCAATTAACATTTCTAGAAATGGAACTATTTTTGATATCTCTTGTTCTAATTGCAATTTAACTTAATGTATGGATAATTACATAAATGGCAGCCTACTTATAGTAAAACAAAGCCCCTATATCTTGGTATGCACAAATTTCACAGGACAATGGTATCATGATAGAGGACTACAGGTTGTCAAAGAAATAAAATCATTATTAGTAAGAGAAAAAAGATTTCTAGGGCTCTTGATAGCAGGCATTATAGCAGCCACCACTGCTATTGCTACCATGACTACTGCTGCAGTAGCCCTCTCCCAAAGCATTCAAAATGCTCATTACTTTAATACATTAACACAAAATGTCAGTTATGCCTTTCAACAAGTTGATATAGATGAAATAGCTTAAATTCTCTAGAAGCTGCTTTGCTGGCTATGGGAGATGAAGTTCAAACACTGAAATTCCATCAAGATTTACTGTGCCATGCAGGCTTCCAACACCTTTGTGTTACTGCAGCACCTTACAATGCCACAGACTTCCCATGGAAACTCATTAAAGCACATGGCATGGGAGCTTGGGAAATAATAACGATTCCCTTAACCTACAAACCTTAAGACACAAAATTTTAACCATGCAGCGAGCACATGATCAGCTGGCTGCTTGTGCAGATATAGCAAAAACTATCTTAGATGAATTACAAGGATTTAACCCTTTGAATACTCTGAAACATTCCTTCTGCTATTTCATTGGCATTATATTTCTAATAATTTGTTGTTTTGCTTACTTTCAGTCAGAGCTCAAAAGATCAAAAGGCAACTCCTCGGATTAGACATAGAAATGCATCTGGAGCTTTTAAGAAATAGAGTAGGGGAAGATGTTTGGGACCAGACATTATTTCCCAGATGTCTGGGAAATAATGGAGCTTACAGAGCCTCTCCATAGTAAGAGCCTGCAAAGCCTCTCACCATATTTTTCCCAGCACCTGGTGTCTTGACCTTTGTTCCCCCATCTCCTTGAAGAAAACAAACTGCTGTGGCCACATACCAGCCCCCTGATGCAAAACTAGATAAAGTACTAGAACTGTTTGGAGACTCCGATGCCAGACTAATCAATACCTTAGGTAAGGTGTCCTGCATGCCTTGATTTCAGAACAGATGTGTTGTAATTAAGCTTCTATAGCCTTAAGAAAATTAGCCCACCAGACCTCATTCTTTTTACCTTAGGTCTAAGAATTGTTGAAGCTTGATTTTTACCTGAGTCTTTTCCTTGTACTGACCTATAAAATAAACACTCTGCCTCAGGTAGGCTTTCACGTTTCCCACCAGGAACGTGTACCTCTCCGGATCCCACTTATCTGTTTTATGTTTGTATGTTTGTGTGTGTCTTTTTTCCCACTTCCTGCAGCTCTTAGTCAGGTTCATGCAGCACACCCATGCAAGTCATGGGCAAGTGGTGCCCAATGTGCAGCACTCTCACAAATAGATAGGTCATGCAGACAAAAAAAAAAAATCAACAAGGAAACTTTAGAATTAAATGACACTATAGCTCAAACAGACTCAACAGACATCAACAGACTATTCCATCCAACAGAATATTCCACCCTCAGACTATACATTCTTCTCATCAGCCCACAAAACTTCCTTCAAAATAGATAATATTTTAGGATATAACAAAGTCTTAACAAACACAAGAAAATTGAAATAACTTCTTGTAACAGACCACAATAAAATAAAACTAGAAATCAACAGCAAGAGAAATTATAGAAAATCTACAAACACATAGATTGAACAATACACTTCTGAATGATAAGTGGGTCATCAAAGAAGTAAGGGTGAATTAAAAAAAACTCTTAAAATCAAATTAAAATGAAAAAATCACATTCTAGAATCTATGAGACACAATAAATGCAGTTCTGAGGGAAGATTATAGCTGTAAATGCCTACATTAAAAAACAAAGAAACAAACAAACAGAGCTCTCAAATAAATAACCTAAAGATGAACCTCAAGGTCTTAGAAAAATAACAAGCCAATCCCAGAATCAGTAAAATGAAAGAAATAATAAACAATCACCTCTGAAATTAATAAAATGGAAACTAAAAGAAAAATAAAAAGGATCAATAAAAACAGTTGGCTCGTTGAAAAAATAAACAAGATTGAGAAACTCTTAGCCAAACTAATCAAAAGAAAGAAGGAAAGAACCCACATTAATAAAATTAGAAATGAAAAAAGGTAACATTATAACAGATACCACCAAAATTCGGAGAATCTTTAAGAACATTTTAAAACTTATACTCTTGTAAATTGTTACCTGGAAGAAATGGATAAGTTTGTAGACACATAAAACCTATCAAAATTGAATCAAGATGATTCAAATCACTTAAATGGATCAACAATGAGCAATGAGACTGAAGCAGTAATAAGGATTCTCCCAAAAAAAGAAAGCTCAGGACCAGATGGATTCACTGCTGATTTCTACCAGACTTGAAAGAAGAAATAACATCAATGATCCCCAAACTATTCCACAAATACAAAGGCCACCTACACTTCCAAACACATTCTATGTGGCCAGCATTACCCTGATAGCAAATCCACACAAAGACACAACAAAAAAAGGGAAAACTGTAGTCCAATTTCCTTGATGAGCATGGACACAAAAATACTCAGTAAAATACTTGCAAACTGAACTCAACACAAATTAAAAAGATCCTACATCATGACCAAATTGGCTTCATTCATGGAATACAAGGATGGTTCAACATATGTGAGTCAATAAATGTAATGCAGCGTATAAAGAGAAGCAAGGAAAATTACTACATAATTATTTCAATAAATACCCAAAAAGCCTTTGGTGAAATCCAAAAGCCCTTAAGAAACTAGGAGTATACATCATGACCAAATTGGCTTCATTCCAGGAATACAAGGATGGTTCAACATATGTGAGTCAATAAACGTAATGCAGCATATAAAGAGAAGCAAGGAAAATAACTACATAATTATTTCAATAAATACCCAAAAAGCCTTTGGTGAAATCCAAAAGCCCTCAAGAAACTAGGAGTAAAATGTTCATACCTCAACAAAGTAAAGGTTATATATAACAGACCTAAGCCCAGCATTATACTGAATGGGGGGAAATGGAAAGCATTTCTTCTGAAATTAGAAATGAGACAAGGATGTCCACTGTTATCACTCTTATTCAATGTTAATGTAGTGCTTGAATTATTAGCCAGAGCAACAAGGCAAAGGAGAGAATAAAATAATATACTTAAAAGACCCTAAAGACTCATTTAGAAAAATCCTACAGCAGAAAAATACTTTCAGCAAAGTAGCAGGATACAAAATCCACATACAAAAAAATCAGTTTTTCTATACAACAAAAAACTTGTTGAAAAACAAAACAGGAAAACAATTTCATTCACAATAGCTTTAAAAAAAATACCATGGAATAAACTTAACTAAGGAGGTGAAAGACCTCTACGACGAGACCTATAAAACCTTCAAGAAAGAAACTTTAGAAAATGGAAAGACCTCCAATATTTGTGGATTCTCTGCATTAATATTGTGAAAATGGCTATAGTGTCAGAAGCAATCTGTAGATTCTATAAATTCCCATCAAAATTCCAATGTCATTCTTTACAGAAATAGAAAAATCAATCCTAAAATTCATATGGAAACATAATAAAGACCCTGAATAGCAAAAGTAATCCTGAGGAAAAAGAGTAATATTAGAAGTATCACAATCCTTTTCTTCAACTTATACTGCAGCACCATAGCAACAAAAACATCATGGTACTGGCACAAAAACAAACACATAGCTATATGGAAACAAATAGAACAGAAATAAGCCCAATCAAGTACTGCCATTTTATTCTTGATAAAAGTGCCAAAACCATATATTCAGAAAAAGATAGCCTCTTTGATAAGTGGTGTTGGGAAACTGGATATCCACATGTAGAAGACTGAAACTAGATTCTTATCTCTTGTACAAAAATCAATTCAAAATAGATCAAACACTTTAACGTAAGACAGAAAGCTAAAGGAAAACATAGGGGAAACACTTGAAGATATAGGCATAGGCAAGGACTTTCTGAACAGGACTCCAATAGCTAAGTAAATGAAAACAACAATGGACCAATGTACTTGTATCTAACTGAAAAGCTTCTGCATAGCAAAATAAACGACTGACAGTGAAGAGACAGCCTACATAATAGATAAAATCTTTGCCAGGTATTCATCCACATAGGATTAACATCCCAAATATATAAAGAACTTGAACAGTTAAGCACCAAAAAACCAAATAATCCAAGCAACAAATGAATTAAACAAACACTTTTCAAATAAAGAAGTACAAATGGCCAATAAATACATGAAAAAATGTTGAGTATTTTTAACCATCAGGGAAATGGAAATCAAAATTACATTAAGACTGGGTGCCAATTACTTGGAGGCAGAGATAGAAGGATCTCAGTTGGAGGCCAGCCTTGACCAAAAACAGTGAGACACTATCTCAAAGAACAAGCTGGGGAGGGGAGGTGCACATCTGTGATACCAGTTACACTACAGGAAGAGGTAAGAGGATCATGGTCCAAGGTTGTCCCCAGACAGAAGCTTGAGACCCTATCTGAAAAATAACTAAGGCAAAAAAGGCTGGGGAGTGGCTCAAATGGTAGAGCACTTGTCTAGCAAGTATAAGATCCTAAGTTCAAACCCCAGTATCACCAAAATACATACATACAAAAGACTATCATCAAGAAAACAAATAAGAATAAATGCTGGGAAGGATGTGAGGGAAAAGAAACTCTCATTCACTATTGGTGGGAATAATAAAGCAGTCTAGCTACAGTGGACATCAGTGTGGAGGTTTCTCAACATATTAAAAATAGAACTATCATAGAGTCTAGCAATAGCACTTGTTGATTCCCAAAGAATAAAAAGCCTGCTTAGCATACAGATATGGTGAACCAATGTTTATTACAGCACTACTCACAGTAGCCAAATCATGTAATCCACATTGGTGCCTATCAACAGATGAATGGATAAAGAAAATGTGGTGTATCTACACAGTGGAGTTTTACTCAGTCATTAAGGACACTGAAATTAGGTCAATACTGGAAAATGGGTAGAACTGGAGGTCTTCAGTGTTAGGCGATATCAGACAGCCTCATGAAGATACATATCATGTGTTTCCTTCCATTTGTGGAATTGTAAGGGGGGCCACAAAGCAAAACAACAAGATCATAAAAGTAAAAAGGCAACTACCAGGAAGGTCTAATAGGGAAAAGGGTGAGGGAGGAAATAGAATAAGAAAGAGTAATAGCAGAGTGAACATGAGCAAGGTCCACAACACGCACGCATCAAAGTGTCATGATGAAACCCCTCACTATGTACACCTCAATGTAACGAATTGAAAAAGAACACTTTCAAAACAATTTCTTATGGTTCAGGCTGATAACTTTCATCAGAGAAGTAGATATTTCTGCTATAAAGATATTTTTGCTTTTTGATTTTTATCCTTCCAGAAGGAAACACTTAGCTACACAGGTTCCCCATGAAGTGTTCCCCATGTGATTCTTCTTACTCTCGTCTTTGGAGGTATAGTTACCACTCTGAGAATCTGCAAGGTTCTGTGCGGAACTCTTCCATTTGCTGAAGTGCAGCAAACGTGTACTACACGGCCTCAACTCCAGCACTTCCTTCCCAATACTAGAAGATTCCTTCTGCTACAAAGTAACTTCCGGAAACCGGAAAGAACTTTTTTTCTTTCACACACTTCCGTTTCCGGTTGTCTTGTTGCCTTGGAAACGAGCACGCACCACAACCTCTGCGGTTATGGCGCCACAGAGCGGCTCGCAGATTCCCGACGGAGAGGTCACGGCGGTGGTGTACCGGCTCATCCGCGACGCCCGCTACGCCGACGCGGTGCAGCTGCTGGGCGCAGAGCTGCAGCACAGCCCGAGGAGCCGCGCCGGCCTGTCGCTGCTCGGCTACTGCTACTACCGCCTGCAGGAGTTCGCGCTGGCCGCCGAGTGCTACGAACAGCTGGGCCAGCTGCACCCCGAGCTCGAGCAGTACCGCCTGTACCAGGCCCAGGCGCTCTACAAGGCCTGCCTCTATCCAGAGGCCACGCGGGTCGCCTTCCTCCTCCTGGACAACCCCGCCTACCACAACCGGGTCCTCCGCCTGCAGGCAGCCATCAAGTACAGTGAGGGCGATCTGCCAGGGGCCAGGAGCCTGGTGGAGCAGCTGCTGAGTGGGGAAGCAGAAGAAGAAGGTGGGGGCGAGAATGACCCCGATGGTCAGGTCAACCTGGGGTGTTTGCTCTACAAGGAGGGACACTATGAGGCTGCGGGTTCCAAGTTTTTTGCGGCCCTGCAGGCCTCGGGCTACCAGCCTGATGTGTCCTACAACCTGGCTTTGGCCTGTTACAGCAATAGGCACTATGCTCCTGCTTTGAAACATATCGCCAACATTATTGAACGTGGCATCCGCCAGCACCCAGAGCTAGGTGTGGGCATGACCACGGAGGGCATTGATGTCCACAGTGTGGGCAACACCTCGGTCCTCCACCAGACTGCTCTGGTGGAAGCTTTCAACCTGAAGGCAGCCATAGAATACCAGCTGAGAAACTTTGAGGCTGCTCAGGAAGCTCTCACTGACATGCCCCCTAGGGCAGAGGAAGAGTTGGACCCGGTGACCCTGCATAACCAGGCACTGATGAACATGGATGCCAGGCCCACAGAGGGCTTTGAAAAGCTCCAGTTCTTGCTCCAGCAGAACCCCTTTCCCCCAGAGACCTTTGGCAACCTCTTGTTGCTCTACTGTAAGTATGAGTATTTTGACCTGGCTGCTGATGTCCTGGCAGAAAATGCCCATTTGACTTATAAGTTCCTCACACCCTATCTCTATGACTTCTTGGATGCAATGATCACTTGCCAGACAGCTCCTGAAGAGGCTTTCATTAAGTTTGATGGGCTAGCAGGGATGCTGACTGAACAGCTCCGGAAACTCACCAAACAAGTACAGGAAGCAAGACACAACAGAGATGATGAAGCTGTCAAAAAGTCAGTGAATGAATATGATGATGCCCTTGAGAAGTACATTCCTGTGTTGATGGCCCAGGCAAAAATCTACTGGAACCTTGAAAATTACCCAGTGGTGGAGAAGATCTTCCGCAAATCTGTGGAATTCTGTAATGACCACGATGTGTGGAAGTTGAATGTGGCGCATGTTCTTTTCATGCAGGAAAACAAATACAAAGAAGCCATTGGCTTCTATGAGCCCATAGTGAAGAAGCATTATGATAACATCCTGAACGTCAGTGCTATTGTGTTAGCCAACCTCTGTGTTTCCTACATCATGACAAGTCAAAATGAAGAAGCTGAGGAATTGATGAGGAAGATTGAAAAGGAGGAAGAGCAGCTCTCATATGATGACCCAGATAAGAAAATCTACCATCTCTGCATTGTGAATTTGGTGATAGGAACACTTTATTGTGCCAAAGGAAATTATGACTTTGGTATTTCTCGAGTTATCAAAAGCTTAGAACCTTATAATAAAAAGCTAGGAACTGATACCTGGTATTATGCCAAAAGGTGCTTCCTGTCCCTACTAGAAAATATGTCAAAACATACAATCATGCTTCGTGACAATGTTATTCGAGAATGTGTCCAGTTTCTAGAACACTGTGAACTTCATGGCAGAAATATACCTGCTGTTATAGAGCAGCCCCTAGAAGAAGAAAGAATGCATACTGGGAAGAACACAGTCACGTATGAGTCCAGACTGTTAAAAGCTTTGATTTACGAGATAATAGGATGGAATATATAGTTATAGCTGACAATGGCTGTCATCAAGATTCCTTATCCTATATTTCACTCTTTTTTATTTGCCTTTAACTTTGGCATTTTTATATTTGCTTCTTGTTGAACTTGTACACTTAAAATTATAACAGCTAATGTGTTTGAGCAACTTTACAGTTCATTTAGATGTGTAAGGACTATCTAGTGTGAACTGAATCATTTCTACATATGACAATCACCAAGTCTGGCCTTCAAGCAAAAATTGCTTCACTGACATTTTTATATAAGCAAGTAACATTAAATAGCAGTTGATATTTCAGTTTTGCATGGTTGAAAAGAGCTTGGCATTAGTCAAGCTGGAGTAGGTGTCTCCACTTCTTGGTGACTGATATGTACAGGATTGCTAGCCCACAGCACAACTATTTCTTAGTCAGCAAATAAAGACAGGTTTTATCCATCTAAGGATAGACTGTGTTGCCCAATAAATCTAATTGTTAACTATATACCTCTAGTTGTTTTGTTTGGTTGAGGTGGGTTTTTTTTTTTTTTTTTTTTGTCCTTTCTGAGTCTCAACAAAGTCCAAAGACCAAAGCTTAGTTTGGTCTAAGCCTTTTTAGAAGTATAAGTAGTAAACAATAAGGTTATTTTCTGGTTATGAGTTTTGTTCAGTGCCTACTTTTTCTTCCATAATTTGGTTGATGGAGTAGTTTTATAATCAACATTTCTCTTCACTTACTACTTTAATTTTCCATAATTGATTGTACTTCTCTGTGAATACTGACAAATTTTAAGTGTGAAAGCTTTCTAATGTTTCCAGGAGGGAGTAATAAGCACTGAATGGAGAATGAAAACACTAGGGTTTCATTCCTGACCATCTACAACTGCAGGTCAAGATGTTCATTTACTCCTTGGGGTCTCAATCGCCTGAACTATTAGATGTTCTTTACAATTACCTTTGTCTACAACATGATTCTGTAAAATACCATTTAGAAGAAAGTTCCATTTCTTCTTTAAGACCTGGATGGATTAAGAAGTAAGTCAGGAAATGAAATATAAAAGTGTATTTCAAATGACTATTTTCTGATATTTTTGCATATAGTAAATGGTAGTCTCTAAGGTACATTTTTTAAAAAATCTTTTATTAGATGTTATAACATACTGATTACTAAGAAAATTGGATTTTTGTCTTGTTTTTGTTTTTGGCAGTACTGAGGTTTGACTCAGGGTCATGCACTTGTTAGGCAAATGCTTTGCTACCTGAGTCATGCCCTCAGCCCCTGTTACTTTTTAGGTTTATTTATGTAACCTAATAACTTACTATATAACTTATTAAATTTATAATAAGTTACTATATAACTTAATAAATTTAAAAAGATAAATTTATTAGATAAGGTCTCATATGTTTGCCCAGTTTGGCCTGGACTGGGATCCAACTATCTACAGCCTCCCAAGTAGTTGGGAGCACACATATGTGCTACCACACCCAGTTTATTGGTTGAGATAGAAGAGGTCTCACTTTTTTGCTCAGCCTGGCCTTGAACTGCAATTCTCAAGATCTCTGTCTCTCAAGTAGCTGAGATTAAAGGTATGAGCTACTACACCCAGTCAGATTTTTGTCTTTTTACTTGGAATTTTTGCTTACAACTCTAGCTATGAATATGCATAAGGTAGTCCCTGTTCTATGCTATGTTGTGCATAAATTATGAGTTTTGTAATTATATAGAAATTATAACATTCTCTTCTTTTAGTTTATCTAAACATGTATGTCTTTGTTGGAAAAGGAGAGCTTTGTCTTTTTATCTTTCCCCCAAATGATAAACCATCCTTTAGTTCAGGGATTTTATTGACAGACTACTATAATGTGTGTTTTCCTCCAATTATTCTTGAAATAATTAGAGCCTCTCCTGCCCCTGAGGTGAAGGCCTCCAACTGCCATCTACCAGACATTTGGAAACAGAGAAACCTGTGAAGTAAAGATATAATGGAGATTTAACTGCGTGATTTACTTCACACCCCACCTTGAATCCCCTTCATGTACAAATCTCAGCAGTTAGTCAAATGTCTACTGCCATTAACAGAACAGAAATAATGAATAGCAGAGTGGAAGTAACAGATGCCAGAGACGTTTCTGTAACCAGATCACCAAATCAAATCATCAGTCCTTAAATCTTGTCTTATTTAATACAAGGAGAGGTCATACAGACTTTCTAAAAGGACAAAGCCACTTAGAATAGGAAGAACATCTCCAGTTTATAAAGCATTCTCTTGGAGTGTTTTCTTTCCCTGCCTACAAAAGGTTTATTTAAGAGATAGTGGTGTTTACTGCAGTAGAATGCATCACAAGATAAGAAATGAAAAAATCTATCTTCTTTCCAAACCCCCTTTCTTTCTCTTTTTTATCTTCTCTTTGTCAACTATAGAGGTACTTCTTTGATAGCTGGCAGTTGAAACCACAACCAGGTATCCAAAATGCATACCAATCTTTAGTAGTGTCAGGAAAACTAGCCCTGTGATTATCAAGGTGGCTTTAGAAACCATTTAACCATGCATTTACAAATTGAGATAACATTTCTCAAGAAAAAGTAACCCCTAAGTTGTTAAGGCCAATTTAAAGAAGACTCACCAAAAGTACTGGAGCTATAAAATTTGTACAATACAGTGAGCTTGATTTCTATATTTGAACTAAAACCCATCTTTTTCTTTTAAATACTTTGACATCAAAGAAAATGTCAGATATCTTAAAGATGTGCAATGTTTTTATTATTTGAAATATTCTGTGGCATTAGGAATTAAATATATTCAGTTCTAGAGAACATTTGCTTTTCTGTAGCCATAACATTTTTTTAATGGTCGTGATGGTGCTACAGTTTGAATTCAGGGCCTTGTGCTTGCTAGGAAGGTGCTCTACCACTTGAACAATACCACCAGCCCTTTTGCTTTGGTTAAATTCTTGGGTTAGGGCCTCACATTTATGCCCAGGCTGTTCCAGACCTCATCTTCCTCTTTAACTTCCCATGAAGCTGGGATGACAGGCACATGTCACCATGCCCTGCTTTTACTGGTTGATCTGGGGGTCTTACAAACCTTTTGGCCAGGCTGGCCTCAAATCACAGTTCTCATATCTCTGCCTACTTAGTAGGTAGGTTTACAAGCATGAGCCACAGCACCCAAGATCACAGAGCCAAATAGTTGCAAAATCAGGCTTCTGGCTCAATTGTCATGCTCTTTCTACTCTTAACATGTCCCTCCTCTTATGGCCTTTTTTTTTTTCTTCAATGCTTAGCATTTCTTTTTCCAGAGCTATGACTTTGGCCACTTCTATTGCTGATTCCTGAATGGTAATTCAAAATGAACTCAGTACATTTGGGCTAACCTGTTACACTACCGTAACTACCAAGGGTGTGCTGGAAGGATCTTGGGTGGGCCTTACATATTATTTGCAGTGGGCAAAAATTTAACTGCTGTAGAATCTGGATTAGACACAAAGATTATTGACCCACCTCTTGTTTTGTCACTTCTTTAAAAAAAAAAACACTTTTTATGATCTTTACATTAGTGATTATTTTCTATCCTTCATAGTTTCTAGCCACCAAACATGTAAAAACAGCTGTCAGAAGGCTCTCTTTACCTGGAGTGCAAAGGGCTATGAGGTACTTCCTCAGAAACCTCAGTAGAGAGCCAGTTGATTCCACAAGCATTTACACCAGACTTCTGAGACTCCATAAAGCTTTACCTCTATTTGCAAAACCCATTTGAGCCAAGCTCTGAAATGCTTACCCTCTTCCAGGAGGTAGATTAAGCATTTTAGATTAGATTTATGGGAGGAGAATTTAAAAATAAGCCAAGAAAGATACAGTCCCTGTTATCTAACCTTTTTTTCTCTTTGTACTAATAATTCTCAGTCCTCACTGTACATCTGAATCAGCTGGTAAACTGAAAAATATACAGTTGCTTAGACCCTAAACCTTAACGATTATGTTTCAATTTATGGAGATAATAGTGGAAGGAGGGGTCAGAAGTCCCCCTAGATAATTCTAATATGTAGCCAAGATTGAGAACCACTGTTCTATCAAACATGATAGTGACCATGTGGATATTGTATGCCAGTATGGAGGGTGGGTGCAGCCTGTGTAAGAATAAAAATACCCTTATGTCCAACTTAAAGAAATCATGAAAGATGAAAAATGGAGCAAATCAAAGTATCTGCATTTCTAAGGCATTCTGACTGGGGTATTCTGGTTCATATACATGCATCTCTTTAAACCAGGGAAAGCTTTTTAAATATTTTAAAAATATGCACTTAAAAATTCTTAAGAAGTTAATGACTTTCATAGAATGAATTTGAAAAATCCTGAAGCAGCTATCCTGAAGCAAATTTCCGTGAAACTTGATACCAGAAACACTTTAAAAGTTGTTTCCAAAATTTAATAGTATTTTTGGGCTGGTGGAGTGGCTCAAGTGGTAGAGTGCTTGCCTAGCAGCATGACGCCCTGAGTTCAAACCCCAATACTGCCAAAAAATAGTATTTTTGCATATTTTTCTTCAAAGATTCATTAATATTATTTACTATTGTAAGGCAGGAAAGTTTTTCCTCTATTTTCTTAAGGTTTTTGGCTGGAACTAACATAAGATAGAAGAACAGGAGAAAAGCTGCAAGTTTTATTTACATATACATGGGATCCCCACAAGAAAAGTGAAGACTCACTACCACCACTTCCAAAAGAAATGACTAGGCTTAAGTACTGTTATACCTGTCTGAACAAAGAGTAGCAAGTATAAGAAAGCAACTAGAAAGAGGAGTTAGTTTGACAAAGTTTGTGTGTGCAAATTTTCCTCAGCCTTGACTCTCCATCTCTGGTATGAAGAGGGTATCTTTCACATGGGAGCTTCATCTGATTTCAAGAAAAAAAGAGATCAGAGCAGTTTTCTTGCACCTGCTGTTTTTCAAGCACCTTTAGTTCAAAATAATTGATATGCTAAAGCAGCATAATTTAGAGTGGTATGTCATGAGCTCCTTCACTGTCATCACTACTTAGTTTTTATTATGCTTTGCTAAGGTCAAAATAAATTCTGCATGTGCGTTGTCATAACTATTTTTACAAATGGTTTGGGTTGGCTTTGGATGCACCAATTTGTTCTCATAATATGGGCCACATTTATCTGACAATTATTCACCCTACAAATATGGGTTCTTCCAAACTAGATTGCAAACCCATGTGTGCATTTTTATGAGCACAGACGTCTTTTAAATCTTTCATTGAAAATTTAACAATACTCAGTGGTTATAGTAGTTTATAATCCAATATGTATTCTTCACCCAATCCACTCTCATCCCCAGATATTGGGTCTAAACCAATGGTTCTTGGAATGCTGGGCTGCACACTGGACTCATCTAAGATGTTTCTAAAACTCTCATGCCCCAGTCTGCCTTCCAGGATAATCCTGGGGGTTCCACCCCCAGGATTTCTGGGGTTAGAACCCAGGTATCAGCATTTTTCTCAGCTTTCAAAATACAGACAAAGTTGAGAATCATTGGTCTAAGGCAGTCATTGTAATCCCTCGTTTCATGATTGCCTTAGAAATAGGCATGTGAAGTCCTTACCAAGGCACAAGAAATTTCCTGGAAGGCTACCAGGCAAGGTTTCTTGACCCATAAAAAAAAAAAAAAAAGAGTGGGTATAAGAACACTTTTTCTTTATCTTCATTTATCTGAATGTTCTGTCACCATTTTATGACATGACAAAGCCAGTCCAAAGATGAAAGAGCTTTTGAAGATACCGAAAAAACAAACAAAAAAGACTTGGATCCTTACTGCTATTTTTGAGCTATATTACCTACCCTGAGCCTGACTCACCTCTGAGTCTCCTATAGATGGAAATAACAAATTGTCATATTGTTTAAACTTATTCAAACCAGATTTTTCTGTTTCTAAAAGCACCTAGAACGACATTCACCATTGGTAAAGATTCTTTCTTTGACCAAACTCTACTGAGGCACTCCTAAACTTTTCAACTAGGCCTTGACTTTTGGACTACCATGTTTGTTTCCTCATTGCCCAATTTTAACAAGAATCCAGTTCAGCTAGAATCCCCTTTCTTCCTCCTCTTCAGCCATTCCCCAGCTAATGTCTGACCACCCTGGTCTGCCTTCAGCAGGAATCTTGCTAAGTTAATTTAGCCAGAATCCCATCTTCCTCATGATGCTTCCTTTTGGTTATTTTCCATCCGCTCCTCGGCTATAAATTCACACTTATTCCTTGCATTTGGAGTTAAGCCCAATCTCTCTCCTGACTGCAAAATCCTATTTCAGTATTTCCCATACCTGTAGACATAGTTGCCCCACCTTAATAAAGATGCCTTACCATTTTAACAAGTGTCATAGAATAATTTTTTTCTTTTTCTTTAGCACCATACACAGGCCATACATTTTTGAGTATTGTCCAGGAGATGATGAATCTTTATGCACATTTCCAAATACTCTAGTAATCCAATCTTCCTTGAGATACAGTGTCATTCTGTGGTTTCAGTTGCATAGAATAAAACTGATTAATCTTTGTAAATACATTATCTGAAAACTTGACTTCATTCATATTACTGATCTTTTGAGATTTGCAAAAGTTATTCACAAAATTGGACATGCTTTTATTTTCTAGGGAGAACACTTACTTATATAGAAACAAACAGAAAATTAGACTGGATCCACCCAAATGAACTAGCTCTAAATCTAAAGTTTGCTCACTGCTTCTTGGCACAAACACAAACACCAATGCATATAGTGGTTCATGTAAAACACATTTCTCAATTTTTTAATTTCCTCCACATTTATATAAGGTAGTTTCAGAAAACCCTCCATAATAATAGAAGAATAAAATGGAAGTAAAAACAACGGCATTTGTTCATGTCTAGTAAACCTAAGTGTTAGAGTAAGGTATCCTAATCTTTTCTCCAGTGAGAAATGCTGATGTGTGCTGCACTATGGCAGCCTTGGCCCTTTCCAGTCATAAACCTGGTTATAGGAAAAGCTTCATAAAAAATAAATACTTTAGTTCTTCCTGATAATCCCCCTCAGCAGTTATCAGGCCTAATTTATTCTGAATTGTTGGCTTACATTCATTCTCTAAAAGAAGGACATGAGAAATTCAAATTCAAAGTGGGATCATCCTTATCACATCAGGGGGTTGGGACAGTTGATTTACTCATATAATCTCTTTAAACCAGGAGAGAGTTTCTAAGACAGAATTTATTGCCTCCTCCAGCCATCACCAGGCCTACACACACAAAACAAAAGTTCTTCCTTCTATTAAATCAGAAACTCCAGTTTCCTGGCTGATGTCATTTCCAAATCACAGTGTAGCCCTGTGACAGTCACAGCAGGAATCTGCCTCTCTATGGGGTTTGCATCTGCTTCTCATCAGAAAGAACCTCTTTGGGGAAGCCATGGCAAATGCAGAGTACCCACTCCTCTCCATGGGTCCCAGAATGTTATATTAGACTTTTTAGGATCAGCTGCTGTTAGGGTTGAATATGTTTAATTTTCTCCAGAATAAGGAGGTATATAAAATTACATTGCTGCAATTTCATTTTCGTCCGTGTCTGGCTCATTGCCAGTTGTTTTATAAAAGTTTACCAAGTAATTACGAAGCTATTACCAAAATGAAAATTCAATCCCTGAAATTCTTTCCTCTTGGAGAAGACTTTCCTATATAATTTTATGTACTGAATTTATTATTGTAAAACAGTTTGCGTTTAAAGCAACTCTTCTGAGCTCTTCAGGTCTAACGTAGTTTTAAAATATAAATATTGGGTGCCAAAGGCTATTTATTCTCTCCTCATTAAGGGTCAACAGTGATGATGCAATAGTTTAAACCAAAAAAAACAGATAATGACAAGAGGTTTGCACACTGTTTTTTGCAGAGTGGCTTTAATTGATATAATCTGCTATAAATAATTGAGTTTTCACAATGGTACCAAGTTCTAACCAACTGGGAATTGAGTGCAATAAGTGTTTAAGGGTCATGTTACTACTGAAGAAATGGATCTTGAATTTGTTCCATAGGAATGTTTAATAAGGGAAAAGATTTCATGAAGATCAGTCTTCCTCTCTTCCACACTCTCCCCTACAGGTATGGTAGCTTTCATAGTGCCAGAACAAGAACAGACTCCCTTTGTATTCCTCAAGGAATAATGGATTAAATGTATTTTTATAAATTGGACTTTTGGTGTTCATATGTCATTTCCTCAGAAAACCTAGCTGTAAAGATGAAATAGAAATAACAACACTTTTCAATATTCTTCAAGTCCTAAATTCTAGAAAAAGACAGGAATACAAAGGTCTTTTTATTCATTCTGTCAAATGCCAGTTTATTTCAATGTGGTTTCCTGAAGTGAAGGATGAAATGAGGCATGGTTCCCAGTGGGCAAGAGAGAGGGAACATTTTCCTTAGCACACTGGAGAAAAGGAAATATGAATACTAAACCAAAGGACTGTAAAAGGATGGAAAGGGAATGAAAGAAGACCTCAAGAAAGGACATAAGATGCAGGAGAAAGATGAAATGAAGAAGGCAATAAATAATTGGCCTTTTAAAGAATGATGCAATTATGACTGCTATACTTACATAACTCAAACGTGTTGTATTGCCTCAGGGTTTCCTAAGGCATGTTGCACACATGAAATAATCGGTACACAAATGAACTTTTTTTAATAGCTATGTATTTTTTTATCATGTATATGATACATGTAATCATCATATGTATACATGATGCACATATTCACCAACACACATGCACACACACACACACACACACACATACACGAAATTCTAGGTTTGATATGCTGTAAGAATAGAACACATCAAACTTCATGGATTCTACTGTTAAGGCTAAATTTTTTTAAATGGCTTTACTGAAGGAAAATAATAAGTAACAATACACATAGTAATTGGCTTTGACAAGAAGCATGTCGGGGGTACTTGAATAACTAGAGTTTAAGAAACCTTGGTTTAGGCAAATGGAGCACAGAATTTCATGGGAGCATGGGGGGACCTCTGGTCTTCACGAAGAAAAGTGTGATTTTTGCCCATTGTTGACTCAGTAAGTATTTGTCAAGAGCCCTCTATTTTCAGAAAAATAGCTTCACATTTTTACACTGTGGTGAAAAGTTCCTCAGGAGAATGTTGCCTAACAAATTTATGGGAAAACTATTTTAAACTTCCTAAACTTCTATTTCCTCATTTGAAAAGTTGAGACTTTGGGCTATATATTTTTTCATATTTCCTTATAAGTCCAGTCTTTTCTAATCTGATGGGGTTTTGTTTGCTGTTTGGTTTGGTTTTGGGGTTTGTCTTTTTTCCATTCCACACAATCCTAGCAAGTTCTGACCGACTGGTGGATAACAGATCCTACCAGTAGAGGGAGCACCACTCTGCTTGAAAAGTCCTCAGGAGGGCTAGAAGGATCACCACAGGCAACAGGATCACCTGTACATTTGTTTGCCTGACACCCTGCCTTTTTCTCTAAGTTAGTGATTTTAAAATGAAACTGCTAGCCTTGGGGGCCAGTCTAGCAGTGGGTATATTCTCACATGTCATTCTGAAATTGAGTCTTCAGATCTGGTTAGCCACTGCACAAAACATTTTCTAAAACAGCAAGTGTTCTGATTACTACCACATTTTCACTATGTGTGTAGTAGTGTGAGCTGACTAGGCAGGGGTCCACCTGTGTTCATTTAGAGCTGTATTCAAAGTTGTAGAGTTAGAAGCTTCTTTAAAAGCATCAAAACTAGGCACTACGGCTCACTTCTGTAATCCCAGCTATGGAGACCCTATATCAACCAACAGGCTGGGCATGGTGCTACACATCAGTATTCCAGCAATCCAGGAGGCGTAGGTAGGATTATGGAGTTCTGAGACCCGATCTATAAGATAACTAAAGCAAAAAAAGGGCTTAGGGTGTGGTTCAAGTGGTACAGCCTTCAATTCAAACCCCAGTACTGCCCACCCCCCAAAAAAACTATCAGTTCCAACCCCCTCTTTCCATAAACGAAGGATAGACATTGAAAATGCTTCTGTACCACAGAGCCTCATTATCTTCTCTATAGAATAAAGGCACAGCTCAGAATTACTACAGCTCTATTCCATTGGGCTTGCAACATCTCAATGATTATCACTTTGCCTTCCATTTACAGGCAATTCTATGGCCTCTTGTTTGCTTTTTTTGTACCTCCACTTCCATAAGTTTATGGATGTGGTTCCTTTATGAACACAGGATGATTAAAATTCAGCTATCATAGAACAAAAAATGAAAGCTCCATTGTGTACACACAATCCAAAAGACAATCCAGGAGGAGAAGAGAAAGCAAAAGAGTAAGAATGGTCAGAGCACTGAGATTGTAGTTATGAACCATTGTCCTTTTTATAAAACATTTACAGCCAATGCTTAGTAAACATAATTCGGGGAGATGAAAAATCTGTCTGAACAGTGAAGCAGAGGTTAAGCATCCAACCACAGCTAGCTAGAGATTTTAGGAGGTGGCAGCAAAGCCATCATCAGACCCAAGCACTCTCCTCCAGGCCCCTCTCCTGGTGTGTGCTTCAGCCTTGCAATAAAGCTTCCCATTTTTCAGGATATTGAATTTGGACTCAAGGAAAGCCAGACATCATGTAATCACAGTTTGGAATTACAGAGTATATCTAATAAAACCCTACAAAACTTGCCAAAAATAGTGGGGGTTTTTTGTTTTGTTTTGTTTTTTTCCAGAATCACTTAAAGAGCTGTGTGTTTGCTAGAAGGGGGAAGTGGGAAAGAAATTGCATGTAAAGGAAATCATTGCATAGAACCAAGGTGCCACCAGATCAGGCACAGATAGCTTAAAATAGGGGTTTCTCTTCAAGGAAAGAAAGGAAAGAAGGGGGACCAGGAGCTAGAGTCTGCACTATAAGGGGAAGTGAGCCTTGATCATATCATAACAAGGTATACTTCACCCTTCTCACATGACTCTGTGGCAATGGGAAATTAACGCAGATGTTTTTGTTAATTGTGACCCTACACATTTGGGTTAATTCTATCAGATACTGGGGACCTCATGGTTGTGGGACTGGTTCAGTCTCACAGTTCTCTACACACAGGAGGGTCCTGTGCTGGTTTATTTCTCTCCTAACACTGTTTTGACATCCCTAATAATTTATGAACAAGGGGACCCTACATATACATTTTGCACTGGGCTTCAAAAATTACATGACTGATTTTGGCTGGGCTTTCCTGAGAAGCTGTTCATCTTCCTGCATAGAATTCTTACACTGTTGCTCTGTGGTTAGCCCTTTCAACATGCTTAGTTGTGGCTGGCTGTGAGCTGAGTCTGCCTCTCCACATGCTCCATACTGAAGCCTTGGGCCGCTTCTGTGAGCACTGACCTTGTGTCCCCTTTTAAACTCCAGGTTACAGTTGTATTTTGCATATACAATCCAGCATGCCTTTTGTTTCTTCTCCAAATGTCCAGAGGCTCATGTTCTTTCTACCATGGGTGCTCTCCTGTTAGAATTTACATGAAAAGCCATTCAGTCCTTCTGAAAATTTTGTGAGTCAAAGATTAGTGTAAGCTAATGCTTTTTTGAGCATGCCACCTCCACCTTCATAAAGCCTTGAGTGTGGTCAGTCATAGACTGACCTCCAGTGTTCTTTCTCTTGCTCAAACCTCTGTGGATCCTCCACACTTAGTCTTCTGCAGTCGGGATCTGCTTTAAGGGTTGAAAGAGGTTCCTTTAAATGGATAAAATATAATTAAGCTATAAATGCATCATTTCTACAGCCTAAAACCTGACTGGTAACCTCCCCACTCTATCCCCCATACAAGAGGCCCAGAGGAGGACAAGGATATCCCTTGAGAAATAGAGCTCTTTTCATGTTCCAGTAATTTTCACTTTTCCCCAAACATCCTCCTAGGGCAGAGCAGAAAAGAAACCTAACACTATTCTGCACAAAAACAGGGCTGATTTCCTCAAGGTGGACAGGAGGAATGATAGATGAGAGATGGGAAAGACAAAAGGCACTTTGCAAACTTGGGAAATATTTAAAGTTGCTCTTTAAATATCAATTTAAAGTATATCATTACTGAAAATTACTATGGTCATTGGATGAGATCAAATGACAGGCAATATTTGGGAGTGGGATTTTCCTGAAGGAGTACAGTGCACACCTGAGGAATCATGCATTAGTTGTAATCTAGGTTGGGGATGGGAATCCACAAGGAATCTTTTTCCTCTGAGAAGGTCTGTATCTTTAAAGTGCAACCCTTCTGGGTTTCAGGGTAACGTCCAAACTAAATCCCAACTTTTCCTCTGCTCTGTAGTTCTTTCCAAAACTTGAGGCCTTGAAAGGAGTCAAGTGGCAGAGTGTCAATCAGTGGTCCAGGGGAGAGACATCAGCCAGGACTCAGAAGCCTAAAGAGGAAAAGTAAAATGGGACTCTCTCCTTCCTCAGTGAGAAGGAGTTGCTCTTGGAAACAGGAAAGGGCTGATATTGGACACTCAGGGAACCAACAAGACTGGTAGACTGGTAGGGACATTGCATTGCTTCTGTCTACCTTCGAAGGAATTCTGTGGGAGGAGCATTCTGCATCAAATCATCATCCAGTTTCCAAAACACCAATGACCAAGTTGGCATTGACATCCCTCCCCTACCCCCATAGGCTTCTTCCTCAGTCTAGGCTCTACTTCTCTTTTTTTGGAGCATTTTTTAAAAGAAAACATTTAATTGTAAATTTTTTCTCTGCTGTTTAAGGCATGTGTGTATGTAGTCTTTTTTTGCTGTTGTTGAGTTTTTCTTTCTTTCTTTCTTTCTTTCTTTCTTTCTTTTTTTTTTTTGCTTCCCTTGGTGCTGGGATTGAACCCAGGGCCTCACCATGCTGTACAAAAGCTCTAACACTAATCAATACTCCTAGTCCAAGATGAGTATAAATCTTTTTTTAAAAGTCTTTTGTCATTTTTACAACCTAAGAGTATCTTTCTGAAGGACCCAGGAGCCATGGCTGGAAATTGATCATCAAAGGACATAGCATTCCCCTCTCATCAACCTCATAACTTATCCTAGGGGTACCACAGGAGCCTAACTTCGGTGGCACCTTGCTCCAACCTGTAACACTACCATCTGCTGTAAAGATACGAGAAGGTTGTTTTCCCTTAGCTAAAATCACTTAGCAAACACTTCTCCCTCTCACTCCTTGCTTAATCCTACAACCTCTGTTTCAGCCAAGTGAAATTCAGATTGAGTTTTGGTCTCTCTCTTCCACTACAACAGCCTTGAAGTAAGTCTTCATGACTGTTAAGCCATAATTGGTGCAAGTTTTGCATTGACATCAACAATGTAAATAGACTTGGCTAAAATGTGTTGTGTTCCTGCAAAACCTGGTTGCTTTGTAGCATGAAAGATCATGACTAAATTACATGAACCAAGTGCCTGTTGGTGTGTGCATCTTCCTAAGAGATCCTGGGAAGTCATGTCTGAGTTCAGGCTGACACAGGTAGAAGGGACAGCATACTCAGTAAATGAAGCAGAAAGAGGCTGGTTGGAGCTGGGCTGCTGCTGCCTTACTGGATTTCACAAAGCCCAATAGAGCACCAGGCACAACTCAAGGCATTTTACCATTAGCATCTCATTTATCTCGTACAATAACCCTATGAAAGAGATTTTTATTGGTAGCCCAATGTTTTCATGTGAGGCACACCTCTGGCACCAAGGAAAGTAAACCTGTTCAAACTCACAGAGCACTGGCATTTTGGTTCTAACATCTGTTTTAACCACTAGATTTTGGTACCAGGTTCTGCAGCTAGATCCAAAAAACATGGCATCCCAAGGTGTGGTGACAAGCTCAGAGAGACCTGACCAGGTGAAATGTTAGAGAAGTTTCCGAGTTTCTCCATTTCAGAGCTAAAGCAGACAGTGAGAAGCACCACAGCACGCATGCACCATGTCTTCTATCCTATAGGCTAGGACCCGTATGTGGCAGAATCCCACACGTTTCTACCTCAGAGGGGATTTCTATAGAAAGGCTCCTGTAGATCTTTTCTTTACATCTGCCTACACAGAAGTGCAAGTCTGGAGGTTCCAGAAGACAAGTGGCCTTTCTGCAAAGACTGTGCAAAGGTGACAGTGTATGAGAATGACTGAACAATATCCAAGGTGTTTCCTCCATGCATTGCTTGGGTGGCCTGGCTGATCTCTGCGGTGTGTGCTGAAAGTGAAATGGTACACAGTATGCTGAATACCTCTTCCTCCATCTGCTTGCTTCCTTCCAGCTTACTTTCCTCCCTTGCACTTCCCAAAGGGCCAAGAAGACCTATGGCAGAGCCAGCTGATGCATGCACAAAGGAACCAAGGGAAGGTGTGGCTTGAACTTCAACTATGTGTTCCTTCACCTGGTCTCCAAGTCCCCAGCAGAGCTCCAGGAGGTCTCTGTATAGGGAGCTCTGGGCTAGACCAGAGGAGATCTGGCCAGCGCACCCATCATTCTCCAAATCTTCTTTTCTCCAAGTGTGGAAAGCAAATCGCTGCGTTTGGTACTCTCCAGTGCTCTTAGGAGGCTCAAATGAGATAATGTCCATAAAGCGCTTTGTAAACTGTAAAATGCTTTACAAATGTAAGGGATTTTTATAATCCACAATACAGCAATGTTTTATGCTTTTATAAAACTACTGGCTGGAACTGCAGGAAGGGGAATCCCTCTGGTGTTTTTATTTTGGACACAGGAGGGCTTGGGTTTGCCTCCTTGCCAGAACTGGATTCCTGGCGGCAGCTGCTTATTCCATTTCATTGGGCGCCGCACATATGGCCACCGCGCCTCCTGTCGAGGTGACAATATGTACTACAGCGTTGGAGCACGTCCACAGAAAGCCGCTTTTTTCCACCCTCACAATTTCTGACTTGTCAAGTTTAACACCTAGGAAATACAGCCTTTTGCCTCACACTTCACCACGGCATTTGGATTTTTTTAGATGAGAATTTCCTCCTTAGCATCCAGAAATTTACAGCCAGACTCTGACCATAAAAATGCCTTCTTTTGAGCAGATTGAAAAACTTGGATGCTGCTAGAAAGAGAGAGAGAGAGAGAGAGAGAGAGAGAGAGAGAGAGAGAGAGAGAGAGAGAAGGAAGGAAGAAAGAAAAAGAAAGAAGACAGAGAAAGAAAAGAAAGAAGGAAGGAAAAAAGAAAGAAAGAAAGAAAATCTTGCTGTGGTTAAAATCAAAATGATATTAATATCTGTCTTGGGACTGGGCTTGAGACCAGCCGAAATGAGTTAAGGCACAGGTCTCCGCGGACCTGTGGCGCTGGGTGGCCGGGACGCAGCATTTGTGCAGTGATTCAGCCACCAGTGCCATGGGTCGCTACAAATACCTGCAGCGGCCTCTTTGCAGATAACCACTAGCTGCTCCCAGGGGTAGTCTGACATCATTCTATGTCTTAGAGCTACTACCGGCTTGTAAATGTCAGGAGGAATTATGAACATTTGTAGAAAAGTAACTGTTTGACTAATTTCCTGTTCATGGAGCAAACACACCACCCTATGTATTTAGAATCTGGTGCTGACAGCCAGGCCGTGGCAAGCTTCAAGGTTATAGGATCATAAATGGGATTAGATAAGCCAGACAGTGTGGCTCAGACTCCAGCACTTTTAAAATATTATTAAAACCCCCAGAAAAAAGGCAAACAATTTTGAAGGGAAAGTAAGATATAACAGAGCCTCATAAAAAGAAAAGAATCCTGGCTATGGAGGCTTAGTAGCCACCCTCTGCCCCTGGCATTTCTAGATTACACTTTAGAATAAATAAAATATTTTAAAAATTGAGACATAAAAAAGTAGGTCATAATTTATATCTCAGAAGAATTTTTCTATTACATTTGAGCATGGCAAAAATAATCTGCAATTCCAGATAACAATGCAGTGTACCACTTGGACGCCTTTGCATTCTAAATTATCTTTTCTTTTTAATTGACCAGATTATTTCCACCTTGTCACTTGGCAGGTAGGGTCACTGTGACTTTTCACTGCATTAATGAACCCATTCACTTTGTCTCTATGTAATTAAGACTGTGAGTTACAGATCATATTCTTAAATTGGCTTAGTGTACGGCCAACTCAGTCTTTATTAAACTAAATATATGACATCAGGTATTTCTCACTGAAAGAGTGTTGAGTTTCTACTGAGTTTGCTTCCAGTTGTTAGGAGTGAGTGGTTACTTTGTTCTTTTTATTTCTTAGAAAAGAAATACAGACCTGTAAATGTTATAGCATCCAGGGCAGCATTTCATTCTTAATACATTCAAGGTCTGGAAACTTACAGGGCAGTTGATAGATTCGTGTTCAAGGATATCTGTTGCCACCAAAATTCTAACCAAGTCTTTTCATGAACTATTTGAAAAGAAATAACTGGATATGCTGTTAAGTTAGCTAAATGAAATACATTGCCCTCTTCCATTAGCTTTGTTTCTATACCATTTAGGAAACCCTAGAAACACACAAGAGTACCTTGAACACAGTAGTTGAACACAGTAAAGAACTTTTCATTTGTGGTGTCTATAGCCCTTGAGAAAGCAAGCTTTTGTTTAAGCCAACCCAAATTGTCATCCAAAACATTTGGTTTTATTCAGGACTTCTGGATCTCAACTTGGTTTGTAATTAAATCAAATGAATTTATAATTAAAGGTTAAAACACCTTAATCTTTCTAGGAGTTGATGGGATTTGTTCTGTTAAAATGGGTCTGGTAGAATACCTGATGAGAAGAATAACTGATGGACAGACATCTTCATGATGGTCATCTTTGTTGCTGGCAAAAGATTAGTCACACAGCTGGGTGATTGGCTTAAGTGGTAGAGAACTTGCCTAGCAAACATGAGGTCCTGAGTTCAAGTTCTACTTTCATAAAAAATTAGCCACACAAACTCAAAATAAAAATCATTCCACATTACTTTTACATATTGAATGCTTGAGAGAAATTGTTTGTATTGTCTAAATATAATGGGATTGAAACCAAAGATATAGCAACTGATGTTTTTCCAAATCTTACTTCACTACTTAGTGGAAATGGAATCTTCTAGTCACAGGTTGTAACTAAGCTCTACTACTCATTACTCAACTCGGTGACAAACCCACTCAACTATGTACCATGACTTTGTTTCTACTTTTTATAATGGAACTTACATTTTGCAATCTTCTGTCCCAGTGTTGTACAACTTTATGGTGTTCTTCTTTTGTCTACTGAGATTTCAGGTGGTTAACCACTATATTTCCTTCCAAGCCAAATGCAAGTTCAGTAATGACATTGTGTGCCTCAGTGAAGGCCTGCTGGCCTGTGGTTATGTTTTAAATAGGTGCCTAAACACACCGAGTCACACAGAGTCACAGAGTCAGCTGCACTGACATTTCATCTTGGTCTCATGTATGGCAAACTGCGTTGTGATAAAAAAAAAATTCAAAGCTGATTACAGTGGCTTAGTGTAGCTCTGTCTTTTGCACTGAAGGCACAGCTTAAATGCTCTTTCCCCATGGTTGGGGTAACTTGAAACATTGACAGTATATATGAACAGAGCATTTCAAATTCATGTCACAGGCACGTGTGAGAATAGCGTAATAAGAAGAAAGACACATCAATTTCAGGGAATTAGAGTTCTTACCACACACTGTTGGAATCCTCTTTGTGGCCTGTGCTCAAATTGTTTTGTGCTGGGTAAAGCTGAAGCCTGAGTCTCTGGAAAGCAAAATAATTGAAGAGAAATGTGTTCAGAGAAATGAAGCTTTCAACTCCAGGAAGCTAACACAACTAGGGAACCACCTCAACGCATTCCCAGTCTGGCTCAGCCAATTTCACCACAGGGACATAGCCATTCCAAATGACAGCGAGTCCATCTCTCTGCCTGCCCCTCCAGGAATGGGCTGCCAAGAAGCAAAAACATCTGCCTTGAGGAAATCTTTGTGCACCATGAAAGTTCCCTGCTCCCCCTTCAACCAGATTTTTCCTTCTGTGCTGGCACAGAGAGCTGCCAGCCACAGCCCCCAGCAAACCCTGCATACAGTCATGGGCAGCTCAGTTCCCCTCATTTTTGGGAGTCACATCTTTACTTAAACCTCCCTTTTCTTCACCTCCCTCCCTTCCATTCCCACAACTAGTTTATCTCCTTCCAGGCTGAAGTGTGGATCAGGAACCTTGAGAACTAGAAAGGGTGAAACCGTAGAATGCTTGGCTAGATTCGGTCTTGAAAGTTTATCCCACTGTATAAAACACAAAATGCACCATCTAAAAATAATAATCACAAATAGTCTATTGAGTGATTATAATGCTGCTTTCCATTTTTCCAGTGTTTGGTATAGATGCTAGGTCATGTATAGAAAGACTGATATTTTCATTGGTGTGCTAATGTTATTTTGGTTATCAGTACTGGGCTCTTTCTCTAAGTTCAACCCCACCTTTTCCCTCCCTCCCTCCCACCCCTATCACTAATACTTTCACCACAAGCCCTCCCAAGACCTCTTTATCACTCAGCTTTTACTCCCACTACTCCCACTACTCCCACTTCAAAACCAGTAACTTAGCAGGATTTTGTGGGAGGAGCCAGATCTACCTGCTGGGGAAAGGAAAAAGGAAAAGAATGACCAAGGCCGGCCCATTCTCCTGTCAGTGGGGGAGAAATCACACTGCTACAACTCAGAGTTACTGGCCAGGAATTGCAGCTATGATTAGTCCTGACAGTTCCAC
This sequence comes from Castor canadensis, assembly GCF_047511655.1. Classification (NCBI taxonomy): domain Eukaryota; kingdom Metazoa; phylum Chordata; class Mammalia; order Rodentia; family Castoridae; genus Castor; species Castor canadensis. The sequence continues at coordinate 130,110,821 of NC_133389.1, read as the reverse complement.
TCAAGCAAGACAGGAGGAACTGAAGTCCTGGGGGACCAGGGACTTCAAAGACAGCAGAGCCAAAGGAAGCAGGAGTTGAGTAGGTGCCTAGGGAAAGCAAGCAGCAGAGTCAGGAGCAGGTGACAGCTTGTATAAGAATGATAAACGCATGTCATTTATATTTTTATGAAATTTTGTTTTTATTTGATATTTTAGGTAAGTTAATATATGTCTCATATATAAAATATAATATTTACCTTTACTGAATTTTTAAAATTCTTTAAGGAATCCTCAACATTTTTAAATGAAGTAATTTCCAGGAAGCTATTTACACAAAATAAATACCCCAATATCACTGTTGTCATTTTGTTTTGAATTGAATGTGTTCATTTTAGAGATACCTACTCTTATACCCCCAAACCTCAGATTTTCTACATCATATATAGTGCATTTCCACTACTAAATCAGAAAGAGAGGTTAGAACTCCAACAAAAACTCAAAAGCTAACAGCCTCACAACTCTCATCTACCAGTCAGTCCACTGTGAACCTTTCCACAGGCCTCCTGGACTCTCAGTGCCCACAGTGCACCTAGGGGTATATGCTAAGAATTAGACATCTGTTATTTCTGATCTTCAAGGATATCTCATGAGGTAGGATTGGGCGATGAACCTGCAGCTCACAGAAGTTAGAACTTTGCTGATAGTCGCAGTGCTGATAGATTTAGAGTCTAGGTTTTAAGCCAAATCTGCCTGAGCCAAAATCCATACTCTTCTGTTACATTGTCTCTCATGGGTGACAAAATCCACATACAACCTCACATTTTCCCTAGCTGATTTTGACACCTGTTGCTAGTCAATAAAGACAAAGTGAATTGAGTGTCATACAGAAGCTCAAAGAACTGAGGCAGTCATGCCTATTCCATCTGCCATTTGTTCCAGGGTTTCAGTTCTTCTAGCAGAAAGATTACCAAGACTTGTTCTCTAAGTACAGTGTAAAATCTGGAGTTTAAGGTAGAGTTTTTACAAAAATTTGTATCCGTTAAACAAATATATTCTAAGTTCTAAGTTCTAAGTCCAGCCATTTATGACAAATGCTTAAGACACATGCAGCTTCTGTCCAAAGACCACAGCTGGCAATAGAAATGGTATCTCTCACTGACCTGTCCAGCTTTCCCTTCACAGTGAGTCTTCAGACATCAAAACTGATGGGTACATTAATTATAAAACCACAGAGTCCAGTAGAGTATCTTTGAGCCATTTCTCTCCTGTTATCAATTTCTCCTTCTATAAGTGGCAATTTCCAGGAAGAGAAATGAAAATCTTGATTCTCCAAAATAAGGAATTATGTTGTTTCTTCATCCCAAGATACCCAATCATGGCAGGAGAGACGTTCCCTCTTCCTTCTACAATGCAGCGCGGTGGACGGGCCAGACAGATCCAGACTGGGATCTGCTTTGCCATTTACCACCTCCATGAGACTGAGCAAATTATTTGACTTCCTAGGATTCTAGTTACTTCATTTAGAAAATTACAGTAATTTACACATCAAAGTAAGAAGATTATGCAATCCCAGATCTCAATACTTGTCATTCAGACTCCAAATAAATGCGAGATTTTGTTATTATTGACCAAGACCTAGAGGATCCTGAGGTAGGATGATCATCCTCAGTACCAAAGAACTGAATCTTCATCCAAGGTGCATACACATACAAGTGTGGAGGGGTTTGTTCTGCAAAGAAATAAAATGCTTCTGAGGTCTTCCAGGCATGCTTTATGGGGCTTTTCTTAATTAGGATAATTAATGTCTTTTTGCAGAAAAAAAAAGTCATTCAAATTTCGAAGGTTTATGACAACAAAAACTTATTTCTTATTAAGGTTGTGTACTGTTACAGATAAGCTGTGGCAATACCACATTTCATCTCATTCCAGGAGCAAGATTTATGGAGCAGCCCTTGTATTGAAGGGGTGTTGAGAGTGCCCTGACAAAGGAGAAAGAAGATGTAGTAAAACCACACAATGCCTCTGAAAGCTTTTTCCCCGTAGTAACTTCTAGTCACATTTTGTTGGCCAAGAAAAGCCACATGACCAATTCTGACATCAACAGGGTGGGTGCCGTGGTTTGGGTATGTCCCCACCAAAATTCAAGTGTTGAAATTTAATGGTGAATACAATGATATCAAGAGGTGAGTCCTTTAAGAGGTGGTAAATCCTTGAGGACCTCCCTTCATGAGTGGGATGAAGGTCCTTAATCTATCTTCTACAGAAAAGGCTTCATTCAGCCTTTTCTTCACTTGCCCATCCCCCCTGCCATGTGAAGATACAGCTTCCTCCCCTCCAGAGGATGCAGAAACTCCTGGGAATCAGAAAGCAGCCCTCACCAGATATTGAACTTGACTTCCTAGCCTCCAGAATGTGAGAAATAAATTCTATTTCTTAATAAATTACTAAGTCTAGGGTATTTTGTTATAGCAGCACAAATGGACTAAAACAATGGGGAAATATAATTCTGTCCCAGGAAGGAGCAGCAAATATTTTGTATCATAATGCAATTAATTATAGGCCTAATCATCAAGCAAATATATGAAAGTGAAAAAGGAAAGTTATAGAGAAAGAAAAGATAAGATAGTGGTCAAACCTGAGTGAGTCAAGAGAATTTGATGTTTGATTACAACAAAGTCTAAGCAGAGGTCTTAGTGTGATGACTTACTTGCAATGTTTTAGAAATGATCTGGACAGACTCTGGCTGGACTGACCCTTAAAACTTAGAGCTGTGGTGATCTGAAGAAGTAGAATTTAAGAAAAGCATTTCTAGTTGATGCAGTGGCAAAACAAGAAAAGCCACAATCATTTGTTAGTGTTAGAAGAGGACTTGACATTTTTAACAAACATAATTCATTGACATTCCCTCCCCTACTACCACACACACACACACAAAAGACATTTCTTCTATAACAAAAGAAATCTAGAACTACATGGTAGTGTTCAGCGGTTTGGTTGAGGATGCAGTTATGGCCAAGAAAGGAGACTGCAGCCCAAAAAGAGAAATTGGCACAGTTTTGAAGGGCCCAATCCGAAGGGGCAGGCAGCTTTGAGAACTAGACCGCCTTTGACTCTGACTTCCAGTCAGCTCTACAATTTGCATTGACCTCAGTTCTACTCAGACTGTAGGTTGGCACAGGACTCTCTTTTCAAAATCAGATAGAAAGAGCTGAAAGGGCCCTGTTCATTGCTTGTGCTTCAGATGGCTAGTAGCTCTGAGCAGCTGTATCTCCTTTTTCTATCACCACCCTTGCCCCTTGGCCTGCTGATAAGGGAGAGGGCTGGCTTGTTGTCAGGCAAATGTTTGCACATCTGTCTAGATTGTATTTAGTGTAGTCAATCTGAGAGCCAGTCTGAAATGTTTACCTTTTCCTCTATGCTTTTGACTCAGAGCTGAACTCTGGTAAAATCCTAGTAGGGCCAATTTCAGGTTCCCACACAGACCCACTGATCCCCAGAATGTAACCTGAGTAAGTGGCAGAGGAACACAGCAGTTCTCAGTAATGACCTTGGGACCCTCACACCCAGAAATACTTAACTCTGAGCTATATGCTCGCAGACAGGGATAGAATCCTGGTTGCCAGCTGCTCACATGACAGCACCTGTAACTGGATGCTGTGTTAATTGACCCTTATTGCATGATCTTGGTGGCTGTCTGCCCTCTTCCCATAAGAGATGTGAGAATGATTAATTGCAAACAACTTTGTTAGTAACCCCCCATCCTGCAATGCCTGACCATTCCCTTGAATGCATTAACCTTACTTCATGAACTCCAAACCATGAGGAAAACTGGTTTAGAGGAAGAAGTCTAAAGTTACCCTAAGCAAAATGAAGTTTACTGAGGTACAGGTACAGGTATGAAATATCTGGGTTATATACCTGATCAGCATGATGGTTCCAAGGTGAGAATGCCTCTAATGCTAACTGAAGAACTGTGCCCCTCACGTCTAGGGGATACACAAAGGTGATGCTGCAGCTGTAACAGCTACCCTGAAATAGCGGATATTCCTAAGGGTCCATTATTTTTATCTTTAAACTATTTATCTGCTCGGTATTCTTCCTCCAAAACACACAGGGTCTTCTGGAAGGGGTTCACCTCCACTAGCCATAGGGGTGGGAACATATGACACAGTTTGGAACAATTCTAGGACCTTGGCTCTTTAGGGAGGTAGATAATCCAGCCAGGAATAAATAGAATTATTCCCTGAGATTGTCAAGTGATGACTTGTCTCCTGGGTCTCCAGGGTGTTTCATCTAGTCTTATCCCTGATAAGACAGTTCAGTGGCACTGGTCACCACTAAACTCAACTGTGTGTCAAGTATGGCTGATCCATTTTTTGATTGTTTTGTATTTGTGTGTATGCATGCATGTGCATGTGTGAGACAGTGTGCTGGAGCCCCCTGCTTATGACCACAAACTCACAGACTTTGCCGTCTTCCTCTAGTTGTGAACCAGAATCTACAGCTTTCTTATTCTGATCCATCTTCCTTGCAGTCTACCACTGTTCTTGGAAACCACTTAGACACCCCTTGGTCCTGGTTATGTAGCACTCAAAAGTCAGGGGCCATAAGGAGTGATAGCTCAAGTTCATCTACCTAATACCTCCCTCAGCATTTCCATCTTCTGGGAGAAAGTAGGGTCATGCCAATCATATGTCTTCTGAGATGCCTACAGTCTTTTCAGCTGTCCTTGAAGAAGCAAAGAATAAATAAGCTCTTAGATATCACCCAAGCTTATCTAAGTATTTCTCCCACAACAGCACCCTCACAGGTTGAACCCCAAATGGAGAAAGAGTTGAGAACCCTTGAGTCAGATATTTTGCCTTTATTCCTTTTTCTTGCCCAGAAGTTCCTCTTCAAAAGGAACTGTCCTGTATAATGTCCCTCTTCCCCTTCCCCCCTTTTTTAAACCAAAAACGATAAAGTAGGGAGAAACAGAAAAGGGAAGAAGCATCTCTTGCTTGACACCCAGGAGATGGGAGCAAAGAAGATCCTTTGGTAGTTCTTGTCTGGGGTGTTTATACATTCTGAGCTGGGGGATTTCATTTTGAATTCTCACCTAGACCTGTGGTCATGACCTCTAGCAAACCCTAATTATTTTGCTAACTTTCCAAGCATGTCTTCATCCTTTTCTAAGTGGCATTTACTGTCCCCTTAGCTTGAAAAATGATGTTGGAAAGTAATTAATTCTAATTAATTAGAGGAATTAATAAAGTGATTAGAGAAATAAATTAATTCTAAACATGGGAAAACAACTAGAAAGTTTTTCAATGTAGTATCCCTGTTACTTTGCAAAACCTCAGCAATTGTAGGTAAGTCTCATATTTATCCACTCAACAACTATTTACTTAGAAGGCAGAAATATAGCTCTTACCTGCAATAAAACCACAGTCTTTTCAGAAGGCCGATAAATAGCCAATAATTACAAGATTTCAGCACCTGTAACGCTGAATTACATGTTTTTAATTCCATATGTCTTCTCTTAGAACATAGGGAGACATTTCACCAAGAAGTGTATCTTATGCCATAGCATCTGACATAAAAGTAGGGCTTTAGAAGACAGCTTTTGGATAGATGTATGAAGGGACTGGGAATGTAGCTCCTTGCATGCACAAGGCCCTGGGTTCAGTCCCCAACATTGCAAAACAAAACAACCATAAACAACAAAAAAGAGCAGTGTTGGGAACATAACAGATGCTCATCAAATTGATGAATGAATAAGTGAACAAAGGTAAAGGATAGTGTTGAAGGGCATATGCCTGTGGACTCGCAGAAGGGCTCCCTATTTTGATTGATTGAGGGATTGGGCTTCAGTCAGGCAAGGAGAAGAACATGGAGAAGATGAAACTTGTGTTAAGTCTTGCTGAGCAGCACTGAGAGATTGAGAGGCACATTGCATACAGAGGTATGACAATGGGGAAGACCCCACCCCTCCCCAACAATTACATTTTGTAGCTGTAAATTTCAGTACTCATACAATGCTTGATGGGAACATGAATCTGATGGATGGGCAAAACCTAAACTATGTAGGACCTTGTGTCCATACAAGTTCTGCCTGAAGGCTTTTGCCCCACAAGGAGAGGTGTTTTGTCTATTTTCTCACCATTGTATCCCTTGCACTTTAATCACAGCCTCTTCTTCCCAGTCACTTTAGCTTGCAGTGGTTTCAATCAGCATAGCTCTACTTGACTTTAAGTCAATCAGCCTCATAGTTTATGCCCCTGGACTGCCTCTATCCACATTTCCCAACTCAAATTTCTAAGATCACAGATCTAATTGATGCATGTCATGTTTTCCCAAATGACCATACCATAGGTCAGGCAATTGAATGGCTGCTCTGGGAGATGCCCAGCCCTGGTCCAATGAGCCTAGGCTGTATGAGCAAGTCATGTGATGCCACAGTTAGCTACATTGCCAGGAAGGGTTCGCATGACATTTCTTCAGGGGAGCCAGTGAAGCAAACCCAAGTTTGATGTGACCAGTCAAATCTTCAGAGAGAAGGAGAGAAAGGTAAGAGCTATGTCTTATTTTATTTGTAACCATGCCTTTGTGGTGCTTCATATATGTTGAATTAATAGATAATGAATGACTGAACACATGAGGAAATATATGAAATTAATGATGCAGAAACAAGTGTCACTTAGAAAACAATTGCTCTAACACCAGGACAAGAAGCCTCCAGATCCTTCTCAACAGCCTTCCGGAGCCAGAGCCTGGCACACCTTCTGTTCCTAGACCCCCGGCACAACTCTTGGTGCCTGAACAAGGAAAGCCTCTGTGTGCCAGAGGCCCTACCAAGAACCTCCCTCGCCCTGTGAAAACTGCCCCTGTGCCAGCGAGAGGGGCCTGACCAGCAAGGCCTCTGGAAAAGGAGAGAACTTCCGTGGTACTCCCTAATTAATTTCAGATTTGGCGAGAGTGGCTTAAGTGTCAAAAATCTCTAGTCAAACAGATGATTCTCAAGGGCGGGGGACGGCAAGCTGCGAGGCCGCCACGCGGGAGAAGCCGCCACTCCGGACGAGGGCCGGAGGCCAGCTCGGCCCCACCGAGGCAAGGGTCCCTGGGTGATTGTGGACCCGGCGCCGCGCGCCCACGTGAGGTGGGGGAGGGGGCTGCTCGTTGGCATCCAAGCCTCTTAAAATGGCAGATGATTTGGACTTCGAGACAGGAGATGCAGGGGCCTCAGCCACCTTCCCAATGCAGTGCTCAGCATTACGGAAGAACGGCTTCGTGGTACTCAAAGGCCGGCCATGTAAGATCGTGGAGATGTCTACTTCGAAGACCGGCAAGCATGGCCATGCCAAGGTCCACCTGGTTGGTATTGACATCTTTACTGGGAAGAAATGTGAAGATATCTGCCCGTCAACTCGTAATAGGGATGTTCCAAATATCAAAAGGAATCACTTCCAGCTGATTGGCATCCAGGATGGGTACCTATCACTGCTCCAGGACAGTGGGGAAGTGCAAGGACCTTCGTCCGCCCGAGGGAGGCCTCGGCAAGGAGATTGAGCAGAAGTACGACTGTGGAGAAGAGACCCTGATCACAGTGCTGTCTGCCATGACAGAGGAGGCAGCTGCCGCAATCAAGGCCATGGCAAAATAACTGGCTCCCAGGGTGACGGTGGTGGCAGCAGTGATCCTTCAGCCTGCAGAGGCCCGTCCCCCAGCCTGGCCCCGCTCTGGCTGTGCCCTTGTCTGGACTCCTCCTATACAATTTATTTGACGTTTTATTTTGGTTTTACCCACCCCTTCAAACTGTCGAGGAGCCCCTGCCCTTCACCTAGCTCCCTTGGCCAGGAGCGAGGGAGCCACGGCCTTGGAGAAGCTGCCTTCCTCTTCTCCCCTCGCACTACAGCCTTGGTGGGGGAAATGGGATGGGTGCTGCTGCTTGTGGTTTTTTGGTTGTTTTTTTTTTTTTTTAATTCAATTTGGAATCAGAAAGCTGTGGAATCTGGCAAACGGTCCTTGTGCCCTCTCTGCCACCCCCATCATTCCTGGTCTGGTCCCCTGTTCTCCATAGTCCTTTGCCCCAAGCACCACCCCGACAGATTGGGGACCGGCCCCCTCCCCTGCCTGTGTCTCTCCCCAAACCCTTTTAGGTGGAGAGCGAAGAGGAGAGGGGAGGGGCCCTGCCCCCTCCTCAGGCATCTAGGAGGGCCCTGCCCCCATGCGCTTTACACCTTCCCTCGGGCTCTCTCCCCGACACATTTGTTAAATCAAACCTGAATAAAACTGAAAGTTTAATATGAAAAAAAAAAAACAAAAAACAGATGCTTCTCCTGGGCTCTAGCAACAAGCAGAGCTGTCAATTATGTTAAGAAACAAAAATAATTTAAGAGTCCAATATCTTTGTTTAAAAGACATAGGAGAAAAAGTGCTAGGCTTGGATGTCAAAAAGGTGAGTTTGAGTTTGAGTTTGAGTTTGGCAAGTCATTTGACTTCTAAGGCCCGCACTTTAAAATAAGGATAATCACATCTGTGCATCCCATACCTCATTTGGTTGTAGTGAAGACCAATGTAGATGACATTTGAGAAAAAAGCTTGTAAATGAGTGAAATACCATGCAAAAATAATGGCCATGACTAGCATCAACCAGCAGCTAACAAATGCATGGTGGTGGGCAAACTTGAAGGTAAGAGGGTCCCTTAGGAAACTGCTGCAGGTTACCAGCCTGCTGGTAATAACTTCAACCAAAGCTGAGACAGCAGGAATGGAGAAAACGGAGAGGGATTTTCTCTTGATTTTCTAGGCCATGGTAAGCATTAATAAATGAAAGAATGAATGAAATATAATCAGAAACCTTCACAAAGAACAGTATTACTTAGCAAAATATTACCTTGTAGTAAATGCTGACTTTGAAATTTTTTTTGTAGCACCAGTGAATTGGCACATTTATTTAATTGCATTCATCACCTGATTTAATGTATTTGTTAAATTTTTCAATTCCTCTAGACTGGAATCTTTGCAGAGTGAGGGCCATGTTGTAGGAATACTTGAAATTGTCTTGGTACCCGGCATACTACTTAGGACATAATCAACAGACAATGTTTGATGGGTAAATGAAGGGTTAGTCATATCGCTATGGATTTATTTATTACTTCAAATCTTCACAATAATCAAGGCAGGTAGGTATTTTCATTCCTATTTTACAGATGAAGAAACTAAGATTCAGAGGTAAGTAAATAAATTATCTAGGCCCCATGACTGGTCCAGTCTGGATTCACATGGACTTCAGCCCATCTCCTTAGTGCCTAGTTAATAATGGCAGCTCTGGATTGGAGTGCCCTTGTGGTTTTGCATTTATCTTCAAGTTGCTGCACTGCTGTACTGCTGTTCATCTCTGTGCTCTCTTGGTTGGACATACATTTCACTTTGGAGAAGGGAGAGGCTTTGGGATTAAGGCCTCCTATGAAGACCAGTGGTAGACGGGAGTGTATAAGGCCTCTTTTGGAAATGATGGACTTCTGGGCCAAGATCTTTGAGGATGTCAGAAGGACAAAAATCACACCAATTTAGTTTAAAGATCTTAATCTGCTTTGTTTTCAATCAAAATCAGGCAACACTTCATTCCATAAAATAGAATACATATTCCAATGAGCCAAGCAGAAGACAAAAGGGCTGAAGAAAGCAGAAAAAAAAAAACCAAAAAGCAGATTGGCTATTTCAAAGATGCTTTTTTGTAAGGTGGGGACAAGAAGACAGAAAACAAAAGTAACTTTAAAATAACCATATAACCTCTTGTAACATTGGCTTAGGAATTAATAATGAAAGACAGGACTGTAAAATAGGTACAGTGTATGGGGGTGTACTTGTGGGAGGAGGAAGGGTGAATGAAGGAGATGAAGGTGATGGAATATAGCTGACGAACTTTAATATACATATACTAAATAGAACAATGAAACCTCTTGCAATTGCTTTAAGTGAGGCAGGGAGGGGTCGAGGGGGAGGATGATGGAGGTGATCTAATCAATGTACGCCTGCCTATTCAGAATTGTCAGTGAATCCCCCCTGTACAGTAAATATATCCTAACAAAAATACAGGGGAAAAAAACTGTTTAAATTTTCTATTACTAATAGACAAAATATTTACTCACTGGCCCAAATGCCTGGGCATGCAAATATATTCCCAGTAGATGTGGGCCCTGCACCACCCAGAGAATTCTCCCAAATTAACAAATCACATTGCTTCTGGCAACACTTTTTGTATAAGGATTAAGAGACAGGGAATTTCACTATCACAGCAATTGAAATTGGCCTGTTTGGGAAATTTGGCTGTTATTTCTCTAACCCTATTTTTCGAGGAGTTTAGTGACAGGTAGAACTTTACAATGAGTGTCTCCATTTTGATTTTTAGCCTGACCTGCTGGTGCTTAGTACAGGAGCTTTGTCTAAAACAATGGCCTCCTGGGACTTTTACTTAACAGGGATAAAGCCTGATACAAACTTTTCAACAAAACTAAGGGAACTGCACACTTGAGGAATCCTAGATTGCCCTGCCTTTTCCTCTGAGATCTTTTTTGTTTCAGGACAAGGACACTGTGGGGCAAGTAGAAGGGGCCAGGATGCCATGTCTGTCTAGCTTGGAAGGTGGCTGGCAGAGATGTCCAGTAGGAAAGGAAGCTTCTAGTAGTGCTAGTCATACAGATGTGTCCTGTTTTAAGGCTATTTATCACTGGTAAGGAAAACCAAATGGGTAATACATACTTGTTGTGTCCCTATTTTTTTTGTTTTCAGATATCAAAAACATACCTGACCTTCCTGGTCCAGCTGAGGCATTCAGTCAAATATGCTTCTCTAGTAGAGGACTCAGAATTCATAGTGTTCTTTGTAAACACAATTAATTAAAACTTGGATGTCACCATCCAAACCTGTGACAATTTTATTCAGATAGTGGTTCAAGCACTAAAGGTCTTAGGAGATTTAACAAAACTCTGAGAGTACAGAAAGGTATGAAATGGTGAGTAAATGTCTCCTTCCTGTATGACTACCCTTCCATTCCTCTCCAGAGAGAACCATGGCTGAGGGTTTCTTACATGGCCTTCAAAGCGTGCCATGTATTATATATCCTTTTTTCACGAAATGTTAAGAAGTTCATTATATAGATGCTCTTTTGTACTTTGGGTTATCCATTAAATACATATTATAAATGTCCTCTTAGGTATTTTTAAATGAATTATAAAAGAATAAATTCATTTCATAAATTACATTTCATTCATATTATATTTCACTCATAAATTATAAATCAATAAGATGTATAATATACCTGAAATGACCACCTAGCTGAAAATTATCCATAGATTCTTCCCAATCAGTCCCACTTCTGGGTATTGAACAACCTTCCCCTCATTCTCCATTTGATTTGTGACCATTACCTCTACCACGCCTCTTTGTCCAGAGATTCTGAACAGACAGGACTGGCAGAGAGGGGGAACTTTTTTTTTTCTTTGATAACCTGGTCACACACCTCTAAAATCTCAAATTTCATTTGAAATGAGCCTGAGATACATAGAGTCTCACTGAGGCTAAAAAATGGTTTCTTTGAGTAGAAGTTCAGGCCAGGCCTGCCTTAATTAAGGATAAAACAAAATTTATATACCATTAATTCAGTCCCTTGCTTATCAAGAACAAATATTGTTAAGCCAGATTCCTATTAATTACCTTAACAAACGTTTTCTGGGCAGCTGGAGCAGAAACCAGTTTCAGTTCTGGTACTGGTTGAAGGATGACAGATCCCAAACTGGTCAGTGCAAAACAATGAAGTTTGAACATTCTCTTGGCTGAGGCAGGCTCATTGAGAACCTTGAATCCAAGATTATAGCTCTACTCCAATCCCTCTCCCTCAGTTCACTGGGTCAGGGGTCACTAACCTAGCAAGGGTGTGAGGAGCCATGGAAATCAGGAAGCTCAGGATGCTCTGCTTGCAATGACATCATAGCCCCTCATCATTGTTCTTCCTACAGGTGAGCTCCTCACTCCTCTATGGCTCCCTGCACTGTCCCTGTGTGGTATCTCACTGGTCAAGTGGCTGGCATGCAGATTTGTTCCCAGCAGAAGTAGGTCCTGAACCACCCATTCCAGAGAACTCTCCAAACTACCCATCTCTACCACCCCATGTCACACAGACAAGAGGATTTTTACCTACTCTAAAGTCCTTGAGAGGAGAAAGGAATTAGTATGTAGAAGGTTCTTTCCTTATCCAGCTGAGATCTCTAAGAATGCTGAGCACAGAACTTGTTACCTTTCCACTACAGTACAGCAGAGTGTAGGAAAAAACAGACATACCAGAGTTTGTTTTGCAACTCCACTCAATAGACTCACAGCTTCAATCAAGAACTTGTCTTTTCCAAGAAGAAGTGGTGGTACACACATGTAATGCCAGCACTTGTGAGATGGAGGCAAGAAGAATATGAGTTCCAGGCCAGGAAGGACAATTTCTACTTTATAGGATTGTTGTGGAGATTAAATATGGCATAGTAGTTTCCAAACAAAAGATGGTAACTCTTATATTAGCTTTTGTATTTTTGCTTTCTTCTTTAGAATGGGACCCTTAACCTAGGTTAACAAAATCTCTCACCACTGATAGCAATCACTCTTATAATGTATGTATATTGAGTAAAGAGAAGATATACTGTCTGTACTCTAATTGAGGATAGGGTATAAAATACAACACTAGTTGTTATTGTTTTACATGTTTCTTGTGCAGATATGCTTAAGTAATTCTAGCTAAAACTGCAGAGGTTGGGTAAACATATGTTAAACGAGGTGACAGTTGTCATGCCATGCCTTGAATTTTGAAACACATAAGAAGCCCTAAAGTGATCACTAAAAACCCAAGAGTTTGCCAGGCCATCAATCAGAAAGCACTTTCTGAGACATGAGGTCAAAGGTGAGTTTCTCCCCGCCCTCTCCTGTAATTGGAAAGATATATGCTTACCTACAGGAGAGCTGACCACTCAAGGAGGTATGTGATTCCTGCCAAAGAGAGGACTAGGCATTCCTTTGATGGCATAAAGGAGCCATCAGGCAATTTTAAATCAGGCCTTCTCTGACACAACTTCTGTGTTCTGAGCTAAACCTGAGTTGAACTTTAGACCTGGAGGTCAAATTATTTATGGCCTTGTCCTTGTCCCCTATGAGTTAAGTAACCAAATTCTTACAGGACTTCCCAAATAGCATCTAACACAATAATAGATGCCCAATAAATGATAAGTAAATTTATACTTACAACTATCAGCTGCCTGATATTTTAGATCAGGTATGCATGCAAGATGGAGAGTAGGTGCCTGCTCACAGCAATTCTTATGCTATTGTTATTTCTTTGTAGAAATATCAAACACTGTATATTAATACTCTTTGACAGCTGACTTTGGAAGGGGTGGTCATGGGGAAGTCTTTGTTTAAAGGAAGCTCAAAGGATTATAGAAGTGAGACCTGATCCAACTGCTGACAGATGTTCTGCAATTACTCCTGGCTGCTGGAGACACAGAGCTAAAGTTTCTAGGTGGCTACAGACCTACCTAAATGTGACAAGGAGGACCATTTGTTAAAGCTCCCAAATGATTGCCAGAGGCCAGCTTTAGGGCTGTGGGCTGATTTTGCCTCTTTGGACATGCCACCTGGACCATGGGGCCTGGAAGATGACTTTGATAGCCATATTCATTTGGCAAAAATGAAAAGGAACTGAACTATCAGGCAAGCTGCTATTAGTGCCTATGTTTTTGATCTCCTGGCACTTGCAGCACTGGCTGGCTAGCTTTCCAGTTTGCCCTGGCACTAAGGCCTAGTATTTCAGAAAGTTCTGGCAACAGAACCTAGGAAATGGTACCTTTAAAAAATGTTGAAAAAGTTAATGTCATGTTGGCAAAGCTCACCTGAGGCTACCTCCATCTGTTGTTCCCTCTCCTTATGGCCCTCCATTTTCACTTTCTCTTTAGTAGTCAGAGCTTCTGCTGTCCTTCCCATGCCCTCCTTGGGGTCAGTCCTGTGGATGATACCCTCTTTCTTACAGTCTGACAGCTGGACAAGGTAGCTGAAGCAATTCCCATAAAAGTTATCAACTAAGTCTGGAGTAGAGGGAAAGACTGTTTGACATGAAGGGGACGTAACCTAACAGTCCTCCACAAATGAGCACAGGGATTTGCACAGAGCATGGGATGGCCATATTTGAGCAGCAAGAGTAGTCTTGGATCACATCCTGCAGCCCAAGATGGGCCCAACAAAGACAGTTGTTGGATATTGGGTCTTTCCTGCCACCCTCTTGGGCATCAGCTAGGGTTCCTTAATTGCAAGCAACAGAAAGAAAGGTTACAGAGTAGGCCAAAAAAATCTAAAGAAAATCTGAACACCTTAGTCTTAGAAAGAGGAGAAAGATATAGGATGTTGGGATCAAGATAATGGGGCACATAATGAAGATTAACCTCTTCAGAACATTTCCCATCCCAAAAGCAAGCTGCTGAAGATTACCAGTGAATTTGATTAGCTATATTTGAATCAACTGGCCCAAACAAAACCAGCTTAATTTGATTGACAGGCTCACCAGACTTTACAGAGCACAAGGGAGGGCTCATTCCCCAAAGGGAGATCAAGGCTCCACTAGAGAAGAGATGGACAACTGGGTGGTAAAAAAATGACAGGTGTCCACAACTGAAACTCATAGAATCCTTTTTTCTTTGTACTTGTGTTTGCTCTAACTTGACAACAAATGGAGTTTTACTATGAGGAATATAATGGGCAATTTAAAGCAGTCAAAGACAGGAAGGCACTCGAAGGGACCTTCAGTAGCATTCACCCAAACCAGAAACTTGGGAGTCATCCACATGCCTTCATGGCCTTCCCTCCATTCTTCCAAATCAAATTGTGTACTAATATCTTCAGCTTTACCTCCTAAACATCTTCCATTTATATACAGTCCGTTGGGCCCCAACTTTTCACCTGCCCACTGACAGAGCCTCTTAGTAAGCCTCCCTGTTTACAGGTTCTCCCTCTAATTTACTCTCATATTGTAGCCAAATGAATGTGTTGGAAACCCAAATCTGGTCAAGTCTCTCATTCTCAAGTGCTTCTTTCTACAATGTGGGAAATCCTTACACACATGAAGACCCCTGTGATTTGTCTGTTGCTCACTTCTTCAGTCTTCTTTCTTCATAACTATCACATTTGTGCATGCTAACTGCCATGAAGAAGTAGGTAAAAGAAGTGTCTTTTCCCAGTGCCTGAATGCAGTGCTATGAACTAAAATTCTGTCTCCTCCTTCTCCAAATGTGACTAACCCCCTATGTGACTGTATTTGATGACAAGGTCTGTAAGGAGGTAATAAAGGTTAAATGAGGTCTTTAGGGGGGGCTCTAATCCTATGCTGCTGGTATCTTTATTAGAAGAGGAAGACACACCAGAACTTTCTCTTCCCATCATGACAAGTCACAGTGAGGAAGTGGCCACCAGTAAGCCAAGAAGAGAGTCCTCACCAAAACTTACCCAGTAAGATCTTGATCTGACACTTCCAGCTCCTAGAACTATGAGAAAATAAATACTGTTGTTTAAGCCACCCAGTATATAGTATTTTTGTTATATCAGCCCAAGTAAATAAGACAGAGAGAGACATCCTAAATAGTCCTCAAACCCCTTAAAACAAAAACTGAGCTGTCACTTTCTCTTCTAAGATGTTCCTGGATCACATCCCAAAAGCAGTGAACAGCTGACATCTCTTCTGTGTGCTCGCTTTGCCTTTTGTAGATGTACAGCCCGTAGTCACTCACACACCTTTCTATGTTTGACCCTTATGCAACTGTAAACTCCTTGAAGGCAGGAATGAGGTCTGAGCTATCTGTGAATCCCCAGGGCCTAGCAGAGGCCCAAACACAAAGTACATGCTTGGCAATTGTTGAAAAATGAACATGAGTGTATGAATAAGAGAATTCACAAATTATCTTAAATGAAAACAGTTATTTTGTGGAATATATTTGGGGGTGGGGATAAAATATTGAAATATTTACATGGATTGAGAGTGAAATCTCCCTGGCTGCAGGCAGCTGCATCAAGACAGGTAGACATCTGTCTGTAGAAGGCTTGGCTTCTCAGCTGCCTTAGACAGGTAGCAGAACTGGTGAGAGGGTCTCATGAGATTTCTCCAACCTTTCTGTGAATCTGTTCTTCAAAATCTCACTACCAGGCCAGGCATGGTGGTTCACACTTGTAATCCCAACTACTCAGGAGGTAGAGAGAAGAGGATCACAGTCCAAGTTCACCCTGGGCAAAAGTGTGAGACTTCATCTGAAAAATAAGGTAAACAAGCAAAAGACTGGGTTCAAGTGGTAGAGCCTAGCAAGTGCAGGACCCTGAGTTCAATCCTCAATACTGCCAACCTTACTCCTCCAAAACGCACTACCTCTCACACTCACTACCATCACATGTGTTCGCCACCCCAACCCTGAGCTCTTAACTTGGCTGAGTCCCTAGGTATCTCATTCTTGGACTCTCACATTTTTTCTGAATCAGACCACCTGCCTAAAACATCCCCTCTTCCATCCTTCTGAATATCAGCAGACCAAAATTCCACCTAAATCCTACACATATCTGTAGAACAGGTCTACAGTATTGAAACTAGGTAACATTAAGCTATCTTTCAACAACTGTCAACTTACGTGAATGGCAACAGGGCTCTAGATATTCATCTCAGTGAAGGTAACGGGCAAAAGCCCTCCTACCCTCTGGGATCTCATGTGCTATCCTCCCAGCCTTATCTGCCCTGTTACCCTTCACCATCTCTGTCTGTCTGCCCCTGCCCCATACACCTTCCCATTCCCATTCCTTGTTTTTGCTTCCACTGCTCCCTCGCCTAGAATGTGTTCTCTATCTTAGCCACACTCATCCAAATCTCCATCAAGGTTCTCAATACCTCAGCCCACCTCAGAACCCCTGAGATCTTTCTTGCTTTCCTCAGAGACCATGAAGTACTTGCTCAGTCATGACCTACTCTCTGGTATTTCTTGTGTCAGTTTCATTTCCATGTCCCTACACAGGTGACTTGGTATGGCATGTTTGTGTGTTTCCCATCACTAATTTGTAAGCCACTTGAAGGCAGAGATTGTTACTGTCTCTTCTGGGTCTTGCTCAGGGTTTGACACCTGGAACTCAAGGAATGCTGACAGGCATAGGGAACGTAGTTGGCTGTAAAAAGCCCTGTGGGCCTCTCTGGACCTCATTGGCTTCATTTTCCATTTCCCAGGATGCCTGCTTCCTTGTTATTCTGTATGGCTACTCTCAGCTGAAGCCAACTATAAGGGCACTGGTAGTGGCAGAAGGATCCAGATCTTGAATTTTCACAAGACAGACATTTTCCTTGAAGCCTGATAGAAGTGGTCACATTGCTCTTCCTTTTTTGACTTGTCAGAATAGAAACTGTGTGTTTACTCCAATGCATATTCTGGCAGTGGAAGATTCTGTTTCTCTCTGTGAAGGACAAGGATATCACAGCAGAGGAAAAAGAAGGCAGCATGAGAACCTTCAAAGAACCAGGGTGTCCTCTCAGACACACCATTAAATACACACACACACACACACACACACACACACACACACACACACACAGGAACAATGGAGGAGACCCATAGCTTATGCTATCACTAGAGTAAGGTCACGATATAGTCCTCAGCAACATCACGCCCAGGCAGTGGCACTGGCAGAGTCAAACAGAAGTTGCTCAAAACATGCAGGTTGTGAGTAGTCCCTCTTCCCAGGACACTTCACCATTCCTCACTGTCTCCAGCTATTCATATTGCCATCTGCCAAAGGCAGTGGTCCTTAGATACTGTCCCTTGCCAGAAACTTCCTCTAAATTGGCTATCTTGATTGACAGACATGGCAACTTACACAGTTCCTGACTGGGGTCTGAATCAAAGAGAAGAATTTAAGGAAAATAATTCTCCTAGACATCAAGACCCACAGTGCTCTGGGGTCACATCTAATTAACTTACAGCCTCTGATGTCAACAGCTTCCAAGGCTGGTATACTGCTTTCACAAACACATTCCAGAAGAGTCAACATGATCTGGTGTTGACACAGGCCCATAACTGTCAGAGGCAGTAGTTTTCAATTTATGGATGCTATAAAGCCTTGGCAATATGATTGCTACAATACGTGGTGTGTTTTTTACAATAAGCAGGAGGAGGGCAGTTGAGGAGCATTGGCTTCACATTTGGCCATGAGTTTGGGCTCATGAGGAAAACCCTGTAATGATTTCAACTATTGTGAAGCAGATACGATAATGACTCTAAACAACAAACCCAAGAATATTGTACAACTCTTTACTAGCAAACTATGGATGGACTTCTACTTGGCCCAAAGGTACATTAGTCATCCAGTAAATCTACCTACTCTATGCCTGGACGCAGAGTTCAGGGTAAGTACAGAGTAGAGTAGGAGCACAAGAAATGGGGGTAAGTTTGTCTCTAACAGATTCAATAAATATTGTCGCAAACTGGAGCAGAATAGCCCCTGTGTTTTTGAGGGTACACACATGCATGTGTATATGCATACATATTCCTGTGTGCTGTTATGAATCTCTCCAAATGGATTCCTTATGTTTCTCCAAAGCAAAAGCAGCCAAGCCAATGAAAGCCATGCAGTCAGCAAATACTTACTAACCACCTATGGAATGTTAAGCATGTAGTAAAACTAACAGGCTAAGGGACAAAATGTGTACTCTCAGAAGTTAGTATACATTTGCTTAAGAATAGAAATGGAGTAATATATTTAGAATCATATACACATACCCATTCTCAGATAATTCTAACCAGGAAATGGCTGAAATCCAAAACACTGACAACACCAAATGCTGGTGAGGATGTGGAACAACAGAAACTCTCACCTGTCACTGATAGGGATGCAAAATATTTCACACAGTTTGTTGGTTTCTTTCAAAACTAAACATATTGACCAGATGGCCACATAACGCAATAGTACTGCTTAGTATTTACCCATTGAAGTTGAAAACTATGTCCACACAAAGACCTGCAGTAGGATGTCTATTGAAGCTTTATTCAAAATTCTTAAAATTTGGAAACAACAAAAATCACCTTCAATAGGAAAATGGATAAACTACAGCACACCAGACAATGAAGTATCATTCAGTGCTAAAAAAGAAATGAGCTCCCAAGCCATGAAAAGACATGGAGGAACCGTAAATGCATGTTACTAAGTGAAAGAAGCTAATCTGAACAGCTAATGTGAAAAAATATTGTTTGCTTCCAATTATATGACTTTCTGAGAAAGGCAAAATTATGGAGGCAGGAAAAAGAGTAATAGTTACCAGAAGGTTAGGGGGAAGGAGAGATGAATTGGCAGAGCACAGAGCATTTTTAGAGGAGTGATGTTATCCTGTATACTGTAATAGAGTATAGGATACATGTAGTTGTGGCTCATTTTGTGCTGCTACTACAAAATACCTGAGACTGGGTAATTTATAAAGAACAGGAGTTTTATTTCTCACTGTTCTGGAGGCTGGCAAGTCCAGAATCAAAGTACCAGCATTGGTCAGGTGAGGGCCTTCTTGCTTCTTCCTCAAGTAGGGAGGTGTCCCCTCATGGTGGAAGGCAGAAGGAAAGAGGGGGTGAACGCTATGTCCCTGCATGGCAGAAGAACAGAAGAGAGCAAACCCACTCCTGCAATCTTTTCTATAAGGGCATTAATCCATTCATGAGTGTCAAGTTCTCATGACTGAAACACCCTCACTTAGGCCCCCACCTCCCAACACTTTGTGGCATTGGGGATTGAGTTTGCAACAATGTATTTTTTGGAAGAGACAAAAATATTCTATAACATATGTCATTGTTTACATGTCAAAATCTATACAGAGTACAATTCTAAGAGTGAATTCTAATGTAAACCATGCACTTTTGTTGATAATAACATGTCTGTGTTTGTGGGTCTGTAAGGACTGCAACCAATATATCACAGATGTTAATAATGCAGAGGTTGGGAAGAGGGGCGTATGGAAGGTAGTATATGGGCCACTCTACTTTGTGTGCAATTATGCTGGGAATCTAAAACTGCTTTAAAAATCTATTTTAAGTGAATGAACAAATGAATGAGTAAATAATAAATAACAAAAAAGACATCCAAACTGTGGATAGTTACAGAAAGAAATGAATGGATCCAGTGGGTGGATTTTCAGCTAGGGCATTGAATAGATTTCTTGGGTTCTTTTTGACATGAGAATATTTTACATTTTTATGCTGGCATTATTCCTGTGAGTACATAACCATGTTCAGAATTGAAATAGTTATACATGTGAGTCTTATGGATGACTCTAATGAGCCTGCACCTAGCTCCAGGAGTTGTAACATTGCTTGCAAAGCAGAAGCCAGATGAGGTCAACCTGCTGCATGACGAGCCATTGAAGAGGAAATTAAATAAATCTGAACCACAGCCAGGGATCAAAATTGCAGCACTATTCACAATAGCTAAGCTATGGAAATAGCCAAGATGTCCCACTACTGATGAATGGATTAAGAAATGTGGTATTTATATGCAATAGAATTTTATTCAGCTACAAAGACGAATGAAATTTTGTCATTCACAGTAAAATGGATGGAACTGGAAAACATCATCTTAAGCCAAGTTAGTCAGGCTCAGAAGGCCAAAAATTGCATGTTCTTCCTCATATGTGGATTATAGACCTAAAACAAATGCAGTTCACACACTAAGGGAAGAACGTGCACAGGAGGAATAGAGAAAGGGAAGAAAACCTAAAATTTTTTTTGAACTCTTTTTTTTTTATTCATATGTACATACAAGGTTTGGGTCATTTCTCCCCCCTTCCCCCCGACCCCTCCCTTAACCACCCCACCCCATCCCTCTCTCCACCTACCCCCTGGCTTCCAGGCAGAAACTATTTTGCTTTTATGTCTAATTTTGTTGAAGAGAGCATATAAGCAATAATAGGAAGGACCAAGGGTTTTTGTTAGTTGAGATAAAGATAGCTATACAGGGAGTTGACTCACATTGCTTTCCTGTACATGTGTGTTACCTTCTAAATTAATTCTTCTCAAACTAACCTTTTCTCTAGTTCCTGGTCCCCTTCTCCTATTGGCCTCTGTTGCTTTAAAGTATCTGCATTAGAGGAAACCTAAAATTTGAATGTGGTTGATGTGCTCACCTTATACAAGGGAATATAGTAATCTTAAACTGGCCAAGGCCATTATGGGAAGAGGACTAGGAAGTAGTGAAGAGGTCTGGTACTGATGAACCAATTCAGGTTGCAATACACATGTGCATGGAAGCAAAACAAGGAATCTCCCTGTATAGCTATCTTCATCTCAAACTAGCAAAAACACTACATTTTTCTTTTCATATTATATGTTTTTTCTTCAACAAAATTGGAAAACAAGAGGGTGGAACAGGTTCTACCTGGTGGCGGGGGTGAAGGGGGGTGGTGGCCCAAATAATGTATACACATGTAATTATAAAAACAACAAAATAAAATTTTTTTTAAAAACCTACCACCATCCACTTGATGTGGTGGCTCTTCCAGGAGCCTATTAACAGCTTTTAACTATAACAGACACCCCCAAAAGAAAGCATTCTACAGGGGAAGTGTACAAGATCACGTCCCCTGTAATCACCCAAAGGTGATTACAGCCGTTGGAGCAGAATAGATCATTCTTCCCAGAAAGGCCCAGGAGTGAGAGAAACAAGAGAAATGGCACACTAATCCTGAGTTGAGTTGCCCATTCAAATCTCTAGTTTCCTGGAAATGTACATGTTCAAATTTCAGTAAATGGTTCCTATTTGACATGTGATGTAGTAGGTTTCTAGAGCCCATCTCAGGGGCTGGATAAGAACTTGAGGATGGGCTGTGAGTTCCTACCAAGAACTGTTGAATCCTCTGAGGTACTGCCACCCTGGGTCCTTTGAATTAGTATGGTAAGAAATATCCTGAGTCAGTGTCACTGGTCACATCAGGCCTTTCACATTCTGGGGGTCAGTTGAAGGTTAGATATGTGAAGTCAGGTAGGTGTTGTTTCCATCTTGGACCTAAAAATTCTCAGAAGTTGTACAAATTGGCAGATATCTAAGATTGTAGAGCGAGGAGATGGATTAGGTATGTGTTTAATAATGGTTTTTGTGGGAGATTTTTATGATGTATGAATAACTGATATTTCACATCTCATTTATTCTTTACAATAAAGCGATATGGCAGGTAATACTGTCACTCCCATTTTCTATGAAGGAACTGAGCCTCGGAGAGCATGACTTGTACAACATAGTAAGCTAGTAAGTAACAGAGCTGGGCTTTGAGCCTGGGTCTTCTCCCTCAGCATTTCAGCCTACCCTATGGCAGAGTACTAAGATCCTACAGCTACAAAGGAACTTCCAAGCAGGACCTGGGAATGGAAGCCTGGATAGTGTGAGAGCCTTTTTAGGATAAACATCATGTCTTGTTTATCTGGTGTCTCAGGTTTGGCATATGGAAGACTCTTATCACATTTGGAGAATGAAGTGGCGGGGTGGGGGTGGAGGGGGAACACTGAAGCACCCAGTGGAACCCAGAGTCAGTCCACAGACTGTTGATTTGGGAAATACAACATTACTCCCATTATGGGCTCCATTGGAAGGTGAAGCAATGAAACTTAAGAGCATTTGCAGGAGCAGGTGTAGCACAGTGACTACAGCTATGGGCATATGTAAACCTTCCTCTCCGCCCTTTGGGGGCTTTCAGAAACAACTTCAGGGTGCTTCTGAGATCAAGGCATAGCTCTTTCTTGGGCAGGTGAAAAGTATGGAGAGAGATAAAAGCCTTTGTTTTTAAAGACAAATTTCCTGAACTTACTAATGAGCCTTGGATGGTGAGAAAAAGAAAGGTGACTTCCAGTTTGGGAGGACTGGGCAGGCTTCATGGCACATGTGAAATTTATGTTGGATAGAGACTGTGAGATGAGGTTAGAGAAAAAGGCAGTCAAGTAGACAACTGACTTAGAGCAAGGTGGAAAAGGTGGGATAGAGTGGAGACAGAGAACACAGTGTAATTAGGTTGGAGCATGGTGGATGAAGTAGAGGGTTTGGAAATAAAATTCACAAGCAAATTTGCACAGGGCTTGAGGAGGGCTTTGACTATACTTCAAAGGAAGCTATTATTGTAGAGCAATGATGCAGTTCAAGTTGACTCATTCACCTTGGAGGGCATTCATCCGGGCACTCAAGAGGTAACTCGAACTCAACTCCCGTTAATGTTATAGAGGAAAAAAGAATGCCCTGATTTCTACAGAGGCTCAGAGAAGTTCAGTGAAATGATGCAGGAAAGAACATGGCATGGCATGGTACAGAAACTCTTCAATAAAATTATTAATTAATTGATTAATATGAACAATCAATAAAATTTGGAGGGTCTGCATTTAGAAATTTAACATTTTTAAATGTTGACTTATCTCTGACTGCATTGTGTGTGTGTGTGTGTGTGTGTGTGTGTGTGTGTGTGGTCTACTGGGTTTTGATCTCAGAGCCTCGTGCTTAGTAGAAGCACCCTACCACTTGAGCCATGCCTCTAGCCCTTTTTGCTTTAATTATTTTTCAGGTAGGGTCTCACATTTTTTGCCCATAGCCAGTCTCAAACTATGCTCCTCCTATCTCTACCTCTCTAGTAGCTGGCCTGAACCACCAGGCCCAGCTTGTTTTTTGAGATGGGTCTTGCTAACATTTTGCCCAGGCTGACGTTGAGCTGTAATCCTTCCGTTCCCTGCCTTTCAAGTAGCTGGGATTATAGACAAGAGCCACTACACCCAGCTCTCTGCCTGCATTTGTAGCTTTAGTTTTCAATAAAGTTGCTTTCTCACAAAGGTGACCTTGTTTCAAGGAGAAACCCAGTACCCAGGTGGCTACTGGAATTCATTTTCAGATTGTTCTACCCCTTTAGTATTCAAGTCCTCACAATCTGATTATCAAATCCACTTTGGTCTAAACTGGCCTAATATTTTCTTTTTTTCTGTGTTTGGAGTTTATGTTCAAAATTAAGATTTACGGCATTTGCAGGCCATTTTTAGCCTTTTATGAAAAAAAGTGGAGGGAATAGAGACCTGCTTTCCAAGGTGTCATTTTAAACACAGTGGGCGAGCAGAGGGTGGCAGCTTTATTTATCACCACATGCTTGCTGCAGGGCTGGTAAACAGGATTGTTTGTTCTGCCAAGCAACAGGGAATAAGCTCAGCACTGAGGTCAGGCTTTTATAGCAGCTTTGTGATCTTGAATTTTAAAAAGACTAGACAAGGCTTGGGAGTAGGGATGATCTGCTGTTTTTCTTCCCTCTTTTGTGAAGATTTGAGGGTAAGAAAAATATAGAATCAAAGCAGTAAAAAGAAAATGTCTGTCAAATGATGCTCATTGGACAATGAGCTGGGAGATTTCTGACATATTCCCTCTGGTTATTTGCCAAGTCAGAAATCATGATGCAAATAATGTCTTCTCTCTCTGGAGTTAGGAATTCATTAGTGTTAGATTCAAAGTCCTGCCATGGCTGTGAAGTACTTGCATTTACTGCCAACCTTAAGGGCCACAGTATTCTGTTTCATGAATTTGGAAGTTGAAGTCCCTGCCTGCTTAACAACATCATTAGTAAGTGAACTGTGTTTTCTGGAACTGTTCATCTTTTTCTCTTTGCTCTTAAGTTGTGTAAAATCCAGCTGATTTGCCAGCCAATTTGGATATCTTCTTTGTTAAAGAGACTATAAATACCACTAATACCATCTCTAGGCCAATCCATTCTCTCTGCCTACCTAATCTTTAATCTACTTAATCTTTAGACCATGTCCACATCCCACAGGTTCCTTCCATCATTCTTGGGTGCCCACCACAAGACTTGTACATGACAGAAGCTGTCTTCCTGGGAACTTGTTTTGAAATCCTAAGTATAATGAGAGGCTCTCCCATAAGATCCAAATTCAGCTTACCTCTCCATCCTCATCTGCAGCCTACCAAGCTCTTTGAATGAGTTTTGCTGCTTCTTTTTTCTGATTTCTTTGCAAAGAAAAAAAAATTACCTATATGTCTTAGCTCTGGCTGTCATAAAAAAGTACCACAGACCAGGTAGCTTAAATAATAGTGGTTTTCTCATGGTCTGGAGGCTCAGAGACCAAGATCAGGGTGCCAGCATCAGGTTCTGGCTTGCAGGTGGGTGGCTGTCATTGTGTCTTCATATAACAAGACAAAGAAATATCTTCCTCTTCTTGCAAGAACACTAATCTCATCATGAGTTTCTCATCTTCATGATCTCATCAAACTCTAATTACCTACCAAAGAGCCAATATCTCCAAATCCTGTCACCATCATCAAAGAGGTAAGGACTTCAACATGAATGTTAGAGGGACACAAACATTCAGTCCATACAAACTTGACTTAAATGCTACCTGTTGAGAAATGCCAAAGGTTATGTTCTCACACAGTATCCCATGTTTATCATGGTACCTATCACACTCTACCACAATTGTGTGCATACTTATGTTTTTATCCTGCCAGGCTGAACTCCTAAAGGGCATAACTGGGTGTTATTCACCAATGGGTCCATACTACCCACCATAATGATATACATATTTGATAACTGCCTATTGCTGACTACATTAGTCATGGTAATACTAGTTGATTTAACAACCACAAAAAATAATCCATAGAAGCTTATTTTTTGTAACCTATTAGTTCAGTGCAGTTGTTCATCAGGTAGCCTTCCATGGGATGACTTGGGATTTGGATTTCTCTGTCTTGTGCCTCCACCATCCCCGAGGATCTTGGCATCCTTCTATTCCTATCAGCAGATTGGAAAGAAATGATGGAGATGACATACTTACTTCCTAATTGCTTTTCCTGGAAATGACATGCTTCTCACCCCATCCAATCCCAGTGAAAGGTATGGGGGTGAGAGAGCAGGAGAAGCAGGCTAAGAACTATGATCCTTAATGGGCAGCTGCTTCCAAGTAACCACTCCTCACTATGAACCGAATGAATAAATGAAATAAAAGATATAGTTCAGTGGAAAGAATAGAGGAATGCTGGAACCAAACAGAAACTAAATGAAACCCTCATTTTTAGAAGAAGTAGGTCCAGAGCTTCTGAATGACCACCCCCAAACCACACATCTGTTTAGTGGGACAGCTGAGATTTGAATTCAGATGACCTTGATTCTTTCCCTAGTTGGTGGAATATGAAAGTCACCCCTACCATTCTGAACTTCAGTTTTATCATCTGTAACATGAAAGGTTTGTGCCAAATGCTTCCTAAAATCCAGACCAGCGGAGCTGAGCTAAAAGTAACACATCAAGATCTTGAAGATTTGTTCCAAGATTGGTAGAGTTCAGGTTTCTGAGTCACATTCAACAGCCTGCCAAGAAGTGAAAACTGGGTCCACCAATCAGTTGTTTTATCTACACATCCTCTGTTGGTCAGAAACCATCCTTTAACAAAAAGAACCACGGTATGAAGGTGTCTTAGAATCAGACAGACAGAAACATGGTTCATGTACCTTCTGGAATTGGACTGGGTGCCTACCCAAGGTCACCAAATATGGCCTGAATGCCTGTGTCATTTCTTAGGCAGAACCTAGACCATCACACAGTGAAACATGAGCGAGTTCTTCAGTTATTTGAGATCTGAGGGTATTCCGATTGTTCATATTAACCCTATTCTTTCTTTTTAAAGAGTTATAAACATGCATTTAATGCTATTTAGAGGTTTTCTAAGTCTCAAATCTGAAAATGACTGAGTAGAAAAGATAAAAGGGTATTGAATAGCACCCTGATTTCATTAGAAGCCTATTTTAGGAAATCAATACATTTGAATGATAGAAATTTTCAAAAAAACTTCAAACAGAAATAAACTTACTAGACAGCCTTAAGAGGTTACTGAGAATTCTCAAACATTTTTTGGCCTTGAGATGTGTTGTTTTTAATTATAATGACTTTCTAGACTATCATATAGCTAAATGACTTATGCCTAAGTCCTCAGAGTTCGAACTAGGAAGACTGTGTCTTAGAACTCTTATTAGCATTTATTTTCAATTAGATGATTTTTTTCTTAGGATAAAATGAAAAGTTTCCTTTAATATTCTGAAAACTGTATGTTCCATGCATATGGCTGAATAAAATATCATAACATCTCATTTATACTTCCTAAGCCCCAAGTACTCTCTCACTGTGAACTCCTGTTCTGACTTTTGGGCTTAACATATCTCACTGTCCTAGAGAAAAGTAATGAGTAACTATTCCCTGTCCCCTCTATGTACCTTAGGAAGAATATCTACTTTCTGAAGGTGGCAAAAGGGTAGCATAGAAATTACATGCTATACAAGTTACTAGCAAAGCACTCCTAGGTTCATTTTGGTAAGGAAGGCTTCTCTACCCTCCCTAGCCATGCTGTTGCCATATCACACAATTTACCTTCCTCCCTAGATCTGGAGTTCTGATCTATACAGAAAAAAGGAAACAGCAAAGCTATCTAAAAGATTCTTAATTCTTCTTTGTGGCATAAGGCATGTTACTGTGGCTTTTGACCGCCACAGTGGGCAAGACGATTTTCCACATGGTTTATTGTGAAAGGTTTTATTGCACATTTACCTCTCAGATCCCCCAATAATTTAATTGTCATGAAAATGGCTAACATATGTCACAGGTTTTAAAAATGTCCATCTACCAAATGGACTTGCTTCTCATGAGGCCACCCAGAGCTGGCAGCTTTTACCTCCACATACCTTGCAAAGGTTCTAAGCTAGACAGTTGGAATCAGTCACCCTGTTGGGCTGTAATGAGTGTGGCTCCCAAGGAAATAGGAGACAGACTCTTTCCTATGACCCTCAGAGAAAGGTCTTGATGGCCATCTTTCTTTTTCTATACTGGTGATAATTCAATTTATTTGTTTGCTTGTTTTCTTCTCTGGGAGGTGTTTATTGGGTGTTTTACACTTATTTTATTGTATTTTTATTGACATAATATTTGCACATATTTATTACATTCAATGTGATATTTTGATTCATATAAACATGAAGTAATGATCAAAGCTGGGTAATTAGCATATCCATCACCTTAAACTTTTATCATTTCTTTATGGTGAGTGCATTTAAAATCCTCTTTCATATTTCAAGGTAATTAGGAGATGGGAAATGTTTTGAAAAACATATCTCTATGGGGGATAAAAAGTTTGTAGTCCTAGATTTCATGAAGGAGGAATTAACAATAGTTCATGGTCCTTGTCTCAATGGGCTAGTCAGATCCTAATACTCTTTCAAGTATTCTCATTTATAAGCTACCAACATTACTAACCTCTGTTAAAAACAGAGGGAGAACAATTTATCATACTCTACTACAAGCAATGCACACATTTCCTTGGCAGGAAGTCATTGTCTTTATATCACATTAGCTGTAATAATAATACAAAATAATCATATATGGATGTCTTTCTCTTAATATAACAGATGCTGCTTATTAAAGTGAGGCTGCCTAAGGAGTAGTCCTTCATGGTCTAGTTCATTAATGCTTCTGCCATAGACCAAATAAACAGTGTAATCTCTCTTTTGTCATTCATCAGGATGTTCGTATTCTTGAGGGACTCAAAAAGCAGCAATATAGGGGTTCACAAACCAGTGAATTGCTAACAGCAATTTCCCTTCCTTCTTGTATGGTGGTTCTCCTGTCTGGATCAGACTTTTCCTCTGATCCAGATACCAAAAGAAAGCTTAGGGAAAGTCTCCTTCTGGCCCTCAGAGCCTTGGCTGATCACCTGGCTTAGGCTTCTCCAGTGAACTATCTTTCTTTTTTCCTTCCTTTCTTTCTGGTGGGAAAGGGGTTTGAACTCAGGGCTTTGCACTTGCAAAGCAGGTCTTCTACCACTTGAGCCACAATTCCAATCCATTTTTCTATGGTTATTTTTGGAAATGGGGGGGTCTCATGAACTATTTGCCCAGGCTGGCCTTGAACTGTGATCCTCCTGATCTCAGCCTCCCAAGTAGCTAGGATTACAGCCACCAGAGCCTGACTCAATGAAGTTTCTTTTGAGAAGCTCCATCAGTTTCTGGTCTCTTTGCACAATGGCTCAAAATAAATCTAAGTAACAACCATGGAGAGTCTCTCCATCCTTCATCTTCATGGTTAATCTGACATTTTTGATCCCATTGTCTCTTTCCCCTTTAGTAACAGTAGAGAGAATGGAACATTGTTTTAGGAGCTAGTACCTGGATTGATTTGGTGGGAGACTTGTCCTTTGTTTGCCAAAATATTTTGATTAAGCTATTGTGATTACACCAAAATGGTCCTTAAGTAAGAGCTAGATGAGACAAAATGATTTAAGTAAAAAGGATTTTTGAGTTTTCAGGAGCAATACTGGAGGAAAAGGGGTATGAGGAATGAGGATAAGCTAGGAGAGATGGGAAGAAGTAGTCCAGAAAGACAATGAAGATTCTATGACCCAAGCAGGGGAGAAAGTGAGGAATGCTTAGTGTAGGCTATGACAGATGGACTTTTAGAATGGAAATATGTAACCATTTTCACTATGAAATTGTGTATTCCATGTATACCAGTAAAAGGAGATGAATTAAAATTCATTTGAAGAGATAATCAAATTCATTTATAGAAATCCCCAAGGCACAGGCTTAAAAATAATGAAGATCACTATAATTAATGAATATCATGACATATATAAAAATGTTACATGTAGGCATCCAAATGAACCAAAGGTTTTTTTTTTACATGTAGCTACATATTGTACCTATGATAAGATTTGGGTTTTTATGGCTTTTCTTTAGCACAGCTATTCTTCCATACACCCTGCTGCTCAGCATTATTCCTATTCACTGCCTGGTAATAATGGTGTATGGGAGAAATTAAGAAAAGGGATGTCTTTCATATTTTCTGTTACAAGACCTTAAGAGGTAATATATCATGAGAAAAATGAAATGGGAGAGAAATCAAGAATTCAAAATCTAGGTATGAAATATTGGGATAGAGAAGGGATGCCAGATAAACTGCAGGGTACCCAGTTAAATTTGAATTTTAGGTGAACAATGAATGACATTTTAATACAAGCACATCTCAAATACACTTATTCTATTTATAATGGATGCCCTGTAGTCCTATTTACAAAATCTGGCAATCCTAGGATAGAGGAATAGTGGGATATGTTGGCAGTAAAAATTCTAATTGAAATATCATAGGCAAACATGACTTGGATACAGTGAAACTCTGAATTAAATAAGATCATAACTTTTCAGAAGTATTGTATTTAGAATCAAGCTCAATGCCCTTTATAAACTTACATCAGTGGCCTGGTATTTATACTATGAAACACATAATCTGAAGAGATCTTCCAGGAGTTCCTAATACCATTGTATTCTAAAAAAAAAAAACTAGATATACCATTGTTAAAGTAAATTGTTAGTTAGATATTTAAACTTATAAAGAAACAAATTAATACATGGGCAAATGAAGAGCCCCTACCCTCATTCTGTACCAGGAGTCAGCAGACTGAAACACAGGTTAGACGCCCCATCCGAGGAAAACCACGATTCTCAAGTAGGCCAGTCTCATCATCATATAATCAAGTCGGGAGCTTTCCCCAACTCTTCTACTACTTAGTAACCACAACTATGCTTTTAAAATGTCAAAATTTTATTTTTAAAAAGGATCTAAAGGAGAGATCCAAGATGGTGACAGAGACAGAGCCGCAGATCTCGTGAGCTGACCCAGAGACCCTGCGGAGAAGCTGGAGACACACCTGACTGAGGTAAAGCTCCAGGGACAGACAAAAACACGGCCCTGTAAACCCTTAGATCGGGGAAGGCTTCTCCACACCACGATCTAATAAAAGAACAGCCGGCCTGTAGGTCTGCAGAGCCACTGCTCCGTTCTGCAGGGCTCTCCGCCCCTCCGGCTATGCCGGCCACAGCCCTACGCCAGACCCACACACGGTGGGATCCCAGCCCCTCAGCCACGCTGGCCTCCAGTCTCCGGACCCACAACACGCCAGAATACCCGCCCTTTGGCCGTGCCACTGGATCCACAACCACTGGGATCCCTGCCACCCGTCTGCACCGGACCTCAGCCAGGCGCTTGTCCCACTGCTGGCCGGGATAACTGCCCCCCCCCCATCCCTGGAGCCACTCTTCGGGGCCTGCTGAGCCCCAGCAATGGGTGGGACAACTGGACCCCTGCCCCTCAGACTTCCCCCGCCCATCAGGCCCTGCTGGTGGGCTCTGTGTGGAACAACTGGACCCCCGCCCTGCTGGGACAGGCACCATCCTGGTGTGAGACAGCTGCACCCACCAGCCTGCCAGGAACCCCGCTCCCCGTGCCGAGCCGGCCCCAGCTCTACAGGCTTCCCAGATAACCGCTCCACCAGGCTCTGGCTAGGCTGCCACTAGAGGTCTCCAAGAGTGTCTAAGAGACACTCATAGACTGGACTGGACACTAAAGAACTAAAAACAACTAAGCCTGCAATCCTACTGTTCCAGAACTGGTGACTTTTTTTGTTCTTTTTCTCCCTTCTTTAAGGGTTTGGCAGCCTGGTTTGCTGTTTGGTCACCCACCATCTTGCCCAATTCTTTTTTCTTTCTTTTTTTCCTCTCTCTCTTCCTTTTATCTTTCCTCTCTTTCTCTTTTTTATCCTTCTGTCACGATTTTGTTAGTATTAATATCATAACCCAGCTAATACCAAATTACACATAGTCCAGGGATAGAAATGGTACCTAGAGGAAATATGGAATATAGTAGTACAAGATTTAGAGCAAAATGAAAATGGATACCCAGACCCAGACTCCAACAAAACAAAGATAAACTATACCAAGGAACTCAATGAAGAACACAAGACCACCCTGAAAGAAAAAATTCTACAAGTAATTAATGAGAATTTCATAGAGATGCTACTAGACATGGTCAACCAAAACATACAGGAGGCATTCAAAAAACTCCAAGACAACAAAACTCAAGAATATCAGAAAACACAGAAACAAATAAATGAAATCATAGGAGCCCTAAACAAACACCAAACTGAAACAAAGATCACCATAAGCAGTAAGATAAATGAATTAAGGGAAAAAATTGACAATATTAAAGAAGAAGTAAACCAAGATATGGAAAACCTCAGAAAAAAGAATGAAACAGAAATACAAAACAAAATGGAAGGCCATTCCAGCAGAATAGAACAAACAGAAGACAGAATCTCAGAACTTGAAGATGAAATGGCAATTAAAGGAAAAAACTGAAGAACTCTTAGTTAAACAACTCAAGACCTGTGAAAAGAAAATGCAAGAACTCACTGACACAATCGAAAGACCAAACCTGAGAATCATGGGCATTGAAGAAGGAGAAGAGGAGCAAGCAAAAGGAATGTGTAATATATTTAACAAAATAACAGAAAAATTTCCAAATCTAGAGAAAACTATGCCCATTCAGGTACAGGAAGCCTCCAGAACACCAAACAGACCTGAGCAAAATAGAGCCACCCCACGACATATTATCATTAAAACAACAAGTACAGAGACTAGAGAAAGGATGTTGAAGGCTGTAAGAGAGAAAAAACAAATAACGTACAAAGGTAAACCCATTAAAATCACAGCAGACTTCTCAACAGAAACATTAAAAGCAGGAAGAGCATGGGGTGAGATCTTCCAAGCACTGAATGAAAATAACTTCAATCTTAGGATACTTTACCCAGCAAAACTATTATTCAAAATAGATGGAACAATAAAAGTCTTCCATGATAAGCAGAAACTAAAACAATATATGACTACCAAGCCACCACTACAAAAGATTCTCCAAGGAATTCTGCACACAGAAAATGAAAGCAAACAAAACCATGAAAGGGCAGGCAGTACCAAACCACAGGAGAAGAAAAGCCAAGAAAGTAAAGAGTAACATCGATTTAGCTACACACAATCAAACCCTCAAACAACTAAGACAACTACGTGACAGGGATCACCACATATTTATCAATATAAATACTGAATATTAATGGACTAAATTCCCCCATCAAAAGACATCGTTTGGCAAACTGGATTAAAAAGGAAGATCCAACAATCTGTTGCCTACAGGAGACCCACCATGTCAGCAGAAATAAACACTGGCTGAAAGTGAAAGGCTGGAAGAAGATTTACCAAGCCAATAGCCCCCGAAAACAGGCAGGGGTAGCAATACTTATCTTGGACAAAGTAGACTTCAAGCCTACATTGATCAAATGAGATAAAGAAGTACACTCCATACTAATAAAGGGGGAAATACACCAAAAGGAA
Source organism: Castor canadensis (assembly GCF_047511655.1). NCBI lineage: Eukaryota > Metazoa > Chordata > Mammalia > Rodentia > Castoridae > Castor > Castor canadensis. The sequence goes on along the minus strand of NC_133389.1, from coordinate 130,077,553 downwards.
ATAACAATTATCAACCTATATGCACCCAACGTCAATGTACCCAATTTCATCAAACATACTCTGAAGGACCTAAAAACATATATAAACTCCAACACAGTGATAGTGGAAGACCTTAATACCCCCTATCACCAATAGATAGGTCATCCAAACAAAAAATCAATAAAGAAATCCTAGAACTAAATCACACAATGATCAAATGGACCTAGCAGATGTCTACAGAATATTTCATCCAACTTCTGCACAATATACATTCTTCTCAGCAGCCCATGGAACTTTCTCCAAAATTAATCATATCTTAGGGCACAAAGCAAGCCTCAGCAAATATAAGAAAATACTCTTAGACACCATAAACAACTACAGTAAGGTGGCAAGATACAAAATCAACTTACAAAAATCATTAGCTTTTCTATACACCAACAACAAACAAACTGAGAAGGAATATATGGAAACAATTCCATTCACAATAGCCTCAAAAAAAATCAAACACCTAAGAGTAAATTTAACAAAAGATGTGAATGAACTCTACAAGGAGAATTACACACTCCTGAAGAAAGAGATCAAGGAAGACTACAGCAGATTCAAAGATCTCCTGTGCTCATGGATCGGTAGAATCAAAATAGTAAAAATGGCTATACTACCAAAAGCAATCTACATGTTTAATGCAATTCCCATCAAAATCCCAATGACTTTCACCACAGAGATAGAAAAATCTACTCTAAAGTTCATTTGGCAACACAAGACACTGCAAATAGCCAAGGCAATACTCAGCAAAAAGAGCAATGCTGGAGGTATTGCTCTTCCAACTTCAAACTATATTACAAAGCAATAGCAATAATAACAGCATGGTACTGGCATAAAAACAGACATGAAGACCAGTGGAACAGAACAGAAGATCCAGATATGAATCCACACAACTATACCCATCTCATTTTTGACAAAGGTGCCAAAAACATATGATGGAGAAAAGACAACCTCTTCAACAAATGTTGCTGGGAAAAGTGGTTATCCACCTGCAAGAAACTGAAACTAGATCCATGTCTATCACCCTGTACTAGTATCAACTCAAAATGGATCAAGGACCTAAATATCAGACCTGAAACTCTGAAGTTACTATAGGAAAGAGCAGGAAACACTCTGGAACTAATAGGTATAGGCAAGGACTTCTTCAATAGAACCCCAGCAGCTCAGCAACTAAGAGAAAGGATAGACAAATGGGACTTCATAAAATTAAAAAGCTTCTGCACAACAAAAGAAATGGTCTCTAAACTGAAGAGAGCACCCACTGAGTGGGAGAAAATATTTGCCAGCTATACATCAGACAAGGGACTGATAACCAGAATACACAGGAACTTAAGAAACTAAACTCTCCTAAAATCAATGAACCAATTAAGAAATGGGCAACTGAACTTAATAGAACTTTCTCAAAAGAAGAAATTCAAATGGCCAAAAAACACATGAAAAAATGCTCACCATCTCTAGCCATAAAGGAAATGCACATCAAAACCACACTAAGATTCCACCTCACCCCTGTTAGAATAGCCATCATCAAAAACACCACCAAACAACATGTGTTGGCGAGGATGCGGGGAAAAAGGAACCCTAATCCACTGCTGGTGGGAATGCAAGTTGGTACAACCACACTGGAAAAAAATTTGGAGACTTCTTAAAAATCTAAACATAGACCTGCCATATGATCCAGCAATCCTACTCCTGGGGATATACCCAAAGGAACACAACACAGGTTACTCCAGAAGCACCTGCACACCCATGTTTATTGCAGTGCTATTCACAATAGCCCAGTTATGGAAACAACCAAGATGCCCCACTATTGATGAATGGATCAAGAAAATGTGGTACTTGCACACAATGGAATTTTACTCAGCCATAAAGAAGAATGAAATCTTATCATTTGCAGGTAAGTGGATGGAACTAGAGAACATCATTCTGAGTGGGGTCAGCCAAGCTCAGAAAACCAAAAATCATATGTTCTCCCTCATATGTGGACTTTAGATCTAGGGCAAATGCAGCAATGTGGTTGGACTGGGACCACATGACAAGGGGAGAGCACATATGGGTGATATAGAAATAGGTAGAAAACCCAAAACGTGAAAGCATTTGATGTCCCCACTCCAGAGGAGCTAATACAGAAACCTTAAAAGAACAGAGTTTATCATGAGAAGGGGATCAGTAACCAGGGTAAAGATCAGTTAGAGATGAATCAACATGGGTCATAGCACGTGTACACGAAAGCAATGCTAGGAATATTTCTGTATAGCTATCTTCAACTCAACTAGCAAAAACACTTTGTCTTCCTTATTAGGCTTGTCTCTTTTCTTCAACAAAACTAGTGATAAAGGAAGAACAGGACCTGCCTGGAAGTGAGGGAGGAAGGGGGGAGAGGATAGGGGAGTGGGGCAAGGGGGAGAAATGACCCAAACAATGTATGCACATGTGAATAAAAAAAAAAAAGGAACTAAAGCATTCACAGAGGCAAAGTAAAACAATAGGAAATACTTGTCAATTGAAAAAATGCTATTACAAATGTGCTTAATAAAATACATATAATGTAAATGTACTTAATAAAGTTATGGCTTAAAATGAAATGTGGGGAACCTGTTTCATTTTTATTAAAGCTAGATTTATTGCTTTGGTTTATTGGTTCATGTTCTCAGAACTTAATTTAGTCTCTAGATGATTTACCCAAAAAAGAAAGCAGGTGGGACAGCTGTGTATTGTACTCTACCAGTCTAAGGAGTTATGATACAGGTATTAACTAACATCAGCTTGTGCCAGTATCCCCTAAACAATTTTTTAAAAGGCCAAAGCCCCTCTCCCCAAACTTCCAAATTATTCCTAACTTCATCAGCATGACTTTCTACAAACATAACTTGTGCTTAAAAAAAAAAACCTTTGCCCTGTTACAGTATCTCTACTGTACTCTTCCCTGTTCATGATTGGGGCTGTACTACTTAGTAGTGAATTCTGAACATTTGTGGAGAAGTTTTTCTGGTGTTGTCATGACTTAGCACTATATATATTAAACTATATGCTATTTTACTACAAATAATTTTCCTTTTATTTGTTCTTTATATTACAAAGGGACATTATGTTGATTTTTAAATATTAGGTATGTGTGGAAAAATGAAGAACAAAGAATAGTCATGATACTTTATTGTACTTTTGAAAAGGGGAAGATGGTATTTGCCCAACTAGATATTAGGATTTATAATAGAGCTGTAATATTCAGCAATGCGGTGTTTAATAAAACTAAAGAACAATGTAGAGGCTAGAAACAGACCTATCCATTTAGGGAACTTTGTATATGACAGGTGTGGCAAGTCAAAATGACGAGGTATACTAAGAGATTATTCAGTAAATGGAGCTGAAAAAAGGTTATCTACTTGGAAAAAAAATAAAATGAATAACTGCCTCATCATATATAAAACTTAACTCGAGGGCTTAAAATTTTAAATGCAGAAACAAAATTGTAAAAAGTGAATATAATTTACTTGGAGTAAAGATAGGCTTGTAAAATAAGACATAAAAAGCATTGACTATAAAATTAAATTCTTCAGTGGAGTCCTAGTGACTCATGCCTGCAATCCTAACTACTTGGGAGGCTGAGATCAGGAAGATCATGGTTGAGGCCAGCTCTAGCAAACAGTTCTCAAGACTCCATCTCCAAAATAACCAGAGCAAAATGGACTAGATGTGTGGCTCAAGCAGTAGAGTGCCTGCTTTGCAAGCATAAAACCCTGAGTTCAAACCCCAGTCCCAGCCCTCCAAAACAAATTAAATTCTTCACCTTAAGGAAAGTAAAAAGTTCCAAACTGGCAGAAGATGTATGCAGGTCACATAACTACTAAAGGGTAACCCATGAGTATATAAAGAACTCCTAAAAATTGATATGAAAAGCACTAGCAACCTAAAAGATAAATGAATAAAAACAAAAACACATTTTTCAAGAAAGAGAAGATCTAGAGGGCCAAAAAACGTTAAGTTCTGACAATTTCAGATGTTAGGATTTATATTTACAGAATCTCTTAGATACAGCTATAAATTAGGGAATATAAATTAGGGCAACTATTGTGGGAAGTCTTGCCTTTATATGCTAACATTAAATTTTCAGATGCTCTAATAATACAATTCCATTTGTAGGAATATATAACAGAAAAGTTCTTGGGCATATACAATAAGAGGCATAAATAAATGTCCAGAGCAAGAGGTTTTTTTCAGCATAGCAAAACCAGAGACAACCAAATGCCCTTTAACAAAAGATGAGTAAAACATGGTATATCCACACAATAGTATATAATATAGTAGTCAAAACCAGTGAAGCATAACAACACATGCAACAACACGGAAGAATAGCATTCAGTGAAAAGCATATATGCTATGTGAACCCTTTCCAAAAAGAAGAAAAAACTAAAATGAAAACATGCTCAAGAAATTCACATAACTGGATGTGATAATATGCACACGTAGTCCCAGCTACTCAGGAGGCTGAAGCAGAAGGATTGCTAGTTTGAGGCCAATTTGGGAAACATAGTAAGACCCTGTCTCTTATTTTAAAAAAAACTGAGTTAAACTTTTAAAGAAAAGGCTGGAGGCGCAGCTTTGTGGTAGAACACTTGCCCAGCATACGCAAGGCCCTGGGCTTGAGCTCTCCAGCACCACGAAATCATGATCATCATCACACACAGATACAATGAAACTACATTAAAAAAGGAAGCAAGACAACAAAAACACTGGATTCAGGGTGATGGTTACCTAGCCAGAGGAGACAAGAGAATGGCTTAGGAAGATCTTCAGAGTCAGATGTAGGTTATGGTAAAGATTCTACCTTTTATGTTGGGGGATGGGTTCACCAGTGATTATTGCATTGTAAATCTTCCTTAGTAAACAAACAAATAAAGGACTAAAAGAGTACCATGCATTACATACCATAACAGTGTGTAAATGAGTGTAAATGACAAAAACAACCTTTTTTTTTTTTTTTTTGGTGGTGCTGGGGTTTGAACTCAGGACTTTGTGTTTGCTAAGCAGGCACTTTATTGCTTGAGCCACACCTCCAGCCCTTTTTGCTGTGGTTATTTTGGAGATAGGGTCTCACTTTTTTGCCCAGGCTGGCCTCTACCACAATTCTGTTTATGCTTCACACCATAGCTGGGGTGACAGTCATGCACCACAACACCCAGCTTTTTTCTGTTGAAATGGAATCTTACTAACATTTGCCAGGGCTGACCTCAAACCACAAGTTTCCTGATCTCAGCCTCCCAAGTAGCTAAGATTACAAACATGAGATATTTTTAAAATAAGGAAGAAAAGAAAAACAACTTATATTTGCAAGGGTTTATATTTTATATATAAATTTAATTACAAAACAGGTAATGAAGAGAACCTTAGGAAATATGTGTTGTGATCAGAAATATTTTGCTGTCTGTAAATATTTCTTGTCAAGGTATCTTGGGTTGCACTTTTGTTGAGGGAAGACAGTGTAAATAGTTGAAGAATGTTGATAAAACTGAAACATTTGGTTATGGAATTGTATGTGGTATTAGAGGGTTTCTGTTTGTGAAAATGTACGTATTAAAAATAAAATTTCAGAAACAAAATATTTGTTGTAAAAGAGGGCACAAAGTACCTGACATGATTGCCAACCACTACTCTTGATAATGAGGGTTTGTTTTTACTGTAACTCTCAACTTCTGTGTCATATAGTATCACTCTTAAGGCACTTTTTATATTATCTAGGTTGTGGTTTTTTTTGTGCTTGTAGTATGTCCTCTAGAAGGGAAATTTCTTGAAGGTTCTATATCTTTCATAAAGCACAATGCCTTGAGTAGAGAAAGTAGTCACTAACTTATTGAATGAGCCAAATAAACTATTTAACTTAGAACTTTCATTTCTTAGAGAAGCAGGTTTAATGAAGACACTAATTTATGTCAGATAATTGCTGTTCTATATTCTGGAGTTTGTCAGGCACTCAAAAATGCAACATCTGAAATATCAGGAGAACATCTACTTACAAATGGAAGATTACTAATTCAATAATTTTGACCCATAGTTGTCTATAAGCCTAAGACAGTCTAGTAAGATTTCCCCAAACCACAATAGTTTCATATATGAAATGATACTTAAAACTACATTAAGTGTCTACTATTGCCCAAATGCTTCATAGGATCTTGAACTCTCCTAATAAATTTACATAGAAACATTTTTGTCTCTGTTTTACTAATAAGAGAATTGTGAATCATCAAAGGTTTAAGAACGTTTTGCATGGCTATACAGTAGGTGACAGCAGAACAGGGATTTGAAAATGGTAGTTTTATACTGAGCTAGCCTTTTTGAAGCATATTATGTCACCCGAGAACACATTCATGTCTTGATCAATTGTTTGTATTGTTTGGTTTTTATATGTTATTTAAAATAACAAGCATGGTCTGCAGGGTTCCATTTGCTGAGGCCAAGGAATCCTTACATGGCAGAGTGACCCAGAGTTAAGAAAAGTACTTGGTATGTTTATAAGACAAAATATGTCATTAAATATTTCATGAGAAGAAAATCACTACATCAATAAAAGTTCTCTACATCACCTTCAACTTCCAACTCTATACATAAAAACGATTCCGTTCAAAGACATTCCCATATACTAAGGCAGCAAGAGTCACTGTGGGCAGAAACAACATACTACACACCTGAAACAGAAACTGGCACAGGAAGAGAAGCCACTGGCAGTCTAGTTTGCATTAAAGAAACCTAATGATCTCCTGAAAGAAATGGTAAAGTGCATTTGAAGGCTTAATGAGGTTCCCAAAATAAAACAAAGAAGGGAGATGAAGCGCTTGGAAATTTTTGGAAGACTCCTACAAGGAGGCTAGTGGGAGTTCTTGGGAAGAAATGGTGACAGAAACTATGGCATCAGTGGTAGAAATTGGAAAGAAAGAAGGAACAACAGAAACTAGAAGTACAGAGGGAGCTAGTTCAGAGGCAAAATTATCTGAACTTAATTTGATGGATGTGGTGAGTGATGGAGAAGACTTGAAGGGTATGATTGCTTTTTAGGTTGGTCTCTTAGTCTATCAGTACCAGTCCTAGGAATCTATTCCACAACACATAAGGTTTTCGCCACAGAGAAAGCCCCCAAATTAGTACAGCACTCAGGTTTCTGCTGAAATAACTATGGCAATTGTCGTACAGTTCTCAACTATTCTTTAAGTTGAAGGAAAGCTAATTGTATATATTGCATTAACTTTAGCAAGACAAATTCAAACATAATACAGCAAGGAATTATGCATATTGACATTGATTGGGGCTGAGAGAGAAATCCAGTTAGGCCCACAATGTCTTAAAAAATAGCCAAAATGAAAATTTGTCATTTGAGATAGTTGAACAACTGGTCATCAAAGTCATTGTGATGGCTCTGAAACCATGGAAAAAGTTTGGAAGTTTTGCAAGCAGGCTAATGACATTTTCCTTTTAGGAATATATATATATTTTGTGGTACTAGGGTTTGAACTTAGGGCTCTACACTTGATAGACAGGCACTCTACTATTTGAGACAAATCCCCAGCTAGGAATTTTATCATTTGACCATGGACTGCAAAGAAATTTTCCATCCAATTTGTTATTTTCATGGCAGTATTACAGAAATGAAACAGGCACCCAGGATGTATCTGACTATGAACAGTACTAGTCTTAGAGGGAAGAAGTGATACTTCAATATTTTGCCTCTTGAAAATGCCAGCAGTGAGAGAAACCCAAATGCAGTAATTTGGGTAACAGCCCCATCCATCAGTATATCCCACGGCGTACTCCAATGTTGGGGAATAATTTTCCAATGATGGTGCTCACAATTGTGTTTTTTCAACTACTGCATAAACTTGGATAATAAACCCAGAAACAGAGAATGGTTGATTATAAGTAAGGCATATTCAAGAAGGAAATATATTGCTACTTGAAATAATAATAGAGATGCAATTACCCAAAAAAAAACTTAATCTCACAATAAAGTTAAAGGTCTTACCATCTCAGCACAAATATTCCCAAGTGTTGAGTTTGTATAGGATCTTTTCAAAAGTCTTTAGAGACTGCAGGAATGCTCCTAATGTAAGGCAAGTAACTACATTTCAGATTTAGCCTTAAATCATTCTTTTCTTCCCCATTGTGGGAACTGGGTATGAAAAATGAGGAAGGTAATGGCAAGAAGGCCAGTCTTGTCATCATTAATGGATACACAGGGGTAAAAAGTCAATCTGGACTCTAGAGAAAGTAAGGACACTGAGTCTCCTGAATTGGTAATTCACAAGAGAATGGTGTGGAATAAATGGAGACAGAAATAACAACTAGAAAATAGCTTTCCAAAAAAGTTTTCTTTTATCAAGGAGGAAGTTTGATCAGCGATATGGCTGAAACACTCATAAATAAGAAATGCTTACCAAAGATAAGTGGTTATTTTCCTGAAACAAGTAAGAGGCCATGACTTATAATTAGTTTAAAAACAGGCTGCCAAACAGAATACACAAGGGATTTAATCATATTTTGGCAGTCAGAATACAAACATGCTAAGAACTAAACACCATGCTTCTCACCCCCGTATATTTTGCCTAAATGGAATTCTTCTACATGGTAAACATGCTTCCCCTTACTCAGCAAAATCCACCTTGAGTCCTAAACCATTTCTTGAAAGCTTAATTCTTTTCAATAAAGCACTAAATCATTTTATTGCAAATACCAAATGCCTACTTATTGCTGGGAATAGTATTATAGACTTACTTTTTGATGTATGTGGTCACTTTTCAAGATTCTATTGCAAACAAAATGATCTTTTATGATATTTTATAATAGTCCACCTAGCTTATTGCTTTCCAGAATTTCTAACATTAATTAAAGGGTCTCCTTTCACTCCTTCATCCCTTAAAAAAACAAAACAAAAACAAAAAAACTCACCTATTCCCCAACTGCCTATCTGAGACCAAATAAAAATTGGTCTATCACAGCAGCAATAATGGTCATGCCAATTTCACAGTGTGATTGGCACACTCATTTCATTTTGAAAATGACCCTGCCCTCCATCTGTCTGAGCCGAATGCCCTGCTTTGTTCAAGTCAGGTCTCTGGAGCACCACCACATGAAATAAGGAGGAAGAAACAGAATGGCCTCTCTCCTGTCCACTTCAGGTGCCATGCTCACAGAGAGGTCCCAAGGAGGAGATCCCCAACTGATTTCTGTAGGAGTCAAAGAAATTTGGGGAACAGAAAATAGTCCTTTTATTTTTTATGCATTTTAAGAAGTCATTTGAAGGTGAATGTGTTCATGATGCAAATACGACTGCAGAGAGAAAAATAAAGACATAAAAAAGAAAGGCAACTTTTTGCTTTTGTGTTCTGTCACTTTTCCTTAATTTAATAGCAACTTACCTAAAGTAACAGCTCAAGATGGCAGGATTTTTAAAATATTGAGCTTTTTGTGTTATTTCCAAGGGGCAGGAGTTAATCTGGCCAGTACAAGGGAGAAGATTCTCCCTCTCCCTTCGCTATTGAGCAGCACTAGTGAATATCTTTCAACCACATATATTCCTGTGTTGAAGACAGGAAAGGGCTGCAGCTAGAGGTTAAGGTATAAGAAGTGTTAGCATGGGGTTATAGTGGCCTTCCTCAGTGGCTTTCTCTGGTGATCTTGTATGGTGGTTCAAAGCTACACTCAACCCTTCTGAAGTGGTTGAGTCTGTCCCTTTCTTGGTATTCATGCAGTAGGAGGGTTCTTGTCTGGTTCTATTTGGAAGAACAAAGCTGTGATAAACTTCTGAGCAAGGGAGTAGAATGTATAAATATAAGAAACCAGCTGCTCTATAGTGCAGCGTTCAGACACCTACTGATGTCTTTTGCTAGTTGTAATAGGTGAGTAGGACCTACATCATTCCCTACTACTTACTCCCTAATACCTGCTCAGGTGTTAGTAGGTCAAAAAGTTCGAATTACTACTTCTCAAACCAGTTTGGCAAGTTATTTTAATTAAAATTGTTAACAATTATTTTAAAAAGCAAGTCACCAATATTCCCTCAAAACTGAGTCCATACATGATGCATGGGTTAAATTAATTCATTAGTTACTATTCCCTTCTGAACTTAGTTTTTAGATAATGTGCCACTTCCTATCTAACTATGTGGGCTTGGAAAAGCTATTCAGCCTTCCTGAGTCACAGGTTCTCCATCTGTAATATGCAATTTCAGGGTGCATATTAAGATTAGTATGTAAATATCTTAACAGAATGCTATACAACATGGTAGATGTTGACTCCAAAATGTATTTATCAAAAAGATTTATGGGCAGCAATAATATTGAAGAGGCAGATAATGTATTTGCATTGAAATCCTTAATTTCAAAGCAAAGACATGGTTTGACATGATTGGTTGCCTTGGATGGTGGTGAAGTGAAGATGGAAGACACTGAAAGACAACATCTGCCCCAGGTGCCAGCAGAGGTGCTGTATGATACAAGTTCATAAATTATAGTGGTGCTATCCTGAAAACCATACAATTTCCCATTACCTAATTGAGATAAAGCAATTTTATATTTTGCTGCCTTATCTACTTCTCTAATACTTGACTGAAAATTATATTTAAGCTCCCATCATTGTACAGTCTCTACATCACTCAAATCCATGGGTATGACTTTTACTAGTAATCTAATATCATTTTATAGGATAATTAAGTTCCTAAGCTTTCCCTGTCCTATCATGGACACTATTAAATTAAAAAGAATTTATAAAAAAAATAGCCCTGGGATAACATGAAATGTAGAGCATCTATTCCAAATAAATGAAAAAGAAAACAAAAGTGATTTCTCATACAGTATAGTAAATCTACCCAGAGATCTTCAAACTAAGAATCTGGGTGGTAGAGGAGGAGTAGGCAATACAATTTTATTTTAACTGAAAAAGAAATTCACTTTTAAAATATTTGTTATTAGCATATGTTACTTGTACAAAGGGATTTTGTTGTGATACTTCCCTACATCATACAATGTACTTTGATCAAATTCAACCCCTATATTACTCTTTCTTATTCCACCTTCTTTTAAAAATTATTTTAGTAGGTTTCATTATTCTATTTTCATACATCTATATAAATTACTTCAATAATATTCACCCCCCCCCTTTACTCTCTCCTTTCACCCTTTCCTTTCTCTCTGATACCTACCCCAAACAGAACCTGTTTCACATTCCTGTCATTCCTTTTTAAGGATTCCATTCTATAGATAAGAGAGAACATGTGATATTTGTCTTTCTCAGTCTGTCTTATTTCGCTTAACATGAGATCTTCTTTTCCACCCATTTTCCTACAAACCACATCATTCCATTCTTCCTTATGACTGAATAATACTCCATTGTGTATATATGCTATGGGAATATACATATAGAAGACTGAAACTACATGCCTATCTATCACCTTGAATAAAAATGAATTCAAAATTCATCAAAGATCTTAATGTAAGTCCTGAAACATTGCTGTTTTGCAACTGCTAGAGGAAAACATAGGGAAAACCCTTAAAGATACAGGTATAGGCAACACTTTTCTGAACAGAACCTTAATTACTCAGAAAATAAGAACAAGAGTTGAAAAACGGCAGGAGAAAAAAGAATTGAAAACTGGGATTGCATCAAATAAAAAACCTAAAGATTAGTATCTAGAATATATAAAGACCTCAAATATTAAACACCAAAAGAACAAATAGTTCAATTAATAAATGAGCAAATGAGTTGAACAGTACAAATGGCTTACAAACACATGAAGAAATTGCCAACATCCTTAGCCATAAAGGAAATGCAAATGACACTGAGATTCCATCTTAACCCAGTCAAAATAGTTAACATCAAAAAAACAAAAGCTGGCAAGGATGCAAGGAGGATGGAGGGGCCCTTATACACTACTGGTGGGAATGTAAACTAGCCCAACCACTATGGAAATCAGTGTGGAGCTTCACCAAAAAAATTAAAAATAGAACTACAATACGGTCCTGCTATGCTACTCCTGGGCATATTTCCGAAGGAATGTAAGTCAGAGAAACTCAACACCTGTGTTTATATCAGTATTATCCACAATAGCGGAATTATGAAATCAACTTAGGTGCTCATCAATTGATGAATGAATAAAGAAACCCACTTTTTAATCAGGTCAGTAATATCCAAAAATATCATTATAAGCCTGACAAGTAGAGGCTGAGTATCTCTGCATCTCACTAACTACATATCACAGGCTGACTAATTTAGTGGAGTTAAAAAAGAGAAAAGTAACTATGTGGAGGAGCACAGTTGAGTCTTGCTTTTTTTCACCTAGGAAAACACAAGGTCATGAATTTTGCCAACGTTTCTACCTAACAGTGAAAGTTAGAAAACCCAGGACAGTGGGCATGACCAAACTTTAACGCCAATATACTTGGTAATATTTGTCTTTTATGTAAAAAGGGAGTGGAGGTGCTTAAATCTAAAATTGATCCACTACCAAGTACCACTTAAGGTACATTGCACTTTTTACTCTCCTTAGCCTCTGGAAATGACCAAAACAAGGTCTTCTTGTCCCTGCACTATTCTGTTCTTAACAAAGTGTGCCTTAGAGGAGAATAAAGACAATCTACTTTAACTATAGGAGAATTCCAAGTAAACAACACACCTTTTCTTTTCTTTTCTGATCGCCAAAGAAACTCCAAACACTGAATGCAGCACAACAAAAACAAGAAGCAATGCTTATCAAAGAAGAAACGCAAGGAGACATCCATGAAAGGCCTAAGTGGTAGAAGCAAGAACTACATTTCCCAGAATGCCGGGCGACCACGACCCTTGGGCAGTGCGACAGGAACTATGCATGCCGGGTCGTGAAGTTTCCGCGTCTGAGTCGCCTAAAAGAGTTTCTTCTCTCCGAGACCACCATTGCCATTATGTTATGTGGAGTCTTCCAATACTAAAAGATTGAGATATTCAAACCACTGTTTCATGTTGATACCCAACGGGTTACTTCCGCTACGAAGTAAGCTCTGGAGAAACTTGTTTCCGGTTTTGTCGTTGCCTTGGAAACGAGGACACGCAGTAACTCGGCGGTTATGGCGGCACTGAGCGGCTCGCAGATTCCCGACGGAGAGGTCACGGCGGTGGTGTACCGGCTCATCCGCGACGCCCGCTACGCCGACGCGGTGCAGCTGCTGGGCGCAGAGCTGCAGCACAGCCCGAGGAGCCGCGCCGGCCTGTCGCTGCTCGGCTACTGCTACTACCGCCTGCAGGAGTTCGCGCTGGCCGCCGAGTGCTACGAACAGCTGGGCCAGCTGCACCCCGAGCTCGAGCAGTACCGCCTGTACCAGGCCCAGGCGCTCTACAAGGCCTGCCTCTATCCAGAGGCCACGCGGGTCGCCTTCCTCCTCCTGGACAACCCCGCCTACCACAACCGGGTCCTCCGCCTGCAGGCAGCCATCAAGTACAGTGAGGGCGATCTGCCAGGGGCCAGGAGCCTGGTGGAGCAGCTGCTGAGTGGGGAAGCAGAAGAAGAAGGTGGGGGCGAGAATGACCCCGATGGTCAGGTCAACCTGGGGTGTTTGCTCTACAAGGAGGGACACTATGAGGCTGCGGGTTCCAAGTTTTTTGCGGCCCTGCAGGCCTCGGGCTACCAGCCTGATGTGTCCTACAACCTGGCTTTGACCTGTTACAGCAATAGGCACTATGCTCCTGCTTTGAAACATATCGCCAACATTATTGAACGTGGCATCCGCCAGCACCCAGAGCTAGGTGTGGGCATGACCACGGAGGGCATTGATGTCCACAGTGTGGGCAACACCTCGGTCCTCCACCAGACTGCTCTGGTGGAAGCTTTCAACCTGAAGGCAGCCATAGAATACCAGCTGAGAAACTTTGAGGCTGCTCAGGAAGCTCTCACTGACATGCCCCCTAGGGCAGAGGAAGAGTTGGACCCGGTGACCCTGCATAACCAGGCACTGATGAACATGGATGCCAGGCCCACAGAGGGCTTTGAAAAGCTCCAGTTCTTGCTCCAGCAGAACCCCTTTCCCCCAGAGACCTTTGGCAACCTCTTGTTGCTCTACTGTAAGTATGAGTATTTTGACCTGGCTGCTGATGTCCTGGCAGAAAATGCCCATTTGACTTATAAGTTCCTCACACCCTATCTCTATGACTTCTTGGATGCAATGATCACTTGCCAGACAGCTCCTGAAGAGGCTTTCATTAAGTTTGATGGGCTAGCAGGGATGCGGACTGAACAGCTCCGGAAACTCACCATACAAGTACAGGAAGCAAGACACAACAGAGATGATGAAGCTGTCAAAAAGTCAGTGAATGAATATGATGATGCCCTTGAGAAGTACATTCCTGTGTTGATGGCCCAGGCAAAAATCTACTGGAACCTTGAAAATTACCCAGTGGTGGAGAAGATCTTCCGCAAATCTGTGGAATTCTGTAATGACCACGATGTGTGGAAGTTGAATGTGGCGCATGTTCTTTTCATGCAGGAAAACAAATACAAAGAAGCCATTGGCTTCTATGAGCCCATAGTGAAGAAGCATTATGATAACATCCTGAACGTCAGTGCTATTGTGTTAGCCAACCTCTGTGTTTCCTATATCATGACAAGTCAAAATGAAGAAGCTGAGGAATTGATGAGGAAGATTGAAAAGGAGGAAGAGCAGCTCTCATATGATGACCCAGATAAGAAAATCTACCATCTCTGCATTGTGAATTTGGTGATAGGAACACTTTATTGTGCCAAAGGAAATTATGACTTTGGTATTTCTAGAGTTATCAAAAGCTTGGAACCCTATAATAAAAAGCTAGGAACTGATACCTGGTATTATGCCAAAAGGTGCTTCCTGTCCTTACTAGAAAATATGTCAAAACATACAATCATGCTTCGTGACAATGTTATTCGAGAATGTGTCCAGTTTCTAGAACATTGTGAACTTCATGGCAGAAATATACCTGCTGTTATAGAGCAACCCCTAGAAGAAGAAAGAATGCATACTGGGAAGAACACAGTCACGTATGAGTCCAGACTGTTAAGAGCTCTGATTTATGAGATTATAGGATGGAATATGTAATTAAGTCTGATAATAACTTTTATCATGATGGCTTTGTTATCTAAATTTTATTCTGTGTTTAACATTGGTATTTGCTACATGTTGAACTTTGTATACTCTACCATTATAACAAAATGTTATATAAAAGTTTCTCCTTCAAATTCTGATGAAATATTTCAAGAACTGTGGCCCTTTAAGGAGTTGTAAAAAGTTCAAAAACAGAGGAGGCATGTTGTGTCTATTTGAACTTGTAGTATCTGTAATCCTTTATCTTTTTTGCTTATTTTATACTACCCAGGTACCAGACTAAGTCCAGAACTCAGTAAAAGATAATGTATGGACTTACAGGTGTATAATAATCATTCAAGGATTGTTTTTTCTATTCTCACAGCTTTATCCATCCCAAATCATATTAATGTATGATGCACACTTTTAGACTTTAGGGTGTGTTTTAAAATGTAGATACAATACTTTTGTTTTGCTTTTTTGTTGTTTGTTTTTTTGAGACAGGGTGTCACTGTGTAGGCCAGGCTAGCTTGTAACTCACTATGTATTCCAGGCATCTTGTTCTTGAAATCCTCCTCTTGCCTCATTTTCCTGGCATGCTGGGATTATAGGCAATCATCAGCACATCTGGCTAGGAAACAGTGCTTTATCTAACCAAACTTCTTTATTTTATAAATGGTTTTTTAGTGTATAAGATTCAGTGGACAATCTTGTTTACTTAAACTAGAGATAATAAAGAATTTATCAAAGAAACAAATTTGTGTGGCTTTCTTTATAGTTGTATAATTTGATGTTTTTATATTTGTTAGTAATTTAAATATATGAACAAGTTATACTGTTACTGTTTTTCATAATGCCTTTGTTTTCATTTATCTTTTATAGCATCTAAGAACAGAGGTAATTAATTCCTACTTTTGTGTGGAAAATTTAGGATATGCTGTAGTTTCCATGCTATAGTGTCTGGGGTAAAGAAAACCGTTAACACTATTCCACCCCCCCCGCCCCAACTCCTTTACTACATCTATCACTGATGAAAAGTCAATTCTGAAGTTTCTTTTCTCATGAATTTATAATGTTAGTTTTAATTCCCCACTCCCAATATTTGAAGGGGAGGAGTTCCAATTGGGAGTGTTGCTCATTCTGATCAGGAATTTTAGTTTCTGAACCCTACAAGGGCCTTAATATTGGTTTCTCTGCCCCTCACCCTTTTTTCTCCATAAATGTAACCCCGACTTGACCTGGCTTAGACAAAAATAAAATTATTAAGTTGAAATATGAAATTGCAGACTGAGCTTTTTACATATAAAATTAGCAATTTCTTTAGATTCAGGCTAATCACTTTCTGCTGAAAGACAGCCCATCATAATGAGAAGATGATTTTTTTTGCCTTTAGGGACAAACTTTGCACACAAAGGTACCCAAATGAAGGCTCAGCATAATTTCTCAGAAGCATGAATTGCTGGCCATTCAATTTCTATTAGAAAATTCAACTTTTTGTGAAGTCTAATGGTTTTGGATTTATGGCATTTCTAATATTAATGATCTGAGCTGCTATTATTTCCCAGTGATGGTCTGATCCCACATTTGGAGGACAATATTTAGCGAGCTCTTCAATGTATCCCAGAGCACATTCTATGCTTAGGAGATGTTCTTTAACTACGTTTGCCTTAAAAGTGCTGTTGCAGTAACACTGTGCCCCTCTCAATCCTGTAGCCTTAAGATTTGGAAAGTAAATGAACCGATATTCAACAGCCACATTTAAATTGTTTTTTTCCCTATTTCCTCTAAACTGAATTTTTTCTCTTTTGAAAAAAGTATAAAATAAGTAATATTAATCACACAAAAGTAACTTTTTTTGGATTCCCTTTTGCAAAAAACCCAGACTTTATTTGGTCACAATTTATTTACCCAGGTGCTGTGTGTTTGTGGTTTAGGTATGTGTAGTTTACCTTTTCAGAAAATAAAAAGCTTTTCAGAACAGTTTTTAACCACTTGCTGCTGGGCACCTGGGATTTCCTGGTTAGTCAGAGGAATAAAGATCAATCATGACATTTACCCCTTCCTTACTCGCCAGAGAAGTATGCATCTGGATTCAGACAGCTGTTAATAACAGCAAAGTCTCCTGAACCACAAGCCTAGAATTAAGGCCTGGAACAGCTTGGGGAGAGTGTCATTTCTAACCTCTTGGATACGTATTGTGCTTCTATTTTTAGGATATACATCTTTTAAATTTATGTTCAAAGCATCCTGCTCTGTTTCTTGATTCTAAAAGGCAAATGACTTTCCAATGATTCCCATCCCCATATCTTGCAATCTGATCAGAAGCCTCCAACTTTAAAGCTCTGACAAAAAGCTGTTTTTCCCTGCTCTTAGAGCATTCACATTAGTGGTAGAAACACTTCTCTAGACAAAGGGAAAGATTTCTCCATTATTTCTAAAACTTTTAGTCCTCTAATACTTCTTCATAATATGTGACTGGCCTATTTTAAAGTGATCAAATGCAAAACCACTATTTATACTTTTTTTTTTGGTGGTACTGGATTTGAACTCAGGACTTTGTATTTGCTAGGCAGTGCTCCACCACTTGACCCACAGCACCTGCCCATCTTATTTATAATCTTAGTCAACCCTTGATTTCCAAATGCACATACAGAACTTGAGCATGTGTTTGTGTTACCAGAGTTTTAGAGCAAAAGCCCTGGCTCTGGGAGTCCCCAACAGACTAGGTTCAGACACCAGTCCCAATACACCAATAAAAGAGGTAAGTAGTGGCCCAAGAACAGAGAAAGGACGTAATCAATGTTGCCATATTTGGAAGAACAGATAAAAGGGTTTAGATACCCCGAATCTGTCTTCAAGGGGCTAAGATGGGACTTTGAGATTTTATAGGTGAGAGAAACAAAGGAGGGAGTTGGGCTATGTATTGCTGACACAGCAGGAACTCTTGGTCAGACCAGTAGTATGATAGATAATAATCTCCATCCTGGTTCTGCAAGAGGTCCTAAAGAAGTTAACACATCATCACTTAAGGGGAGAAATCTGGTTTCCATGACTATTCTTGCTCCAGGGTGCAGCCTCACCATCATGGGCAATTGTCTTCATTTTGGGGGGTGATCTCATCATGAGGTGTTTTGTCCTACAAGACTCACTGGTGCTTGGGGGTTAGTTTCAGTCCCTTGTCATAAAGATGGTTATCAATCAGTCCTGGAACTGCAAAAGAGAGTGACTTAGGAGAAAAAAAAAGTAAGAGCCAAAAATAGAGCCAGAGGGACACAATGGAGACCAGTGACTGATTCCCTTCCTCATTTGTACACAAGTAGTTACATATATTTTTTCAGACATGTACAAGAACATGATCTTTCTGTGCAGAAGCAACAAGCATAGACTTCTTGATCAGATGTGACACATAAACCAAAGCTTTGAATTCCTCATGACTGTGGCCTCAACTGTGACATGGATGTTGGCACTAATATCACCTGAGAAGGCCAGATGCTCAGTGTCTAAATGATCCATTCAAGAGAAACAGACCACTGGGAACTGGGAGGACTGCATGGGGATGGAGGTGGGACATCTGAATTGAGACAGCTGTAATCACAGATGATGACAATCTCTCCCTTGGGGGTGACACAAGGACATAGATCCAGCTTAGAGGAGCACCTCAGATAGAATCCATACAGAATTGTTACGATAAGTTTGGTCTAGCATTAGAAGAATCTGTTTATAGAGAGCTATGGCTAGATGCCCAAATACAGAAAATTGTTAGGAAATGTGAGAGAAGGAGGGATAAATGACTTGGAGTGGAAGGTTTAAGGGAATTACTTCTGATGGCAGTGCCCCACAATCCTCACCTGGGTTTACTTCCACGCTGGTGTCTCATGGGGTTAGCAGTGCTGGAAGTCTGAGGCAAGGTAAGCAGAGTATGGCTGAAGAACCTAACTGTAAAAGGATCACATCATCAAAGACAAATCTTTCAAGTGAACATCAACATTTTCAAATAGAATTGATTTAGGTTACTTCATCTTTTCTTAATATCTATGAGAGATCAGAAACTTCTGAGATTGTGCTTTTCTGAGGGTACTCCCTACCCCACTGAGGAGCTTCTTGACATTATTGTGACTTGCAGCTCACTACCTATCACTTACTTGTTGACCTGCCTTGGAACTAAAATGACACTTGGGTTTTCTGTAGTCACTTGAATTATGCCCTTAAATAGCCCATCTTGTGATGAGCTGTTCTCTGGGTTTTTGGTTGTCCAACTACATCCAACCATGTTTAGAATCACCAGATTCTAAACATTTTGCTAATTTAAAAAATTTTACTAATTTTTTGAGACAGTCTACAACCAGATTCTAAACTTACATTTTCACTTTAGCTGTAAGATACATACAATCTTTATAGTACCTTAATATAGCTCAAATCCTTCAGCAGTAATTTAATTCTTAAATCTATGGTTTTAAGGAATTGACTTTCCAAAGAACCTAGACTGTCTTACAATTATAACAAAACATTTCTTTAGACAGTTCTTTCAATTTCCAGACTCTCTGTGAAAGATGTGTAACATAAAAACAGGCTGTCTTGCATTTTTAAGTGCAGCTCCAAGAGTACAAATTTAAAGTTTACAAAAATGCAAATTTACTAAGTTCATCAGATACAGCACTTCTGTTTGTTTCATAATAAACCAATAAACTAATCAGTGTAGGACATCGTAGACTGTTTATAAAGCAACACTGACCCAAAAGCCTTTTGGTATTTCTAGATATATTACCCCTTTCATAGTACAAGCCTCCATTTCCTTGTCCCTTCTGTAAAGGACAGTAACTAATCATCTTCTTAAAAAGCAGAAATTCTATTTATTTCTCAGCTACCCAGCACAGTGATCTGCAGCATTGAAGAGACCAGCTTAATGCTCACATATGCTCACCAATTAAACCTATTTTTCACCAGTAAGGAGAGGAGGATACCACTTACTTCACAGGGTTGTTGTGACAACCCTATTATCTCTTGCTTAGTGTCTGGCATAGGAGGAGGTGAATTAAACATTGCATTTTAAATATAATAACAACTTCTAGGCAGCAGAAGTACATAGAGTCTGCCAAAATCAGAGACCGAATTAGAAGGGACCGAATAGTTTCATTTTACAAAAGAAACTAGATACAGATAGGCAAAGCAACTTGTAGTTGGTAGAAAAAAATGAAGCACAGCCAAAACATCCAAAAGAACTCTTTTCACTATGGTTTTAGACTTTAGAATTCCTTCTTCCTCTATTTTTCAGCTTTATGGTGAAAAACTTCCATCATTTTAACATTAAAAAAAAGTCACTTCTCAGCTTGAATTTAAGTACAATGTATATGGTAAAACCACACAAGGACAGATTTCAGAGCTTGTCAACAGATCATATCGGAAAACATAGTGGAAAATGGGTTCATGAGTCTTTTGAAAAAGAGTCATGCCACTGAGGCCAAACACAGGCCAGACCTCATTTCTTTTTCTGATAGGGTAGCAAGCTTTATCAGGATTTGAGTCTGGCAGCTGACAATGTTAAATTAAGTAAACATAATTGCTTGCTTAATGTTTGTCTGGGATAGATATTGACCCACTGAATAAAAACCCTACTTTTGGATAAAGTGTCAATAAATATGAAGAAAAAAAAGTATGTAAAATAGGATGTGAATCCTTTCATGGATGAGAGAATTGTAGATGAGGCAGCCCCTTCTCATGCATTGTACCACACAGTTAGCTGCCACTACCTAGATGAAAATACGGACAGTATTTGTCTAAACCTTACTAATGACACAAAGCTGGACGGGACAAAAACAAACGGGTAAGAATCAAGATCCTAAAATCTGGAAACCTGGAACTAAACCAGTAAGAGACAAATATTAGTAAGGTAGTGGAAGCTTTAAAAAAAAATCCTCTAGGGAGATATGAGCAAAATGTCACACATAAAGACAACCTTATTAAATTTAGTTTCAGTGTGAGTTGATAACAGAACATCTACAGTGCATTTATTAGTGATTAGAATGGGGGAATATTGGTTCTACTCCGTGGGATTTGTGTTCAGGCCTAGACATCTCACCTCATTCTAAAAACACCAAAAAAGGCACATGTAGAGAGGATTAGGATGGTGAAGAGTCTAAGAAATTACAAGAGCAAAGGTTGACTGGAGAGGAGCTAGGGAAACACAAGACCTGTCTTTTAAACTTCTGAAGAGCTACCCTTCAACAGAACAAGTGGACAAATAGTTATGACTATAAAAGGCAGAAGTTGTATACATGGGTAGAAGTAAAACGAAGGCAGAATAATGGAAGGAGTTGAGATGACCAAAGTATATTCACAATGGGGATACTTTGAGAAACCCCTTTGAGCACTGACTTTGGAGTTAATAATGAAAGACAGGATTATAAAACAGGAACAGTTGGGGGAGTACCTGTGGGAGGGGGGAGGATGAACAAAAGAGATGAAGGTGAGGGAATATGGTTGATGGGCTTCATATACATATACAAAATAGAATGTTGAAACCTCTTGCAATTGCTTTAAGTGGGGTGGGAATAGGTTTGGGGGGGAGATGGTGGGGGCCATCTAACCCACGTACAATGTAGGGCTATTTGGAATTGTCCCAATGAATCACCCTATATAATGAATATATACTAATTAAAAAAAAAAACAAACCTCTTAATACCTGAAGATTTGAGAAGTTGGAAAAGGCTCCTGGGAAAGCAATACATTTACATTTGGTTACGGCAAAACATTCAGGAAGACTGGCTAACTGTTGGGAGAATGAGGATAGTTAGAAAGCAATTATGTAGAGGGCAGATAAAAGATGGAATGATTTCTAAGGTTCATTCTGTCTGAACTTCTGTGTCAGGTAGAAAACTTCTTTATTTAAGTAATAGAGTACAGCTAGTGATTACTGAAATTTAAGTAATAAGAGTACAGCTAGTGATTACTGAAATGGATCATTTAAGACAGAGGTCAACAGATCTCATTTTCAGTCATTTCAGAGCACAGGCCACTACAACCTTTCCCCCAGCCACAGGCAGGGGCAAAATCAGTATCTATGTGCATGTCCTTCATTACTAGAGAGGCTACTCACAGGTACAGAATGTATCCTATTTTCTCTAATAGCATGATGCTGTTAACAAAGTTTAAATGAAATTAATATGAAATAAAAATTTCTGTTGCAAGACTGGTTTTGGAATTGTTTTATTTGTTCCCAGCACATCTTTTTTTTTCTAAATCACATATGGGCATTTTCTTTTAGAACAATACAGTCTAAGAAAACCAATAAAAGAAGAATCTGAACATACACTGAAAGCACGGTCTATAGACTATGTGATGAGCCCTTGAGGAAAATAGTATGGCTCAGTTTAGATTGACAAAGCTATGCTGGACCCTCTAAGGAATTTCCCTTCCCACTACATATAAACCACACATCACGTTTAGACTATAAATGTAAAGAGAAGAATTATCTTATATGCATTAGTTACAGCAGTATAATGGCTTGTATACAAGTATTTTCCCACATGTAGCTCCCAAAAGATTACTACAGTACTGGCAGGAATATACACTGCCTTCGAGGAAGACTCAGGATATTATTCAAGTCAAGTTGTATCAGAGCCAAAGTATTTCACAGGCTTAGCAAAAATGGACAAAAATTAATATAATCTACATATATTTCTCATAAGATTTAACGCTGTCCAGGAACAGAAATATTAATTATTTTGAAGGCACCATCACACAAAAAAGGACTGATACACAACCCAAGAAATAGAAACCCCCTTTTCAGGCTATGTTCCCCAGGGAGCTGTGTGAACAAATATCCAAAAGCATGTAGTGAGTGGCTCAAGGTTCAGTGAGTTTGACATTGTCAAGCCACATCTTACGGCTACTAGGTTGGGACACAAGGAATGAAAAAAGTAGGTACAAACCCCATAGGTTGATTAGATATATGAAAGTACATGTCTACCATACAATTAATTAATTATGCTAGATGCCCCAAACCAACAATGTGGAAAGGATTATCAGTACTTCTACATACAATTACTGAATTCCTAACATATTCTTGAAGAGGAGAGTCTTAAAACTGCTCAACAACTTCTGTCTTTAAAGACACTCTCTCCCATTCATTTTAAATGGCTATTGCATGGGGGAAAAAAAATCCCAACAAGGCACTGAGAGCTCTGGGGGATACTGTTTAAGCCATTCAATAAATAACTATTTATAGAAACTATACCAGCACAAGCATTTCATGACCTTTTTAGATCTCTGAATAGGATTTGGAGGGCTAAAGACATGTTTCATAGGGAGCTTGTGGTGTTCATGAATAAAATGTTAATAATGGTGCCTTAAAAACAAGGATGTTGCTTGGAAGTCTTACTAAAGCATATTTTTATCCTTTGTTCTCTTTTTCTCAGATTTTTTTCAGAATGGAAATTCAGAGTATCTAAAAAATGTTCTTAGCATACCTAATGAGTTATTCCTGGTGAAAAAATATCATTTGAGAACCAAAAAGAAATCTTTTCATGGATACAGAACTGAAGTTACTGAGTTCTGTGGTGGTTCTTTGGCCTGAGTGTGATATATACTTTCCTTTGTTAAGGAATTAATTGTAGCAGTTAGGAAAGCATGAGAATGCTCATTCTCTTGAGGACCTTCCAAGGATTCAGAGTCACAGAAGACTGAACATCCCCTAGGAATTTTACACTGATTTAAAAACAGAAATTGATACAACATAGTTAATGATATTTTCAGCTATAAACTCAAAGGGATATAGTCATAATTTGGATGTACTTGATTATGCCACACTAATAAAATTATAAAACTTAATTTCCTATTTTCAAATTAGTGGAAATATGAAGATGAAAAACACTGAAAGAAAAACCCATATGCAAACAGAATGAAAAAACAGCTTCACACCCCCTTTGAATAAAAAAAATTTTAGATCCAGGTCCATTTTATTAATAGTATGTCTCTATAATCTCTTGACATTATACAAGCAGTTTTTACAGTTAAATTTCACACTGAAGACAAACACTATTTGGCTTTGGGAACAAAAAGCTGAGTAACTTCCATCCTTCATATCAGATACTGTATTTCAACAGTTTAAGTAAACCTTTTACACTTTCCAGATTTCAGCAAAATGTATAAGCACTTTTCCTTTTCAGGAAAATGAAATCAGTAAGAATTAAGTGAATATGTGGACATATGGCTCATTTGAGAACATAAAGTCTTGAGCAAAGCTAAGCCTCCAAAACTCATGAAGCACAAGGTGGTAGAGCACTCCCAAATTCTTAAGTTCTAAACTGGCACTTAATAACACTTTCTGCTTTTTTTCTACCATGAGCTAAGTCCTAATTAAAGTCATGTTGCTAAAGATTAAGTGGTAAACAAAGGTACTAAAGCAGTCCATAACTTCTGCTTCAGTGCTTCTTAAAACACAGAAGTGCTTTCCACAGTATGTCTTTTGGCTTGCCTCATGCAAAGTTATGATTCAATCCCTAGTAAATAACTGTGCTCTAACACTGAGATGAAACAGAAGCTCAACCAAACCGGCCCCATTTGAAGACCTGAGGGAACACACTTCAGCTAAGGACTTTAGAGCTTCTCTGAGCAGCTACAGTTAAGTTGTAGCTAAGAAAAATATGACAAAGGAAAATCTCTGAGGTCAACATACAGAAGGGCATTTTCAAAGTAGGACTTAGTTACTAATAAAATACTTTGGAAAAAAGGTTTCCTTGGAACCACCTGCATCTGGTATAATTACACACTGAGAGTTCATCCTTCATTGAGCTTTTGTTTTCCAAGATACATCAACACAGCTATGCACGCTAGAAGGCTTCTGCTTCACAAATAACTTTAGAGTAATATGTAAGCACTTTTAGGAAGAAACTCCCAATTCCTCAGAAGAGGAAATAATTGAATTCTTTATGCTATGCTAAAATGCTGGGCACAATAAACATGTGGCCTCCTCAATTCTTAATAAACTAAAAAAGCTCAAGTTACTTAGCATAGGACTAAATTCACTTCTGCACTACTGTAAATTGCATAAACATTAAGGCAACAGTTACTCTAAGGGTCAATAAAGTCTGTTCATATCAGGTCTTTAGTATTCAATGCAATTTCTCACTAGCAGCAAGTTCTCATTCCCACTGAAACCCCAATCCAAGTGTGACATCATCAAACTAAAGTAAAATACTACAATATGACTAACATAGGTCATATTTGTACTGGTAACACTTTAAGTCAGAATTTCCCAGTACTGAAAACAAAACAGGGTATGGGCTTTTAAATTTTTAAATAACTCAAAATAAGTTAAGAATCCTCATGCAAATAATATGCTCTTGGCTTTAACTTTATGATTCCATTTTCAGATACTTCAGAAATAAGAGGCATTGTTTAACTGCTCTGTGCATATTCACGAACTCAGTCCTCCACAGACACTAAGTCTATAGTGAGGCACCTGCCAGAAGTGGGTGTGTAAAAGTGTGGGGAAGGCATTCTGATTTACCAAATCAGAGTGAAACAGTACTGATGAACGCTCGTGTATAATTCCAACTATAAAATGTAGTCATCATTATAAAATCAACTGACTATATGGAAAAACAAAAAAAAAAAGACATAAAGGACTAATTTCCATAAGATTCGCATGGAATAGTAAACATAATTTCAGGTGTCAACATTTATAGATTCCTAGTGTCAAATACAGATTTCTGAGGTTGTCAAAATCTGAACTCCCTGGGAAAGAATATTATACCAGTCACATGCAAAAGAGTGGATCTGCTAGTGAATCTGTTTTATTAAAAAAATGACTCAGAAACATGGGTACACGTTCAGTGTGATATTAATACCTTATTAAAATTTTACATTTTGATCACCAATTAGAGAAACCATCTTCATGAACAGATGCACTTTATAGCGCTAAGAATCTTATAATTTTAGAGTCAATTTTCTCATCAAGTGTCCACTACTCTAAACTGTCAAGTCCTTTGGGTAAAGATCTGCTGGAAATTTTATAATTAAAAGTAAATCACCAATAAAGAGAGGCAGCTTCTAAAAAATACTCAGTTTTTGTTGTTAAGCTAATTCTTAATTTTGATTTGCCTACAGATTTAAGTTTGTTAGTTTGAGGCCAATTTTAACAGTTAAAAATTACTTACCATTTTGAAGTCTTAAAAATATCATTTTGTCAATTTTAAATTTTCACTTTTTTGGTTAAGGCTACATCAAATATAAAAGGTATCAAACTGCCCAAAAATAATCTGGAGCTGTTACTACATACACAGACAGTGTATCCTTTTAAAGGATTGTCCGTATTTTGACTTACATTATCTGATTAAATATTAATTTTAAAAAATTATCAAAAGTTAGGTATTACATTAAGAAAAGAATCCATCTCAAAAATGTGTTTCATGAACCATAACCGTGATTTAATCATTTCACTTCTTTTAATATCCATGTTTGAATGTAAAAATGTTTGCTAAATGAGATTAATGTTCGTAATATTTAAGAAATAGGATAGCTCAAACTTTTGGTTATGGTATATGCATTAATACATTTTTTAAATGTTTAGGTTAAACCAGTAATTCAAAAAAATGTATTAAAGCACTATTAAGAACTAAATTGAGGCTTTACTTTTATCTGAAAATTTATCATGCTATTTGGGTTAATTAATAAAACTTTTTTTGTCATTGAAATTGTTGAAGCCTTCAAATTCAAGAGCCAAATGAAGACTGTTTCTTTAGCCAAACAATTCTTTCAACTGGAGCTATCAGGGTCATGAACCTTCCTGCTGCTCCCACTGCAGTGTCTTCTGCAGTGCAAGAACAAGCATGCAACAGCAGAAACATTACAACTCTAGGGTGAATAACAGCCTTCATTTCATGGTAAACCTGTCCTTCTCATATAACGAGTGGAAAGTCAGCTCTTCTCACAAAACTTATTATGAATGATCTAGGATATAACAGTAAGGCTACCTCAGTAATACAAATACAATTCAGACCTCAGTAGAAAACAGAAACATGGAGAACAAAAAAGTATCCTCTTATAGAATAATTTGTGCACTTGTGACTTAAGGTTTTATAACTAGTTTCAAAGAAAACTGTAGGCCAAACCCATACAGATGAATGCAGCATAACAACAAGTTGTCTATGTTCTTTCTTCCCTCAGTGGCCTACTCATAGTAGAATATGCTCATTAAAACTCATATTTATCACTCCCCAGTGGAATCTCTCCCTAGATAACTGCTTCCCAGAGATGTTGTTTTTTAAAAAAAGGCTAGATAAGCAATAGTTGATACCAAAATCTGTCTTTGTTCCCCAAGAGGAAGCATCGAAATATAAAACAGCTGGCAGCATATTTCTCTGAAATAACTGGCAGCCTGTGTTGCCTGACTAAAATCTGAAATGACAACCAGTTGGCTGTAAACTGATATACCTACAATGAGAGAGACCAAGGAATACCATCTGTCAACCCATAGATGTGGAAACAAAACAAAGTACAGAATGAATACAAACATTTTAAACCAACAAACAAATGGAGCCAAAATACAGTCCATGATGTATTTGATTACTGGTATAACCACAGTTGAAGACTTAAAAAATGCAACATTTTTTCATAATGATATTAATGAATTTATAAAAGGTTCCTATTTCCAAAGATGTTACTGGGGTCCACATATTCCTTGACAGACTTCAGCATCCCAAAGCCGACATCAGAGATACTTTCCTTTAGCCACTGCTTCCGTAACTTGCCCACTGGAAAAACAAAATAAAAAATGCTTCAGTATACACTGTGACACTGGGAACCAATCAATCTTGTGACCAAGAGTGAACAAACACTGTGTGATAAATGTTTTTATTCAAAAATGAGAAATGTTTTGCTTTATTTGATTTATTGAGCCCACCAGACTATCAAGCTCATTAAGCCCAACGTATTCCCAGGGGAATTCTATGCTCCACAGTGTCTCCTTTCTCTATAAACTATGAAATGGAGATTGAAGGAAGCTTGGACTGAGATTACAGCTTATTTTACAAACAGCGAGACTGAACAAGACAAGGAAAACATGCATTTCAAAAGAACCCAACCCCCGCCTTAACTACTAAACATGCCAAAAAATGAAGTTAACTAAAGAAAAACATCACATTGAGGTGAATTTGTTGGGTACACTTAGCAAAAGTGACAGTATATAAATCTTTAAAATATTTTTAGTAGTACAAAATCTTAAAAGAAATGAGAAAATCTGAACCTTTCATATGCTCATAGGGGGAATGTGATTATGAAACTTTCTGTTTACTTTTTTTTCCACAGTGCTTTTAAATAAATTTACATATTCAACAGTTTCTATTGTTTTTCTGCATTTAGAAAAAGTTTTTGGCACTAAAAATATCAGATTTCTAATCTTATGTTTTGCTTTTATAAACTGTGTAATGTCCTTCTTTGTTTCTAGGTCTTACTAATTTAAGAATATTGAAGTAACAATGATTAGCAGAGGTAGTTATATTTTAAAGGTATGTATGAAAATGTAATACTGAAATCCTTTAACAAATGTATAAAAATAAAGACACTGAAAAACAAAGCATTTGATGAAAAGAGAACTTTTTTCTAAGTAAAACTTTTATTTAAAAGGATATGTAGGAATGGTGGAGTGGCTCAAGCAGCAGAGCACCTGCTTTGCAAGTGTGAAGCCTTGAGTTCCCACCAAAAAAAAAAAAAAGTAAAAGGGTATGTAAAAGAATTCTGAACTGTTAATCTGCTTTGGCATTGAAAAGCAAAGCGATATGTTAACTTATGTGT
Organism: Castor canadensis; assembly: GCF_047511655.1. Classification (NCBI taxonomy): domain Eukaryota; kingdom Metazoa; phylum Chordata; class Mammalia; order Rodentia; family Castoridae; genus Castor; species Castor canadensis. Next base: position 130,048,682 of record NC_133389.1, on the reverse strand, counting down.
GGCAAAATGGGTAACTTGTAATTTAGTTAGGATTTTTTGCAGTTAGCCCTTCTCAAACATGTGCATTATTATAATAATTGAATTGAAATGGTCATTTTCTACAAACGTTCATTAATGATTCAAAGTCATCAACAGTGATTTAACTGGCCAGCTGAATGAGAAACCTTCTTTCATTAAAGTATTCAGCCTGTCATTCTAAAATGTACTCTCATTTATCAGGCTACAGCAATATATCATAGCATTTGCCTTTTGGAAACCTTAAATACCATTTCAGCTGGACTCAAACCATCTTTTATGTCCAGTTTTCTAGGAAACCATCAAACAGTCATCAAAATAATAAATAGCATGATACCTTGAAAGCAAGATATTTCTGCTTGGCTTTTGGAAACAAGAAAATATCATTGGTATTAAGACGGGGGAGGAAATGAGGTTCAGCAGAAAAAAATCTTAAATGAAAAATGAAAAACTTTGTTCAAGAGAACTCTAGAACCAGAAGTTAAACAGTACAAAAATATTTCTATTTACACAACCTCTGTCATCTAAAAGGTATGCTACCAGGATCTTTTGCTGTCTCCCTAAGGAACAACCCATGATTATGCATCAACCTGTTTTCTCATCAGCAAATAGAATACAATGTATAGTCTCTTCAATTCTAATACTCTATGATTTTAAGTACTTAAATAAGCTAAAAATAAAAATAAGTTATTTCCATATTTGCACTGTGAGATTTTTTTTTTTAAAGCAACTCCTCTGAGTGGTAGAAGCAGCATCACTGGTACAAGCCACGCACACTGAGCAACTCGAGAGAGAGGGGTGAAGAGCAGTCAATGACAGTCTCCACTGTTATCTGTAATATAGTTTCACTGAATGTGTCCTGTGGTTATAGATGTAATTGTCCTGAAAAGACTGCAAACAACTGCTCCAACAAGATGGAGCACATTAGAAGCCCAGCAGGATGTCCAACAGCTAGCTTGTCTGCCTGGTTTTACACCTCTAGTAATAATGCAATTCCAGAAGGAACTGAACCATCATCTGAGAAGCCACCCAACAGCCATTGCATATTTAATGAAGTCACTCACCAAGCGCTGGAAAACAGAAGGTGCATGGAGTGCATCATTAGTTCTGTCAGAAGGATAATTTACACATCTATCTTGTCAAATTTTCTATGGTTTATACTTTTACAATAATCAATCTAACGTACATTTGATTAGTGAACTAGAAAGTAGGAAAAAAAAAAAAAGAGAGTACAGCTGACATAGCTGTGGCCCCTCATAAACATATTTGATGAAAGAATTTAACCCGTTGGTGGTAGAGGTCTGTGAGCTTCTTCTGCTACTGATGACAGACACTGAAATGGGGTTAGAAACCATGGTTTATGCAATTAAACAGACTAGAAATCTTTGGTTTTGTATAATGAATTGTTGAGTGAGTGTACAATAGAAAACACTGTTTAAGTAAAAATGCTCAAAGTGCCTTACTAACAAGCAATTATTGAAAATGATGTTGAGATTCTGGAGAACTTTCTGTAGCTTCCTCAGCTGCATCAATAAGTTAGAACAACAAAACAGGCCTAATCCAGAACTAAACAACTGTAATAATGTCCTTTGTACAATTTTTTTCCCTTTTTTGGTGGTGGTAATGGGACTTTTTGAGAAAGGGTCTTGCTATATAGCCCAGGCTGGCCTTAAACTCACAATCCTCCTGCCTCTGCCTCCTGAGTGCTGGGATTGCAGGTGTACACTACCATACCTGACTCCCTTTGTACAATTCTTGAAGCATTTGGCATTCAGAAATCAGCTATGGGCTATAAGTCTAGACTGATCATACACATGTAACACACATGTATGTATACTCATATATAAATAGTAGTTTAAATATTTGCATAGCTCATTTTCAGCAAGAGAAGAAACGCTTCCCTTTTATGTAGCATGCCACATTGGAGACGGCGAAAATGAATGACTCAAAATAGCAAATAACATGTCGCCTAAGACTATTTCAGCATACCTAGTATGTGACAGTTAACTACTGACAAGGCATATGCACATTCAGACCACATGAAGCTTATTCTTTTTCTAGATTTGGATCATCTGAGGTGGGATATTCATGGCTACTGACCCAAGTGCATTCTTTTGACTTGTGATTCTCCAGAACTATAAACTTTGCCTTTGAGTTAACACTAAAGATATAAAAAGCTAAGTCCACCATCTTTGAAGACAAGGACCCTGTATTTCACAAGTCACTATTATTTTAAATAAATGCCCTAATTACTCAAGTCAAATATTTTAAAGTCTTAGTTGTATTTTACAAGATACAAAAAAGATGAGACAAATACTGAACATTATAGGAAATCAAGGTTGAGGAAATCTTTTTCTGCTTAAATTGAAAATAAAATTCATTTTTTCAGTTTGATTTTTAATAACATATGTGCAGACTGAATAAACATGAGTTTTTTGGTATGTTTTTTTTATATTATATAGTACATTTAAACTTTTTTTTCCTAACTTTTGGAAGAGAGATAGAAGCTCTCAGAGATAGCTTTTGAAAGCAGTCTCAAGATTCTCCTTTCAGTGTTAACAGATCCAAGAAACAATGTATTTCATGGTTTCATAAACATCATACAAGATTGAACAGACATGCATGCGAGGGACAGCAGTGATATCATATGTGGACATGAAGGCCTAGCTACCAAATATTATCTGAAATTACTCTTTGTGGTTTAAAGAATCAAGGACTTAGCAAAGCTATAAATAATTCCATCTTAAAAGGGAAAAATCTGGGGTCTTCTGATCAGAGTTCTCTTTTAGCTAGATTTATTTTAACTTTTTAAATCATGAGTTAGATTATAAATTCAAAAAGACTTTTATAGACTTATTAAAAGGAACAATTATGAAATAGCTCATACATTTAGAAGCTTACTGAAGCTAAAACTAAGTAGAATTCAGCCCAAAAGAAAAAGCAATTAACCATTATTATAACAACTATATCTTGAAGGTTGAGTGTGTAGTGCAGTGGCAGAGCACTTGCCCATCATGTATAAAGCCCTAGGTTCAATCCCCAGCACCGAAAAAAAAGAAAGTGTACTTTGAACATTCTAGTTTGAGCATCCTGGATAGGTCAGACTTAAAACAAAACAAAATCAACCTACACTTAGCTGCTTATGAATGATCTGAGCAGTGACTTTTCATTTCTAGATTTAATTAATCTGACTAAATTATTGGTGGATTATGTGAAGAACTAGTGCTGGAGGGACACTCAACCTCTTGTCAGATCAGATTCTATAGATTCTGGCACTGTGGAACTTGTCAGGTACTAACAAGAACCGGGAAAAACAAAGGACAATTTTCATTCTTTGAGTTACATAGTAGATCTGACAGTGATGACATTTCTTCACAGTAGGGTTTCAACCTGAAAAGATTTAGTTGTCCATTTGCTTGTGCTGTAAAGCACATTTATGTTTCTTCAGTTGGGTCTAGTGAAGTTTAGCTGAATGTCAGTTAACAGACATCTATCTGAGGTATAATAACATCCAGCCTTTAAGAAAGTATGAGACTGGAACTATTGACTGTTCAAGATTTCAGAGTAAGTAACAGAAGGGAGGTTACTCTGATTAAAGTACAATATACACATGTCTGACATACCAAGGTGAAATCCCCATGAAAAATCAACATACACTTAAAAAAATTAAGGACAGGAAGGTAAAATGGGTCCTGCCCGGGGGTGGGGGGAAGGTAAATGGAGAAGGTACAAGAGGGCAAATATGGTGAATGTATTTTGTATTCATGTATGAAAACAAAACCATGAATCCTGTTGAAACTGTTCTAAGAAGGGAGGCAGGGGAATGAAGAAGAATGATGGGGGGGTTGAATCTAATTAAGATATATTATAAGCAAATATGTAAATGTCACATATATCCCCTGTACAACTATTAAATGCTAATAAATATAAAAAGATTTTATAAAAGATGGATTTAATATTCAGTAGGTACTAAAGGTCATATTTGATTTAAGTTTTCTGACTTATTTTCTACTTATGAAAGATGATGACAAGTTCATGAATATCATGAACTTTACTAAAGCAATTAAAATCCAGTATTATATGATTTTTCTCTGTCAATATTTAAAATGTCAGTTTTCTTAATGCATAGATTCCATCTGTGCAGTTTATTCAACAGCTTGAATAGGTCATGAGAGACTATGAAACTGAAATGTTTCAAATATTAGTGTGACAAAAGATTACGAGAGCTGGATTCAACTGGTCTTCATAACCACAATCAAGTGCTATTTCTACTATATGTCCACAGAAGATGATCTCACAAACTTTGAAATGTAAACCACAGTAGCAATCAATGCCTATAGAACAAAGACCAAAGCAAGTGAACAGGTCAAATAACATGAGATAGATTAAGAGTAGAAAAGGATAGAAAACATCACTATGTTCCTTGAAAACTAGGACGTTTTATTCCTCTTTGTCTTGTTGCATAATACAGTACTTGCTACACAGTAAGAATTTACTAAACATTAGTTGAAATAAAAAGTAAGCATTGAACTACAGTTATTCCTAAGTCATTTTAGATATGGTGTAGGGCTTCTAATATTTAGGGAAAGCAATATGGGTTTCCTCAGTTTCCTTTCACTGCTTTGTATTCCCTGTGTTTTGACATTATTTTTTGGATACAGTCACAGCTATTCTGTAGTAGCTAAGACAAGAGAAGGTATGTCATGAACCTAAAGTTCTCATCTCCTTCAAAATCCCTAAGACTCTCTGGACTGTAGCAGTGGCTCCCAACTGGGGTGATTTTGGCCCCCAGGGGACATTTAGCAATATCTAGAGGCATTTCTGTTTGTGGGAAATGTTGCTGGCATCTACTGGATGGAAGCCACAGGAGCTACTAAATATCCTCAAAGGGATAGGACTGTCCCCCACAACAAAGAACTATCTGGCCAAAATGTAAACAGTGCCAAAACGAAGAAATTCTGGTGCCTCTATACTTCCAAATGTTTCTCTTAGGACCCCAAACACTTTTCATAAAGGCATACTTTCAGTGCTGCAACTAACTGGATTAGTAGCAAGCAGTTTGCTGCCATTTGTAAGGTGACCTTGCTCTAAATTTGAGGCTTCCAATCAAACTAAGAGAAATTTTGAGCAAAGAGAAATAGAAATTACATTGTGAGAACATCATCCATTAATAAGTGCTACTTCATTTTAAAAGTTAACACTTAAGACTTGAATGTAATGTCACATATTGGGGGGGGCATTTTTCTAATCAATAGGTGAAAATGTATATGAAATAAATCTTAACAGCACTGTTCAATAGAGCATTCTGTGATGAAGAAATGTCCTATATCTATACTGTTTACTATAGTGGGCCACTACATGTGGATACAGAGCACTATAAAATGTGATTAGTCCAATGAAAGAAGTGAATTTTAAATTTTATTTAAATACAGCAATTTAAATAGCTACCTCTAACCTAGTGGCTTCTGTACTGAACAGCACAGCTATAGAACATTAGAAATTGATTTTACCTGAAGTAACCTTTTAGTAGATTTGTACTTGAAAATATCTATTAGGTTCAACTGTTTGCTAATCACATGAAACTATAAAAAGTTAAGTATTTGAAATATATTAAATAGTCTGAGAATACAGGCATTCTCAGACTAACAAACATCTTACTTATCAGGGTTCTAGACATAAAACTGCTGGGAAGAACAAGTTCTCTTTAGAAGTCCAAAAAGAAGTGGCGTTAGTTAAGCGACCTACCCAGAAGATAGCAAAAACAATGCTGTTCCTGGCCCTTTGTCTGGGACTGAGCATCTGCAGCTGCATGGGTGGGAAGGGCAGGAATCAGATTTTTTCTATCAGCTCTCAACTTTAACTTATGATATAGCTAAAATAGTGTCATGTTCTGACTTATGACTTAAACTGGTTTTCATAGTCTGTTCTTAAAATCTTACTACTTATAATATTGATTCATTGGAAAAAGGTTATAATCAACTTACAAGTTCTGTGAGAAAAGGCCAACCACAAAGAAGATACAGAAAAAATTAAAGGGCAAACAAAATTTTTACTGTCTAATGGTAATCTAATAAAGACTCAATGCTGGAAACGCTATTCTGATCTGGTGGCTAGCAAAAGAATAGGATATTGACATTGATATAGTCAAGATACAAATAAGCTCAATCATTAAAAAGATTTGTGTTAAATAAAAAAAATCAACTCTAAAATTTATATGAAAGCACAGAAGACCTTGAATAGACAAAGCAATCCTGAGCAAAGACAACAATATTAAGAAAAACTACATGGCATTAACTCAAAAACAGACATGTAGACCAATGCGATAGATTAGAAGACTCAAAAATAAACAGACATAGCTACAGTCATCTGATTTTTAACAAAAGTGCCAAAGACATATGTTGGAGAAAGGAAAGCATCTTCAACAACTGGTGCTGAGAAAACTGGATATCTACATGTGGAAGACTAAAACTGGACACTTATCTCTCATCCTGTACAAAAATCAATTCAAAATGGATCACAGATCTTAATGTAAGTCTTGAAACTACTACAGGAAAACACAGAGAAACCTCTTGAAGATATAGGCATAGACAGGAACTTTCTGAATAAGACTCTAATTGCCCAGGAATTAAAAGCAAGGTTCAAATTTAAAAATTTAAAAACTTCTGCACAGCAAAGGAAATAATTACCAGAATGAAGAGACAACCCACAGAATGTGAGTAAAATCTTTGTAAACTATTCAGTGAACAAAAAAATTACTATGCAAGAAATAATATACAGAATATAGAGCTCAAAAAGTTAAACATCAAAAAAGCAATCCATTTAATAAGTGGGCAAAGTGAACAGACATTTCTCAAAACAAGTACAAATGGCAAAAAAATACTTGAAGAAATGTTCAACATTCTTAGCTATAAAGGAAATGCAAATCAAAATGATATTGACATTCCATATCACCAGTCAGAATGGCTCTCATCAAGCCATTTTATGAGATTTATGCCTGTCACTTTATGTTGAGCAATTGTGAATGGTACTGTATCTAAACTTTGGTTTCTACACATTTGTGGTTAATACACAGAAATATAATTAACGTATGTGATTTTCTATTCTAAACCCTTTAGAGAATTTTGTTTTGTACATTTTCTTGGGATTTTCTACATAGTTAATCATGTAATGTACAAATAGGGACAATTTTACTTCTTACTTTCCAATCTATGCCTTTCATTTCACACTATAAATTTTTAACAAATGGTCCCCAAAGTGATCTTTTGCTCAGCTACTTTTGAGTAGTCTTCAGTAATCTTCTTTTACATTAAAAGTTTCTATTATTAGATTCTGTTAAGAACACAAAAAGAGCTAGAAGCAGCTGCCCAGTGATTGTAATAGGAAATAATTTTGGTTAGGTATAGACACCAATAATTAAACTAGGACTTGTTATACTTAAAGTTTTTTACTTCCTGACAAGGACTTAGATATAATTTTAGCAAATGAAAAACTTATAAACTTAAGTCATAAATTGAAATATGTGGCTGACATAAACTCTGCTGTTTAAATTGACCAGCTTGTCAATCTCAAAAAAACAAGTACTATGAAGATTAAGTTAAGCAGGCTTTGTATTTCCTATAGCCTCCAGTTCCAGACTACATCTGTTTTCTTTGATACACAAAACCAGAGTTAAAGTAGCTCCATTTATCACAGCATGATTGCAGGCAGACAAACCAGCCTGTTTCCAGATAGTGAAAGCAACTGTTATTAATCACAATTACAGGCCATACCCTCTAAGAGAAATTGCATCAATATTCTCCCAACCCCCAGCTCTTCTACTCTGGAACTCAAAACGGTACTGTGAGTGTCACGATACTGCCTAAAGGTCTGTAAATAAAGACGCCACTCTGAGGTTAATTTGAGTATTCGGTTTAGGGTTCAAATCAAGAAAAATCTTTTCAACACATCAAAATAATCTCTTTCAAAAGCTTTAGTATTAAGTTTAGCAGGGCAGCTAAACATACTATTTAAAATTTAAATTAAAAAGGTTTCTGCTTTACGAAACTATACTGAATAGCAAAAGACATTTGAAATTTATAAATTAATGATTAATTTGAACAAAACTGTTATGAAAATAGACATCTTTCAAGTTTCACAGACAATACCGTGAAGGAAATTTATTTTTCTTTCATATATATTAAGAGACCTTCCTACAAAGAGTAGGAAATACTCTGGAGTTAGTAGGTATAGGTAAGAACTTTCTCAACGAAACCCCAGCAGCACAGCAACTAAGAGGTAGCATAGATAAATGGGACCTCATAAAACTAAAAAGCTTCTGTTCATCAAAAGAAATGGTCTCTAAACTGAAGAGAACACCCACAGAGTGGGAGAAAATATTTGCCAACTATACATCAGACAAAGGACTGATAACCAGAATATATAGGGAACTTAAAAAACTAAATTCTCCCAAAACTAATGAACCAATAAAGAAATGGGCAAGGGAACTAAACAGAACTTTCTCAAAAGAAGAAATTCAAATGGCCAAAAAACATATGAAAAAATGCTCACCATCTCTAGCAATAAAGGAAATGCAAATTAAAACCATGCTAAGATTCTACCTCACCCCTGTTAGAATAGCCATCATCAGCAACACCACCAACAACAGGTGTTGGCGAGGATGCGGGGAAAAAGGAACCCTCTTACACTGTTGGTGGGAATGTAGACTAGTACAACCACTCTGGAAAAAAATTTGGAGGCTACTTAAAAAGCTAGACATTGATCTACCATTTGATCCAGCAATACCACTCTTGGGGATATACCCAAAAGACTGTGACACAGGTTACTCCAGAGGCACCTGCACACCCATGTTTATTGCAGCACTATTCACAATAGCCAAGTTATGGAAACAGCCAAGATGCCCCACCACTGACAAATGGATTAAGAAAATGTGGTATCTATACACAATGGAATTTTATGCAGCCATGAAGAACGGAATGTTATCATTCGCTGGTAAATGGATGGAATTGGAGAACATCATTCTGAGTGAGGTTAGCCTGGCCCAAAAGACCAAAAATCGTATGTTCTCTCTCATATGTGGACATTAGATCAAGGGCAAACACAACAAGGGGATTGGACTATGAGCACATGATAAAAGCGAGAGCACACAAGGGAGGGGTGAGGATAGGTAAGACACCTAAAAAACTAGCTAGCATTTGTTGCCCTTAACGCAGAGAAACTAAAGCAGGTACCTTAAAAGCAACTGAGGCCAATAGGAAAAGGGGACCAGGAACTAGAGGAAAGGTTAGATCAAAAAGAATTAACCTAGAAGGTAACACCCACGCACAGGAAATCAATGTCAGTCAATGCCCTGTATAGCTATCCTTATCTCAACCAGCAAAAACCCCTGTTCCTTCCTATTATGGCTTATACTCTCTCTACAACAAAATTAGAAATAAGGGCAAAATAGTTTCTGCTGGGTATTGAGGGGGTAGGGGGGAAAGGGAGGGGGTGGAGTGGGTGGTAAGGGAGGGGGTGGGGGCAGGGGGGAGAAATGACCCAAGCCTTGTATGCACATATGAATAATAAAATTAAAAAAAAAAAAAAGAGACCTTCCTACAAAATGAGACCAACTGCAGGTCATAGAGGAAGTATTAAGATTATTGTTGAGTCTATCATACCCTTGCATGAAGGATCTTATCCAAATAAACTATAGCTCTTCAATGATTAGGACAAAAGATTAAGAATACAAGAGTTCCACCTGATGCTGCTACTGCTGTTACATAAATACAAAATAAATACATTACATTTTTTTCTTTTGGCAGTACTGGGCATTAAACTCAGGGCTTCATGCCTAGTAGGCAAGCCCTTTACCACTTGAGTCACGCCCCCCAGTCCTTTTGTGTTCAGTTTGTTTTTCATTTAAGGACTCATGCTTTTGCCTGGGCTGGCCTCAGTCTTCGATCCCCTCCTATCTTCATTTCGAGTAGCTTGGATCACAGGCATGTGCTACCACACCCAATGTTTACACTACATTTTAAAAAACACTTATTACATACAAGCCATTTTAGACATTTACACATATTATTATAGTTATCTACGACATATTCTTCTTCCTGTTTTGCAAGTGAGGACAATGGCAGCTCAGAGAAATTACTTTCCTAAGGTTACCCATCTAGTTAAGTATCAGAAGCCCAACACAGATTGATTCCAAAGCCTACATTCTTTCCTATTTATCATCCTCTCAAACTTGTATTTGTTTAAGATTAAGTTTGAATGGAATCTTACATAAGACATCTATGAAAGAACATTGAAGTGGCTGGTGGCATGGAACTACAGAGAAATGCATGCTATTTTACTCAATAAATGACTGATAATATACTTTCTCAGAAATATTACAAAATAAACTGAGCCTTTCTATGAGTAGTATGATCCCATATTCAAACAAGGCCTCGTTATTAAATGTTTGAAGCTAACTTAGCCATGAAAGCAGTGAGACTACTGCATTCTTACATAAAAGATTCACAGCTGTCGAGGAATTTACACAACTCCCCAAATTCTGTGCGTACTGGGGCATGCACTTATCAAGTTCATGCACATCTACTACACAGAACTACACAGAGTAGCCAGGCACTGTTCTAGGGACTGGGGAATACAGCAACCAACAAGATAAATTTGATAATCTCACTGAACTCAACTCAAATGAGAACACAGGAACTTCACAACAGGACAGGGAAGATACCTCTAAGAAGGGGACATTTTATTGAAGACCTAAGTGATGGGGAAAAGTAAATCATGCAAATATCTAGAAGGAAGAGAAAGAACATTTTAAAAAAAGGAAACAAGTAACTTAAGCCTTGACAGGGAAAAGGGATATATGAGAAATAATAAGAAGGCAATTCTGCTAAAGAGAAAAAGTAACCAGAGATGAGGACACAGAGAGACACACACATCATTTACATCTTTGAAAGCCTGATAGGGAATCTGAAATTTATTCTGATTGGAGGAGAAGTCCTGATTTTTAAAAGATTGCTCTGGCAGCAAGAGAAATGAGAGCAGGGAACAGAGTAGAACCAGACAGATCAAATAGGAGGCATGTCAGTGGCCAGCAGATGACAATGATTTGAACTAAGACAGAGCTGGAAGAGGAGATGTGTTTTGCAGCATCAGGATGGCTTTAAGTTATAAGGCTGAGGTCAGCACTGAAAAAGTGAATGAACACACAGGAACAAAAGGATAAGGGCTGAGTAATTCAGTCTTTAACAGTTTAGAAAAGGGAAATCACCTTCATTTTATCAGTGCATCTGGGGTGTGTGTGTGTGTAAGTGGTACTCAGGTTTGAACTTAGTGCTAGTGCTTACACTCTACAACTTGGGGGCATTTCAGATGCTCCCAGTCCCACATCTGAAATATATTTTGCATACAGGCCAGGTAATTTGGAGTTTGTTTTTATGCAGTCATATTTTTGATCACACAGAAAATACAAAAATAGGATAGAAGACTTACATTTAAATGTGGCAGAGGCTCTCAATAAATAATAGAAGTCATTTTACTCTTACATGAGTTGACCTGCATTGTTTTACTACCTGATACTGCTACATTTTAGATGCTTATAACCGGTAAGTAAAATTGATTTATGAGCAAAACAATGAAAATATCTACAATGAAGAAATTAAGATTCTGGTGCAAAGCCCCAAGTTCAAATCCCAGTCCCATCAAAACAAAAAGAAATTAAATTTGGGGGCTGGGGAGAATAGCTCAAGTAGTAGAGCATTTGCCTAGCAGATGTGAGGCCCTGGGTTCAATTCCCAGTACTGCTAAAAAAGAAAATCTACAATTTTGATTCATTTCTATTCATCTATTTCACCTAAGGTAAGGCAGGTAATTAGCTTAGCTAGTATCAAAATTAAAGAAAAGGAGAATTTATAATTTTAAGGAAAAATAGCAATGTATAATATTTTTTCTCGTATGTATTTTAAAAATAATTAAGCATCTCTTTTTAAAGGCTGCCTATTCCAATCTCTAGTCTTCAACCATTTCAGATATTTTGCGCCTCTTAGTAAGAAGACAAGGACATTAAGGCAGGAAGACTTGAATCTGAATTCAAACTCTGGTACTAACAATTTCGGCTGATGTTTTGGGTCAGTTACTAGACACTCAGGTCTCAGTGTCTTCACATGAAAGATGGAACTAGTATCTAGTCTGGAGCAAACAGCACTAAAGGAGATTATGTTACACATAGCCTCCTGCAACATTTACAACTTAGTAAACGTTGCTTTATTCCCTTCTTCTATTTCAGCATCTATAGCATTTAGGTGTTTATTATAGTCATCTTTTGAATGCTTTCTGAAAAAAGGGGGAGACTTTTACCTTAATATGATGATGACTTAATCCTACCAGCTTAATATTTTATTCTAGTGGACTATAAGGCCATTCAGGGGAAGGACTGTCTTTTTCAACTATTTTTATAACTTTTATTTCTGTATATTGATGTATGTAGTAGACTTCTATAGCTTTCACAAATAAAACCAAAATTTCAAGAACATCTATACTAGAGTTATTCATGTTCCTTATTTTCTGTAAATGTATGCATAGTCCTTATTTTCTGCAATGACAGTTTTACAGATATATTACTTCAAATGTATTTATGTAGATTCTGTTAGAGCTGACTAAGAAATATATCTCAGTATGTATCATGCTGTTTTCTTTTGTTTATTTTGTGGTTTTTTGGTGATACAAAGTTTGAACTCAGGGGCTCACGTCTGCTAGGCAGCTGTTCTTCAACTTGAGCCACTCCCCCAGTCCTGTTTTGCTTTAGTTGATTTTTGGACAATTTCAGTTTTTGCCCAGGGCCAGCCTTAGACTGAGATCCTCCTATCTACTTACAGCCTCCTGTGTACATAGGATCAAAGTGTACTCCAACACCCCTCACTTTTTGATTGAAATAGAGTTTCGCCAACTTTTTGCCTAGGTTGGTCTTGAACCTCTATCCACCCACCTCCCAAGTAGCTGGGATTACAGGTATGAACCACTATACCCAACTTACCTTAGTGTATTTGAATAAGTAACATCAGCACTTCTGACATATTACACTTTTGGCATCTCTTACACAACCACTATTAGAGAGACTGAATATCCTAATAGATCCCAAAGATGTAAAAAACAATTGACAAAGGAAAAAACTGTTAGTTTGGCTTTTCTCTGCAATGCTTCAGGCCATTTGGTCATGTTCAATTTCTTCTAACCCTGTAAAGCTTGAGTGAACTAAGTACACCATTCCACAATTAAGGAAACAGCTCATCTAATGATCAATTACCTAAACAACTAAACTAAGCTTCTATTTCCTCTATATATACCTGATTCAGCCATTCTCACTCTCTGATTGCTACATGCCTCTCATATTTACCACTTCCTGGTTTGTACCACTTAAATGGTGGTACTGGAGTTTGAATTCAGGCTTCTCTACCACTTGAGCCACACCCCAGACCACAAAATCTTGAAACTTACCAAAATGGCTAACAAGTGAAAACAAACTAGCATTAAAATCTTGAAAAAAAAATTTTTTTTTCATATCCTGTCAGGATTAATTTGCTGAGTTTTGGGTATGCAGAAAAAAAATTTAAATGTATAAAACTGATATCCAGCTGCATTCCAGCAGTAGCTGAAGAACATTTATGCAGGGTTCCTCACCCACTTCCTTTAAAAACTTTGGCTGTAATGGTCACATAACTCCCCTGCAAGCTGGGCTATTCTCTGGTAACATGAGGTCCCTGAGCACTTAGAAGGCTGGCTAGGTTCTATATTTTGGCAGATTGTCAAGGCAAGTTTCTGTTGGTTACTACAACAACCTATTTACTTCAGTCACAGCTATTCAAACACATATAAATGCTTAAGAAACCTCAAGTCCTCTCAATTTACTCACATCATGATTCCCC